>NC_140957.1:99848975-101178975 GCF_014529385.1 Adiantum capillus-veneris
CTTTTTTCCATTCACCCATCTCTCTCTCTTAGTTTCTCTCTCATGAGACTGCTGTTCTGGCACATATACACACAGCCAAACAAGTGGGGCCCACAGTCACATGGCCTATGTAGATAATGATTTCTTAATTTCTAAATTCTAGAATTCCTCCCCCCTCCTCCCCTATATAAAGAGGGGTCACTATCACACTACACACACACACCATCACCAAAGAGTACACTATGCACTGTGTGTGCCTAGTGCACACACACACACCCACACCATCACCATCACCGCAATCACCATGCTCGTCTTGAGCATGACCTCTACACCCTTGGGCTATTGAAGATGAAGGGAAACTAAATGAAGGATGATGGCCATAACCCTCGTGCGAGTCTTCGCCATCAACTCCCACCTATCCGCCATGTGCTCTACCACTCTCTCCCTTCTCATTCCCCTACCCTATGCTCCCCATTTCATCGCCTTATTCTCTAAATAAAGCTTGAGGTTTTGTGAGTATGTTTTCTTGCAATGTTTTGCCCATGTGAGGTGTGCGGAATCGCCACCTAGTCTTGTGTTTGGAGTGAGCTTGTGTATGTGTGAAGGGTGTGCAGATTCGCCATCCTTTTGTGGTGCCTAAGTACTAAGCCGCTATGCCCCCTCCCTCACTCTCTCTCTCTCTCTCTCTCTCTCACTTGATCTCATTCCCTTTCCTCTTCATCATTACTCCCAAGCATCCATCTCTCTTGGATGAAAACTTTGTTATGGTGGTGTGTTGTTTGCGTCCTAGCCGCTGAAGCTAGGTGGTGCCCCCCTGTTTGCTTTACCATGACAGGCTCGAGGCGCGCCATTCGGTCCCCGGTGTTTTAGAGGCCGTCGGGGTTCGGGGTTCGCTTTGCTCCCGTCAGTAGTAGAACCAACTCAAATGATGTGAAGATACTTCATCAATTATTGAAAGAAGTCATGTGGAAGCGAGTGATGTAATCTTATTGACTGCATAACGAAAAACTCTTCTGACTTAGAATAATCTAGAAAACAAAACCTTGTATCATGGAGCCAGCTACATCATACATTTGGTATCCTCTCTATCTGCAATCTTCACTTTAGTAACCCCCAGGATCAAATGAAACAATAAGGAATTGCCCACACATTGGGACATCATAATATCCACATGAGCATACATTACCTATATCAATCAACATCAAGCATTTTTGGTGCAAATATGCTACCCTTGGTTCAAATAGCACTCAATTACTATGCTTACTTAACATTATCCATCCATATTGAATCTGCTTGTGAATATCCGTAGAATCTCCTTGATCAAACACCATTGAGATCACATAGCATTGATGGGATCTGCAATATATTAGAGCTTCACCTGAAGCATAGTGCAGCACCCACATCCCGTATCCTGTTGGCAACTTAAGCTCGTACCAGAAAGAATTAAAGAAATCTGACTCCCTTTTACTGGCAGCCAAGACATCACTGACATAAGCATCAATAGGAATAGCATCCAAATCCATCCACATCTAGCACATTGTCTAAGAAAATGAAAAACCCTGTGCATTTTATGCAGTATTAAGGATGATTTAGCATCATCACCCCGTCTAGCTTCATAGCCATCACGAAAAACTTTGGGATCGAGTCTGTCGACCTGTATCATCAGACGAATTTTCACATGTTTGGTTTTCATCTTGATCAAGCAAAACAACTTTATCCAGTAGATCTTTATCCATAACATCATCGGAAAACTCACCCTTGGAAGTCTCAACATTAATCAAAACAATAGGAGTTATCTCCTCATTAGAAAATTTCGGAGGTCATTTGGAGGGCCTTGTAAGAAATTGTATTTCTCTCTAGAAACTTTTTTTAAAATGCACTTGCACCTTGTGAGTACGTCCAAAAGGACAACCAGACACTCTGAAAAGTAGATTTATATTCCCAATCGTCCTTGAAAACGGTCACTTTTTTATTTAATGCGAGCGTCTTTTTCAGGAGGCAGGTGCGGCGCATTCAATGCAGCTTACGTCATCACTGAAAGTTGAAAAGTCACAAACTGTAAAATAGTGATAGATTTTGAGTATTTTGACACCACCAATGCATCCGGAACGCCAAAATACCTTAAAAACGAATGTCTACTTGTCTCATTCCGACATCCGGAGAGGCAAAAAATGTCAAAAAACCCCCAAAAATGGGCTTTTTACTAAAGGCGCGCGAGGAGGCATTCTAAAATTTTAGAATGCCCCTCTGCGCGCCGTTAGTACAAAGCCCATTTTTGGGGGGTTTTGGACACTTATCTTTCGAAAAAGCCCCTTTTTAGAGGTTTTTGGACATTTTCCTCTCAAAAAGCTCCCTAAAAAAAAGAAAAAAGGGCCTTTTTACTAACGGCGCGCGAGGAGGCATTCCAAAATTTTGGAATGCCCCCTCGCGCGCCATTAGTACAAAGCTTTTTTTAGTGATTTTTGGACACTTATCTTTCCAAAAAGCCCCTTTTTAGAGGTTTTTGGACATTTTCCTCTCAAAAAGCTCCCTAAAAAGAGGAAAAAAGGGCCTTTTTACTAATGGCGCGCGAGGAGGCATTCCAAAATTTTGGAATGCCCCCTCGCGCGCCATTAGTACAAAGCTCTTTTTAGTGATTTTTGGACACTTATCTTTCCAAAAAGCCCCTTTTTAGAGGTTTTTGGACATTTTCCTCTCAAAAAGCTCCCTAAAAAGAAGGAAAAAGGGCCTTTTTACTAACGGCGCGCGAGGAGGCATTCCAAAATTTTGAAATGCCTCCTCGCGCGCCGTTAGTAAAATGTTCTTTTAGGGGTGTTTGACATTTTTGGCCTCTTTGGATGTCTAAGCGAGGCAATTGGACATTCATTTCTAGGAGATATGTGTGTTCCGGACGCATTGGCAGTATCAAAAGTTTCAAAATCTTCCACCACTTGATAGTTTTGTGACGTTTTGAGTTCTAGTGATGACGTATCCCGTATCAAATGCACCGCATCTACCTTCTGAAAAAAGTGCTCGCATTTAATAAAAGAGAGTGCTCGTCTTCAAGGACCACTAGATTATTAAATGAGGAGAGGGACACTTTTTATATTTTTGTTAATATCAATCTATTTTTCTACGTAACGTAGGCTCTTCTCTCATTGGATGAGCTTATTTTCCTCTCTCTACCAAAAGGCCCTCCAAAAGACCTCCGAAATCTCCTAATGCATGGAGCCCATGTACAAGCATAGATGTAAAATCCCTGTCTATAATCTATTCACAATCCTTTGCTTCCTCATCTGCAATTAGCAATACATTACAGAACTGTAAAGGCTCATCCGGCACCCCTTGTGAAGAGGTATACGCATAAAAAATCTCTTCTATACTGCCATAAACATCTCCTTCAGATCTAGATAAAAATTCACCGATTATAGCATCCTCTTCTGTGATAGCAACATCTGCAAGCATATCGTTAGTAGCAATCATAGGTTCATTGACATCCTTAGGCTCATCCTATGTTGGGTCCACAATTTTAGTCACTTCATCAGCTACCGTGTATATAATAGCTTTATTTATGCACTTATCTGCACCAAACATGTTGTCGTCCTCAGTTATAGTGCTGATAGTTTTAGTAATGTCCTATAGAGGCTTTGCTTGATGAACTCCTTCAGAATAACCCATGTCAAGGTCAACAACTTGCGAGCCACTTGTTGTACAGTCTATGTCTTTACTGGAACCATTATTAGAGGTAGCGTCCATGCCAGCAATCTTTGAAAAAAAATCATATAAATCTGTTCCAGCATTAAATTCATTCTTTACCTTTTCTTCGTTGCTCGAATTAAGCTCCTCTAAAACTGAATCCGCTACTTCCAGCTTAGAATTTTCTTTGGCTTTATTTCTTGCAGAAATATGCTCCAAGAATTCATCATAGTTGAGGATCTGCATCTGATCCCCTTCACCTTTACTAAAGACAACCTTACTTCGTTCAGTAATCTCCTTTATTTCCCGATCTAGAATCCTTGAGCTTTCGTAAATAAATTCCTCTGCAGAATACTCCCACCCTATGGGATATGCTTCTGTCAGTTCTTGAACCTACTTTTAAAATCCGAGTTTACAACCTCCTCAAAAGTTGTAATCATTCAATCTTCTAGAACATTTTGTCTCTTCATCTCAGCTTTGTAACATGCAAGAAAATCTTCTGGATCATATCCCTGAAAAATATAATACTGCTCCCGAACATCATCAAGTGCTAGCTCTACAGAATCATCAATATGATTTTTTAACTGCACGGCTTTTGCTTCATGCAGATATCCCTAAACTAATTCCATCATTTTTGGCAAATCGGCAACTGCTAGATTTTTATCAAATCCATTCAAACTGAAATTGTCAATAAATTGCTTCAATTGCTCTGGTATCTCCATCTTTACCTCCCACCCCGGCTCGTTTTGCATCGGGTTCACCAAAGATGTCGAGGGATATGTGTTCAAAACGTGAGCCAGGCAGGCACCGAGCCTCTGGCTGTGGGAGTTGCGAGAGACTAGATGCAAAACACAAAGCAAAAGACTCTGAAAACGCCTTAAATGCTTAAAAATTGATAACCGAAATGTTTTAAGCTACTAATGATTAGCCGAAGTGAAATTCGATTACAAATGTTTGTCATTAACGGCACTAATGGTGATAGGATAGTTTAATGCTCTCAAATTAGATCACGACTGTAAATTTCTCACTTATGAGTGCCATTAGAGCCATTTAAAGCTAATCAGGATGTACATATCTGGTGAAATTCCTTGCTTGATGCCCTTGTAATTCCCAATTATGGTAGAGCGAGGTTACCCTCTCTCCTTCTTGCCTTACCGCTCTCTTATCTTCTTACTTAACCCTAGACTTCCTGAATGCTTTTCGAGCTCCAACATCTGCAATTGTCGAATTTCCTTTTCGTTATTAAGCTAAGTCGAGCTCGAGGACAAGAGAGACTTCGTTCTTACTTCCCGTAATCCTCACAACCCTTCTTATTAGTCTCTACTGAGCCTTCTTGTTTGTTTCGGCTCCTTGGTTCCCAAGCTTGAAGATCCTTCTTCTCGACCTTGATTGACTACCTTGACACCCTCCTTCTCAAGCTAGCCTCCTCGCCTCCCATAGCAACGACTCGAGCTTCTCTTCTTACTTTGTCTCAAGCTTCCTCTCGCCTTGACCAAGCTTTTCCTCGTTGCTTGTAAACTCTCAATCTTCCTCTCTCCTTGACAAAACTCCTTCTCAATCTAGCTTCCTTGCCTCCACAAGAGAAAGAAGCTTGTAATCCCCACCTTCCATTAGCCGAGGTCGAGAGAGAGAAGAGAGAGATTTGCCTCGAGTAGCCGAGGATGAGAGAGAGGATAGCGATCTTTTCCTTTAGTCTTCCTCCAAGATTCCTTCCTTCCTTCGCTTTTCTTCTCCCCGTTATCTCCTCTCCTTATGCCCTAAAAAAAAAACCCTTATATTGGCCTCGGCCCATCAGTCACACGGCGCTGTGAACTGATGTGGCCTAGGACCCGTCATGATGATGTGGCAATCAACGACTTGGGCGAGGTTGTTTTTTCCGTGGCTGGTATCAAAATCCATTGCCATGGCATGCCAAATTTTTCATCACAAGCGAGCTCTTATCTGACTGCTCTACGGCCCGGCGCGAGCACCGCCTTCTCAGGTTGCATCCCTGACTGTCATCTACTCGCCATGCCTTTTCTCTCCTTCCCTCTTAGTTTTCTTTTGCCTTCGCACACAAAAGCTTTTAATTCTCCTTTTGGGAGGCCATTGGCCATGCCCTTTAATAGGGCGGCCTTAGCTTATTATATGGGCGGCCTTCGGCTTTGTAGGGCACCACATCTGGGCATACATGCAGACTAAAGCATTGCCAAGCCCCACATTCGGCATATATATTGAGTAAAGCATCGGCTGAATATGTGTCATTTTCAAGTAACCCACTTGTTCTTAGCACAATGTTTAAGTTAGCTCACAAAAGAAACACGCGAGTAAGTTTTTCGGCACAATATATTTCTCCAATATCCATTACTTCATATATTCGTTCAATCAAAGCATTATAAAATGTATTCATCTCGACCCTGATAGTGCCGAGCATGGATCCATCAGCATACCCCTCTTTCAATGCACTACAAGTGATGACATTCTGGACAAGATTCTCCTCGAGCACTTATCCTTGAACCCTGCCAAGGCTATAAAATTCCCAGATGGTACTCCGACCGAGCGAACCGAACTGGTACGGAGCCGACCCTCGGTGAATCTTTAACGGCTAATATCTTGGCAACTAGAACTCGGATCTCTGATCTGGAAAGACCGAGGCACTCCACAAAGTTAGCACTTCTGGCCCATGCATTCATTTCATTTCTGTCACCTCAACTACAATTGCCCAATCCAGTGCAGATCTGTAATCGACTTAAACTTCAAACTGCCATAACGTCTTCACCGTAGCTCCAATGGATGAGCCGTAAAGACGGGCTGGTAGAGCACTTTAAGAACTGCAGTTCTAGATCATAATCTCTCATATTTGCTCACTTCAAGCATTATCAATTTTGGCATACATTAATCATTAAGCTTGGCGTGTTATCAAGCCTTGATCACTACTCACTAGATGTGTAGGCTTCAAAGAAGCTTAGCTTACATTTCTTTGCTCTTTTTCCTATCATGGAAGTGGAGCTGCACGACACCGGGTTTGATCCCACTTGCTTGCATTGTAGAATGCGCCATCTGGTATCTTTTGGGCCTCACCAAAGTTCTTGATGATAGTATACATCATGTGGAGTTAGCACAAAGTCATGGCACGTGATTTCGATCCTCGAGAACCGAGTTATGGCTTGGGAAAACTTTGGGCGGTTGAAGATGAAGTGTTTGCATATGTTTTTTCCAATTTTGGTTGCCTTGGGGTGCGGGCCTGGAAAAGTCAAGAAGCAAGGAGGATTATGTTGAAGCAAGCCGGTAATGCAAGTTTTCATCCGGGATTTGCAGCTTGGCAATATAATATTGGAGCAGTGGAAGAGAGCCAGGTAAAAGAAGGCCAAAAAGATTTTTTGTTAAAAAAATAAACTGGGGTTTTTTTGGAGCCTTTGAGGCTTGAGATCTGTGGTGCTACCCCCTGGCGTAGGATTTGTCCCGTATGCAATGGCAGAAGCAAGGGGGACATAGTATATATATAGGAGCGTGAGCTATTTAGTGTACACAAGAGGGGAGAGAGAGGGGAGCTCCCTCCCATTGGCTATGGCGTGCGTATGGCGGCCCTACTGGGTGCTGCGTGTGGCGCCTTGGGGCGTTGATCGACGGTTTTGGCCCGTGGAGGTGATGCATAGGTGGTGGCATGCCCGCATGGGGTTGAGTTTGGCGGTTGTTCCCGCGGCCCATGGGGCTCCCAAATTTTTGAAGGCAAGAGGGAGGGCAATAGCGAGGTCGCTATTGCCTCCCCCCCTCATTGAAGAATTTGGTCCCACAATAGTGAGAGGAGGTTAATTTGGAGCGCAAGAAGGGGCTCACAAAGTCTGGCCAAAAGACCAATCCCGCCAAGGGTTAGGGGAGAACAAGTGGAAGAGAGGGAAGGTGTTCAAAGGGGTCAATTCAAAGTGGCCGAATAATGCAAGGCAAACCGGGCGGCCAAATGGAATGGACATTAGGAAGAAGTGTAGCATGCAAATGTTTCGAAAAATGAACTATGCCAAGTGGTGGCAATGCAAGTAAATTCTAAATGGAGCTCCAAATGAAGTGCACGACCTGGAAGCTCACCCCATTTTTCTTTTTTGGGTCTCCTAGACACACCCTTATAAAAGGAGATAAACATTCATTTTTTGAGGCCTTTGACCAATGTTGGCTTTTTTGCCTGAGTGTGTGATTGAGAGTTGCAAGTTTGTGTAGTCCAAAGCTTGCCATTGAAGCTGCACATTTGATTGTACTATTCCGCTATGCAATAATACCACATATTTGGCCCTCTTTCTTGTGTTGCTTCTCCCCATTCCCCTCCTTTTCTCTCGCTCTTTGTGTATTGACCGATGCTTGCAGAGGGTTTGCCTGTAGAGTGAAGGGTGCTACCAAGAGGGCAGAATTGGGGTGCTTTCTGAGTCGGAAAGGGTGAGTTGAGCAGTGTGGGTGCATTTGTGTTGTAGGGTGTTTTTTGCAAGGTGTGTGTTCTGTGTGCTAAAGTGGAATTGTTAGTGCAAATTAGCCAATTTGAAGGTGTTATTTGAGAGGTTAGGGGTGTTGTGGAATCGTTGGGCTATAGAGAGGCAGATATTTTGTGTGTTGGGTGTGTTCCCTATTCCCCCTCTCCAACGTGCATGTGGCTTTTCAGAGTATTGTCCATTTTTTGAATTGGGTAGGGTTATGTCCCAATTTCTTTTCTGATATAATCATTTTTGGTACTATCAATTTCATAATCTTGGCTTATACGATTAGCCAACAACATTATGAGATGCATACAAGATCAGTGCATTAGGATGTATATGATATATGTGTCACAATATTGTTTGTTGTGCATAGCCAAATGCTTGACCAATTTCATGTGACGCACGGCTTCTAATTTATGCTACCATTGACTTGGATTCAAGAGAAGTGGCAACCAAGTTTAGGGCATCTACATTAATCAAGACATCATCTCACCAAATCCCTACCAATCCAGTCGGTGCAAGGCAATTGTGGTGTTAACTTTTATGTTTATAATTGTCACGGTAGCCACGGGCTTCCACTTTTGTATACAAGGCATGCTACCCAAGTGGTATAAAGTACACTCTCACACAGTCAATCTGTGAAGGGAAATATTATTTATGAATTGTTTTGGATTGTCTTTTGTTTAGGTTGTTGTCCAAAAACGACACCATTAAACAGAACCTAAAACTCGGACTTAATTCAAAGACAAAGTGCTATCACTAAGTCACACTGATGTTGTCACAACCACATACACGATAGGTGAGTCAGTCTGTGACTTGCTTTTCTGTTCCCTCTCTCAAAGAGAGTCATAGCAGAAAATTGTTGCATGCTTATAGGGTAAGCTACACGTTAGGCATAAGATGCACAGGAGCATGGCAATCAACTATACACGTCATAGTCATTTAAGAAAAATTTCTCAGCCCAGCATGCTCTTCTTTTCTCTCTTACTTATTTCTCTCAAAGAATAATAAAAACTTTTTAAGAATATTTTGATACATGTTTTGCTTGTGAGTCAGCCTGAGCCAAGGTGCTCTAACTCTCAGCTAGTAAGTGGTCGAGACGCCACTCCACTTAGTCTTCATTGATTTCTCGATTGAACACTAGTTTGTTATTTGCATAAGGGCTATGAGCCACAAAGGCTAAGAGCCATTGTCACACCTAGGGTAAGACCCAAGGTTGGTATTTCTTGGGTGATTTTTCTCGAGCTTGAACAGATCTATCCCATGGAGTTCCCATTGATGTTAATGACCAAGCAAGAGTCTTGCCATTACAAATCTTTTGGGTGTTCTGTACGCACTACATGTTTTTAGTGTGACGCTCGAATTGAGTTTCGGATAATCTTAAACTCCAATCAGCTGATCTCTGCCCATGGAGTATAGATGCAGCAATCAATTGGGACAGCATGGCTGTCCATAAGAGCTAGCGATCTCCCTTGTGTAGATCTCTTGCTCTCTCTATAGCACTACGAGTGTCTATGGTGGCAACACAATTTTGGGGTAAGACCCAGCGGCAGTGATTTAGTTTTATTTATTTTCATTATATTTTCAAGAAAAGAAGTCCACAATAAACCACCATGCGGTAACGGACGAATTCAACTTTTTAAGTTGATTCCAATGCGGTTCACTATGTTGGTTACCGTTACCTACTCGTTGAGCAGTTTCTACAAAGGGTCTTACCACGGGGTTGGACTACGTAGATTCTAGCCAATGGGTTTGAGTTGTGAAGGCAATACCCAGGGTTTTCAGTGCAATGTTGCTTGGCTTTTTCTGAGGTGGCCGATGTGCTCCTCTGCATTTGAATACGGGTAAGTGACCACTAAGTGTAAAACGCCAGGTACACATCTATTGATTTGGTGTTAATCCATTTTTTAGTATGCTTTGCCTGGTTTCTTCAAGTCGTATAAATCTGCTTGAATATTTCTAAGCCATGCCAGGGGCATGTCGGAACAAATTATTTTGGGCCGTAGTGTCCAATATACATTATACTGTTATGAACCCACTTGTCGGGTTCGATTTGGCATATGTTGTCACATGATATACAACATGGTCTAGGAACTCAAGGAGTTTAGTTTAGCGAATGTGGAGCAATGATAATGAGGGTCCCTCTCACTCTTGTCATGGAGTGTTTTGCAGTTACCTCCACACACAAGTACATCTTGTACTTGATGAATGTCGCTTTTTTGGCCATCCTTACTTGAGACATATTCCACATGTGGAGAATGTGAGTCTCTCGGACTAACACTAGTGCTAAATTCCTAATGATGTGTCACAAAAAGGTCCGTATGTGCTGGTTACATCCGTTTATTAGACCATTTGGATCACACCATATCAAGAACAATTTCAGTGGCCAGAAATTGTCAAGTACTCAGTACAGACTTGTTGCAATGACAAGTGCTGTGAAACCACCTTAACGGATGGTCGTTTCTACATATAGCCAAGTATGCTAAGTTACTCAGAATGTCTCATGGTTGGTACCTAGGTGTGACTACCCTTTCACATTCTGTTATGGTCCAACTCTTGTTGAAAGGATTTCACATACGTATCGTGGAAAGTCTCGTCATGGAATTGCGGTTTGGATAATTTGGTTTTAAATGCATGCACACTAGGTGTTATGGTCCCTAGTGTTTAACACTGATTTATTTGGAGTGGCATGCCAATTCATGGACTTTATTCTCTCTGCACTTTTTTGCCCTGCACGTGCAATCTCTACTACAAATTTATTATGTGTTTACACCCTGCCATACAAGGCACTGGCTCAGGATGTATGTCTGTGGTTGGATGGTCTAAACTCTAGGAGCTTACTAGAGTCCACCCTGCTTTCAACCTAGTTGGTTGTCTTCACTCATATCAAATATATGGCTGGATACTCAATGGTTGAGTCATAGTTTATCATCAGTCATGGAAGACTATCTGTAAGTGGATGGGGGAAAGCACCTCACTCTTACTGTTTCTATTCATCCCGTGTTGGATGGGCAGCTTAGAGGTATTTTTTTCTAAAGGATCTATTAAGAGCATACGTTAGCACAACGCATTTCTGAATGGGTGATTCCTCCCTATTCTGGAATTTGCTTAAGTAAGGTTTTCAACTTTGAACACCTGTTGTAGTGGGGCTGGATACTGTTTCAATAGTTTCATAAGTCAAGGACTTACTAGGTGCGTTGACAAAGTATGTTGGCAGAGCTGGAAGCAGTCAACATCGGTGTGATCGCTATCTATAGTAGTTGTGCAGGTCGTGTGTGTGTTGGGCAAAGTGCAGGCGAGGCTTGCTATTGCGAGTTGCTTTTTTTCAAGGTGTTTTTGAGAGGACAGGGTTTTTGTGAATACCTTGAGCTATATCGGGGCCATTGCGTGTGTGTCGGGTGTGTTCCCCATTCCCCCTCTCCAACATACAAGCAAATAGACATTCTACATGATGTCAATAAAACACTCGAGGGTATGAGTCACAAGACAATGTCTAGCACTAAATTCAATAGGGTTTGGAATACAGAGTTTGCTAATGTGACCTTGTCAAGAACAAGTGAGTTCTCCAAATGTGTTGTGTGGTCGATAAAGTCTCAACTAGAGTCAACAAAGGATGATGAGCTGATTGCACGTTTGAGGGATGAACGTAGAATTCACATGATGCAACAACAAAGTTGTACAAATGTGTACTACACATGGCATAAATTATTGCAATTGCAAAAGGATAAGTATATAATAAGAAGTGAAAGTTTCTTTTGAAACATCTTCGCAATCTGGGAACGATAACTCGAAGTTGGTGCAAAATTTGGAGAAGGTTTCTTCTGCAAAGTTGTAGACCACATCGAGTCCGGTGGTTCGCATGAGTCATTTCTGCAAAATTATTTTCAATTAGGAGAAAAATCAAAAGAAAAAAGCAAAAGTTGCTTTTTAGACATGTTCGTAGTCTAGGAAGGATAACTTGAAATTGGTGCAGATTTTGGAAAACGTTTCTTCTGCAAAGTTGTAAACCACGGGCCATTTTTGCAAAATTGTTTTGCATCAGGAGAAAACTTGAAAACAAAAACTTCTTGCTTTGATACCATGTTGAGAGAGAAAGAGAGAGCAACGAAATAGAACCCCAAAGTGTGTTGAATACACACATGAGATGATGTATATATAGAGGGGACCTGGGTGCTATATATAGAGAAGATATATATGTAATCCATATATTAAGTAGCTTCACATACAAGCTCAACAAAGAAGAGGTGTTGAGTGCATGGAATCGACTAGAGTTGGGCGGGAAAGACTAGCTACTACAGAGAAGAGCCGTTTACATGCCGTTTACACTAGGGCAGTCGCCAAGGGCTGAGAAGGGCCGTGAGTTGGAGAATTGGCCTGCAAGGTTGTAAGGAGGTCTGCAAGTGGCTCCAAGGGCAGCATGCCAAATGGGGGTCACCTTGGGGTGTTGAGAGTAGCGCTATGCAGAGGGGATAGGGAAGCTCGTTGATGATTGGAGAGCTTCAAGAACCATGAAAGGTCCAGCAAAGTGCAGAATGATGGGGATGCAAAGGATGTTGTCTAAGAGCGTATGAGAGATCTATACAAAAGGGCATTGCAGTAGGGGCTCTAAGGGCACCAGGGGAGGAGTTTGTAAAGTAGTGCAAGGGGAGCAAGGGACCATTCAGTGCTACATGAGAAGGTGAAACTTAGTAAAGAGGGTGAAAAATTTTGGGACTTTGTTTCTTAAAGATACTCATTTATGGGGCCTAAAGAAAGATCAAAGTGCTCAACAATGAGGGGGGTGGGTTGAAAGGAGGAAAAGGCCATGCGCTACTAGCAAGGATTGGAAGGTGCTGAGAGGACAATAGTTGAGGACCAGAGGGCCGTCAAGGCAAGAAGGGTAGGGATGGCGGCAAAAGAAAGTGTTGGAGAAGATAGCGGTCGAGGGTGTGCATAAAAAGGTGACATAGATGTGATCTCTCTCTCGCCTTCCTAAAGCCAAGCTCATATATTACCTTATGTATCTAATTATTATGTCTCTCCCTCTTCTTTGAGCTCCATAGCCAGCTTATCTCTCGCCTTGCCGTCATTACAATGAAATATTGGAGGGATCGCAAATGTAGTGCAATGGCTCTATGCAGATAATAAAATCAAGGAACTGTTGGATCTTTTGGATGATGCACTCAAGGGATTTGGAGCCCCTTATTTTTTGAAAATTCGTCAAATTAATGTAAAACATTATGCAGATGAAGAAGAGTTGATCTAGATGCTCTAGAGGATTTTGTGCCTATTCCAAATGGCATTCAAGCAATTATCCAAACAAGGTTATGAATTTCAGAGCACCGGATGTGCTACTAGAAGCTCAGACCTCTTCAACTAGAGGGGGTGATGCTGAACTTTTGATATGTACATCATTGAAAGAGATTCTTATATCTATGATGCGGTCTTTTGACATAAGTGAGAAGCCTATTACCTATGAATGTATGTTGTTATGTGGGTACTGGATACATATGTTATATGGGTGGTTGGTACCATTTGATCCAGGAGGCTATCATGGTGCACCTGATTTAAGTCAACTGATGTATATGTCATGGGAGCCTGGAGGATATGGAAGTGCAGATCAAGGTTTTAAGGAGATGGAGTTTTTTTTTTTATAGTAGGTTTTGTGGCAGTGTGTAAGGACATGGGTCCTACGCGCAAGGCCACTGGCACGACCGGACAATGTGTACGCTAGAGGGAGGCTATAAGATAGCATGGTTAGGTGGAGACTAACACACGCATTACTGTCATCCTTTCACTGGTATCTGAGCTATTCTTGGGAAAGGGGAAAAGCGGGTTGCATTTGCATGCGATGTGCATCTTCTTCCCTACGTATGAGACAGTAAGCGAACAGTGACGCCCACCCCACCTACACCCTCCACAACGCACGACTCAAGGAGTTCAAGAGAAAAGTGCTTCAGAATATGTAGAAGGTATCAATGCCTTGCTTAAGAATATCACCATTCTTTAGTTTCATGGTGAAGAGCGTGATCGCAACAAGGATGCAGTCAATACGTTCTTACACAAATGGAGTGATATTCATCGGTTGAGACACACCTCGAATGTAAATACAGCTATGTAAAAAAGTTTATCTGATTAAGTCAAGGCCTATAAGTGGTGGATGAAATTTCCAGTAGGTGCTTGTCCCGTGTCTTGCGCTGTGTTTCAAGATTATTTCTCCAAAGAGTTTCTAGACTCCAATGAAGAAGATAAGAGTTGGTTAGTATGGGATGCATGCCGCATGTCTGGTCTCTCTCTCACTCAGTACCTTTCCAAGTATCAAGAAATCATATAAAAACTAGAAGGTTTAGATAAATTCCAAAAGATATGGGGTTTTAATAGGGGTCTTCACAAAGACTATTGTCTTCATGTCAAGACACAACATCCAAAAACTTTGGAAGAAGCCATCGGTCATGCCCAAAGATATGATGATGAGGAAGGGAAATGTTCCCTAACTATAAGAATACTTTTGCTAAGAGCAACGTGGCTAAGAGCCAATGGCAAGGTAGATCTCCCACACGTTCCAAGAGGAATAAGAGAAAATCTACCTATCCACGCCCACAAGAGGCTAAAAAGACTAAGAAATCATGAGACTCTCCACGTGGGTCTCTCAACACTACTGATTTTGAGTGTCCAAAGAAACACAATTTTCTTTTCAGATGTCTTCCGGACCAGCACAACCAGAAGGATTTGTTAAGTATGGAGCCTGATTTACCCTTGTAATTTTCTGTGGTAAAAGCGCACATTTGTAAGGCCCCCATTATGAGGAGAATCCATCGTGCGTGAAGGAAAATCACTCACCGGAAACCAAAATTTTCACGGACAAGAATCAGGGGCAACTTTAAAGGCCTTAGTGGCGGAGGCCCCCGGGAATATTCTATTTCGCCGGAATATTATGGCCGGACGGCGGCTGGAAAGTGGTCGGAAGTCAATGGCTGGTGGCCGGTGGCCGAATTCAAAAGCAAACTTGTCTTCTCAAGGGCGGCCACACATGGGCGGATTGGAGGGTCCGATTTGGACTTATTCTCACAAGGGCGGCTACACATGGCTATCTCTCATAAGAGAGGGCAGCCCTTTTGGCCTATAAAAGGAGGCCATTTCTACACACATTTCATAGTGTGAAGTTGATGCAACAAGGTGAGTGTGAGGTGGTGAGAGTGAAGCAAGGCGGGAGCTCCATTAAGGGTATAATCCCTTTGTAAACTACTTCTTGTTTTGAAGTACTAAAGCCATTGAGTGGCTGCTTTCCCGTGGATGTAGCCCACATTGGGTGAACCACGTATATCGTGTGTACTCTCGCTCTCTCTCTCTCTCTCTCTCTACTCTATAATCACGTGTATATAAATCTGTCTCTCTCCATTAAGTAATCTACTCAATTATCTATTTGGCTACGTCTTATTTCCTAACAACTGGTATAAGAGAAAGTTTTGCTTGTAGCTAAATTATCTCAAGGAAAGGATTCCTTGAATTGAGTGGGAGTTATGGCGGAGGAAGGGAAGCTCAAGATTGAGAAGTTCAACGGCAAAAACTACCAACATTGGAAGATGCAGATTGAAGACTATCTCTACCAGAAGGACCTCTATTTGCCACTAGGCTGTCTTGCAAAGAAGCCCGCAACAATGGCAGATGAAGCATGGATTGTCCTTGATCGAAAGGCACTGGGAATAATCCGGTTAAGCTTGGCGTCAACGGTGGCCTTCAATGTTTCGGAGATGAAGACCACGGAGGACTTGATGAAGTCACTTGACGACTTCTACGAGAAACCATCGGCATCCAATAAGGTATTTCTTATGAAGCGCTTGTTCAATCTAAAGATGGCAGAGAATGGTTCAGTTGCAGAACACCTAAATGACTTTAACACAAACATAAGTCAACTTCGATCAGTGAAAATCAATTTTGATGACGAAGTGCGAGCTCTCCTTATACTATCATCTCTACCGGATAATTGGGACAGCCTTGTGATGGCTGTAAGTAATTCTATCTCTGGCACAAATACTCTTAAGTTTGATGATGTTGTGGGTATTCTCCTAAGCGAGGAAATGCGAAGGAGAAGCACAGGAGAATCATCAAGTGCTGCACTATCAGTGGAAACAAGAGGAAGGCTTAAGGAGAGGTTCAAAAACCAAAAGGGTCGTGATCGCTCAAGGCGGAGCAAGTCACACACAAAGTCAGTTCTTGAATGTTGGAACTGCGGCAAGAAGGGCCACGTCAAGAAGGATTGCTGGTCCAAGAAGAAGAAGGAGACAGAGTCTCAAGACAAAAAGCCAACATCGGAGGCCAATGTGGCAGGTAAAGTAGAGCAAGATGCTCTAATTCTCTCATTAGACAATGTGTCTAATTCCTAGATAGTAGATTCCGGGGCTTCATTCCATGCGACACCACACAAGCAACATTTCCAAGACTACACCAAAGGTAATTTTGGGTATGTATACTTGGGAGATGATGAAGCTTGTGAGATTGTCGGCAAAGGTACAGTTTCTGTCAAAACTGCTAACGGAAATGAATGGAAGCTTAAAGATGTTAGGCATGTTCCTTCTCTTCGCAAAAATTTGATCTCTACAGGACAATTGGACGATGAAGGTCACAACATTGCATTCGGAAACAAACGGTGGAAGATCTCAAAGGGATCTTTGGTGGCTGCCAAGGGTGAAAAAGTTGGGACACTTTACTTGTGTACTGTTAGCACGCAAACTTCAGCTTGTGCAACAACTACAGAAGTTGACAGTGCGGTGTGGCACTATCGACTTGGGCATATGAGTGCCAAAGGAATGCAAATCCTTCAAACAAAGAAGCTTCTAGCAGGTTTATAAGAAGTGGACTTAGAGTTCTGTGAAGATTGTGTTTATGGTAAACAAAAGAGGGTAAAATTTCAAAAATCAGGAAATGAAAGAAAAAAAAAAACTTGAGTTGGTTCATTCTGATGTTTGGGGTCCTGCAAGTACACCATCACTTGGTGGCTCATTGTACTATGTAACATTCATAGACGATGCGACTAGAAAAACATGGGTTTATGTCATGAAGAATAAATCCGATGTATTTTCCATATTTCAAAGGTGGAAAGCCTTTGTGGAGAATGAAACATGTACCAAGGTTAAATGCTTCAGATCCGACAATGGAGGCGAATATTGCAGCCAAGCTTTTGAAAGCTTTTTTGCTAGCAATGGCATTGGGATGCAAAGAACAACCCCAAGGACACCTCAACAAAATGGGATTTCGGAAAGGATGAACAGGACAATCATGGAATGAGCACGAAGCATGCGGCTACATGCAGGCCTACCGCTTGAGCTTTGGGCGGAAGCTGTAAGTACGTCTGTGTACTTAATCAATCGGTCACCCTCAACGGCATTGGATGGGGGAGTTCCAGAAGAGGCATGGACAGGTAAACCGGTGAATTATGCATTTCTCAAAGTGTTTGGGTGTGAGGCTTTCATGCACATAGATAGAAGCCTAAGATCAAAGTTAGATGCAAAGTCCAAAAAGTGTTTCTTCATTGGCTATGGAGAAGGAGACTTTGGGTATCGCCTATGGAATCCTGAAGATGGTAAAATCTTAAGGAGTAGGGATGTAATTTTTAACGAACAAAATATGTACAAAGATTACTTGGAAAGAAAACAAACAAAAGAAACAAGTGATGAGTACATGGAGCTTGAGGACGGTGAAGACTCAAGGACTGCAAACGGTGACAGTGTGCAACAACGTCAACCAAATGAGGATCCTCAACCTATTCCCCGAAGATCTACAAGAGCAAGTAGACCTCTAGAAAGGTTTGTTCCTTCCTTCAACCATCTCTTGATCTCAGATTCTGGAGAGCCGGAATCATATGAAGAAGCTATGCAACATGAATCCAAAGAAGAATGGACGAAGAGCATGCAAGTGGAGATGGACTCACTACATCGCAACCAAACATGGGAGTTGGTTGAGTTGCCTAAAGGTAAGTGGGCACTTCAAAACAAATGGGTGTACAAGCTAAAGGAAGAAGAAGGTGGGAAGAAAAGGTACAAGTCTAGGCTTGTGGTAAAAGGTTTTTCTCAAAAGAAAGGTATTGACTTCAATGAAATATTTTCTCCTGTTGTAAAAATGAACTCAATTAGGTTTGTCTTAAGCCTTGTGGTTGCTCATGATCTAAATCTCAAGCAAATGGATGTAAATACGGCATTCCCTCACGGTGACTTAGAGGAGGAAATCTACATGCTTCAACCAGAGGGGTATGAAGTAAAAGGTAAGGAGAAAATGGTTTGTAGATTAAAGAAGAGCTTGTATGGTTTAAAGAAAGCATCAAGACAATGGTACTTGAAGTTTGATCGATGGATGTTGGATCATGGATTCACAAGATGCAACTCGGATCACTGCATCTACACGGAGAATTTGGGAGATGGGAAATTCATCATCCTAATGTTGTATGCTGATGACATGTTGATTGCAAGTGCTAACATGCAGGACATCAAAGACCTAAAAGAGGAGCTGTCCAAATCTTTTTCAATGAAATATTTAGGTGCTGCAAAGAGGATACTTGGTATGAAAATATCAAGGGACAGGACGAAGAAGACAATAAAGCTATCTCAAGAAGGTACTAGAAAGGTTTGCAATGCAAAATGCAAAACCAGTTTCTACACCTTTGACTGGTCATTTTAAACTAACGAAGGATATGTGTCCAAAGACACAAGAGGAGATAGCCTATATGTCTAAAGTTCCATATGTTGCAGCGGTAGGTTCTCTAGTGTATGCTATGGTCTGGACAAGGCCAGACATTGCACATGCAGTGGGAGTTGTGAGTAGGTTCATGGACAACCCAGGTAAAGAGCATTGGCAAGCTTTGAAGTGGATACTTAGGTATGTAAAAGGGAAAACAACAAATGCTTTGTATTTTGGAGGAACTGATATTTTTCTAGAAGGGTATGCTGATGCAGATATGGCAGGTGACAAAGATACTCGAAGGAGCACTACTGTCTATGTGTTCACGGTTGGAGGCACAGCAATAAGCTGGGCTTCAAAGTTGCAGAAAGTGGTTTCACTTTCTACCACGGAAGCAGAGTATGTAGCAATGACGGAGGCAAGCAAAGAAATTCTGTGGCTTCACAGATTCTTAGAAGAGCTTGGATTCAAACAAGACAACTGTGTCTTGTACAGTGATAGCCAAAGCGCTATCCATCTTGCGAAGAACTCATCCTTTCATTCAAGGACAAAGCACGTTAAGGTGAGATATCACTTCATACGCACTCTTTTGGAAGAGGGACAACTAAAGCTAGGAAAGGTGCATACAAGTGAAAATCCTACAGACATGTTTACAAAGGTGGTCAACAAGCAGAAGTTGAGCTTTTGCTCATCTTCAATCGGCACTCAAGGATAAGAAGCCAGAATGGAAAGCAGTCACAGGTTTGGTTTGGAGATCAGTCTCCAAGTGGGAGATTGTTAAGTATGGAGCCTGATTTACCCTTGTAATTTTTTGTGGTAAAAGCGCACATTTGTAAGGCCCCCATTATGACGAGAAGCCATCGTGTGTGAAGGAAAATCACTCACCGGAAACCAAAATTTTCACGGACAAGAATCAAGGGCAATATTATTTTTTCGCCGGAATATTCTATTTCGTCGGAATATTATGGCCGGACGGCGGCCGAAAAGTGGTCGAAAGTCAATGGCCGGTGGCCGGTGGTCGAATTCAAAAGCGAACTTGTCTTCTCAAGGGAGGCCACACATGGGCGGATTGGAGGGTCCGATTTGGACTTATTCGCACAAGGGCGGCTACACATGGCTGTCTCTCATAAGAGAGGACAACCCTTTTGGCCTATAAAAGGAAGCCATTTCTACACACATTTCATAGTGTGAAGTTGATGCAACAAGGTGAGTGTGAGGTGGTGAGAGTGAAGGAAGGCGGGAGCTCCATTAAGGGTATAATCCCTTTGTAAACTACTTCTTGTTTTGAAGTACTAAAGCCATTGAGTGGATGCTTTCCCGTGGACGTAGCCCACATTGGGTGAACCACGTATATCGTGTGTACTCTCTCTCTCTCTCTCTCTCTCTACTCTATAATATCATGTATATAAATATGTCTCTCTCCATTAAGTAATCTACTCAATTATCTATTTAGCTACGTCTTATTTCCTAACAGGATTGTCCTCTTTTGCAAGGCTGAGAAAAGACCATGCACAGGGTGTAACGCCTCACATTAGATACATCTCCTAAATATTTTTTTGTAGAGGTTCTTCATGTGGAAGAAAAGCACAAGTGTTGTGTGCCTGCTTCAATGTGGAAGCCCATTTTTGGCCCCAAATAGTTTATTTGCATGCATTGAACTATTAACCGACAAACGTATTTGTATTTTAGTGGATGATAGTGTAGCTCATAACTTCTTGAACTATAATTTGGTCAAGAAATTGAAGCTTACACAGAATCCCTGCTCCCAGAGTATTGGCAGAACAGATGTCTGGAAATGATAAAGAATTATGGGATATGGTAGTTCAAGAAGTTGAGCTTATGGTTCAAGATCGTACGATGACCCTTGACTTTCAAGTTATGAGCATGGACCCTGCTGATGTAGTTTTAGGATGGGAGTGGTTGCATGGTTTAAAAACAAATTCCACACTAGTTATGAACACAAGTCCCTATCCTTTATGGACAATGGTAAACATGTGCTTTTTCTTGGTGAGAAAAATATACCATTTGCACCTCTTATATGCAAAGCCGAGCTTTCTATTTTATGGAAAGCAGATTTAATAGATGAGGTCCTTTTGTGTTACTACTTGTCTCCAAGTTTTGCACCTCTTATATGTAAAGCCGAGATTTCTATTTTGCAGAAAGCAGATTTAATAGATGAGGTCCTTTTGTGTTACTACTTGTCTTCAAGTTTTGTGTTACTACTTGTCTCCAAGTTTTGTGAGTTCTCAAGAGCAAAGTGCTATGAATTCTAGTTATGGTATGCAAAGTGCAATGAACTTTAATGATAAACAAAGTGTTAACAATTCTCAAGAGCAAAGTGCTCTCAGTTTTAATTCTATTTATTAATGTGTAGCTGTTGAAAAACAAACATTACAGGAATTACAAGATTTGCCATCCCAGCACAACTCTAGTTTCCTTTCTCCTTTTGCACGGCAAAATTTGACTCGCTTATTCATAGAGTAAAGTGATGTATGATCAAGTGATTTACCACCGGGTTTACCCCCTACACGTGATGTGAAACATGGCATAGATGTCCTGTCGGGCACTTAACTGGTGAGTAAACCACCATAATGTATGAGTTCTAGTGAGGCCAAGGAGGTTGAAGGTCATTTTTTTGGCTGACTACCTTGCCCATGGTTTCATTGGACCTAGCACTTCGCCTTGGGCATCACAAATTTTATTGGTAAAAAAGAAAGATGGTACTATGTGCATGTGCGTAGATTATCATGGATTAAACGCCATACCCATCAAGAACAAGTATCCTCTGCCTTGATTTTATGAGTTGTTTGACCAACTCTACGGGGAAATATACTATACTAAGATAAGTCTTCGTTCAGGTTACCACCAGGTGTGTATCCTTTTGAAAGATATCTCTAAAATTGCCTTTAGAATAGGGTTCATACATTTTGAATTTTTGGTTATGCCTTTTGGTTTAACCAATTCTCTAGCTACATTTATGACGCTCATGGATAGTGTGTTACGTCCCTATCTTGGAAAATATGTTGTGGTTTTCCTTGTGATGACATTCTCATTTACAGTAAGACTGAAGATGAACACATAGAACACTTACATTTAGTGTTCGAACAGCTACGAGCTCACGCTCTGTATGCTAAGAAAAGCAAGTGCGATTTCTTTAAAACAAAGATACATGACCTCAATCATGTGATCTCTTATTCTGGCATCAAAATGGGCACTAACAAGGTCACTTCCATTCTTCAATGGCCACATACCAACACGGTTAAGGAGCTTCAAATCTTCTTAGGCATGGGCCCAAGACCATATTAGGTATTTTGGTAAAAATGTCACATTATGGGAATCTCCAAATCGACTAAATTCATGTAATTTGGGAATTTTCCACTTAAAGTGGGAAAAATTGAGGTGTGTGGTTAGTAAATAAAGTGAAAATCTCATAGTATTGTGGTTTTGATAAACACCAAAAGTCAAGAGGATGTACAACACATGGATTTGAATAATAACTACGAATTACATAAAACAAAGAAAGATAAAAAAAAGATTCTACTCCACATTTGATACCATATCTGAACTTTGATCCAAGTGTGGTTGATGTGCACGAGTGAGGCCTTGTTTGTCTTTTAGAGGATGCCTTTTTGGAATCTTTATTCTAGAAAATGGTCCTTCTTTGTTGGGTCTCCAGGACCAAACAATTGCATCTACAGTTTCCAACACTTGTGGGTCCTTATAGTTGACAGCCCAATAACCCTTCCAACAATTACTGTAAGCTTGAGTATTTGTCATCCCAGTTTTTCTCGCGCAAGGTGCCCAATATTGAATCAAGATTTTTCTGTAGTTTGGTGATGTAGGCTCATTATCAATGTCAGATAAAGCCATTGCAAGCCACACTGGATAGATTTCTGTGTCACTCGGAACAAGCATAAGAAAGTCACCTTGGTGCACATCAGAAATAGGGTCAAACTCTTCCCTTGGACTATCTCGTTGAGACCCACAAAAATGATCGTTCAACTCTTCAAGGCCTAGGAATCTTTCTGCTCCTTGTTGGAAATTCATTGTAGTGCTTTGTAGGTGAGAATATTCTTGAGTTTTTGGCTAAAACATTTCATACGAGACTCCCTCTGATATGATTGCTTTTCCAATCTCTTCAATTACCTTACTCCAATAATCTATCACGGGTCTATATTATCGCGGAATACTTGAACCATTCCCTAAATTTTTTCAAAATTTTATATAGTTCTTTAGCCCCAAAATGACTTCTTCGGGCCTTGACATACTCCGCCATTTGTACTAGAGGTTGATCTCCATGTGGTAACATTGGCTTGCCTTCTGTGTCTGTTTTCCAAAGGCGAATACTTCCACTCCAACTTGATACACCTACTTGTGCCTTATATTGCATCATTGGTGTCTCATCCTGCATAAAGAACCTGAACTGAAGCGGTTTGGAATGTCCAACAAGTATGTCTTGTCCATCACAAAGATAGCCATCACAATATTGCTTGAAATCGGGGATCTTTGTGAGAAAAAATGCAGTTGGAGATGAAGATGAGCTGTTTCGTAATGTATCCATCAAATGTGGCAAAGTATAGGTTTGTGTAACTCTCAACTTCTCTGAAAACCTACTAAACACGGTGTCTATGTCCTCATGTGTATGCCCAACCACTAAAAATCCCAGCTGGATGGTTTTGAAAACACCCCTTGCAACAAGTGTTGACAAATAGGCAAATAAGTATCAGTTTTTGTTTTTCCCTGCACAATTATCCAATTGTAGCAACAAGTTCTCTGGCAACCTGCGAGATGTTGACCCCAATTCCTCTTCTGCAGTTTCTGACGACTACACAATGGGCTCTTTGCCATCACTCAAGTTATGGTAGTCCAAAGAATCCCTTGAGTTCAAAGCATGTAGTAGTGAAATATTTCTCCTTGGAAGTCCATTTGTTACTAGATCACCAAGAGGATGCTTATCTATCCTCTCTAGGTTATGTAAACAATTAGCAATTGAGCCAATTGTAAGATTTGGATCAGCTGGCCACAAACCATTCAAGACAAAGTGTCCGTAATGACCTTCTCCATGTCCATGAGTGATCATGCCAATCAATGCCACCTGAAGATTATATCCTAAATTCACACCCTTAGGAACAATGCGTAATCTAGGAATGGCAGTCTTCTTTTGATCCATCGCATCATGGATTATGCATAAATATTTTTGTGGTTGAGTTTATGAATACATGCGCCATGCATAATATAGGCTTCTGCAACTCTTTTGTTGTGCCATGTGAACTTCTCTCTCCCTCAAGAGAAGAGCTATATCTCTTCAAGAGAAGGTTTAGCTTCCAACCTTGCCTTGATTGAGCTACAAATATTGCACTTAGAGAACTCACTCGTCTTTGTTAAAGTGACATGTGGGTACTCTTTGTTCCAAATTCTACCAAAAGAAGAGTGGGATAGCTTCTTCTCATAGCCCATTTGGTCAAGTGTCGTGTTGATTTCACATAAAATATCCACTTGTTTGTATGTTGATGGAATCACCAATGGAGTCTCTCTTGAGCCATCTAGCAGTGTTCTACTTCTATGTGGCATCTTCTCAGAGTTGTTTTCCACAAACTCATTTAGTAGTGCTCTTGCTAAACTAGTATGTTGAAGTCCCCTTCTCAATGTACATGTGTTCCATGTACATATTGGCGCACACAATTTCAAAGTTCTCCTTGTATCGTTAAAATGATGTCTTTGGTATTCATGTAGCTCATACCATGCTCTAGAACAAACAATATAGCATTTAGCCTGAATTGGTATCGTGACTTCTCATCTTTCTGATAACATATAGAAAGAACATCATAAACATAATTAGTGCATGATTTTTGAGACTCTCCCCAAAATTGTTGTCGTAACCTTGTCACCATATCACGATCTACAAATTGGAAACATTTTTGTGCACAACAATCAATGCATGATACCCTTTGAATCGATTTTTTTGAAATGTAAAAAGTGGAAGCTGGTGCTACTTTTGATTTTTGAGTCCTGTTCATGAAAGTGTATCGTCTCTTCCTTGACAACTGGACAACATTACTCCCATCAATTTTTTTTCCAGCATTTTCATCGTTGGATACATCCTCATATGTAGCATGCATGCCATCAACAGGAACAAAGCATTGTAATGGGCTCCCATTGAACACTGTTGTCTGCTTGATGGGCCACTTTGGCAAAGTGATGCTACCCACTTCAACCACATCATCAATGATTGCATTTTCTCTTTCAATACCCACACCCACACAATCATGACCAAGTTCTTGAAAGTTGACATAATCATGTGGAAATACATTCATGGTTTACATCATTGTGTCATCTTTTAAAAGGACCCTCTGATTTCTCTAAGACTCTTGAATCACTACTTCAAATTTTGGGCTTGTCATAGGTATTTCATTTGTAACTAGAGGATCAGAATGATCATGTTGTTCATCACCATTGTAGCTTTCTTGTGGATCAATTAAGTTCCCATTTAATAAAAAATATTGCAAAAGAAGCTTTGACCATTGAACAACACTCCATAAAGATCCTTGGAGAGATGAAGTATTCATTGTAGGAAAAGGTAGGACCACATCCTTCAAGCATTCCTCCACTAGTATGGAGACATTTCCTTGCCCTATTTTTGTACCACCCCAAGTGGAATCTGGATCTTCTCTACACACACAACCAATACCAACAATTTCATTGTCAGGTATCATATGTACTTTCTCCCCAGATTCGAAGTCCATCCTGTAAGTGAAAAAGATAACATTGTTAAATCCATAGTTATAGAAAAATACTCTTCAAACAAAAAATCATGCTACAACATGAAAAAGGTTTGCATAGGTTGGACAAGTGGTGAACCTTGAGACCAAATCCTCCTTGTTATATCAATGGAATCAAGGTTGGAAATTATGGTGGATCTTTAAACCAAAGCATCCTCGCTATATTAGAGCATAGGTTGGACAAGTGGTGGACCTAGTTGTAATACCAACTGCCACCTATCAACTAACTATAGGACTATGCTTTCCAATGTCCAAGTATCCTTGAGTTTTGCAAGGTTGAATACGTGGTGGACCTTGAAACAAAAAATCCCCTTTCTATATCAGAGCATAGCTTGGACAAGTGTGGACTAGTTATTATGCCAATATCCAAGCTGAAATACCTTAGGACCTTGCTACCTTGCTTGAAATGTTTAAGTAGCCCCCTCATTTCTTTAATGGAAGAAGCAAGGTTGGACAAGTGGTGGACCTTGAAACCAAAGCCTCTTTGCTATATGAGAGCATAGGTGGAACTAGTTGTAATACCACTGCCACCTAGCATCTACTGTAGGACTATGCTTTCCAATGTCCAAGTATCTTGAGTCTTTCAAGGTTGAACAAGTGGTGGACCTTGAAACGAAAATCCGCTTTCTATATCAGAGCATAGCTTGGACCTAGTTATAATGCCCAATATCCAAGGTGAAATACCTTAGGACCTTGCTACGTTTCTTGCCAATGTTTACGTAGCTCCTCATTTCTTTAAGGGAAGCAAGGTTGGACAAGTGGTGGACCTTGAAACCAAAGCCTCTTTGTTATATGAGAGCATAGGTTGGACCTAGTTGTAATACCCACTGCCACCTATCAACTACTATAGGACTATGCTTTCCAATGTCCAAGTATCCCTTGAGTCTTTTAAGGTTGAACATGTGGTGGACCTTGAAATGAAAATCCCCTTTCTATATTAGAGCATAGCTTGGACAAGTGGTGGACATAGTTATAATGCCCAATATTCAAGGTGAAATACCTTAGGACCTTGCTACCTTGCTTGCCAATGTTTACGTAGCCCCTCATTTCTTAAATGGAAGCAAGGTTGGACAAGTGGTGGACCTTGAAACAAAAGCCTCTTTGCTATGTGAGAGCATAGGTTGGACCTAGTTGTAATACCCACTTCCACCTATCAACTACTATAGGACTATGCTTTCCATTGTCGAAGTATCCCTTGAGTCTTTCAAGGTTGAACACGTGGTGGACCTTGAAACGAAAATCCCCTTTCTATATCAGAGCATAGCTTGGACAAGTGGTGGACATAGTTATAATGCCCAATATCCAAGGTGAAATACCTTAGGAGCTTGCTACCTTGCTTGCCAATGTTTACATATGTTGAGCCAGCAGAGGATCACACCCACATTTTTGCTCACACCCATCATTTTGTAACCATTGATTGTAATAAATGTCTTTCCGACATTAATTTTGATTTGAGCCATTCATTAAGTAACGGGACTCAATTGAGTTTCCAGCTTGTAATTCCGAAGTAATTTCACCTGTTGATGTAAATAATTAGAGATGTTCTCACCTCCAAGGCTGAGGTATATAAGCCAAAGTTTTGTAACCTAAGGGAGATTCAATTATTAATCAAAGTGAGTTTTTGAGCGCCGTGACTGTGTCTGAGAGAGAGAGAGAGGAGAGAGAGAGAGGAGAGAGAGAGAGAGAGAGAGAGAGAGAGTCTTATCTTCTTGCTATGCGGGCTACGGGGCGCCATTGGAGAAGCGACACCACCATTGTGTTAGCAACGGTGAGAGCTACGCACAGATACCAAGAGTGCGCGCTATTGCTTCTATGTGTGGTAAGTTCCTACGAGCTTCGGTGTGAGTTTTCTTCCAACTCGTGTGTCGGAATAGAGCGTGCAAATATCTATAGAACACAACGAGTAGAGCTACACATTAGTACCATCGGGGTCAAGTTTCGGTCACCTGTATTTTTCGGCCTGTCTTCATACGCGTTTGCGCACGGAGTGGTTATAGGTTGATTTTGCAGTTCAAGTCTTTAGGGTGTTGTTCTTACCTAGTGTATAGACTTCCCCTTGAGTTTGAGATCGATTCAATGATTCTAGATCCTGTTTCGTATAGCATTCGTTCGTAGTACGGATTTCAGTCACTTGCGTGTTTTAGAACTTAGATTTGATTTCCTTAGTAGTGATTGTCATTAGAAGGTCGAGTAGGTGATTTGACACCCACCTAGTTGTTTCCATGCGCCTGCGGGTCAAGCTCGTCCTCGTCTGACAAATTCTGTTGTTGGTTGAGTTCTCGCTATTTAGCTTCCGCTAGCGGCGTAACCGCCTTAACATTTGGCGCCGCTGCCGGGGACGAGAGCCCTAAGTAGGTGACCTTAGACTAATCCTACGAGGTGAGTCGTATAAACTACTTTGTATACTTTAGTTAGAAAAGATCTAGGAGTGGTGGACTCCGAAGGTCTCGAGAGATACTAGGAAGTGGGGTATTCCTGGGTCTTCCGTGTTGACAGTATTTTTAGTTTAGTTTAGATTAGATTGTTTTTGATGGTGTTTAAGTGGTTGTTGACATAAAAAGCATTTGCTACTGCTTGTGTGGTAGTAAATCTCTTTATATTTTCAATTGCAAAAAATCTATTTTATGATTAGAAGTAGCTTAGGTAGGGCCTGATTTGATCCTGATCTAGAGCTATCAATTGGTGTTCTATTTGCTTGATGTGTTTGATTGCATGTTAGATCACTGAAAAAGTCGCTTTGGTAGTGAAATATGCAATAAACAAAGTTCAGAAAAATTTTCTGTGTAACTGATTGTTGCTGAGCACTTAAAAGAGCTATTGGAAGAGTTCTGTGCTGAAAAAACTGGAAATCTGCAACTTTAGACATCATACGCGTATGATGTCTTAGGACCTAAACAGAGACTAAAATTGAAAATTTGACATTGCCAAAGTGTTTAGAAGGGGGGTTTTTACCCTAATATCAACTTAAAACAAGAACATTAGCACTCAAAGAAACCCAAAAAGACAAGTCGGAGTCCAAGAAACGCAAAGAATAGGAAATTTTGGATTCAGATCTTGTTTTTACATTCAAACCTGACAAAAACACTTGAAACTCAATTATAAACATTGGAGAAGGCTTAAAACCAACAATAGTCAAAATCTAGGACAAAAGACATCATATGCGTATAATGTCTTTTGGCACATCCACTGCTTATTTTTGATATCTGACCTGACAAGATTGTTACAAACACTGTAGAAGCATAAATATCAAGTTTGGACCCAAATTGATGAAAAAGACATCATACGCGTATGATGTCTTTGACCTAATTTTGGACATATTTTGATACTTTGCCAACACAGATCCATTGTAATAGCTGTCTAGAGGTTATATTTCAAGTTTCATCCATTTGGATCACAATTGACCCAAAAAACAAGTCAAAAGCGAAAATTGCCAAGAAAAGCCTTAATTAGCCATAACTTGCTCAAACAGAGTTCAAACTGAATTTTGTGAGTGAACAGAGCATAAAGGGGCCACTGAGAGTGAGCATAACCAAAATAGTCAAAATCTGTGAAAAAAGACATCATACGCGTATAATGTCTTTTTCAGCATAACAGTAACAAAATTCTCACTTGATGAAACAGAAGTTGTCCAACTGACAAGATTAAACAATTGACCAAGTATCAATCAGTTTGGATCAATTCTGACCACAAAAACTTGGGAAAACAAATTGCCGAGACGGAAAAGTTACAGTCCTTTAGGGGAATTGATGAATTTGAGATCGGGCAGGAATCTCCGGAATAATCAACCAAAACAAGGGGAACCAGCAAGTGTCATATCAACCGAGGGAAGGTAAACCAAAGTTGGGTGCAACCATTAGAGCCGATCTTTGAAGGAAGTGTTTCTGATACTTCTTCGGAGAGATCTTACGAGATTTTCACCGAACACTCGAACACTGAACAACAGAGAAAATATGGCAGCAGGATCATCAAACCCTTCCGCCACAATGAAGCTATTGTTCATAAAATACCAGTACGACAATGAGCAAGGTGCCAAGATCTACAAAGATGGAATGGACCGCTATTGTGTAAAGATAGAAGATAGACCTAGTGAGTTCAAGGACTTAGTGCCTGTGAGCTATAGCGGAGATAGATATCTAGATGACGAGGGTACCATGTACTTGGTAGTCCTAAACCCTAACATTGTGGACAAGTGGGGATTGATGGGCACCAAAGCCAAAATAGATGAAGAACTCGAGGAGAAAGCACCAATAATGAACTTCCCTAATGCGAGGTTAAGAAGAGAGAATGAAACTACAAGGATCAACACTGATAACATCTATGTGGGGCTATACAAATATAATAATGGGGAGCAAGATCTCTATTATAGATGTGAAGAACCCTACACCGGAGAGTTGACAGACAAAAAAGACTCTATGTCTTTACCTACACAGAGGGATCGGAAGTGAAAATTGCCGCTTACGATAAGTATGGCAGGCAATACTCAACAATGGGCAAGAAAGAATTAGAAGGATATACATACTTTGGGGGACCACTACATCAGTATTATGTTACTTCTAGCTCACATAGACCAGCACCAACAACTGGAGTGCAAAACTCAATGACAACAGGAGGACAAAGAACTCAGGTTGCTGACTCTTTCAGTCAACCTTGGGACTCGAAGCTCGGACCAATGGGATCATTACATTCCAGAGAGTCAATGGAGACGAATCGAGGTAGTGCAGTTCCAATCCCCACCTATACCACTCCAGGTCCAAGGTTTGAAGCGGAACCATCACATTTACCTCCAGTAGTAGATTCAGGGCAGAGGAACCGACAAGGGTAACCCATGAAGTCCACGATGCTAGAGAAAGCTTTAGCCGAGACACAGGAGCAATGAGATTGGTAGCAGATCATAGACGTATGAGACCATCTCAAGTAGCCAAGTGTATGCCAAAGAAGTATGGTGGTTCAGGAGATCCGTATGCACATGTGTCACTCTTTAAGCAAGTCTTAAGAGCTGAGCAGATAACAGATTTCCATACACAATACGAGGGATTTGGTCTTACTCTAGAAGGTTGCATTGACATGGTTTCAACCAATGAACATAGGGGGATTCCATGACATTGACCATTTGCTAAGAGAGTTTGCTGAGGAATTCTCAAAACGAGGGATTAAGCACAATACGGTCTCACAAATATATGCTTTTAAACAGAGAGAACACGAAAAAGTGAAGGAAGCTTCACTTCGCTTCAAACAATACATTGAGAGATGTCCAGTACGTGAACGACCACAAGATGACAGACTATCTGTTCTCTTTATTGAGGGACTGAGGAACGACACTCTCAAGAAGGACTTGCACTTGAAAGCTTGTACAAGTTTCGAGCAAGTAACGAGAGAGGCATTGTACTTAGTGGATAACTGTACGGTTTATGGAGAGGTGTCAGCGGATACAGATTTTGCATCCAGTAGCTCCTCCTCCGTAGCGAGCGAGACTACCACTAAAAAGAATGTTCAAACAACAACCATGCCAAATGTAGAGCAAATGATAGAAGATGCTCTAAAAAGGATGGCACCATACCAAAAACCATTGCCAAAAACACTGAAATGGTGTGCTATTGAACAAAAATGGACAAATCATCCAACAGAGGAGTGCTATTACAACAAAGGGTATGTAAGGGAGCGCCAGTATGCACCTCCTGCTCAATTAGCACCACCTCAGATACATCCAGTACCTCGATACCCAACGGGAAATGTACCAGGACCTATGGGGATAGAAAGACCGCAACCGGTATTGGGACAACAACCACCTTTACCAGGAGCAAGACCAGTGGGCATTAGATATGCACCAACCTTAGAGAATCAGGAAGAACAAGCCTTAGTGCCTGTTCAAGCCTATTATGAAGAATCGGGTGCACACATGTCTCCGACAGTGTATTACCCACCAGAAGAACCAAAACAGCCAGAACCATGGGGCATGATGGGGAATGTTGGAACACCAACAGTTACAAGTGCTTCTGATGAAGAGAGATACAATATGGACGCAAGAACCTTGATGTTCATAGCTCATGGAGGGTTAGCAGGACAGAGACCATCCTATCCACAAAGGACGAATCAAGCGGGACCAAGACCAGCACTAGGACCCTGTTACAAGTGTGGAGGTGACCATCTGATGAATGTTTGCCCACATACGGAAATCATTAGAATTAACGCTTATTGCACTGAGTGTGGGGTTACTCACTTCATTGAGGATTGTTCAAAGAATCCAAAAAAATTACAAAAGACGACATTGAATATGCTAGAAACTATTCCTACCAGCAGTGGGTCCGAAAATGAAACTTTGATACCAACTTTGATACCAACTAAAGCTAAGAAAACCACTAGAGAACCTGAGAATGGAAAGTTAGCGACTGAAGTGGTTAGTCAAGGACCGCGGAGTCAGAAAAACACATGGAAAGCTAGAAAAGCACGCATGAAGTTGAGAAAAGAACGTGAAGACGCTATTCTAGCTGAGGAACTAAAGCAAACTAAAGCTAGATTAGAAAAACTTGAGAGTCAAAACGGGAAACGAGAGATGAGCCCAGAAAGAATGAAACAAAAGAGTATAAAAGAAACAACAAGCTTAAGCTCAAGGGGATCAGTGCTAGTCGACAAAGTACACGAACCATTGGACGCACTGATGAGAGCTTACGAAGCTAGGTTAAATAACAACCAAACACAAGAACAGAGGTGGATGACATACCCAAACGCGGAATTGGAAAAGCAGAGACTTGAAATGTGCCAGAGAATGATCGAGACTGCACAAGCCTTATTAGAACCACCAAAAGAAACAATGAATTGTGGGAAGGAAAACCCAATTCAGCAAGAGACTATCGTTTCACGGGTAGCTGAAAAGACTCCCAGTGCACAAAAGCCTGAAAATACACAAAAGGATGACCGCATAGTATTGAACACAACCGATCAGGAGATAGAGAGTTTTCATCCAGTCATACAGAGGTCTTACGGAAGAGATGATGATTACAATGAATTTTGGAAACAAGTGAGAGAGGCAAACTTTGCAAACGAGCTAAGTTGCCAAGCTAATCAGACAAATTGGGAAAAGGACATCAGGAATCCTCCCATAGTGGAATTTGAGGCAGGATCTCAAGTGGACTTGGATCTGCAATCTTACTGGGGAGATGGGGGCTCTGTTAGAACAATGGAGAGCAAACCTCATTCACTGAAAACCTTACCTTCATACTTAGGAGAGTATGAAGCAAAATCCGAGATTAGAGCACTTCCCTCACGAAAAATCTCATCAGAAAAAGTCATGGACTCGCAAGGATTGATAGAGATTTTGTCAACACCAGTGACATGCACTATCACTCTAGCTGAGCTTTTGAGGCTAAGACCACATATGTGGACCACTGTAGGAAAATGCTTGGAGAAATTCGGGATAAAAGATCCAACATCGAGATTGCAAGAGAGCATAGAGGAGCTGAGCAACCACAAAAGAACGCTAAGCCTGTACCCTTAAACAAGGTCGGAGAGTATTGCGAAGGTGAAGAGGGGAATACAACCTTACCAGTTGAATTCCAAGGAGTGAAGACGATGGCAATACTAGACAGCGGAGCTGGGGTAGCCATTGCTACAAAAGAAATCTGGAAAAAATGGGGGAAACCAGCAATAAGGAAGACTAGGTTGAAACTCCAATTAGCAGATGGACACATGGAGAAACCTATGGGGTTATTAGAGAAAGTTGTAGTGACTTCTTGCGGCATTGAATACGAACATACTTTTGCTATTGTCGATTTTGGCAAGGAGAATAACTATGATATCATATGGGAAGACCATTCATGAGACAGTTGAAAATGGTCCAAGATTGGGGCTACGATCACATATACTTGAGAAATATGGAAACCACTACACGTGTGAACCTGAAAGACCATAGCTACAAAGATGTGAACCGAACACCGGTAGAGGAGTTTGATTCAGCTACTTTGGCGGGATCCGAATTTCCAGCTTGGTTAGGTAAACCCAAGGAGTTATGGATGTATGGAGCTTCGAAATGTGGAAGTCTGAAATGAGAAGAAGGTGATGTTTTTAGAAAGGGCTATCGATCGAAGACGAAACTTATGTAGGAGAACCCTTTCCAGAGGACACGTTTGAACCATTAGAATGGACACACATTCTAGCAACTTTAGATGTTTGTGCAATTCCGGATGGTCCCACAACGAAAATTTTGCGATAAGGACGGGTACGATGTGGTTCTTTATTTCATGTTGCGAACTGTACTCGAAAAAAAAAGAAACTGAAAAGAACGATACACTGGAAAAGGAAGATGAGAGAGGTGTTTCACGACATTCCCAATCATCCAGAGTGGGGAAATGAAGCAGAAAACGAGTCAACGAACAATTCAAGCGGAAACGAAGAAAACTATAAGGATGTCCGATTTTATGATTTTCCGAACCAAACTCTAAACAACGCCAGAAACACTATAGAGCAAAGAAAAAAACAAAAGGGGGTTAGAACCAATCCGATGCCTAGAATAAGAGGAAAAAATCAATTCCTAATGCTAGTAAAGGCTGAAGATTGTGTTAAGGATAAGATTTCTGAAGAAGAATGAGAGGCAATGATCAAAAGAGCTACGAAAAGACAAAAGAGGCTCAAGAAATCAAGTTCAAAAGAATGGAACGAAAACTGAAACAGAAAAATCAGAAAAGAACAAGCGCAACAGAGAATACACGGAGTCCAAGTTAGAACGTAGAAACAAGTACAGAGAGCTCAAGAAAACTCTGAGGAAGTTTGGACGACAGAAATTGAGAGTGGGAGGATGGAACGTCAAAATCAAGGAAAACATGGATGTTCCCTCTCACTATAGGGAAATTCACATAGAGGATAGGAAGGTGATATTAACCCCACCTGTTCGATAGAGGAAGGAGAACGAATCTTAAGACGGACGGAGGATGCAAAAAGAGTTGATTTAGCAGCTCCAGGTGAGACGCCTAGACCGGTGTACATAGCCACAGATTTGTCTCCAAGCGAGGAAGAGAGACTTTTGAGTCTTCTCAGAGAGTACAGGGATGTGTTTGCATGGTCTTATAAGGACTTAAAGGGAGTTGACCCATCGTATGCCAACATCAATCCCACTGAAACAAGACGCAAAAGCCTAGCAGACAGAGACCATACACATATAATGATACTTTTGCTAAGCGAATCAAGGAGGAGATAGATAAGCTAATGGAAGCTGAATTCATATACGAGATTGAACACACTGATTGGGTATCTCCGATTGTGGTAGTACCTAAGAAGAACGGAAAAACTCCGAGTGTGTGTCAACTTAAAGAAAGTGAATGCTGCAACAATCAGGGACAATTATCCCTTGCCGATAACTGATCATGTTCTAGAGCGTGTATCAGGGAAAACAGCATACTCCTTTCTTGATGGTTTTTCAGGATATAACCAGCTAGCCATAGCACTGGAAGATCAACATAAAACAGCTTTTGCAACGGAGTGGGAATTTATGCTTATCGGGTTTATGCCTTTTGGTCTAAACAATGCTCCCGCAACCTTCCAGAGGCTGATGACGCATGCTTTCAAAGAATACTTAAGGCTGTTTCTCGGAATATACATGGATGACTTATGTGTACATTCTTCTACTGAGAGATGAGCATCTAGAACACCTAAGAAAAGTATTTGAGAAATGTAGGACATATCGCATTTGTCTCAATCCTGAGAAATGTGTGTTTATGGTCCGACAGGGCAGAATTCTGGGACATATTGTCTGACAAAACGGAATATCCACGGATTTAGAGAAGATAAAAGTTATAGTGGATATGCCTAGACCAACCAATGAAACAAGTACAGAGCTTTATGGGACATTGTGGATATTATAGACGATTCATTCACATGTACGCTATAATAGGCCAACCACTTTACAGGCTAATAGTGAACTTTGAATGGACAGAGGAGTGTGAGGAATCGTTCAAGAAATTGAAAGAGCACTCATTACTGCTCCAGTCTTGAAATCACCAGATTGGGAGAAGATATTCCATGTGCATATAGATGCTTCGGCATATGCAATAGGATGTATTCTGGCTCAGCCAGAAGAAGGAAACATAGATTTTCTATTTGTTACGCCAGTCGACAACTCAACATGCAGAGAAGAATTACACCACAACAGAGCGAGAAGGATTAGGAATGATCTATTGTGTGAAGAAATTTCGGCATTATCTTCTAGCCAACAAGTTTGTGTTTTTTACGGTATCACCAAGCCTTGCTCTACCTAGTGAATAAACCATGCATACAGGGAGAATAGTGAGATGGTTTCATTATCTTACTGGAATTCGACTTCACGGTAGTAGTAAAGAAAGGAGAAAACCACATCTTAGAGATGATCATCTTTCGCGATTGACGAATGGAGAAGACCCTATAGGAGTAGATGACGACATGCCAGACGCGTACTTGTTCAACATAGAAATGATACCGAGGTGGTCTCAAAATGTCGTTAACCTATTAACCTATGGAGGAGGGTTCGATAGAAGAGAATAACCTAAAAACATATTGCTATTCAGCAATCCAAGAATCTTCAATTGATTGCAGGAAGGTTGTATCAATTGGGAAATGATCATGTTTTACGACTATGCATCAATCCTGAGGAATATAATATATATCTGCGCGAAGCACATGTTCAGGAATGTGCATTTCATTGTTCAAGAAGGAACACATATAGGAATTTGTTACAATTGGGAGTCTATTGGCCAGGAATGAAAGAAAGCGTACATGAATATGTCACTGTATGTATTGTATGTTCATCAAGACCGCCAGCAGAGTATTCGACATTATATCAGATAATGATCGCTCCAGATTGGAGTCAGTATATTGTTGAATATCTCACAAATAGAGCTTTCCGAAGGAACGTCAAAAGCTCGTCAGAAATCTGTAGAGACAGAAGCTAGAGATTACGCTTTAATAGGAGATCAACTCTATAAGAGAGGTAAAGACAACCAGCTTAGGATTTGCGCATCAGAGTCTGAGTATGTGATAATCCTGGAGCAAGCTCATGGAGGAGTAGGTGGAGGCATTTCTCAGGTGATAAGACAGCAAAACTTGTCTTAGCCGCAGGAATATGGTGGCCAACATTACATATGGACGAGGAATACGTTAACGGTGTGTTTGATGTGATGACTGTCAGCGGACCAAAGTACCACTTAAAAGAGATGATATGCCGCTTAGACCAATGATGGGGGCAAGAGCTTTTGCAAAATGGGGGATTGATTATGTCGGACCCATTTCACCTCCTGCATATAAGACTCATGCACAATACATCATTGTGGCTACAGACTATCTAACAAAGTGGGTCGAAGCAAATGCAGCTCAAAAAGCAGATGCCAGGACCACGGCACAATTTCTATATGAATACGTCTTTGTACGATATGGATTGCCAATAGAAATTGTGAGTGATCGAGGCACACATTTCATAAATAAAGTGATAGAGATCCTTCTAGATGAATTCATGGTAATCCATAGGAAATCAGCCCCGTATCATCCACAAGCAAACGGACAAGCTGAAGCAACAAACAAAACCATATGCACGGTCCTTACGAAGATTGTATCTGAGTCGAGAACTGACTGGGACCAGAAGTTGCATTCAACATTATGGGCATATAGGGTGGCGTATAAAACATCCATAGGAACGACCCCATATAACATGGTTTTTGGGCTCAATGCTATCTTGCCAATAGAATTCTTGATTTCAACCTTAAGGGTGGCTAAGGACCTAGAGTGAACAGGGCACGAGCTTTCTGATAGAATAGATGACCTGGAAAAGCTAGACGAGCTTCGCCTAAAAGCAGTAGCTTCTATCTACGCTCAAAAAAGACGACAAAAGGAATTTTTTGATAAGCATGTGCGGACTAAAGAGTTTAAAGTTGGGGACTATGTCCTAGTTTATACTCTGAAACAGCATGCTAAGAAGCTTAAAAAGCGAGGGATGGGACCTCTGGTGATTAAAGATCTATCACCAAGTGGAGCCGTCAATCTTGCTACATTAGACGGAGAAGAAATGCCCAATTGGATTAGTGGATGCAGAGTGAAAAAGTATTTGTTGCCGCTAACACAAGACATGCTTCTCAAAATACATCAAGAAAAGCTGCGTGTCCAAAAAAAGAAAAAGATTGTAGAGGAAGCGCAAGGTGAGGCGAAGGAAAGAATGGAGAAAAGAAGACTACTGCGTTAGAAACAGCGCAATGAAGGAGCAATACGAATAAACGCAGTTAGTATAACAGAAATGGGGAATGACAAAGAAGAACCCATCATTGAATGCAATGTAGGGACCAACCAAATTAAAGCCAGAGCACTATTGGATTCAGGAGCTCAAGCTAACCTACTTTCACTCAGTTTGTATAGACAATTGACAAATGACACGAAATTACAAACTGCCAAGCAAGAGTTAAAAAGTTACTCTGAGAATTCAATCAAAACTGTCGGATGCACAGTTTTACATATACAGATTAACCATTATGTGTATCCTCATATGTTTTACGTGGTTGAAGACCAAGCTACACAACATCCATTATTGCTAGGATAACCATGGCAGAAGCAATACAATGCAATGATTGACTGGAGTTCTAAATCAGTCCTTATCAAATACGAAGGTGAAAGTCAATCAGTTAAGTTCACCAAAGGAGCAGAGCCAACTCCAAAGGAAGAATCCACGGACAAGGGCAAACAACAAACAGAGAAAATGAAGAAGCAATGGCAACCAAAAGTTTCTACACAACTGGATTGCTCGTCAACGAGGAACTCTCAACATTGGATAAGGAAGACAAGCAATAATATAACAGCTCAACCTGGGGATAAAACGGAGTCAACGTTGGTATGGAGACCAAAAAAGGCTGTGCCAGAAAACACAAACAGAGTCTTCAATACCAGACAACAGAGTGATCCCCGACAATCAAGGACAGTGAAACAGATCTGGATTCCAAAGAAGTTCATGATGGCACAAAGCTACAGCAAGCAAATTTGGATCCCAAAGATTTGTAAACAGGAACTCCCTTCAATACAATCAACGGAAACTCATAGGTATTTCAAGCCAAGGAAATCAACACACAAAACAAAGCAAGTTTGGGTCGCAAAGAGTTTGTGGCAAGCACAAGCAAAGCTGAAGCAGATTTGGATTGTGAAAAAAGACAACAAGGTAACGAAGAATCCATCTACTGATTCTACTACCGAAGTGCCAAAACCAACCCAAAACCCGACCACCAATCCTTCAATCAAAGAAAGAGCAGCTTTATTGGAAAGACTGTTGTATCATCGCTCTACAATTGCATTGGGAACTTATGACCAAAACAACTACAATGCTTCACCCACAAACACTTCATAGTCGTCCGGGAGGACTCAGACTAGGAGGGGGGGAGGTATACAGGAGCTACAAAGCAGCTACAAGCGGGAAAAACAAAGAAAAACAAAAATTATATTACAAGGGAAGTGTCTTACATGATTTTGCAATTTTTTATGTTTGATTGCGGATATTGATAATATTTATGCCCTTATATACCTTGTTTTGCAACAAGAAGAGATCAAATGATGAATTTGGGTCTCTAGATGTGTAAATATCACTAAATAAGAGTGTTTTTGGAGCTAACAAGTGGAAAAAAAATGGTAATCAAGTCCAGAAATCACAAAGAAGTGTATATTCATATACACAGGGTTACCAGCTATTTATCGTGTATGTTTGGAATTTTTGGCTTCAATTTGCTATTTTCCTTATTTTTATGTTTTCTTAATAAAAATAAAAGAAAAATAAAAAAACAGGTGAAATGAGATCGGAAGAAAGAAAAGAATAGACGGTGATGGTCCTAATGACAAGGGCAACCCAGGATAAAAATTGGGTACAATTCTGAAAAAGTTACGGAAAGCCCGAAATGACAGAATTTTGGCAAAGTGGACAGATTTCTCAGAAACAGGTCAAACGGAGTCCAAATTGAGAAATTTCAAATCCTAAAGTACATTTCACGACGAGATAGGAGCACATGTCAAATTTGGCAACAAGTGATCCGGGAAGCCCGAAGTTAAGTATTTTTCACATCACTTTCAAGCTCATTTCCACTATTACCTTCTTGGAGAGAGCAAAGAGCACACAGGAGAATCCGACCTTCTACCGCCTTCTACGACTGCTACGAGAGCTCAGAGGACACCAGACATGAGAGGTAGACTCGTTGCCATAAGCTTTTGATGCTTATTGTTAACTTTTGTCGCGAAAACTCACCAAAACCAAGAAACAAGAGCAGACGGGGAATGGGGAAGAACGCTAGGTAGGGGCACAACCGCCTAACCAAACCTTACAAGAACTTAGAGGTGGGTTACCCTAGTATAGGAGATGAGTTTCTAGCACTCAAAGCTCGAGAAAGAACGACTGGAAAAACCCTAGGTCAACAGAGCCTGCAAGAGGCAAACAGAAAAAAGTTGTCGGAACGACACAAAACTTCTCAGGAAGCTTAACAACATCGAGGGCAATGCAACCATGGAGTATCTCGGGTTTGGATCACCAAAAGTAGGTCGGAACAACCGATTCGGCTGCGGACACACAAAGCGTCATTTGGCATAACGGCTAAAATTGACGACCAAATGACATGAAACTTCACAAGTAGCTTCAAATATACACGGATGACTTATGTTTGCAAGCAAACCCAAAAGAAAGCTGATTCACTTACCGATGGTGAAAAAGACGCTTTCGGGAAACCAAATGGAGAAGATGGAGAACGGGGAGCCAAAGTCAAGTCCAACCAAAGGATGGCTTCACAACATATCCAATGAGCTGGAAATGCAACTCTCAAGAAGAAAAGTTGAAGAAATTCAACTCCAAGGCAAAAAAGACGACTTCGGAGACTGAAATGCCTATAAGGGGGCTTTTTAGCTAAACTGATGACTTTTTAAGTTGAAAACTAGTTAGCAGGGCTTAGGCACTAGCACAAAGCATTCTTTGCACAAAAAGACCAACATTTCAAGAAAAGACTCATAAGCGTATGATGTCTCACAGCATGATTTTCACATCCATTTCACATTTGAGTGCATAGCGTCATTCCACATGTTAATCACATCCTATGAACCAAGTATCATGAGAATTGGAGTTAGAAAACCCAAGAAAGCCAAAGAGACACAAAGTAGGCCATAAAATTGATTTTTTGGTCCTAATTTTGTCAAAATAACTCCAAACTCATTGAAACTTTGTAGAATTGTTGATTAACACATCTCTACAAGCTATCTGGAACAAAAAAGCACCATTTTGACACAAAAGACATCATACGCGTATGATGTCTATTTGCACTTACAGAGCCAAAAATACTCATTGTCATCATACATCCATTATATATATCTAATACATGCTACATATGAAGTTTGGAACCATTTGGTCAAGTGGATCACCCCATTAGCCCAATTAGAGAAAATCCTTCATAAAAAGCCTATTTTTGTCCCAAATCCAACATATTCAAGTCCAACCAAGATTTGAGTATAAACAGCCCTTCACTAGCACATGGAGAGTCCACAAAACCAATCCCATGAAAAATTGATGCAAAAGACATCATACGCGTATGATGTCTCCAGAGCATTTTTAGTCCAAATTCTATCCAAACTTGATAAATCCACTGAATAAGCCTATCTAAAGCCAAAACCAAGCTTATAGAGAAAATTGGTCCAAAAATGCACTAAAAGACATCATACGCGTATGATGTCTCACTATGTGATTTTGGCACCTCAAGGCTTCAACCACCAAACAAAAGTGATCTACATGCCATTGGAAGGTGAACCACCAAGTTTTATCCAATTTGGATCATAAAATCCATTTCCCTTTCAAAATTTTTCCAAGAGCCTGAACTGGACTGAACTGGCCAAAACTTGACCAAATGGGATCCAAACTCAAATCCAAGCATATGACACTCATGTATACACTATCAGCTACAAGCACAACCAATATGAAGTCATTCTGACACAAAAGACATCATGCGCGTATGATGTCTCAAGCATGTTTTTGAGCCCAGTTTGCATATTTTTTCACCTACATTGCATCCTTAGGCCCTGAATAGCTCATGTTTCAATTTTCAAGTCATTTGAATAGTTAAAAGCTTCATTTCGGCTTTCAGTACTAAAAAGATGCTAACCTCTGAAATTGGAGTTACAGGATCCATGGATTCCGCTAAGTCATCGGCAACTAAGAGAAAAAGACCAACCATCAAGGATGCTCTTACAGAAGCAGAACCTTTTGATATTCCAACAGAAACCCTCAAGCCAACCAAGACTTGGGTGGAGGAAGCAGTACTAGAAAAAGAGGGAATAAAGATCTACCAGGGGACTTTCAGAGATCCTCAAGGGCAATTGGTCGATGTACCTATGATCCCACGAGAATTAGTGGATTATAGCAGATCAGAGAACATCAGCAGATACCTGGAAAAGGCTGACTTACACAGGTTCTTCACCTCGAGACCATCAGGTGTAGACACAAGAAGAGTGTATGAGTTGGCAACATCCATTCAGAAGGATGGGAAAGCCACGTTGACAGCCATGGATGGAGAAACAGTTGAAGTACATATCACTCCACAGCTCATTGTAGATGCATTGAAGCTGCACAACAAAGGGAGTTCTGTCAGAGAAAGAAGGGAGGCCATAGAGGTCTATGGATCAAAGAAACAAAATACAACCTACGGAGATATGGCAGATCAACGAGCGGCAACCCTTTGCCGATTATACAACCAGTTTTTCCATGTGTGCAGTAAAAGACCGCAGAAGTATACTACACCACCCCATGCCATTGCGACAACCATCACATGGGCACTGAAGAGCAACATGCCAAAAGAGGTGAATTATGCTCAATACATCCACGAGCAAGTAATCGTCATGCACAACCAGAAGCCAAGGTACATAGGAGGAGGAGAAATCCTAACAAGAATAGCTTATGAAGCTATTGGAGCTAGGGATCAAGGGCCACGGGTTCCCTCCCAGAATGAGTGGCTTAGAGAAGCCGATGAAGAGAAAGAACAACAAGAAGTATCCAAGAGGGCGTCCACAAGAGCACGCCGAAAACTAGAAATAGTTTCAGAACCTGAAGAGGCTGTGGACGAGCCGCTCATGAAGAAAGCGAAGAAGAAGGCTGATCCCAAGCAAACCAAAAGTCAAAAAGCCGCAAGAATGGAAAGGCTGGTGGAGTAGTTTAGAGCGGAAAGAGCTCTAAAGAGGGACTTTGAAGAAATGTGGGTGCCAGACCCCACTAAAGTCGGAACCAGCTCAGCCAGGCCACATGTTGATCAATATGATCAATATATTAGAGCTTATGAGGAGTCGGAGGCCATATTGGAGCAGCAACCTGTCGAGCCTTATACTGAAGAGGAAGTACAGCTTTTAAAAGCTGAGCTGAAAAAGGATGACAAGGAGAAGAAGGAAGTAGATGAGTCTACTGAACTTCAAGAGAAAGACGGTCAAGCAAACAAAGGGAAAGCCAAGATGACTGAGGACAATCAGCCCTCCTTTACTGATGTACCAAGCCCGAAGAAGACGGAAATTATTGTGGAGGAGACCACAATAGAAATAGAAACAGAAGTTATGGAAAAGCCGGAGGCCGGGACCAAGGGAAAGGAGATAGATCCAGTTCAGCAAAAGAAAGATGATTATGAGGATCTGGTAGCGATCGGATACAGTGAAGAAGAGGCCCTGGAGGCAGTTTATGGGATATCCCTACGAAAACAAGATGATCGGAAAGGGACGAAGGAAAAGACAAAAGGTACAATGGAGAGTGAAGAGAAAATGGACGAACAGAACATACTAGAAGAGCCGAAGCCATTGGAGGTGGTGGCAGAAAGAGCTGTCAAGTTGACAGACGAAGATGAAAAAGACATGCACATGGTGCATGAACTTCTCAGCAAGATTAAAGAAAGATCCAGAGCAAAGGAAGTAGCAATTGAGACAGCAAAACAAAAGGAAGCAGAGTTGCAGAAGAAGTTAGAGAATGCTATGACTGAATCTGAAAGTCATAAAGCATCACTCTACGACGCAGAAAACGAGAGAGACAGCTTGATACTCCAACTAGCCGAAGCTTCAAGAGAGGTAACAAGTTCACAGGAAGCAAAGGAGCGAATAGAAGATGAGCTGGAGGCAGCCAAGGATGAGCTCATTGAGCTAAGGGAAAGAGTCAAACTTCAAGAAAGGACAATCACGAGACTCAGGACCACCCCTAGAGCTAGCAGAGCAGGAACAGAACAAGAGGGAGCCCTCGTACCAGCTCTGGAAGATCAAGTCAGAAGTTTGCAAAGAGAGCTAAGGTTAGAGCAAGTGCAAAGATTGCACATGGCGGAGGGATCATTGGCTGCAGAGGAGAGGCTCACATCAGAAAACCAAACACTAAGGACAGAAAATGAGGCCCTCCGCAAACAGCTCCAAGACCTCCAAGAGCAACAAAGAAGAGAAACAGAGCCACCACAAGAAGAAGTAGGGGGAGCAGCCATAGAGCTACCAGAAACTGGAGAGGCAACCACAATTGAAGATCCAGCCCCAGTTCAAGAAGTGGCCTCGACTTCAGGAATCTCTGAAGAAGAAGAACAAAGGCTCCAGGACCAAATAGAAAAGTCAATAGAGGAAAGTGCCAAGGCGGAAATGGAATGGGAAAGGAGACTCCTCATCTCCATTAGACTTCAAGGTTTAGACACAAAAGTGCTCCATGAAGAGTGGATGCAACCCAGCCTGCCTTTCCCTCTGATGAAATTTGAAGTGATAAAGACGAAAAAGAGAATAGAGGAGGAGTAGTATGTCGCTCTTTACGAAGGCGACATCACAAAGGATGAACAATCAAAGAAGATTGTAGATTCTCAACCTAGATGGAGGAAAGGTTGGCTGAACAAATACCCAGCCTACCTCATCTATTTGGTAGAGGCTCCAAAGGAGATTCGGGAGGATGCAACCTTCTGCCCGGCGCCAAGAGTCAGAAGTTGGAAAGAGCATGGCAGGATTGCAGAAAAGAAGCCAAATTGGCTTAATTACCCAAGGATGCTAGGACCAAAGGCAGGAGAGAGAATAGGTAAACCCTACATGGTGAAAACCCTAACGGGCACCATCAAACTCTTTACTGGCTCTCCTGACCTTTCGTGTCAGATGCTAAAGAAAATCTGCAGGACTCTCTTAGCATGCATTGAAGTGTTCGCGCCAGATAAAGCCACGACCTCGAGTCTACTATCGACGGCCGACACAGTGACGAATATGATGTATGATCTTTCATTGCAGCCATCACCAAAGGTGTTACATCTCTTATACCAAAGAATTATGTTTTTGCCTAGCTTCCACATGCAAACATTCGAAGAAGCCTTCTACACCGGCCTTTTCACTCACGAAAGCAAAATATTCGGCCCAACCTTGACCATCGGCAACCTACGCTACGAATCACATTTGCAGATGCTCAAGATGACAGGACTCTATTGACCAAGCCTAAACGTCATGTCAGGGACGACATGAACGCGGAGGGGGGGAGTGTTGAGCCAGCAGAGGATCACACCCACATTTTTGCTCACACCCATCATTTTGTAACCATTGATTGTAATAAATGTCTTTCCGACATTAATTTTGATTTGAGCCATTCATTAAGTAACGGGACTCAATTGAGTTTCCAGCTTGTAATTCCGAAGTAATTTCACCTGTTGATGTAAATAATTAGAGATGTTCTCACCTCCAAGGCTGAGGTATATAAGCCAAAGTTTTGTAACCTAAGGGAGATTCAATTATTAATCAAAGTGAGTTTTTGAGCGCCGTGACTGTGTCTGAGAGAGAGAGAGAGAGAGAGAGAGAGAGAGAGAGAGAGAGAGAGAGAGAGAGAGAGAGAGAGAGAGAGAGAGAGAGTCTTATCTTCTTGCTAGGCGGGCTACGGGGCCGCCATTGGAGAAGCGACACCACCATTGTGTTAGCAACGGTGAGAGCTACGCACAGATACCAAGAGTGTGCGCTATCGGCTTCTATGTGTGGTAAGTTCCTACGAGCTTTGGTGTGAGTTTTCTTCCAACTCGTGTGTCGGAATAGAGCGTGCAGCATATCTATAGAACCACAACGAGTAGAGCTACACATTAGTACCATCGGGGTCAAGTTTCGGTCACCTGTATTTTTCGGCCTGTCTTCATACGCGTTTGCCGCATGGAGTGGTTGTAGGTTGATTTTGCAGTTCAAGTCTTTAGGGTGTTGTCCTTACCTAGTGTATAGACTTCCCCTTGAGTTTGAGATCGATTCAATGATTCTAGATCCTGTTTCGTATAGCATTCGTTCGTAGTACGGATTTCAGTCACTTGCGTGTTTTAGAACTTAGATTTGATTTCCTTAGTAGTGATTGTCATTAGAAGGTCGAGTAGGTGATTTGACACCCACCTAGTTGTTTCCATGCGCCTGCGGGTCAAGCTCCGTCCTCGTCTGACAAATTCTGTTGTTGGTTGAGTTCTCGCTATTTAGCTTCCGCTAGCGGCGTAACCGCCTTAACAACATAGCCCCTCATTTCTTTAATGGAAGCAAGGTTGGACAAGTGGTGGACCTTGAAACCAAAGCCTCTTTGCTATATGAGAGCATAGGTTGGACCTAGTTGTAATACCCACTTCCACCTATCAACTACTATAGGACTATTCTTTCCAATGTCCAAGTATCCCTTGAGTCTTGCAAGCTTGAACACGTGGTGGATTATTGAAACCAAAATCCCCTTTCTATATCAAAGCATATCTTGGACAAGTGGTGGACCTAGTTATAATGCCCCTCCTTTCTTTAATGGAAGAAAGGTTGGAAAAGTGGTGAATCTTGAAACCCAAACCCTTTGGCTATATATAGAGGATAGCTTGGAAAAGTGGTGGGCTTAGTTGTAGTATCCAATGTCCAAGGTCCAAGGTGAACTATGTAAAGACCTTACTTCCAAAAACAAAGTCGTACAACTGGTTCTCCTTGAAACCAAAACCTCCTTAGTGTATTAGAACATAGCTTGGAGAAGTGGTGGACTTAGTTGTAATGGTGAATGTCCAAAGAAAAATATTATAGGACCTTGCTTCCCAAATCAAGTTTGGACAAGTGGTGGATCTTGAAACCAAAACCCCCTTACTCTATTAGAGCATAGCTTAGATAAGTGGTGGACCTAGCTGTTGTCATGGAAAATGATCAATGTGAACTGCTACAGGACCTTGCTATTAAATTATAAGTAGAGATAGCTTCTTTAATGGAATCAAGGTTGGGAAAGTGGTGCATCTTGAAACCAAAATCCCTTTATTGTATTAGAGCATAGCTTGGACAAGTGAGGGACCTAGTTTTAATGTGTGATGTCCAAAGAAAATTATTACAAGACCTTGATTTCCAATATTTGAATTGGTCAAGTGGTTAAAACAAAGTATAAAACTTTGACCATTTTCTTCTCAAATTGCCAAAAAGCTAGTTTTAGACACCCCTAAATGAAAATGGTTTAGGGTGGCCTTAAACAACGTTTTTTCAAAGACTTGAACAAAAGGGTTGCCGAAGAGTAATGAAAATTTATTATGGCTTGACGTGCCTAAGTATGTGAAAACAAGCATAGGGTTTCCACGAGGCAAAAGGTGACAAAAAAGAAGTGTTGTCTCTTATGACATAATAAGAACATTGGAAACTTAGGATTGACCATGTGGCCTAAACTTTGGCAAGTGAAGAAGTGGACAAGTTTCGTGGCACAGTGTGCACTTGGTCCTATATGTGTTGACCACTTGGCTAAATCTAGGACCATAAGGGCAAACCTTTGGCACCTTAAATATAGTATGGGACATAATTTAGAACTGCTATAGTAAATTAGTAGTATAGTTAATATGTTAATATTTGTATTATATTTAAGTATATGCTAAATATAATTTATGTTCAAAATTTCACTAATGAAAAATGTTCCAATTTAGCACGCCAGATGCGGGGTCTTAGGGCAATGCCACAATGGGGTGCATCTGACAAGGCAACGCTTCCACGTGAGGTTTGGGGGTAGCGCTCTTGATGGCGGGGCTTGGGAGGCTGATTTTGGGATATTGTTCCGGGCGGGTTTCGGGGCAAGGGGCAGCATTTGTTTAAAAAGTGAATTCCTAGTATAGAGTTACGCATGTTTTGCATATTTTCAACCATGATTTCTTTAATTTTGACCGTGTGAATTGGTTAATGTTTTATACTGCTTTTGTTTTTTTAAATCCTATGATAAAACATGGACTTGTAGCATACATGGCATTCTAATAAACCCTATCAAGATTAGGCACAGAGAGAGCGCACGAGCAACGCACATAGAGAAAGCAGGCGAGCAACAAACACATAGAAAGCGCACATGGATCGCACACAGTCGGAGTATACGTGCACGTAGAGGAGAAAACCCGGCATCGTACACAACGCACAGGTGGAGCGCACAGGATTGACAGCTCGCACGTGCACAAGATAAATAAATAGCATCGTACGCAATTCTTTCCAGAAGGGCAGGATCGGGCATAGCTTCTTCTCAGGAGACATTGCACACCTCACGAATAGAGAAAAAACAGGTATTTCTCTCTCTCACTCTCTATCTTTCTCCATATAGAGAAGATGGTTCTCTGTAACTCTTTCTTGCACACACACTCTCTCGTCAAAAGACAGAGATACATAGTTTAAAAGTATTCCCGCACACATACACATATTCCCACTCATTGTCTTCCTCTGTTCCACATACATAACCACAGTGAAATCTTTTATCTTGCTGTCTCTCTCTTGAAAATACATGCACATATTCCCACACATCGTCTTCCTCTTTTCCACATACATAACCACAGTGAAATCTGTTATCTTGTTGTCTCTCTCTTGAAAATACGTGCACATATTCCCATACATCGTCTTCCTCTCTTCCACATATATAAACACAGTGAAATCTGTTATCTTTCTCTCTCTCCTCTCTCTAGGAAACAAGTATTTCTCTCTCTCTCTCTCTCTCTCTCTCTCTCTCTCTCTATCTATCTATCTATCTCTGTATCTTGCTATCTCTCTCTTGAAAATACATGCTCATGTATGTGTGCGTCTGTGTTATCTATGTGTATGTATGTATATTTGTGTTATTTCATTGTAATACTCATACATAAATATCACAAATAATTAACACATTGTAATACTAGTAAACTTGAATGGAAGACTTACTTGCGTGATCTGTTAAAGTCGATTGTTGTAGCGAGTTCTGGATGTATGCTGAGCTGATTTTCCTCTAATCCATTTGTAGATATGATTGTAACTTCTGTTTCTCAATAAAAGTAGTGTTGTTTAGTGATACATCTAATGGAAATAAATTGTTGAAACTAGGACATGTAGAAAAAAAACAAAAGTATTTCTTTGGATGAATATATACACTTATTGGTGACCCTTACCACAAGTGGTGGACCTTGAAACCAGTGGACTATAAGGAACTCCAAACAATACCTTGTACACTCAATCCTTCTTGGTGTCTAGGTTGGACAAGTGGTGGACCTTGTTCAAATTCTCTAACCACTCTCTCTAACATGGTGACATAATTTAGGTGTGATAAATTTATATCTATGCAAACTAATATCAGTTTAGGCTTGTTAATTTGAATTTGTTTGAATTTATGTACAATATAATGATTTGAGGTTTGCATATTTGAATTTAGGTGGGATAATGATATCTTTTTGTCGTAAACTTGAATTTAAAATCAATTTCGCGTGGAATATTTTAAATTTAAGTGGTAAAATTTAAAATTTATAAAAAAGTTTGAATTTTAAAATTTGGGCGGGATATTTTGAAATTTAGGCGGGATATTTAAAATTTGGGAGGGATATTTTAAATTTAGGCGGCGATAAGATTTTGAATTTTAAATTTAGGCGGAAAGGTTTTGAATTTATAGCGAGATCTCCCTTACATAAGAGAGTATAGGTTGGACAAGTGGTGGACCTTAAAGCCAAAGCATCCATGCTACTGGACATGATAGGTAGGGAATCTAGTTGAATATTGTATGTATAATATATATGTAATAGATCTAGCTTGGACGATTGGTGGACCTTGGAACAAAACCCCATGTAAAACATATCATGCACATTCCAAGTGGTGAGAAAAAATATCATTTAAGATATAGCTTGATAGGTTGGACAACTGGTGGACCTTAACACCCAAACCTTCTTAATATAACGACATAGAGTGGAAAAGTGGTTAATCTTGAGACCAAACCACTCATGCTACTAAGGATAATAGGTTGGACAAGTGGTGGACATTGAATGTAAACCCTGTACAAAATATCGTGGGTTGAAGGTATTTCAATGGAGCCTAGCATATTGGAGACATGGTGCAGCTTGCTTCTCTTCATGTTTCAATGGAGCCTATCTTGGACAAATGGTGGAGCATCCTTCTCTCCATGTTTCAATGGACCCTAGCTTGGACAAGTGGTAGACCTTTGCTTCTCTCTATGTTTCAGTAGAGTTAGCTTGGACAAGTGGTGGACCTTGGAACCAAACCCACATGTATGGTCACTCCAAGTGGTGAGAAAGAATAAACTTTAAGATATAGCCTTATAGGTTGGCCAAGTGGTGGACCTTACCACCCAGATATTCTTAATATAATGACATGGAGTGGAACACTGGTGAATCTTCAGACCAAACCGCTCATTCTACTAGTGATAATAGCTTGGACAAGTGGTGAACCTTGAAAGTAAACCCCCCATCTACGAAATATCGTGGGTTTAAGGTATTTCAATGGAGCCTAGCATCTTGGAGACATGGTGCAACTTACTTCTCTTCATGTTTCAATGGAGCCTATCTTGGACAAATTGTGGAGCATCCTTCTCTCCATGTTTCCATGGAGACTAGCCTGGACAAGTGGTGGACCTTTGCTTCTCTCTATGTTTCAATAGAGTTAGCTTGGACAAGTGGTGGACCTTGGAACCAAACCCCCATGTAAAAACTATCATGGTCACTCCAAGTGGTAACAGAAAAACCTTTAAGATATAGCCTTATAGGTTGGACAAGTGGTGGACCTTAACACCCAGATATTCTTAATATAATGACATAGAGGTGAAAAATGGTGAATCTCGAGACAAACCACTCATTCTACTAGAGACAATAGCTTGGACAAGTGGTGTCCCTTGAATGTAAACCCCCCGTGTACGAAATATCATGGGTTTAAGGTATTTCGATGGAGCCTAGAATCTTGGATACATGGTGAGAAAGAATAACCTTTAAGATATAGCCTTATAGGTTGGACAAGTGGTGGACCTTAACACTGAAATATTGTGAATATAATGACATAGAGTGAAAAAGTGGTGAATATTGAGACAAAAGAAATCATGCTACTAGCGATGAAAGCTTGGACAAGTGGTGGACCTTGAACGTAAACTCCCCATGTTTCAATAGAGTTAGCTTCGACAAATGGTGGAGCATCCTTGTCTCCATGTTTCAATGGAGCCTAGTTTGGACAAGTGGTGGACCTTGGAACCAAACCCCCATGTAAAACCTATCATGGTCACTCCAAGTGGTAGGAAAGAATAACCTTTAAGATGTAGCCTTATAGGTTGGACAAGGGTTGGACCTTAACACCGAGATCTTCTTAATATAATGACATAGAGTGGAAAAGTGGTGAATCTTGAGACCAAACCACTCATGCTACTAGGGATAATAGGTTGGACATGTGGTGGACCTTGAATTCAAACCCCACATATACAAAACATCGTGGGTTTAAGGTATTTCAATGGAGCATAGCATCTCGGAGACATGGTGTAGCTTGCTTCTCGTGATGTTTCAATGGAGCCTATCTTTGACAAATGGTGGAGCATCCTTCTCTCCATGTTTCAATGGATCCTAGTTTGGACAAGTGGTGGACCTTTGCTTCTCTGTATGTTTCAATAGAGTTAGCTTGGACAAGTGGTGGACCTTGGAACCAAACTCCCATGTAGAACCTATCATGGTCACTCCAAGTGGTGCTAAAGAATAACCTTTAAGATATAGCCTTATAGGGTGGACAAGTGGTGGACCTTAACACCCAGATATTCTTAATATAATGACATAGAGTGAAAAGTGGTGAATCTTGAGAGCAAACCACTCATGCTACTAGTGATAATAGGTTCGACAAGTGGTGGACCTTGAATGTAAACCCCCCATGTACGAAATATCGTGGGTTTAAGGTATTTCAATGGAGCCTAGCATCTTGGAGACATGGTGCAGCTTGCTTCTCTTTGTGTTTCAATGGAGCCTATCTTGGACAAATAGTGGAGCATCCTTCTCTCCATGTTTCAATGGACCCTAGCTTGGACAAGTGGTGGACCTTTGCTTATATCTATGTTTCAATAGATTTTTCTTGGAGAAGTGGTGAAACTTGGAACCAAACCCCAATGTAGAACCTATTATGGTCACTCCAAGTGGTGAGAAAGAACAACCTTTTAAGATATAGCCTTATAGGTTGGATAAGTGGTGGACCTTAACACCTAGATATTCGTAACATAATGACATGGCGTTAAAAAGTGGTGAACCTTTAAAAAAAACCACTCATGCTACTAGTGATAAAATCTTGGACAAGTGGTGGACCTTGAACGTAAACCCCGCATGTTTCAATAGAGTTAGCTTCGACAAATGGTGGAGCATCCTTCTCTCCATGTTTCAATGGAGCCTAGCTTGGACAAGTGGTGGACCTTTGCTTCTCTCTATGTTTCAATAGAGCTAGCTTGGACAAGTGGTGGACCTTAACACCCAGATATTCTTAATAGAATGACATAGAGTGGAAAAGTGGTGAATCTTGAGACCAAACCACTCATGCTACTAGAGATAATAGGTTGGACAAGTGGTGGACCTTGAATGTAAACACCCCATTTAAGACAAATCGTGGTTTTAATGTATTTCCATGGAGCGTATCATCTTAGAGACATGGTACAGATTGCTTCTCTTCATGTTTCAGTGGAGCCTATCTTGGACAAATGGTAAAGCATCCTTCACTACATGTTTCAATGGAGCCTAGCTTGGACAAGTGGTGGACCTTTACTTCTCTCTATCTTTCAATAGATTTAGCTTGGACAAGTGGTGGACCTTGGAACCAAACCCCCATGTAAAACCTATCATGGTCACTCCAAGTGGTCAGAAAGAATAACCTTTAAAATATAGTCTTATAGGTTGGACAAGTGGTGGACCTTAACACCCAGATATTCTTAATATAATGACCTAGAGTGGGAAATTGGTGAATCTTAAGAGCAAACCAAACATGCTACTATCGATAATAGGTTGGACAAGTGGTGGACCTTGACTGTAAACTCCCCATGTATGAAATATCATGGGTTTAAGGTATTTCAATGGAGCCTAGCATGTTGGAGACATGGTGCAACTTTCTTCTCTTCATGTTTCAATGGATCCTATCTTGGACAAATCGTGGAGCATCCTTCTCTCCATGTTTCAATGGATCCTAGCTTGGAGAAGTGGTGGACCTGTGCTTCTCTCTATGTTTCAATAGAGCTAGCTTGGACAAGTGGTGGACCTTGGAACCAAACCCCCATGTAAAACCTATCATCGTAACTCCAAGTGGTGAGAAAGAATAAAGTTTAAGATAAAACCTTATCGGTTGGACAAGTGGTGGACCTTAAGATCCTAATCTTGTTAATATAATGACATAGAGTGGAAAAGTGGTGAATCTCGAGACCAAACCACTCATGCTACTAGGGATAATAGCATGGACAAGTGGTTGACCTTGAATGTAAAACCCCCATGTACAAAATATCGTGGGTTTAAGGTATTTCAATGGATCCTAGCATCTTGGGGACATGGTGTAGCTTGCTTATCTTCATGTTTCAATGGAGCATATCTTGGACAAATGGTGGAGCATCGTTTTCTCCATGTTTCAATGGACCCTAGCTTGGACAAGTGGTGGACCTTTGCTGCTCTCTATGTTTCAATAGAGTTAGCTTGGACAAGTGGTGGACCTTGGAACCAAACCGCCATGTAAAACCAATCATGGTCACTCCAAGTGGCGAGAAAGAATACCTTTTAAGATATAGCCTTATAGGTTGGACAAGTGGTGGACCTTAACACCCAGATCTTTTTAATATAGTGACATAGAGTGGAAAAGTGGTGAATATTGAGACCAAGCCACTCATGCTACTAGGGATAATAACTTGGACAAGTAGCAGTCCTTGAATTTAAATCCCACTTGTACAAAATATCGTGGGTTTAAGGTATTTCAATGGAGCCAAGCATCTTGGAGACATGGTGCAGCTTGCTTCTTTATCATGTTTCAATGAAGCCTATCTTGGACCAATGGGGGATCATCCTTCTCTGCATGTTTCAATGGAGCCTATCTTACACAAGTGGTGGAACTTTTCTTCTCTCGATGTTTCCATAGAGTTAGCTTGGACAAGTGGTGGACCTTGGAACCAAAACCCCATGTAAAACATATCATGGTCATTCCAAGTGGTGAGAAATAATACCCTTTAAGATCTAGCCTTATAGGTTGGACAAGTGGTCGACTTTAAAACCTAGATCTTCTTAATATAACGACATAGAGTGGAAAAGTGGTGAATGACGAGACCAAACCACTCATGCTACTAGGGATAATAGCTTAGACAAGTGGTTGACCTTGAATGTAAACCCCCCATGTAAAACCTATCATCGTAACTCCAAGTGGTGAGAAAGAATAAAGTTTAAGATATAGCCTTATCGGTTGGACAAGTGGTGGACCTTAACACCCATATATTCTTAATATAATGACATAGAGTGGAAAAGTTGTGAATCTTCATACCAAACCAGTCATGCTACTAGAGATAATAGGTTGGACAAGTGGTGGACCTTGAATGTACAGCCCCCATGTACGAAATATCATTGGTTTAAGGTATTCCAGTGGAGCTTAGCATCTTGGATACATGGTGTAGCTTGCTTCTCTTCATGTTTCAGTGGAGCGTATCTTGGACAAATGGTGGAGCATCCTTCTCTCCATGTTTCAATGGACCCTGGATTGGACATGTGGTGGAGCTTTGCTTCTCTCGATGTTTCAATAGAGTTAGCTTGGACAAGTGGTGGACCTTGGAACCAAACCCCCATTTAAAACCTATCATGGTCACTCCAAGTGGCGAGAATGAATACCCTTTAAGATATAGCCTTATAGGTTGGACAAGTGGTGGACCTTAACACCCAGATCTTCTTAATATAATGACATAGAGTGGAAAAGTGGTGAATCTTGAGACCAAACCACTCATGCTACTAGGGATAATAACTTGGATAAGTGGTTGACCTTAAATTTAAACCCCACATGTACAAAATATCATGGGTTAAAGGTATTTCAATGGATCCTAGCATCTTGGATACATGGTGCAGCTTGCTTCTTTCTCATGTTTCAATGAAGCCTATCTTCGACCAATGTGCGATCATCCTTCGCTCCATGTTTCAATGGAGTCTAGCTTAGACAAGTTGTGGACCTTTGCTTCTCTCTACGTTTCCATAGAGTTAGCTCAGACATGTGGTGGACCTTGGAACCAAACCCCCATGTAAAACATATCATGGTCATATCAAGTGGTGAGAAATAATACCCTTTAAGATCTAGCCTTATAGGTTGGACAAGTGGTCGACCTTAAAACCTACATCTTCTTACTATAACAACGTAGAGTGGAAAAGTGGTGAATCTTGAGACCAAACAACTCATGCTACTAAGGATAATAGGTTGGACAAGTGGTGGACTTTGAATGTAAACCCCCCATGTACGAAATATCATGGGTTTAAGGTATTTCAATGGAGCTTAGCATGTTGGACACATGGTGCATATTGCTTCTCTTCATGTTTCAATGGAGCCTATCTTGGACAAATGGTTGAGCATCCTTCTCTCTATGTTTCAATGGAGCCTAGCTTGGACAAGTGGTGGACCTTTGCTTCTCTCTATGTTTCAATAGAGTTAGCTTGGAAAAGTGATGGACCTTGGAACCAAACCCCCATGTAAAACCTATCATCGTAACTCGAAGTGGTGAGAAAGAATAAAGATAAAGATATAGCCTTATGGGTTCGACAAGTGGTGGACCTTAACACCCAGATATTCTTAATATAGAAACATAGAGTGGAAAAGTGGTGAATCTTGAGACCAAACCACTCATGCTACTAGAGATAATAGGTTGGACAAGTGGTGGACCTTGAACGTATAGTCCCCATGTACGAAATAACATGGGTTTAAGGTTTTTGAATGTAGCCTAGCATCTTGGAGACATGGTGTAGCTTGGTTCTCTTCATCTTTCAATGTAGCGTACCTTGAACAAATGGTGGAGGATTCTTCTCTCCATGTTTCAATGGACCCTAGATTGGACATTGTTGGGGTATAGGCGCCTGTGCCTTGCCCGGCCGCCCAGAGTTTGGGCGCCCACTGACTTGTATACCTTATACATAGCATAAGTGTATAGGGGGCTGCTCACTCTTGGAGTCTCCCCACCCACATCGTGTCTGTCTCCTTCTCTCTCTCTCTCACTCTCTGTCTGTGGTGCTCCCCGATCCCCTTCAATTGGTATCAGAGCTTTGGCTTCACGACAGATGGAGTGCTACAGAGAAGTGAGCTTTCGGCTATGGTCGCTTTCGGTGGAAGCTTGAGATCGGTGAGCAAACACCAGATCTGTGCTCATGGAAGCTTGAGGAGAATTCCCAAGGTTGAGGGAAGAGTGTATTGCAAGTGTGTATGGTTATTTGCAGCCATACTTGCAGGAAGAATGCAGATTTTCATTTCCGCAGGTCATTTTTCGGGCCCCAAAAACAGTGTTTTTTGCATAACTTTTGCATACGGAATGCGATTTATGCAAGGTTAAGGTGTAACCTGGGGTTTTGGCACGCTCCGGACGCGATGGTGATGTCTATTGCTGAAATTATTCTTTGAATTACAGCAGGTACAGCAGCAAGTTTATTTGTGCACTCTCGGGTCTCAAAAACACTGTTTTTGACATATTTTGCACACTCGGACTCGGATACATGTGATCCAGAAGTCTACCTTGGGTTTTGGCACGCTCCGGACGCGCTTGTCATATCAGAATTTTAAAATTCTGAACGCTGATTTTTCTGCAGCAGCAGTTGTTTATTGTGTGTCGAGGATTCCACACATGGTTTGCTCTCAGATGTGAGAGTGATATTTGCTGCAAGTTTCCTCACAGGTGGGAGGATACGATGTATGCCTTATGTGGTTTGATGCTGAGGGAGACTAATGTGATTGCATTTTGAGCTCGGCAATGTATGCCTCGAGCATGTTTTTTTTGGCAGTCACAGGTAGAGCAGATATTTGTGTACTAGATTTGCAGGTGTTTGCAATGATGTATGCAAAGTGTGGAGATTGGTGCACGCATTTGGAGTGTGGTTTGATGTGCTTTGGTTGCTCATGATTTTGAGCGTGCAGTCAGTTTGGTTACTGGTTTTTGTGGCCGTTTTACTGACGAAACTCTGGCGAAATTTTCCCAGGAGTTTTATGCGCATCATTTATGCAATCTAGGTAGAGATTGCGGGTTGCACTCAACATTTGCGTGCGGTGTTCTCTGCAGGTGGGAGATTTGTGCATGTGTATGCATCGATACCGCACAGTGTGGGCTTGGTGATTAGCTCACAGATTGCAGTGTGATACTAGAGCATGCGAGGCTTGTATTGACATTGCGGGAGCTCTATTTTGGAGTGTGTCTCACAGGTTTTACATTGTGTTTCTGGCCATATTGGTAGACAGTTTCCAGGTGTTGTTGGTGAGGTGGTTTTGCTTTCTAGTTTGCTACATTGTGCTCATGACAGAGACAGGTGATCGATCAGATTGTGACCTCTCACAGATGCGCATGTTTGATGGGTCAGACTTTGCGGCATGGAGAGAGTGTATGCTTGATGCATTGACACAGCGAGGGTTGCATCGACCATTGAGTGGTGATGTAGATAGACCTTCAAACATGTCTGATGATCAGTGGCAGGAGCTAGAGGAGATGGCACTATCTACGCTCTCTTTGCACCTTGCGGAATCTGTATATGCTCTTGTTATGTATGAGACTACTTCGAGAGCACTTTGGCGCAGATTACATGATATGTATGATAGATCTGAGTCATCAAGGACTCGTGTGAGACATGTACATTCACGAGTATGCCGACAGGTGATATGTTGGTATTGTGGTCATTCTGGACACGTTAGACGGCGTTGTTTTCGTCGTATGCGACATCGTAGGAGACATGGCAGTCTCAGAGATGTATGTAGTGATGCCATGGACTCAGTTGCTTTGACAGTTGAGGCACATGTAGTGTCGAAGTATACTAGTGACGGGGATGTCACTTTTACCTCGAGCTATGCACGAGATATTATACATGTGGATAGTGCACTCCCTTCGCAGTGGTTGCTAGACGCAGATGCTATGTTTCATGTCACGCCGCATCGTGCATGGTTTTGTAGCTATTCTAGCGGGATGCTTGGCAGTGTACGTTTGACCGATGGATCGGTGCATGCGATAGCAGGTGCAGGAGATGTGAGACTGTCATTACCGAGTGGTGCATCTTACTTGTTACGACATGTGCGCTATGTACCAGATTTGACAGTGAGTTTGATCTCGATTGGTCAGCTTAGAGATTGTGGATGTCAGATTTCGCTACGAGAGCGAGATTTTGTGATGCATTTGGGTTCGCTAGTGATTGCGAGAGGTGCCAGGAGTGGTACAGGTTACCCATTGCATGTGGATCACGCGAGAGACGGTGTTGTCTCTGTGATCACCCAGCCAGGTAGACAGCGAGAGAGCAGGCGAGTCTCTTTTGCTTGTGGGTTGCAGGATGCTTTGCATGGAGTGCAGAGTAGTGAGCTCGTTGTGCACACAGTTGGGGCACGACTTGAGCAGTCACACAGAGAGGTGACACAGTCAGACATGCATGCTTTGCTAGTGACTGAGCAAAGCAGAGAGTCGGTTGTGCGAGATACTTCTATGCAAGATAGACAGGTAGAGTGGTCTTGCTCTAGTGAGTCACAACAGGAGGACATTGTGCAAGAGTCTATGCATACGGAGTTAGAGCATGAGAGCTCTAGTGAGTCACAGCAGATTGAGTGGTCATGTTTGCAGTGGATGATTGCAGAGGAGGCTGAGATGTCAGCGATTATGCAGTCATTCCTTTCTATGCTCGACAGTGAGCATGGGGATATAGTTGTGCAGGATATGTCTTCCAGCAGACACCTAGAGCAGCTGGTTTGCTATGAGGTTGCACGACAGGTTGATGCGTCTTTTGCGGACAGTCAGGAGATGCATGTGGCTGACACGCCTTGTCAGTCAGAGATGCCTATTGCCAGGGATATATATGTTGATGCATGCTCCGTAGAGCTAGCAGGGCCCGCTAGCATTGCATCGGCATTCGGTGGTCTCATGTATGAGATGTTGATCTTGAGACCGGATATTGCAGCTGCAGTGGGAGCATTTGCAGTTGGGATTGTCAGTTGTTTGTTGACTGATGATGGCATAGTGCACGAGGGAGATATGCAGGTATTGCGTACATACTTGCAGTACGTGTGCGGTATGTCTGGTGGTGTATGGACTTACACGGGAGCAGGACAGCCGGATGCACACGATCACAGCCAGCCAGTGGGCATCGGTTGAGAGCGGTTTTCTCTCACCTTTTGTAGTCTTTAGACTAGGTTCCCTTGCTTAAAGGCACAGTCACCTTTAAGTGGGAGGTTGTTGGGGTATAGGCGCCTGTGCCTTGCCCGGCCGCCCAGAGTTTGGGCGCCCACTGACTTGTATACCTTATACATAGCATAAGTGTATAGGGGGCTGCTCACTCTTGGAGTCTCCCCACCCACATCGTGTCTGTCTCCTTCTCTCTCTCTCTCACTCTCTGTCTGTGGTGCTCCCCGATCCCCTTCAGACATGTGGTGGACCTTTGCTTTTCTCTATGTTTCAATAGAGTTAGCTTGGACAAGTGGTGGACCTTGGAACCAAAACCCCATGTAAAACATATCATGGTCACTCCATGTGGCGAGAAAGAATACCTTTTAAGATATAGCCCTATAGGCTGGACAAGTGGTGGACCTTAACACCCATATATTCTTAATATAATGACATAGAGTGGAAAAGTGGTGAATCTTGAGACCAGACCACTCATGCTACTAGGGATAATAGGTTGGACAAGTGGTGGACCTTGAATGTAAACCCCCCATGTACGAAATATCATGGCTTTAAGGTATTTCAATGGAGCCTAGAATCTTGCAGACATGGTGCAACTTGCTTCTCTTCATGTTTCAATGGATCCTATCTTGGACAAATCGTGGAGCATCCTTCTCTCCATGTTTCAATGGAGCCTAGCTTGGACAAGTGGTGGACCTTTGCTTCTCTCTATGTTTCAATAAAGTTATCTTGGACAAGTGGTGGACCTTGGAACCAAAACCCCATGTAAAACATATCATCGTAACTCCAAGTGGCGAGAAAGAATACCCTTTAAGATATAGCCTTATAGGTTGGACAAGTGGTGGACCTTAACACCCAGATCTTCTTAATATAATGACATAGAGTGGAAAAGTGGTGAATCTTGAGACCAAACCACTCATGCTACTAAGGATAATAGGTTGGACAAGTGGTGGACCTTGAATTTAAACCCCCCATGTACGAAATATCATGGGTTTAAGATATTTCAATGGAGCCTAGCATCTTGGAGACATGCTGCAGCTTGCTTCTCTTCATGTTTCAGTCGAACCTGGCTTGGACAAATGGTGGAGCATCCTTCTCTTCATGTTTTAATGGAGCCTAGCTTGGACAAGTGGTGGACCTTTGCTTCTCTCTATGTTTCAATAGAGTTAGCTTGGACAAGTGGTGGACCTTGGAACCAGACCCCTATGTAAAACCTATCATGTGCATTCCAAGTGGTGATAAATAATACCATTTAACATATAGCCTTATAGGTTGGACAAGTGTTGGACCTTAACACCGAGATATTCTTGATATAATGACATAGAGTGGAAAAGTGGTGAATCTTGAGACCAAACCACTCATGCTACTAGGGACAATAGGTTGGACATGTAGTGGACCTTGAATTTAAACCCCAAATATAAAAAATATCGTGGGTTTAAGGTATTTCAATGGAGCCTAGCATCTCGGAGACATGGTGCAGCTTGCTTCTCTTCATGTTTCAATGGAGCCTATTTTAGACAAATGGTGGAGCACCCTTCTCTCCATGTTTCAATGGACCCTAGATTGGACAAGTGGTGGACCTTTGCTTCTCTCTATGTTTCAATAGAGTTAGCCTATCTTAGAAAATTAGTAGACCTCAAATCTCTCCATGTTGTCTAGAGCTGAGCTTGGACAAGTGTTGGAACTTACTTCTCCCTTCCCTTTGTTTACGAGCTTAAAATATCAATATGTATACTTTCTTAGATCTAGCTTGAACAAGTGGTGAACCTTGTATTCACACAAACTTAATCCATTACAAAAAAGTATATGTTAAAATAACATTTGGTTTTTTTTTTGTTTCAGGAAAGATGGCTCCAAAAAAACTGGTTGCAAGGGTTGCTGTTTTAGTTGACTATACTTGCAATGATCTTAGGAAATGGTATTTGGACATACATGGTATAGAGGGTGCACAATTTCATAAGGTGCATCTATTTATTGGCAAAAAGGAGAAGGACAACTTGTTTCAAGATGTTGTACAAGTTGTGGAAGCATCTCTCTCTGTAGTTGATAGTCATCCGGACGTGGAATGCATTAACATTCTAGTTCCAATGAATCTAGAATTTCAACTATCTCCAGGAGCATATGCATTGGAGCGCATGTCTAGAAACAAAGAAGAGACAATGTTTTCTCGAGGATGGAAGTTTGCAGAATCAAATCCAAATATCACAGCAGATCAACTTCAAAGCTCCATCATTGCCACACTACAACGAAAAAAGGTGAAAGCTTCATGACCACCATCCACAAAGAAGCAAGCAAAAGTACAAAAAGTAGTAGCTAAGAGAACTAGTTCCATTTTGGATGTAGACAAGGCATCTTTGGCATCCTCATCAACAGAGGGTTCAATGTCAAAGATGAGAATTGTGGATCCAGATGTTTTAGAAGCTGAGGCCATGAAAGGACAAGAAAAAGATACAGGTGGAATGAATAAGTACATAAACTATTTTCCTTTCCAATATAGGGAATTTGATATCCCTATTCAAAATTGTTGGCTTGCTCCTGATCACTATAATGCACATATTATGGATAAAAAACACGTTGAAAGTGTGTTATTTGGATTTTCACGGAGTACGACCAAGCCTGCACCTTGTGCATATTTGATGCCTGTTCGAAATGCAAAGTCAAAGAAGGGGACTCCTTTGGCAGTAGAAGAGGTAGAAGAGCAAAAAATTAAAGATTATCATTATTGGATTCTTGATGGGCAGCATTCAATCTATGCTGCAAAAGTTTTGCTTCACAATGAACAAAACAACAAAGAGATATTTGAAAGACTGATTAGCGTGTATAAATTTAGAAAGGCTCGCATTGTTGTGAAATGCTACTCCATTTGTTGCAACTGCTATATCTGCCATTGCAAATGAGGAGGCTCAGACATTGTATGTCAAGCAACCTTACAGCCAAATATTGAGACATTTACGGAGTCAATGGATCTTCTCAGGACGACCACCAAAGGCAGCAAGTGGAATTGCAGAGGGACATGCATCTCGTGCCGAATGGGATGTAAGTTATTTTCTTTGTCTTTTTGATAGTGATTAATTAAAAAATATTGCTCAATAGTTTAATTATTTCTCTATTTCTTTTTGGGATTTTCTTCGATTGGCAAGAATGAGTGCAGCAGCAAGTTGGATTGCTAAACAGGCACACATGGTCACGTACTCTGATTTAATTTATGATTGCTGGATAGAAATCATTGAAAGTCTAGAAGATGAGAATAAGAAACCCACAACAACTGTATTTAGATACCTTTGTGGCCTTGAGGAATCGGAGGTAAAGACTATTCAAGAAGAGATTAGAGATGAGAAGATTTTACTGTCAAAGAGTGCAAAGGATGGTGATGCAACTGACATGTATAATCGAATCAAGTAGTTGAAGCAAGACAAATTGATTCAAGATGCACTTCTTGAGGGCTTCAACAATTTGAATGAGTCTTCACCATGTAATTTCACGAGGTGTGGTAGAGATTCAAACCAAGCTCATATAGCTTGGACATGTGGTGGACCTTTCATGGAGACTAGTTTAGACAAGTGTGGTACACCTTGTAACCAACACCCATTTGTTATATTAGCTTGGACAAGTGGTGGACCTTGCTTTTATGTTTCAATGGAGCATATTTTGGACAGGTGGTAGACCTTGTTTCTCTCCATGCTTCAATGGAGATAAACATTAGCTTGGACAAGTGGTGGACCTTGCTTTTATGTTTTAAAGGAGCATATTTTGGACAAGTGGTAGACATTGTTTCTCTCCATGGTTCAATGGAACCCACCTTAGACAAGTGAAGTACCTTGAAACCAAACCCCCATAATACAACCTACTAAATAGGTTGGAAAATTGGTGGGATATGAAACCATCCATGATAGAGCATAGTATAGGTGAAAACGTAGTGGTCCTTATATCAATTACCCATGCATAGCTTGGACAAGTGGTGGAACTTGATTCTCTCTATGTTTCAATGGATCCTATCTTGGACTAGAGATATATCTTACTTATTTCCATGATTCAATGGATTGTAGCTTGGATAAGGAGTGGACCTTCAGACAAAACTCCACAGCATAGCATATATTAACAATTCATGGGTTTTAGAGAGATTTTCTTGCCTATTTTGGAGGGTCGGTAGACCTTTATTCTCCATGATTCAATGGATCTGAGGTTGGACAAGCGGAGCTGGAGAAGTGGTCAATACTAAAATGAAACCTCCCATGATAAAACCCATCATAGATCGTATATGTAGTGGACCTCCCTAGCTTAGAGAAGCATTGCACTCTTGAGTATCTCCATACATGAAGGCAAGGTTGGACAAGTGGTGGACCTTCAAACCAGAATCTCTATGCAATAATAGGCAAGTGGTGGAGCTTGTTTTCTCCATGTTCCAATGGAGCCTAGCTTAGACAAACCATGGAGCTTGCTTCTCTCCATGTTTCAATGGATACTAGCTTAGAAAAGTGGTGGAGCTTTGCTTCTCTCCATGTTCCAATGGACCATAGCTTAGACAAGTGGTAGACCTCAAAAAACACCCCCCGTATACAATATATTATGGGGTTTTCATGTTTCAATGGCACCTAGCTTGGACAAATGGTAGAGCTTTCTTCTCTTTATGTTTCAATGGATCCAATCTTAGCCAAGTGGTGGACCTTGAAACAAGAACCCCCCCCCCTCCATGTACAACGTATTATGGGTTTTGAAAGAACTGGGAGAAAATAATAGCTTTGATAAGTGGTGGACCTTGATTCTCTCCATGCTTCAATGGAGCCTAGCTTGGACACATGTTGGAGAGAAGATGGTTGCCCATGAAATAAGACCATGCATGCTATAATCAATCATATGTTGTACAAATGGCGGACCTTGCAATTGTTTTATATGCCTAACTTGGACAAGTGGAGGACCCTTGATTACCTCCAGATATCACCAACAATCCAAGTTTGGACAAGTGTAGTACCACCAAACTAGAATCTCTATGCTATAATAGAGTATAGGTAGGACACGTGGTGAACCTTGATATCAAACCATCCATGCTACTAGAGATGATAGGTTTCACATGTGGTGGAACCTTGTATCAATGTTCTATGTGTAGTTTTTGACTAGTGATAGACCTTGAAACTAATCCCTCTAGGCTACAAGAAAAACAAGATGGATGAGGAAGCTAGACTACTTTTTTTGCATCAACACATCCCATGTTACCACATATACTATAGGGTTCTTGGATAAGTGTTGGATATTGAGTCAATGCTCCATGTCTAGCTTGGAAAAGTGGTGGACCTTGGTTCTCTCTATGCTTCAAATGGGCAATAGATTGGAGACACAGTGGCCTTTTTTTTCCAATGATTTTATTTTTTGGAAACCTTGGAGGCATCATGTAAGAGGCACTCTAAGTCTTCCATACAATGGACCTATTGGACTATAAAATAATGATATCTTTCCTTGATCTTGTCATTATTTTATGCATAATATTTTCTTCTTTTTGCAGACACAAAGGAGTTAAGTGATATAAAAACTAGATGTATTTCACACTATGATTGGCATGAAGATCCTTTTGGGACACCAACTTTTCCTATTCCCAAAGATGTAATTTTCCATATTAACGGTGTGGATTTTGAAGTGCCACTTTCATGTATTCAAGGAGCTGGTTATGGGCTATTTGTGCATACTACCCTGGAAAGTGGTTTGACTATTCAAAACTATGGAGGGCATAAGTATAGATTTCAAGACTGGAAGAAAATATGCAAAATATTTCCAAGAGCTTATAAATATTCTCTTCTAGAGGATCCAAAAATAGAAGAAGAGGAATATCAATCATACATTATTGATTGTGTAGAAGAAGGAAACGTGTCGGGCTATATAAATAGTTATCACAGTACAAATGTCTGTCCCAACATAGGCTATATATTTGATCCAAATTTTCCACCTTGGCATAAATGCACCTCTTCACACATCAAGTCACAAGAATATGGCCATGTATGCATTGAGACTATTTGTCAAGTTGAAGCAGGAGAAGAGTTGTTTGTTTGTTGTTGTTGCTGACTATAACTTTACTTTTGACATTGTAAAGTATTGTACATGGATGGAAATCTCAAGTACATGCACCATTTTCATTTTTCATGGATGAAATCTCAAGTGAATATAACATTTGATTATTGTTTAGTTTATGCTCAACGAGAATCTAGAGTGCTCTTATACTTTGTGTGTTGTCTAACTTATTTGACTACCTTGGCCATAGAATCTTGATTCTACTCTAGATTTGTGATCAATCTTACCAAGATTTAATCAATGTCTAGGTTGGACAAGTGGTGGGGCTTCAAACATTACTGACTTAAACAAGTGGAGTTATCTTCCTTGAATAAGTGGTTGCCTTTGAATCCAAATCTAAGCCAAATCTCTAATTGTTTGCTTGTAGTCTAGGTTGGAAATTTGGTGGACCTTGTATCCATGTTTCCTCAATAAGTTGTGGCTTTTAGTTTTCACTTTAAGTACTCATCTTTAATAAAGTGTAGGATGGAAAATGTTGAGTTAGTAGATTGTATTTTAGACAAGTGGTGTTTTGTGTACGAATGTTGAAAATGGTTGCAAGGATTCTAACAACGACTTTACCTTAAATAAATTTCTTACTAGGAGTTCTACATATAACTATGGTGAATAAAATTCTAGTGGTTTGAGATACCATTTGTGTGTGTGTTTTCTTAGATTCACAAACTGGGATGGATAATGCTCCTATGGTTCAGTCACTCAACAACTATAGAATCCATAGATTCTATGGTTTCTGAAGTGCCCAAGATGGATGATATTTCTATACTAGAGTCTAGTGTTGTGCAACTTGAGCAAGCTTCCAATAATGAGAACTAAGAAATCAATGCTTCAAAAATGCAACATACATCAAAAGAAACTGAAAAGTCCACTCACGAGCTATTGCCAATTGCTACTATGTCATGTAGTGTAGATGTTGAGAAATCCATGCTTACAATTATATTGGATTTAAATGGTCTATTGTTGAAACGTTCCCCTTAACCATCTTCACACCACAACTCAGTGCAAATGGATTCAAAAAGATATATTATACTCAGGCCAGGTTGCATCCAATTCTTGAAGACTATTTTACAGAGGTTTAATGTTGCAATTTGGTCGACAGCTACTAGGAATAATGTGTATCAAATCCTTGCAGCACTAAACAACTTAGCTGAGGATACATTGCCTTTCTTTGCAATTTGGTCGCAAGATGTTTCCTACACCGCTCAAACTCAAAAATTGTTTAGACCCGACAATCCAAACGTTGAGGCAATGTTCAAGCCTCTAGCCAAAATTCCCATGGGGTTTGAATGTGATCCACAAAGAACAGTGCTTATTGATGACTCTCCTTACAGGGGATATATTTCACTACCAGCAAACAATTGCATTTTTCCACCACAATTTAATGCTGAGAAGATGGTTGACAATATGCTCTTGGAGGAGTTACTGCCATACTTGATTCAGCTTGATGAGAGAAGGGATGTGCGTGATTTAATTGCTTCTAATCATTATGGACAACCTATAGTGACAAATGATAGTGAATACAAACAAATCATGGAGTATTGGAAGTAGACAAATGATGTTTGGTCAGCTAAGGTGTTCTTTACAAGAAGAATACCACCTACAAAAGGTGACAGAGATGAAACTATCATTGAAGACGCAAGTGACACAAGCCACCGCAATGAAATGAGAAGATCCCAAATACAAGAGATCTTGGCAAAGGAGCGTACACCCATTGAATGCATGAAGGAATCACAATTGACCACTTTACCTAGGCAATTGGGTTGTAACACAAAAGGAGTTTTGAAGGCAGCCACAACAAAGGCTCATATAAATAAGGTGAAAGCTGAGAACAATCTTCTAAGGCTAGATAGAAACCAACCCTAAGGTACTTGTGACATGTCATATATTCTTGATACACATGCTTGAACACTCATGTGCATGGTATCTAACAAATCTTTCTTTTTATTCCTTCCTGCAGGATCTTACAAAGGATACTACTAGATGGAGCTCAATTAATAGATATTTTGATATTTTTGCTGAAAATATCTAACAAATCTATCTTTTTATTCCTTCCTGCAGGATCTTACAAAGGATACTACTAGATGGAGCTCAATTAATAGAGATTTTGATATTTTTGCTGAAAATAATGAAGCAGTCACCTACATTTTTTGTTTATCAATTTCTTGAGAGACTTTGTTTTAATTTGTAATCATCAGATGAAATGAAAAGTATCCTTCTTATTAAGATTGCTGATCTTTTTCTTGTTCAAAACTTTCAATTGTGATTTATAGTTTTGTTAGCATGAGATTGTGCTTTTTTAGTTTGAAAAAAAATGTCAAAGATCCAAGTCTTTTTGGCTTTACTTAAGTTATTAATTGTGAAATATCCAAGTCTTTTTTCTTTACTTAAGTTATTGATTATCTATGTAATAGTCCTTAAAACAATATCGGATGGCTTTCTTGCTCCCATGTCTCACATTGGTCTTTAGGTAAGACAAGTGGTGACCTTGAAAGTACGGTCTCATATCTCGATCAAGTGAAGAGACATGAATCTTAAATATCACTACTATGTATCTAGTGTTAAACTCCATCGAGACAAAGATACTAGAGTGCCAAATTGGAGTCTAGTTTAAGTGAAAATCCATTTGAGCTAAGGTAAAACTTATAGTGCCTCATTTTTCTAGGATTCTACCCCATCGAGGAAGTTAGAATCTAGCACAAACCAATTAAGACTCTTTTGGAGCCTAGATAGGACAATTTGTGGAGCTTAAGAAACTTATTATTGAGTTAGAGTCTAGTTTAGATAAGCAAAAGATCTTCAAACCAACACTTGACTTTCTTACTATTCAATATTCAAAGTCCCTTGAGGCTAACAAATTACATACCTACTTGTAACCTAACTAATGAGTAATTCTATAGATCTAAGAAAGTATATATAATGAGTCTTCAAACTAATAAACCAAGGAAAGAGAGTAGCAAGGTCCACTACTTGTCCAAGCTCAGTTTTAGACAACATAGAAAGATGTTAGTTCTACTAATTGTCTAATTATAGGCACGGAGAAATGATAGAAGGTTGACCACTTGTCCAACCTATCATCTCTAGTAAGATGGGAGGTTTGGCCTGAAGATTCACCATGTAACCAACCTATGCAACATCATTGTATTATGAAGAGTAGAAAATCAAAGCTCCACCACTCGTCCAACCTATACAACATCATTGTATTATGTACAGGGGGGACTTTTTTCCAAGGTCCACCACTTGTCCAAGCTAGGATCCATTAAAACATGGAAATAAACAAAGATCCACCACTCGTCCAACCTTTAGAGTTGCAAAGTGTATGGGTTGTCTAAACTAGGTATGGGAAAATAATTGAAGGTCCACCACTTGAAACATGGAGCGAAGCAAGCTCCACCATGTCTCCAATCTACTAGACTCCATTGAAACACCCTAAACCCATTATATTTTGTACATAGGGGATGTACATTCAAGGTCCACCACTTGTCCAACCTAGTATCCCTAGTAGCTTGATCGTTTTGGTCTCAAGATTCACCAATTTTCCACTCTATGTCATTGTACTAAAAAGGATTGAATGTTAAGTTCCACCACTTGTCCAACCTATAAGGTTATATTTTAAATGGTTTTTTTTCTCACAACTTGAACTACCCATGATATGTTATACATGGGAGTTTTGTTTCAATGTCTCCCACTTGTCCAAGCTAACTCTATTGAAACATAGAGAGAACCAAAGGTCGACCACTTGTCCAAGCTAGGCTATATTGAAACATGGAGAAAAGGATGCTCCACCATTTCTCCAAGATAGGCTTCATTGAAACATGGAGGGAATCAAGCTCCACCATGTCTCCAAGCTAGGATCCATTTAAATACCCTAAACCCATTTTATTTTGTGCATGGGGGGTTTTATTTCAAGGCCCAGAACTTTTCTAACCTATTATCCCTAGTAGCATGAGTGGTTTGGTCTCAAGATACACTACTTCTACACTCTATGTCATTATATTAAGAAGAACTATGTATTAACACTAGAATGGTAACCTAACAGGACATAAAAGTGTCCTTTTAGGGTTTTGGAAAAAAATTCCAAAACCATAGTAGATCCACTCATTTTGAAAAATCCTTTCATGAGCTTATAGTTCAATAACTACTACATATGGAAAAAATGAGAAACTTGTAATTTTTCTCATCTCTTGGTCTCTACAAGCCTCCAAAGTTGATGGACCAGTGCATTTTGCCCAAAATAGCAATTTCTTACGGCTGATTGTATATAAATAAGATTGGGGATTTTTGTAGGACATGAGATAAAATGCACCATTAACTTCAATGGGTTGGTAATCAAAACATATGGTTGCTTTTACCTCACTAAATTTTTTTTGGGCAAAAAAAATAGGTACAAAAAAGTTGCATTTTTGCCAATACATGTTTTCTTAGTTCCCTTTGGGCCTTTGGATTCAAAAGGAGCCATGGACCATGTCAAAAGGATAATGGATCTCTTACAATTGGAACCTTGGGGGCAATGATAAAGTGCTAAATACAGCAAACATGAAAAAACTGGGTTTAGCATTATGACCTCTAGAAACCCATAGAAACTACTCAATATCTAGCCAAGTTTGTAGTCCATGATTAGATACGGTTACTACAAAATACACACAATTGGACTAAGAAACTAGCAATATTGAGAAAGTTATACTTGCTACTCTAAAATGTATCGTATTCTTCAGCCAATCAGAAAACTCAACCATCATCATATACTATGCTATATAGCATATTAGGTCCCCCAAAACTCCATGAAGATTAGTTTTATGTTATACATCACACTTAAACAATCAAAATTGAATTTGGATGTCAAGAAAGCCACCAAAAAAATCATAAAAGTGCAAATTTTGACCAAAAAACAGGACTATGCAATTCTTGTAAATTGGTCATAACTTTCAATTTTAACACTTAGCTCTCCCTGCAAGCATCAAAACATGTTGAGAACTATGAATGCTTAACCTCTATCCATCTAAACCTCACAAACATGAATTTTAGAGTGGTATAGTTGCCAGAAATTGAAAAAAAGCCCAAAACAGGACCCGTTTTTTCACACAGTTTAGGTTCAAAAATGTTGTGCTGTTGAGATGTAGAGAGAAAGAGAGAGAGATGAGACAAGAGACACACCATATACGCTCCCAAAGACTGATTCATATTGAGGACAAGATACAAATATATAGGTGAGACAAAGTTCAGTAGAGTGAGCCATATATAGCTCCAACACCCCCACTCAAACAAAGGTCTCTAGCTTTGGATGAAAAAACCCCTGGGGAGTTCAAGGAAAAAACCCAAGCCCCTATACAATGTGAAATATGAACCAGCGGTGATGATGTGAAAGTGAATTGTGCATCTATGTACAAATATTCAAGTGACTTAGATATCACAAGGTGCAAATGTGAAGTGTGCATAGTGCATGGTACCTAAAAGATTACAATGTCATATGTACAAAGCTATTACAATAGCAAAGATGTAAGGTTTCCAGTTTCTGAAACCTTAAAGGTTGTATAAGCTTAATCAAACTGATATGATTATTGAAAAAGCTATGTAGAATTGTCTGACCATGGAAAATCTTGGTATTTTTGGAATCTTAAGCACAGCAAACCCCGGGCTAGAAATTTTCAGAATTGAATTCCGATAAAAACTGGCGTAGTTATGACCCCTGGAAGTTTACACTGTGAATTCAGTAAAATAGAAAAAATGAAGGGTTACAGTAATCATTTAAGCATAGACTTTATTAAAAGTCTCCCAGATATTTACAAGATATTTACCAATTAAGCAAAAATAGGTCAAATTATAGCAAAATTGACATTTTAAAAGCTGGCAGGTAATGGGAGGGTCATCACTGACCTGCCAGGGACTCATTTAGCAACAGGGGTCGTTTTTTTGACTTGCTGGGGGCTGCTTGAACTTCAAGCAACTGCCTTTTTCAGCCGGTGAGAGCTTATGAGTGCCAGAAAACTATAAATAAGACCCCTAGCTTCACATTTTAGACAGACTCGGAGCCTTGCTACTCTCTCTCTCATCTAGAGAGAACACTACGCAGAAATCATTAGAGTTTAATCTCTAATTGATTAACCCTAACGGTAATTAACCTAATCCTTCTTAATTAGCAAGGTTAGATTAAGATAAATTGTTAATAAATCAAAGTTTAGGCCTATGCATGCTCCTTAAACCTCTTTAAATTAATTAATCTCTGCTGATTATTGTAATTAAGCTTAGTAATATTAAGCTAATTAATTATCCTATCATATTATGGCTGAAATTAGCGAAATTAACCATGAATTAATGATAAATATATTAATTAATCTTAGATTAGGATGAGGTAATTATCAGAGTTGCATTAGACAGTCATTAAGCTAGGAAAATTATCCTATAATTTTCTGAGTAATTTTCCTAATTAATTATGCAGAATTACTCTATTTTTTGAGCTATTTAAATAGGGGAAATTAGTAAATTGATTTCAATTGCTATAATATATTTATCAGTGGATAATTGGGAGCTAAGGAACCCGTGATAATTAGGAAAATCTCAGATAATGAATCTAGCTAGTTAATTAGGTAGAATTACTCTGTTTTTTGACCAATTTAAATAGGAGAAATTAGTAAATTGATTTCAATTGCTATAATATATTTATCAGTGGTTAATTGGTTGCTAAGGAACCCGTGATAATTAGGCAAAACTCAGATAATGAATCTAGCTAATTAATTATGCAGAATTACTCTGTTTTTTGAGCTATTTAAATAGGGGAAATTAGTAAATTGATTTCAATTGCTATAATATATTTATCAGTGGATAATTGGGTGCTAAGAAACCCGTGATATTTAGGAAAAGCTCAGATAATGAATCTAGCTAATTAATTAGGTAGAATTACTCTGTTTTTTGACCAATTTAAATAGGGGAAATTAGTAAATTGATTTCAATCGCTATAATATATTTATCAGTGGTTAATTGGGTGCTAAGGAACCGGTGATAATTCGGAAAAACTCAGATAATGAATAAAGCTTATTAATTATGCAGAATTACTCTGTGTTTTTAGCTATTTAAATAGGGGAAACTAGTAAATTGATTTCAATTGCTATAAAATATTTATCAGTGGTTAATTGGGTGTTAAGAAAATCGTGATAATTACGAAAAGCTCAGATAATGAATCTAGCTAATTAAGTATGCAGAATTACTCTGTTTTTTGAGCTATTTAAATAGGGGAAATTAGTAAATTGATTTCAATTGCTACAAAATATTTATCAGTGGTTAATTGGGTGTTAAGGAACCCGTGATAATTAGGAAAAGCTCAGATAACGAATCTAGCTAATTAAGTATGCAGAATTACTCTGTTTTTTGAGCTATTTAAATAGGGGAAATTAGTAAATTGATTTCAATTGCTATAAAATATTTATCAGTGGTGAATTGGGTGTTAAGAAACCCGTGATAATTAGGAAAAGCTTAGATAATGAATCTAGCTAATTAATTATGTAGAATTGCTCTATTTTTTGAGCTATTTAAATAGGAGAAATTAGTAAATTGATTTCAATTGCTATAAAATATTTATCAGTGGTTAATTGGGTGTTAAAAAAACCGTGATAATTAGGAAAAGCTCAGATAATGAATCTAGCTAATTAATTATGCAGAATTACTCTGTTTTTTGAGATATTTAAATAGGGGAAATTAGTAAATTGATTTCAATTGCTATAAAATATTTATCAGTGGTTGACTAGGTGTTAAAAAACCCATGATAATTAAGAAAATCTCAGATAATGGATCTAGCTAATTAATTATGCAGAATTACTCTGTTTTTTGAGCTATTTAAATAGGGGAAATTAGTAAATTGATTTCAATTGCTATAATATACTTATCAGTGGTTAATTGGGTGTTAAGGAACCCGTGATAATTAGGAAAAGCTCAGATAATGAATCTAGCTAAATAATTAGGTAGAATTACTCTGTTTTTTGACCAATTTAAATAGGGGAAATTAGTAAATTGATTTTAATTGCTATAATATATTTATCAGTGGTTAATTGGGTGTTAAGAAATCCGTGATAATTAGGAAATACTCAGATAATGAATCTAGCTAATTAATTAGGTAGAATTACTCTGTTTTTTGACCAATTTAAATAGGGGAAATTAGTAAATTGACTTCAATTGTTGAGATACATTTATCAGTGGTTGATTAGGTGTTAAAGAACCGGTGATAATTAGGATAAGCTCAGAAAAGTAATTTAGATAATTAATTTAGCTAAAATATACTAATTGTTGAGAAAATTAAATAGGAAAAATTAGTTAATGGAATTTAAATGCTGTGATATATTTACCAATGGTTAATTAGGTGTGTCAAAACCTGTGATAATTAGGAGAAGCTCAGAAAATTAGTTTAACTAATTATCTTAGTGGAATTACGCTGTTTTTAGGGGTAAATTAAAGGGGGAAATTAATAAATCATGTGCTATAATTACATTCTATTTTTTAGAGCTGTATTATAGGGTAAAGAGGCCGTGATAATTATGCCAAGGTTAGAAAAGTAGTATAGATATCAGAGGGAAATTAATAAATCGTGCACTATAATTACATGCTATTTATCAGAGCTGTATTAGAGGGTCAAGAGGCCGTGATAATTATGTCAAGGTTAGAAAAGTAGTGTAGATATTTAATTAAGTCAAATTATACCATTTCTAGCTAAAAAGTAAAGGGGAAAATTAATAAATCATGTGTTATAATTACATGCTATTTATCAGAGCTGTAATATAGGGTCAAGAGGCCGTGATAATTATTTCAAGGTTAGAAAAGTAGTATAGATAATTATCTAAGTCAAATTACACCATTTTTAGATAAAAATTAAAGAGGGAAATTAGTAAATCATGCTATATGATTACATGCTATTTATCAGAGCTGTATTATAGGGTAAAAAGGCCGTGATAATTATGCCAAGGTTAGAAACGTAGTATAAATATTTATCTAAGTCAAAATATACTAATTTTGATGGAAATTTCAAGGGGGAAATTAGTAAATCATGCTATATGATTACATGCTATTTATCAGAGGTATATTATAGGGTAAAGAGGCTGTGATAATTATTCCAAGGTTAGAAAAGTAGTATAAATATTTATTTAAGTCAAATTATCCTAAATTTAGCTGAAAATTGAAGATAGAAATTATATAACTAAGTTGGAAAATAATAAGATAATTACCAGAGGTCAAAAATATCATTATCTAGTTGTGGTAATTATACCATAGTTAATTGGTGAGGTTTAAAAAAATTATAATTGACCAAAAGTCCTATTTTTAGCCAATGATTAATTAAAATAAATAGACTTTGTGGTCAAAAGTTTTTAGGAAAATTATAGTAAGTGTAAACTTATGATATCAAGTTAAGGAAATGAAATCTTTAAGAGAAATTAAATACAATAAATATTAAGCCCAAAATAAGTAGATTATTAGTTTAAAAGTCAATGGGAAAATTAGAGAAAAAGATATAGAAAATTATAATAAAATTAGGAGAGCTTAGAAAACCCTCAGGAAAGCGGTGGAAAAAGTTATCATACCTATATAGACAAATAAGAAATTACTAGGTTAAGAATTTACCAATTAAGACTATATATTTAACCTTGGATTGAATACAAAGGTTAAGTTTAGATTTTGAACTATTTACCTAATGATTAAACGTCCTTTTTATAAGGATAATAAGTTATGATACTAAAAAGGACCCGAGCAAATCCTACATCTGATGATGAGGACGTAGCTCCAAAACGAACTAGAGCATCGCATGACGACGAAGCCGGGCCTAGTAGTAGGCCTACGGAGGAGAGTCTTCAGGCGCCAGCACAACAACAGATGGCCAATCAATCCCAGGTGGGTTTCCCATTATTCAATTAAGTCTTTAATTAGTTTAAGTTCTTTTATAAGTTAGCATTGCATACGTAAGAAGGATAAATTGGCTGAAAACGCAAGGTAACTTCAAGCGTGCATTTGTTTATAATGTAGGAAAGAATTGTTTGGGTTAAAACTGGTTGAATTAGGAAAGATATGTTTGATCATCCTTAAGACAGCTTGTCTCAAGACACCTCCGACTCCTTGATATAAATTGATGATACTGATTGGCTTTCTAGCCACGATTAAGTCGGTTACCCCCATGAACGATGAGTTTCTACTCCGTGTCATGTCTTGATGTTTCTACATAAGTTAGGATACCGTTTTTTTTATCCTAGGGGAGCCGCCCGGTTGTATGGGCAACTGGTTTGGTGTATGGGCACCCGGAACCTTGGGTGGGGGTTTATCCACTCCGGAATTGAATAAGGAATGGGTGCCGTTTTTTCACCCTTAGGTGGTCTTGAGACAAGAAGAGTACTGGTCATGGTTATTATAGACAATGTTTTGATTGACAGTACCCTGTCTTAAGTTTAAAGATGTTTGTTTTCTAAAAGAATGCTTTCAATGATGTCTTTAATAATTGATTCAAGGAATTACTATGACGGAAAGTTAAAAGGAATCATTATTTTAAATGTTTAAAACAATGTGATAGTAAGATAATTGAATCATGTGTGAGTGCGGGGTGGTAAGTGGGGATTGACTAAGGTTGTCAATCATGGACGGGTGGACCTGATTAGTCAGGTAACTATCCATTCCCGTGCAGTAAAACGTTTTAGAAACTTCTCACTTGGAAGAGGAATCCACCAACGGCTGTGCCCTCACATATGTTAGGGGGAAAAAAACGTTGGCTAAGGAAACCATAATCTCAGTAATGAAGTTATAGGGCCTAAATAAGATTCTTTTTTGTAGGTTGTTTGAATACATTGTCCCGTTTCCGCTGTGAGACAGGACTGGGTCTGCTTCTAAGGCTATAGACCCAAGCCATTGTCAATGGTAAAGGTCTATTCCTTGGATTTTTCTTGTTTAGAGACTCCGATTTTTATCAGACCTAGAGACCTGTCAAGGATCCCATCCCGATCTTGGTATAAGCGGGTTGGGGATCTTACAAAAGAAGCTAATCTAGAAAGAGTGAGGCCAAAGAAACTCCAAGCTCCGAGCCCAAGAGGATGAAACGTGTTTCATTGAGGCCTTTGTTCAAAATGTCTGCAATCATCTGGTCACTTGGACAGTGTTCAACCATAACGGTTCCTTTGCGTACTTCATACCTGACATAATGATAATGGACAGCAATGTGCTTTGACTTATTATCTTGAACATAGTCTTTTGCAAGGCTAATAGCACTTTGGTTGTCACACCGCAAGGGTGTGCTAGAAAGAAGAGAGTGACCAATATCAACCAGCATTTGTCGAAGCCAAATCAACTCACGAGCTGCAAGTGATGCTGCAACATATTCTGACGCAGTCGTAGAAACTGCAACACAACGTTGTTTCTTGCTGGTCCAAGAAACAAGACAACCATTTATAAAGAAGCAATTTCCACTAGTAGATCGCATAGATAAATGTGAGCTTGCCCAGTCTGCATCTGTGTAACCCAAAAGAGAAAGAGATTGCATAGAATCCGATGTGAGTTGTCATCGATAGACTAAACCAAAATCTGTAGTGCCTTTCAAGTAATTCAATACACGGTTTGCAGCAGACCAATGCTTAAGAGAAGGACATACAAGATGTTGTGCAAGATAATTAGCAACAAACAGAATATCAGGACGAGTGTTCATGCCAACAAACTGAAGACATCCAATCAAGTTAGCATAAGGTTGATTTGTGACAAGTTGACTGCCATTGTCAGAAGTATTCTTCGTAGAGCTCGCAAGACAAGGTGTGTTCGCTGAATGTGCAGATTCCATACCAAATTTTTGAATAGTATCTGCAATAAACTTTGACTGTCGAAGGAATAAAATACCTTTTGTATGGTTTCGTTGGATTTGAATGCCAAGACAAGAGTGAATCTCTCCAAGATACACCATATCGAATGCATAAGACAATAACTTTTTCACTTGCTGAAGAAATCCCAAATCATTGGAAACAAGGATGGTATCATCCACATAAAGAGAAAGAATCACAAAACTGCTACCTTGGCGTTTTATGTATAAGTTGGGGTCTGACGAGCAAGAGATGAATCCTTTAGAGGTGAGAAAAAGATCAAATTTTGTATACCAGGCTCGCGAAGCTTGTTTGAGACCATATAGTTCCTTATGGAGTTGAGCAACAAGGTCTTCTTTACCTGGAATAACAAACCCTTCTGGTTGTTCCATATAAATTTCCTCTTCCAAGTCACCATTAAGAAAAGCAGTTCACACATCCATTTGATGAGCTTCTAAATCAAATTGAACAACAATTGCCAATAAAACTCGAACACTTGTAATGCGAAAAACTAGTGAAAAAGTCTCTTGATAATCAGCACCAACTACTTGGGAGTAACCTTTTGCAACTAAACGCGCCTTGAACTTGTCAAAAGATTCATCTGTTTTTACTTTTGTCTTATAGACCCACTTACATTTAATAGTTGTACGACCAGGAGGTAATTCAGTTAGTATCCATGTACCTTTAGAGATAAGAGAATCGTACTCTGCTTCCATAGACTCTTGCCATTGATCCTTTTGTGGTGAAGAGATAGATTCATCATAAGTAACGGGATCTTCAGAAGTAGAAAAAGCATTATCAGCAATATCGTCATCATAAACATGACATGAGCCATGTTCAAAATCAATAGGCAGATCAACAAAAATATCAATATCATCATTGGTAACATTTGGAATGGATGGTTGTGAAGAGGAAAGTTGCTCTATAGGAAGAGTTTCATCTTCTGAAAGAAATGGAAAAGCCTGAAGCAATGATTTAGTATCATCAAAATCATCCATGGACCATGAGCCTCCCATAAGCTGTTCGTTAAAAGTAGCATCGCGATTCACAATTACTTTCTTGGAGGAAGGGTAATAGAATTTCTAGCCTTTGGAAGTTTCATAATATCCAATAAAAATAACTTTAAGACCAGGAGCATCAAGCTTTGTTCGTGTTTCTTTGGGAACATGAATATAAGCAATACATCCAAAGGTTCGAAAATGAGATACAGAAGGAATGTCACCTGTCCATGCTGTGATGGGTATCTTACCAGAGGGTGCAGTAGTAGGAAGATGATTCTGAATAAATGCTGCTGTCAAAGTAGCTTCAGCCCAGAAAACACGAGATAATCCAGAATGAATCAACATACATCTTACAGCATTGAGAATAGTGCGATTCTTTCGTTCTGCAACACCATTCTGTTGAGGCGAATATGGAATAGTATGTTCATGATGAATTCCACTGTCAGCACAGTAACTCAAAAACTCTCGAGAAACATATTCGCCTCCATTGTCACTACGAAGCTTCTTAAGGCGACGACCAATTTGAAGTTCCGCAGCCTTGTGGAATTGTTTGAAAACAGATAAGGCTTCAGATTTTTGTCTAAGTAGAAATACAGTCGTATACCTTGAGAAATCATCAATGAAAGTAATGAAGTAGTGATATTGTGATCTCGAAGAAGGTAGAGGTCCACATATATCAGTATGAACAAGATCCAATATGTCATGAGAATGAGTTGTATTTGAAAGAGGAAAGGGTTTACGATTGTGTTTCCCAAGAGCACAAAATTCACAAATTCCCATATGGGGATGGGCTTTAAGATCCATGCCATGAACAAGATCACGATGTTGAAGATCAAGGAGTTTTGAGAAATCAGCATGAACAAAACGGTGATGCCATACTTTGTAATCATGATCACCTGGAGCAGTGACAATATTTGCTACAGCATCGTTGAGAGAGAGTTCAAACAAATTACCGTTTCGAGGAGCAGTGGCTATAGTCTGTCCATATTTGTCAATTCGTCATTTGGTATGATCAAATCCAACAAACAAACCAAGATCAACAAGTCTAGCAACTGAAAGAAGATTACGTTGAAGATCTGGTACATGTAATACTCCTGGCAAAATTCGAGTGGAAGAAGATAAGGTACCAAGATATAAGTCTCCAATACCCTTTACTTGACAAGTAGTATCATCAGCAAGATAAACATCACATTGAACTGGCAGTGGATGATAGTTATGGAGCCACTTAGACTGATATGTCATATTTCCTGTAGCACCAGAATCGACAATAAAAAGTGATCCATCATGTACATGAAGTATTCTGTCTGGAGCAACTGAACATAGGACCAGTTTGTTTCTGGTACAACGTTGTTTCGATGTTCAGTAGCATATGCTCTATTCCGATTTGTGTCGAATCGACGCTTATAGCACATATGAGTAGGATGATCAGATCGTCCACAATATTCACAAGAAGAAGAAGAAGTGTCTCTAGATAAACGTGGTTGTTTTGTGTTAATATTGTGTTCTTCGTCATATTGGCGTGCCCAACAATCATCTTCAGTATGGCCATTTATGTTGCAGTAAGAACATTGCTTATTAGGAAATTTGAGACGAGAGAAAATATTACCGCGACGGCCACCTCTGCGGTTTTCTTGTTGAAATGGACGCCTTCGAGCATAAAAAGCACGTTCCATCTGTTGTGACTCAGTCTCCTCTTGTGAAATCATAGCTGTATCGCGACCAGCATTCCTGACGTTCTTGACGTTGAGAGTATTCAATTAAAGACATGCAAGCTTGGTCGAAATCAAGACCATCTTTATTAGAGAGTATAGTAACAATGTTATCATGAGAAGAGTCCTTCACCGTATCAAGGAGAAGTGTAATTAGTTGCTTTTGTGGAACAGGATCACCGACAGCAGCAAGTTGATTAATAATAGATTTGAAAGATTCAATATGTCCCGTCATGGGAGTACCAACTTCATATTGTAACTTGTTAAGCAACCCTCTCAAATAAAGTATTTCTGTACCAGATTTCTTCCGAAAGTTTGCAATAAGGTACTTCCATACGTCGTGGGAAGTAGGGAGTTCATACATATCAAGTAAAAGGGAATCAGTAAGAGCAGAAAGAATATACCGACAAGCTGCTGTATCACGTCGTTGTCAATCCGTATAGGCAACATTCCAATCTTCAAATATAGGTCCTTCAGTGATAAGCACGTTATCATTATCCGTATCAACAGGCTGAGGTGGACAAACACGATTTCCAAGAACGACATCGGAGAGTTCGTCGCCTTCAAGAATTAACAACATCTTTGCTTTCCAGCCCGGAAATCCTTGACCTTGGAAAGGATGAACAGAACGCTGGCCAGAAGGAAAGCCGTTGACGAGAATATTCATAGCCATATCTTGTTGCGAGAAGACGTATAAGATAAGATCGCAGAATCTTCACACCATATATGGTGAGGACCTTAATTGAGAATGAGAGAGATATGAGTACTGCATTCTGTCAATGATAAACGTAAGAAGGATGCTCAAGGAACGTCCAAAGATGTGAGAGACGTCACCCAAAAAGACAGGGTAAAGGAGACGTTAATAATAAACGAGTCCTCAAAATAGAGTGACTTGAGACGCAAGATTGACGGCCACAATACGAATAGCAAAAAGCTAAATCTTCTCAAAAAAGTTAACGCCAAAATAAGAAAAACGATCGCGGGCGCTTCACGAAGAAGTAGGATGAAGAAAGCTGCGTCAAGCTCAATTGCAGTAAAAACAGCATAACTTTCTGCTGCGAACTCCGATTAATGCAAACCTAGAACTCAAATCGAAGAGCTCGAGGAGACGAACAAGTTTTGGATGAAAAGTGCCATTGCGCTATGCTCCATCGCACTTTTTTCGTTTCTCCAAATTTTGAGCAAAACAGCAAAAAAAATTGAGATGAAGTTCAGGGTGTCATTAACAAGAAAACGTAATCAACGATTAGATTGATTAGAAATAAATGCCACAAAAAACACTAATCATATTCTTCTTAACACAAAACAACCACAGTTAACAAGAATCAACGCTCAAAAATAAAATTTGTAACAATTTTGAATCTTACATGCGAATCGCATACACATACTGTTGTCACCATGAATTGAATCGGCGCGTGATCGTTACCGCTCTGATACCATATTGAGATGTAGAGAGAAAGAGAGAGAGAGACGAGACAAGAGACACACCATATACGCTCCCAAAGACTGATTCATATTGAGGACAAGATACAAATATATAGGTGAGACTAAGTTCAGTAGAGTGAGCCATATATAGCTCCAACATGTGCAAGAGTAAGGTTAATGGCGAGATCGATACTCCAAAAAAAATGTAAGTTTTTTTCAGCTCATAAGACAAATTTGTGGATATATAGCACCTAGAAATTCATTTTCATACTCTTCAAATAATTTAAGCAAAATGGTCACTTAACAAGACACAAAAGTGTCCAAGGACATAAAAGTGTCATGTTACCATTCTAGTGTTAAGGTCCACCACTTGTCCAACCTATAAGGTTATATCTTAAATGGTATCCTTTCTCACCACTTGAAATGCCCATGACATGTTTTACATGGGGGTTTCATGCCAATATCCACCACTTGTCCAAGCTAACTCTATTCAAACATAGAGAGAAGCAAAGGTCCACCACTTGTCCAAGCTAACTCTATTCAAACATAGAGAGAAGCAAAGGTTCACCACTTGTAAAAGCTAGGCTCCGTTGAAATAAGGAGAGAAGTAACCTCCATCATTTTTCCAAGATAGGTTCCATTCGAACATGGAAAGAATCCAGGTCTACCATGTCTCCAAGATGCTAGGCTCTACCACTTCTCTAACTTATTATACCTAGTAGCTGTTGAGATGTAGAGACAAAGAGAGAGAGACGAGACAAGAGACACACCATATACGCTCCCAAAGACTGATTCATATTGAGGACAAGATACAAATATATAGGTGAGACCAAGTTCAGTAGAGTGAGCCATATATAGCTCCAACACCCCCACTCAAACAAAGGTCTCTAGCTTTGGATGAAAAAACCCCTGGGGAGTTCAAGGGAAAAACCCAAGCCCCTATACAATGTGAAATATGAACCAGTGGTGATGATGTGAAAGTGAATTGTGCATCTATGTACAAATATTCAAGTGACTTAGATATCACAAGGTGCAAATGTGGAGTGTGCATAGTGCATGGTAACTAAAAGATTACAATGTCATATGTACAAAGCTATTAGAATAGAAAAGAAGCTAATCTAGAAAGAGTGAGGCCGAAGCAACTCCAAGCTCCGAGCGCAAGAGGATGAAACGTGACTCATTGAGGCCTTTGGTCAAAATGTCTACAATCATCTGGTCTCTTGGACAGTGTTCAACCATAATGGTTCCCTTGCGTACTTCATACCTGACATAATGATAATGGACAGCAATGTGCTTTGACTTATTATGTTGAACATAGTCTTTTGCAAGACTAATAGCACTTTGGTTGTCACACCGCAAGGGTGTGATAGAAAGAGGAGAGTGAGCAATATCAACCAGCATTTGTCGAAGCCAAATCAACTCACGAGCTGCAAGTGATGCCGCAACATATTCTGACTCAGTCGTAGAAACTGCAACACAACGTTGTTTCTTGCTGGTCCAAGAAACAAGACAACCATTTATAAAGAAGCAATTTCCACTAGTAGATCGCATAGATAAATGTGAGCTTGCCCAGTCTGCATCTGTGTAACCCAAAAGAGAAAGAGATTGCATAGAATCCGATGTGAGTTGTCGTCGATAGACTAATCCAAAATCTGTAGTGCCTTTCAAGTATTTCAATACACGCTTTGCAGCAGACCAATGCTTAAGAGAAGGACATGCAAGATGTTGTCCAAGATAGTTAGCAACAAACAGAATATCAGGACGAGTGTTCATGCCAACAAACTGAAGACATCCAATCAAGTTAGCATAAGGTTGATTTGTGACAAGTTGACCGCCATTGTCAGAAGTATTCTTCGTAGAGCTCGCAAGACATAGGAAGAGTTTCATCTTCTGAAAGAAATGGAAAAGCCTGAAGCAGTGATTTAGTATCATCAGAATCATCCATGGACCATGAGCCTCCCATAAGCTGTTCGTTAAAAGTAGCATCGCGATTCACAATTACTTTCTTGGAGGAAGGGTAATAGAATTTCTAGCCTTTGGAAGTTTCATAATATCCAATAAAAATAACTTTAAGACCAGGAGCATCAAGCTTTGTTCGTGTTTCTTTGGGAACATGAATATAAGCAATACATCCAAAGGTTCGAAAATGAGATACAGAATGAATGTCACCTGTCCATGCTGTGATGGGTATCTTACCAGAGGGTGCAGTAGTAGGAAGATGATTCTGAATAAATGCTGCTGTCAAAGTAGCTTCAGCCCAGAAAACACGAGATAAGCCAGAATGAATCAACATACATCTTACAGCATTGAGAATAGTGCGATTCTTTCGTTCTGCAACACCATTCTGTTGAGGCGAATATGGAATAGTATGTTCATGATGAATTCCACTGTCAGCACAGTAACTCAAAAACTCTCGAGAAACATATTCGCCTCCATTGTCACTACGAAGCTTCTTAAGGCGACGACCAATTTGAAGTTCCGCAGCCTTGTGGAATTGTTTGAAAACAGATAAGGCTTCAGATTTTTGTCTAAGTAGAAATACAGTCATATACCTTGAGAAATCATCAATGAAAGTAATGAAGTAGCGATATTGTGATCTCGAAGAAGGTAGAGGTCCACATATATCAGTATGAACAAGATCCAAGATGTCATGAGAATGAGTTGTATTTGAAAGAGGAAAGGGTTTACGATTGTGTTTCCCAAGAGCACAAAATTCACAAATTCCCATATGGGGATGGGCTTTAAGATCCATGCCATGAACAAGATCACGATGTTGAAGATCAAGGAGTTTTGAGAAATGAGCATGAACAAAACGTTGATGCCATACTTTGCAATCATGATCACCTGGAGCAGTGACAATATTTGCTACAGCATCGTTGAGAGAGAGTTCAAATAAATTACAGTTTCGAGGAGCAGTGGCTATAGTCTGTCCATCTTTCTCAATTCGGCATTTGGTATAATCAAATCCAACAAACAGACCAAGATCAACAAGTCTAGCAACTGAAAGAAGATTACGTTGAAGATCTGGTACATGTAATACTCCTCGCAAAATTCGAGTGGAAGAAGATAAGGTACCAAGATATAAGTCTCCAATACCCTTTACTTGACAAGTAGTATCATCAACAAGATAAACAACACGTTGAACTGGCAGTGGATGATAGTTATGGAGCCACTTAGACTGATATGTCATATTTCCTGTAGCACCAGAATCGACAATAAAAAGTGATCCATCACGTACATGAAGTATTCTGTCTGGAGCAACTGAACATAGGACGCAGCTTGTTTCTGGTACAATGTCGTTTCGATGTTCGGTAGCATATGCTCTATTCCGATCTGTGTCGAATCGACGCTTATAGCACATATGAGTGGGATGATCAGATCGTCCACAATATTCACAAGAAGAAGAAGAAGAGTCTCTAGATAAACATGGTTGTTTTGTGGTAATATTGTGTTCTTCATCATACTGACGTGCCCAACAATCATCTTCAGTATGGCCATTTCTGTTGCAGTAAGAACATTGCTTATTAGGAAATTTGAGACGAGAGAAAATATTACCGCGATGGCCACCTCTGCGGTTTCCTCGTTGAAATGGACGCCTTCGAGCATAAAAAACACGTTCCATCTGTTGTGACTCAGTCTCCTCTTGTGAAATCATAGCTGTATCGCGACCAGCATTCCTGACGTTCTTGACGTTGAGAGTATTCAATTAAAGACATGCAAGCTTGGTCGAAATCAAGACCATCTTTATTAGAGAGAATAGTAACAATGTTATCATAAGAAGAGTCCTTCACCGTATCAAGGAGAAGTGTAATCAGTTGCTTTTGTGTAACAGGATCACCGGCAGCAGCAAGTTGATTAATAATAGATTTGAAAGACTCAATATGTCCCCTCATGGCAGTACCAACTTCATATTGTAACTTGTTAAGCAACCCTCTCAAATAAAGTATTTCTGTCAAAGATTTCTTCTGAAAGTTTGCAATAAGGTACTTCCATACGTCATGGGAAGTAGGCAGTTCATACATATCAAGCAAAAGAGAATCACTAAGAGCAGAAAGAATATACCGACGAGCTGCTTTATCATGTCGTTGCCAATCCGTATAGGAATATAGGTCCTTCAGTGATAAGCACGTTATCATTATCCGTATCAACAGGCTGAGGCGGACAAACACGATTTCCAAGAACAACATCGGAGAGTTCATCGCCTTCAAGAATTAACAACATCTTTGCTTTCCAGCCTGGAAATCCTTGACCTTGGAAAGGAGGAACAGAACGCTGGCCAGAAGGAAAGCCGTTGACGAGAATATTCATAGCCATATCTTGTTGCGAGAAGACGTATAAGATAAGATCGCAGAATCTGCACACCATATATGGTGAAGACCGCAATTGAGAATGAGAGAGATATGAGTACTGCATTCTGTCAACGATAAACGTAAGAAGGATGCTCAAGGAACGTCCAAAGATGTGAGAGACGTCACCCAAAAAGACAGGGTAAAGGAGACGTTAATAATAAACGAGTCCTCAAAATAGAGTGACTTGAGACGCAAGATTGACGGCCACAATACGAATAGCAAAAAGCTAAATCTTCTCGAAAAAGTTAACGCCAAAATAAGAAAAACGATCGTGGACGCTTCACGAAGAAGTAGGACGAAGAAAGTTGCGTGAAGCTCTATTGCAGTAAAAACAGCATAACTTTCTGCTGCGAACTCCGATTGACGCAAACCTAGAACTCAAATTGAAGAGCTCGAGGAGACGAACAAGTTTTGGATGAAAAGTGCCATTGCGCTACGCTCCATCGCGCTTTTTCCGTTTCTCCAAATTTTGAGCAGAACAGCAAGAAAAATTGAGATGAGGTTCAGGGTGTCATTAACAAGAAAACGTAATCAACGATTAGATTGATTATAAATAAACGCCACATAAAACACTAATCATATTCTTCTTAACACAAAACAACCACAATTAACAAGAATCAATACTCAAAAATAAAATTTGTAACAATTTTGAATCTTACGTGCGAATCGCATACACATACTGTTGTCACCATGAATTGAATCGACGCGTGATCGTTACCGCTCTGATACCATGTTGAGATGTAGAGAGAAAGAGAGAGAGACGAGACAAGAGACACACCATATACGCTCCCAAAGACTGATTCATATTGAGGACAAGATACAAATATATAGGTGAGAACAAGTTCAGTAGAGTGAGCCATATATAGCTCCAACAGTAGCATGAGTGGTTTGGTCTTAAGATTCACCACTTATCCACTCTATGTAATTATATTAAGAAGAGGTGGGTGTTAAGGTCTACCACTTGTCCAACCTATAAGGGTATATCTTAAATGGTATCCTTCACCACTTGTCAAGGTCCATCACCACTTTTCCAACCTATAAGGTTATATCTTGAATGATATTTTTTCTCATCACTTGTAATTCCCATGCTATGTTTTACAAAGGGGTTTTGTTCCAAGATCCACCACTTGTTCAAGCTAAATCTATTGAAACATAGAGAGAAGCAAAGCTCCACCACTGGTCCAAGATAGGCTCCATTGAAACATGGAGAGAAGGATGCTCTACCATTTCTCGAAGATAGGTTCCATTGACAAGGTGTGTTCGCTGAATGTGCAGATTCCATACCAAATTTTTGAATAGTATCTGCAATAAACTTTGACTGTCGAAGGAATAAAATACCTTTTGTATGGTTTCGTTGGATTTGAATGCCAAGACAAGAGTGAATCTCTCCAAGATACACCATATCGAATGCATAAGACAATAACTTTTTCACTTGCTGAAGAAATCCCAAATCATTGGAAACAAGGATGGTATCATCCACATAAAGAGAAAGAATCACAAAACTGCTACCTTGGCATTTTATGTATAAGTTGGGGTCTGACGAGCAAGAGATGAATCCTTTAGAGGTGAGAAAAAGATCAAATTTTGTATACCAGGCTCGCGAAGCTTGTTTGAGACCATATAGTTCCTTATGGAGTTGAGCAACAAGGTCTTCTTTACCTGGAATAACAAACCCTTCTGGTTGTTCCATATAAATTTCCTCTTCCAAGTCACCATTAAGAAAAGCAGTTCACACATCCATTTGATGAGCTTCTAAATCAAATTGAACAACAATTGCCAATAAAACTCGAACACTTGTAATGCGAAAAACTAGTGAAAAAGTCTCTTGATAATCAACACCAACTACTTGGGAGTAACCTTTTGCAACTAAATGCGCCTTGAACTTGTCAAAAGATCCATCTGTTTTTACTTTTGTCTTATAGACCCACTTACATTTAATAGCTGTACGACCAGGAGGTAATTCAGTTAGTATCCATGTACCTTTAGAGATAAGAGAATCGTACTCTGCTTCCATAGACTCTTGCCATTGATCCTTTTGTGGTGAAGAGATAGATTCATCATAAGTAACGGGATCTTCAGAAGTAGAAAAAGCATTATCAGCAATATCGTCATCATAAACATGACATGAGCCATGTTCAAAATCAATAGGCAGATCAACAAAAATATCAATATCATCATTGGTAACATTTGGAATGGATGGTTGTGAAGAGGAAAGTTGCTCTATAGGAAGAGTTTCATCTTCTGAAAGAAATGGAAAAGCCTGAAGCAATGATTTAGTATCATCAGAATCATCCATGGACCATGAGCCTCCCATAAGCTGTTCGTTAAAAGTAGCATCGCGATTCACAATTACTTTCTTGGAGGAAGGGTAATAGAATTTCTAGCCTTTGGAAGTTTCATAATATCCAATAAAAATAACTTTAAGACCAGGAGCATCAAGCTTTGTTCGTGTTTCTTTGGGAACATGAATATAAGCAATACATCCAAAGGTTCGAAAATGAGATACAGAAGGAATGTCACCTGTCCATGGTGTGATGGGTATCTTACCAGAGGGTGCAGTAGTAGGAAGATGATTCTGAATAAATGCTGCTGTCAAAGTAGCTTCAGCCCAGAAAACACGAGATAAGCCAGAATGAATCAACATACATCTTACAGCATTGAGAATAGTGCGATTCTTTCGTTCTGCAACACCATTCTGTTGAGGCGAATATGGAATAGTATGTTCATGATGAATTCCACTGTCAGCACAGTAACTCAAAAACTCTCGAGAAACATATTCGCCTCCATTGTCACTACGAAGCTTCTTAAGGCGACGACCAATTTGAAGTTCCGCAGCCTTGTGGAATTGTTTGAAAACAGATAAGGCTTCAGATTTTTGTCTAAGTAGAAATACAGTCGTATACCTTGAGAAATCATCAATGAAAGTAATGAAGTAGCGATATTGTGATCTCGAAGAAGGTAGAGGTCCACATATATCAGTATGAACAAGATCCAAGATGTCATGAGAATGAGTTGTATTTGAAAGAGGAAAGGGTTTACGATTGTGTTTCCCAAGAGCACAAAATTCACAAATTCCCATATGGGGATGGGCTTTAAGATCCATGCCATGAACAAGATCACGATGTTGAAGATCAAGGAGTTTTGAGAAATGAGCATGAACAAAACGTTGATGCCATACTTTGCAATCATGATCACCTGGAGCAGTGACAATATTTGCTACAGCATCGTTGAGAGAGAGTTCAAATAAATTACAGTTTCGAGGAGCAGTGGCTATAGTCTGTCCATCTTTCTCAATTCGGCATTTGGTATAATCAAATCCAACAAACAGACCAAGATCAACAAGTCTAGCAACTGAAAGAAGATTACGTTGAAGATCTGGTACATGTAATACTCCTCGCAAAATTCGAGTGGAAGAAGATAAGGTACCAAGATATAAGTCTCCAATACCCTTTACTTGACAAGTAGTATCATCAGCAAGATAAACAACACGTTGAACTGGCAGTGGATGATAGTTATGGAGCCACTTAGACTGATATGTCATATTTCCTGTAGCACCAGAATCGACAATAAAAAGTGATCCATCACGTACATGAAGTATTCTGTCTGGAGCAACTGAACATAGGACGCAGCTTGTTTCTGGTACAATGTCGTTTCGATGTTCGGTAGCATATGCTCTATTCCGATCTGTGTCGAATCGACGCTTATAGCACATATGAGTGGGATGATCAGATCGTCCACAATATTCACAAGAAGAAGAAGAAGAGTCTCTAGATAAACATGGTTGTTTTGTGGTAATATTGTGTTCTTCATCATACTGACGTGCCCAACAATCATCTTCAGTATGGCCATTTCTGTTGCAGTAAGAACATTGCTTATTAGGAAATTTGAGACGAGAGAAAATATTACCGCGACGGCCACCTCTGCGGTTTCCTCGTTGAAATGGACGCCTTCGAGCATAAAAAGCACGTTCCATCTGTTGTGACTCAGTCTCCTCTTGTGAAATCATAGCTGTATCGTGACCAGCATTCTGACATTCTTGACGTTGAGAGTATTCAATTAAAGACATGCAAGCTTGGTCGAAATCAAGACCATCTTTATTAGAGAGAATAGTAACAATGTTATCATAAGAAGAGTCCTTCACCGTATCAAGGAGAAGTGTAATCAGTTGCTTTTGTGAAACAGGATCACCGGCAGCAGCAAGTTGATTAATAATAGATTTGAAAGACTCAATATGTCCCCTCATGGCAGTACCAACTTCATATTGTAACTTGTTAAGCAACCCTCTCAAATAAAGTATTTCTGTCAAAGATTTCTTCTGAAAGTTTGCAATAAGGTACTTCCATACGTCATGGGAAGTAGGCAGTTCATACATATCAAGCAAAAGAGAATCACTAAGAGCAGAAAGAATATACCGACGAGCTGCTTTATCATGTCGTTGCCAATCCGTATAGGAATATAGGTCCTTCAGTGATAAGCACGTTATCATTATCCGTATCAACAGGCTGAGGCGGACAAACACGATTTCCAAGAACAACATCGGAGAGTTCATCGCCTTCAAGAATTAACAACATCTTTGCTTTCCAGCCTGGAAATCCTTGACCTTGGAAAGGAGGAACAGAACGTTGGCCAGAAGGAAAGCCGTTGACGAGAATATTCATAGCCGTATCTTGTTGCGAGAAGACGTATAAGATAAGATCGCAGAATCTGCACACCATATATGGTGAAGACCGCAATTGAGAATGAGAGAGATATGAGTACTGCATTCTGTCAACGATAAACGTAAGAAGGATGCTCAAGGAACGTCCAAAGATGTGAGAGACGTCACCCAAAAAGACAGGGTAAAGGAGACGTTAATAATAAACGAGTCCTCAAAATAGAGTGACTTGAGACGCAAGATTGACGGCCACAATACGAATAGCAAAAAGCTAAATCTTCTCGAAAAAGTTAACGCCAAAATAAGAAAAACGATCGTGGACGCTTCACGAAGAAGTAGGACGAAGAAAGTTGCGTGAAGCTCTATTGCAGTAAAAACAGCATAACTTTCTGCTGCGAACTCCGATTGACGCAAACCTAGAACTCAAATTGAAGAGCTCGAGGAGACGAACAAGTTTTGGATGAAAAGTGCCATTGCGCTACGCTCCATCGCGCTTTTTCCGTTTCTCCAAATTTTGAGCAAAACAGCAAGAAAAATTGAGATGAGGTTCAGGGTGTCATTAACAAGAAAACGTAATCAACGATTAGATTGATTATAAATAAACGCCACATAAAACACTAATCATATTCTTCTTAACACAAAACAACCACAATTAACAAGAATCAATACTCAAAAATAAAATTTGTAACAATTTTGAATCTTACGTGCGAATCGCATACACATACTGTTGTCACCATGAATTGAATCGACGCGTGATCGTTACCGCTCTGATACCATGTTGAGATGTAGAGAGAAAGAGAGAGAGACGAGACAAGAGACACACCATATACGCTCCCAAAGACTGATTCATATTGAGGACAAGATACAAATATATAGGTGAGAACAAGTTCAATAGAGTGAGCCATATATAGCTCCAACAGTAGCATGAGTGGTTTGGTCTTAAGATTCACCACTTATCCACTCTATGTAATTATATTAAGAAGAGGTGGGTGTTAAGGTCTACCACTTGTCCAACCTATAAGGGTATATCTTAAATGGTATCCTTCACCACTTGTCAAGGTCCATCACCACTTTTCCAACCTATAAGGTTATATCTTGAATGATATTTTTTCTCATCACTTGTAATTCCCATGCTATGTTTTACAAAGGGGTTTTGTTCCAAGATCCACCACTTGTTCAAGCTAAATCTATTGAAACATAGAGAGAAGCAAAGCTCCACCACTGGTCCAAGATAGGCTCCATTGAAACATGGAGAGAAGGATGCTCTACCATTTCTCGAAGATAGGTTCCATTGAAACATTGAGAGAAGCAATCTCCACCATGTCTCCAAGCTAGGCTCCATTGAAATACCCTAAACCCATAATTTTGTACATGAGGGGTTTACATTCAAGGTCCACCACTTGTCCAACCTATTATCCCTAGTAGCACGATTGGTTTGGTCTCAAGATTCACCACTTCTACACTCTATGTCATTATATTAAGAAGAACTATGTGTAAAGGTCCACCACTTGTCCAACCTATAAGGTTATATTTTAAATGGTATCCTTTCTCACAACTTGAAATTCCCATGATATGTTTTACATGAGGGTTTCATTCCAAGGTCCACCACTTGTCCAAGCTAACTCTATTAAAACATATAGCGAAAGAAAGGTCCACCACTTGTCCAAGCTAGGCTCATTGAAACATGGAGAGAAGGAACCTCCACTGTTTCTCCTAGATAGGCTCCATTGAAACATGGAGAGAAGTAAGCTCTACCATGTCTCCAAGTTGCTAGGCTCCATTGAAATACCCAATACCCATGATAGTTTGTACATGGGGGGTTTACATTCAAGGTCCACCACTTGTACAACCTATTAGCCCTAGTAGGTTTGGTCTCATGATTCACCACTTGTCCACTCTATGTCATTATATTAAGAGGAATTGGGTGCTAAGGTCCAACACTTGTCCAACCTATAATGTTATAGCTTGAATGGTATTTTTCTCACCACTTGTAATGCCCATGACATGATTTACATGGGGGTTTTGTTCCAAGGTCCACCACTTGTCCAAGCTAACTCTATTGAAACATAGAGAGAAACAAAGGTCCACCACTTTTCCAAGCTAGGCTGCATTGAAACATGGATCTTAATACCAATTTATTTCTAGTAGCATGAGTGATATTTTGTACATGGGGGGTTTACATTCAAGGTCCACCACTTGTCCAACCTATTTTCCCTAGTAGGTTTGGTCCCAAGTTCACCACTTATCCACTCTATGTCATTATATTAAGAATAATTGGGTGTTAAAGTCCACCACTTGTCCAACCTATAAGGTTATATATTGAATGGTATGTTTTCTTACTACTTGTAATGCCCATGATATGTTTTACATGGGGGTTTTATTGCAAGGTCCACCACTTTTCCAAGATAACTCTATTCAAACATAGAGAGAAACAAAGGTCCACCACTTGTCCAAGCTAGGCTCCATTAAAACATGGAGAGAATGATGCTCCACTATTCATCCAAGATAGGCTACATTGAAACATGGAGAGAAGCAAGCTTTACCATGTTTCCATGCTAGGCTCCATTGAAACACTCTAGGGGGTTTTATTTCAAGGCCCACCACTTGTTTAGCCTATTATCCTTGGTAGCATGAGTGGTTTGGTTTTAAGATTCACCACTTGTACACTCTGTGTCAATATATTAAGAAGAACAATGTGTTAAGGTCCACCACTTGTCCAACCTATAAGGTTATATCTTAAATGGTATCCTTTCTCGCCACTTGAAATGCCCATGATATGTTTTACATGGGAGTTTCATTCCAAGATCCACCACTTTTCCAAGCTAACCCTATTCAAACATAGAGAGAAACAAAGGTCCACGACTTGTCCAAGCTAGGCTCCATTGAAACATGGAAAGAAGGAACCTCCACCATTTCTCCTAGATAGGCTCCATTAAAACATGGAGAGAAATAAGTTCCACCATGTCTCCAAGATGCTAGTCTCCATTGAAATACACAAAATCCATGATATTTTGTATCAAGGTCAACCACTTGTCCAACCTATTATCCCTAGTAGGTTTGGTCTCACGATTCACCACTTTTCCACTCTATGTCATGGGTGCTAAGATCCACCGCTTGTCCAACCTATAAGGTTATACCTTGAATGGTATTTTTTCTCACCACTTGTAATGCCCATGACATGTTTTACATGGGGGTTTTGTTCCAAGTTTCACCACTTGTCCAAGCTAATTCTATTGGAACATAGAGAGAAACAAAGGTCCACCACTTGTCCAAGCTAGGCTCGATTGAAACATGGACCTTAATACCAAATTATTCTTAGTAGAATGAGTGATATTTTGTACATGCGGGGTTTGCATTCAAGGTTTACTACTTGTCCAACCTACTTTTCCTAGTAGGTTTGGTCGCAAGATTCACCACTTGTCCACTCTATGTCATTATATTAATAATAATTGGGTGTTAAGGTCCACCACTTGTCCAACCTATAAGGTTATATATTGAATGGTATTTTTTCTCACCACTTGTAATGTCCATGATATGTTTTACATGGGGGTTTTGTTCCAAGGTCCACTACTTGTCCAAGCTAGGCTCCATTGAAACATGGAGAGAATGATGCTCCACCATTTATCCAAGATAGACTCCATTGAAACATGGAGAGAAGTAAGATCCACCATGTCTCCAAGATGCTAGAGTCCATTGAAATACCCAAAACCCATGATACTTTGTACATGGGGGGTTTACATTCAAGGTCCACCACTTGTCCAACCTATTATCCCTAGTAGCATCAGTGGTTTGGTCTCAAGATTCACCACTTGTCCACTCTATATCATTATATTAAGAAAAATTGGGTTTCCATATCTAAATGGATCTTTGCTTGGATAAGTGGTAGACCTTGAGACCTAAATACCCATTCTACACCAAAGCATTGGTTAAGCCTTATGCACTTCAAGCATACCTTAACAACAAGTAGTAGTTATTAGTTGACTTAAGTCTAGTTGAACTCCATGGTATTGAGACTAAGAGAGAGTGTAGCATAGAAAAGAGTCAGGATTTTAATTTGACTTTCTTTCTATTAATGAGTAGATCATAGATGTATTTTGGTATCTAATAAAACCTTAGGGTAGACAATGTAAAACTCATGTCTATTGTTGTGTTTGCATTAAGTGTTCTTGTTCTTTAATTTCAGAATCATTATAGAAAAATGGATTGGCTATATGCTGGCATAAATTGAAGAAAACTATTGAATTACCCATCCAACCTCCTTCAAGACCTTGTCCAAGGAATGAATCACCTCCTTATCACCTACCACTTGCTTTCAAGGACATCAAAAGAGTATTTATCTTGGATCTAGAGGGGTTACTTCTCAAAACAATTGAAATGAAACATGGAGATTCTATGCCAGCTTGGGCTCAACACATGCAACTTGTGGAGGATAAAGATGAATTTTATCATGTGGTGCGACCAGATACACAAAGTTTTTTGGATTTTTGTGCTGAATACTTTGAGCTATGGATATGGAGTTGCTATAACTTAACAAGGGTGCAACGCATCACACAAAAATGTTTTCTTGAGCAGTATACCAAGTTCAAGGTGTTTATAAGTAACAAAAATTGCCAAAATCCAAATATCATGTTAGGATTTACAAGGGTTTATCACAAAAATTTGAGTGATATTTGGACGATATTTGAAGATTTGGATGCAAACAATAACTTAATTTTTTATGACACTCCATATAGGGTGATGTGGAACATGCCAGGGACATATCTTATATTTCCAAATATGTGGAGGCAAACTTCCAAGCAACTTCAAAACTTCTTGCAGAGAACCATAATTCCATGGTTGGTAGGATGGTTGTATGCAAGAGATAAGAGAGTCTATACATACAACACAATTGTAAATCAATATAGTGATTCTGAGATAAATTATTTCCTTGGTGTGTACTTGTCAACACGAAAGCATTGAATAAATATGGCCATAAGATGCTTTTTTTATTCTAGTGTGTATATTTCAACATTTGTATAATTTGATATAGTATTTTTTTTTAAAAAACAAAGGTGTGTCAATTTTATGAACACTTCAATGGAGTGCACCCTACTCTAAGGGGACTTCAATGTACTATTGGAGTGCATTCTATTGTAAGGGGACTTTGATGTATTGCTAGAGTGCACCCAAATTTTTGGGGACTCATTTTTTATTTGATTGGGGCCAATGTTGGGTCATATAGTAAAATAAATTCATTTTTTGTCAATTCATATCGAGGTTGCATTTATTTGTAACTACTATGAGAGAATTGATGTTTGATGTCAAAATAAAACTTGTAAGTGTGGATCAGAGAATTCATGGACTTTAAATATGTGAGAGGGATCTTTTTCTTGGGCACAAATGTTTTCTTCAAGAATTTTGTCATTACATACTTTATGTGAAAGAGTTTTAGAACCTAAAAGACTTTGAAAGAAAACTATGGAATCTAAGTGCATGTATTCTTGAATGGCTTGAAAGTTGATGTATACATGCATGCCGCCTTGATGAAGATTTAGATCTGACAAGATGCAAAGATAGAATTCTTGGACGTTAACTTTTTCAATTTGGTAATAACATATTTAACTTTCTTTTCTTATGGGTGGAAAATATATTATTATGTGCATTTGGAACCTAATTGCTTGACCTTCAAACCAAGATTCCTATGTTATTTTTTCATATACTTTTTTGTAATGAATTAAGATTGTGGATACAAGGTCCACCGCTTGTTCAAGCTAGATCTAAGAAAGTATATATACTGAGTCTTCAAACTAGTAAACCAAGGGAAGAGACAAGCAGGGTCCATCACTTGTCCAAGCTCATCTCTAGACAACATAGAGAGATGTTAGGTCTACTAATTCCAATATAGTCATGGAGAAATGATAGAAGGTTGATCCACTTGTCCAACCTATCATCTCTAGTAAAATGGGAGGTTTGGTCTTAAGATTCATCATGTAACCAACCTATACGTCATTGTATTATGAAGAGTAGAAAAGCAAAGCTCCACCACTTGTCTAAGGTAGTTCCAAAATCAACATGGAGAGAAGCAAGCTTCACCATTTGTCCAAGATAGGTTCCATTAAAACATGGAAAACCTCATATATGTTGTACATGGAAGCTTTTTTCCAAGTTCCATCACTTGTCCAAGCTAGGATCCATTAAAACATGGATAGAAACAAGGCTCCACCACTCGTCCAACCTTTATAGCTGCAAAGTGTACCGGTTGTCTAAACTAGGCATGGAAAAATAATAGAAGGTCCACCACTTATCCAATATATTATCTCTAATAGCATGGGAGGTTTGGTCTCAAGATTTAGGAGTTGGCTGACCTGTATTTCATTGTATTTTCTTTTAAAGTCAACTACTTATCCAAGCTATAAGTTTATATCTTTAATGGTATTCCTTCCCATCACTTAGAAAACCAATGATATGTTGTACATGGGAGGGTTTGTTACAAGGTCCACCACTTGTCCAATCTAGTTCAATTGAAACATGGATGAAGGCAAGATCCACCATTTGTTAAATCTAGACTCCATTGAAATCTAGAAAATCCATGCTATGTTGTACATGGGGTTTTTGTTTTAAGGTCCAACACTTGTCCAAGCTAAGCTCCATTGAAACATGGAGAGGAGAGACACTCCACCACTTGTCCAAGCTAGGAAACATTGACAGTAGTTGGTTTAGTTTGAAGATCCACCACGTGTCTAAGCTAACTCTATTGAAACATAGAGAGAAGCAAAGGTCCACCAATTGTCTGATCTAGGCTCCATTGAAACATGGACACAAGCAAGCTCCACCATTTTTCCAAGATAGGCTCCATTGAAACATGGAGAGAATCAAAGGTCCACCATATCTCCAAGCCAGGCTCCAGTTGTCCAACCTATAGGGTTATATCTTAAATGGTAATCTTTCTAATCACTTGGAATACCCATGATATGTTTTACATGGGGGTTTTGTTCCAAGGTCACCACTTGTCCAAGCTAACTCTACTGAAACATAGAGAGACACAAAGGTCCACCACTTGTCCAAGCTAGTCTCCATTGAAACAAGGAGAGAAGCAAGCTCCATCATTTCTCCAAGATAGTCTAGACTGGATAAGTGCACCTTGAAACCAAACTTCCTATGTGGCAATAGAGCATATGCTACATCTTTTATGTATGCCCCATGCCTCAGATTAAGAAGTTATAGATTAGAAGTGGACCTTGCTTGAATGTCACATGCAGTAAATTAAGGAAAAATAGACAAGTGGATTGTATTCCTCAATGGATCCTTGCTTTCACAAGTTGTGAACCTTGAGTCACTTTTACACTAACTTGGACAAGTGGTGGACCTAGAAACCAAGCTCTCCATGTTGAGATAAGTTGTAGGTAGGATAGTAGAACATAGAAAACGATAATGGATGCAATATACTCGTCTCCTAATAATCCAATCGATTGAAACCATGGTATTCTAGTTGTTTTCATTGTGTATTGTATGTGCATAAAGTGGAATGAGACCTTAAGAAAACTCAAATTTTTGACAAAATCTCTATATTTTGTACATGATATATTGAAATTTTTCCAACCTGGGAATTGGGATTATCCCACTTTACCTAATATGGTCCAACCAAGTATGCAAAGTGCAATGAACTTTAATGATAAGCAAAGTGTTAACAATTCTCAAGAGCAAAGTGATCTCGGTTTTAATTCTATTTATTAATGTGTAGCTGTTGAAAAACAAACATTACAGGAATTACAAGATTTTCCATCCCATCATAACTCTAGTTTCCTTTCTCCTGTTGCACGGCAAAATTTGACTCGCTTATTCACATAGTAAAGTGATGTATGATCAAGTGATTTACCACCGGGTTTACCCCCTACACGTGATGTGCAGCATGGCATAGATGTCCTGCCGGGCACTTAACTGGTGAGTAAACCACCGTATCGTATGAGTGCTAGTGAGGCCAAGGAGGTTGAAATTCAATATTTTGGTTGACTACCTTGCCCATGGTTTCATTGGACCTAGCACTTCGCCTTGGGCATCACAAATTTTATTGGTAAAAAAGAAAGATGGTACTATGTGCATGTGCGTAGATTATCATGGATTAAACGCCATAGCCATCAAGAACAAGTATCCTTTGCCTTGAGTCTATGAGTTGTTTGATCAACTCTATGGGGAAATATGCTATACTAAGATAAATCTTCGTTTAGGATACCACCAGGTGTGTATCCTTTTGAAAGATATCTCTAAAATTGCCTTTAGAACAAGGTTCAGACATTTTGAATTTTTGGTTATGCCTTTTGGTTTAACCAATGCTCCAGTTACATTTATGACGCTCATGGATAGTTTCTTACGTCCCTATCTTGGAAAATATGTTGTGGTTTTCCTTGATGACATTCTCATTTACAGTAAGACTAAAGATGAACACATAGAACACTTACATTTAGTGTTCGAACAGCTACTACGAGCTCATGCTCTGTATGCTAAGCAACGCAAGTACTATTTCTTTAAAACAAAGATATATTACCTCGATCATGTGATCTCTTATTCTGGCATCAAAATGGGCACTAACAAGGTCACTTCCATTCTTCAATGGCCACATACCAACACGGTTAAGGACCTTCAAATCTTCTTAGGCATGGCTGAATTTTATCAACAATATGTCCATGATTATGCCAAAATTGTTGTTCCTATGAGGGATCTACTTAAAGTTAAAGGTAAGACCTTTTCTAGGGAAGAAGCCCAACAATGCACTTTTGGACACCTCAAGGTAGTTCTAGCCACTATTCCCATCCAAGCAATCATTGACCTAGTTAAGCCATTTGTGGCTGAGACTAATGCTAGTGATAAAGCAATTGGTGGGGTACTTCTCTAGGAGTGAATAACTATAGCTTTTGAAAGTAAAAAGTTCGCTAGAGCTCAACAAAATTATTTTGTCTATGAGAGAGATCTCTATGCCATAATTCACGCTTTACGAAAGTGGAGACACTATTTATATGGTGCCGAGTTTGAAGTAGTTTTTGACCATGAGAGTATTAAATGGTCTACTACTCAAACAGAATTGAAGGGTCTAAAGCTAGATGGAGAGAGATACTTCAAGATTATGATTGTAAGCTATGATATTGCAAGGGGTGATATAATGTAGTAGCGGATGCAGTAAGTAGGATGCCTCAAATTAATTCACTTTCTTTCACGAAAATAAAGAGTGAATTTTTGGTGTCATTACATGGCAAGTGTGCACAAGATCAATCATATGCTAAAGTGTGAAGTGCAGTTTTAAAAAGGGATCCCTCAAACTCATCTCTACAACCAGATCAACATGTCTCTGCACGAGCATATAAAAACTCCAATACATAGAGCTCCACCCCTACTCAAGACGAGCTTAAGCAATGGAATTTTTTTCCATTGATGATGACTACTTACTCCACAAGTGTAGAGTATGTGTGAGAGACACTAGGTGCCAAATATTAATTGAGTGTGTCATGATAGTCCGAATGCTGGTCATCCAGGTATTCGTAAGACGTATGCCTTAGTTTGATGGAAATTTTATTGGCCATGCCTACATCATGATGTTCAAGAGTACGTACTAAACTACTTATAGTGCCAAGTGAATAAGGTAGACTACCTCGAGGTAGGTGGCCTTCTGCATCCTTTAGAGATTCCACAAGATAAGTGGGAGAGTATCTCTATGGATTTTATAATAGGACTACCTACTACAAATCGTGGCCATGATTCCATGTGGGTAATTGTAGACCGTCTAGCAAAGATGGGTTGATTCATTCCCACCAAGACTACGGTTAAGATGCCAAAATTAACACTGCTATTTTTAGAGCATATATGTAGACTCTACAGTCTTCCAACTAGTATCATTAGTGAAAGAGATTGAAAGTTCAATAATCACTTCTGAAGAGTTCTGTTTCAAAATTTGGAAACTACACTTAATCTTAATATGGCTGATCATTCAAAAACAGATGGTCAAATTGAAAGAGTTAATCAAGTGCTATAGGATTTGCTACGAGCGTACGTTAGCAAAAAGCAAACCAATTGGAAAGACCACTTACCTAAAATGGAATTTTCTTATAATAGTTTAAAGCATGTGACTACAAGGTTTAGTACATTTATGCTTTTATATGGTTTTCAACCTAGATCACCCGTTACGATGGGGTTGGCTAAGGAGAAGATACAAGAAGCGAACAATTTTCTCCATGACCATTTTGATATGCTTTGAATTGCTCGACAAAATGTTAAGCAAGGTCAAGATTGATATAAGACATACACAGATGAGCATCATCGTCTTGCTACTTTTGAAGAAGGAGACAAGGTTTTCCTCAAAGTTTCCAAGCATTCAAAATTTTTGAAGATGGAAAAAGTTGCTAAACTTTCACCACACTATTGTGGTCCATTTACCATTCTCAAAGGAATAGGTCAAGTGACCTATGATTTAGCTCTTCTCGAGCACTCACGAGTTCATCCTGTTTTTCATGTTAGCCATTTACGAAAAAAGCTAGGAAAAAATGATAATGTCATTGACACAGATGTGTTAGTTGATCTTATGGAACCACCAAGCATCCCTCATGAACTCGAAAAGAATTTACCACATACTTGTGGGATCAAGGAGAATGTGTGTGCTAGTCTCCACCCAACCATGCTATCTTATAGCCTCCCCCTAGCGTACAAACTGTCCCCCCGTGCCGGTGTCCTTGCCCATATGACCCATGTCCTTACATAGACTTGAAGAAGGTTCTACATGGGAGAACGTCTCTGCACTTAAGAAATATTTTTGTACGTTTGTTTTCGAGGACGAAAACAATTCTCCAAGGGGAGGATATTGTAAGGACATGGGTCCTATGGGAAATGCCACTGTCACAGCCGGATAGTGTTTACGCTAGGGGGAGGCTTTAAGATAGCACGGTTGGGTGGAGACTAACGCACACATTACTCTTGTCCTTTCACAGTGATTTTTTGTTTTTATGCTATACAAAAAAGTTATTCTTCTGGCAAGGATTTAATATCTCCATAATTACCACAAATTTTGTGTGATCACAAGGCCTTATTGACATATCTACATAACCACACTTAACATGGTCACAAAGAAGCCGGTTTAGGGAAGGCGAGAAACCAAATAAAAACTCGTTAGGATTTTAAGTTTTGCCTGCAGGCCCGCCACAAAAATTAACAAACCCGACAAGGCAGCAAAATTATATATATAGGCCCCCGGTCGGGCCCGCTGGTTGGGTGTTTTTCTTGAGCCATCTTTCAAGCAGGAGAGAGAGAGAGAGAGAGAGAGAGAGAGAGAGAGAGAGGCTAGTGTGGGAGCGTACTCGGTGTTGCAGTGCATGGTAGTAGTGGAGTATGTGACCGGGTATGTGTTGTGTGTGTGTATGCATTGTATGGTAGCAAGCCTTTTGTCATATTGTGTGGCAATCATATGCTACCTTACCACACACTAGGAGTGTGTGTGTGTAAGGTCTCTACTTTTGAATTCCAGACAAGTTCTATTACGCATTTGAATTTTCTTTAACCATCATTTATTATTTAAGACATTCAAGTTCAAATTATGAATCGTAGGCTGAGAAAACCTAGAATTTAAAATTTACGCTACAAAATTTTGACATGTTTAGCTATATGAACCACTAATTAACTTAGTGTAAGACTTAGTTACTGATTGTAGAATTTTCTTTTACTACTGTAAAGTTAATATAAGACTATAAAGTTTAACTTAAAAATTTAAAGTAAACTATCATTAAGGAAATAAATAAAATAACTATAAAGACAAAAGAATACACAGGGATGACAAATGAAGGCACATGGACTCACCTAGACTCACGTACGAGGGGACAAAGTGGGACACACTGTCACATGAAAAGGAGAGGCTAGTCTTGACTAATCTTAATGAGGGGGGGTTGTGTGCTCTCATCTTTTGATGATAATGACAAAGTGGTCAAGCTGATGGGTACCAAAAATGCGGGTATGATTTTGGATATATATATATATATATATATATATATAATTAAAAAAAAATACTTTTTTGGGAAAAAAAAGGTTGAACGTTTTCTTTTCTGCTATAAAGAGAGCATCCATGCTCACACTTTAAAACATAGAGATTGCCTCTATAGCGCTCACAAAGTGTTGTCACTTCTCTTATAGAGAAGACGTCCACAAACCACTAAGAGAGCAAAAGCTCTAGTGGATTAGTAAAGTACGTATTAATTAAGATTCAATTATCTTTAAGAAGGATATGTGTGTGTGCTATCTCTAACTCTAATTTCTCTAATAGATTAGTCAGATTCAGTTAACTTTAAGAATGATGTGTGTTTGCTATCTCTTACTCTAGTTTCTCTAATAGATTAGTAAGATTCAATTAGTTTTAAGAAGGATATGTGTGTGTGTGTGTGTGTGTGTGCTATCTCTTACTCTAATCCCTCTAATAGATTAGTAAGATTCAATTAACTTTAAGAATGATGTGTGTTTGCTATCTCTTACTCTAATTCTCTCATAGATTAGTAAGATTCAATTAGTTTTAAGAAGGATATGTGTGTGTGTGTGTGTTATCTCTTACTCTAATCTCTCTAATAGATTGGTGAGATTCATTTAGCTTTAGAAAACAATGTGTGTGTGTTCTCTTTTACTCTAATCTTTCTAATGGATTAGTAAAATTCAATTAACTTTAGAAAAGATGTGTGTGTATGTTTTCTCTTACTCTAATCTGTCTAAGTATACCTACTGTCTCTAGTTAGTACATCTTCACTATTAACTTATGCATAGTTAATTGAAATTTAATACATAAGAGAACTCATCATATTCTTATTATACATGATGAAATTGTCATTCAGCAATTTTATTGTCAATTAGATTAAGTAGAAATTTGAATAATACTAGAAATTTATTTAGTTGAAGTATAGAAATGGAAGTTAGAATGGGATTAGAAATGTCATGCATAAATTAATGCAGTCCTAAACTTTCACTCGTAGTTTACACACTTAATTTTTGATTAATTAAGATTAACAAATATTTGATGTATCAAAATTAGATATAGAACAACAACACTAAGTGTGAATCCGAGTTGGCGAGGGTTCAAATTACAGATTCTCTTTGGAAACAAGGAGATTACTAGGGAAATTGACCAATTTAAAGTTGTAAGTGTAGTACAAAAAAAAGACTCCAAAGCGTGCTCGAACCCAAGGCGCTAATGATCATGAAACTGGTACAAGTAACGGTAGAACTCTTGTGGAACATGTTATGTCTCCACCAATCGGATCAATCTGACCTATGGTACAAGTTAGTATTGCAGTTTCAAGTTATGCATCATTGCATATGCGAGACCATAGAAATATATTATTTACCTTATGAAAAGAAAACACAGACCGAAACCACGGGGCTTAACCTCAAGAAAATCGACATATGTTTGACAAGTAGGAAAGATTGTCTTGTTAAATTGGTTGCTATAGGAAAGAATGTTTGTCCAAAACCTTCGGTAGGATTTCTCTCAAGTCTCTCTACTTATTAGCGCTGGTATAATGTGGCAGTTGCTGAGGCATGAGATGACGCCCAGGATGGCACCGCTGATGCTGTGGTGGGAGTACACCCAGATTAGCCCAGCTGGATACTGCAGTTTTGTTTTGCCATGGCATGAGGGTGACGCCCAGATTGACACCATTGTTGCTGTGGCGGGAGTACGTCCAGATTAGCACAACGAGTACTTGTCGAGCGGTATGGGACGCTCATGAGGACAAGGATTTTTATAAATAATGTATATACCGATCGGACATAAAGGCGCAAGTAGAGATTCTTAAATGAACCTAATCCAAGGGTTGTTGGTTTAAAATTCGAGGACTTCTTGTTTGACTATTGTTTGTAATATTGTTTGAAGGGATGTTTTAACAAACCAGTATCATAAATAAAGTAAAGGAACATGTATGTTTAAACAGTGTGGTAGTAATTAGATAACAAAAGAAGGGTGAGTGTGGTGTGAAAAGTGGGAGAATGATACCCCGACGGTATCATTCTATGGACGGGTGGACCTGATGAGTCCGGTAACTTTCCAACGCTAGAAATTGTTTTTTTTAAAGTCATAAATCTTAAAAGAGACAAACCTTGGCAGCTGTGCTTTTGAAACATGGGAAAAAAAGCGCACAGGTTGGTCACTCTAAGATTTATACTTTTAGGTATAATTGATTATACATAGTTTTTAGATAGGGTTATGGTGGTTACGCTCCGCCATAGCGAGATAGGACCAATCCTTCACTAACGGTTCATGCCCGTGGCTACGTAGTAGCTAAGGCAATGTTCATTGGTTTTTCTTTTTCTGGATTGGAGACCTATCAAAGGTACTCCGCTCCTCTTAAAAAGGGGCAGGGACCTCACACTGGTATCAGAGCCTAGGTTAAATCTTGGGGAGATTTTTAGATTGATGTTTGGATATTGAAGAATGCAAATGTTTGAAATAATACAAGAAACTAGAATGATTGTTTTGAGTTTTTATATGGTATTGAAGACTGAACTTTCCTGGTACAAGAAAATGTTCATTCACCCTACTAGAAATTCTGGGTATTCACCATCATGTTTGAAAATGCATGCCAATCACCAAATTATCAGTTTCGAAAAAGGGTGATGATGATTTTGGATAGGGTGTTTGCACCACCTATCCCAAGGGTGCATAGAGGATGGGGCATCAACTGGAGTCCATCTGGAGGAATCTATACCATCGATGCTGACAAGATATGGTGCATGGATACCAACCTCAAGAAACTTTGATGGGCAGAGGAGTTAAAAGTCATGGAAGTTTATCTTTTCATTGGTACTAAGAATCCGGATGCTATCATTACCTTGGGAGGAGTAAAGATATCTCAGACTCAATGGGTCTATAACCAAGTTACAAAAGTTATCCGTGGTGGTATGATTCGACCCATATGTGTATCTCGTAGCTTTCAAGGGTCAAAATAAACTTATTATTTTGATCCTTTAGCCTATCCTTTTGTAGTCACTGAACTCAAAATATAGAGACATTACAATCCTTGTACCTAAAGACTACCAACCTTGGCAGCAAATAATGTGTATAAATAAAGTTTGGAGTAATATTATCTTTTGTTTGTATTATTGTCTAATCAAGTCTTCCCTTAAAGTGGATTAAAGTTAGAGTATCCAATAAATTTTCACTTAATCTATATTGCAGAGAGTGCGGTGTACACATCTCTTCAAGAGAAAAAGCTACTTCTCAAGCAAGGTAAACTTCCCTCTTTCAAAGGGGAAGGAGACCTAGTTGAGCACGATGTATAAGTGTGGCTCGAAGAGATGGAGGATTATTTTGCAGCTGCTGGTACTACTCCCGATAACCAAGAAATGTTGGCTATGTTTCGTCTCACGGGGGATGCCAAGCTTTGGGGGAAAAACACTGCAAAGATAATCAAGTAGCTCAAAACACTCAAACTTGGGAAGATATTAAGTATGCTGTCAAAAGACGTTATCTTCCATCTGCACACGAATCCCTTTAGATGAATGAATTCTTCAACTTACGTCATTTTCATCTTACAGTGGAAGAATACTACTCCAAATTTGTAACTCTTAGGCGCTATGCTCTGCCAATGACCGCAGATCAACAAGTAGACCGTTTCTGCCAAGGGCTAAATGCTCCTTTAAATACACGTCTAGAAGCCACGAGGCCTGTAAATTTTCAAGATGCTGCCCTTAGCTAAAGAGATGTCAAACTCTCAAAGGGTACGAAATGGAAATACAAGGAATGCTAGAAGAAGAGGATGGCCTATGATGTGGAACCAAAGGCAAGTTCACCCAGTTCACCAAACTCATCCATTAGTTGCAACTTCAGCAAATGGAGCTCAAAACGCAGATCTTAGATGCTATGAATGCAACGAGCTAGGACATTTCAGGAATGTATGTCCTAGGCGAGTCTCTGCAACAAATACACCTAATCAAGCTAGAGGACGAGGCCAACTAATAAATCGTGGAGGAAGAAATGGAGGACGAGGTCGAGGGCACGGCATGGATGCCAGAGTCAATGCTATCATATGAGAACCAACATTGGGAGAAGAACAAGAGGAAAGAGCAACTCTACATGCTGCAATTGATAACCCAAGAGCAAGACAACAATATGCTGCCATTCAAACACCTGCAAATCACCAAGGTGAAAAATTTGAGCTTCTTATTGATTATGGTAGTACTCACTCTTTCTTGTCACCTAAATGTTTAAGGAGGTTAGGACTTAATCAACACCCTGTAAGAAAGATGAGAGTTGAATTAGCCAAGGGAAAGGAGGTGTTATCTCAGTACACTGTGGGAAAAATAGATTTCAAGTTGGGAGAATACTCTACTTCTGCTACTTTTCCAACCTTATCCATAGGAATCTATGACGGAACTCTTGGAATGGATTGGTTAGCCAATCATAATGCCAATATCCATTGTGCCCAAGGAAGTGTTACTTTTGTGGACAACCAAGGTCAAGAAGTCACTATTCAAGGCCTGAATAGACGACCAAAAGCTTACTTGGTCAAAGATAATAGACTTTTGAAAGGGTTACGCAAGGGTCAACAAATTTTTGTAGTCAAGCTAAACAAAGTAGAAAAATATTCTTCCAACCCTGAACCAATGTGGCTAGAAGAATTTTCGGATGTTTTCCCCACTGAACTTTCTGAACTACCACCACCTAGGGAGGTAGACCATGAAATCAAAATTTTTCCAGGTAGTAAACCAGTCTCAAGAGCGTCTTTACAAGATGTCACTTCCACAGGCTATAGAACTCAAGGAGAAGCTCAAGTAGTTGATTGAGCAAGGGTTTATCCGACCTAGTACATATCCATGGGGTGCACCTGTTCTCTTCCAAAAGAAAAAGGATGGCTCTCTTCGAATTTGCATAGATTATAGGGGCTTAAATCAGGTTACCATCAAGAATAAATATCCAATTCCTCGTATTGATGAGATGCTGGAAAGATTACATGGAGCCAAAATATTCACAAAGATCGATCTTCGATCTGGCTATCATCAAATTTGAATCCACAAGGCTGATATCTCCAAAACATCTTTCAACACTCCTTATGGTCATTACGAATTTACAGTGATGGCTTTCGGACTTACGAATGCTCTTGCAACTTTCAATCGTCTGATGCACAATATCTTTAGAGAATTCTTGGATGATTTTGTCCTAGTATTCTTTGACGATATCTTAATTTATTCCAAATCAGAGGAAGAGCATGAAGGACATGTTAGGAAATTGTTAGAGCTTTTACGCCGAAATAATCTATATGCAAAGAAAAGCAAATGTACCTTCGTTACCCCTAAGGTCTGTTACTTAGGGTTTATCATTTCACCTGAAGGAGTCTCTATTGACCCTGACAAAGTCAAAGATTTTGTGGAATGGCCTCAACCCACTTCACAAACCGAAGTCAGAGGGTTCTTAGGTATCATAGGGTGGTACAGGATCTTTGTAAAGGACTATGCTCTTAAAGCTGCACCACTAACCGACTTGGTAAAGAAAGGAGCTACGATACTTTGGGAAGAAAAACATGAATCTTTCTTCAAAAAGCTTAAGGATTATCTTGCTTCACAACCTCTCTTAAAACTTCCAAACTTCACCCAAGAATTCGAGGTGATCATAGATGCTAGTAACCTTGCATTAGGAGGAGTCCTTACTCAAGAAGGAAGGCCTGTAGCTTAAACTTCTCGGAAGCTTAGGATTCATGAAGTGAATTATGCTACACATGATTTAGAATTGCTAGTAGTTATTCACTCTCTCAAGCTATGGAGACATTATCGATTGGGACGCAAATTCCAATTGGTAACAGATCACAAGAGCCTTAAGTGGATTTTTACCCAACCTAACCTTAACATGAGACAGAGGAGATGGATAGAGCTCATGTACGAATATGATTTTGATATTAAATTTAGACCAAGTAAGGATAATGTTGTGGAAGATTCCCTAATCCGTAAAGCTTTTCTGGGGGCAATTTCCATGGCTAACAACCCTATTTTGGACAAGGTCTCGGATGTTGCTGTCACAGAGATGCACATTACCAGATTCTTGCTAGTATCCTACGTGAAGAGAGGGTATCATCATATCAGCCTAAACCTCTACATTACTCCTTTGAAGATGGAAAAATTTACTATAGGAATCAACTATGCATACCTAAGGATTCTACCCTAATAAATGTTATCCTATATGAAGCACATGATGGCCCAACTTCAGGACATCCAGGTTATGCTAAAACCATCAATGCAATTCGCAGAAGTTACTAATGGCAAGGTATGAAGGGTGATGTCCTTCGCTATGTCAAGTAGTGTTTGTCTTGTCAACGGATTAAGGCAGAGAGACTAAAGATGCTAGGTAAATTACATCCTTTAGATATTCCCCAAATGAAATGGGAATGTATTAACATGGACTTTATCACCGGGTTTCCTTATGTTTAAGCTGGCTATGATTCAATCATGGTCATAGTCAGCTTGCTTACTAAAGTGGCTCACTTAATCCCAGTCAAGACAACCTTTATAGCTTTAGATATTGCTCGTCTGTTTGTGAAGGAGGTTTTCAGAATTCATGGTTTACCCAAGAGGATTGTCAGCGAGATCGTGATGCCAATTTTACTTCAAAGTTTTGGGTATCATTGTTTCAAGCTATTGGAACCCAGTTATGTTTAGTACAGCTTATCATCCTCAAAGTGATGGCCAAACTGAAAGGGTTCATCAAGTAGAAGACATTGTTAGGTATGGAGCCTGATTTACCCTTGTAATTTTCTGTGGTAAAAGCGCACATTTGTAAGGCCCCCATTATGAGGAGAAGCCATCGTGCGTGAAGGAAAATCACTCACCGGAAACCAAAATTTTCACGGACAAGAATCAAGGGCATTTTTTCACGGATTTTTTTTCACCGGAATATTCTTTTTCGTCGGAATATTATGGCCGGACGGCGGCCGGAAAGTGGTCGAAAAACAACCGGTCGGTTGGCCGGTGGCCGGTAGTCAATGGCCGATGGCCGGTGGTCGGAAGTCAATGGCCGGTGGTCGGTGGTCGGAAGTCAATGGCCGGTGGCCGGTGGCCGAATTCAAAAGCGGACTTGTCTTCTCAAGGGCGGCAACACATGGGCGGATTGGAGGGTCCGATTTGGACTTATTCGCACAAGGGCGGCTACACATGGCTGTCTCTCATAAGAGAGGGCAGCCCTTTGGGCTTATAAAAGGAGGCCATTTCTACACACATTTCATAGTGTGAAGTTGATGCAACAAGGTGAGTGTGAGGTGGTGAGAGTGAAGCAAGGCGGGAGCTCCATTAAGGGTATAATCCCTTTGTAAACTACTTCTTGTTTTAAAGTACTAAAGCCATTGAGTGGCTGCTTTCCTGTGGACGTAGCCCACATTGGGTGAACCACGTATATCGTGTGTACTCTCTCTCTCTCTCTACTCTATAATCTCGTGTATATAAATCTGTCTCTCTCCATTAAGTAATCTACTCAATTATCTATTTAGCTACGTCTTATTTCCTAACAACTGGTATGAGAGCAAGGTTTTCTCGTAGCTAAATTATCTCAAGGAAAGGATTCCTTGAATTGAGTGGGAGTTATGGCGGAGGAAGGGAAGCTGAAGATTGAGAAGTTCAACGGCAAAAACTACCAGCATTGGAAGATGCAGATTGAAGACTATCTCTACCAGAAGGACCTCTATTTGCCACTAGGCGGTCTTGCGAAGAAGCCCGCAACAATGGCAGATGAAGCATGGATTGTCCTTGATCGAAAGGCACTGGGAACAATCCGGTTAAGCTTGGCTTCAACGGTGGCCTTCAATGTTTCGGAGATGAAGACCACGAAGGACTTGATGAAGTCACTTGACGACTTCTACGAGAAACCATCGGCATCCAATAAGGTATTTCTTATGAAGCGCTTGTTCAATCTAAAGATGGCGGAGAATGGTTCAGTTGCAGAACACCTAAATGACTTTAACACAAACATAAGTCAACTTCGGTCTGTGAAAATCAATTTCGATGACGAAGTGCGAGCTCTCCTGATACTATCATCTCTACCGGATAGTTGGGACAGCCTTGTGATGGCTGTAAGTAATTCTATCTCTCGCACAAATACTCTTAAGTTTGATGATGTTGTGGGTGTTCTCCTAAGCGAGGAAATGCAAAGGAGATGCACAGGAGAATCATCAAGTGTTGCACTATCAGTGGAAACAAGAGGAAGGCTTAAGGAGAGGTTCAAAAACCAAAAGGGTCGTGATCGCTCAAGGCAGAGCAAGTCACGCACAAAGTCAGTTCTTGAATGTTGGAACTGCAGCAAGAAGGGCCACGTCAAGAAGGATTGCTAGTACAAGAAGAAGAAGGAGACAGAGTCTCAAGACAACAAGCCAACATCGGAGGCCAATGTGGCAGGTAAAGTAGAGCAAGGTGCTCTAATTCTCTCATTAGACAATGTGTCTAATTCCTGGATAGTAGATTCCGGGGCTTCATTCCATGCGACACCACACAAGCAACATTTCCAAGACTACACCAAAGGTAATTTTGGGTATGTATACTTGGGAGATGATGAAGCTTGTGAGAGTGTCGGCAAAGGTACAGTTTCTGTTAAACTGCTAACGAAAATGAATGGAAGCTTAAAGATGTTAGGCATGTTCCTTCTCTTCGCAAAAATTTGATCTCTACAAGAAAATTGGACGATGAAGGTCACAACAATGCATTCGCAAACAAACGGTGGAAGATCTCAAAGGGATCTTTGGTGGTTGCCAAGGGTGAAAAAGTCGGCACACTTTACTTGTGTACTGTTAGCACGCAACCTTTAGCTTGTGCAGCAACTATAGAAGTTGACAGTGCGGTGTGGCACTACCGACTTGGGCATATGAGTGCCAAAGGAATGCAAATCCTTCAAACAAAGAAGCTTTTACCAGGTTTGAAAGAAGTGGAGTTAGAGTTCTGTGAAGATTATGTTTATGGTAAACAAAAGAGGGTAAAATTTCAAAAATCAAGAAATGAAAGAAAAAATAAAAAACTTGAGTTGGTTCATTCTGATGTTTGGGGTACTGCAAGTACACCATCACTTGGTGGCTCATTGTACTATGTAACATTCATAGACGATGCGACTAGAAAAACATGGGTTTATGTCATGAAGAATAAATCCGATGTATTTTCCATATTTCAAAGGTGGAAAGCCTTTGTGGATAATGAAACAGGTACCAAGGTTAAATGCCTTAGATCCGTCAATGGAGGCGAATATTGCAGCCAAGCTTTTGAAAGCTTTTGTGCTAGCAATGGCATTCGGAGGCAAAGGACAACCCCAAGGACAACTCAACAAAATGGGATTTCGGAAAGGATGAACATGACAATCATGGAACGAGCACGGACCATGCGGCTATATGCAGGCCTACCACTTGAGCTTTGGGCGGAAGTTGTAAGTACGTCTGTGTACTTAATCAATCGGTCACCCTCAACGGCATTGGATGGGGGAGTTCCAAAAGAGGCATGGACAGGTAAACCGGTGAATTATGCATTTCTCAAAGTGTTTGGGTGTGAGGCTTTCATGCACATAGATAGAAGCCTAAGATCAAAGTTAGATGCAAAGTCCAAATTTTTTTTCTTCATTGGCTATGGAGAAGGAGACTTTGAGTATCGCCTATGGAATCCTGAAGATAGTAAAATCTTAAGGAGTAGGGATGTAATTTTTAACGAACAAAATATGTACAAAGATTACTTGGAAAGAAAAACAAACAAAAGAAACAGGTGATGAGTACATGGAGCTAGAGGACGATGAAGACTCAAGGACTGCAAACGGTGACAATGTGCAACAATGTCAACCAAATGAGGAGCCTCAACCTATTCCCCGAAGATCTACAAGAGAAATTAGACCTCCAGAAAGTTTTGTTCCTTCCTTCAACCATCTCTTGATCTCAGATTCTGGAGAGCCGAAATCATATGAAGAAGCTATGCAACATGAATCCAAAGAAGAATGGACGAAGAGCATGCAAGTGGAGATGGACTCACTACATCGCAACCAAACATGGGAGTTGGTTGAGTTGCCTAAAGGTAAGCGGGCACTTCAAAACAAATGGGTGTACAAGCTAAAGGAAGAAGAAGGTGGGAAGAAAAGGTACAAGTCTAGGCTTGTGGTAAAAGGTTTTTCTCTAAAGAAAGGTATTGACTTCAATGAAATATTTTCTCCTGTTGTAAAAATGAACTCAATTAGGCTTGTCTTAAGCCTTGTGGCTGCTCATGATCTAAATCTCGAGCAAATGGATGTAAATACGGCATTCCCTCACGGTGACTTAGAGGAGGAAATCTACATGCTTCAACCAAAGGGGTATGAAGTAAAAGGTAAGGAGAAAATGGTTTGCAGATTAAAGAAGAGCTTGTATGGTTTAAAGCAAGCATCAAGACAATGGTACTTGAAGTTTGATCGATGGATGTTGGATCATGGATTCACAAGATGCAACTCGGATCACTATGTCTACACGGAGAGTTTGGGAGATGGGAAATTCATCATCCTAATGTTGTATGTTGATGACATGTTGATTGCAAGTGCTAACATGCAGGACATCAAAGACTTAAAAGAGGAGCTGTCCAAATCCTTTTCAATGAAAGATTAGGTGCTGCAAAGAGGATACTTGGTATGAAAATATCAACGGACAGGATGAAGAAGACAATAAAGCTATCTCAAGAAGATTACATCAAGAAGGTACTAGAAAGTTTTGCAATGCAAAATGCAAAACCAGTTCCTACACCTTTGGCTGGTCATTTTAAACTAACGAAGGATATGTGTCCAAAGACACAAGAGGAGATAGCCTATATGTCTAAAGTTCCATATGCTGCAGTGTTAGGTTCTCTAATGTATGTTATGGTCTGGACAAGGCCAGACATTGCACATGCAGTGGGAGTTGTGAGTAGGTTCATGGACAACCCAGGTAAAGAGTATTGGCAAGCTGTGAAGTGGATACTTAGGTATCTAAAAGGGACAACAACAAATGCTTTGTATTTTGGAGGAACGGATATTTGTCTAGAAGGGTATGCTGATGCAGATATGGCAGGTGACAAAGATACTCGAAGGAGCACTACTGGCTATGTGTTCACGGTTGGAGGCACAGCAGTAAGCTGGGCTTCAAAGCTGCAGAAAGTGGTTTCACTTTCTACCACGGAAGCAGAGTATGTAGAAATGACGGAGGCAAGCAAAGAAATTCTGTGGCTTCACAGATTCTTAGAAGAGCTTGGATTCAAGCAAGACAATTGTGTCTTGTACAGTGATAGCCAAAGCGCTATCCATCTTACGAAGAACAAAGCACATTGAGGTGAGATATCACTTCATACGCACTCTTTTGAAAGAGGGACAACTAAAGCTAGGAAAGGTGCATACAAGTGAAAATCCTGCAGACATGTTTACAAAGGTGGTCAACAAGGAGAAGTTGAGCTTTTGCTCATCTTCAATCGGCATTCAAGGATAAGAAGCCAGAATGGAAAGCAGTCACAGGTTTGGTTTGGAGATCAGTCTCCAAGTGGGAGATTGTTAAGTACGGAGCCTGATTTACCCTTGTAATTTTCTGTGGTAAAAGCGCACATTTGTAAGGCCCCTATTTTGAGGAGAAGCCATCGTGCGTGAAGGAAAATCACTCACCGGAAACCAAAATTTTCACGGACAAGAATCAGGGGCATTTTTTCACGGACTTTTTTTTTCACCGGAATATTCTTTTTTGTCGGAATATTATGGCCGGCCGGCGGCCGGAAAGTGGTCGGAAAACAACCGGTCGGTTGGCCGGTGGCCGGTAGTCAATGGCCGATGGCCGGTGGTCGGAAGTCAATGGCCGGTGGCCGGTGGTCGGAAGTCAATGGCCGGTGGCCGGTGGCCGAATTCAAAATCGAACTTGTCTTCTCAAGGGCGGCCACACATGGGCGCATTGGAGTGTCCGATTTGGACTTATTCGCACAAGGGCGGCTACACATGGCTGTCTCTCATAAGAGAGGGCAGCCCTTTTGGCCTATAAAAGGAGGCCATTTCTACACACATTTCATAGTGTGAATTTGATGCAACAAGGTGAGTGTGAGGTGGTGAGAGTAAAGCAAGGCGGGAGCTCCATTAAGGGTATAATCCCTTTGTAAACTACTTCTTGTTTTGAAGTACTAAAGCCATTGAGTGGCTGCTTTCCCGTGGACGTAGCCCACATTGGGTGAACCACGTATATCGTGTGTACTCTCTCTCTCTCTCTACTCTATAATCTCGTGTATATAAATCTGTCTCTCTCCATTAAGTAATCTACTCAATTATCTATTTAGATACGTCTTATTTCCTAACAGACATCCTCAGAGCCTACTGTAATAGAGAACCTCGTAAGAGGATTCAACACCTACCCTTGGTAGAGTATGCATACAATTCCTCTACTCATAGAAGTATTGGAATGACACATTTTAATGCTCTCTATGGTCAAGAATGTTTATCACCTCTTAACTTTTCTGACCCCACTATAAGGGTAGAAGCCTCAAAGAAAATGCTTGAAGAAATGGAAGCTCAAACCAAAGCTATTTGAAGGGATATTCAAGCGGCTCAAGTTCGACAAAACAAGTACGCCGACTTAAAAAGATCTGAACGGATTTTCAAAGAAGGTGACAAAGTTTTCTTACGAGTAAATCCCAAAAAGAGCAATCTGTCTCTCGGAAGGTATAAGAAGCTTAGCTACCGATATTGTGGACCTTACGAAATAATCAAGGTTGTAAGTGATCAAGCTTATAGACTAAAACTCCCTTCTCATCTCAAAGTGCATGATGTATTTCATGTAAGTCTGTTAAAACCTTATGTATATAACCCTAACCATGTCCTTGATGATGAGCAAATCATTTAACCTGCTCAAGATGTTCTACAACTCCAGCCTGATACTATCCTAGAAACTTGGGAGAGAAAGCTTGGGAATGGATCCATCAAAAAATATCTTATCTTATGGAAGGATTTCCCTATAGAAGATGCTACTTGGGAAGATGAGACATCCCTCCTTAATGATTACCCTTCACTGTTCTTGAGATGAGGGCATCTCAAATTCTAAGTTGGGGAGATTGTAAGGTCTCTACTTTTGAATTTCACACAAGTTCTATTACGCATTTGATTTTTTTTAAACCATCACTCATTATTTAAGATATTCGATTTCAAATTATGAATCATAGGCTGAGAAAACCTAGAATTTTAAATATACGCTACAAAATTTTGACATGTTTTAGCTATATGAATCACTGATTAACTTATTGTAAGACTTAGTATTTACTGATTGTAGAATTTTCTTTTACTACTGTAAAGTTAATATAAGACTGTAAAGTTTAACTTAATAATGTAAAGTAAATTATCATTGAAGAAATAAATAAAATAACTATAAAGAAAACAGAATACACAGGGACGACAAATGAAGGCACATGGACTCACCTGGACTCACATAAGAGGGGACAAAGTGGGACACAGTGTCACATGAAAAGGAGAGGCTAGTCTTGACTAATCTTAATGACGGGGGGTGTGTGTGGCCTTATCTTTTGATGATAATGACAAATTGGTCAAGCTAATGGGTACCACAAGGGTACCAAAAATGCGGGTATGATTTTTGGGAAAAATATATGTATATATATTTATTTATTTTTTGTTTAAAAAAAAACTTTATTTTTTTTGGGAAAAAAAAAAGTTGGATGTTTTCTTTTCTGCTATAAATAGAGCATCCATGCTCACACTTTAAAACATAGAGATTGCCTCTATAGCGCTCACGAAGTGCTGCCACTTCTCTTACAGAGGAGACGTCCACAAACCACTAAGAGAGCAAAAACTATAGTGGATTAGTAAGGTACATATTAAACAAGATTCAATTAGCTTTAAGAAGGATGTGTGTGTGTGTGCTATCTCTTACTCTAATTTCTCTAATAGATTAGTAAGATTCAATTAACTTTAAGAATGATGTGTGTTTGCTATCTCTTACTCTAGTTTCTCTAATAGATTAGTAAGATTCAATTAGTTTTAAGAAGGATATGTGTGTGTGTGTGTGTGCTATCTCTTACTCTAATCCCTCTAACACTATAACATATGCGCGGTATTATCGCTCACATTACCGCACAAAAACAAATAAATTTATAATATGAAATTTCCCGTATGCGGAAAATACTGCGGCAACACGTACGGTAATGGTCTAGCGGTAACATACGCGGTAATGTCTGAGGGTATATTTCCGTGCCGATTACCGCGTGCTTTACTACAGAAATACCCGTGAGAGTTATCGCGTAGACTTTATCACCAGCATTATCGCAGACGGGTTTATTATAAAAAAACAGATGACTGTTTGGATTGTCCTTTGCAGGACCATCCAAAAGGTCATCTGTTTTTTTATTTATTTAAGATATTTTAAAAATTGTTATTAATGACAACAAAATATCACAATTGGACAATACATTGAGCCAAAAAAAGATTGATAATTTCATTTACATAAGTGGAATTACAATTGGGGAAGGTATTGAGCCAAAAAATGATAGGTATTGCATTTACATAAAGGGCAAAAAAAGCTCGCGTGTACAAAATAGAGTATGGTGATGTGGGATAGGGCAAGCGGGGCCCGTGTATACAAAATAGAGGATGCTCATGGGGGAGATGGTGGCATTTCACGTGGAACTCCTTGACTCTGCAAAACCAGAAAAAGAAACAATTAACACTTTGTTATAAAATCAACAATTTGATAATTTAAATAAGATTAAACTTACATGTTGCTGACTTCTGCACGTATTTTCAAACTCCTCTCGAGAGATCATTTGATTTTCAAACAACCAACACCAAGTTTGATACTCGGTATGGTTCTCTCTATATCTCTGCACATCTCTGGTCGGGCGACTCATGGTAATGTTATACTGACAAAAATAGCAACCAATTAATTAAATGAAAAACATTAGATTTTTTACAATAAAACTAATATTTTTACTTACATATTTGTCTTTCCAAGCCGTTTTTCCTCCCAAACCATAATGCGTAGGAGTCTGATAGGATTTGGCCTCAACTTGACGCGTATACATCCTCACACCCATTGCCCTTTCGTCCTCTTTCTCTTCCATAGATGTCTCCCACTCCACATCATGGACATTTCCTCTCCGATAGCTATGCTCTAGAGACTCCATTGTCTTCTTTGTAGCTCTCCTCACATTAGATTTTTTGTTCTTCAGAAATGTTTTGACATGCTCTTGCAACCATTGCCTTGAGAATTGTTGCCCCTTAGGGTTGGGGAAACGCATGTGCATGGTTGTCTCTATATATGTGAGGTTGTAGGGATCTTGTTGATCAAATTTTAGAAAACAATTGATATATGTGGAGTGGATTAATTGGTTGACGTGTGTGCGGAATCTCCTACCCTATGCTGTCCCGAGATCCACCATACCTCCTCTATGAACCTGGTAGTATAACCCGTGAGCATCTCGTGAAGACATGTCATGGTCCTCATCTTCTGCTTGAGTAGGGAGCGGTGACTGTGAAGGAGAATCTGTAGTACTCCCCCCCCCCCCCCCCCCCGGCAAAACAACAACTAGCTCCGCTCCCTCGTCGAGATTGATCGACGCTAGTGCGCGAGCTGCCCTGGTGCTGACTGCCAGAAGAGCGCCGACGTGAATCTAAGGTAGAAGGTGCGATAGGTGATGGATAGGTAGACGCCCGTGGTGTCGGACCTTGTGGCGTCGCACCCAACGGGCGTCGGACCCTGGGGCGTTGGACCCTGTGAAGGAAAAGATGAACCTGGAGCTGTAGCTCGAAAACTCTGCAAGTATGGAGTGCCACCAGTCGGAGTAGAGACCTCTGATAATCCAAAAGCTGCTAGCTGTGCCAGTGAATAGCGTTGCGTAAGGGTCTGCTGCAAACCTAACCACCCTAGCCCGAAGAGGCAATGCCCTCTCCACATCTGGATTGGTCTCACAGGCACGGCAGCGGACCCACCAAGAGCATCCCGAAACCAGTCGAACCCTGATGATGACTGCTGAGGCGACGGCTGTGAATGATAGGCAGAGAGAGCGTCAAGATATGACATCCCCGTCCGCCATGAAATCCTCAATGTTGCGAAAGCGTGGTGTGGAAGAAGAAGACATGGTCTGCATTTATTACGACAAATATTAAACTAGGATAAAAAAATTCGAATATATGATTAAAAATTTACACATTGATTTTTTTCAAACATTGGATTCTCTATAGTATCCAATGTTTAAAGAATCCAATGTGGAAAGAATCAAGGGTGTGTCTACAACCTATAAAAGAGTCTTGAGTGCTAATAAGATATTAGTGTGTGTATTGACTAATAAGAGATTATTGTGTTTATGATTAGTGTGACCGATTGCGCGATCACTTGGACGGTCATTGGGGCTTAATACGTCACCTACGACTTAATCATGGAGGTATGCTATGTTTTTGTGTTGATTACTGTTTAATTTAACATAATTAGTGTTGGCTTGTGTAATTGGCTTGTGCACACACTAATTAGTGTGTGTTAACATACATTAATTAGTGTGTGCATTAGATTGTGTACACACTAATTAGTGTGTGCATTGGCTTGTGTAATTGGCTTGTGCACACACTAATTACTGTGTGTATTGGCTTGTGCACACACTAATTAGTGTGTGCATTGGCTTGTGCACACACTAATTAGTGTGTGCATTGGCTTGTGTATTGGCTTGTGCACACACTAATTAGTGTGTGCACTAGCTTGTTCACACACTAATTAGTGTGTGCATTGGCTTGTGCACACACTAATTAGTGTGTGTTAACATACACTTATTAGTGTGTGCATTGGCTATTGTAATTGGCTTGTGCACACACTAATTAGTATGTGTTGACATACACTAATTAGTGTGTGCATTGGCATGTGCACACACTAATTAGTGTATGTTAACACACACTAATTAGTGTGTGCATTGGCATGTGCACACACTAATTAGTTTATGTTAACACACACTAATTAGTGTGTGCATTGGCTTGTGTAATTGGACTAATTACACACCAACGTACACACTAATTAGTTTGGGATTAGTGTGTGTAATTTGACTAATTACACACTAATTAGTGTGTGCATTGGCCAATCCCATTGGTCATTGCACACACTAATCACACACTAAATAGTGTGTGTATTGGCCAATCCAATTGACCAATGCACACACTAATTAGTGTGCGCATTGACCAATCACCAATTGACCAATGCACACACTAATCACACACTAAATAGTGTGTATTGACCAATCCAATTGACCAATGCACACACTAATCACACACTAAATAGTGTGTATTGACCAATCCAATTGACCAATGCACACACTAATTAGTGTGCGCATTGGTCAATCACCAATTGACCAATGCACACACTAATTAGTGTGCGCATTGTCCAATCACATTGGTCAATGCACACACTAATCACACAATAAATCATGTGTGTTAACACACACTAAATAGTGTGTGCATTGGCCAATTCCATTGACCAATGCAAACACTAATCCCAAACTAATTAGTGTGTACGTTGGCCAATCCAATTGACCAATGCACACACTAATTAGTGTGCGCATTGGTCAATCACCAATTGACCAATGCACACACTAATTACACACTAATGAATGTGCGCATTGGCCAATTACATTGGTCAATGCATACACTAATCACACAATAAATAGTGTGTGTTTGTTATAGAATTGATATTTCATTATTTATTGCAGCTGACAGGTGGAAAAGACTAGACCCAGTTTGGCCTATGCGAATGCATATGTATATCATGTACATTTTATTATTCAAGTGCTCTTTCATGAGCTTTGGCCATTTATGACCGGCTGGCCAGTTTGTAACCAATTTGACCATTCAAGAAATCTATATAACAAATAGGTGCAAGAGGGACATGGTCACTCTTGCACGGGGGGAGATTGCACCCAGTGTTTGCGTTGTTCTTCTCTCCTCTTCCCTCTTCTCTCTTCTCTCTCGCTGTGCTGGCGTAGCACTCCAGTCTAGGAGGTGCGCTTGCACGCGCTCTTTTATCCTCTCACGCTCTCAATCTCTCTCTTTGTTCGTGTACGGCTTAGATTCTGTGCTATGGGATTCGTCAAGTATGGGGATTTTCTGATTTATGTGTTATATTGTGTTATCTTGGATGATTTGCAGGGCAGCCAGGCCTTCGTTTGTAGTAGTGGTATCAGAGCTAGAAAAACGCTCATGGCAATATGGAAATCACACCGACAAAGAGAATCGTGACATCACTCATACCGCAGAGGTAAGTACTTTATTTTTGTAATTCTATTGACTGATTTTTTTATCATTATTTATCTTTTGGTCGAATTCACAGTTTGATCATAATGTCGTTTAGTTAAGCAAGAATATATTTATCCACATAATAATTAGGTATTGGGAAGCATACTCTAATTAAGATCTGATTACAATTAATAAGAATATCGTGTGTCATTAACTGAATTATTTGATTAGATCGAGTATATATGTTTCTATGTAGGAAGAAGTAGTAGAGAAATTGTAGTACTGGAAGAAGCATAAGACAGAGATAACAGAAGAATGAGAAATGATATCAGAGAATTTTGTTTTAATGTGGTGCAAAAAAATGTAGAGAAATTTTATTGCTACCAAAGCGATTTCAAGGGACTTGGGCTAGAACTCTAAATCTACTACTCAAGGAGGAAGCAAAATGACCAAACTACCACGCATGAGGGGATTCATAGAGGAGTCAAAGCATAACATGTGCATTGCATACAAACATCGAAGCTTAGGTAGCCTGCTGGGGTCACCGATTTTCTACACACGATTGCCCTCACTTGCTTCAACAGATTCTTGGTGTTGACGCCCCTACAACTGCAACAAATAGACGTAGCTTAGCTGATGTATGTCGACAACAACAATCAGGTACGAAAGGATTCAGAGTGAATAATGGAGTCGGCCATGTTGCATGCATGGGACGACTGAGCGTTCATCATGCGTGTATCCTAGCTGTACCTCTCAATATTTCACCCACCCATTGACGAATTTAGTTGCAGGCTCCACACCACCCATTGACGCTTTTAGTTGCAGGCTCCACACCACCCACTCAACGTTAAACATCTGGTTCAACTACTACAAGTGAACCAACCTCCTCATCTTTCGGCTCTCGCAGTCATGCACTGCATAGTGACCCCACCTTTTTAGAATGATCTTATCAGCCTTCCCTCCCACGCTTGCGCGCGCCCACACACATACATGTACACAATTCTCTCGTTTCTGGACCACCCAAGAAACCACCAGCATGCACGCCTGACGCAGCCCTCCATCAACTCTCTCTCCCTCATTCTCTCCGCATGCTAACACACACTCTCTCCTTTTAGCTGGCAGCCACACCAGCGGCTACACACTCCTCTCTGATGACCACTAGAAAATATGTAGCCTCTCTTCTCCGGTCGCCAACCACTCCCATGCAGTGGTTCTTTCATCCCCGGGCCCGTCCTCATTTTAGTCTGGCGCCTTAAACCCACTTCGGTAACTGATTACAGGGCCACCTCTGGTTATGTCCAATGGTTGCATGCACTCCAAGCTGGCCAATACCTCATCCAACATCACCACTGGCGGTTTGTTGCAAGGCTGCAGCACTGCCAAATCTCTGAATAATTTTTTATTTTTATTTTTTTAATCCTACGTCATATATCTATATATTGCACAAACAACCGATTCTCCCTCTTGCTCTCATGCAACCACGACTCTTTACCTCCTCCCTTCATTTGTTCATATCAAAATATCTCTCTCTGCCCCCTCCCTGTCTGACTACTTACAGAAGCAGACATTGACGACGCTCTGCAGCAACCTCTGCAATACTTTCTCAGGTGATACCCCGATTCACGATGCTGATGATGACGATTTTTTTAATTCAAGTCTTTTAAATATTGTACTCTCTTTTAATTGGTACCTAGACATTGTATTAGATCCATAAAGCTTGTATGGGTTTGGTCCCATACGCACTAGGAGGCGGTTGATATCACACTTCATTTCTTCTTCTCTCTCTCTCTTGCCCGTCCCACTACGACTCCAATACAATACTTTCTCTAACAATGCACGATGTCGACCATCCTCGGGCATTCACAACGATGCGGCTGCATTTCCTTTGATGATTTTAGACTTTTAGTTTTAGTCTTTCATTATAATTCATTTTATTTTGTAACCAGGTATTGGATTAGATCCAGAAGGATTTTCTCACTTTACTTTCATAGGTAATTTAGGCATTTTCAAGAATATTACTATAACATTTCATGTCATTTCACTCTCTTCACAACCCTCCGCCACCCCCCTATTGTTATGTTTGGTAATTGACATCACTCATGTTATATTTTTTTTGACACCACACATTCATGTCGACTTACCACTGTTAACGTGGCATGTCCCTTGTCTATCTATCAGTATGATTGTTCCCATTTTGTACAAATTCTCTCCCGAATTATCAATTTTAAAATCAATAGACTCCAGATATTTTGACTTTTGGCCACGTAAATTCAGTGTATGATTAGATTGTTGTTGAATTTCACACAAAGTTAATTTTAGTGCTTTCTTTTTTAGCAAAATTTTGCAGATAAATTTACATACAATGTTCTCATATCAAGCCCCAGGTATGAAATCGCGTAATGCATTTTGATAATACCCCTCTTGAAACATCATTACAATTATCCTTGATAAGTAAAATCTCTCTATGTATTTTTAGACCTAAACCTCACATTCCCTAATTCATGATTACCACAAGTGCTTATATAATCTCTTCTCTTATCTTGGCCCTTTCCAATTCCCGCATCCTTCACCACATCTTCTTACGCCCAAATCCTCCAGTTTAATAGTGGTTTGATAAATTAATATTATTTGATTTCTTTTAAGTGAGTCTTTTTGCAGATATTCTCACACCTTTATAGATACCCAAGCACCTTTGCAGCAGGCAAGATTTTTAATTTTTTATTCACATGCTCCCTTACTTGCTTAGATTACGTTGCAAAATTCATTGTTTCTAATGTCATGGGTTCTACTTTCTTTGATTGGTCATTTATTCTTCACTTTTTTATGCCATGCCTAGTCCATTGGTCACGGACACATAGATTCGTCGATTTAGGCAGTGTCTAGATACTCATCCTGGTGCAGATCCGCCGATTTAGGCAGCACATTGACAAATTGCAGATCCATGATTTTTAAACTTATACCAAATTCAGATTCGCGGATTTAGAAAGCATTAGTGCAGATTCGCCGATTTAGGCAGCACGTTTTATTGGTGTAGACTCGCTGGATGAGGTAACACCGATCACAAAATCATGCTGCAGTGGCTGGCCACCACTGTAACTGGTATGATTTTGTTACCCGGGTATAGAAAATGAAAGATATTTTGGATTTGGATTTGGATTTGGAATTGGTATATGTCGATGATTTTCTGTCATGATAGTATTTATGAAATTGGATCTGAGATTGATGAGAAATGATTAATGAATGATGATTGTGACGAATGATATCCTGATTCATCAGGGTATGATATATACTGCTTATTCTAGTGGTATGGGACACTAGAATAGGTAGTATGTGGATGAAGACACACATAAGCTAATGTTTCTTAGTTTCATAAATTTTTCTTTTATTATGTCATGTTTTTGACACAACATAGTAATCATTGTTTTTACAAGTATTGTTTGCAGATTTTTATCTTCGCAACTGAGGACAATTGCTTTCCAACGGAGAGGTATGTTATAGAATTGATATTTCATTATTTATTGCAGCTGACAGGTGGAAAAGACTAGACCTAGTTTGGCCTATCCGAATGGATATTTATATCATGTACATTTTATTATTCAAATGCTCTTTTATGAGCTTTGGCCATTTATACCCGGCCGGCCAGTTTGTAACCAATTTGACCATTCAAGAAATCTATATAACAAATACATGCAAGAGGGAAATGGTCACTCTTGCACGGGGGGAGATTGCACCCAGTGTTGCTTGTCACAGGAACAGAATAATAGAGATAGGCAGCAAAAGATACAGAAAGAGATCTTTGTATTGATGAATCTTTGTAGAGTTTTGATACAACAGAGGAGCAATTGAATATGGGCGCACTCCGTTTACAGAGTTCAAACCTCCCGACCACCCCCGAGCTTCAGTTCACTTGCATGCAGCGTCTCACTTGCACTCGCACTCGCACTCGCACAAGCGGAGATCTGTGAATGATCCTTAAACGCACCATCCGTCTTCTTTAATCCTTCTTTTCCTCGGCAATCATGCGGCTTCTCAAAATAGTCGCTTTTTAGGCGTCCAATCAACTCGATTTTTGCACCAAGTATACCTGCGAGAATAAGATAAGAACGTGATCGCTAAGAGATCCGTAAAGGTTAGATTTTTATCATGACACTTTGCACAGATCCGGTTTCACACATTGATTTCTGCATCGCCTACAAAATAGTCAAAAGAACATACTCGTGCAACCAATTCAACATGATAATCAAAGTAAAAAAACATAATTATATACCTTCATAATCTCAATTGCAATACTCTACCATGAAGAAACAATCCACTTCTTGGTTGATAGCAGGGAGAGCTATATGATGTTGTATGTCTGCCTGTCCCTGTGTATACTACAATGCTGCTGCCTTCTATTTGTTTTCATCATAACTTCTACAAACGAACTCAGAACAGAGAAATCCAGGTACTCAAAACGACGGGAATAAGTCTGGTCTACAAGGCAGGGTCGACAGAATTGCGAAAAACATCTTTCTTTGGCTGAAAACACAACTTTTAGGTCGCGACTCAAAAAACCTCTATTTTTTAGTCTCCACTACTTTTTTCAACTTATTTTAAGCCTACCCATGCATTTTAATCTAAAACACATAAATATAAGATATTGATATTAATAAAAATCTCAATTTTACTGTTTATAGATAAACTATCTATTTTTCATTAATCTTTACCAAATATGTCTTTAGTTTATTATTTAAAAAAAGAATATATGTTCTCTCTTAATATCTCAAACTCAGTGATATAAGCTCTATTTAATAGACTATTCAACAATCTTTCAAATCGTGCTAAACGAAAGATATGTCCTACTACATTCTTTTCGACTTTAAGAACTTCAAAGATTAGTCCTGTTACATTCTCCCCTTACCAAAATTAACTCTGTCCTCAGATTTGGAAAGAGAGGAAAATTCTCTTTGCAAAACACTAAGATCAACCCATGATGCATCCTTTACTGGATAGTTCTGCCACTTAACCAGAACTTCCACAATGTCTCTATTTCTCAAATGTTTGACACGCCTATCTAGCACTCTGTCTGGTTCTATTGTCAATGTTTCGTCATCTTTCAACTTAGAGTTTCTCTAATATTTCCCCTGATTTTGGCCAACTTGCTATCCATTTTCTCAAGCATCTCACATGACAATTCTACCTTATTCCTAGAGTTAAGAAAATTAATAAGTGTGGGACAGTTATAGCCATACATTGCCTCAAACGGAGTCATCTTAATAGATGAATGATATGAACTGTTGTATGCAAATTCAACCAAAGATAAATATTCATTCCAATTTGATTGGTTTTCATTGACATACATTCGTAACATATCTTCTAAAATACGATTCACTCTCTCCGTTTCCCCATCTGTTTGAGGATGAAAAGCAGTAGACATGTGTAACTGGGTACCTATAGAGTCAAAAGTCGCTCTCCAAAAATGAGAAGTGAACTTAGAATCTCTGTCAGACACTATGCTCTTGGGCATGCCATGCAAACGAAATATCTCTTTCACAAACAAGCGTGCAATGGTCAAAGCAGTATCAGTTATTTTCACGGGAAAGAAGTGAGCCTGTTTTGTGAGTCTATCTACCACCACAAAGATCGAGTCATACCCTCCACGAGTAGTAGGAAGTCTAATGATAAAGTCCATGGATATAGACTCCCACTTCTGTAAAGGAATGTCTAAGGGTTGAAGGTCACCAGGCATCCTCTTATGTTCAATTTTAACTTGTTGACATTGAAAGCATTCACGCACATAATTCTTAACATCCAATTTCATACGCACCCAAAAGAATGAACTTTTAATCTTTTCATATGTCTTATTCAATCTAGGATGACCAAAAAAATGTGAATTATGACACTCATGCAGAATTTGACTCTTAAAAGCAGCATTTGCAGGAATACACAAGCGGACATAATAATACAGATTTCCCTTATACAAGTGACATCTGTTCTCATACATCTCACCAATATTCTCACACAAGAATTTCAAAATAAGCATGTAAAAAGAATCATTTTCAACTTCGGCATGTATCTCATCAATCAAATTGGATCGCACAACAGTCAACAAATTACACATGGGCCTACGACTCAATGCATCTGCAACTTTATTTTCTTTTCCACACAAATACTTCAAATCAAAATCATACTCAGCCAGCAATTCAAACCATCTCCTTTGCCTGTTGTTTAACAATGGCTGAGTGAAAATATACTTCAAACTTTGATGATCAGTATGCAATTCAAATTTGACACCAAGCAAAAGATGACGCCAATGTTTCAATGCATGAACAAAAGAAAGCAATTCTAGATCATGTGTTGCATAGTTCAATACATGCCGTCTTAATTTCCTAGACTCATATGCAACCACTCTTCCTTCTTGTGTCAAAACACAACCTAGTTGTTCACCACTAGCGTCACATGACAGAACAAATGGTTTGCCCATCTCAGGAACTTTCAAAACGCAATTTTCTGCTATTTTAGCCTTCAAGGTCTCAAAAGCAGTCTCACATGTAGAAGTCCACACAAAATCCTTGTCTTTCTTGGTCAATTCGGTCAAAGGACTTGCTATCTTAGAGAAATCTTTATGTGTGCTCTCTCATATTGTGCTAGACCCATAAAGCTTCTCACATCCCTTAATGACTTTGGTGTTGGCCACTCCACAATAGTCTTAACTTTGTCAAGATCAATGTGAATCCCCTCTTTAGAAATTACTCTTCCCAAGTACACAATCTGATCCTTTGCAATAGAACACTTACTTGCTTTGGCATACAATTTATGTTCACGCAAAACCTCAAATGTTTTCTTTAAGTGCAATACATGATCTTCTTCGTTCTTAGAATACACAAAAATATCATCCAAGAATACCAGAATGAAGTCATCAAGATACGGGTCAAAAGTACTATTCATTGAACACATGAAAGTTGTTGGTGCATTAGTCAAAGAAAAAGCAAGAACTGTAAGTTCATAATGCCCATAACGTGTACGAAAAGCAGTCTTTGGAATGTCCTCGGCCTTAATGCGGATTTGATGGTAGCCAGAACGAAGGTCAACCTTTGAAAATATTGTGGCACCACTCAAATGGCTAAGCAATTCATCTATGTGAGGAAGAGGATATTTGTTCTTTATGGTCTATTTGTTTAATCCCCTATAGTCAATGCATAACCTATATGTACCATCCTTTTTCTTTTGGAATAACACAAGACTACCCCAAGGAGATACACTAGGTTTAATGAAACCCTTTTTCAAAAGATCATCAAGTTGTATCTTGAGCTCTTTAAGCTCATCGATATTGAACTTGTATGGAGCTCTTGAATAAGGTGTTGCTCATAGATATAGATCTATGGCATGGTCTACCGCTCTAGACGGATGTATACCAGGAAGATTGTCCGGAAACACATCCTTAAATTCATGTAAGAGATCTTCTATAAATTATGGATTTGTCTCTTTCTCTTTATCCCCAGATTCTTCTTTAATCTTATTAGCAAACACAAGAAATGTCTCACACTCTTATCTAAGTCACCTTATCAATTCCATGACCAAAACTAGATTTAGAATCTTTTTCTTTCTACGAAGAGTGTGACTTATCATCAGTTTTCTTTCTTAACAATCAATCAAAACATGATTTTCAATCATCTAATTGATACCAATGATGACATCATGAATATCAATGTTTATGATATAGGAACCATCTTTATGCTTCCGACTCTTCAAAGAAAAAAATAAAATTCTACTAACTCTTTCGTGAAACTATTATTACCACTGGTTAAGTCCAGAAGTCTTCTCAATTTAATTTCAAGTTTAATTTCTCAATCAATTTAGACAATAAGAAGCAATGAATACTATCCAAATCAATTAAGAAATTCAAATTTAAACTCAACTTTTACGCATAAATTCGATCAAAGGACGTATCAAAAACATAAAACATCACAAAGAAGGGGTAGATGACTTACCTTTATCGTACGCATTGCCAAAAGTCTCCAATTGAGCCATCTTGGTACGTATTGTCTTATCGATCACCTTGCTCGAGCATTCGAAAGTCTGGTGGTCGTGTTCTTGATATTGAAACTATAATCCAAATCTTTAAGTTCTAAAATCCACGCTTTTAAATCTTTGCATATCTTTCTTATGCCATCAAACTCTTTATCTTAGCCTTCGTTAAGAATGATTTGGTTGTCACTTTTCCCATATTGTCATCGTTTCTTTTTCGCGTCGACGACCTCTACGTCCACCATCACCACTTCCACCATCGCCAGGTGTCCGAGCGTCGCCAGAATGATTATTGTTTCCTGGTGGTATAGAATGGTTTTTGCCTTCATGTTTTCCATGAAGGTCCACATAGATATCAGCCTCTCGTGCTGCTTTGCCCCGCAGAGCCTCATCATGCTCCCAATTCTCTTGTTATAAATCTTCTCATGGTCGCCGAATAAGGTCTTCTTGCTCCTTGATCCTCCTCTCGTATCCTTCCATGTCCAGAATCAACCGCTTGCTCTGATACCACTTGTCACAGGAACAGAATAATAGAGATAGGCAGCAAAAGATAGAGAAAGAGATCTTTGTATTGATGAATCTTTGTAGAGTTTTGATACAATAGAGGTGCAATTGAATATGGGCGCACTCCGTTTACGGAGCTCGAACCTCCCGACCACCCCCGAGCTTCAGTTCGCTTGCATGCAGCGTCTCACTCGCACTCGCACTCGCACTCGCACAAGCAGAGATCTGTGAATGATCCTTCAATGCACCATCCGTCTTCTTTAATCCTTCTTTTCCTCGGCAAGCATGCGGCTTCTCAAAATAGTCGCTTTTGAGGCGTCCAATCAACTCGATTTTCGCACCAAGTATACCTGCGAAAATAAGATAAGAACGTGATCGCTAAGAGATCCGTAAAGGTTAGATTTTTATCATGACACTTTGCACAGATCCGGTTTCACACATTGATTTCTGCATCGCCTACAAAATAGTCAAAAGAACATACTCGTGCAACCAATTCAACATGATAATCAAAGTAAAAAAACATAATTATATACCTTCATAATCTCAATTACAACACTCTACCATGAAGAAACAATCCACTTCTTGGTTGATAGCAGGGAGAGCTATATGATGTTGTATGTCTGCCTGTCCCTGTGTATACTACAATGCTGTTGCCTTCTATTTGTTTTCATCATAACTTCTACAAACGAACTCAGAACAGAGAAATCCAGGTACTCAAAACGACGGGAATAGGTCTGGTCTACAAGGCAAGGTGGACAGAATTGCGAAAAACATCTTTCTTTGGCTGAAAACGCAACTTTTAGGTCGCGACTCAAAAAACCTCTATTTTTTAGTCTCCACTACTTTTTTCAACTTATTTTAAGCCTACTGTCACGGGAACCGAATAATAGAGATCGATAGCAAAAGATAGAGAAAGAGATCTTTGTATTGATGAATCTTTGTAGAGTTTTGATACAACAGAGGAGCAATTGAATATATATATGGGCGCACTCCGTTGTACGGAGCTCGAACCTCCCGACCACCCCCGAGCTTCAATTCGCTTGCATGCAGCGTCTCACTCGCACTCGCACTCGCACTCTCACTCTCACTCTCACTCTCACTCGCACTCGCACTCGTAGAAGAAGAGATCGGTGAATGATCCCCAAACGCACCACCCGTCGTGCTTTTATCCTTCTTTTCCTCGAAAAGCCTGCACGATTTTCGTACCAAGTATACCTGCGAGAATAATATAAGAACGTGATCGCTAAGTGATCCGTAAAGGTTAGATTTCTATCATGACACTTTGCACAGATCCTGTTTCACACATTGAGTTCTGCATCGCCTACAAAAGAGTCAAAAGAACATACTCGTGCAACCAATTCAACATGATAATCAAGGTAAGAAAACATAATTATATACCTTCATAATCTCAATTTCCATACTCTACCATGAAGAAACAATCCACTTCTTGGTTGATAGCAGGGAGAACTGTATGATGTTGTATGTCTGTTTGTCTCTGTGTACACTACACTGCTGCTGCGTTCTGTTTGTTTTCATCATAACTTTTACAAAAGAACTCAGAACAGAGCGATCCAAGTACTCAAAACGACGGGAATAGGTCTGGTCTACAGGGCAGCGTAGACAGAATTGTGAAAAACGTCTCTGTTTGGCTAAAAACGCAACTTTTAGGTCGCGACTCATAAAACCTCTATTTTTGGGTATCCACTACTTTTACAACTTATTTTAAGCCTACTCATGCATTTTAAGCTAAAACACATAAATATAAAACATTGATATTAATAAAAATCTCAATTTTACTGTTCATAGACAGACTATCTGTTATTCATTAATCTTTATCAAATCCGTCTTTAGTGTATTATTAAAAAAAAAGAATATATGTTCTCTCTTAATATTTCAACTCATTCGTATAAGCTCTATTTAATAGACTATTGAACAATCTTTCAAATCGTGCTAACGAAAGATATGCCCTGCTACATTCTTTTCGACTTTAAGAACTTCAAATATTAGTCCTATTACACCTACCCATGCATTTTAATCTAAAACACATAAATATAAAATATTTGTTGAGATGTAGAGAGAAAGAGAGAGAGACGAGACAAGAGACACACCATATACGCTCCCAAAGACTGATTTATATTGAGTACAAGATACAAATATATGGGTGAGACCAAGTTGAGTAAAGTGAGCCATATATAGCTCCAACACCCCCACTCAAACAAAGGTCTCTAGCTTTGGATGAAAAAACCCTTGGGGAGTTCAAGGGAAAAACCCAAGCCCCTATACAATGTGAAAATATGAACAAGCGATGATGATGTGAAAGTGAATTGTGCATCTATGTACAAATATTCAAGTGACTTAGAGATCACAATGTGCAAATGTGGAGTGTGCATAGTGCATGGTACCTAAAAGATTACAATGTCATATGTACAAAGCTATTACAATAGCAAAGAAGCTAATCTAGAAAGAGTGAGGTCGAAGCAACTCCAAGCTCCGAGTGCAAGAGGATGAAACGTGACTCGTTGAGGCCTTTGGTCAAAATGTCTGCAATCATCTGGTCACTTGGACAGTGTTCAACCATAATGGTTCCTTTGCGTACTTCATACCTGACATAATGATAATGGACATCAATGTGCTTTGACTTATTATGTTGAACATAGTCTTTTGCAAGACTAATAGCACTTTGGTTGTCACACCGCAAGGGTGTGCTAGAAAGAGGAGAGTGACCAATATCAACCAGCATTTGTCGAAGCCAAATCAACTCACGAGCTGCAAGTGATGCCGCAACATATTCTGACTCAGTCGTAGAAACTGCAACACAACGTTGTTTCTTGCTAGTCCAGGAAACAAGACAACCATTTATAAAGAAGCAATTTCCACTAGTAGATCGCATAGATAAATGTGAGCTTGCCGAGTCTGCATCTGTGTAACCCAAAAGAGAAAGAGATTGCATAGAATCCGATGTGAGTTGTCGTCGATAGACTAAACCAAAATCTGTAGTGCCTTTCAAGTATTTCAACACACGCTTTGCAGCAGACCAATGCTTAAGAGAAGGACATGCAAGATGTTGTCCAAGATAATTAGTAGCAAACAGAATATCAGGACGAGTGTTCATGCCAACAAACTGAAGACATCCAATCAAGTTAGCATAAGGTTGATTTGTGACAAGTTGACCGCCATTGTCAGAAGTGTTCTTCGTAGAGCTTGCAAGACAAGGTGTGTTGGCTGAATGTGTAGATTCCATACCAAATTTTTGAATAGTATCTGCAATAAAATTTGACTGTCGAAGGAATAAAATACCTTTTGTACGGTTCCGTTGGATTTGAATGCCAAGACACGAGTGAATCTCTCCAAGATCCACCATATCAAATGCAGAAGACAATAACTTTTTCACTTGCTGAAGAAATCCCAAATCATTGGAAACAAGGATGGTATCATCCACATAAAGAGCAAGAATCACAAAACTGCTACCTTGGCGTTTTATGTATAAGTTGGGGTCTGACGAGCAAGAGATGAATCCTTTAGAGGTGAGAAAAAGATCAAATTTTGTATACCAGGCTCGCGAAGCTTATTTGAGACCATATAGTGCCTTATGGAGTTGAGCAACAAGGTCTTCTTTACCTGGAATAACAAACCCTTCTGGTTGTTCCATATAAATTTCCTCTTCCAAGTCACCATTAAGAAAAGCAGTTCGCACATCCATTTGATGAGCTTCTAAATTGAACAGCAAATGCCAATAAAACGCGAACACTTGTAATGCGAACAACTGGTGAAAAAGTCTCTTGATAATCAACACCAGCTACTTGGGAATAACCTTTTGCAACTAAACGCGCCTTGAACTTGTCAAAAGATCCATATTCTTTAACTTTTGTCTTATACACCCACTTACATTTAATAGCTGTACGACCAGGAGGTAATTCAGTTAGTATCCATGTACCTTTAGAGATAAGAGAATCGTACTCTGCTTCCATAGCCTCTTGCCATTGATCCTTTTGTGGTGAAGAGATAGCTTCATCATAAGTAATTGGATCTTCGGAAGTAGAAAAAGCATTATCAGCAATATCGTCATCATAAACATGACATGAGCCATGTTCAAAATCAATAGGGCAGATCAACAAAAATATCAATATCATCATTGGCGACATTCGGAATGGATGGTTGTGAAGAGGAAAGTTGCTCTATAGGAAGAGTTTCATCTTCTGAAAGAAATGGAAAAGCTTGAAGCAATGATTTAGTATCATCAGAATCATCCATGGACCATGAGCCTCCCATAAGCTGTTCGTTAAAAGTAGCATTACGATTCACAATTACTTTCTTGGAGGAAGGGTCATAGAATTTGTAGCCTTTGGAAGTGTCAGAATATCCAATAAAAATAACTTTAAGACCAGGAGCATCAAGCTTTGTTCGTGTTTCTTTGGGAACATGAATATAAGCAATACATCCAAAGGTTCGAAAATGAGATACAGAAGGAATGTCACCTGTCCATGCTGTGATGGGTATCTTACCAGAGGGTGCAGTAGTAGGAAGATGATTCTGAATAAATACTGCTGTCAAAGTAGCTTCAGCCCAAAAAACACGAGATAAGCCAGAATGAATCAACATACATCTTACAGCATTGAGAATAGTGCGATTCTTTCGTTCAGCAACACCGTTCTGTTGAGGAGAATATGGAATAGTGTGTTCATGATGAATTCCACTGTCAGCACAGTAACTCACAAACTCTCGAGAAACATATTCGCCTCCATTGTCACTACGAAGCTTCTTAAGGCGACGACCAATTTGAAGTTCCGCAGCCTTGTGGAATTTTTTGAAAACAGATAAGGCTTCAGATTTTTGTCTAAGTAGAAATACTGTCGTATACCTTGAGAAATCATCAATGAAAGTAATGAAGTAGCGATATTGTGATCTCGAAGAAGGTAGAGCTCCACATATATCAGTATGAACAAGATCCAATATGTCATGAGAATGAGTTGTATTTGAAAGAGGAAAGGGTTTGCGATTGTGTTTCCCAAGAGCACAAAATTCACAAATTCCCATATGAGGATGGGCTTTAAGATCCATGCCATGAACAAGATCACGACGTTGAAGATCAAGGAGTTTTGAGAAATCAGCATGAACAAAACGGTGATGCCATACTTTGCAATCATGATCACCTGGAGCAGTGACAACATTTGCTACAGCATCGTTGAGAGAGAGTTCAAACAAATTACCATTTCGAGGAGCAATGGCTATAGTCTCTCCATCTTTCTCAATTCGGCATTTGGTATGATCAAATCCAACAAACAGAACAAGATCAACAAGTCTAGCAACTGAAAGAAGATTACGTTGAAGATCTGGTACATGTAATACTCCTCGCAAAATTCGAGTGGAAGAAGATAAGGTACCAAGATATAAGTCTCCAATACCCTTTACTTGACAAGTAGTATCATCAGCAAGATAAACAACACGTTGAACTGGCAATGGATGATAGTTATGGAGCCACTTAGACTGATATGTCATATTTCCTATAGCACCAGAATCGACAATAAAAAGTGATCCATCGCGTACATGAAGTATTTAGTCTGGAGCAACTGAATATAGGACGCAACTTATTTCTGGTACAATGTTGTTTCGATGTTCAGTAGCATATGCTCTATTCCGATCTGTGTCGAATCGACGCTTATAGCACATATGAGTGGGATGATCAGATGGTCCACAATATTCACAAGAAGAAGAAGAAGAGTCTCTAGATAAACGTGGTTGTTTTGTGGTAATATTGTGTTCTTCATCATATTGACGTGCCCAACAATCATCTTCAGTATGGCCATTTCTGTTGCAGTAAGAACATTGCTTATTAGGAAATTTGAGACGAGAGAAAATATTACCGCGACGGCCACCTCTGCGGTTTCCTCGTTGAAATGGACGCCTTCGAGCATAAAAAGCCCGTTCCATCTGTTGTGACTCAGTCTCCTCGTGTGAAATCATAGCTGTATCATGACTAGCATTACGACGTTCTTGACGTTGAGAGTATTCAATTAAAGACATGCAGGCTTGGTCGAAATCAAGACCATATTTATTAGAGAGAATAGTAACAATGTTATCATAAGAAGAGTCCTTCACCGTATCAAGGAGAAGTGTAATCAGTTGCTTTTGTGGAAGAGGATCACCGGCAGTAGCAAGTTGATTAATAATAGATTTGAAAGACTCAATATGTCCCGTCATGGCAGTACCAACTTCATATTGTAACTTGTTAAGCAACCCTCTCAAATAAAGTATTTCTGTGACAGATTTCTTCTGAAAGTTTGCAATAAGGTACTTCCATACGTCGTGGGAAGTAGGCAGTTCGTACATATCAAGCAAAAGGGAATCAGTAAGAGCAGAAAGAATATACCGACGAGCTGCTTTCTCACGTCGTTGCCAATCCGTATAGGCAACATTCCAATCTTCAAATATAGGTCCTTCAGTGATAAGCACGCTATCATGATCCGTATCAACAGGCTGAGGCGGACAAACACGATTTCCAAGAACAACATCGGAGAGTTCATCGCCTTCAAGAATTAACAACATCTTTGCTTTCCAGCCTGGAAAACCTTGACCTTGGAAAGGAGGAACAGAACGCTGGCCAGAAGGAAAGCCGTTGACGAGAATATTCATAGCCATATCTTGTTGCGAGAAGACGTATAAGATAAGATCGTAGAATGAGAGAGATATGAGGACTGCGTTCTGTCAACGATAAACGTAAGAAGGATGCTCAAGGAACTTCCAAAGATGTGAGAGACGTCACCCAAAAAAGGACAGGGTAAAGGAGACGTTAATAATAAAAGAGTCCTCAAAATAGAGTGGCATGAGACGCAAGATTGACGGCCACAATATGAATAGCAAAAAGCTAAATCTTCTCAAAAAAGTTAACGCCAAAATAAGAAAAACGATCGCGGATGCTTCACGAAGAAGTAGGACGAAGAAAGCTGCGTCAAGCTCAATTGTAGTAAAAACAGAATAACTTTCTGCTGCGAACTCCGATTGACGTAAACCTAGAACTCAAATCGAAGAGCTCGAGGAGACGAACAAGTTTTGGATGAAATGTTCCATTGCGCTTTTCTCGTTTCTCCAAATTTTGAGCAGAAAAACAAGAAAAATTAAGATGAAGTTCAGGGTGTCATCAACAAGAAAACGTAATCAACGATTAGATTGATTAGCAATAAACGTCACACAAAACACTAATCATATTCTTCTTAACACAAAAAAAACCACAATTAACAAGAATCAATGCTCAAAAATAAAATTTGTAGCAATTTTTGAATCTTACATGCAAATCGCATACACATACTGTTTTGTCACCATGAATTGAATCAGCGCATGATCGTTACTGCTCTGATACCATGTTGAGATGTAGAGAGAAAGAGAGAGAGACGAGACAAGAGACACACCATATACGCTCCCAAAGACTGATTCATATTGAGGAGAAGATACAAATATATAGGTGAGACCAAGTTGAGTAAAGTGAGCCATATATAGCTCCAACAATATTGATATTAATAAAAATCTCAATTTTACTGTTTATAGACAAACTATCTATTATTCATTAATCTTTATCAAAGATGTCTTTAGTTTATTATTTAAAAAAAGAATATATGTTCTCTCTTAATATCTCAAACTCATTCATATAAGCTCTATTTAATAGACTATTCAACAGTCTTTCAAATCGTGCTAAACGAAAGATATGTCCTACTACATTCTTTTCGACTTTAAGAACTTTAAAGATTAGTCCTATTACATTTGCATTGTTCTTCTCTCCTCTTCCCTCTTCTCTCTTCTCTCTAGCCATGCTGGCGTAGCACTCCAGTCTAGGAGGTGCGCTTGCACGCGCTCTTTTATCATCTCACGCTCTCAATCTCTCTCTTTGTTCGTGTACGGCTTCGATTTTGTGCTATGGGATTTGTCAAGTATGGGGATTTGCCGATTTATGTGTTATATTGTGTTATCTTGGATGATTTGCAGGGCATCCACGCCTTCGTTTGTAGCAATGTTAACACACACTAACTAGTGTGTTAGCAGACAGTAATCCCAAACTAATTAGTGTGTACGTTGGCCAATCCAATTGACGGAGGCACACACTAATTAGTGTGCACATTGGCCAATCACATTGGTCAATGCACACACTAATCAAACAGTAAATAGTGACACTGATTAGTGTGTGCATGGCCAATCCCAAATTTAACATATTAGGTTTTCCAAGTAATAAATTTAACAATTTTGACAAGTTTAGATTTTGCAAGTAACTAATAATTAACAAATTTAGGTTTTGGTGTGTCTTTACTTACACTAATTAGTGTGTAAAGAACACATGCACTAATTAGTGTGTGTGTGTGTATGCATGTGTGTGCATGCGTGTGTGTGTATGTGTGTGTGTGTATGCGTGTGAAAAAATAAAAAAACATAACAACAAAACTTACATGGAATTGAAGAGCTTGTTGGGAGAGGGTAGGAGAGTGGAGGAGTAGAGATAGAGGAAGAGCTCAAGGTTGTGAGGTTCGCGCTCTCGGCTTCTGTGGAGAAGACGATGCAATTCGAATTTTAGGGTTTTGAATTTTGCGGGGCACGGGGGTGCCCCTATTTATAAAAAAATTTGAAAATTGAGTTTTCGCTCATATTACCACGAGCAGTACCGCACGCATTACCTCGTTCATTACCGCAACTATTACCGCGGCGCAATTTCGGCCCATCTACACAGATGGCCACGTTCTGACATTATTACTATTGATTTCCAAAATCTATTGGTACTATGTTTTTTATAAAATGTATATAAAATAAAAGTATTCCTACTACTTTGAAAATGACATTTTTACCTAAAAGTTTTGGTTACCATGCATGTTAAATGTATTTATTTTTACTTTTTATTGATATTTAATTAACATTTTTTGGTAATTTGATTTTATTTAGTGTATGTAATTTATTGATGTAGGTTGCTTGGGATGATTTTGGCCCGTCCCATTGAACCGGATAGATCACGGTGGTTGGCCGAGCGATTACCATGCCCATGTGTGCAGTGAAAATGCGCCATTGCTCGACTTCGACGGATATGCTTGAGCCATGTAGAAGATTATGGACTATGGGACGATCCTCGCAAGTGTGCACGGATGGAAACAAACGATCCGCGAATCGTAGCGACTATTGATGTCACACCTCATTGGCGTGTGGTTGGTGGAGGAGGGAAAAGGAGGGTGGAAGAGCGCATGCACCAGGAATCCATTAGAGAGGGAGGAAGCACATCAAATCATCCAATTGATGCTCCCTCTACGAGTGACCACATCCCATCTCCTTACGTGGATGCAGAAGACGACAATTTGCATAGAATGGTTGAGGATCTCCTTGCACGAGAGGAGGAGCATGAACCAGAGTGTGCATGCGAAGAAGCTTCCGAAAGAACGAGGAGTGAGCTACTCGATTCGGCACACACCGCACTATATGATAGATGCTCTTACTCCATTTTAAGGGCAGCTCTCGAAGTCCTTAACCTTCAGGCGATGTTTGGATGGAGCAATGCTAGTGTCGACGCACTTTTGAGGTATGTATACAGATTGTGAAGGATGCTTGCAAAATTGCATAAATTAGCTTCTAATGTACTTTCTTCTTTTGATAGGTTGCTAGGAAAGATGCTGCCAGCTGGCAATCACATGACAGAGAATAGACAAAAAGCACGTGAAGTGGTGACTGCATTAGGGATGGATTATGATCGCATTCATGCTTGCGTGAACGATTGTGTGCTCTTTCGTAATGAGCATGCCAATTGTGACACATGTCCATCGTGTGGGGAGCCTAGGTTCAAAGAAGGAATGCAGAGCAACATAATTCCACGTAAAGTTTTGAGGCATTTTCCACTCATCCCTCGCATCCAACACATGTTTAGATCGAAGGGTACGAGCGAGCTTTTGAGTTGGCATGCAAAAAATCGCTCCACATATGGTATTATGAGAGTGCCAGCTGACTCACCAGCGTGGAAGCACATAGAGGACACATGGCCAAAGTTCAGGGATGAGCCTCGTCACTTGAGGATTGGGTTAGCTAGTGATGGAGTGAATCCATTTGGGCACCGCTCTACTTCATGGAGCACTTGGCCGGTGGTGGTTGTAAACTACAATATTCCTCCGTGGGAGGCAACAAAAAAGGGAAACATTTTACTATCACTTCTCATTCCAGGAAAGCACAAGGTAAAAAACACGGATGTATATCTGTAGCCTCTTATTGATGAGCTTCAAGAACTATGGAGAGGCATAGATGTCATTGACATTTCACGGCCACCACAAGACCGCAAAGCCGTCATCAAGTGCATCCTCATGGGGACCATGCATGATTACCGAGGATTTGGAGAGGTATCTGGTAAGTATGCACATGTTAATTGTACTCTTTGCTTTAGGTTTATCATCTCATGTGTAATGTTTGTTTACCTCTTGTCAGGATTGGCAACATCTAGACATAGTGTGTGTCCCACTTGTGGCCCTTCCCTTGTGATAGAGAGACCTCCTCTTCTTGGGAAGGTGATCTATCCCAACAACCATTGCTTCTTGCCTCCTTCACATCGTAGATATGCTCCCCCTATCAATGGACTGCAGCCGTTCCATTGGAACATGGCTGATTGGGCAAAGCATTGGGAGGAGCATCTTGGTACCTCACCGCCTCCCAATGGGTTGCCAAAGGGTATGTCGAGGTACTCAATCTTCTTGTCGCTCCCCTATTGGGTTTCCTTGAAAATTCAGCACTTATTGGACCCTATGCATGGATTCAAAAATGTTGGGCAAGCTATATGGGATCACATAATTGGCAAGAAGGATTCATTGGGTGCTAGGAAAGATTTAAGATCCATGAGACGTCTCCCCCCTTTAGCCACGCCCTGCATGGGGGAGCGGGGAAAGATGATTCTCCCAAAAGCACCGTGGATACTGTCAAAGACAAACCAAGAGCGGACAAAGCAAGTTATTGCATCCATCAAAACTCCAGTAGGATATATGCGGTCACTCAAAGGTGCTTTCACAAAAACCAAAAAGGGTGGCTCCACTCAATTGTATGGATTGAAATCCCATGATTGGCCCAAAATCCTTCAGGTAAGAGTAGAACAGTTTGTGGTGTCTATGTGTCCTTATATATAGGTTGACATTCACTAATATGTTTTATTGTTTGTAGTTTGTACTTACCATAACTATTAGTGGTTATGGGGACACTAAGGTGAAGGCTGCAATATTCAAAGTGGGTGAGATTTTGAGGTAATGGGTTTTTTTCAAGTACTATATCATGTTGTACATGCATGAACAATGGAATTTTTTTTCATCTACTATATTATTTGTGCCCTGTAGATTTGTGAGCTCGAAGGAGATAGAAGTAGAAGCCATACAAATAGCCCATCAGCTAGCAGTAGAGGCAGTGTGTGCTATTGAAGATGCATTCCCACGTACAATTCTTGTTAGCCAAATACACCTATTGCTTCACCTTGTTGAGGAGATTGTCATTTGTGGGGTGGTTCACTCTAGATGGATGTTCTTCTTGGAGAGATTCTTGAAGACTTTAAAGGATTTTGTTAGATTGAGGTCACAACTGGAGGTATGCAAAATCAATACAATATAGATAGCATTTATACGCTATGGAGTTACTAATAAAAAATATGTGGTTTTAATGTTTTCTGGCGAGCATGGCAGAAGGTTGGGTGGTTCAAGAGGCATTTGTGTATGTCTCACAGTATCTCATCACGGTGGATCCATCATTGCCTCGTCTGTGGAGTGAAGAAGAGGATCCTAGGAAGCACTCAACGATTCCCAGTGGAAAAGGCTCACTCTTGGTCATGGATAGAGAGTTTTCTTCCATAGTCAACAACTACTGTTTACTCAATCCCACTATCATGACCAAATGGGTCAATATGTACTTGGAAGCCCGCGCAACTAAAGAAAGGGATAGAGATGCATGGAAGAGGTCCCATGGAGGTAGACGTGCACCTCCTTTTCCTAAAGATCTTGCAAAATATCCTGATTTGATTCAAGTAGAGTGGATCCATAATGCCATGACCAATGCCAAAGCACAAGGAGAACAAATTAGCCCTAAAGAATGGGAGTATGCGCGAGGATGCTTGCGCAAGGTGAGTGTGTATATGTTATGTATGCATGTATGCAAATCACTTAATGAAATGGGATGTAACCTCTTATGCATTGTGATTGTAGGGTCTCATTTTCAACTCTATTTGGTCCGAAGGCCGATATTTTTGCACCCGCAATATAGATGAGCGTCGGACCACTAATGATTGTAGCGTGATGGGAAACTTTGACACAACAACAGATGAGGTCAGATATTGTGGTACTATAGAGAGAATAATCAAAGTGGATTTCAGATCTTTTCACAAATTCCTCTTTAAGTGCCGATGGTTTGCGAGTGAGGTCAAAAGACATGAAAATGGGCTCATTATCGTGGATTCCATCCAATTTCATTGGGGAAAAACTGACAACTTGGTGTATCCTAGTAGTTGCGAGCAGGTAATTTAGGCTATGTGCAATTAACTTAAATTAAAAATTTAATATATATATATCATCTTATTCGTTGTGTGTGATGTACAAGTCTTTTATATGCCATGTATATATCAAAGAATACTTTGGTATGTCATTCCAGTCACGCCGCGGGGTAGATCTATCTTTGCAGAGATGGACATTGAGCCAGTAATTGATCCCATCATACCATCACCACAAGATGCAGAGGAAGATGTAGTAGAAGTTGAAGAAGGCTAGCCAAGCCTTGCAAATAGTCATCTTGAGGAGGAGGAAGAGGGAGAAAGCGATGATGATTCTACAGGAGGTGATGGAGAGGAGGAAGAATCTCTAAACTTGTTTATTGATTTGAATACTATGGGTCTAAATATGGATCCTAGTGCTTGTAGAGATCTTATACAAGATGAGAATTAATAAAACTCTCCATTCTTTCACTTGGTGTAGTATATGATTATTTTGCAAATGTTTCGCTATGTGCTTATGAATAGTATTTGTAATGGTTTTGTTGTGACTACAATGATTTATGTATAGAATTTTTAGAGTGAAAGAGAGATTAGGTGAAGTGAGCAAGCATTTTGGAGAGTGTAAGAGTTGTAGTGTGTAAATACATTTTGAGTTGTATTGGATTTAAATGGTAACCCGCGAGGGAGAGGGAGGGGAAAGGGGGTCTATGGCCTTAGAGATAATGGGCGCTGCAATATTCGCGGAAATACACGCGGTCATACAGGCGTTAAAATGCTGCTTGAACAACAAAAGGGTTTCTCTCTCCTCATTTTGAATTCCTCTCTCTTGTTTTGCGATAATGGCCCGCGGTAAACACCACGATCTCTCATAGTGTAATAGATTAGTAAGATTCAATTAACTTTAAGAATGATGTGTGTTTGCTATCTCTTACTCTAATTTCTCTCATAGATTAGTAAGATTCAATTAGTTTTAAGAAGGATATGTGTGTGTGTGTGTGTGTGTGTGCTATCTCTCACTCTAATCTCTCTACTAATAGACTGGTGAGATTGAATTAGCCTTAGATAAGGATGTGTGTGTGTTCTCTTTTACTCTAATCTTTCTAATGGATTAGTAAGATTCAATTAACTTTAGAAAAGATGTGTGTGTATGTTTTCTCTTACTCTAATCTCTCTAAGTATACCTACTCTCTCTAGTTAGTACATCTTCACTAACTTATGCATAGTTAATTGAAAGTTAATACATAAGAGAACTCATCATATTCTTATTATACATGATGAAATTCTCATTCAACAATTTTATTGTCAATTAGATTAAGTAGAATTTTGAATAATACTAAAAATTGATTTAGTTGAAGTATACAAATGGAAGTTATAATTAGATTAGAAATGTCATGCATAAAAGTAATGCAGTCCTAAAATTTCACTTGTAGTTTACACACTTAATTTTTGATTAATTAAGATTAAAAAATATTTGATGTATCAAAATTAGATATAGAACAACAACACTAAGTGTGAATCCGAGCTGGCGAGGGTTCAAATTACATACTGTCTTTGGAAACAAGGAGATTACTAGGAAATTGACCAATTTGAAGTTCTAAGTGTATAACATAAGTGTAGTACAAAAAACTGGCTCCAAAGCGTGCTCGAACCGAAGGCGCTAATGATCATGAAGCTGGTACAAGTAACGATGGAACTCCTGCGGAACATGTTATGTCTCCACCAATCGGATCAATCGAAGCTATGGTACAGGTTAGTATTGCAGTTTCAAGTTATGCATCATTGCATATGCGAGAACATAGAAATATATTATTTACCTTATGAAAAGAAAACACGGACCGAAACCAGGAGGCTTAACCCCAAGAAACTCTGCATATGTTTGACAAGTAGGAAAGATTGTCTGGTTAAACTGGTCGCTATAGGAAAGAATGTTTGTCCAAAACCTTCTGTAAGGTTTCTCTCAAGTCTCTCTACTTATTAGTGCTGGTATTATGGGGAGTTGTTGCCGAGGCGTGAGATGACGCCCAAGATGGCACCGCTGATGCTGTTGTGGGAGTACACCCAGATTAGCCCAGCTGGATACTGCAGTTTTGTTTTGCCGTGACGTGAGGATGATGCCCAGATTGGCACCATTGTTGCTGTGGCGGGAGTACGTCCAGATTAGCACAACGAATACTTGTCGAGCGATATGGGACGCTCATGAGGACAACGGTTTTTATAAATAATGTATATAGCGATCGAACATAATAGCGCCAATAGAGATTCTTAAGTGAACCTAATCCAAGGGTTGTTGGTTTAAAATTGGACAAATTCTTGTTTGACTATTTTTTGTAGGGTGAAAGCATGTTAACCTATCATGATTTTTCATGTCTCGGACAATGCTAACTAGCACAATTTTGACATATGCTAACTAGTACAATAACTTGAGCTACATCTCCAAGATCTATGACATATGATATATCAATAGAAAGCACTTGAAACAAGGAATCCAAATATACAACCTCCGACAAATTTTGATATTATTTGTAAAAAATTTATCGGACACCCAACTTTTTGAAGATGTGCTAACTTGAAACTGCTAACTAGCACAAAAAGGGCGACAGGTTAACATGCTTTCACCCTGTAATACTCTTTGAAGGGTTGCTTTAACGAACCACTATCATAAATAAAGTAAAGGAACATGTATGTTTAAACAGTGTGGTAGTAATTAGATAACAAAAGAAGGGTGAGTGTGGTGTGGAAAGTGGGAGGATGATACCTCGACGGTATCATTCTATGGAGGGGTGGACCCGATGAGTCGGGTAACTTTGGAACACTAGAAATTGTTTTTTTTAAAGTCATAAATCGTAAAAGAGAAAAACCTTGGCGGCTGTGCTTCTGAAACATGGAGAAAAAAGCGCACAGGTTGGTCACTCTAAGATTTATACTTTTAGGTATAATTGATTATAGATAGTTTTTAGATAGGGTTATGGTGGTCACGCTCCGCCATAGCAAGATAGGACCTTCACTAACGGTTCATGCCCGTGGCTATGTAGTAGCTAAGGCAATGTCCGTTGGTTTTTCTTTTTCAGGATTGGAGACCTATCAAAGGTACTCCGCTCTTCTCAAAAAGGGGTAGGGAGCTCACATTGCGTAAGCTGTTCTGTGGAATAATGCTTACCACAGGGGAATCACCTCGATGACATGGGGAAGACGATGTCCTTGTGATAAGTATTGGCTTACTGTCTGGGTACTACATCAGTAACGCAGTGAATCTAGTATCCTTATGGTGATTCAACATCCCTTCCCCTTTCTAGAAAAACATATGGGCATCGATCGGTAACACGGCTATATGATGCTCGTATGCAAGCCATTATTTCTCCTTAGATTTAGGTGGTCCTTGATTGCTAACATGGGTAATTGAGTTTTGTTTGTTAGAAGCATCTATTTTTGCATAAATGTGGCATTCATGTCATTAACCCGACCATAGGAACGCCATATAATTTGTATGTGCATGTGTAGTTCATTTTTTAAAGTATTAAGTATATGAAATACTTGGTCGGTAACGCGATCGTAAAGAGTATTTTAGATACAAATATTTAAATTGTTTGATATTGTTGTTTTTAAGTGTTCTTGTAAAAATATATACTAGCTAATCATATTCAAAATCGCGGTTTAAATGCTACGTTTACATAAATTCTATGTAAGAAAGTATATGCACACAATTTGCATGGTAAATATTCCTTTTTATCTTTTTAAAGAGGAAGGCGTTCTTTGCAATTTCCTAGTCCGCTTTGTATATAATCAACGTTTTAAATGAGCTAAAATAAATTATGTACATCACAATGCATGTATCTTCCAAGAGGCTTTTTTTTTTACACGAATCGTGATAATGTGTAAAATATAAACTCAGGTATTTTGCTATATTGTAAAAGTTTGATTTTTTTGGGATTTTTAACATGTCTGTTAGATCTAGATAATTTTATTAGGAGTGACTTATTTTTATTGCATTTTATATGAGTAAACATACCATTTTAAAGTCAAAGTGATTATCAACCTGAATAAATATAATCTTGCACAATTTTTTGAAGTTTTTAAGTCAGTGTATACTTTGTTTGAACTAGTGTGAGAGTGCACGGTTAAAGATATAAGTTAAAAATTCACAATATGCTAAAATATTTTAAATTTTTTACATGTATTGGTTGATCAGAATGAAGTACTTATAAACTACTTGTTTGCCCTGTATTTTCCACGTATAAACATTTCATTTTAAAGTGAAAATTGTTTCCAATATTTAACACCACATTTCCTAAACTCTTCAAGTCATGGTTATGGTTTGTATGGACTAGTGTGATAGTGTTTGTGATGGATTTGGCCTATTAACTTGAGAGTAGCGTAAAAAAGAGAGAGTACTTTTGTGAAACTTTGTGAGCATAGCGGTTGAACATAGCTGATGGTAGCAACATAAACATAGAATTTACTTAACTTGGCATGAATAATACTTTTGCAATGAGAGAATTTAGAGAATATGACTACAATTGAGGACCGAATTTATGTGGAGCCGGTCCCCCCTCCAATAGGCAATACAATACAATCTTTGTGCTCCTTGTGACATAGGTGATGCAATGAAGATGGAAAGCTTCATGCATCACGAGAATAACATAAAACTTGAGGAAAGCATTACAATCCCAAGCCTCAGTCCCAAGACCTCAAACACCTTCGAAGGTGGAGAGAGCTAGCATGGAATGAGGGTAGGGAAGAGGAAGAAGAAACATTTCATAGGAGAAAGAGTTAGTTCCTCACTTATCATCACTCTTCTTGCTAGCATACATAATAGCATAGTAATGAAGATGGAGAAGATGGGAAGATTAAGCATTGAGGCATGGCTCTTGGTTGGATTTGCACTATATAGCCAAGAGTGTTGGTATAGGCTATCAACCTCTCTACTTGCTTGGAGAAGGGGAGGTAGATCTTAAACTTTGCACTTCACACAATGAGAGTGTGTGTGAGTGTGTGTAGGAGAGTATACCCGCTAAGAAAGCCCCTAGCTTCCTTGGTCGACCCCCCCTTGTAGCTCATTCTTGAAGCTCATTGGAACCCTCCAGTCCTAGCCAATCACAAGCAGGAGGTAAATCAAGTAGCAAGGGTATCCTTGGGACAATTGAGTTCTCACCACAATCTTGGCCCTTAAGCCCCACACGCTTGGGCTAGGTTCTCACCTTATGTACAACCCTAGCATCTCAAGCATGACATCTCAATCATCAAGAACGTCAAGCATCTCAATCATCAAGAACCTCAAGCATGTGAGTCATCAGGCACCTCAATCACCTTAGTCATCAAGCACGACAAGCACCTTAAGCTTGTGTCGGGTTCCCACCTTAAGCTTGACCCTAGCTTACCTAAGGTCAAAGGAATTTTACACTAATTATTGGAGGTCTTCAATGAAGCTATCCCTAAGGTCTTATGCTCCATTCGTTAGCCTTGCTCTTTGATAGACCATCTCTGATTTAGGCCCCTTTGCCATTGGCCCCGTGCTTAGATATATCTATAAGCACATGTCTATATCTTAACCCTTGTTCCCGTTTATTCTACCACATTAAATGATGAATTTAATATGAGAAAATCATTTGGGCTGGTTAGATATTAGATTTTATGATAGTGTTAGTGCAGTGTGCAGCCATGAAGTAGTATTTGATATGTTGTTTTGTATTGTCGAGTGCTAAAATGACACCATATCAAAAGAAAATTATAATGCGTGCCATTCAAAAAGAATGTATTTTGGAAATATCATCATGTGATGATGGTCGCATACAACAAATTACTGAAAGTGATGTCGTCATGAAAGACCTCACTAGCACTATATGGGAGAACACAAAATGTAGGTTGTGAGGTGAAGGCCAATATGAGTTCTTGATTCCGATAGGGACTCAAGAATTTGACCCCCACCACAAGGTTAGGACATTGCTGGGCAATATGAAAGTCTATTGGAGAGACTTAAAGGAGGATATCCCTCTTGCCTACAATATGACAAAACTAGAGCTCTAGGGAAAAGTTATGGGAGGATCAGAAGGTCAACATGAAGTGTGTAAAAGCTGAGGACCAAGCCTCCTTACCCAAGAGACTGAAGATGGCCCAAGATGCGCAAGGAGCTATGGATGGTTTATCAGATGTCAGCGACACTGCCACAATCATGCACACATCTTTGAATGCTAAGTGCACTCATTTAATTGAAAATCTCCAGGAGGCCTTGGTAGAAGGTACAAGGGTTGGAGCAGGCTCTTTTGGTATGTGCACATTTTACACCATCAAAGGCATCTCCTTCTTTCCAGACCACATTACATATGTGGGAAAATGCTACAAGCGAGGGAGTGAGGCAAAATTTGATAACTTTCAGATAGAGAAAGGAATGCAAACGATTCACCCCTCTATTGTAAGATGCATTGGCTTTACAACCCAAGCTCCCTGGATCATGATATTTCCATACTACAATGGGGTCACCTTGGGGGACATGATGTGATGCTTTCCATTCGCGCGTGGAGCATTCAGACGCCACATGCACAATCTACAACATGGTTGGAGGTCTATTCTATGAGAAAATGATTGAGAAAATGCCAGCAATCTGTTACGCCTTAATTAATTGATGGCATTGTGGCTGCTCACTTGACTGGTATAGCGCACAAAGACCAACACCCGTTCAACATAATATTGGACTTTACTCGTGAAAATAAACCGCATGTTGGCATCATTGATTGGGAAATGATGCTCAGGATGCTAGCTAAGTGCGTGTCAATTAATTATCTACATCCAAGCTAATAGTCGGACCCTACAATTTTGGAGACAAAAAAAGCAAGGGAAGCAAATATTACAAAGAGACAACGGATTTCTCCTTAACTAGAAAATCCACGGTGCAGAGATATGTACACAAATCGAGCAACATTTATGCATTGGGCTAACTATTGGACATGTTGATAGATTTTTGGAGTGCAGCGAGGAAAGTTTATTCTCCAGAAGAAGTATTTTACCACCCTAACCAGGATGTTATGAGGGCCACTTAGATTAAAGTAGCTGTTGGATGAAGTTCGCAGAGTAGGAAAATAAAAAAAGGCATCTAATGTTTGATATTTTTCAAAGAACATTTAAAGACATACCCTAATCATGTACAACGACCACTTGTTGAACTTGAGTCATCCTTTTACTCGACCTAAATATTTTTGTGATAATTATTTGTCTTATTCGGGGTATTCCATTTGTATTGGTGTGTATTATCTAGTTTGGGGTGGTTCACCTCATTGAGTCATGTCTTGTATTTTAGTCAGATCAATTGTCTTGTATTTTAATCAGATCAATCATCTTTAGTCATTACAAATTTGTCATGTTATCTAGGGTATTTCAATTTTTTCTTCTAGCTCAATTGGGTTCATCCGTTGTGATTTTGCTTAGTCGCATCGATTGTGATTTGATTTAGCCGGCTTTACGACGTCTTATGTAGTGGACGAGGCTCATCTACTTTGTATATCTTTGAAACTGCTAATCGTGACAATATTCTTTTGTCAGTGATATTGAATATTTGTTATTTGTCCACTACAACTCTTAAGATAAAACGGTCGATGAAGAACAAGTTTGTGGCACCCAATCATTGCCTGATGATCAACATGAGGCGGTTGTTAATGCATTTCAACGCATGAAGTCTCTAGCGCACGGTATGTCAGCCTAGCAAGCAACACGCATTGATTGACGACTTTCAAAATGGGCAAATCTAAACCACATTCAATGAAAATAAATCAATAAACAAGTGACCAAGGACACGATCAAAACAATATGGCCATGTGAGGACACGCAGATAAAGAAAGAAAGGTGGAAGGTATCGAAATGCCTCCACAAAGCAATTAAAGAAAATGCTGAGAGGATCTTCTTGGAAGTTTATGGTTGTCCACTGTAGAATGCAGATTCTGCGTTATATTTTGCAAAAATGTTATATATTCATTTTGTGCAACAACGGCAAGTAGACTTTTCATCGAAGGAGACAACTGTTTCCACCCATGATATCAGGGAGAGTTGTGTCACTTTCACCCGAGATGAGCTAGCATTGATAGTTGAAGGTACCAACCTACAATTAAAGAGAGATAAATATATTTATAGGACACAATTGGCAGAGAAAGATTCAAAAATCACACGGCTTTCTATAGCCACCCAAACACCCCAACCCTTATAGGTCAGGATGGAGAAAAGTATTCACCACTTAAGCCAAGACGTTTAGAATCTGACAGTGCGAGTGAATCCTCCACATGTATAAGGGACATAGATCAGTCATCTTGTCTTGCATTTGTATTTGGTTCCCTCGTCTACTTCGGATGCATCTTCATCTTCCCAATTTCCAATTTGCTACAAGAATTCTGATGGATGGAGTGGATACTAATACATTGACATATGTTCATTATTACCACTTCGTCTATCTTATTTGTTTGATGAAAAATAGTAGCCAATGTGCAATGTGTTCACAAGATATTCCACAAGGAATATATGCTATGTTTGACATGGCAAATGAGTATAAATTCAAGCCCACCAAGATACCCCTAGCACAATTAGAAATCTGTTTGATGATCAAGATGTTGGTTCTGAGCATATCAATTGAGATTGACAAACTATGTATAATCATGAATATGAAGCATTGTTTATGATCAAAACACATTTTATACAAGCTCTTTCATAATAGTTTTTGGCACAATCTTCCTTCTACTCTCAGGCTATATTGAATCTCTAAAAATGTTATCTTGTTATAATTCGGAGTGTTGTGGGTCTCCTTGTAGTTCAACCTCCACATCTATTACCAGATTCTCCTTTATTTTGTCTATACTGCATTGAGATACACTGAAATTGAACTCTTCTTCATCATCTAGTTGACAATCATACAAGAAGTTTGGCATCTCCTCCTCATAGCCAGCACTTTCATTGTGATGCAATATCTTTTCATTGCAAAACATATACATTAATTTTTCCACTATGTCTGCTAATACTCTGTTGCAAATAGTGTTATGAACATACTTGTACATACTCCAACTTCTCTGTGAACTTGAGTTTTCTGCACATTGTGCCAGTACTTTCATTGCAAGAGGACGTAAGGTCGAGTAATTCTCTCCACCATTCATCATCCACCACTTTCATGCAGGTTGCTCGTTTTCCATTTGACTGCACAAAGTCATTCTCAAAAGGACCTTCTTTTAATCTAAATGCATTCATTTCTTTGATACAATCAATTTGGTCATGAAGGTTGGAGTAGAACGTGTTGACCACGTGATAAAAATCAATGACCACCTCTATATTGGAGATCATGTCTAAATTCCAATACTCTGGATCGAGCATGTAAGACACAATATGGAGTGGACTATGAGCACTCTTCCATCTTGCATGAAAATACTTGGCCAAAATTCCTCATTGTTTGATAGACAATGGTAGTCTCGCCACTCCTTCTCTACTACATACTCTTTTAGCTCCACATGATTTTCAAGACTTTGTTGGAGTCATCACCATGTCATCCACATTTTGCCCATATTTGGTGCCTTTTGATCAAGGCTACAAAACGCAAATATAACGGGCATCATTACATGGTATTCATCCATTAAACTCCTCCACTAAGAAGCCTTGTTTATATTGCCATGTAGACATGTAATTTTCTCTTTTACTTTTTCTTTCTACTCAAGCTGCCATTCATAAAGGTCATGCAATTGAAGGTGTCAATCACAAGACACTTATTGCAGAGAAGTGATTCCAATGTATCAAAATGCATGCAATACCGAGTTTCAACATCACTGACATGCGCATTCTGTAGAAATCGAGCACTCTTTGTCGTTTCAAGATAATTTTACAACCTGACGCGTTGTGTCAATTATCTTGGCCAACCATGTGGTTTCTTCACTAGTGTATGAATCCTTTAGCACCAAGTTTAAGCTGTGCATATTACAACCATTGATGAAAATGTATGGAAATAACTTTTTTATTAATTTAGAAGCATTCTTTGCGTTCTCCATGACTACTTGCACGACATGTTCATCACAGATTTCTTTAATTACATTAATCCAGACCTTAGAAATATATTTGCCACTTTTAATTGCACCAAAACTCTTAATCGTATTTATGAACGTTTCTCCCCTTGGACAAACCAACGATACACTAATTAGTGGTCCTCTTTGAATATTTGACTAACCGTCACTCACAATTGTGCACCCTGAAAGCAAAATATTCCCAAGTATTATTTTGCCAACGTGCTCTTTGACTTTGATGTAACATTTGTTAAAGAGAACATTTCATATTGTGTGATAAGAAGGAGCTGAAAAGCCTGGGACAAAGTCAGCCATTTTTTTCAAAGCGGCCTTCCAATGATAGTTGTCTATCATGACCAAAGCACTTCTAGTGAAGAATATTGCTTTGGCGAGTGCACTTTGTGCTTCTTCTACAGGATACATCCAAAATCTTTGATGCAATGATTTTTTACCAAGTCCGCCTTCATTTGGACGCTGAAGATTAGCGTTGCTTGACATTTTCTCTCCCTGCATAGGCTGTTCTTCAAGGTTAGTTGGTGTCACAGCAGGATCAATAGAGTTAATATTTGGCTCTCACTACTCTTGACTTGCATCCATAACAAAGCTATATCTCAAACGCTTTGCAATTGCAGGTACCTAAGGATGTTCACATTTCTTACAACTTTTTTTAACACTACCACAAAATGGTCCCTAATACGTGGTGCACCACCTGATTTTTTTGTGAAGCAAAATTTACATTGCCAGTCCATATATTGAGCGCATATGTTGTGACCATAATCCCACTCTTTGCCAAGAGCTTTTATATTGTTTGGTTCTTTGTACCACTTGTGCTGACGTTTTTCTCCATTGCTTTTAAATTAAAACTGAAGAAAAAAGAACTAGAAGTTCAGGTCTAAAAACACTTTTCTCCTTTTTAATACATATTAAAAAACCATTGACTAGGAAAGCAAGCAAATCTACATGATATGATATTTGCAATGCACACTAGTACATCCACATATCAATCACCTATGTTTTGAGCAAACATATACATTGCAATGCATTCTCTGCATGGCATAATAGATACAACAATGCTATGAATTTTGCAATGCAATTATTATTAGGATGATTATTTCTACGTCCTCATTGATTTGCAAACAATAAGAAACATCTAATTCCAAATGGTACAAAGGATAATCATCTTCTACACAGAACGATGTCAGTTGCTAGCAACAAAAACACACGAAAACAATAAAATCTATGATTGGTCATGTCATAATGCAATCTCTGTATTGGACAATGCATGAAATAATGCAAAGAAATCTTCAATATAATCGGCTGGATTCTCTAACTAAGCTTCATCAATGTCATGGTGGCTCTTGCAGATGTAAATTTATAGATCTCCGAAGCTCAATGGTTTTGTTTATCAATATACCTTTGATATAAGTGGATTTGAAGTGAGTGAGTGAGAGAGAGAGAGTACACCCAAGTCTTCATACAAAAGACATGCTAAAGAGAGAGACATATGTACGGTCCTTCACCGTAGCTATACAACTCACAAATTTGTCAAGAAAAACACTAAGTGATTCTTTTAGGGGACCTGTACATGGCTTGGCCTATTGAGTCTTTAAAATTTTAACAACCAAAAGGAATTCTTCGACTCATGAACAATTTGAGTCAAACCTAATTGGGTATCCCCGGTATGGGCAAAGCCTTTCCTCCCTTATACGGTCCCTACGGTCAGTAAATCCTTGTCCCTCTTGGTGTAGGCATCGACACTCTTTGCATCATCTGTTATTATGTGCATCTGCTGTCTTGCAATAAACATTACGAACATTGTCTAGTCGTTATCTATATCTAATGCCATAGCTATAGCAATTTTTGCATTACACATGAAACCCAAAAGTTACTTGAGTGATCTTTAAAAAACAAAGATGACGGTAGATAGAAAATCTTTCATCATTTTGGATAATGTTGACCTTAGAAAAATAGTTTGGCTTTGCGGGTACATTTTCTAATCTGCATGCTTGCTCGATGGAGGAGCTAACCAATTTTTTAATGGCAACCCAAGAAATAGAGAATCCGTGGGAGGAGAGTTCTTATTATTTTTTTGGTCAATCTAAGCCAAAAACCACCTTTTTACATATATGGATTGATGATCATGTTGGGTGGATAGAAATCTAGAGCTCCTTCTTCTGAAAGAGAGTCTACATCTTGTTGATTATTACATAGTCAATTGGCACAGGGAGGTCAATTTGGTATCTATAGATGTTATCGTAGAAATAATGGAGGAACTTGCATCTATTATTCCTTCTAGAAAACTATTTCCGAGTGACTCCTATTATTCTCTTTTGTGGAGATGAGCTATGGATGTCACAAATTTTATGTTATTTGAAAGATTTGATGTAAGGTCTCAATGCTTTACTTTGTGTCAACTTATAAAGACTATTGTTTTTTAATTTGATGAAAGTCGGTTTTAAATGAATAAATATAAGTGTAACAAGACTTGATTTCGAGGTGTTTTAGTAATAAATTTTGTTTTCTAGGAAGTTTTTGTCATTTTAAAGTTAGTCCACTGTGTAGAAGGATGTGTGGATTGTTTTCGTCCGATAAAATTTTTTGATCCGGAAGGCACTTTCTGGGGCATTTTTGAAGGCGTTAACGTGGGATTTTGAAAAAGTGATGTACGAAGCGATTGAAGCCTGCGTTATAAGGAACAACTTTGGTTCTTTGAGTCTTTAGAGATTTTGATGTTTTGATGCTCGTTGAAGGCCAAAGATTAAGAAAAAAGTTGGATTTGCTGTTTTTGCATCGTTTTTGTAGAAAATGCTGTTTTGCAGGTTGATTTTCAGCAAATCGGAGCAGGCTATGGAAATTTTCCATCACATAGTCGTCGAAGAGCGCAGCGAGGGCAACAAGATCGTATGAGATGGACTTGGGCTGTTTTGGCTCCGTTTGGGAGTTATGTTCAGTTGAAGACAGCTGAAAAAAACTAACCTCTACGGATCGCTTCGCGATCACGTTTTTTTACCTTGTTCTCGCAGGTATATTAGCGCGCAAGTCGAGTCGACCGAGCGCCAAAAATAGAAAAGCGGCTATTTTAAGAGGTCGCAGGCTTTTGGAGGAGAATAGAAGGACGGGTGGTGCGTTTTGGGGGATTCACCATTCTCTCTTCTGCGAGTGCGAGTGCGAGTGCGAGTGAGACGCTGCATGCAAGCGAATTGAAGCTCGGGGGTGGTCGGGAGGTTCGAGCTCCGTACAACGGATTGCGCCCATATATATATTCAATTGCTCCTCTGTTGTATCAAACACTATCAATACAAAGATTTCTTCCTCTGTTTTGCTGTCTATCTCTATTATTGTGTTCCCGTGACAATTGGTATCAGAGCAAGCGGTTGATTCTGGACATGGACGGATACGAGAAGAAGATAAAGGAGCAAGAATACCTGATTCGACGACTACGAGAGGATCTGGAAATTTCAAATCGGGAGCGTGCTGAGGCTCTGCGAGGCAAAGCAACACGAGACCCTGATATCTATGTGGAAATTAATGGTGAACAGGAAGACGGAAACCATGCTATTCCACCAGGAAACAATAATCAACGAGTGGGCGCTGGGGCACCGGGCGGTGGAGATGGTGGTGATGATGGAGATGATGATGATGGGAACGGTGGTGATGGACGTCGCGGTCGTCCACACGAAAGAGAGCGGAATGACGGCGAAGCGGAAACTAAGGAAAGGAGAGGACGAAGAAGGGAACGTGATGGAGAAGATGCAGATGAAGATTCTGAAAGGGCAGCTTTGCAGCAAGTCTTCAAGAAGGCAAAGATTAATGAGTTTAATGGCATCGAGAAAACTGGTGAAGATCTCGAAGCATGGATTGAAGAGTTAGAAGATTATTTTGCATTGAAGAAGTTCTCTGAAGAGGCAAAAGCAAAGGTTGCAGTTGTTCATCTTCGACAAACCGCAAAGCTTTGGTGGAAAGCATACCTTAAACAACGAACAAAGGTTACTCCAGTCACTTGGGAGGAATTTAAAATGCAAGCGTATAAAAGGTACTGTTCTCCACACTATGAGATGGATAAAAACATGGAGTTTTACAAGTTTCAGCAGCAACCTGAGGACGAGCCAAGTCTTACTGTACATGAGTATAAGGAGAAGTTTTTGCGACTTCACAAGTATGCACCGGAAGTAGAAGGAGAGGCGTTGACAAACAAATTTATCGAAGGACTGCGTAAAGATCTGTATTATCAAGTAAAGGGTGCAGGGGTTACCGATTTTCTAGATGCTATTGCGAAGGCCGAAAATTATGAGAAGAAGGTGAAGTATGAGAGGCGCAACCCTACTCCAAGCAGAATTATACCTACCGGGCATAGAATGCAGAATAGGCCTTTTCAGACAAACACTGAGTTTCTCCGAAGGAATTTTACAAATAATCAGAGAAGACCACCCAATAATTTTTCAAATCAGAATCAGAATTTCAATCGAAATTAGAGTACAAATCAAAATGCTGTAACCAACTGCAATCAAAATTTGGGACAGAATACTGTAAACAACCGCAATCAAAATTTGGGTCAAAATGATGCAAATCAGAATCAAAGAAGACGACAACCGCTGCGGTGGCAACATGATCCTGCTTTTCTAGAACGAGCAAGGAGATTTGGGTTATGTTTTCGTTGCGGTGAGCAAGGTCACAAGACGTTCGAATGCCCAAATAAGGAGATCGATCAGGCTGTTCTTGCACGAATGGAAGCCAATATGAATGCGATGGACACCACGATTGAGGAAGCGAGCGAGGAAGGTAAGTGCTCTGAAATTCCTATGAAATGCATGACAACGTCTGTCCATCATTTAAGGGCATCCGTTATAAGAATTCGGGGTAAGATAGGAACTGAAATTGTGAATTTTCTCATTGATTCGGGTAGTACGCATTGTTTTATGTCTAACAAGCTTGCGCAGACTTTGAAATTGAATTTTGATTCCCAGATTAGGAGGCCTGTAGAATTGGAAAATGGGAAGAAACATTATACACAGGGTCATATTCAGAACTTACCTTTTTTGCTGAACAAAGAGAAACATTCGGGAGAATTTTATGTTATTAGCATGGGTGAACGGGATGTAATTTTGGGAATGGATTGGTTGGCTGCGAACCATGCATTGATTGATTGTGAGAGGGGTGAGTTGGTTTTTAAAAACAGAGATGGTCATGCGATTAAAGCTGAGGAGAGAAATACTAAATCACTTCTGATTTCTGCCATGAAGCTTTTGAGGGGGGTGAGACAAGGGTGTGAGACGTTTCTTGTGTTTGCTAACGAGATTAAAGAGGATTCTGGGAATAAACAGAAAGGGGAAAATCCAGAATTTGTAGAGGATCTCTTACATGAATTTAAGGATGTGTTCCCGGACGATCTTCCTGGTATGCCTCCGCGTAGAGCGGTAGACCACGCCATAGATCTATATCCAGGAGCAACACCTTATTCAAGGGCTCCATACAGGTTCAATATTGATGAGCTTAAAGAGCTCAAGATACAACTTGATGACCTTTTGAAAAAGGGTTTTATTAAACCTAGTGTATCTCCTTGGGGCAGTCCTGTGTTATTCCAAAAGAAAAAGGATGGTACATATAGGTTATGCATTGACTACAGGGGGTTAGACAAACAGACCATTAAGAACAAATATCCTCTTCCTCACATAGATGAATTGCTTAGCCATTTGAGTGGTGCCACAATATTTTCAAAGGTTGATCTTCGTTCTGGCTACCATCAAATCCGCATTAAGGTCGAGGACATTCCAAAGACTGCTTTTCGTACGCGTTATGGGCATTATGAATTTACAGTTCTTGCTTTTGGTTTGACTAATGCACCAGCAACTTTCATGTGTTTAATGAATAATATTTTTCACCCGTATCTTGATGACTTCATTCTGGTATTCTTACATGATATTTTTGTGTATTCTAAGAATGAAGAAGATCATGCATTGCACTTAAAGAAAACATTTGAGGTTTTGCGTGAACATAAATTGTATGCCAAAGCAAGTAAGTGTACTTTTGCAAAGGATCAGATTGTGTACTTGGGAAGAGTGATTTCTAAAGAGGGGATTCACATTGACCTTGACAAAGTTAAGACTATTGTGGAGTGGCCAACACCAAAGTCATTAAGGGATGTGAGAAGCTTTATGGGTCTAGCACAATATGAGAGAGCACACATTAAAGATTTCTCTAAGATAGCAAGTCCTTTGACCGAATTGACCAAGAAAGACAAGGGTTTTGTGTGGACTTCTACCTGTGAGACTGCTTTTGAGACCTTGAAGGCTAAAATAGCAGAAAATTGTGTTTTGAAAGTTCCTGAGATGGGCAAACCATTTGTTGTGTCATGTGATGCTAGTGGTGAACAACTAGGGTGTGTTTTGACACAAGAAGGAAGAGTGGTTGCATATGAGTCTAGGAAATTAAGACGACATGAATTGAACTATGCAACACATGATCTAGAATTGCTTGCTGTTGTTCATGCATTGAAACATTGGCGTCATCTTTTGCTTGGTGTCAAATTTGAATTGCGTACTGATCATCAAAGTTTGAAGTATATTTTCACGCAGCCATTGTTAAACAACAGACAAAGGAGATGGATTGAATTGTTGGCTGAGTATGATTTTGACTTGAAGTATTTGTGTGGGAAAGAAAATAAAGTTGCAGATGCATTGAGTCGTAGGCCCATGTGTAATTTGTTGACTGTTGTGCGATCCAATTTGGTTGATGAGATACATGCCGAAGTTGAAAGCGATTCTTTTTACATGCCTATTTTGAAATTCTTGCGTGAGAATATTGGTGAGATGTATGAGAACAGATATCACTTGTATAAGGGAAATCTGTATTATTATGACCGCTTGTGTATTCCTGCAAATTCTGCTTTTAAGAGTCAAATTCTGCATGAGTGTCATAACTCACCTTTTTCTGGTCATTCTGGATTGAGTAAGACATATGAAAAGATTAAAAGTTCATTCTTTTGGCCACGTATGAAATTGGATGTTAAGAATTATGTGCGTGAATGCTTTCAATGTCAACAAGTTAAAATTGAACATAAGAGGATGCCTGGTGACCTTCAACCCTTAGACATTCCTTTAGAGAAGTGGGAGTCTATATCCATGGACTTTATTATTAGACTTCCTACTACTCGTGGAGGGTATGACTCGATCTTTGTGGTAGTAGATAGACTCACAAAACAGACTCACTTCTTTCCCGTGAAAATAACTGATACTGCTTTGACCATTGCACGCTTGTTTGTGAAAGAGATATTTCGTTTGCATGGCATGCCCAAGAGCATAGTGTCTGACAGAGATTCTAAGTTCACTTCACATTTCTGGAGAGCGACTTTTGACTCTATAGGTACCCAGTTACGCATGTCTACTGCTTTTCATCCTCAAACTGATGGGGAAACGGAGAGAGTGAATCGTATTTTAGAAGATATGTTACGAATGTATGTGAATGAAAACCAATCTAATTGGAATGAATATTTGCCTTTGGTTGAATTTGCATACAACAGTTCATATCATTCATCTATTAGGATGACCCCGTTTGAAGCAATGTATGGCTATAACTGTCCCACACCTATAAATTTTCTTAGCTCAAGGAATAAGGTAGAACTGTCACGTGAGATGCTTGAAAAGATGGATAACGAGTTGGCCAAAATCAGGGGGAATATTAGAGAAGCCCAAAAGAGACATAAATTGTATTATGACAAGAAACATCGGGTTGTGGAGTATGAAACTGGGGAGATGGTTTTCATAAAAGTTATTCCCGAGAAGTCTCATTTAATTCTTGGGAAGGATAAGCGATTGTCTCCACGATTTGCTGGGCCATTTAAAATTTTGAAGCGCATTGGTTCATTAGCTTACAAATTGGAATTGCCTTCTCATGTCAAAGTGCATCCTGTATTTCATGTGAGTTTATTGAAAAAGTATGTTCCTAACGTGCACCATGTTTTACAGGACAACTCTAAGTTGAAAGATGACGGAACATTGACAGTAGAACCAGATTTAGTGCTAGATAGGCGTGTCAAACATTTGAGAAATAGAGACATTGTGGAAGTTTTGGTTAAGTGGCAGAACTATCCAGTAGAGGATGCATCTTGGGTTGATCTTAGTGTTTTGCAAAGCAAATTTCCCTCCTTCCAACTCTGAGGACAGAGTTAATTTTGAAAAGGGGAGATTGTAACAAGACTTGATTTCGAGGTGTTTTAGTAATAAATTTTGTTTTCTAGGAAGTTTTTGTCATTTTAAAGTTAGTCCACTGTGTAGAAGGATGTGTGGATTGTTTTCGTCCGATAAATTTTTTTGATCCGGAAGGCACTTTCTGGGGCATTTTTAAAGGCGTTAACGTGGGATTTTGAAAAAGTGATGTACGAAGCGATTGAAGCCTGCGTTATAAGGAACAACTTTGGTTCTTTGAGTCTTTAGAGATTTTGATGTTTTGATGCTCGTTGAAGGCCAAAGATTAAGAAAAAAGTTGGATTTGCTTTTTTTGCATCGTTTTTGTAAAAAATGCTGTTTTGCAGGTTGATTTTCAGCAAATCGGAGCAGGCTATGGAAATTTTCCATCACATAGTCGTCGAAGAGCGCAGCGAGGGCAACAAGATCGTATGAGACGGACTTGGGCTGTTTTGGCTCCGTTTGGGAGTTATGTTCAGTTGAAGACAGCTGAAAAAAACTAACCTCTACGGATCGCTTCGCGATCACGTTTTTTTACCTTGTTCTCGCAGGTATATTGGCGCGCAAGTCGAGTCGACCGAGCGCCAAAAATAGAAAAGCGGCTATTTTAAGAGGTCGCAGGCTTTTGGAGGAGAATAGAAGGACGGGTGGTGCGTTTTGGGGGATTCACCATTCTCTCTTCTGCGAGTGCGAGTGCGAGTGAGACGCTGCATGCAAGCGAATTGAAGCTCGGGGGTGGTCGGGAGGTTCGAGCTCCGTACAACAGAGTGCACCCATATATATATTCAATTGTTCCTCTGTTGTATCAAACACTATCAATACAAAGATTTCTTCCTCTGTTTTGCTGTCTATCTCTATTATTGTGTTCCCGTGACAATAAGAAATTTAAAATATACTATATATTCCACTTTTGTGTCAAATAGATGGAGCCTAGAGACACAAGGCTACATAGGTGCCAATGTAATTATAAGTGCAAGCATAGCTCTCTTGGGTATGAGCTTGTTAGTAGGAGGACATACTATGAGCACCTTCGTCACAATCGCAATGGGGATCTTCATCCAAGCATGAGTATTGGAAATTTTGAGCATCCCACCTCCAACTCTCAACCTACTACTATGGTTGAGACTGCTCATACATCATCACATCAAGTACCTAGAAAACAACGGTGTTCATGAAAAGCATATTGCTATGGTGTAAGGTTGGTAGCTCCATCAACCCATAAACGACATCAGGATTTTGAGGCTAGATATCAAGAAATAAACTCGGTATTTGGCATTCAAAGTATACATGATTCACGGTGTCAAGAAACCATTGTACCTACAAGCACAAACAAATTTCAGTCAGAGTTGAATTTTCAAATTCTTGAATGTAGTACTTTTGAATCTATCATTTATGAAAATCACGATCAAGGTTTTGAAGAGAATGAGCTTGCTATCTTCCATGGCTATTAAGCTCCTGCAATTGTTGAAGGTGGTCAAAACCTTGAAGAGCATGAGAATGCAAGGAATCTTGACAATGAAGGTCTACTAAACAACGAGCAAGAACGACAACATGAGGAAGATGTGGCCAATACAAATGATACTATTTTCCAAAAAATAGTTCAAATGCAAGCCCTATGAGATGAACATCAAGTCTTTATTGATTTTCAAGATCATATGCTGAAGCTTTTGTTGGGAAAAAGCATAGAGAATGGGCAGAGAGTTTGAGTTCTCTTTGGCAAAGCTTTCAGACAGTTGGGAAGGCAATCTTGGTCACATCAATGCTCTATCATGTTGGCCAAAGTTGAACACAATGTAGAGAAGCCTCAATATGGTGTACAATGAGAGATATCTCATTTGTATGGGTCTAAAGGATAATACTCATCATCCTAATTTGTAGGACCCAATAAACCAGGATAAGTATGTGGGCAATGATGTGTTGTGCTTATGCCAACAATCTGAAGGACGCAAGGGTAGGAAATTGAAAAGGGATTGTCCTTGTTGTTGCTGTGAAATATGTACAAAGTGTGCTTTGCCACCAAAAAAAAGATTTTCTTTGACTATCTTCCTATTCAAAAGCAATTAGAGCTTATATCTTCTTCTTGTAGCATGTGCCACAATATCTTCTGTATGTCGTGTCACAAGGATAGATGGTTGATCGATCGACCACAGATTGATCTATGGTTATTGTTGAATTTTGGTATGGTCCCAAGTGTACGGATCTTCAAGACTATTGGAATCCAACTTCAACCTTTGAGCTTCCTGTCATTTGTGCCTATCATTTGCGAAAGATGTGGTCACTCTTACAAGGCATGGCCATCAACATATGCTGCTAACAAGTTATCCTTGAATTGGACCAACGATCAACAAATGTATGCTTTTACATGGAAGTCGTGTCGTAGATTGATCAAAAGCCCAAAGAAGACCGTCAAGGTATCTCTCTTCTTCCAAAGCATTAGCTTCTTGATCATTTTTTGAACTTTTGTATCTTCATTGGATCTTTTTCTATTATGATTGTTAGGGAGATCCTTGAAACTTTGCACTACTGCTCCATTGGGATGGTTTTAAATCATAAAAAATGACACAAAAAATTTCCAAAGTTGTGGAAATTAGAGTTTTGAACTCTAGAAATAAATCTATTTTACAGACTATACCAGTTTTATTTGTCCCTTTCACTTGCAAGAAGATTATTGGAGCCTTCGGAGATGTTTTTCATGTGTTTTTGGATCCACTAGTGAGGGAGTTAGAGAAATTATATGTAGATGGATTTATAGTTAATTTCAAGTATCCTTCTCATTTGATGGATGCGGCATTGGTCTGCTCAATGGACATCAGATTGTGTGCAACAATAATGATGGTCACTAGAGACCACCCTGCTCAATGCAAGATTGGGCTATCTAAGGATGGTGGTCGGACAACACTTTTGTTGTAGGGACAAGGCATATGCCACTTTGGATTCATCAGGCTCAAGCTTTCAAGGGACATGTCTCTATGACAAAAATTGCTTCCAATATCTTTATCCACCTCCGAAGAGAAGTATAGTTGAAATGCAGGCTCCCTTGTCTCAATCCATTAGAGTAACTTCTCAGAATCAATGCAAGGAGATACTAAAGCGTGTGGGGTTGAGTGGAAAATCAAACTTATGGAGACCATATGAGCTTTATGGCTTTGACTGTTAGGAAATAAGACATAGCTAAATAGATAATTGAGTAGATTACTTAATGGAGAGAGGCAGATTTATATACACGAGATTATAGAGTAGAGAGAGAGAGAGAGAGAGTACACACGATATACGTGGTTCACCCAATGTGGGCTACGTCCACGGGAAAGCAACTACTCAATGGCTTTAGTACTTCAAAACAAGAAGTAGTTTACAAAGGGATTATACCCTTAATGGAGCTCCCTCCTTGCTTCACTCTCACCACCTCACACTCACCTTGTTGCATCAACTTCACACTATGAAATGTGTGTAGAAATGGCCTCCTTTTATAGGACAAAAGGGCTGCCCTCTCTTATGAGAGACAGCCATGTGTAGCCGCCCTTGTGCGAATAAGTCCAAATCGGACCCTCCAATCCGCCCATGTGTGGCCGCCCTTGAAAAGACAAGTCCTCTTTTGAATTCGGCCACCGGCCATTGAATTCGGCCACCGGCCACCGTCCATTGACTTCCGACCACCGACCACCGGCCATTGACTTCCGACCACTGGCCATCGGCCATTGACTACAGGCCACCAGCCAACCGACCAGTTGTTTTCCGACCACTTTCTGGCCGCCGTCCGGCCATAATATTCTGGCGAAAAAAAAAAGTCTCGGGGGCCTCCGCCCCCGAGGCCTTTAAAGTTGCCCCTGATTCTTGTCCGTGAAAATTTTGATTTCTGGTGAGTGATTTTCCTTCACGCACGATGGCTTCTCCTCATAATGGGGGCCTTACAAATGTGCGTTTTTACCACAGAAAATTACAAGGGTAAATCAGGCTCCATACTTAACAATCTCCCACTTGGAGACTGATCTCCAAATCAAACTTGTGACTGCTTTCCATTATGGCTTCTTATCCTTGAATGCCGATTGAAGATGAGCAAAATCTCAACTTCTCCTTGTTGACCACCTTTGTAAACATGTCTGCAGGATTTTCACTTGTATGCACCTTTCCTAGCTTTAGTTGTCCCTCTTCCAAAAGAGTGCGTATGAAGTGATATCTCACCTCAATGTGCTTTGTCCTTGAATGAAAGGCTGAGTTCTTCGCAAGATGGATAGCGCTTTGGCTATCACTGTACAAGACACAATTGTCTTGTTTGAATCCAAGCTCTTCTAAGAATCTGTGAAGCCACATAATTTCTTTGCTTCCCTCCGTCATTGCTACATACTCTGCTTCTGTGGTAGAAAGTGAAACCACTTTCTGTAGCTTTGAAGCCCAGCTTACTGCTGTGCCTCCAACCGTGAACACATAGCCAGTAGTGCTCCTTCGAGTATCTTTGTCACCTGCCATATCTGCATCAGCATACCCTTCTAGAAAAATATCAGTTCCTCCAAAATACAAAGCATTTGTTGTTGTCCCTTTTAGATACCTAAGTATCCACTTCAAAACTTGCCAATGCTCTTTACCTGGGTTGTCCATGAAACTACTCACAACTCCCACTGCATGTGCAATGTCTGGCCTTGTCCAGACCATAGCATACATTAGAGAACCTATCGCTGCAGCATATGGAACTTTAGACATATAGGCTATCTCCTCTTGTGTCTTTGGACACATATCCTTCGTTAGTTTAAAATGACCAGCCAAAGGTGTAGTAACTGGTTTTGCATTTTGCATTGCAAACCTTTCTAGTACCTTCTTGATGTAATCTTCTTGAGATAGCTTTATTGTCTTCTTTGTCCTGTCCCTTGATATTTTCATACCAAGTATCCTCTTTGCAGCACCTAAATCTTTCATTGAAAAAGATTTGGACAGCTCCTCTTTTAGGTCTTTGATGTCCTGCATGTTAGCACTTGCAATCAACATGTCATCAACATACAACATTAGGATGATGAATTTCCCATCTCCCAAATTCTCCGTGTAGACGCAGTGATCCGAGTTGCATCTTGTGAATCCATGATCCAACATTCATCGATCAAACTTCAAGTACCATTGTCTTGATGCTTGCTTTAAACCATACAAGCTCTTGTTTAATCTGCAAACCATTTTCTCCTTACCTTTTACTTCATACCCCTTTGGTTGAAGCATGTAGATTTCCTCCTCTAAGTCACCGTGAGGGAATGCCGTATTTACATCCATTTGCTCGAGATTTAGATCATGAGTAGCCACAAGGCTTAAGACAAGCCTAATTGAGTTCATTTTTACAATAGGAGAAAATATTTCATTGAAGTCAATACCTTTCTTTTGAGAAAAACCTTTTACCACAAGCCTAGACTTGTACCTTTTCTTCCCACCTTCTTCTTCCTTTAGCTTGTACACCCATTTGTTTTGAAGTGCTCGCTTACCTTTAGGCAACTCAACCAACTCCCATGTTTGGTTGTGATGTAGTGAGTCCATCTCCACTTGCATGCTCTTCGTCCATTCTTCTTTGGATTCATGTTGCATAGCTTCTTCATATGATTCCGGCTCTCCAGAATCTGAGATCAAGAGATGGTTGAAGGAAGGAACAAACCTTTCTGGAGGTCTACTTGCTCTTGTAGATCTTCGGGGAATAGGTTGAGGCTCCTCATTTGGTTGACGTTGTTGCACATTGTCACCGTTTGCAGTCCTTGAGTCTTCATCGTCCTCAAGCTCCATGTACTCATCACCTGTTTCTTTTGTTTGTTTTCTTTCCAAGTAATCTTTGTACATATTTTGTTCGTTAAAAATTACATCCCTACTCCTTAAGATTTTACCATCTTCAGGATTCCATAGGCGATACCCAAAGTCTCCTTCTCCATAGCCAATGAAGAAACACTTTTTGGACTTTGCATCTAACTTTGATCTTAGGCTTCTATCTATGTGCATGAAAGCCTCACACCCAAACACTTTGAGAAATGCATAATTCACCGGTTTACTTGTCCATGCCTCTTCTGGAACTCCCCCATCCAATGCCGTTGAGGGTGACCGATTGATTAACTACACAGACGCACTTACAGCTTCTACCCAAAGCTCAAGCGGTAGGCCTGCATGTAGCCGCATGCTTCATGCTCGTTCCATGATTGTCTTGTTCATTCTTTCCGAAATCCCATTTTGTTGAGGTGTCCTTGGGGTTGTCCTTTGCCTCCGAACGCCATTGCTAGCACAAAAGCTTTCAAAAGCTTGGCTGCAATATTTGCCTCCATTGTCGGATCTGAGGCATTTAACCTTGGTACCTGTTTCATTCTCCACAAAGGCTTTCCACCTTTGAAATATGGAAAATACATCGGATTTATTCTTCATGACATAAACCCATGTTTTTCTAGTCGCATCGTCTATGAATGTTACATAGTACATTGAGCCACCAAGTGATGGTGTACTTGCAGGACCCCAAACATCAGAATGAACCAACTCAAGTTTTTTATTTTTTCTTTCATTTCCTGATTTTTGAAATTTTACCGTCTTTTGTTTACCATAAACACAATCTTCACAGAACTCTAAGTCCACTTCTTTCAAACATGGTAGAAGCTTCTTTGTTTGAAGGATTTGCATTCCTTTGGCACTCATGTGCCCAAGTTGGTAGTGCCACACCGCACTGTCAACTTCTGTAGTTGCTGCACAAGCTGAAGGTTGCGTGCTAACAGTACACAAGTAAAGTGTACCGACTTTTTCACCCTTGGCAACCACCAAAGATCCCTTTGAGATCTTCCACCATTTGTTTCTGAATGCAATGTTGTGACCTTCATCGTCCAATTGTCCTGTAGAGATCAAATTTTTGCGAAGAGAAGGAACATGCCTAACATCTTTAAGCTTCCATTCATTTCCGTTAGCAGTTTTGACAGAAACTGTACCTTTGCCGACAATCACACAAGCTTCATCATCTCCCAAGTATACATACCCAAAATTACCTTTGGTGTAGTCTTGGAAATGTTGCTTGTGTGGTGTCGTCTACTATCCAGGAATTAGACACATTGTCTAATGAGAGAATTAGAGCATCTTGCTCTACTTTACCTGCCACATTGGCTTCCGATGTTGGCTTGTTGTCTTGAGACTCTGTCTCCTTCTTCTTCTTGGACCAAAAATCCTTCTTGACGTGGCCCTTCTTGCCGCAGTTCCAACATTCAAGAAGTGACTTTGTGCGTGACTTGCTCCGCCTTGAGCGATCACGACCCTTTTGGTTTTTGAACCTCTCCTTAAGCCTTCCTCTTGTTTCCACTGATAGTGCAGCACTTGATGATTCTCCTGTGCTTCTCCTTTGCATTTCCTCGCTCAGGAGAACACCCACAACATCATCAAACTTAAGAGTATTTGTGCTAGAGATAGAATTACTTACAGCCATCACAAGGCTGTCCCAACTATCCGGTAGAGATGATAGTATAAGCAGAGCTCGTACTTCGTGATCGAAATTGATTTTCACTGATCGAAGTTGACTTATGTTTGTGTTAAAGTCATTTAGGTGTTCTGCAACTGAACCATTCTCTGCCATCTTTAGATTGAACAAGCGCTTCATAAGAAATACCTTATTGGATGCCGATGGTTTCTCGTAGAAGTCATCAAGTGACTTCATCAAGTCCTCCGTGGTCTTCATCTCCGAAACATTGAAGGCCACCGTTGATGCCAATCTTAACCGGATTGTTCCCACTGCCTTTCGATCAAGGACAATCCATGCTTCATCTGCCATTGTTGCGGGCTCCTTCGCAAGACCGCCTAGTGGCAAATAGAGGTCCTTCTGGTAGAGATAGTCTTCAATCTGCATCTTCCAATGTTGGTAGTTTTTGTCGTTGAACTTCTCAATCTTGAGCTTCCCTATCTCCGCCATAACTCCCACTCAATTCAAGGAATCCTTTCCTTGAGATAATTTAGCTACGAGCAAACCTTGCTCTAATACCAGTTGTTAGGAAATAAGACGTAGCTAAATAGATAATTGAGTAGATTACTTAATGGAGAGAGACAGATTTATATACACGAGATTATAGAGTAGAGAGAGAGAGAGAGAGAGAGAGTACACACGATATACGTGGTTCACCCAATGTGGGCTACGTCCACGGGAAAGCAGCCACTCAATGGATTTAGTACTTCAAAACAAGAAGTAGTTTACAAAGGGATTATACCCTTCATGGAGCTCCCGCCTTGCTTCACTCTCACCACCTCACACTCACCTTTTTGCATCAACTTCACACTATGAAATGTGTGTAGAAATGGCCTCCTTTAATAGGCCAAAAGGGCTGCCCTCTCTTATGAGAGACAGCCATGTGTAGCCGCCCTTGTGCGACTAAGTCCAAATCGGACCCTCCAATCCGCCCATGTGTGGCCGCCCTTGAGAAGACAAGTCCTCTTTTGAATTCGGCCACCGGCCACCGGCCATTGACTTCCGACCACCGGCCACCGGCCATTGACTTCCGACCACTGGCCATCGGCCATTGACTACCGGCCACCGGCCAACCGACCGGTTGTTTTCCGACCACTTTCCGGCCGCCGTCCGGCCATAATATTCCGGAGAAAAAGAATATTCCGGCGGAAAAAAAAGTTTGGGGGACCTCCGCCCCCGAGGCCTTTAAAGTTGCCCCTGATTCTTGTCCGTGAAAATTTTGGTTTCTGGTGAGTGATTTTCCTTCACGCACAATGGCTTCTCCTCATAATGGGGGCCTTACAAATGTGCGTTTTTACCACAGAAAACTACAAGGGTAAATCAGGCTCCATACTTAACATTGACCTGTCATTGATGTTGTCTATGACACAACGCACATTCTCTCATTGAATGTTTTTCAAATGTATATATCAGTGCTCATGAATAACTCAACCAATGACATGAAGCGCATGATTGATGATATATCAACGAGGGCTTTAAGTTGTGCTCCATCAACAATACGCCATGGACGTTGTCCTAAAACCCAAGAAAGTATCATGAAAGCTACAAGGTAGAAGAAAACCTGAAATTTATACAATGGTGTCTTCCATTTGTCTTGCTTGAGGTAGAGGGTTTTCCAAAAATAGTGGAAGACTTGGGACTCTTGTTGATTGATGTTGCCCACATCTTTTTTAACTATACTAGAGACCATGGGTGGTCTAAGGAGGCCATAAAAGTAGCACAAAACCTTATTGCATCTTGGAAACTCGGGAGTGAAGAGTTGTTGTGTGCAATCTCTTCACCACTCGAGCATGTGGTAGGTATGACTTCTTTGTGGTCTCTACAAACCATCTTCTCTAAGTCATACGCTCTTTGGGGTAATTCTAACTTAAGATGAATTATATTCTAAAGTTAGTGGAAATATTCTAGATGATATTATTTGCCATAGAAATCATGATGTTGTCTGGTGCTTTATATATGAACACCTTGTCTCTGCATATGTCAACACCAAGTTGAACAACAAAGAGAGTGAAATCTCCTTCACGAGCTTCCAAAAGATAAATCTTCTTACGTGGGTCTTGTCTCAGATTCAAAATAATAAGGATAGAATTATTCCTTTTTAACGACTATATGGAGAGCTCCACTCTGCAATCATGGCACCCCAAGGACACATGATAGATGAGAGAAATATGCTTTACTATCAAAAATGAAATCTTGAGAGTATCATCCATCATAAAGGCAAAGGAGTTGTGGAATGCTCACTTAGCATATGGATTTGACTATCCATGTGGGAGATCCATTCAAGAGAAAGGCATCATCATTGGTCCACGAAGGAAAACCTGAGGAGCAATGATTTCTGAGTCAATATGGGCTCAACTTCTAAAGTGCTATAGCACAAGAAGGTTCTATTCAAAGGAGAAGTATTTAGTGTAGGAGATACAATTGTGGTGAGATATGATAATTATAAAGAGAATGCAGCTTTTGTAGGTGAGTGGAAAGCACAAATCATATCTTTCTTTACTTTGCAATCCTAGGAAGAAGTTCTACTATTTTTTGGTGTAGATTATTATAGACAGTCAATCCTGGTGAAGAAAATGTTGAGAAGTTGAATGTGGATCCGATTATAGGAATGAGCATACTACAAGTCACCCATATGCCATTCTCTTGGGATTGTATAAGAAAAGTTAATTTACTACTATACAAGTTTATTCCGTGGAGGTTTCAAAATTGTATTATTCCCTATGAGACTAAAGATCTAGCAATTTGTAGGCACTTATTGAGTGTTGGATGTGCTATATGTGTACCTCCATGGCTTGAGGAGAAGGACATAGTCCAAGTCAAAGAGTTTGTGGATGAAGAATCTTCCTCTTGTCAACTAGCCTATGCTGTTGTTCGAGAGGAAGACTCTACTCTAAAGCAAGTACGGCTAACAAAACTTCAAGCAATAAATAGCAGCCATGCCCAATGGAGAACGACTATCGAAGATGAGGATTAGAAGCTTGTATCAACTTGCTCATCTGTAGTCCAAGAGTGGAAAGTTTTAAAGCAAACAAGAGTTATAGATCAGGATGGAAAAGTGAAGTTCCTACCATGTATGTGGCAGCAAGCATGATATGCATCAAAATGGATATTATTTATCTCTTGCTCTATGTAGAAGCTATGCTTTTATGTTTCTTTTTTCCAGTTTTCATGTATGATTTTAGAAACATGTTATTTTATTAAAAGTTTAAAGTGGTGTCAGTTTTCTAATTTTTATTCATATTGTACTTTTATTTATCACAAAGCTTAGATGTCTTTTTAATAGTATTTAAGTTGTGCTTTTTTTTTCTTTTAATTCATAGCGTAGATGGCGGAGAATGATATCCCTATCCTTTCATACGATGATATATTTTGCCCCCCGAATCAAAGCTAAGAGAGCCAAATAGAATGTATGGAAAGAAGATTTTAAAGATGTACTTTGACGAGCAACATAGAGTGCTCTTAGACAACTATAGGATGGTTAGAGGATGGTCTAAGAACTATCCTTTTGTGGACAATTTGCACCACAATCGCCTTGAGCAACAAAAAATTCACGATCTTATTTCAACTAAGATCGGTGAATTAGCACCTTTAAGGTTTAGACTTGGCAAGGCAGCCTACCAATGGGAGGAGACACACACTTATCAGTTTGTGCTGACCTATGCATGCTTGCAACAAAAATATGACAAGAAGAACACTACAAATGATGTAAGTGTGTATATGTTTTATAAGCATAAAGATATTTGTCTTCATAGGTGCCTTATGAAAGAAATTAACTAAACTCGTCTTACTTTTCAAGGCACATGGGATTGCAAAAAACAAAAATGGTGGTACTATTGCTTTGAAATGTTCAACCGTAGAGATGGTACTTATATTTTGACCTATCTTTCTTATATTAAATGTATATGCCTTGTGTTTACTTACTTATGTGTTTGTATAGGTGTCTAGCATTGAGCTAGTAGACATAAACCCTAAATTATGTGATGATGTGGGAGAGGAGACCCATGTGGATTGTATGCCATTGGCGACACAAAATTAAGCTGAGGGCACATCAGGATTAATTGGTTCACTGAACATGGTGAGTCTTTTCATAACTTTATGAATTGATTGTCTTTACAAGAATTATGGACAAACACTACAACAAAATAAGGTGTCATCGACGTTGATATCGACGCAGCGCGTCGCTATTCGAGTCGCTGTGAAACCAGTCGCTATTTGCGATGCGTATAGCGACGCACATTGCCACGCATATAGCGACACAGATTGCCACGCACATAGCGACGACCATAAAAGAAAAAAAAAATCTTGGGCAGAGGGCAGGTAGCCTGGCCTGTGCCCAATTAAAATATGGACACAGCCACAGCCAGACTTCCTGCCCTCTGCCTAAGAAAGCGAGCAGCACCAAAATATCAACCATGCTCCCGCGTGCAAAAATTTCGACAGAGCTCTCTTTGTTTTTACATAAACTTTTCAAAAAAAACCATATCATGTATACGCCTCCTACATGCTATCCATGTAGGATCTCACATGAGATTTAAGGCCAATGAAAGACAACCGTACCAACTGAAAAGCATAACCATAACTTAAAACCATAACCGGCTATAACCACTTTGATCAAAACCATAATGCAGATAACCATAACCATAAACAAAATTAACAATAACCATAAGCATAACCAGAAAGAGAAACAATAACTGTCTATACAATGACAATGACAATAATCATAACAATAAGGGAAACAATAACTGTCTAAATACTAACTGTTTGTACAAAAAAGAGACACAGAAGCGTGTTTGTGTCTCACAAAGCATATATATGAAATCTGGTCCACTAATGACTAGGCATCGCAACCTGCACATAGGAAAACTCACAAAATTAGTATTGATATTACTTCACATATATTGACTTAATTAAATCAACTTACACATATTCACGTCTCACCTCAAGCGATCAGCGAGACTGTAAGGCCTCCCAATCTACAGGCTCTCCTGAAGCTTCAAGATCATTTAGTACTTCATAGATACCTTTGCGATATCGAAGCTCGATGCATCGCAAGATTCTGTGTTTATATAAAAATAAAAGTAATAAGAATACATGATTCATCGCGTTTAAAAAAACGCCATAGTTAAGATTGGATTAGAAACTCACAAACTCATAGCGAAAGGTGTCGAAGCCTCCGCTGCCAAGATGAGATGTCCCCCCAGTCATCTGTCGTACCTGCGTGGCCTCACGTTGCTGTCTAAACCGCATGGCTGTTGTCCACTCATCCTCCCTGATCTGCAGCCACGTCTCGTGTGGGATGCCCGAAGGCTTTGATGAGACGGTATTGAAAGCCTTTCGAGCTGCATCTCGTCGATGTTTTAAGGTGTCCCGTGCAACACCCTTGATCCACCGCACCAGAACAATGGAAGAACCCGTAGCAGGCTAGTACTCTCTCAGGATGGTCTCCACTATGTAAGGGACTTTTTCCTTTTCTTGATGATCCCAAGACGTCAGAATGCTGGTCGAAAACTGCAGCTCCACGAGCTGGCGAATCCGCTGTCGCATCTCAGTCCCGACTCTATCCATGTCAACAGAACCATCTCCCCGTACATTATAGAGTTGGAGGCACTAGGATCGTGTGCCCCCCAAGGTGTCCGAGGTGTGCCAAGAGGTGTTTCGAGAGGTGTGCCTGGGTAGGACGCGGTTCGTGAGCGAGGAGGGGTCGAAGCATCTGTGGACCCTCCTCCACAGCAACCACCACCTCCACCTATTAAAGAGAGGTAGAATAGCGCACATCCAAAGACCGCCCGCAAATTGGACATGCATTGTATCCCGAAGTTGTTAGTCCTGCATATATCAAAGCATGAATGACTGCCCGCAAATTGGACATGCATTGTATCCCGAAGTTGTTAGTCCTGCATATAGGCACATGTCCCCTGCTTGCACTTCTGGCTTTTGGTGCAAAGTCCACATTTCCTATGGAAAGATTGTGGACTTTACTATTTCTCCATCTGTTGCTTGAAACCTTCCAATGAAGATGTTTGCCAGAATTGCTTCAAGTACCTGTTTGGTGATGCGAGCTTTCTCATTTGATGAGATTCCACTCCCTTTGTGCTTTCCTTTGAGGCATCTTGTTGTCAGTTTTAGCATTGAAAATAGGTTTAAGCCGTTGATCAGAATTGTCGAAAAGTGTAAACTTGACCATAGAATGAAAAATGAGCATAACTTTGTCCAAACTACTCCAAATTTGACCAAATTTCACCAGTGCATCTAGGATTACTACAGGCACAAGGATATAATGTAACAGATGAATTTTTTCAAAAAGGAACATGGATCGCAATCCATGTTGGGAAGAATTTTGAAATTCTAACTCTGGGAAGTTATTCCTGGGCATATGGGGATGCTATTGAGCAATTTTCTCTGGATTTAGGGTTGGAGGTACATGGATTGCGATCCATGTTGGGCAACATTTTGGAAATCTGATGATACCATCTAGTAGGGTTCATCTAGATGATGCCTTGGTCCAAAAATTTTGTGATTTGGATCAATGGTTTGACACTTGGGCTAAATTTTGGAAACCATTTGCAGATTTAGAGGTTTTTGGCAGTTTGAAGCGGATTTTGGGATTCAAATGGCTTGAAACTCCATGGCTTGGCTTTCTTGAACATACTGAATCAGATGACATGATTTTTACTTATATTGGGCAAAAAAGGTACATGGATCACAATCCATGTTGGACAAAATTTTGATACAGTTCTTGTGCACATTTGTTTCTATAGGTTTTTCTAGTACACTGGTGAAATATTTTCAACTTTGGACATGTTTTTCCTTAGTTTGCCTCATTTTCCAGTTTATGGCCATGTTTTTTCCGTATTGACCATATTTGTTTCTGGAAACCATTTTTGGACTCATGTTTTGCCTGAGATCTATCATTGTTTTGATTTCTGATGATTTAGGTCTGTAGTTCATAACTTTGCTTAGCTCCCTGGCAAATTCTACCAAACATTGAATCCATTTGAGAAGACAAATTGAAACCTTCAATTTTCACCATTTTGTAAGTAAACCTTTGCTTAGTTTTTTATCCTACCACCATCCTTAGGTTACATTTTCTTGTTGATTGGCTCCCAGGAGAGTGTGAAGTCTCCCAATTGGCTTTAGCATTAATTCAAAAACTTGTCAGGACTCCTTTTTTAGACTTTATTTATAGGTCTTGCTGGCATCCCAAAATTTGACCTTTGATGAGTTTTTCTCTAGGATCCAATCTTTTCTTTCTGTGAAAATGACCAAAAGACCATTTGCAGACTAAAATTAGAAATCCAAGATGATTTGATGATCTTAAGAGCACTTTTTGTGATCATTTTGCAACACTAGTACAATTTCTACATTGTCCGGCTAGTGAGCCACTTTTACCCTGATTTTGGTAAAAAGAAACAAGTATCGCGATCCATGTTGGGATGCGTTTTGAAACACTAGTCATAGGAGTTTGTTCCTGGCCCTCTATTGTTTCTCCTATAGAAATTTCTATGATTTTAGGGTTTGGGAAACATGGATCGCGATCCAGGTTCCACCACTTTTTTTCATTGTTTTTACCCTATCTGATTCTATCAGCTAATTGGAGCCTACTGGTGAAATATTTTTGGTTTTTGATGGGTTTTGGACTTCCCCATTGGCCCTATTAGTTTGCCGATTTTGTGACCTTGTACTGCTTTGATCTGTTGTTTTGGCACTATTGATGCAGTATGGGACATACACACATTCTTTTACAAGGTTAATGATCATACTTGTCAAATCTGGTGTAGTAAGATCCACCGAGGTGGTCGCAGCAGACAGAAACAACTCCAAAAACTCTATGCTCCTATGGATCTCTCTCTCTCTCTAAATGCAAATGAGCTTATGTTGCCCCATTTGACTATATGTTCCTAGCCTACTACCCGGAATGCCCCATTTATACTTACCTCCATTGATCATATCTTGTTGTTAATATCACCTGCAGTTTAAACCATTCGTCATTATGCCGCTTGGTTTACAAATTGCCTTCGATCTGCAATTTTGATCCTTCAAAAGTTGGCTCAAAATTCATCTTGTGTCGAAACTTTCCATATTTTCCATGTTTGAAGTCCTTGCTTTGAAGTTTTGGAGTTTTCTTTCAAAAGTCAATTCTGACTTCCCTGGCTCGACTTATCAAATTTTTGTTGATTATCTGTCGTTTTTTACCATTTTATAAACAAAAATCATTTACAATGATTATTAGTCAGTAAAAAATTAGCCAAAATTAGTCTTGCCTCCCTTATTACATGGTGATGGTATGGATAATGATTATGCCAACTAAGAGTTTGTAAGGCTCTGAAAAAAAAAAAAATTAAAGAAAAAGAAAGGAAAGGAAAGGAAAGACGTAAGATGATAATAATAATATATACAAATGATAATCCCGCCGCATTTTCCCCCCTTCCTTGAATCAGTTGTCCTGGATGAACATGTGTCAGAGTGCATGGGAACAAAGAGTTGTCTATGCATAGCCGTATAGTGTGGCTCTATGATGCTGATGGAGGACATGCATGGGGAAACAAAATGCTATGCAAGAGAGACATGCTGAACAATATGTTCAGTGGTGGCTGTTGGCGGCGAGGAGGTTGCCTTGAAGCTGCGTGGTCCGAACAATAGTAATTAAAGAAGACGCCCTTTGTGTTTGGCTGTGACCTGCAAAAGTTTTTATGTTGATGGTTGTGTTGCTTTTTGGCTTTGTTTTGGTCACCACTAAAATTGCTTGGGTTTGGATTCACTAGAAGAGGCATCGTGTGAGTGAGTTTGTTTTGATTTCCATACCCACTTGATAGTGTTTGGTTGTCGAAGGTAGTGGTCTATTGGCTTAGGTAGTGTGACAACAGCGATAGGCAGTTTGTTGAGGTTTGATTTCTGTGTAGGCAATGTAGGATGACTTGTATTGGTTTGTCGTTTTTGTATGCACAATTGCTTAGGATTGGTTTTCATGATGGGATTTTTAACCCATATTTTCTTGACCACCACTATTGTGGAATATCGTTGAGCTTGTTCATGTGGAGATGGTAGAGGTTTCCATACATGGTATGTTTGTACGAATGGCGTGGCGAAGGATTGGCCCTCGTGTTCAAGCAATAAGGTATTGTCCTTCTAGTTTGGCGTGGCTTGATAAGTGCGCATTCACAACACTCCTAGAATAATTTCTTTGTTAAGATGTTGAACGTGGACCACATGAAATTGATGTGGATAAACTATTCCAGCAATGGTGATTGGTAAATTTATGTGGCCTAGACTGTCCATAGTGCCTTTGTCTGCTACTTTGAACCCCATAGGGTTTGGAATTAGAGATTCCTGCGTGTTTTTTTCTGAAAGTGGAGGAGTTAACCACATTAGCTCTGGCCCCTGTGTCCACTAAGGCTTGCTTGGTGGTGTCATTGACAAGTAGTAAATGAATGCATAGATCCATTCCTTCTAACCATGTAGGTGCCATTTTTGTATGGATGCTATCGGAGCAGTCTCAATAGCAACGTTCTGCTGTGTTTTCCTATGGAAGTTTTCTTGCTCTTTGCATTTTAATATTCTGAGTTTGGCTTCCTGCTGTGCTTGTTCCCGAATGTCGTGTGCATGACGTCTGCACTGAGTTGTTGCATGTAGTGTTGTGAGTTCTTCTAGTGTCAGTGGAAGAAGATATTTCTTTAATCTGCAACCACTTCTCCAATTAGGCGTCTACTTTCCTGCTAATGTTGCAAGCTTGATGGCGCCACTTTGTGATATATCATGTATTACAAAAGGCCCCATCCCTCGCTTTTTGAGTTTTTTAAAGTGTTGTTTGAGGGTTTACATTAGAAAGTAATCCCCTTTTTGGAACTCCTTGCCAATCACATGTTGATCATGGAAAGCTTTCATTTGCTGTTTTGAGCATATAACCCAGCTATGGCTCTAAGTCTGGTTTCATCTAATTGTTTCACGGTGTCTAGTCTCTTGAATATCTCATGGCCCGTCCATCCTAACTGTGTTTCCCATCTTAGGGTTTTGATTAGGAGTTCCAACGATAGGATCGCATTAATCCTCAATACCAGGTTAAAGGGAGTCATTCTCATGGAAGTTTGAAAAGCTACTCTGTAAGCCCATAAGGCTGTGTGTAGCTTTTGATCCCAATCATTCCTTGGGTCGTTGACTATTTTGGTGAGTACCATGCATAAGATTTTTTTCGTACTCTCTACTGCCTGCCCATTAGCTTGTGTATGATAGGGTGCCGATTTGTGATGGAACACCATGAATTATTAAAGGAGTCTTTCAAGGACGTCGTTTAAAAAGTGTGTTCCCCTATCGCTCACTATTTTGATTGGTAGTCCATATATCGTAAAGACATTTTCAAAAAGGAACTGAGATGTAGTTCTTGTATCATTTTTGGGTTTGCTTTTGCTTTCGCCCATTTCATCATGTAGTCTGCTAATACTATGATGTATTGTGCGTAAGTCTTGTATCCTGGATGTATGATGGGACCAATGAAGTCAATGCCCCATTTGGAAAAGCATGTACTCCCATCATTGGCCTCAGTGGCATTTCATATCTCCTTTCGAGTGGTTTTGTGCGTTGACATTCATCAAAACATTTGACATATGTCCCTGTATCCATAAACATGGCTGGCCACCATATGCGTGAGTGTAGCACGAGCCTTGCCATTTTATCTGCAGAAAAATGTCCCCCTGGCTGTCCTGAGTGTGCTTGATCTAAGATAACATAATATTCACTTTCTGTAGCACACAGTCGTAGTTGTTCATCGTTTCCCTTCTTATATAGTTGGTTGGCAACAATGAGCAGATATTGTTTGCCCTCTTCTTCTATAGTTTTCATTCTTGCTTTGCCCCATTCCTCTGGAAAGGTCTGGTTTTTTAAGTAGTCAACTATGTGAGCACTCCATTTAGGTGCTTGTACTACTCAAAATAGGGTAGCATGTTCCACTGGGGGTTGTTTTGTACAACTATCACAGGATTTTACATATGTATGGACACTGTTTTCCATGTTTGGTCAGTAGTAGATGCCCAGTCTCTGTAGCCGTTGGCCTCTCTATGTTTCACCATTGCGAGATCCCGTATTTTGTATATGAGCCTGTTTGAGGTAGTAGGTGGTATCTTCGGGTTGTACACAAAGTCTCAATATCTCATCCTTATCGTGTTTGTACAGCTGTCTTGCTAAAAGCTGGAGATTTCATGTTTGATGGATAATTGATGGTGGTTGTCTTTCTATTTGCAACGAGCCAATTGTGAGTAGAGAAATGGCCTCTTCACTCCATCTAAGCACCATTTCAATGTTAAACATATATGAATAAGGAAGGTCATCATCGACACCCTGAGGTGCTTCTCCATGAAATCATTGTGAAACATGATCTTCTCTTTTGTGTGTGGTCCCTTTTTTTATGACAACCATGAAGTCAAACTCAAGCAGTAGTATAAACCAACGAGAACAATAAACCAGTGTTGCAAGGTTTGTTTAGTAGATATAGCAGTGCTTTGAGATCCACAAAGAAGACAAACTTGTTTGCTAGAAGGTAGTGTCTAAATTTCTTGACAGCATAGATCATTCCAAGATCTTCTCTTTCCGTAGTGGTATAATTTCTCTCTGAGTTGTTTAGTTGCCAACTAGAGTAGCAAATGGGAAAATCCATTTTCTTCTCTCCTTTTGCTGGTCTAATATACACTCGATGGCATAGGCTGATGCAACCACATGGATTCTTCCGGTGTTGCAAGGTTTGTTTACTAGATATAGTAGTGCTTTGTGATCCACGAAGAAGACAAACTTGTTTTCTAGAAGGTAGTATCTAAAATTATTGAGAGCATAGATCATTCCCAGAACTTCTCTTTCCGTAGTGGTATAATTTCTCTCTATGTTGTTTAGTTTCCGACTAGAGTAGCAAATGGGAAAATCCATTTTCTTCTCTCCTGGTTGGGCTAATATGCACATGATGGCATAGGTTGATGCATCCACATGGACATGAAAGATTTTGCTCCAGTCAGGGGCTTGCAAATTGGAGCCAAAATTAATGGTTGCTTAAATTTTTGGAAAGCCTGCTCACATTCCTCCATCCATTTGAACTTAGCAATGAGGGCGTACAACGGCTTAGCTATTACAACATATATATATATATGAAACTCCTGTAGTACCCACAATGCACCATAAATTCTTGCACTTCTTTCAACTTCGTTGGTCTCGGTAGTGCAACAATTATTTGTACTTTTTCTTGATCAGTTGAAATTCTATTTTTGGACATAACGTGGCCCAAAATTTTACCTTGTCTTACCATAAAGACAAATTTTTTTGGGTTTAAGCAGATACGATACGTTCTACGTTTTTCAAAGACTTTTCCCAGATGAGTGATGTGTTCACTTTGTTGATGAGATTGAACACAAAGATCATCCATGTAGATCTCCATAAATTGTCTGAGATATTCTTTGAATACGTGGCTCATTAGTCTTTGAAATGTAGCCGGGGCATTGGTCAGGCTGAAAGGCATTACCCTGTAGGCAAATACACTCTACTCTATCGCAAAAGCTGTCTTATATTGATCTTCTTCTTTAATCGTCAAACTGATTGTAGCCTGTGAATCCATCCAAGAAACTATAGGCCTCTTTCCCTGCTACCCTCTCAATAACATGATTTGTTACAGTGGATAGTTATCCCTGATGGTGGCTGCATTTACCTGTTTGAGGTTTACATAAACACACAGTTTGCCATTCTTTTTGGGTACCACCACAATTGGGTACACCCAATCCGCGTGTTTAATCTCATAGATAAATTCAGAGTCCTTCAGTTTGTCTATCTTATACTTAAATTTCTTGGCAAAAGTTTCATTGTACGTGTAAGGACGTTGTCTTCGTGGTCTGGCATCACTCTTAAGGGGAATCATGTGCTCGCAAATCTCAAGATCTATCCCCTTTAGATCTTTGTATGACCATGAAAAGACATCCTTGTATCGTCTGAGCGTATCGACTAGAAGTTGCTGTTCCTCGTCAATAATGTCCATGGCAATGTATGCCGGTTTAGGCTCCTCGCCTGGTTCTTCTAAGTTGATGCATTTGGCATTTTGAGGCCCATCATATGAAGTCCCTGGTTCCTTGGGATCTTGTTTGGGTTTTTGCACCACGATTCTCCTATCCTGAATGGTATTTCTTATAGTGGGAAGGTGCATCAAATTTATCATCATTTGATTCCTCATCAGTTTCCATTTCTGTTGTCCAAACTTCCTTCAAGGATCACTTTAGTTCATTGTATTTGATTTTACGGTCTATTTTGGAGAACTTAATTGATTTTTTATTGTTGCTCTCTTTTTCTGGTTTTTGTGTGCTTGCCTTCTTTGATTTTGTTTTGGTTGAGTCAGGTTTCGTGTATCTCTTTGATATCCTGTCCTTGAGGCAGTCAATTGATTCTACTAATCTTAAGTACTGCATTTTGTCAGTTTAGCAGAGGTATTGAGTCCTTGTTTTTCTTGTCTTGGTTGTTTCTGTGTTTATCTCGATATCTTTTCTTCAATGATTTTGGTTTGGAAAATCATAGTATATCACCCGTCGATCCTTCCGTTTGATGCTCTGACTTGAGCTACTAGACAGCTCGTCGTCTATGTTATCCTCTAGCATCTTATCAGTTGAGTCTTGGAAATATCCTTCATTCATTTGGTCAAGGTCTCTTACAGAGATTTCATCCACTATGCGTCGGCACTCCACAGTCCCGTCCTTGTCCGGGACTTCCCTCTTTGACATCGGAGTTAGGCTGACACCCATTATCTGGAATGGAATGATATCATACCCTTCCTCATCACAGAATTTGGTGAGGGTCACCTTCGTTTACACAAACATCAAGAGTGGCTAGTATTTGTTTCCATCCAAAAGGTTTGAACGTCTCTTCTGGAAAAGGCTAGGGTATATATGCCTCGTTTTGTGCAGTTCTATCAAGAATGCAATTTTTCCTTTTTAGACCTCCACATTTCAAAGCTTCTCCTGCCCACTGGTGAGATTTTTTCTATATCCAAGCTAGTATTCCTCCTTTCTTGTCAATTGTGGAATGCAAGTCTTCTCCTGGGGTTCTTTCTACGTCTCTTTAGCTATGGTCTGTGACACTAATTTTTGTAGTGACATCATTGTTCCTTAGATGGATATAGTTGTAACACCAACCTTGCACCATTTTGAGCTGACGCATGAATGGTCTACCCATTATAATGTCGAAATTGCTACTCTCATCAAAATTTATAATGGCAAATGTATGTTCATATGCAATTCCAGAAGAGGTTACCACAATCTTCTCCAATATGCCTATGGGTCTTTCCAAATACCCATCTGTCGATTGAAGTTTCATTCTCGTCTTTTGGAGAGCAGGTTTTCCCCATTTTTTCCAGATTGCCTCGGTAGTTATGGCTATTCCAGCACTACTATCCAATATTTCTATCGACTTGACCTCTTTGTACTCCACCGGGAGGGTAGTATTTCCTTCTTCACCTTCACAATAATCCCCTACCTTGTTTACTGGTACTCGCTCATGTTTAGTTTGTTTCGAGAGTTGTGTATTTAGTGTGTTTGGAGAACCCCCAAGTGAAGGAATTACCAGCCCTATATTTTTCAATTTTTTCCCAACCTCATGCTAAAGATGCAATCTGATATGCAGTAACTCTAACAGAGTCAGTGTACAACGGATAGGGGATGACATTAGCTCATGAAGAGCTTTAGTATCCATCATCTTAGGATTGTCTTTCCATTGAGATGGTATTTTCCTTACCTCCGATCCAGTTTCATGGTTACAAATAAATGAAGGTAAAGTTTTCAATGAGTGCGTTTACTCTCTTCCGATATCACTGTACGTACATCGCCATACAGTGATCTAATGTCATTGGGGTAAAGCTCATGCTCCACGTGGATTTTTGGGATGGGAGATGACACAAGTGTGGCACTTCCATCTCTTCTATTCCTGATCTGTTTCCATAGCTCTTGAGGCCATTGTTCTTTGACTTCCTGAGTTGGCAGTGGTACTTGAGAATACGTTCCATCTATTGTATTGGCTACCACCCTTGTATCCAATGGTATTTTTTCTACAGGATCTGGTCGATTATTCTTTCAATTCCCTGTCTCTCTAACTCCTAAAACTTTTCTCGGATTATTAACTCAGTTTTTGGAGCCGTAGGAACTGATGGTTCCATAAGCGCTTGAGCGGCTTGGATGAGCTCCTTGCACATCTTTAGCCTCTCTTTCTCATGGCCTGGATGAGGGTACATTAACCACTTGTACTCTTGGGTTTGGTTAAGCTTTAGCCTTGCCTTGTAAGCTTTTAAAATTGCGTGCAAAGGTTCAAACACCTTGTCTATCGAGACCGACCCTCTTGATGGTAGATCCGATGGCTTTTTTATCTCGTTTTTTCCCTTAAGGTATCTTTCCCTTTGAAGTTCTTCCTTTGTTTTCAGCAATTTGGTTTCCAATGTTGTTTTTTTCTTTTCTCTTTTGGCTTTCATCTTGTCTCGTTTTGCCTTCCAGGATTTCCTAGGGGTTTGGACATACACTATCTTTGTTTGGCTGGCTGGGACGTTCCTTGCTGTCTCATGTGCTTGAGCTGTAGTGACCGTGTTTATCAAAATTTTTGGTTCTGTTTTTTATCCACTTGAGCTTGGCACAATCCCCATTTTGTCCATGGTTGCTTTTTCTTTGTTTTCAGGGTTTTTTGGACAGTGTGGAATGAGATGGTTGATCGTGCAATCGTCACAGAATCCAAAAAGTTTCACCCGTTCTCCCTTGTTTGGACAAACCCTGGCTTAATGATCACCGTCACATTCATAGCATGGTCCTACAGGTGGTGGAGAAGCTTGTGGAGCCCCCATTGGTTGTCCTGTTCTAGGAGGGTAGCCCCTAGGTCTATAGCCCTGATTTTCCATGAACATGAGCATATTCTCATCGACCAAGTAATGGTTTTTAGTTGGTTGTGGTATGTAGAGGGTTTAGACATCTCTTCAGGAATTATCCATGTATTATGTTCCTCAGGAGCATATGAATTTCCATCAAATCCCCTCTCATAAGAATTGCCTAAATGTTCTCGGTATGAGACTACTTGGACCATAGTCTGATCAGAAGGTGGTTCTATGGGTTCAGAAATCGTTACCATAGCCCTATTTTCCTGGGGTAAGGGAGGTTGATGTCCCAACAAAGGTTCAGCTTTTTCCTACCCCAAGATTGGATTATTTGGTCCTACTTGGTACCTTGGAGGGGACGAAAGTTGTTGTCCTCTACGTGGTGCATATTGCCTCTCTCTAACATATTTCTGGTTATAGAACATTCATGAGTTTCATGGTTTGTCCATTTTTGTTCAGTAGCACACCACTTCAGTATCCGCTCTGCATTTACTCTTGTCCTTTTTTGAATGTTGCACCCACTGGTTTGGATGATCTCCTCCACAAGTGTCACATTTTTGGGTGGGCAGTTGTCATGTGTTTGTGTTTGTCCTGTTTCCTTGGTTTATTCTCTTGATCACTTCCGCGATCATTTGATCAACGTTTGTCACGGTTGGGTTTTGCCCTCCCAATATTATCGTGGACTTACTAGTGGTTGAAGAGGTGCTATTCGTTCCCTGATCTGTGTCTTCGATCACCTCCCCATATGCCTTGCAATTATCTACCAGATACAATGCCTCTTTTGTGACTTGCTCAAAAGTTACACATGCCTTCAAGTGCAAGTATTTTTTGAGTGTGTCATTGCGCAATCCTTCTATGAAAGGGATTGATATTCTTTCATACTAAGGTAGTTCCCAAGCAGGGCATCTTTCTATGTACTGTTTGAAACAAAGTGATGCTCTTCACTTTCTGTTTTTCCTTTTTCCTAAATGCATAGATTTGGGAGACAATGTTATGCTTGATCCCCCTTTTTGAGAATATCTTAGCGATTTCATGGAGAAGTTACTGAATACTTGGGAATGCCAAGCTGTTTAATGGTTGGAACCAAGTCAAGGTAGTACCTTCTAATGTCAACCCAAAACCTTCATATTGAGTGTGAAAATTAGATACCTGTTCTGTTCTCAACACTTGTTTGAAGATTGACACATCGGCATACGGATCTCTAGATCCATTATACTTTTTGGGTACGCAATTTTCCACCTGAGATTGTCGCATATGTCTAGCCTCTGCAACCATTCTAACAACATCTGGTCCGCTTGGTGTGACTTCTCTAGGTTCATAATATCATCTTGGTACTAGCAGTGGTATCCTATCCGGTATACATTCATCAAGTCGATCTCGTGTAATAGTCGGAGGGATTATAGTGGTGTAAGTGATGTCAGGAACAGTACTACCCCTATGTGTGTTCATGGAATCCCTAGACACCGTCGATCCTAAAGGTCCTGTTTTTGGGACTCGTTCATGTCCATAAGAATCCTCCACCCTAGTTCTCAAGGGGCTCACATGTACAATCTCATGTCTCGTGTGAGTAGTCGTGGTTATTACCTCTTCCAGATTTACATAGGATTGGTGGAGTGGTCCTCCAAAATATGTATATCTCTCTAATTCCTTACAATCCATTGGAGAGTACTTTCGGCCATACTTATCTATTATGATCACCTGAATACTTATCCCCTCCATGTACGTGTAAACATACAATTTTTTTCGGTCCGTCAATTCCTTCATGCGGGGCTCTTCACATCTGTAATAGATTGTTTCTCCATTATTGAACTTATAAAGCTCCGCATACGTTGATGGGGGCTTTTCACAAGCCAAGATCACATACCCCTCTTCTCTCGTCCCCACCCCATGAAAACCCCCTCTTATGGAGGGAGTGATAAAAGGCATTGGAAAAAGTAAGAAAAAAATAAAGTATGATTATGTAAATATATAAGAAAGGTAAAATAGGCCACCTCATGCCTGCGGGGTAGCCCATCCCCACCTTGCCTCCTTTTTCTTCACTGTTGCCCCGCCGGGTGTCCCTTTTCCTCTCCTCCACTCAAAAGGTCAACCCCCTCTCTCTTCCCCTTGTCCTTTCTCCTTTCTCTCTCCCTTGAAGCTACCCACCCCCTGTCCTTACCAATAATGCACCCTAACTCACATGCCACCTCTCCTATCTTCCAAAACAGTATACCCCACCCCCCCTTTTCTCTCTCCTACACTCTCCCATGATCCAAATACCCCCCCACTCTCTCTAAAATTCGAAATCTCTCTTGTCTTGTAGCCAGATGGCCTCCCCCACACTCACACACACTCAGTTTCACTGAAAAAGGTGCCCACAGACCCATCCCCACCCAGTGGTTACCTGATTTTCTTGTGTTCACACACATCTGCACACAGATTCACCTCAGAACACACTCCCCTCTCTCCCCTCTTGTAGTTACTTTATTCTCCATGTCACCTCTCTTTTTCCATTCACCCATCTCTCTCTCTTAGTCTCTCTCTCATGAGACTGTTGTTCTGGCACATATACACACAGCCAGACAAGTGGGGCCCACAGTCACATGGCCTATGTAGATAATGATTTCTTCATTTCTAAATTCTAGAATTCCTCCCCTATATAAAGAGGGGTCACTATCACACTACACACACACACCATCACCAAAGAGTACACTATGCATTGTGTGTGCCTAGTGCACACACACACACCCACACCATCACCATCACCGCAATCACCATGCTCGTCTTGAGCATGACCTCTACACCCTTGGGCTATTGAAGATGAAGGGAAACTAAATGAAGTATGATGGCCATAACCCTCGTGCGAGTATTAGCCATCAACTCGCACCTATCCACCATGTGCTCTACCACTCTCTCCTTTCTCATTCCCCTACACTATGCTCCCCATTTCATCGCCTTATTCTCTAAATAAAGCTTGAGGTTTTGTGAGTATGTTTTCTTGCAATGTTTTGCCCATGTGAGGTGTGCGGAATCGCCACCTAGTCTTGTGTTTGGAGTGAGCTTGTGTATATGTGAAGGGTGTGCGGATTCGCCATCCTTTTGTGGTGCCTAAGTACTAAGCCGCTATACCCCCTCCCTCACTCTCTCTCTCTCTCTCTCTCTCTCTCTCTCACTTGATCTCATTCCCTTTCCTCTTCATCATTGCTCCCAAGCATCCATCTCTCTTGGATGAAAACTTTGTTATGGTGGTGTGTTGTTTGCGTCCTAGCCGCTGAAGCTAGGTGGTGCCCCCCTGTTTGCTTTACCATGACAGGCTCGAGGCGCGCCATTCGGTCCCCGGTGTTTTAGAGGCCCTTGGGGTTCGGGGTTCGCTTTGCTCCCGTCATTTGGTGCCCCCACTGAGGAGGGATTTCTAAGACCTTCAGTTTACAATGCTGAAAGTGACGCCCACTATCAATCATGGACGAATGGCTGAAGGAATTTTTTAACTGGAGGACGGAAGAAGAAGAGACGAAGGAGGCACTAGCCGCCTTCATTGAGGTGCTACTGCCAGGCTATAGTGTCGTCATCATTCAAGAGGTAAATTCTCCATCTCGTGTTGCTCGTTCTAACTATAAATTGAGAGCATCAGGTGGGAGGTCGGTGAAGTGCCATCACTGTTGTCAACCAAGGCACATTGTCAATGAGTGCCAACAACGAAGGCGGCGAAAGGGCTGAAGTCATCTATATCGACATTCATCGCAAAGAAGTCATTCACATCAAGGAAGGGAAGTAAACGGTGAGACCTCTTTTCCCTAAAGAAACTACAGTCAAAGTTATAACTCCAAAGTGGCCTAAAGGGGCTGCTCGAGCCAAAGGCAAGGAGAAGATAAGCCAGTCTGGAAACACATGACCCCGAAGGGAGAAGCATTTGGCCAAGCAAGTGCTTCAAGCTCAGAAAGCCGGGTTGTACCCAGTTTGCCAAAGAGGAAGTCATCCGAAGCTAAGCGACGAAAGGTCGCCTACCGATTTTCACGACGCATGCGAGTGCTACAAATCCACTTCGACAATCCGGAAGAAGAAGTGGTAAGAAGATTCCCATGTCCTAGAGAAGAGTGGTTCAGCTACTGCTCTCGCTGTTTTGGAAAGAGAGTGGAGGATCTTCCTCCTCTCCCTGTACAACTTATCCTGAAGAAGCTCTCTACCACGGGAGAAACCCAGTGGGATGGGGACGAGTTTCAACTAAATGGAGTAGAATTCATGCAGCACGCTGACTATGGAAATTACCTGCAATTGTTGTTAGCCAAGAGGTTGGGAGTGGTCAGACACGTCGCCATCACCCCGTACGTGCTGAGCAACGAAGGAAAGGTAGAGCCCATGAAAGGCGACGACCTCTTGTGGATGTGTCGACTCATGAACACTGGCATGATAAGAGTATAAGTAAGTATTTCATACTCTGTGCATGATGGAAAATGGGCCAACGGCATTCCCGTTCAGATTCTTACAGCATATGCATGTGAATATCTATGTAGATAGGAAAGTCTTCTACCAACAGAAGATCGTACACCTATTCGGTGCGGCGGTACTAGGAGAAATCCTCAATTCCCCGAACCCTATCATTCTCCCCATATTAGATTACCATCATTCCTTTAATGTTTCTATCTTTATCTTGTTTTAACCTATCCACCCACCCTTGTAGAAAAGCCCCTATGAGCCGCACTGTTTATGTAATGTAAAAAAAAAAAAAAAGAGGTTTGTAATTTCCTGAGTCATGGCAAGTGTTTCTTTCCCCACGTTCAGTGGAAAGAAGGGAGAGGATCTCACCACTGACTTTTTGGATGATTTCGACATTGCTTGTATCGTCTCCAACAAAGATGATGATGCTTCACGACTTAGAATTTTTCCTCTACTGATGAAAGTAGAGGCCAAGTCCTGGTATAATGCATTGCCCCAGGCCACCAAGAATTCATGGGATGTGTTAATGGCTACTTTTGTAAAGAGGTTTGGTGGAGGCACAACCTCGGAGAGGTTATGGCAGTTACTAACAGAATTAAAGCAGGGAGGCCTGCTGGAGTATGCCACCTACGAGTCCAAATTTGTGGACTTATGGGAGAGATGGGTTGCCTCGCTGGAGGAAGGTGAAGGAGCGCCTAATTTCCTAAAGAAGGACCGTTTCATTGCTGGTCTATGGTCGCCGCTTAGAGAGAAGGTGAAGGGAAGGTTTCCTGCAACATATGAGTTAGCAGTCGAAGTAGCCCGCCTTAAATACAAGAAGCTACGCATGCAAGAAAGAGTAAACGAGTCAGAGGAAACAAGCTCGGCCCAACCAACCCCAGTGACTGCAACAGCCAATCATAGAGTCCAACCACAGGAGGCATTAGAAGAGCAAGACCTGCTGAGTCGTATCACCACCCAACTAGAGAGTTTATATGTGCATCTGGTGCAGCAAGGGCATGCACCTGGCAAGAACCCAGAACAAGGAAGAGGACAACGAAGGGAGAACCCAGAGTACCACTGTGACAACTACGGGGAAGATGGTCATGAAATGTACTACTGCCCACACCCGAGGAGGCAGAATTTCAATAGAGGGGGGAGACAGAATCAGATCTCTCCACTAAGAGCAAGACCACCGCCACTCAGGCAACCAATCCCACCTGTTCAAATCACACCACCAGCGGTGCAACCACAGCTGGCCACACCAATTCGACGCTAGTCACCAATGCAACCACCACCACAATCACCACTTACAATCATCCTCCGCCCACCACCAATTGGTACCCGCACACCAAGTATCATTGGTCTTGCAGAAGAGGTCAAAATGAGTGTAACAGAAGAAGGTTCAAGTAAGAAGTTTATTCAAAGAACTCAAGCAGTGGAACAAGAGGTTAAAGAATCAAAAGATGCTACCCAGGTGGGGGAGGTAAGTCAAGAAAATTGTGTTATAAATATGATTACATCTTTAACCTTGAATGAAATAGGCACCAAAGCGATGAATCGACAGCATTGGGCAGTAAGAATAAGAAGGTGTAAAGTGTTCATTAGGCCTCGTCAGAGTAAGAGGAATACAAAGGGCATGAAAGATACAAGAGAAGAGGAAGACCAGCCTGCTAGCAAGGCTTTGCAGAAGGTGGACGAAATATCAAGCAAAGGGGAGGGCTTTGAAAACGGAAGCCTGTGCACCAGCATGGACCCAGGACAGTGTAGCAAGCTAAAGGAATCTTGCATCAAGGCAGTTTCACTAGAGGACCATAACGAAGAGGTAAGTATGACTGAAGGTTTGGAGTTGGATATTGCTCCAGAGGCTTGGCAGCCGAGAAAGACTTTATTGTGTAGTGTTATAGACTTAGAGATGGGTAATGCCTCTAGTCTACTGAAGGGTGTTATAAACTTGGAGATGGGTAATACCTCCAGTTTATGTGAGGATGTTCATAGTAAGTTTGATGATCAATATGTTGCCAACCTTTTAAGGATGTTCCAAACTCCTCCACAACACAACATTGTGTTTGCATGAGATGCATCAGACCTATGGCTATGGCTAGCCGCTATAACATATACAGAGAAGATCAGCATGGAGATAAGAGCAAAGGAGCCATGGATAGACAAAAGCCTGATAGAATGCAGGAATGAAGACCTCATTCGCAATTTGGTACAATTTTTTACAAATAGTGCATCCTCTCTTTGGACAAAGGTAAGTGAATTACGCTTGTATTTAAGCCGCAAGGTAGGTGGCTTGCTATTAGCATCAATAAAGGAAGCTGACATGTTTGAGCACACCCAAAAGAAGCATGATATGCTTGCAGTTTTTTCTAAGGGCAGTAAGCAAGATTCTGAAAACAACTGGAGCTCACCACACCATCAAGGTGGCCATATATGGTGGATTCTTGACACACTCTTGGGAATCATAATTTTCAGTTCTGTCTTTGCAGGAGCCAAGATGCTCATTTCCCCTCTCGCTACTGGTGGTTACAAATTTGGTCCAATTTGGCATGCAAAGTTTATTGTTCGGACACTGCAGACAATGATCCTATTTTTCACTTGGGATCCAGGAGGACACTGGCACAAAGTTTTGGAAGCCATGGGCTTCCCCTTTAATCAACCCACACTATCCACCCAGAGCAAAGGAGAGGGACAAGGGTAAGGAGAAGGTAACCTTTTTAGAACCACTTGAGGCCATGAATGTGAAGAGAGCTTGGAGGGAGAAGGCTACACAATCAGATGATGAGAGAAGCATGAGAGGAGAAACTAGCAAGAGGCCATCCAGGCCACGATGAAAATTGGGCATCACCGACTTCCAGATAGGGGAAAGTTCTAAGCCCTATGATCTAACATGGATGTGGCAGAGCAAGGACTGAATATTACATGGCCACAGCTGCTACATCTTGTACCTAAAGTAAGGCGACAATGGTCTAAAATGGTAAGTACAAGACGCTCCAAAACAAAGGTAGCCGGAGCAATTTCGGGATGCAACATGGATGACATCCTTCCAATTGTCGAAGTAAACATAAAAGGAAAGAGGTTTGGAAACACCTACATTGATGGAGGTGCACAAATCTGTGTAATGAGCGAAGCTATGATGCTTCGATTAGGGCTCGAGGTTGACAGGCCTTCTCCATGCAAGGCAAAGATGGCAAACAACGCAAAAGTAAAGTGTGTGGGTGTGGTAAGTGCCGTGAAAATAAAAGCTTTCAACACTGAGGTAGAGGTAGATGGTTTTTGTAATGCCTACTAAGGGGGAGGGCTATCCACTAATTTTGGGAAGGCCATGGTTGATGCCCATGAAGGCAAAACAAGACTGGGGTACTGGCCTTCTACGCATGACCGGTAAGAAAGGGGAGACAATCTACTACGACATGAGGATGGGCAAGCAGAAGCATCGGAAGATGAAAACACTAGCGAATCTTCCAGTTCTGAGACGGAGACCACATCCACCGACGAAAGTGACAGTTCCATTAATGTGATGGGTATCATTATGAAGGATCCACAAAGGGTAAGCACAACTGGTGATCCATCATCAAAAGGGAAACCCAATGAAGAGGAGAGCAAATCACCTGGCCTAGGAGGAAGTAGATTGAAGGGTATGTTGTCTACGGAATTAACACTTGAGGAGAAAGATAGTTTTTTGCAAATGTTGATGGGATTTCCTAACCTGTTCATTGACAACTATGAAAGAATCATAGGCATTACAGTGGTGGAACATCATATTAAGCTGAAGGAAGGGGTAAAACGAGTTGTGCAAAACTTACGACGACTGGGGGTCATACAAGAAAAGGCACTCTTGGCCGTGTTAAGTATGGAGCCTGATTTACCCTTGTAATTTTATGTGGTAAAAGCGCACATTTGTAAGGCCCCCATTATGAGGAGAAGCAATCATGCGTGAAGAAAAATCACTCACCGGAAACCAAAATTTTCACGAACAAGAATCAGGGGCATTTTTTCACGGACTTTTTTTTTCGCCGGAATATTCTTTTTTGCCGGAATATTATCGCCGAATGGCGGCCGGAAAGTGGTCGGAAAACAACCGGTTGGTTGGCCGGTGGCCGGTAGTCAATGGCCGATGGCCGGTGGTCGGAAGTCAATGGCCGGTGGCCGGTGGCCGAATTCAAAAGCGGACTTGTCTTCTCAAGGGCGGCCACACATGGGCAGATTGGAGGGTCCGATTTGGACTTATTCGCACAAGGGCGGCTACACATGGCTGTCTCTCATAAGAGAGGGCAGCCCTTTTGGCCTATAAAAGGAGGCCATTTCTACATACATTTCAGAGTGTGAAGTTGATGCAACAAGGTGAGTGTGAGGTGGTGAGAGTGAAGCAAGGCGAGAGCTCTATCAAGGGTTTAATCCCTTTGTAAACTACTTCTTCTTTTGAAGTGCTAAAGCCATTGAGTGGCTGCTTTCCCGTGGACGTAGCCCACATTGGGTGAACCACGTATATCGTGTGTACTCTCTCTCTCTCTCTACTCTAGTATAATCTCTTGTGTGTGAAATCTATCTCTCTCCATTAAGTAATCTACTCAAAAATCTATTTAGCTACGTCTTATTTCCTAACAGCTGGTATCAGAGCAAGGTTTGCTCGTAGCTAAATTATCTCAAGGAAAGAATTCATTGAATTGAGTGGGAGTTATGGCGGAGGAAGGGAAGCTCAAGATTGAGAAATTCAACGGCAAAAGCTACCAACATTGGAAGATGCAGATTGAAGACTATCTCTACCAGAAGGACCTCTATTTGCCACTGGGCGGTCTTGCGAAGAAGCCCGCAACAATGGCAAATGAAACATGGATTGTCCTTGATCCAAAGGCACTGGGAACAATCCGGTTAAGCTTGGCGTCAACGGTGGCCTTCAATGTTTTGGAGATGAAGACCACGGAGGACTTGATGAAGTCACTTGACGACTTCTACGAGAAACCATCGGCATCCAATAAGGTATTTCTTATGAAGCGTTTGTTCAATCTAAAGATGGCAGAGAATGGTTCAGTTGCAGAACACCTAAATGACTTTAACACAAACATAAGTCAACTTCGATCAGTGAAAATCAATTTCGATGACGAAGTGAGAGCTCTCCTTATACTATCATCTCTACCGGATAGTTGGGATAGCCTTGTGATGGTTGTAAGTAATTCTATCTCTGCCACAAATACTCTTAAGTTTGACGATGTTGTGGGTGTTCTCCTAAGCGAGGAAATACGAAGGAGAAGCACAGGAGAATCATCAATTGCTGCACTATCAGTGGAAACAAGAGGAAGGCCTAAGGAGAGGTTCAAAAACCAAAAGGGTCGTGATCGCTCAAGGCAGAGCAAGTCACGCACAAAGTCAGTTCTTGAATGTTGGAACTGCGCCAAGAAAGGCCACGTCAATAAGGATTGCTGGTCCAAGAAGAAGAAGGAGACAGAGTCTCACGACAACAAGCCAACATCGGAGGCCAATGTGGCAGGTAAAGTAGAGCAAGATGCTCTAATTCTCTCATTAGACAATGTGTCTAATTCCTGGATAGTAGATTCCGGGGCTTCATTCCATGCGACACCACACAAGCAACATTTCCAAGACTACACCAAAGGTAATTTTGGGTATGTATACTTGGGAGATGATGAAGCTTGTGAGATTGTCGGCAAAGGTACAGTTTCTGTCAAAACTGCTAACAGAAATGAATGGAAGCTTAAAGATGTTGGGCATGTTCCTTCTCTTCGCAAAAATTTGATCTCTACAGGACAATTGGACGATGAAGGTCACAACATTGCATTCGGAAACAAACGGTGGAAGATCTCAAAGGGATCTTTGGTGGTTGCCAAGGGTGAAAAAGTTGGTACACTTTACTTGTGTACTGTTAGCACGCAACCTTCAGCTTGTGCAGCAACTACAAGAGTTGACAGTGCGGTGTGGCACTACCGACTTGGGCATATGAGTGTCAAAGGAATGCAAATCCTTCAAACAAAGAAGCTTCTACGAGGTTTGAAAGAAGTGGAGTTAGAGTTCTGTGAAGATTGTGTTTATGGTAAAGAAAAGAGGGTAAAATTTCAAAAATCAGGAAATGAAAGAAAAAATAAAAAACTTGAGGTGGTTCATTCTGATGTTTGGGGTCCTGCAAGTACACCATCGCTTGGTGGCTCATTGTACTATGCAACATTCATAGACGATGCGACTAGAAAAACATGGGTTTATGTCATGAAGAATAAATCCGATGTATTTTCCATATTTCAAAGGTGGAAAGCCTTTGTGGAGAATGAAACAGGTACCAAGGTTAAATGCCTCAGATCCGACAATGGAGGCGAATATTGCAGCCAAGCTTTTGAAAGCTTTTGTGCTAGCAATGGCATTCAGAGGCAAAGGACAACCCCAAGGACACCTCAACAAAATGGGATTTCGGAAAGGATGAACAGGACAATCATGGAACGAGCATGAAGCATGCGGCTACATGCAGGCCTACCGCTTGAGCTTTGGGCGGAATCTGTAAGTACGTCTGTATACTTAATCAATCGGTCACCCTCAACGACATTGGATGGGGGAGTTCCAGAAGAGGCATGGACAGGTAAACCGGTGAATTATGCATTTCTCAAAGTGTTTGGGTGTGAGGCTTTCATGCACATAGATAGAAGCCTAAGATCAAAGTTAGATGCAAAGTCCAAAAAGTTTTTCTTCATTGGCTATGGAGAAGGAGACTTTGGGTATCGCCTATGGAATCCTGAAGATGGTAAAATCTTAAGGAGTATGGATGTAATTTTTAACGAACAAAATATGTACAAAGATTACTTGGAAAGAAAACAAACAAAAGAAACAGGTGATGAGTACATGGAGCTTGAGGATGGTGAAGACTCAAGGACTGCAAACGGTGACAATGTGCAACAACGTCAACCAAATGAGGAGCCTCAACCTATTCCCCGAAGATCTACAAGAGCAAGTAGACCTCCAGAAAGGTTTGTTCCTTCCTTCAACCATCTCTTGATCTCAAATTCTGGAGAGCCCGAATCAAATGAAGAAGCTATGCAACATGAATCCAAAGAAGAATGGACGAAGAGCATGCAAGTGGAGATGGACTCACTACATCACAACCAAACATGGGAGTTGGTTGAGTTGCCTAAAGGTAAGCGAGCACTTCAAAACAAATGGGTGTACAAGCTAAAGGAAGAAGAAGGTGGGAAGAAAAGGTACAAGTCTAGGCTTGTGGTAAAAGGTTTTTCTCAAAAGAAAGGTATTGACTTCAATGAAATATTTTCTCCTGTTTTAAAAATGAACTCAATTAGGCTTGTCTTAAGCCTTGTGGCTGCTCATGATCTAAATCTCGAGCAAATGGATGTAAATATGGCATTCCCTCACAGTGACTTAGAGGAGGAAATCCACATGCTTCAACCAAAGGGGTATGAAGTAAAAGCTAAGGAGAAAATGGTTTGCAGATTAAAGAAGAGCTTGTATGGTTTAAAGCAAGCATCAAGACAATGGTACTTGAAGTTTGATCGATGGATGTTGGATCATGGATTCACAAGATGCAACTCGGATCACTGCGTCTACACGAAGAATTTGGGAGATGGGAAATTCATCATCCTAATGTTGTATGTTGATGACATGTTGATTGCAAGTGCTAACATGCAGGACATCAAAGACCTAAAAGCGGAGCTGTCCAAATCTTTTTCAATGAAAGATTTAGGTGCTGCAAAGAGGATACTTGGTATGAAAATATCAAGGGACAATAAAGCTATCTCAAGAAGATTACATCAAGAAGGTACTAGAAAGGTTTGCAATGCAAAATGCAAAACCAGTTTCTACACCTTTGGCTAGTCATTTTAAACTAACGAAGGATATGTGTCCAAAGACACAAGAGGAGATAGCCTATAGGTCTAAAGTTCCATATGCTGCAGCGGTAGGTTCTCTAATGTATGCTATGGTCTGGACAAGGCCAAACATTGCACATACAGTGGGAGTTGTGGGTAGGTTCATGGACAACCCAGAAAAAGAGCATTGGCAAGCTGTGAAGTGGATACTTAGGTATCTAAAAGGGACAACAACAAATGCATTGTATTTTGGAGGAATTGATATTTTTCTAGAAGGGTATGCTGATGCAGATATGGCAGGTGACAAAGATACTCGAAGGAGCACTACTGGCTATGTGTTCACGGTTGGAGGCACAACAATAAGCTGGGCTTCAAAGCTGCAAAAAGTGGTTTCACTTTCTACCACGGAAGCAGAGTATGTAGCAATGACGGAGGCAAGCAAAGAAATTATGTGGCTTCACCGATTCTTAGAAGACCTTGGATTCAAACAAGACAATTGTGTCTTGTACAGTGATAGCCAAAGCGCTATCCATCTTGCAAAGAACTGAGCATTTCATTCAAGGACAAAGCACATTGAGGTGAGATATCACTTCATACGCACTCTTTTGGAAGAGGGACAGCTAAAGTTAGGAAAGGTGCATACAAGTGAAAATCCTGGAGACATGTTTACAAAGGTGGTCAACAAGGAGAAGTTGAGCTTTTGCTCATCTTCAATCGGCATTCAAGGATAAGAAGCCAGAATGGAAAGGAGTCACAGGTTTGGTTTGGAGATGAGTCTCCAAGTGGGAGATTGTTAAGTATGGAGCCTGATTTACCCTTGTAATTTTCTGTGGTAAAAGCGCACATTTGTAATGCCCCCATTATGAGGAGAAGACATTGTGCGTGAAGGAAAATCACTCACCGGAAACCAAAATTTTCACAGACAAGAATCAGGGGCATTTTTTCACGGACTTCTTTTTGTCGGAATATTCTTTTTCGCCGGAATATTATGGCCAGACGGCGGCCGGAAAGTGGTCGGAAAACAACCGGTCGGCTGGTCGGTGGCCGGTAGTCAATGGTCGATGGCCGGTGGTCGGAAGTCAATGGCCGTTGGCCGGTGGTCGGAAGTCAATGGCCGGTGGCCGGTGGCCGAATTCAAAAGCGGACTTGTCTTCTCAGGGGCGGCCACACATGGGCGGATTGGAGGGTCCGATTTGGACTTATTCGCACAAGGGCGGCTACACATGGTTGTCTTGTATAAGAGAGGGCAACCCTTTTGGCCTATAAAAGGAGGCCATTTCTACACACATTTCAGAGTGTGAAGTTGATGCAACAAGGTGAGTGTGAGGTGGTGAGAGTGAAGCAAGGCGAAAGCTCTATCAAGGGTTTAATCCCTTTGTAAACTACTTCTTCTTTTGAAGTGCTAAATCCATTGAGTGGCTGCTTTCCCATGGACATAGCCCACATTGTGTGAACCACGTATATCGTGTGTACTCTCTCTCTGTCTCTCTCTACTCTAGTATAATCTCTTGTGTGTGAAATCTATCTCTCTCCATTAAGTAATTTACTCAAAAATCTATTTAGCTACGTCTTATTTTCTAACAGACCGAGGTAAGGAAACTGCTGGAGGCGGGATTCATCTATCCTGTAGAAAACTCAGAATGGGTGTCACCCGTAGTGGTGAGGCCTAAAAAGAATGGTAAGTGGAGGGTCTGTGTTGACTACAAACCAATAAATGCAGCTACAAAGAGAGACCACTTTCCTCTCCCTTTCTTGGATGAAATTCTGAATGAAGTAGCGGGTTTTGAATGCTATACCGTCTGTGATGGTTATTCTGGATACTTTCAAATACGCATAGCCTTGGAAGATCAGCTAAAAACCACTTTTATCACGTCATGGGGTTGTTTTGCATACAGGGTTATGCCATTTGGTCTCACAAATGCACCTGCCACATTCCAAAGATATGTCACATATGTTTTTCAACCGTTCTTTGGAACATCCATAAGAGTGTTCATTGATGATTTTTGTATATATAGCTCCCGTATTTCACATTTAGAAAAGGTAACTGAAGGTTTGGCCAGGTTGCAGAGCCTAGGTGGGCAATTAAATGTGGATAAATGCCACATTGGGGAGAGTAAAGTCATTCTACTAGGCCATGAAATTTCAGCAAAAGGTATCAACGCCGACCCAAGTAAGGTGTCCACACTCATAGCCCTACCTTCACCAACGACCGCACGTCAACTGGTCTCTTTTCTACAGAAGGTGAGGTACTTTAGTAGATTCATACATCTACTATCACAACTTGTTCTACCACTGCAACAACTCACTCAAAGATCAACTTTCACTTGGGACGAGGAAAGCGAACATCACTACAACAAGGTAAAGGAGGTCTTAGCCACTCTGCCAACTATCTCACCACCTAAGTGGGATGAAAAATTCTATGTCACCTCAAGTGTTGGTGATGACTCATTGGGGGCTGTGCTACTCCAAAAGGATACAAAGACATCTTTCATGAAGCCAATCTACTTCTCTAGTCGAATGATGACAGCAGGAGAGAAAGGTTTCACCCATGTGGAACACTTAGTCCTAGCTCTTAGATTTGCAACTACAAAGTTTAGTTCATATTTGCTGCCTAAGCAATTTGTGATTCTAAGCACGGATGAAATATTTCCCTATGTTGTACAACACATGGACGTGTCTGCTAGAATTACTAAATGGCTAGTTCGTCTGCAAGAGTTTGACTACATGGTACAGGTAGAAAGCACGACAAGGGCAAGTTTGGGGGGACTCATGACCTACCAAGTCTTTGAAAGGAAGGAGAAGCAATCTAAGGAAGGAGAAGTCCGATTACCTCGAGTACCACCGATGGTAGAAGGAGCATACTCTCTCTACTTTGATGGAGCCTACAAGCGAGCGTCCGACAAAGCAGCTGCAGGCAAAGTGATCTTTGATGACAAAGGGACAAAGGTATTTTCGTTGGGCCAATTGTTAGATTCACATTCTAACAATGAAGATGAGTATGTAGCACTAACCAAGGGTCTACAATGGTGCCTCTCACAAGGTGTACAACGCCTTAATGTATTTGGGGATGCTCTACTTCTGGTAAGGCAAGTAAATGGAGCATGGACATGCAAGAATCCTAGTTTAAGGACTCACTTAAGTGGTGTAAAAACCTTGTTGGGTAATTTTGAAGAAGTTCAAATACACCATATCCCAAGGGCTCAAAACCAAGACGCAGAAGCCCTAGCAAGTGAAAGACTACAGGAAGTGGTGGTGGGGCAATAAAACTAAAGCTCCCTCTATTTCAAGGCAGTGATGCCTTGCTTGACATCATGCATTTTTTGGAAACAGGGGAATGCCCATCAGATTTAACAAAGGGACAGAAGCAATGGCTGACGCGGAAGGCCACAAGGTATCGACTCATCAATGATGGTTTGTACTGTAAGGGTAAGGACCAAATACTCAAGAAGGTCCCTCTCTCTCACGAAATCACGGGAGTAATTGCTAGCTGTCACCACGGGGTTTGTGGTGGTCACTTTGCCCTAGACATAACAAGTAGGAAAATCTTGCAGGCAGGCTTCATATGGCCTAGCCTCAACCGTGATGTACACCATTGGTGCAAAACGTGTAAGTTGTGTCAAAAGGCCGGCACTAGGTAACTTATGCCTGAACCATAGACACCTATTCTCTCATATGGCCCATTTGAAAAATGGGGTATCGATGCCATTGGGCCATTACCTAGGGCCAACTCAAGAAAATTCTACATTATCATGGGGGTCGACTACATGACTAGATGGGCAAAGGCTACAGCCACCACTAGAATCACAGCAGTAGAGGTAGCTAAATTTATCTACGAGCACATATTCTGTAGGTTTGGCACACCTTTAGAGATCATCTCTGATAGAAGGCCAGGTTTCAGAGCAGACTTGGTAGGAGAATTAATGCAAAAACTGGGCATTACAAGGAGGCACTCTTCACCATATTACCCTCAATGTAATGGCCTAGTTGAAAAGGTAAATGGAATGGTTTCTAAAATTATTACCAAGCAGGTAAACAATTATCCCGGAGACTGGGATAACTATCTACTACCAGCTTTATGGGCCTACAGAACTTCATTTCGTACATCCTTGGGATTCACACCGTATCCTCTAGTATTTAGTAAGGAAGCAATCTTGCCCATTGAAGTGCAACTACAAAGTCTCAGAGTAATGGCAAGCCAACTTCAACAACCCAACATGCATTTGAGAGATCACATCATCAACTTGGAAAGACTGCAGCTGGACAGAGAAGAAGCAATAAATTATTATGCAGCACAAGCAGAGCATAGACGGCTTAGCTTTAACGAGCATCTCCGGAAAAAAGAATTGAGGAAAGGAATGTTGGTGCTCCGCTACGACAATCGCTTCGACACGCGCAAGGATAAGAAACTCCTGCTCCGATGGGAAGGCCCATTCATCATAAGGAAAAAGTATGCCAATGGAAGCTACTAGCTTATGGAGGTTGATGGAAAACTTCATAAAACCAGGGTAAATGGTTGGCGACTTAAAGCTTATTTTCTTCGATTTGACCAGGCTCCACCAATTGACATTCCAGATGAAGACACACCATCAACCGCCACCTCCGACGATAATGATCAAACAGATGAGCTAGAGACATGAATGCCTCTAGTCAAAAGGGGAGGGCTAATGATGGGGGCTTTTCACAAGCCAAGCTCCCATACCCCTCTTCTCTCGTCCCCACCCCATGAAAACCCCCTCTTATGGAGGGAGTGATAAAATGCATTGAAAAAAGTAAGAAAAAAAAAAGTATGATTATGTAAATATATAAGAAAGGTAAAATAGGCCACCTCATGCCTGCGGGGTAGCCCATCTCCACCTTGCCTCCTTTTTCTTCACTGTTGCCCCGTCGGGTGTCCCTTTTTCTCTCCTCCACTCAAAAGGTCAACCCCCTCTCTCTTCCCCTTGTCCTTTCTCCTTTCTCTCTCCTCTCAAGCTACCCAACCTCTCACCAATAATGCATTATAACTCACCAATAATGCACCCTAACTCACATGCAACTTACCCTATCTTCCAAAATAGTATACCCCACCGTCTCTTTCTCTCTCCTATCATATCCCATGACCCAAATACCCCCCCCTGTCTCTAAAGGGCGCCATGTCTCTTGTCTTGTACCTAAATAACCTCCCCCACACTCACACACACTCAGTTTCACTGAAAAAGGTGCCCATAGACCCATCCCCACCCGGTGGTTACCTGATTTTTCTTTTGTTCACACACATCTGCACACAGATTCACCTCTGAACACACTCCCCTCTCTCCCCTCTTGTAATTACTTTATTCTCCATGTCACCTCTCACTTTTTTTCATCAACCCATCTCTCTCTCTTAGTCTCTCTTTCATGAGACTGCTGTTCTGGCACATATACACACAGCCAGACAAGTGGGGCCCACAGTCACATGGCCTATGTACATAATGATTTCTTCATTTCTAAACTCTAGAATTTCTCCGCCATCCTCCCCTATATAAAGAGGGGTCACCATCACACTAAGGACACACACCATCACCAAAGAGTACACTATGCACTGTGTGTGCCTAGTGCACACACACACACCCACACCATCACCATCACCGCAATCATCATGCTCGTCTTAAGCATGACCTCTACACCCTTGGGCTATGGAAGATGAAGGGAAACTAAATGAAGGATGATGGCCATAACCCTCGTGCGAGTCTTCGCCATCAACTCCCACCTATCCGCCATGTGCTCTACCACGCTCTCCCTTCTCATTCCCCTACCCTATGCTCCCCATTTCATCTCCTTATTCTCTAAATAAAGCTTGAGGTTTTGTGAGTATGTTTTCTTGCAATGTTTTGCCCATGTGAGGTGTGCGGAATCTCCACCTAGTCTTGTGTTTGGAGTGAGCTTGTGTATGTGTGAAGGGTGTGCGGATTCGCCATCCTTTTGTGGTGCCTAAGTAGTAAGCCGCTATACCCCCTCCCTCACTCTCTCTCTCTCTCACTTGATCTCATTCCCTTTCCTCTTCATCATTGCTCCCAAGCATCCATCTCTCTTGGATGAAAACTTTGTTATGGTGGTGTTATGGTGGTGTGTTGTTTGCGTCTTAGCCGCTAAAGCTAGGTGGTGCCCCCCTGTTCGCTTTACCATGATAGGCTCGAGGCGCGCCATTCGGTCCCCGGTGTTTTAGAGGCCGTCGGGGTTCGAGGTTCGCTTTGCTCCTGTCACAATATTCCTGATCGCAAATTCATGAAGAATTGGTAATACAAAATCCAAACCGAGCTACCTCATTAAATAGTTTGAATCTCTCGTTTGATCTTGCTTGTTGGGTAGTATCCTCTAGTACCTGCAACCTGTCAAGAATTTGTTGGATAGCTCTGAGCTTACAGCCATTCTTGTTAGTTATTTCTTTTAATTGACAAAACTTAGCTAGGTTGTTAGTAGCACACAATTCCTTACACAACCTCAACAATTTAGGTCCAATTTCAATTTTGAAAGAACCACCAGGTTACCATGGACTATCTCTTTGTTTCGTAAATTTCTATCTCTGTTCTGAGTCAGAGGTACATGGATCGCGATCCATGTTGGGAAGCCAATTGAACTTTTGTTGTTACCATTAGGTTTAACATAATTAAGAGTTCTCATGGTATTAAAAATTTTAGAAATGAACCTCTAGATTGGAGGCTAACTTGAAGTTCTCGGCTTTTGGGATGGTTTTTTTCACCCAAATTCAACTTTGGAAGGACCATTAGACTCTTTGTGATGCCCTCTAGCTATGGTGCCAGTTTGGTGTCAAAATGTGTTATGGGAACATGGATCCCGATCCATGTTCCTTTGTATCAAAATGCACTGAAATTTTTCCCACACCTAGTCCTTGGCCTAGTGATGTTGGCTATATGGTTTTTGAATGTTTTAAAGCTTTTTAGGACAGACAAAAGTCAGTTTTAGGGTTTGTTTTAGTGGTTTCCCCCTTGATCTGATTTAGCCCCCTTTTGTCCTTTTTTTGAATTTTTCTGATAAGGGTCCTTTGGGAGAAAGTGTTCCAATTGTTATCATTTCTCTGCTTGCCTGCTAGCAGCTCAAAATTCCAAAAAGGTACATGGATCGCGATCCATGTTTGGCAAGATTTTGGACTGACACTTTTTGGGTTGATCACACGAGGTATGGTGATGCTATTCCCCACGTCTTTTTGGATTTGATAAGTTTTTTCCAAGCCAAAAGCAAGATTTTGTGTTTATCTTGCGGTTTTTTGCAAACAACTCCTTTTCTACTATTTTGATCATATTTTTTCACGTTTTCTCTATGGCTTTTTTTGGAAAATTTGTTCCATTAGTACACTGATCAAATCTTACTATCAGATGTCTACCTGGAACATGGATTGTGATCCATGTTGGGAAGCATCTGGACATGAAATTTGGTTCTGTTGATTCCCTACTTCTACTTGATCCCAATTCTCATTCCTTTTTGAATTTGGACAAGTAAAAGTTAAGTTTTTTCATGTTTTCTCTTTTTTCAAGGTTTTGCTTTGCTCACCCCAATCTTTTGATTTTTATGATCTTCTAGCTCTCTAGTTCTGACCAAACTCAAGGTTCAGATGCTTTAGAGCCTGTTCTAAGCAAAGGAAATAGTTTTAGCACATTTTGCCAAAACGGCACATGGATCCCGATCCATGTTGGACAGGCAATTTGAAAGTTTTTTGCACAGTCTTTTTCAGCAAATCTTTTTATCCCCTTCTTGAAGGTTTTGCTTGGTTTGTTCCAGTTTTGAAGCTTTAACCATCACTTCTTCAACTTTTCGGAGTTATGGTCTTCAACACCAAAATAAGGTTTTTGACAGTTTTTGCCTCGATCCTTTTGGCCCCAAAATGATGGTGTAATTTGTTTTCTAACCTACTCCTATAAACTGAAAGAAATCTGCAAACATAAATAAACTTAACAATACAAAAATAACAACAAACTGTGTGGTGAAACAACCCTTTCCAAGCATGTGAAAATCAAAGAACGAAATACTATGTCTAGCTACTTCACTATCTCTGTGTCAGTGGAATGGGTATCAAAAGCTTTGAAGGGAGATTTTTGTTTTTGTACAATGAGTCACTCACCACCTAAGGATGGGTTTCCCCAAGCAACGGCGCCAATGTTAGCGGGTCACCTGGACGGACATTTGTAGCATAGCTCTTTTGTACTAACATAATGTCAATATGCAAGGAAGTGACTTGGGATGGGGCACACAGACTTAACACTAGAATGGTAACAGGACACTTTTATGTCCTTGGACACTTTTGTGTCTTGTTAAGTGACCATTTTGCTTGAATTATTTGAAGACTATGAAAATGAATTTTTAGGTGCTATATATCCACAAAGTTGCCTTATGAGCTGAAAAAAACTTAGCATTTTGTTTTGACTATCGATCTCACCATTAACCTTACTCTTGCACAACATTTTTAAACCTAAACTGTGTGAAAAAACGGGTCGTGTTTTTTGCTTTTTTTCAAATTTTCACAACTATACCACTCTAAACTTCATGTTTGTGAGGTTTAGATGGCTAGAGGTTAGGCCTTCATAGTTCTCAACATTTTTTGATGCTTGTAGGGAGAGCTAAGTGTTAAAATTGAAAGTTATGACCAATTTACAAGAATTGCATAATCCTGTTTTTTTGGCCAAAATTAGCACTTTTATGAATTTTTTGGTGGCTTTCTTGATATCCAAATTCAATTTTGATTGTGTAAGTGTAATGTATAACAAAATATAATCTTCCTTGAGTTTTGGGGGACCTAATATGCTATATAGCATAGTATATGATGATGGTTGAGTTTTTTGATTGCTGAAGAATACGATACATTTTAGAGTAGCAAGTATAAATTTCTCAATATTGCTATTTTCTTAGGCCAATTGTGTGTATTTTGTAGGTAGTAACCATATCCAATCATAGAATACAAACTTGGCTAGATATTGAGTAGTTTCTATGGGTTTCTAGAGGTCATAATGCTAAACCCAGTTTTTTCATGTTTGCTGTATTTAGCACTTTATCATTGCCCCCAAGGTTCCAATTTAGAAATCCATTATCCTTTTGACATGCTCCATGGCTCCTTTTGAATCCAGAGGACCAAAGGGAACTAATAAAACATGTATATAGTATCTGTATTGAGCGTGACTATAGAAACTTTGATGATAGGTCCACAGAATGGCAAAAATGCAACTTTTTTGTACCTATTTTTTTTGCCCAAAAAAGAATTAGTGAGGTAAAAGCAATCATAGGTTTTGGTCACCAACCCATTGAAGTTAATGGGGCATTTTATCTCATGTCCTACAAAAATCTCCACTCTTATTTATATGCAATCAGCCGTAAGAAATTGTTGTTTTGGGCAAAATGCACTGGTCCATCAAGTTTGGAGGCTTGTAGTGACCAAGGGATGAGAAAAATTACAAGTTTCTCATTTTTTCCATATGTAGTAGTTATTGAACTATAAGCTCATGAAAGGATTTTTCAAAATGAGTGGATCTACTATGCTTTTGGAAATTTTTTCCAAGACCCTGAAAGGACACTTTTATGTCCTGTTAGGTTACCATTCTAGTGTTAATGAGAAATTCAATCTCACCAAAGTGAACTCAGAGGGCTAATCATTCTACAAAAAAAGAAAATTAACCACTTCCTAGTCACGTAATCAGTATGCGTCCAATCTCACCGCTCTAGGTCATCATGCCTTTTCGGCATCCAAACGGATCTGGAATGCAACGAAACTTAAGGAGAGGTATAACAACACTTAAGGGCTTAATCCTACCAAGTTAAGTCACCATCTGGGAAGGTAAAAAAATCACAATCCATCACAAAAAAGAAAATTAACCACTTCCTAGTCAGATAATGAGTATGCATCCAATCTCACCGCTCTAGGTCATCATGCCTTTTTGGCATCCAAACGGATCTAGAATGCAATGAAATTTAAGTAGAGGTATCACAACACTTAAGGGCTTAATCCTACTAAGTTTAGTCACCATATGGGAAGGTAAAAAAATCACAATCCATCACAAAAAATGTGCAAAAAACTGAAACAGAAGTACTCAAAAAGGTCCTCCTTAAGCATAGAAACACTTATCCCTGGTCAAAACATCAAAAAGCAACCATTTGAACCTCCAAATCAATGCATTTATCTCACAAACAATGGGTTGCAAATCACAATAGAATTAAAAATGATTACACTTAGATTGTAGAGCAAGAGACAAGGAATGCAATGTGCTATTTAGAAACAAATTTTTATTACCAGTCCAGGAGAAAAGAAGATTACAATTTGTAGTAGTAAGAGGCTCCCATAGTGCACTTTTCAAATCCTTCAAGCTAATGATAATTTTCTTCTCCAAAGTAAGGGTTTTGACTTTTAAAAGTTCAGAGAGCTTTCCCACGGCCATCTGACCTCTTAAAAGGGTGTAGACTCAGAGAGGTAGAGAGGATATTGCATAATTACATCATAATCACAAATCATCATAGGCTGAATTACATTGCTTTCGTCGAAAAATCCAGCAGTGTTTACAAGGTTTGGTGTGCATACGCCCGTATATGCATGTATCCACCAAATAGTGTGCACTCGAGAATTGGCCTGCAAGGTTGTAAGGAGGTCTACAAGAACACGGACAGAGGGTGGCACAAAGAGCAGCATGCCAGAGGCAGGTCAGCTTGGGGTGTTGAGAGTAGCACTATATAGAGAGGAAAGAGAAGTTGGTTTATGGTTGGAGAGCTTCAAGAACCATGAAAGGGCCAGCAAAGTGTAGAATGATGGGGATGCAAAGGATGCTTCCTAAAAGCGTGTGAGAGAGCTCTACAAAAGTGTGGTCTCTGTGTGTGTGTGTGTGTGTGTGTGTGTGGACCTTGGAGAGAGGAGGCCCAACGATTCAAAGGAAGGATTCTTCTCTCTCTCTCAATCTCGGGAAGAGAGATTACCAAAGGAATATAGGGCATGAGGGCATAGTGTGAAGAAGGGAAAAAACGACTTGTAGAGAGAAGGGGAAATTCAAGAAGTGAAGGGAGGAAGTTCGAGAGATTGCAAGAGGGGGGATGAACGAGATGAGGAAGTGAGGGTAAAGAGAGGAGATGGGAGGGGGAAGACCTCTCTTAGTCTTACGCAAGAGAAGTGAAGGCAGACGAGGGCTTGGACATGAACAAGGAAAGCCCATGGGAGAAGAGATGTGGAGAATAAGCCATGCAACGAACAAGAAGGCCCACCTTGAGAGGTTTTGGGTGCCCAATAGCAGAGAAACATCTTCCTATGATGATTCTGAGATTCTCAATTTGCATGATAATAGTGTCAGTGAGTGATTCATCTAAAAGAGCTCGGTTTTGCATAGTCTAGTGGTACTACAAGCAAGTAGAAATAGGGCTTTTGAGGAACGATATTCTTATTGAAAATTTGGAAAATTAAAGTCGTGCAAGTCAAACATGAAGCAAAACTTGATCGAGCAGTTGTGCTTGGAGGGTTGGATTTTTGCATGGCCAACACAGGTTGCTTTCATCCTATTGAGTATTTTTGGTTAGTATGTCTAAATCAAAAGGCATACCAACATTGGCGTATGCAACCGGTTTGTAATAGGGTTATCAGAGATAAAAAATTGGAAGCATCTGTTTATTGCCAACATCAATTAAGTGTTGATATCTTGTCTAAGTTGGATTTTAGCCATTAATTCTATTTTGATCTCTGATATGCTTCCACTATTTCTCTCTAAGTGTCTCTATATAATCTTACTAACGCTAAAATAACTCCTAACTACACTCGCTCTCCTTGGTTTACACCTCGACTAATTCGCCATCTACAATAAAAAGCCCAAAGATTTCTCGATTGACCATGGAGAGACGTGCACTCCGACAACGGGTTCGATAGGTGAGCTCATTCAAAAATGTAACAGGGCTACAGAGTCCTTGGAATGGGGAGATGCATCAAGATAATTCAATGGTCCCCTTGGATTTCTAAGGTTGGAAGTTTCCTTTTGACCTCTTTTTGCCAAGATTTTAATTACAAAGTTATTAAATATCTAAGAGAACTTTGGGAATATAGCATTGGTAGCTAGAAAGAAACAAACCAACTTGCTCTTGAGTATAGCCTCAATGGGTCTAAAAGTGTATTGATCAACAAAGCCTTAGTAAAATGGATAAACTGGTGGTGTTTGCCAAATTGTGACTCTAAGTAGCTTGGCAATGGCAGAATAAGAGGCATTTTTTGAAACCAAAAACCAAGAAAGTGTACTTCACAATTGTGTATTCAAAAGATTGGCTTTCTCTACTTAACAAGAAATGGGACAATGTAATGCCAAGAGAATATATAAAGGGTGGTAGGGACGAGAATCCTTAAGGGAAAATCCCCTTGGTCTTACACTGGTATCGGAGCTCAAGGGAGAAGGGAGCAGGGAGCTATGGAGGAGGGGGGAATTGTTGCATGGCTATGCATGGTCTATAGTTCTCTCTCACTCTCTTTCTTTCTCTTGTATTCAAGCTGCCATGACACATTGCATGGTCATGGGAAATATTCCTAAGGAGGAGTTTGTATTCCCAACACGTTGCATGGACATGGTGGGTTGACAACGAGCGGCGGGAACCGCCCCCTACACACACAAGGGGACGAGGGTGCAAAGCACCATCTGGATTTCTTTTGGATTGAAGGGAGAACGTTGCTGCCTTGAGCAATTCACGTTTGTGCATAGGCTCATGAGGAGGTCCATCCCGCTACTAGATAGCCATGTTCCTTTTCCTTCTCTGTTGTAGACAGCTGACAACACTTCCATAAGATTTTTCTATGGAGCTCAAACTTGAGGGGGGTCACTATGTATAGATTGTGTATATCGCGTGCGTTAAATGTCTACTTTAAAACCTACTTATATATTATTTTTTTACAAATAAAGCACACCCTTTTCCTATTCAATCTGTAATTTTTTTCCCGATTTTATTTTATGGTATCTGTTTGTATGTGAAAATGTGAGAAAAAATGAAAGTAATTAACTCCTTCTGCTGCACTCACATGATAGTCACATAATTATTGAGTGATCCCCCGAGGTTCAAACTAGGGTTCACACAAAAGGTATTTTTGACCTTGCCTGCCCCAATAGATCCAAGATAAAGTCTATGCTCCGGCTCTTGAATCTTCATAGCTTTGGCATGCCCAATTTTGACATACACAAACTCCATAGACACTAAATTCAAAAATAAAAAAATGCGACGAAGGGCTTGTGCTTCATTGGGTTTTGGTTGATACTTGATCCTTGTCTCTATACTCTACTGCAAGTTAAAGAAGCCGCAAGGGCTTATTTCTATCACTACAACTACGAAGGAGGACAAAGTTGTCCTAAATTTCACAGCGGTAAGGCTTCAAAGTTTAATTTTTTAAAGGACATATGTTCTACATATGCCGCATGTAATGGACAAATAAAGGATAAATACAAGGATCAACAAGCTCAACTTCTTTAAAATTTGTCCCAACTTCGATTATGGGGCACATAATCAAGCATTGCCTTGCAAAGGAGGAACCCAATTGGTCAACATGGTCGTCGTTAAGTAGGTTTACTTTGGTCTAGCTTGATCTTAATTTTATTTTGCATAAATACTCTATGACCTTGAGAAAGAGAGCATGGCTATCTTCACAAGCAATTCGGACATTTCCAACACATGATTGTGTCTTTTTGACCCAGTTTGTATACATGTAAGTCATGTGATTGTGTTACCCAAAGTGGGCTACAAAGTCACAACTTACTCTCATCTATGACATGCAAAAGCAAGGATGCCTAGCAGTAGTCACACATGGCTAATGCCGTGTAGAAAGTAAAGGAAATTGACAAGGTCGATCATTCATTATAATTATAGTAAATGAGATATAGATACGGCATGTGGCTTATAAGGTGTAGATTCTCAATAGGACCGATCATTTATTATAATGCATGATGCCAATGGGCATCTTTCTTCTAGTTTGGCATTATGAATTATCTAGGGCTTGCCTCATGGAAAACTTTTTGAAATTTGATGGGGTCAGAAATAGTTGCGATCCACCCATGGTCAATGCAACAAATCCGATGGGTTTTTCTAGGGTAAATGAAGCAAGGATTGACCATCTAATCGAAGGAGGGTAGAAGCTAGGCTACCAATAACAGGGATCCATATATTTGTATATGCATTGAGTGTTGAGGATGATTGTGTGTGTGTGTGTGTGTGTGTGTGTGTGTGTGTGTGTGTGTGTGTGTGTGCTCAAGGAGGTTTGTGTGTGTGTGCAGACATAGCTTACATAGTTAGAGAGAGAGAGAGAGAGAGTACTCCTGATTTTGACAGAGATTTATTTATAAGCGTGGAGTAGATATCCGGTTGTAGCTCCACCCTTTCTACTTAGCTTACACATAGCCATACATCACATAGGCCAAATTCCAAACACTAAGCTATACAAGTGTAGATATGTTTCCCATAGTGATGAAAGGACATGACTATCCCAACAATCCTCCCCTTAGGCATGGACTATACTGAATGAAGTTGAACCGAGACTTAAAGCCACACAGGCTAATAGTCACACAGACCGAGATAGTCACAAAGACTATAGTCACACAAACTGAGTGGTCTCATCATATGGTGTCACACAGACTAATAAATCCTCCCCTTAAACAAAGAAAGTGGAACACCATCCATTTTACAGTACATCAGTATACTCACAAAAGTAGTTGGGGGAGGCACACACATGGAGAAAATTCTTTGCTTGTTGAGCTGCATCTCCGTCCTCTTCTTGTACAAGATTGACTCTGCTTTTCTCTTTGTTGTTGCTTCCTCGGAATTTAAATGGTGGATGACCTTTGACACCGCAATTGCTATAATACATGTTCTTGTAGAAGTACTTGGAGAAATGTCCAGGCTTGCCACACTCATAAAACTTCTTGTTGTTTAATCTACGTGATGATGATGATGCCCTAGAGGATGATGTAAAATAAGCTCCTCCCATAGATTCAAATTTCTTTGTATTTTTCTTTTCTTCTTGATGGATTGCCCTAGTAACATATTGTAGAGAAGGTATGGGTTCCTTTTGCTCTAAGAGTGTGACTATGTTGTTAAAAATTTTAGGTAGAGCACTCAGAAGCACAAAAACTTGATCTTCTTCTGGGACTTGGCACTGAATGTAAGTGAGCTATGTGATTATGCTCATTAGTCTATTAAAGAGGCTTGAAACATCCTCCTCTTGAAGCACATTAGGTTTGTAAATATTTTTCTTTAAGCTAATCCTACTTTGCTTTTGTCTAGCACCAAAGTTATGTTCCAGAATATCCCATGCTTGGATTGCAGTGGTGCAGCTATCTATAAAGTGCACATAGTTATCGTGGAGTGATGTGATAATTATTCCTTTATGGTTGTGCGATTTGGGCCTTGGTGAGAGTGCCTTCAACAAAAGTGGATGGTTTGCTTACTTTCAGTTTTACAACAAACCATAGTTTTTTTTCATGAGGTATCCACGTAGCTTTGTCTGCCATGTATGAAAAGCCGTCCCCATTAAATTTTTCAATTCCGTTTTCTCCCATGGTGCAAAATGGTTAGACACATGAAGGGACTTGGTCTTACCAGTAGAGAGACTCTCTCTATGGCAGTGTTTTGCCCTATACAGAGTGTTCGAAAGCCAAAATTGTGAAGTCGCTCTTCACGTGCGTGAAACCCCTCTTCAAAAGTGGTGATTAAATTACGTGTGTGGAAGTGTGTGTGTGCCTTGGAGAAGCACGCTTTGAAGTTGAGCAACCTGGAAACTTGATCGAATACAAATTGACCATAGAATATTGACAATGTCGAGCTTGGTGACGAAGTTGAGCATGTTGTCAATGTCGAGCTTGGCTTCCACTTTGAGTATGCATAAACTTGCGAGTTTAAATCAACAAAAATATTATAATGGGAGCTTTGCAAATTGTTAGATTTGTGTAGTATGTGTTGTTGAGGTGTAGAGAGAAAGAGAGGGACGAGACAAGAGACACACTATGTATGCTTCCGAAGACTGATTCATATTGAGGACAAGATACAAATATATAGGTGAGACCAAGTTCAGAAGAGTGATCCATATATAGCTCCAACACCCCCACTCAAACAAAGGTCTCTAGCTTTGGATGAAAAAACCCTTGGGGAGTTCAAGGGAAAAACCCAAGCCCCTATACAATGTGAAAATATGAACCAGTGATGATGATGTGAAAGTGAATTTTGTAGCTATGTACAAATATACAAGTGACTCAAAGATCACAATGTGCAAGTGTGGATTGTGCATAGTGCATGGTACCTATAAGATTACAAAGTCATATATGCAAAGCTATCACAATAGTAGAGAAGCTAGTCTAAAAACAATAAGGCTGAAGCAACTCCAAGCTCCCAGCGCAAGAGGATGAAACATGACTTGTTGAGGCCTTTGGTGAGAATTTCTACAATCATCTGGTGACTTGGATAGTGTTCAACCATTATGGTGCCTTTGTGTACTTCATACCTGACATAATGATAATGGAAAACAATGTGCTTTGAGTTATTATGTTGAACATAGTCTTTTGCAAGACTAATAACACTCTAATTGTCACACCACAAGGGTGTTCTAGAAAAAGGATAGTGACCAATATTAGCGAGAATTTTTGGAAGCCAGATTAGCTCACAAGCTGCAAGTGATGCTGAAACATATTCTGACTGAGTCGTAGAAACTGCAACACATCCTTGTTTCTTGCTGGTCCAAGAAACAAGACAACCATTTAGAAAGAAGCAATTTCCACTAATAGATCGCATAGATAAATGTGAGCTTGACCAGTCTACATCTGTGTGACCCAAAAGAGAAAGAGATTGCATAGAATCCAATGTCAATATCATTGATAGATCAAACCAAAATCTATAGTTCCTTTTAAGTATTTCAATACACGCTTTGATGCAGACCAATGCTTAAGAGAAGGATGCGCAAGATGTTGTCCAAGGTAATTAGCAACAAAGAAAATATCAGGGCAGTTTTTCATGCCAACAAACTGAATACATCCAATCAAGTTAGTATAAGGTTGATTTGTGACAAGTTGATCGTCACTCTCTGAAGTGTTCTTCGTAGAACTCACAAGACAAGGTGTGTCAGTTGAATGTGCTGATTCCATACCAAATTTTTGAATAGTATCTACAATAAACTTTGACTATCAAGAGAATAAAATACCTTACGTGTGGTTGTTTTGAATCTAAATTCCAAGACACGAGTGAATCTCTCCCACATCCACCATATCAAATGCACAAGACAATAACTTTTTTACTTGTTGTAGAAATCCCAAGTCACTGGAAATAAGGATGGTATCATCCACATACAAACCAGGAATCACAAAACTGCTACCTTGATTCTTTATGTATATGTTGGGGTCTAAAGAGAAAGAGATGAATCCTTTAGAGGTGAGAAAAAGATCAAATTTTGAATACCAAGCTCGCGAATCTTGTTTAAGACCATACAATGCCTTATGGAGTTGAGTAACAATGTCTTCTCTACCGAGAATAACAAACCCTTCTGGCTGTTCCATATAAATTTCTTCTTCCAAGTCACCATTAAGAAAAGCAGTTTGCACATCCATTTGATGAGCTCCCAAAACAAATTGAGCAGCAAATGCCAATAAAACTCGAGCACTTATAATGCAAACAACTAGTGAAAAGGTCTATTCATAATCAACACTAGCAACTTGGGAGTAGCCTTTTGCAAGTAAACGTGCGTTGAACGTGTCAAAAGATCCATCTGCTTTTACCTATGTCTTACACTTAATAGATGTACGACCAGGCGGTAGTTCAGTTAGTATCCATGTATCTCTTGAGATAAGAGAACCGTACTCTGCTTCCATAGCCTCTTGCCATTGATCCTTTTGTGGTGAAGAGATAGCTTCATTATAAGTAATTGGATCTTCAGAAATAGAGAAAGCATTATCAATAATGTTGTCATCATAAACATGACATGAGCCATGTTCAAAATCAATAGGCAAATCAACAAAAATATCAATATCATCAATGGCAACATTTTGAATGGATGTTTATGAAGAGAAAGCTGCTCTATATGAAGAGTTTCATCATCTTAAAGAGATAAAAAAGCCTAAAGAAATTATTTAGTATCATCAAAATCATCCATGGACCATGAGTCTCCCATAAGTTGTTTGTTAAAAGTAGCATCACGATTCACAATTAATTTCTTGGAGGAAGGAGCATAGAATTGGTAGCCTTTGGAAGTGTGAGAATATCCAGTGAAATTAACTTTAAGACCAAGAGCATCAATCTTTGTTTGTGTTTCTTTGGAAACATGAATATAAGCAATACATCCAAAGGTTCAAAAATGAGATACAGAAGGAATGTCACTTGTCCATTTTGTGATGGGCGGGTATCTTACGAGAGGGTGCAGTAGTAGGAACATGATTCTAAATAAATACTGTTGTCAAAGTAGCTTTAGCCCAAAACACACAAGATAACCCAGAATGAACCAACATACATTTTACAACATTGAGAATAGTGCGATTCTTTTATTCAACCACACCATTCTGTTGAGGTGAATATTCATAATGAATTCCACTCTAAACACAGTAACTCACAAACTCTCAAAAAACATATTTGCCTCCATTGTCACTATAAAGCTTCTTGAGGGGACGACCAATTTGAAGTTTTGTAGCTTTGTGGAATTTTTTGAAAACAGATAAGGCCTCAGATTTTTGTCCAAGTAGAAATACTGTCGTAAACCGTGAGAAATCATCAATGAAGGTAATGAAGTATTGATATTGTGATCTTGAAGAAGGTAGAGGTCCACATATATTACTATGAACAAGATCCAATATTTCATGAGAATGAGTTGTATTTGAGAGAGAAAATGGTTTACGATTATGTTTTCTAAGAGCACAAAACTCACAAATTCTCATCTTGGGATGAGCTTTAAGATCAATGCCATGAACAAGAGTACGATGCTGAAGATCAAGGGGTTTTGAGAAATGAGCATGAACAAATTGGTGATGCCATACTTTGCAATCATGATCACCTAGAGCAGTGAAAAGATTTGATAGAGCATCATTGAGAGAGAGTTCAAACAAGTTACCATTTCAAGGAGCAATGGCTATAGTTTTTCCATCTTTCTCAATTTGGCATTTGGTATGATCAAATCCAACAAAGAGACCAAGATCAACAGATCTAGCATCTGAAAGAATATTGCATTGAAGATCTTGTATATGTAATACTCCTCGCGAAATTCAAGTAGAATAAGATAAGGTACCAAGATATAAATCTCCAATACCCTTTACTTGACAAGTCATATTATCAGCAAGATAAACAACACGTTGAACTGGTAGTGGATGGTAGTTATGGAGCCACTTAGACTGATATGTCATATTTCCTATAGCACCATAATCAACAATAAAACTTGATCTATCACGTACATGAAGTATTATGTCTAGAGCAACTTAACATAGGACGCAACTTATTTCTGGTACAATATTGTTTTAATGTTCAGTAGAATATGCTCTATTACGATCTGTGTCAAATCGACGCTTATAGCACATATGAGTGGGATGATCAGATCGTCCAAATATTCACAAGAAGAAGACGAATCTCTAGATAAATGTGGTTGTTTAGAGGTAATATTGTGTTCTTAATCATACTGACGTGCCCAGCAATCATCTTCAAGGTCATTTCTGTTGGAATAACAACATTGCTTATTAGGGAATTTACTACAATGGACACCTCTATGGTTTCCTCGTTGGAATGAACGTCTTCGAGCATAAAAATCACGTTCCATCTGTTGTGACTCATTCCCCTATTGTGAAATCATAGTTGTATCATGGCCAGCATTATGTCGTTCTTGACGTTGAGAGTATTCAATTAAAGACATGCATACTTGGTGGAAATTGATACCATCTTTATTTGAAAGAATGGTAACAATGTTATCATAAGAAGAGTCCTTCACCGTGTCAAAGCGTAATCAATTGTTTTTGTGGAACAAGATCACCGGCAAAACAACAAGTTGATTAAAAATGGATTTGAAAGGCTCAATATGTCCCGTCATGGCAGTACCAACTTCATATTGTAACTTGCCAAGCAAACGTCTCAAATAAAGTATTTATGTAACAGATTTCTTCTAAAATTTTGCAATGAGGTACTTCCATATGTCATGGGAAGTAGGCAGTTTATACATACCAAGCAAAAGGGAATCAGTAAGAGCAGAAAGAATATACTGATGAGCTACTTTGTCATGTCTTTGCCAATCCGTATAAGCAACATGCCAATCTTCAAATATAGGTCCTTCGGTGATAAGCACGTTGTCGGGATCCGTATCAATAGGTTGAGGCGGACATACACGATTTCCAAGGACAATATCAGAGAGTTGATTTCCAAGGAATTGATGCAAACCTAGAACTCAAATCAAAGATCTCAAGGAGACAAACAAGTTTTGGATGAAAAGTGCCATTGCACTGCACTCCATTATGCTTTTCTGATTTCTCGAAAGTTTGAGTTGAAGACCCTCAAAAATTCAGACGAAGTTCAGGGTGTCAAAAGAGAAATCAACAAGAAAACATAATCAATGATTCATTATAAAGGCTAGCAATAAACACCACACAAAAAAATATTCATATTATTCTTAACACAAAACAACCAAAATTAACAAGAATCAATCCTAAAAAATAAGATTTGTAGCAATTAGGTGTAGAGAGAAAGAGAGGTACGAGACAAGAGGCACACCATGGACACTCCCAAAGACTGATTCATATTGAGGACAAGATACAAATATATTGGTCAGACCAAGTTGAGTAGAGTGAGCCATATATAGCTCCAACATGTGGGTGTGACACTCCACTAGCCAATCAAAGGCTCAAAAGGCTACTATAATTCAAAAAAAGGCATTATTTACACAGAAAATGAGACCTAAGAGTTGTTGAGATGAGCAGTTGCCGTCCAAAGTGAGGCGGGCTGATCTTGAAGCCATTCCACAATGAGGTATTACAAGAGGGGTCTTTTGTTAGCTGTGATTGCATCTACAGGGGCTAATCGGCAAATCTCGACAGCCGTGAAGAGATTTCGCAGCGAAGTTGAAGGCTTCGAATGAGGTCATAAACTGAAATTTTTAGATTTTCATGATCCAAAGTTGCAGGAAAGATCTTCCTAGCAAGGAAAAAACATCCACGAGCTCGGATCGAAGAAACTTCAAGCAATGCTCTCAATTTTCTTTGATTAAAGGGCTAATTTGGGCTTCTTTATCACCTTGTAATCAGTCATTAATGCACTTGAAAATCAACATATTGGCCTTCTGTGTGATGCTAATAGGATTGCTAAGCTTGCCGTGATGCTTATTGGGTTTGATACCAGTTGTTGGGGATGACGGTGTGTGTGTGTGCTCAAGGAGGTTTGTGTGTGTGTGCCGACATAGATTACAAAGTTACAGATAGAGAGAGAGTACTCGTGATTTTGACTCAAAAGGTGATACACTAAAGTAAACTTCATAGCATAAAAATATGTACGTAGAGAGCCTTATCTATAAGCTTGGAGTAGATATCCGGCTGGAGCTCCACCCTTTCTACTTAGATTACACATAGCCATACAACACATAGGCCAAATGCCAAACACTAAGCTATACACTTGTAGACATGTTTCCCATAGCGATGAAAGGACATGCCTGTTGCAACAATCCTCCCCTTAGCCATGGACTATAATGAATGAAGCTGAATCAAGTTCTAAAGCCACACAGGCTAATAGTCACACAGACCGAGATAGTCACACAAACAGAGTGGTCTCATCATATGGTGTCACACAGACTAAGATTGAGTGCATAATCACTACAAATAAATTATAGCTTTCCAGACTTCAAGAGTATACAAAGTACATTGAAAGCACAATCGTGCCACCAGATGCTACGATTTTTTATGCCTAGGTGGTGGCTACAAAATTTGGTAGAAACCTTAAATAGAAGTTTCAATTTTGCACTTGTTTTATTTTGCAAGATTGTCTACATTTCCAAATTGACAAGCAAACATTAGGCTTTCATCAAGTGGAGTTTGACGTTTTTTTAGATGAAGTTTGAAAGCTATGGTTCTTCATCTATCTTCTATGACAATATTGTGCATCTAAGGATTCATAACAAGACATTAGGAAAAATTTGGACTCACAAAGGGGCCCTTTAAGGAGTTTGACTTTACCTCTCTCTACCAAAATGGGCGCATGAATAAATTTTTGCAAACAAACTCCAAAGTTGGCGGAGGTTTGACAGTCAGAATGTCCTCTTCAAGCTCTATCTATTTTAGAAGATTCTTTTTTTGATTCACCTATGATGTGACAACTTTGTCGAAATCTCATGGCGTGCTATATATCAGTAGGTTTCGACAAAGTTGTCACATCATAGGTGAATCAAAAAAAGAATCTTCTAGAATAGATAGAGCTTGAAGAGGACATTCTGACTGTCAAACCTCCTCCAACTTTGGAGTTTGTTTGCAAAAATTTATCCATGCGCCCGTTTTGGTAGAGAGAGGTAAAGTCAAACTCCTTAAAGGGCCCCTTTGTGAGTCCAAATTTTGCCTAATGTGACAATTTGGGCAAGGCCGATTCTTTGTGAAAGCTTGACAAGGTTGATTTTATGTGCATTGAAACGTAGTTGTTAGCATGAGAAGTTGTTAGCTATGAAAACGAGATCCATTATAGCTTACTTTTTTCAATTATTTATGTGAAGCAAGACTTCAATCCGGGGCATATTGCATAGAAGCATAGAAGCTTCCAAATTTTGAAATATGCTATTAGCATATGAGCTTGGGGAAACTTTTTAGTGTGTTTAAATGCTTTTTCACTAGAGGCCAAAATGAACCTAGCAAGGAGGGCATGGAAGGGACATCCGACAAGTCTAAATTGGTCAAGATACATGGCTATGAGCCACGTCTAGGCAAAGATAGCTCGTCTCCAAGGATCAATGTGGTTAGATAATTTTAAGTTCTTATTTTCGTTTCTTTAAATTCTCATTTGGAAACTATTTCTCTATTGTTAGCAAAGTGCTTTGATGTACTAAAGGCTTCTATTTTGTGTAGGTTCAAGGATATTGGCACACACATTTGGAAAAATTGGCAATAATTGGATATAATCTCACAATAACATTTTGGCAACAAAAAACTATAATGTATCCATGCCATTACCAATTGTGCAAGGCACGTATGGTACAAAAAGCCTAGGCCTCATCTCGCTTTTTTTTTTATATGCATGCATGGCATGCGTGTATTGTGGAATCGCACCACTAAAGCATGGTTTACACTTCTGCTATAATGTAAGCTATTCTATTCAAACAGGTTGAGCAAGGCTAGTAGAGTTGCTTGTGATCGTTGTATATAACTAAAGTGGGGGGAAATTTATGTGCACAAGGTGCCCACATCATAGATGATGTTTTTTGTGGGATAACAAATAGGTATGACCTTGTTATCCAAAAAAAATTATTCATGGGATGATATGAATAGACTTAGAGAGCCTCAATGTACGCGATTTCTTGCTTGAACACCCAAGAAACTTTAGTATGACTACCTTTTTTGGGGTGTTGACAAATTTTATCTTCTTTTTATGGAGAGACATGATTCCTTCAAGATCCACTTGTGAAAAAGATTCCAAATTTGAGATGATCTATGCTTCATTACAATAGTGATTGTGTCTCCAAGAGTGGTAATTTTAGGGGTATGACCCAAAGGTGTTGATGGTCACAGTATGTTCACATTGCTATTGTACTTTCAAGGAATTAATTTCAAAATCTACCAAGGGGTAGTAAATAGGTTCTAAACCAAGGGGTTTAAAAGTCTAGATTTAAACCAAGGGGTCTAGATTGCAAAGGCAACACCTAGTACACTACTACTTTATTCTAACTAATCTTTCTTTTTGGGTAGGATTTTGGTAACGTGCATTTGACTATGGGTACGTGAATGCTATGTTCAGCCTCTAAGTACGCATCCAATTTGGTTTTATTTTATTTCTGATTAAGTTTTCCAAGTAGGATGTATAAGCTCCAATGCTTTCATCCACTTTGTTCCTCACACACATGAAAGGTTCATGTAGGAGCACATACTTTTGGAAGGAAGTGTCCTAGCTACATCTTTGCATTATGTAGTTATCGACCTGCATGGTAGGGTTTTATTTGGCACGTACTGTCACACGAGGAGAAACATAATCTAGGAACTCATGGAGATTAGTTATGCCAGTGTGGACCAAGGATATGAACGATCGTCTCACTCATGTCGCAGAGTGTTTACAACTACCTCCACACACAATTACATATCATACTTGAAGAATAATCTTCTTTTAGACATCCTTGTTTGAGACATATTCCATGTGGAGAATATTATTCTCTAGAATTAACATTGGTGACATTCTTTAAATGATATGTTGTAACAAAGTCCTCACGTTCTCATCCAATCCATTTAGTAGACCATTTTGAGCACACTGTATCATAAAAAATTTCAATGGACAAAAATTGTCCGATACTTATTAAGACTTATTAAAGTTACAAGATTCGTTAAACAATTTGAATGGATGATTGTTTATACACGTAGAAAAGTTATATTAAGATAATGAACTCTTTAATTTAGTACCTAGATGTGAGGGATTTTCATATTCTGTTATGGTCCAAATATGTTGACATGATTTTCATGTAAAAAGTACTTAGCTCTTTTTCTGTGAGCCATGAGCATAACATTAGCCATAAGCATGGAGAATATGGGTGTGTGAGCAAGCCCTTGGTGAGCGCTCTCTACCATGTCATCAACTGCATATCCATAATTCAACCATCACTGCCAACATCCAGCACCATCTTCGTCTACCTCTGGCCAAAACGCCACCTAGCTCCGTCCAAGAGGCACTCGTGCAGCACCAGGGAGAGATGCCATGGCCATAAGCCCTTGGTGAGTGCTCTCTGCCATGTCATCAATTTCATATCCATCTTTCAACCATATCCGCCAACATCCAACCAGCACCATCTTTGTCTACATCTAGCCAAAACGCTACCCAGCTCCATCCAAGAGGCACTCACACAAAGCCGAGGGAGGGATGCCATGGCAACAAGCCCTTGGTGAGCACTCTCTCCCATGTCATCAATTGCATATCCATCGTTCAATCATCACCGCCAACATCTAGTGCCATCTTCTTCTACCTCTGGCCAAAACACAACCCAGCTCCATCCAAGAGGCGCTCATGTAACACCGAGGGAGGGATGCCATGGCCACAAGCCCTTGGTGAGTGCTCTCTACCATGTCATCAACTGCATATCCATTCAACCATTTCCGCCAACATCCAGTGTCATCTTCATCTACCTCTGACCAAAATTCCACCTAGCTCCATCCAAGAGGCACTCGCACAGCACTGAGGGGGGGATGCCATGGCCACAAGCTCAAGGAGCTCCAATACCCCCAAGCGATACCCTTCCATAGTGTGCGTTTCAGCACTTATACCCTGTGCTTGAAACCCTCGCTGGTATATATGGGATGACCCCTATTGCACATGGCTGCCCCTTATGGCCTAGGTCTCCAATACCTCCTTGGTCCTCAATAAAAAAATATTTAAAAAAGAAATATTTCCCACACCAGTTCAAAAGAATCCCTTTTTTGTTTAATTATCCGATGGTCCGGCCGCAATTTCTAGCTAAAATCTCTCATTGTTGACCTTGAACCATGCAAACTACACCACAGTTTGAGATTCCCGAGGCCCCAAAGAAGGACGTAAAAATTTGAAAGAGTCATCTAGTACTTTATCTCTCGCATATGCACCCTATTGTGGCTTCTTGGCATATCTTCACTATCAGGACCCCAATCAAGGAGCCATTAAATCCTACCAAACTCACAAAGGGTACAAACCTGGATAAATGCACTGAGGGCCTTGAAAAATATTGAAAATAGCATAACATATGCCATAAACAGCACATCCACGTACTTGGAAAGTCATAAAAATGCATAGTCAGAGCTATATGCATGCAAAGAGAGACATAGAGAAAGAAATCCCTTTAGATGCAACTCGTAGAATAGAGTGCTACATTGGCACAATGAGATAGAAGAGGGGAGAGGAGATAAGAAAAGAAGCAAGAACTGGGTTCAGTCTCCCCCTATACAAGAGTGAGCATTTTTGTCTTGCACATATTTATTTATGGATTCTTTGAATTCTCAAAATGAATACATACTCATGGGCTATAAATAAATGGCCATAGCTCATAAAGAGAACTTAAATAATGAAATTTCCATAGATGTGCTATCCTTTTATGTAGCCAGGGATTTCATTAACGTGTTTACAAATGTGTGAACACATTAACCACATGTGTTAATAAAATAACTTATGTTGTGATCACATCTATATTCACACAAACTTTGCAATGACAGGCTTACAACTTGCTTGCATGTAAAATCACTTGTCTTCAGAGTTTACCCGACGATGCGTACTGGGTAAAAACTATACCGGACGGGCCCATTGGGAATATCTAAATCTAGTTGGTTTATGTCATTACTATATAGAACGGATGATTAGGTGTATTTTTAGCTTTTTGGGAAAGATTTAGAGTGTTTACAGCTCTAGATTGGCTAGGAGGGTCCTTTGGGGAAGAAGGTCCTTATTTGAAGGACAATCAACTTTCCTTCTAGTCTCCCCTAAGGTCACTCAGCCACTAGTCTTCATTTCTTTGAATTGTAGGTAGAGTGTGATTCGTAGCTAATATCTTTGGAGACTTAGGGACAAAGTTGGAGTAACTTAAGCTTGATTCCATTTGAGAAGCTCAACTAATTTATATGTTTCTTGCTCCCTCATGCTTCTCTATAAATCATTTGATGGAGCAAATTGTTCTGCTTGGGGGCTAGTATTGGTTCTTGATATTTGATATATTCCACGTTAAGCAAAAGGTCTATTGTATTATACTAGAGTATTGGGCAAACATAGATCCTTGGTTTCATTGCTGTAAATTATCCTTAATTGGGTATCCAAGAAATCCTTCATTGGGTGTGCAATGTGCATTGTATGTATGCTATCAATTTCATGTATCTTCATTTAAAAACACACATTAATATTGTTTAAATATTACTTGCATTTATCATGCTATGATTCTTGAGGTTTAATAAAATTTGATATCTGTACATCTACAAAGATCATTTGTGGAGATTTTAGAGAACATCAAAACTATTGATTAAGTAGGTCTATATATTGGACTATGCATATAAAGTAAGTTTTTAAAATAGTTGAATGATAAACACAATTCTTGAAATTTTAAAATAGCTTTAAAGTATTGTGTGGCTACATTCTATCATCAAAATTAGTGTATGTTTGTGTTGAGATGTACATTTTTTGTATTATGTGAGTATCTTTGTTGCTACTTTAGTTATGTATTCATTTTTCCATGATTTCTTGAATAGGTTATTTGAGATGAAAGAAAACATTGGACCTAGTGATAGAACACAAATTCCAACTAGCAAGAAAAAATGGCATCTAGGATAGAGTGGCAATATTCTGTTAACATCGATGATCGATTCATAGATTGGAAGTGTAAGCTGTGACATACATCAAAATTTGGTAGGGCACTTGATTAAGGGATTGTTTTCTAGGTGGACCCAAGAAACGAGATCACACATGTACCCACCTCAGTGAAAACTGCAGTGGTCAAACACTTGAGGAAACAAAGTACAAAGAAAGAATGAAAGAAACATTACCCATCTACTACTAATGTCTCAAGGATGCTAGAACATATTGGTTCCAATCAAAAAACTCCGGAAGCCTCATCAGCTTGCACTTTAAATCCCAATGTGCAGCCAAAAAGCAATCTAGAAGCCGAGTGCGGCTATAGTGTTTTTTTGAGTAAGGAGTGAGCTCCCCCCATTGAAAACGGGCATTTCTTGTCGTTTTATCTCCTTCCCCCCCTCTTTCTCCTGCTCTGTTCTGTTGCACATGATGCCGGGTGTGTGATGGCGTGTGCGCCCCCCCCGATGGGTGTGTGTGCAAAGAGAGAGAGAGAGAGAGTGTGTGTGTGTGTGTGGTATGTGTGAAAGGGTAGGTGATGATTGCAGCCGTTTTGTGGGTGAGGATTGATTGATGGTCTATTTGAGTGTGTGTGCACTGCGGTGCGTCAAGTTGTGTTTGATCGCGTGTGCGATAGTGTGAATTCTGTGAGTCGAAGGTGCTCACTAAGTGGATTGGGGTGCTGTGTGTGCCCTGAGCTATAGAGAGACCCTTTTGTTTGTGCCGGGCGTGTTCCCCCATTCCCCCTCTCCAACATGCATGATTAGGAGCGACTATGTCCATTCTCTACAACCATGTTAATAGACCATCTCAAATAAACGAGAATATGATGAGTCAACAATGTTGGAATTCTATGGAGTACCAAAAGCAAAGAAGATCCTAAATTTCAATAGGTTTGTGACCTTGAATTGTATTGAGGAATTTTAGGAGGTTTAATAGTAGAATATCCATAGCTTGAGGAAGGTTAAAGTTGTTGTTATCCAAGAAGTAAAGAAGAGAAGAAGAAGAAAAAAAAAATGATTGTCAATCATTCTTGACCATCTACACAAGGTAAGTCCAAGCTTATTCAAGGCTTATCCATCTCAAGTATTACACTTCATTCACCATCGAACTCATTCTACCCATTGTAAATTGTACCACTAACTTTTAGTGATTACTAACATCAACCACTAACATTGATGTAAAAATTGCGCCCTTTACTATCCACTAAAGTAGGCACCCCAAGTTATTCACTCAAACATCTCTTCTTTAAACCTCAATAATTCTCTCTCCTTGAGCCCACATTCATGTGACTCAAAGGATAATAGAGACCAACTCTCATTTGAAATTCAAAAAAAGAAAAGCATAATCTATTTTGGGGGGATATGGGTTCAAAACGTGAGTCGGGTAGGTACGGGGCCTCTGGCTGAGAGAGGTGTGAAAGAGAGAGAACAAGAACAACAGATGCAAATGGCTCTAGAATCACCGTAATCTTCAATTAGTCAATTGAATCCTTTGGTACAATGTAATCGGTAGCCAAGGTGGGCTATTAGCAGCACCAACACTTGGATTAATTTGTAAATAGGATTTTAAGCTCCCTTTATAGATTAACCGGGTCGTTAATGACATTGGGGTTTAATAAGACAATTAATCAACCTACGGACTCATGATGATGATGGAAACTCTTTCCTATTGCTTATTTGATTCAACTGCCCTTGGATTCTGCAAACTTTCTCTTTTTATGTTGATCTTTACCTACTTTAATTTCCCTCAAGATCATTCTCTGTCGTACTGCCTCAATCACCAAGAATAAGCTGCAAATTTCTGTTTTAGTTGTCTTCAAGCTTTGTGTGCCCTTGCTGATTTCTATTACCAACCTCAATAGAATGGTCTTACTTGTTCCTTATGGGATGAGAGAGAGCTAGATTTCTTTTCCTCCTTAAGTTTTTACAGAGAGAGGGAGAACCTCCTTCCTTGATTAGATATGAGAGCAAGAGAGAAAGAACATCCTTGAGGTCCAAAGAGAGAGAGGAAGCACTTTTCTCCCTCACTAAAGCAATCCCTTCTTCTTCCAATAGCCGTGCTCTCCTTTACATGATTCTTACTATCATTTTCTCCTCCTCCTCCTCCTCCTTGAGAGAAAGTTCCCTTTCTCCCTTGCTTAGCTTTTGGGAGCAAGAGAGAGAGAGAGAGAGCCTCCTTTGCTTTTCTCCAAGAACGAGAGAGAGAGAGAGAGAGAGAATCTTCTTGATTGCACGGGAGCGAGGCCTCCCTTCCTTTCTTCTTACTTCCGTTGTCTTCTCTTACTCCGCCTCGAGAGAAAGGTCCCTTTATCCCTTGCTTAGCTTCCGGGAGCAAGAGAGAGAGAGCCTCTTTTGCTTTTCTTCGAGAACGAGAGAGAGAGAGAGAGAGAGAGAGAGAGAGAGAGAGAGAGAGAGAGAGAGAGAGAAAGAGAGAGAGAGAGAGCATGGCTCTCCTTGATTGCATGGGAACGAGTCCTCCCTTCCTTGCTCAAGCCCTCCCTCATTGAATCCCCTTTTTGTTCTCCTTACCTCATGCTCGCTATTTATAACCCCATCCTAAGCAATGATGTCATCACTGTTGCTAGGCATGGGAAAGGGTTCTTGATGATGTGGTATCAGTCTGGGGAGGAGCGCCAAACGCGACAGGAACAGCACCAAAAATTTTCACGTAGGCCTGCTTTCATGGCGGTCGCCATCTGAGGCTTATTGCACCGAGCGTGACCCTTTCTCTCCCTGCCTACACTCGTGTCCTTGCTCATGCTCTCCATCCTTGTTTTTCTCCTCTTCTTTTCCCACTAGCACAATAACCCCCCTTTAGGGTTTTTAGGCGGCCTTAGTGCCACATTGGGTGGGCATACCTTTGGGCAGCCTTATGAGCACATACTCAGCTGGGCGGCCACCCCTTGGGTGACCATATTTTGACATATACCTCGGGCAAAGCATCGCCAAGCACAACATCTTTCTCGAGAAGCCCCTATCCAACTAGGCATATCTTACAATCAATATGCCCCATGAGACGACATTTCGGAGAAAGATCTCATCACCAATAACTTTTTGTGATTTCGTAACAGCACCACATTTGGTATACTGTAATGAGACACAGAAGTACAACAACTGAATAATAGAAATTTGCAAGTACACAGAGTAGACGTAGGAAATCAGAGATCTGTATTAATATCAATTCTTGGGCACAAGAGGAGCTTAGCTCGTATCAACCTCCCGACCACCCCGAGCTATCTCAATATCACTCTCAGCCTCAATCTTGTGCATAGTTCTCAATTGCACTCACTCTCACTCTCACTCTCAATCACAATCTCAAGGTGCCATCATAGTAGAATCGCCTCCTTCTTCATACGAGCTGTCTTCTTCACATCAAAAAGTGGCTATTTTCGCCCTTGCTCTAGTCATTAGCAAAGCGGCCCAAAAATAGGCTCCAAAAGAAGCGTCCTGCACTCAAACACATAAGAAGCACAAAAACACAACCCACATACGCGAGTTAGCAAATTTAGAAACTTTTTTTTTAGCCTTTTTCAGCAAGCCGTAACTCCCAATTGGTTCAAAATTTGACCGAGACCGACTCATATGAATTTGTTTGTCTCATCAAGCTCCTCAAAAGTTGTGTGTTACCAAAAATCCATATCGTGCTCGGTTTGGCTGAAAATTACCTACAAAAATAACATTTCTACACAAACAGCCTAAGACAACATTTTCTCACTTTTTCTCTAATCTACGAGCTGAAACGGACATCAAAATGAAGGAATATGGAGAAACTCAAAGAAAAAAATATTTTTCCTCATATTGAGGACTACAATTGCTACTTACAAAACTTTTCCAAATTTTGACCATAGCACCCTCAATAGTGGCTCCCAAGAGGTGTCTCGGGTCAATTTTTGAAACTTCACTGAAACGATTAGAATGATGTCCTATACTGTGGAAAAACGCTGGAATGAACAAACTTTACTCCAAACAAAAATATATATCAAAGCTTTGCAAAAAAAGTCCCACTATATATACGCAGCACGACCAAGGCATTGTTCAGTGTGACATACCAGCCAAAAAGACCATATTAGGTATTTTGGTAAAAATCCCGCATTATGGAAATCTCCAAATTGACCGAATTCATGTAATTTGAGAATTTCCAACTTAAAGTGGGAAAAAAGGAGACAAACTTGTTGATAAGATAGAGTTAAAATCTTATTGGATTGTGGTGTTGATAAACACCAAAAGTCAAGAGGATGAACAAAGCATGAATTAGAAGAAACACTCTAATCAAATAAAAGAAAGAAAGTTTGATACAGCTAGAGATCTTTTTTACAAAATTGGCTATTATAGTCACAATAGAAGCTTCGCATAATCTACTCCAAATTTGATGCCATATCCAAATTTTGATCCAAGCATGGTTGATGGACACGAGCAAGACTTGCTTTATCTTTTAGAGCATGCATTTCTAGAATATTAATTCTAAAAAATGGTCGTTGTTTGTTGGGCCTCCATGACCAAACAATGGTATCTACCGTTTCCCACACTTGTGGGTCCTTGTAGTTTATAGCCCAAAAACCCTTCCAGCAATTAGTGTAAGCTTGAGTATCCGTCATCCCACTCTTTCTTGCACAAGGTACCCAATATTGATTTTTTTTTTTTTGGTAGTTTTGTGATGTAGGATCATTATCAATTTCTGATAAAGCCATTGCGAGCCAAACTGGAAAAACTCCCATGTTACTTGGGACTATAATAACAAAGTCACCTTGGTGCACATCAAACATAGGGTCAAACTCTTCCCTTGGTGTATCTCGTTGAGGACCACAAAAATGATCATTCAACTCTTCAAGGCCTAGGAATCTTTTTGCTCCTTGTTGTAACCTCATTGTAGAGGATTGTAGGTGACAAGAGTCTCGATCTGTTGGCCAAAAATTTTCATACAAGCCTCCCTCTGATATGGTTTCTTCTCCAAGATCATCAATCACCTTACTCCTGTAATTTATCACATGTCTAGAATATCGTGGCACATTTGAACCATTCCCTAGATTTTGCCAAAACATAATATAATTCTTCAATCCTAAAATCACTTCTTCATGAGCCTTGACATATTTTGCCATTGGCACCAAAGGTGGATCTCCATGTGGTAACATTGGATTTCCTTTTATGTCTATTTTCCAAAGGCGAATACTTTCACTCCAGCTTGATACACCTACATGTGCCTTATACTACATCATCGGTGTCTAATCTTACATTAAAAACCTAAATTGAAGTGGTTTGGAATGTCCAACGAGTATGTCTTGTCCATCACAACGACAAGCTATTTCGTAATGTATCCATCAAGTGTGGCAACGTATATGTTTGTGTAACACTGAATTTCTCTAAAAACTTACTGAACATGGCATCTATGTCCTCATGTGTATGCCCAACCATAAAAAATCCTAGTTGGATGGTTTTGAAAACAACCCTTGCAACAAGCATTGACAAATAGGAAAATAACTATCAGTTTTTGTGTTCCCTTGCACAATTATCCAATTGTAGTAACAAGTTCTCTGGAAACTTGCAAAATGTTGACCCCAATTCTGATTCTGTAGCTTCCGATGGTTGCATGATGGGCTCTTTTCCATCACTCAAGTTGTGGTGGTCTAAAGAATTTCTTGAGTTCAAAGCATGTAGTAGAGAGATACTACTCCTTGGTAGTCCATTTTTTCCTAGATCACCAAGAGGATGCTTATCTATCCTCTCTATGTTATGTAGACAATGACCAATTGATCCAATAGTAAGATTTGGATCAACTGGACACAAACCATTCAAGACAAAGTGACCATAATGACCTTCTCCATGTCCATGAGTGATCATACCTATCAGAGCCACCTGCAAATTGTATTCTAAATCCACACCCTTAGGAATCATGCATAAACTAGGAATGACAATCTTCTTTTGATCCATCTTATCATGGATTATACAAACATATTTTTGTGGGCTGAGTTTCTCAATATGTGCACCATGCATAATATAAGCTCCTACAACAACTATTCTGTTGTGCCATGTGAACTTCTCTTTCTCTCAAGAGAAGATCTCTCTCTTCAAGAGAACGTTTAGCTTCTAGCATTGCCTTGATTGAACTACCGACATTGCACGTAGAGAACTCACTTGTCTTTGTTAAAGTGACATGTGGATACTCTTTATTCCAAATTCTACCAAAACTAAATTGAGATAACTTCTTCTCATAGCCCATTTGGTCTAGTGTTGTGTTGATTTTGCTTAAAATGGAAACTTGTTTGTACATTGATGGAATCACTAATTGAGCCATCTAGTAGTGTTTTTCTTCTATGTGGCATCTTCTCAGAGTTTTTATCCACAAATTCATTTAATAGTGCTCTTGCTAAACTAGTATGTTGAAATCCTCTTCTCAATGTACATGTATTACCATGCACATATTGTCGCACACCATTTTCAAGATTTTCCTTCTAGCGGTATCATGATGTCTATGGTATTCCATGTAGCCCATACCATGCTTTGTAGCAAAGAATAGAGCCATTTATCTTGAATTGGCATTGCATCATCTCATCTTTCTGATAGCATATAGATAGAACATCATATACATAATTTGTGCGTGCTTTCTGAGACTCTCCCGAAAATTATTGCCGTAATCTTGTCACTAGCTCATGATCTGCAAGATGACAACATTTTTGTCCACAATTATCAATGCATGAAACCCTTGGAATTGACTCAACTAAAAGATAAAAAGTAGAAGCTGGTGATGCTTGTACTTTTTGAGTCGTGTTGATGAAACTGTGTCGTCGCTTCGTTAGCAAAGGGGCATCAACACTACCATTATGTTTTTTCCCAGCATTGTCATCATTGGATACATCCTCACGTCTAGCATGCATCCCATCAATAGGAACAAAGCGTTGTAGTGGGCTCCCATCCAGCATGGTTGTCAATTGGATGGGTTTGTTAGCAAAGTAATGCTTCCCACTTGAGGCATATTCTCATTGATTGCATTCTCCCTTTCAATACCTACGCCCACAAAGTCATAACCAATTACTTGAAAATTGACATAATCATGTGGAAATACATACAAGATGATCCCTTCATTCACAATGTGCGTCACTATGTCATCCTTTTAAAGGACCCTTTGATTTATCCAAGATTCTAGTATTGACATTTCAAACTCTCTGCTTGTAATAGGTATTGCATTTGTAACTAGAGGATCAAGATGATCCCCTTGTTCATCACGAATGTAGATTTCATTTGTGTCAATTACATTGTCATTCATTATGGATTTTCGGCAAAAAGAAGCTTAGGCCATTGAACAACACTCCATAATGAGTTTTGGAGAGATGTAGTATCTATGTAGAAAAGGGGAGGATCACATCCTTCAAACATTCCTCCACTAGTATAGATACATTTCCTTGCCCTATCTTTGTACCACCACAAGTGGAGTCAGGATCTTATCTACACACAAAACCAATACCAACACTTTCATTATCAAGTACCATATGCACTTTCTCCCCAAATTCAAAGTCCATCCTATAAGTTGAAAAGAAACACCTTGTTAAGTTCATATCTATAGATAAATTCTCCTATAAGTCTATAGACATTGCTATATTAGATCATAGCTTGGACAAGTGGTGAACCTAGTTGTAATGGTCAGTGTCCAAGGTGATATTTTAGGATCTTGCTTCTCAATGTCCAAGTATCTCTTGCTTCTTTCAATGGAAGTAAGGTTGGACAAGGAGGATCTTGAAACCAAAAGACCCTTTCTATATGAGGTAAATCTTAGAGAAATGGTGGACCTAGTTCTAATGGCTATTGTTAAAGGTGCTATTATAGGAACTTGATTCCCATTGTTCAAGTATCCCTTGCTTATTTCAATGGAAGTAAGCTTGGACAAGTGGTGGAGCTTGAAGCCAAAAGCCCCTTTCTCTATATGAGAGTAAAGCTTGGACAAGTGATGGACCTAGTTTTAATGTCCAGTGTCCAAGGTGGTATTATAGGAACTTGGTTCCCAATGTGCAAATATCTCTTGCTTCTTTCAATGGAAGTATGGTTGGACAAGTGATGGATCTTGAAACCAAAAGTCCCACTGCTAGGGTAGGAGTTTTTTAGTGTTTTTCTTCCATATAAATCTCTTTATTGGTTTCAAGAAATCTTTCAAATTTCAACATACCATTAAAGGCTATAAATGGGAGCACAATAAAATTGATTACCTTAATTTTTCTTGGAAAATGGAGAAGCAAATACTCCCACGTTTGCATCTTGTTCCTTACCTTCTCCATAACCCAAAGGAATATCTACTTGTGGGTTATGCCCACCCCGAGATGGGGGCTCCTTGGAAATCTTCCCTCTTGACACTATCTCCCCATTCCAATCAGATAAGTTGTTCTTGAAGAGAGAGATCCATCTAGATTTTTTGATACTTCACTTTGAATCTAACGCTATGGAATACGTTTGTACTATTTTTAGATCCTTGCTCATGAACTGAAGGTATGATTTGAGGAAAATGAGTCACTCATCTGCAAAATATTATCTAGAAGTTGGTCCTTGTTAGGAAAATAAAGCCCTTGAATCTCCCATTTATTAATATTTTGACCTCAAAAGGATACACAATTCTCTCATTGAAGAGTAGCTCTCATTGGCTATCAGCATGGGTGACCTATCGACCCATACGCTACCCAAAGGCTACTATCTTCACAACATTTTCAATAAACAACCATGTGATCATGTCAGAGGCCTTATCTAGATCCAACCATAGTAGGATACATTCTTTCTCAGTGAAATCAAGGTTACTATACATATATGTGGTAGTGATGTGTGTGAATACACTTAGGACTACCGAGGCATTTTCTCCATCACTAAGAGGTTTTTACTCCCGTGCATTGTATATTTGCCCATCACTCTAATTCTAACTTATCTTGCATTTGTGCACTAAGAAATATACTCTCTTTTGTGTGCCTTGAGCTCCTTCTTTTTTTTAAAGTTGTGTGTGTTTTCTTGCAACCCCATTTCAAACAATTTGTATCAGAGCAGGTTACCTCCTCTGAGGCATAGTCATAAGCATCACAAACACCCACATGCTTTAATTTGGGCATACTTTGGTCATCGTCAACAAGTCTCCAAATAATTTGGGAAAAGAAAAGTGCTTAATCTACTAACAGTTTTCATTAGGGCTCATTTTGGCCTTCGTTTCCACTACAATTAATATTGCGCATGCAATTTTATTCTTTTGTGGAGAAATTATATCACTGGAATTTTCTACAAAATGAGTCCTTTAAACTCTTTTTTGGGTTGTGCTATATAGCACGTATTGGTCGTACTCCATTTTACCTCTTTTTAGACATTTTTCACATCAAGTGTAGTCACTCATCATGGCTTACAATAACACAAGTGCGTTCAAGATGCTTCTTGCTGAGGATAAATTGGATGGGGATAATTACCTAGTGTAGGCTTACATGATGCAACATGTTCTTGTGTCAAAATATTTGGAATGTTGTGTAGGGTATTGATGTACAGTTGAATTTTGTGGATACATGCATCATTGAGGATGTTGCAGGTTTTGGTGGCATAATTGCTACTTCTATTTTACCTATGGTTCATTAGTCTCATCGGGATGTTAATTGTGTTATCACTGAAGCTCACTACTACTCCTTACATTATCTCAACTAAATCAACTAAACAAGCTTGGGATGTTATGGTTGGTGTTTATGCAAGTCACAACAATGAGGCTTAAAATTTTTTGTAGATGACATGGACACTTTCATTGTTGGTGCTAAGGATATCAATGAGAAACTCATTTATGTAGGCAAAGTCATTTAGGAAAATTCACTTATGTAGATTGTTCTTGACGCATTCCCAGATTCTTATGTGACTTTTGCTAGTACTTGGAGACACGTGACCGAAGGAAATCCTGACATTGTCAAGTTTGATGCAATACTATTGTAGAAGTCCTTTCAAGAAAGAGCTTGGCTAAGTAGCGTGCAATTGAACAAGATTTATTGCTCAAAGGAAAGGTGGTAATAACAATGTAGCCACTTCTCATAGTCCTTCAACAAGTGGCAAATCACTATTCCTAATAATTCTGCTCATAGCACCTCCTCTAAGAATTGTGGTGAAAAGGGAAGAAAGAAGATGCACTGACATTATTGCAAAGCTAATGATCTCTTGATAAAGTAGAGTCCTAAATTGAAGGTAGAAGAGATGAATAAGAAATAGACTGGTTTGACTACAAGTGTAACTATTGTAGAATCTTCTAGTGTAAAGAAGATTGTGATTCTTATGTAGATGCAAAGCGGGAAACTAGTACAGAGTGCACTTATGATCCATTTGTCTATTATGCATGCATGCCAATTAATATAGATTCACATGTGTGATACTTTGATAGTGATGCTATAAAGTAAAGAATTTCACATTGTGACTTGTTTTCCTCTCTCAAGTTTTGTCCTCATGGTAATGTAGTCACTTATGACAACAATGCCTCTTATCCTATCAAGGGAGTTCAAAACATTGTGTTGGCTGGTGCTAATGGGAGTTCTTTCACACTTGCAGATGCACTTTATGTACCTAGGCTAAAAAAGAACCTTTTTTTAATTTCTTCACTTTCTAGACTTGGTCCATTAGAGGAAGTTTGAGGTCTCTTTATTAACTTTCAATGTCTAGAGAGAGAATGCTCTAAGCCAAAGAGGGGAGCAAGGGATTTTGTTGAAAAATAATTTTTTAGGAAATTTCATTCGAGTTTCTCAAATGAACTTTCTTCGAGCCACAATCTGAGTAACTTTAAAGTACATGTTCGTTTTATCTCAAAAAGGTCTCTTTCATCGACCCCAAAGAGTATTTGTATATTATTATAGTCTTGTTTTCCCTTCTTTTCCCACCCCTCTTTGTCTCACCACCCCTTCCCTCCTGTTTCAAATGTCCTCTCTTTAGCCTCAACTATTGTGCATCCTATTCTCTGTAAATAATGGAGTCCACCCAATACAAAGGCCCTAGCACATCCATTGAATCTGTTAGCACTTATGCAACACATTAGATGAGCACAACCAATGGATCCCAATATCTATAACCAAGGGTAGTCTGATTATAATGCAATAGAGTGGGAGAAGAAAAGGCTCATCCAAGAACCCAATCTTGTCATGGGGAAAATAAAGAATATAAGACTTCCGACATGTCGAGCCAAGAAGATAGTGAAAGAGTTTATGGTGCAGCATGTTTACATGCACAAGGAGCTTCATCTACAACCCAAAAGCTCAAATCTTCCTCTGCATAGAGCTAAGTGGAACTGATTCACACTTCTTTTTGGTTCTCTTCTTGTTTGTTGTTCGTATATGCAAAGTAGATTATCTTCTGTACTTGATTGTTGTAATTTTGTTTTTTGGTTCTCTATATGATTGTTATAGTTTTATTTTGTGGTTCTCTACTATGCTTATTACAAACTAGTATCCCTCAAGCATAAAACATGGATACTAGTGGAATGTGTCATAGATACTTTTGATTTTTGGCATGGGTCCATTGGTGAAGATCTTTACAAAGGGAAAACACATGCTTCTCTAGCAAAAAAAGGGATATTCTTTTATGATCGTTTCTATATCCCACCAAGATCTACAAAGGATTGGGACACTATCAACAAGGTTGCACAACCTAGTTTTTAGAAGTGGAGAGGGGCCATTGCTGGTGGAGTGTTAATAATTATGTGATTATCACGTGAGTGTAGTAGAAGGGGTTGTTCAATTTCATTTTTTCTCATATTTTTTGTCATGAAAACTAATATCTAATACTCCCAAATTATTTTCTCATGTTAAACTGATCCTTTAATATGGGGAAGTACCAGAGGAGTAAAAGGTAGAATATTGGTAAGGCTGCCAGACCGATCTCTATCAGGGATCCAAAGGAGGGAAAGTAGTGATCCAAAGGGGGACATTTTGCAAAAGAGCAATGTGCTTCAATGGGGTTTAAAAGACCTAAGGCTCAACCCCATTAGGACTTCCATAGGCTAAAGTTCTTACATTTAATTGTATTGTCCAGAGGCCAAAGTAGGGTAGATATTGGACAGCCATGGGAAGACTCAAAAGTCTTCCCACCCTAGGAAGGAGGGGGGCGAGAAAATCCAATGAAGAGCCGAGCTTCAATTGCACGCTCATCTCCTCTACCATGCTAATTACTAATCTAAGCTATGCTATGAGAGTGATTATGTGAGGAGAATACTTCTTTCTCATAAGATACATCCTCTTCCTCTCAATCTATCCTCATTCCTTGCTAGCTCTTACCATTTTTGAAGGTGTGTGAGGTCTTGGGACTGAGGCTAGGGACACTAGGTGTGTTTGTCAAGCATAATTTGGTGCATGAAGCTTCCATCTTCACCAATGAGTTTTATCAAGGAATACAAGAATTCTATTGTAAAAAAGTCTCTTTTGATGGGAGAAGCTATAATACAAAGCATTTATGGAGGAGGGATCGACTCCATGTAAATCCGGTCCTCAACTATTGTCAATTTTTTTATTTCTCTCTGTTTTCAAGTATTGTCAATGCCAAATTAGCTAGGTGTAAATTTCTATGTTGCTTTATCAAATTAAGTAGTCTCTCTATGCTCATTAGGAACTTGTTCTTAATGAAATGCTCACTATGTTATCAATTTCCGCTACACATAGGTTACTAATGCATTAAATGTTACATTGATATCAGAGCTATTGGTTTCTCTTTTCTTGCTCAAGATAAGAGTTTCTCAAGCTTGCTACAAATGGTTGGTGTTATTAATTGCAAAAAAGTAAGTAGAATAGGAATTTTTCATCGTTGAATCACGCCTGCTTTATGCAGTTAACAGGGACACCGTTGATGTAACAAGACTTGATTTTGAGGTGTTTTAGTAATAAATTTTTTTTTCTAGGAAGTTTTGGTCGTTTTAAAGTTAGTCCACTGTGTAGAAGGATGTGTGGATTGTTTTCGTTCAATAAAATTTTTTGATCCGGAAGGCACTTTCTGGGGCATTTTTGAAGGTGTTAACGTGGGATTGTGAAAAAGTGATGTATGAAGCGATTGAAGCCTGCGTTATAAGGAACAACTTTGGTTCTTTGAGTCTTTAGAGATTTTGATGCTCGTTGAGGGCCAAAGATTAAGAAAAAAAGTTGGATTTGCTGTTTTTGCATCGTTTTTGTAGAAAATGCTGTTTTGCATGTTGATTTTCAGCAAATCAAAGCAGTCAATGAAAATTTTCCATCACATAGTCGTCGAAGAGCACAGCGAGGGCAACAAGATTGTGTGAGACGGACTTGGGCTGTTTTGGCTCCGTTTGGGAATTATGTTCAGTTGAAGACAGCTGAAAAATTTGTGGACTTTAAAAAAAATATATATATAATAATAATAATAATCTAACCTTTACGGATCGCTTTGCGATCACGTTTTTACCTTGTTCTCGCCGGTATATTGGCGCGCAAGTCGAGTCGACCGAACGCCAAAAATAGAAAAGTGGCTATTTTGAGAGGTCAGAGGCTTTTGGAGGAAAAAAATCAGAATAGGACGGGTGGTGCATTTTGGGAGGATTCACCGATCTCTCTTCTGCGAGTCCGAGTGCGAGTGCGAGTGAGACGCTGCATGCAAGCGAATTGAAGCTCGCGGGGTGGCCGGGAGGTTCGAGCTCCGTACAACGGAGTGCGCCCATATATTTTGATCCTCTGTTGTATCAAACACTATCAATACAAAAATTTCTTTCTCTGTTTTGCTGTCTATCTCTATTATTTGGTTCATGTGACAATTGGTATCAGAGCAAGCGGTTGATTCTAGACATGGACGGATACGAGAAGAAGATAAACGAGCAAGAAGACCTGATTCGACGACTACGAGAGGATCTGGAAATTTCAAATCAGGAGCGTGTTGAGGCTCTGCGAGGCAAAGCAACACGAGACCCTAATATCTATGTGGAAATTAATGGCGAACAGGAAGACGGAAACCACGCTATTCCACCAGGAAACAATAATCAACGTGTGGGCGTTGGGGCACCTGGCGGTGGTGATGGTGGTGATGATGGAGATGATGATGATGGGAACGATGGTGATGGACGTCGAGGTCGTCCACACGAAAGAGAGCGGAATGACGACGAAGCGGAAAATAATGAACGGAGAGGACGAAGAAGGAAACGTGATGAAGAAGATGCAGATGAAGATTCTGAAAGGGCAGCTTTGCAGCAAGTCTTCAAGAAGGCAAAGATTAACGAGTTTAATGGCATCGAGAAAATTGGTGAAGATCTCGAAGCATGGATTGAAGAGTTAGAAGATTATTTTGCATTGAAGAAGTTATCTGAAGAGGCAAAATCAAAGGTTGCAGTTGTTCATCTTCGACAAACCGCAAAGCTTTGGTGGAAAGCATACCTTAAACAGCGAACAAAGGTGACTCCAATCACTTGGGAGGAATTTAAAACGCAAGCGTATAAAAGGTATTGTTCTCCACACTATGAGATGGATAAAAAGATGGATTTTTACAAGTTTCAGCAGCAACCTGAGGACGAGCCAAGTCTTACTGTACATGAGTATAAGGAGAAGTTTTTGCGACTTCACAAGTATGCACCGGAAGTAGAAGGAGAGGCGTTGACAAACAAATTTATTGAAGGACTGCGTAAAGATCTGTATTATCAAGTAAAGGGTGCAGGGGCTACCGATTTTCTGGATGCTATTGCGAAGGCCGAAAATTATGAGAAGAAGGTTAAGTATGAGAGCCGCAACCCTACTCCAAGCAGAATTATACCTACCGGGCATAGAATGCAGAATAGGCCTTTTCAGACAAACACTGAGTTTCCCCGAAGGAATTTTACAAATAATCAGAGAAGACCACCCAATAATTTTTCAAATCAGAATCAGAATTTCAATCGAAATCAGAGTACAAATCAGAATGCTGTAAACAACCGCAATCAAAATTTGGGTCAGAATGATGCAAATCAGAATCAAAGAAGACGACAACTGCTGCGGTGGCAACATGATCCTGCTTTTCTAGAACGAGAAAGGAGATTTGGGTTATGTTTTCGTTGCGGTGAGCAAGGTCACAAGATGTTCGAATGCCCAAATAAGGAGACCGATCAGGCAGTTCTTGCACGAATGGAAGCCAATATGAATGCGATGGACACCACGATTGAGGAAGCGAGCGAGGAAGGTAAGTGCTCTGAAATTCCTATGAAATGTATGACAACGTCTTTTCATCATTTAAGGGCATCCGTTATAAGAATTCGGGGTAAGATAGGAACTAAAATTGTGAATTTTCTCATTGATTCGGGTAGTACGCATTGTTTTATGTCTAACAAGCTTGCGCAGACTTTGAAATTGAATTCTGATTCCCACATTAGGAGACCTGTAGAATTGGCCAATGGGAAGAAACATTATACACAGGGTCATATTCAAAAATTACTTTTCTTGCTGAACAAAGAGAAACATTCGGGAGAATTTTATGTTATTAGCATGGGTGAACGGGATGTAACTTTGGGAATGGATTGGTTGGCTGCGAACCATGCATTGATTGATTGTGAGAGGGGTGAGTTGGTTTTTAAAAACAGAGATGGTCATGCGATTAAAGCTGAGGAGAGAAATACTAAATCACTTATGATTTCTGCCATGAAACTTTTGAGGGGGGTGAGACAAGGGTGTGAGACGTTTCTTGTGTTTGCTAACGGGATTAAGGAGGATTCTGGGAATAAACAGAAAGGGGAAAATCCAGAATTTGTAGAGGCTCTCTTACACGAATTTAAGGATGTGTTCCCGGACGATCTTCCTGGTATGCCTCCGCCTAGAGCGATAGACCACGCCATAGATCTATGTCCAGGAGCAACACCTTATTCAAGGGCTCCATACAGGTTCAATATTGATGAGCTTAAAGAGCTCAAGATACAACTTAATGACCTTTTGAAAAAGGGTTTCATTAAACCTAGTGTATCTCCTTGGGGTAGTTCTGTGTTATTCCAAAAGAAAAAGGATGGTACATATAGGTTATGCATTGACTACAGGGGGTTAAACAAACAGACCATTAAGAACAAATATCATCTTCCTCACATAGATGAATTGCTTAGCCATTTGAGTGGTGCCACAATATTTTCAAAGGTTGATCTTCGTTCTGGCTACCATCAAATCCGCATTAAGGTCGAGGACATTCCAAAGATTGCTTTTAAGACCTTGAAGGCCAAAATAGCAGAAAATTGTGTTTTGAAAGTTCCTGAGATGGGCAAACCATTTGTTGTGTCATGTGATGCTAGTGGTGAACAACTAGGGTGTGTTTTGACACAAGAAGGAAGAGTGGTTGCATATGAGTCTAGGAAATTAAGACGACATGAATTGAACTATGCAACACATGATCTAGAATTGCTTGTTGTTGTTCATGCATTGAAAAATTGGCGTCATCTTTTGCTTGGTGTCAAATTTGAATTGTGTACTGATGATCAAAGTTTGAAGTATATTTTCACTCAGCCATTGTTAAACAACAGACAAAGGAGATGGATTGAATTGTTGGCTGAGTATGATTTTGACTTGAAGTATTTGTGTGGGAAAGAAAATAAAGTTGCAGATGCATTGAGTCCTAGGCCCATGTGTAATTTTTTGACTGTTGTGCGATCCAATTTGGTTGATGAGATACATGCCGACGTTGAAAATGATGCTTTTTACATGCCTATTTTGAAATTCTTGCGTGAGAATATTGTTGAGATGTATGAGAACAGATATCACTTGTATAAGGGAATTCTGTATTATTATGACCGCTTGTGTATTCTTGCAAATTCTGCTTTTAAGAGTCAAATTCTGCATGAGTGTCATAACTCACCTTTTTCTGGTCATCCTGGATTGAGTAAGACATATGAAAAGATTAAAAGTTTATTCTTTTGGCCATATATGAAATTGGATGTTAAGAATTATGTGCGTGAATGATTTCAATGTCAACAAGTTAAAATTGAACATAAGAGGATGCCTGGTGACCTTCAACCCTTAGACATTCCTTTACAGAAGTGGGAGTCTATATCCATGGACTTTATTATTAGACTTCCTACTACTCGTGGAGGGTATGACTCGATCTTTGTGGTGGAAGATAGACTCACAAAACAGGCTCACTTCTTTCCCCTGAAAATAACTAATACTGCTTTGACCATTACGCTTGTTTGTGAAAGAGATATTTCGTTTGCATGGCATGCCCAAGAGAATAGTGTCTGACAGAGATTCTAAGTTCACTTCACATTTCTGGAGAGCGACTTTTGACTCTATAGGTACCCAGTTACGCATGTCTACTGCTTTTCATCCTCAAACCGATGGGGAAACGGAGAGAGTGAATCGTATTTTAGAAGATATGTTACGAATGTATGTCAATGAAAACCAATCTAATTGGAATGAATATTTGCCTTTGGTTGAATTTGCATACAACATTTCATATCATTCATCTATTAGGATGACCCCGTTTGAAGCAATGTATGGCTATAACTGTCCCACACCTATAAATTTTCTTAGCTCGAGGAATAAGGTAGAACTGTCACGTGAGATGCTTGAGAAAATGGATAACGAGTTGGCCAAAATCAGGGGGAATATTAGAGAATCCCAAAAGAGACATAAATTGTATTATGACAAGAAACATCGGGTTGTGGAGTATGAAACTGGGGATATGGTTTTCTTAAAGGTTATTCCCGAGAATTCTCGTTTGATTCTTGGAAAGGATAAGCAATTGTCTCCACGATTTGCTGGGCCATTTAAAATTTTGAAGCGCATTGGTTCATTAGCTTACAAATTGGAATTGCCTTCTCATGTCAAAGTGCATCCTGTATTTCATGTGAGTTTATTGAAAAAGTATGTTCCTAACGTGCACCATGTTTTACAGGACAACTCTAAGTTGAAAGATGACAGAACATTGACAGTAGAACCAGACTTAGTGCTAGATAGGCGTGTCAAACATTTGAGAAATAGAGACATTGTGGAAGTTTTGGTTAAGTGGCAGAACTATCCAATAGAGGATGCATCTTGGGTTGATCTTAGTGTTTTGCAAAGCGAATTTCCCTCCTTCCAACTCTGAGGACAGAGTTAATTTTGAAAAGGGGAGATTGTAAAAAGACTTGATTTTGAGGTGTTTTAGTAATAAATTTTGTCTTCTAGGAAGTTTTGGTCGTTTAAAAGTTAGTCCACTGTGTAGAAGGATGTGTGGATTGTTTTCGTTCGATAAAATTTTTTGATCCGGAAGGCACTTTCTGGGGCATTTTTGAAGGTGTTAACGTGGGATTTTGAAAAAGTGATGTATGAAGCGATTGAAGCCTGCGTTATCAGGAACAACTTTGGTTCTTTGAGTCTTTAGAGATTTTGATGTTTGGATGCTCGTTGAGGGCCAAAGATTAAGAAAAAAAGTTGGATTTGCTGTTTTTGCATCGTTTTTGTAGAAAATGTTGTTTTGTAGGTTGATTTTCAGTAAATCAGAGCAGGCTATGGAAATTTTCCATCACATAGTCGTCCAAGAGCGCAACGAGGGCAACAAGATTGTGTGAGACAGACTTGGGCGCGCAAGTCGAGTCGATCGAAAGCCAAAAATAGAAAAGCGGCTATTTTGAGAGGTCGCAAGCTTTTGGAGGAAAAAAATCAGAATAGAAGGACGTGTGGTGCGTTTTGGGAGGATTCACCGATCTCTCTTCTGCGAGTGCGAGTGCGAGTGAGACGCTGCATGCAAGCGAATTGAAGCTCGGGGGGTGGCCGGGAGGTTCGAGCTCCGTACAACGGAGTTCGCCCATATATTTTGCTCCTCTGTTGTATCAAACACTATCAATACAAAGATTTCTTCCTCTGTTTTGCTGTCTATCTCTATTATTCGGTTCATGTGACAGTTGAGATCTATGGTATTAAAATTGAAATCCTTCAGGGATTGCCTATGGCTTAACCGTTATTGAGCTATTAGAAGCTTGAAAGGAACCGATGCTATCTTGGCTTTGTTGAACCCTCTCTTCTATTCCTTGCAATTAATAATATTCAAGCTATGGGTATAGATGCTTGAGTGCATATCTTTGAAGGTAAGGAGGAGTAGAAACTAGGGCTTGAAGTGCCAAAGTAAAAGTAAAGGTTTACACCTAGAATCATCTAGTATGGCTCACAAGGAAAAAGAGATTGAAATGAATGTTGATAGCTTTGATTTTGCTAATGAAAGAGCAACTAATGATGCCCCTATGCTTGTAAACTATCTTGTTTCTAGGCTTCAACAAGCCCTGGCAACCCAGCAAACCAAGGTGAAGTGCTAAATCAATTGCACACCCATGATATTCTCCAAATTCCCTACCATGAAGAAAGAGTACCTAGGAAAGCTCTTGGTGTGACTACGGTCTCCCCTACTAGAAAAGTAGATTTTCAATATTCTCTCATTGCATTCTCTCCCTAAAAAGTGAGCGAACTCTCTCTCTTTCCTCCACTTTTCTCTTTTCTCACTTTCCCCTCCCGATCACTGAGGGGACATTCTTGCTGACTAATTATGAAATAAAGTGCAAATCGTGCAGCCAACATTGCAGATTTACTCTCTCTCCCACTCTCTCTTTCTTTATTGTATTTCTCTCTCTCCCACTCCCTCTCTATTTGTCTCTTCCTCATGGTTCTCTCACTTCAGCTCGAGGTGAGAGCAATGGGAAACTCCATCACTTTTGCCTGCAACTATATTTCTCTCTCCAAAACACTCATGATCAACAATTTGAATTCAAAGGATAGTGAGATACACTCTTCTCTTTCTTCTCTTCAACATAATCCTTTTGTACTATCTTTGAGTACTCCCCACTTCTCCCCTCCCATAGCCATCTTTCCTTGTCACATAGGAACGGAATAATAGAGATAGACAGCAAAAGTTAGAGAAAGATATCTTTGTATTGATGAATCTTTGCAGACTTTTGATACAACAGAGGAGCAATTGAATATGGGCGCACTCTGTTGTACGGAGCTCGAACCTCCCGACCACCCTCGAGGTTCAGTCCGCTTGCATGCAGCGTCTCACTCACACTCGCACTCGCAGAAGAGGCGATCTGTGAATGATCCCCAAATGCACAACCCGTCGTGATTTTATCCTTCTTTTCCTCGAAAAACCTGCTACTTCTTAAAATAGTCGCTTTTTAAGCGTTCAGTCAACTCGATTTTTGCACCAAGTATACCTGCAAGAATAAGATAAGAACGTGATCGCTAAGCGATCCGTGAAGGTTAGATTTTTATCATGACACTTTGCACAGATCGTGTTTCACACATTGATTTCCGCATCGCCTACAAAATAGCCAAAAGAACATACTCGTGCAACCAATTCAACATGATAATCAAAGTAAGAAAACATAATTATGTACCTTCATAATCTCAATTGCAATAGTCTACCATGAAGAAAAAAATCCACTTCTTGGTTGATAGCAGGGAGAGTTGTATGTTGTTGTATGTCTGTCTGTCCCTGTGTATACTACACTTCTACTCCCTTCTGTTTGTTTTTATCATAAATTTTACAAACAAACTCAGAACGAAGCAATCCAGGTACTCAAAACGACGGGAATAGGTCTAGTCTACAAGACATCGCAAACAGAATTGCAAAAAAACGTCTTTCTTGGCTGAAACGGAACGTTTAGCTCGCGACTCATTAAACCTCTATTTTTAGGTCTCCACTAATTTTTCAACTTATTTTAAGATTACCCATTCATTTTAAGCTAAAACACATAAATACAAAATATTGATATTAATAAAAATCTCAATTTTATTGTTTATAGACAGACTATCTATTATTCATTAATCTTTATCAAATACATGTTTAGTGTATTAGTTAAAAAAAAGAATATATATTCTCTTTTAATATCTCAAACTCATTCAGATAAGATCTATTTAATAGACTATTCAACAATCTTTCAAATCCTGCTAAATGAAAGATATGCCCTACTATATTCTTTTCCACTTTAAGAACTTCAAAGATTAGTCCTATTACATTCTCCCCTTATCAAAATTAACTCTGTCCTCAGAGTTGGAAAGAGAGGGAAGTTCTGTTTGCAAAACACTAAGATCAACCCATGATGCATCCTCTACTGGATAGTTCTACCACTTAACCAAAACTTCCACAATGTCTCTATTTCTTAGATGTTTAACACACCTATCTAGCACTAAGTCTTGTTCTACAGTCAATGTTCCGTCATCTTTCAACTTAGAGTTGTTTTGTAAAACATGATGCACATTAGGAGCATACTTTTTCAATAAACTCACATAGAATACATGATGCACTTTAACATGAGAGGCAATTCCAATTTGTAAGCTAATGAACCAATGCGCTTCAAAATTTTAAACGACCCAGCCAATCGTGGAGACAATCTTCTATCCTTTCCGAGAATCAAATGAGACTTCTCAGGAATAACCTTTAAGAAACCATATCACTAGTTTCATACTCCACAACACGATGTTTCTTGTCATAATACAATTTATGTCTCTTTTGAGCTTCTCTAATATTTCCCCTGATTTTGACCAACTCCCTATGCATTTTTTCAAGCATCTCACGTGACAGTTCTACCTTATTTCGTGAGTTAAGAAAATTAATAGGTGTGGGACAGTTGTAGCCATACATTGCCTCAAACGGAGTCATCCTAATAGATGTATGATATCAACTCTTATATGAAAATTCAACCAAAGGCAGATATTCATTCCATTTAGATTGGTTTTCATTGACATACATTCGTAACATATCTTCTAAAATATGATTCACTCTCTCCGTTTAATGGCATATCTGAGAGAGAGAGAGAGAGAGAGAGAGAGAGAGAGAGAGAGAGAGAGAGAGAGAGAGAGAGAGAGAGAGAGAGGGGGGGGGGGGGAGAGAGAGAGAGAGATTTGTTCCTTGTAGAGATATGTGAGAGGTTGTCCGATATGCGATTGTTCTCAAGAGTTTTTTGGCATGTTTTAGTGGTAACAAAGGTCAAGTAAGAGTGAAGCTACTATGAAACAAAACAAGTACTCAAACATTCAACATAAAAAACCTTGATATTTTTGTATTTCAACAATTATATCTCCCACCAAAAAAGATAACAAAAATGTTCCATAAAGAGATTGCATGGGTTTCACCCATACCACTATGATGAGTCACACTCATCATTGATGAACAAATTACGTCTCTGTCGCTCATTTTGGATATTGTAGTCGTAGCGCTTGTCAGAGGCCATTATTCTTGCTATCTCCTCTATATATTCTGGCAAAATACTTCAATGAAACAAGAGAACCAGATTATTGACCCAACACCATACATAGCAAAACACGCAACATCAAAACCATTGCCACACTACACAATATCCAAAATCCTGACAACAAGCAAAGTCCAGCATTAAAAAATGCAATAAAATGTCAATGAGAGGGTGGGAGCCTCTCAAGTCATCATACGGGTTCCCACTAGGTTTGTCACCCTCATCTTCCACATCTACAGATGTGGTGGCATCATCAACACTCCACCCATGTGGAAGCAGTAATGGCTGCACATATGTCAATATCAAGCCCTCATCACTATCAATGGAAGCACATGCACGCCCAGTAACAAGGCAAGCTGCAAGGATGGGTGCTATCCCACACCCGAACTCCAAACAGATACCACCACGTCTGCATAGCATCTCCACGAAGCTATGCTAACAATGCATGACTCACCTGAAGGCCTCCACGTAGTGGCTCTCCTGTAGTAGCAAGGGCTCACCCGAGGCTGTAGGCAAATAATGTCTCATCGTCGAATCCATAGGACTCATACCAAGAGAGCAAAATAGTGAATTACTCCCTGCAAGATAACAAGGAGGTTGCATCCCTCGTCTGTATATTAAGAAAAGCATAGCTGTGTCGCACTAGAAACCAACAAGAAACAAAAAAAGAGATTAAAAACTCTAAAATTCTTGAGTAGCACGATTTCATAGTTTTTATAGATTACCTCAACATGCTCCCAATAGCTACGAACAAAACCATATGCGTCATGATGATGAAGGAGCACAATCCGCCTATGAATAAGCAAGTCGGATGCCCTACAAAAACTCTCTACCCACCAAATGCTATCCCATATAGAGAAGATGAATACAATTATTACCAGGCATGAAAAACTAGACAAGTGAAGTTAGAGACTCACCAACACATGATGTCATGATCAACACCCAACCCGAATCAGCCAGAGTAGAGAATGAGAGATGAACTCCACCACGAACATGATCCTCTGTGCAAACATACCAAGATGGCGTCATTGTGATGCATGATGCAAACCACCGAATGGCAAATCCAAAAATATGAAAGCAGCTCCCCAAGCCACTTTCTTGCCCACTCGGGTATATTGCACACCATCTTCTCGAGCTTTGAGCATGTGATCATGAACGAAATTCCAAACTGGGTTTCGTAGCCCTGCACAAAAGTCACTGGCAATAGCAATATAGTCTCCAACCGCTGCCATACATCTGACATCTTTGGAAGAGCCAAAGACCCCAATAGGAAATTTTGAGGCATGCACAAAAGAGAGAACCTTTCTCACTATAAGAGCACCACCAACACCTGCATTGATTCCCAAGTGTGAAAATATGCAATGTAAACTACACGACCTCAAGAAATTAAGAGTTCAAGAATATAACCATGTGAGATTAATGACTCTTCCCTAATATCCACATCTGTATACACATCTCCAGCTTGTTTCTCCTTGTCCTTAGTATCACCTACTAATTTTAAATCAAGAATTCAAAATTACATTGACCACTGAAGCATCAATACTTCTTAAGGAAACCCATAAAGTACTCATACCTGTAGTTAGATGTTCTTTTATCATTGGAGGATCCATTGTCTTTGTGGTTGTATTTTTCTGCTTCTTCATTTCATCATGAAGCTCCCTCTCTCTAGCAAGGATATGCCCTTGGACCATATCCACCCACCATGGACATTGACCCAACTCCCACTCCAACAAATGTTGCATTGATTTGGGATACATACAACCATCACCCAGAGCTATGCTTGTCCATTGTTTGGCCATCATAGGGATTGTGACAATATGTTCCATAGATTTCAAGTGACAAAAATACCTACAAACAAAGGCTCTCAATAAGTCAAAGTTTTTAATCACCAACTAGTGATATAATTAAATTTATTGTTCTCACCAATAGAGAAGCCTCTGAGCCGCCATTGGAATCACATCTTCCTTCTTTGGTGCCAACAACTCTGCATCCTTTGTCTTGGATCCAAACTTAGTCTCAACAGGAAAGAGGTGAGCTCTAGCCTCAAGATTTAATTCTTCAAAATACATGGAGAATGTACATTCAGAAGGCACAATGATGCCATCGAGCATATCAACAAAATCTAAAAGAAGAGTGCTAGCCCTCCCAAAAATACGTTGTAGTAATCCCTCTCTACGAATCCAACTAGAAAAATACCAACATTGTACATCATTATCAACTTTTTTAAACAACAAGCTCATAAACTAACACAATGATAGCTAAAATCACAAGCGAAAGAACACATCTCCACGCTTAAGCCTATGAGCAGCTCTTGTGATCTTATCTGATTCCAACAAAGAAACCCACAAGATCTTTCTCTTAACAGGAGCTTCTTGGAGAGCTATTAGGTTGAGCTTCTCCAATGTGGCCCAACTATTAGTGCCCCATCTAAGAGCCCACACACGGGCCAACCAATCCTCTCCAAGTGGAGGATCCACAATGTTCAACATCTAAATTAAAAGAGACACAAAATACTTAAAAATTGAAATCTTGTTAAACAATCATAAACATTTAAAAGTGTTAATGTTTAACTTACCTTCCCTACTTGATCACCATACTTGAGAGCAAGATCATTGAGAATTTTCTGCTCTTCTTTAACTAGATCGTCTGCAGGCAACCTTTGTTGTGCTTGATCCATACGCATATGAATTTCTTTAGAGATTTGAACCTGTCATAATATGCCTCTTAAAAAATGAACCCGCTTATAAAAACAAGTAAAATATTTAAAATGAAATATTCACAAGACATACGTCATAAAGTAATTTTCCCAAATATCGTCTCGTCAAAGGATACCAAGGCTCAACTCCTTTTGAATATTTCTTCCTAATCAATGCAATTACTTTTTTATAATTTTTCGGTAAACACTTCAGATATTCTTTGTGATCCGCACCACATATGTTTGAGCAATTAACCAGCTCATCTCGCAAATGAGAAGCCACAAGTGCGTGGGTGTTCATGCTTACAGTCAAACATAAAACATTTTTTTGCAAAAGTTCCCTTGCATGACAAGACTCAACAAGATTTCAAAAATGAAAAACGAAACTTACAAATTCATTCTCTGTAGCCCAGTCAATAGTGCAATCTCTGATACCTTGGTGGGGTCAATAATAGTACATAGGACACTGCAATGCTTCTCTCTTACCAAAGAGAACTTTTCTTTAATTGCCGCTCCCCAAGCTACGGTCCTGTGGTTTCCCTCCCAAACGTAGAACATCCTTTTTGATAGGATATGAAGCTCATTTCGTGATGCTAATTATTTTCCAAAATCTTCATTTACCTCCGTCCAAATTGGATCCCAAGAATCTTTAATGGCATCTATAAATTTAGAGCATACAAACTATCTTAAGAAAACCATATATAAGACTAACCAACTAGCATAAATACATCAAGAGAAATCAAGCAAGAACAAACTAGCATTATGCTTACCAAACACAAAGGTATCTTCTTGCTTGCATGTCCAAAGAGACACAATAAATGCTCCCTTTTCTTGCATGTATCCTTCTTTTGCAAATGCAGCTTTGAGTCCACTAACATCATCCCTTAGTCCTCGCACTCGAGCATATGGAATTAGTCTGCAGAGAGGGATGGGTGGACATTCAAAGCAACTTCGAATTCTGGTTTTTTGTAATATATCTTCTGATTTTCATCTTTGACATCCATCTCACCCACAACCTGAGCCTGCACTACAAAAGGAACAATTTCCATGCATGCCTCTTCCACACCGTGTGCATTGTCAGTCTCATGGACTGACCCAATATCAAGCTGTTCACTTTGGGTAGCATCATTATCGTCCTCCAAATCTGTAGCAACAACTGTACTAACTTGATCGCTACATTCAACAATAGACGGCAACCAATTCAAAGCTTGTATAATGAGAAAACCAAAACTGTGAAAAAACAGTCCGTGTTAACACGGACTCTTTTTCCACAGTTTTGGTTGCTTCATTATACATGCTTTTGAGCTGTCTAACAAGAAATTTAACCAATATTTACAATCGGACATGTCAACACTTTCTCTCAGCTCTGTGTATCTAAGCCAAACACTTGCACTAGCCCATTCAAGCTCTGCCATAAAATACCCATCATCATCGATATCTTGCTCGGGATCATTCACTCACTGCATCAGCATAGACATCCCCATATCTAGAGGCAACATAGTCCTCAACACTGCTCCTTCTCTTGACCCAGAAGCCTGCTCATCTCATCCACCACTGAGGATGTTAAGCAGAGAATCGAGTCATATAAAAAGGTGCTAAGGAGCCCACGACATGGATATTTGCAACTGATATTGAAACCTTCGACTTGCTTCAATTACTATGTGAGCTTTCACATAACTATTTTAAGGGGTGCCAATTTATGGGTTTTGGGAGCTCTGCATTACTCATGTAAGTCATCTACCCAGACACAAGGTAGAAACCGTAGCACAAAAATGCTGGCTGAAAATGAAGCTTTTTGTTAACGCAGCACATCTAAAAACGCACTCTTCAGAAAACGCAGCCTTAGTGCAAAAACGATGCACATACCTTCTGAAAAACGCAGTAGGGGTATCTAAAACTGTGCAAAAACAGCCCGTGTTAACGCGGACTATTTTTGCACAGTTTTGTATGCCTCTTTTAACGCTAACTGAAGCACGACAGACTTTTTTGAACTCTGCAGAGAGGGCGGACTCGTGTACCTTTGTGAGGAATCTCCACAAGTTGATGGTTTGCGAGGCATGGCAGATTCTTTCTCTGTGATTTTAGGTTTCTTCTGTGATTGAGCAGCTTGAACTTCACTTTAATAGTCAAGTTTTTAGGCAAAGCTTGTTTTCCTTGTTTTAAAAATACTAGGTTTGTTAAAATCTATTTCAAAAGTATTTTTAAAAATACTTGGTTTATTAAATTTGAAAAATCTTTATGAGGTCATCTGAGTTAGAATATAACAGATATTCAAGGATTTTTTTATTGTGTACACGAGTGGCGATGATAATTTGGCCGTTGAGCCCACACGGACAACGAAGTTTATTATACGTATTTGTTTAATGTGATTGACAAGAACGAAATATATTTTTGATTCTGAAACATACCTGAAAACGTCACATTTCATCATTTACCAGAAACGTCACATTTGCAATCATCATTTCTTGTGATTCCGAAACGTCACAGTTAACTGAACATCCTTTTCTCATTATTTGTTGGTAAAAAATTATAAATCAAAATCTTTGAAGTAATTATAAACCATTTATTTAATCGTGCACTGGTACTCCTATGGTATTTCTCTAGTAACTTCAGGTCTGCATTGGTATTTCTCGTCTATGATTCCCCTACAAAGCAATCTTTATGTTGCACTGCAACAGGTCAAGGAGGTCATTAGTGTGCATGAGCTTCCTGTTTATTACGATGGCTATGTTGCATATGAATTTCCTCCTTCAAAGAAAGGTTTAGAGATGATTGGAATGGAGCAAAAGCACGATATTCATGTGTGGACAGAGTATGTGACATGTAGCAGTGATTTTTTTTATGGGGTTGTAAGATTTAGTAGATGTTGTGGACATCTCAGGTGTCTCAACAATGAATGTCCGTATTATTTGCACTCCAATATGCAGAACGAGGTCCAATGGCGTGGACGTATGATTCGTTGTGGTACAAAAGGTTTGCTAGAAAAGGAGAATGGCAGTTTGACATGCTTTCACTGTGGTCAAATGCCAGAATGTCTTGCTACTTGCCCTACTGTTATTTACTATTGCTTGCCCAAAGATAAAGACAAAACTGCTAGATGTGCCATTCATCTAGGAGAACGTAGACATCTATGCGCAGAAGGAAGGAGTAGAGCAGTTTAATTACAAATAGATTGCATATTGGGAGAGAGTGCCAAGAAGGACCCCTTCACAACTGCCATGCAGTTGGAGCAGATCACTACTTAAGATGTTATATTGGATAGGCTGGTTGGTGAGAGCGTTGATGATCTCAATGCTCTCAGGGATGGTGAATTTGCTAAGTTCTTACACTCAACAAATCCATTATCTAACAAAATAAGAGTTGAAAGATGTCTAGAAAAGGCAAAGCAGTCAAGAAACATTAGTTTTAAAGGCTTGGAAGCAGTTTTAGATCTCAAGACTAGATGTCGGTATCCATTTATTCAAAGTGTTTTGTACCCACGTAAACTAAGAGACAGGCAACAACCTCAAGTATTAAAAATGTCCATTAAGGGACCAGGGAGTGGAGTTGATTTGGTTAATAGGATGCGACCCGGTGGAAATTTGGAGCAGATGTGGGTACATTTTGATCATGTTCACCGAGTGCAGTTTATGACCCGTTTGTCTGAGAGATATTGACCATTGCATCGTGTGAATTCACAATTGAAAATAAATATGCCCAGACACAGTTTTGGAAAATGCTAAAGAATGTGGTTCTTGAAGCAGGCTGACGAGGATAATGCCAATTGGATAGCTGTACGCATAGTTTATTTTGGCGGAACTAAGAAGGCTGATCCCAAGAGGGAAAGATGTTGTGTTTTTCATTGGGAGCAAAGCATGGTACGACACACCGTCAAGTGCATTCGTGCATCATCTCAGGAAGAGCATAAGATCTTGTGTTGCAAGTGGCGGAATGCCCCTAGTGATAATGCAGCCGAGGTATGTAAGGGAGAGTTGAGAAGATTGGGGAAAGCGGGACATGCAGTACAAGGGGAGGTTCCATCGTTGGAGACATGGTTATCATGGTAGGATATTAGGGTTCCTCACTGGGTGGAGAATTTGTTTCTCAAGATGAATTTGGTGAATTTGTGCCCTCCACAAACCTATCTGAATCGAAGCATGCAAGCATGCGTACATCAGTCGGGTACAAAGACCACATTAGTCGTTATGAAGCGGCTTCTACAGACATGGCAATGGTAGTGCTGCAAAGCGTAAGGTAAAATGCATATTGGAAGGGAATCCATAGTGCCCATGGGCATGGAATCAAAGACATAGCTGACCCTTTTATAAGTGAATCATCATCTAAGGGAGCTGCAAAGAGATTAGTGAATCTTACCCACTCATCAATGTGTGAGATTGGAATTTCTAGCCGAGAAATGATTAGAACTGTGCAAGAGAAGAGTGTACGAAGAAAGAGGTCTATTTTAGTGGATGCAGATGTTTTACTCGACGAGGATAGCCACAGGCCCGAGTATGTTACAATCACGACACCCGTGGGGCTGGTAAGAAAAAACCAAATGGTGAAGCAAATGATGGTGGGATGTGCGATGAGACAAATGTTGCAAAGACAGTGTGGGAAATATGACAAACAGAGCCAGGGAGAAAGATGACTTGTTTTGGTGCGGTTGGAGACCAAGAGGCAAGATGTGGACAGTTCATCAATGACAGTAATTTGGATGTCAAAAAGGGTGTTGTTGCTCCTTTCTTTTGGGGCCGAAGGAAATATCCCTCAAATGGATTGCAGCTAGGAGGCTCTCTTGGATGAGCTAATATGGAACCAATATAAAATGTATCTACCTGCACATTAAAAACTTTGCTCCAATATGGAGTCTTTAATATTGGTGTTGTGGTCAAAGCTTGTTTAAGCTTTTGAAAGGATTCCTTGCATTCATCTATCCACTCAAAATGAGTTATAAGGCTATAAATGTTTTTAGCTATGACTGCATACATGTAGATGAATCTACAATAATAGCCACAATGTCCCATTAATGCTTGAACTTCTTTGACATTTCTAGGTCTTTCCATTTCAGTAATCACTTTCACCTTTTCGATGTCTATGGAAATACCATTTTTTCATACAATATGTCCAAGAAATTTGCATTGTCTAACCATAAATATGAAATTTTCACAATTCAAGAAAATTCTATATAGATGGCATTTCTCAGAGACACACCGTAAATGTTGAAATGACTCTCTTCTTTTGTAGAATGTATACAAAGATCGTCCATGTTTTCTTCTAGGAAATTCCATAGATATTCCTTAAAATCATGGCCAATCTATCTCTAGAATATTGTTGGTGCATTGATCAAACGAAAAGCATGACCCTATACACAAAAAGTTTCCATTTTGTAGCAAAAGCTCTTTTATGTTTATCTTTTGGGTTATGGTCAATTGGTTGTAACTAGAGAATCCATCCAAGAAACTATAAGCTTCCTTGCTTGTTACTCATTGTAGCACATGGTTGTTGACGTCAAAATACATAAGAAGTTCCCCAATACATTGTACCATTATTTTTTGAAGCGGAATGATACCTTTGTAATATTTGAGCAACCGTTATACTTTGTGGGAACGAGTCTCTATGGAGGAATGTATATAAGTCAATTTTTGTAACCCTAAACCCAAATTTTGAATTAATCAAATGTTATCACTGTGCGTGGTGCCTGAGAGAGAGAGAGAGAGAGAAGTGAGAGTGTGACTTCTTCTCTTCCCTATGTGCGCTACGGAAGTTCCATTGCTAAAGAAACACCACCATTGTGTTAGCAGCGGCGGCGAGCGCTTCCATTCAATGCAAAGAGTGTGTGATTCCAACTACAACGCGAAGTGAGCTCCTACAAGCTTCTGGGTGAGTTTTCTTGCAAACCAGGTGTCTGTTGTCATGCAGCTCGGCTCCCATGCTAAGAAAGATGCACATCAAGCGCTTTTTAAGCTTACATGATTAATGAACAGTGTTTAGGGCCTGGTAACAGGCCAAGTTCAATGTTGAATGTATGTCAAATGTGGCTAAAAGGGCCAACACATGCCTTAATGATGATAAAAAAGACTATGATTGAATTGAGAATACATGGGAGATTAGGATCTAGATCTAGAGTGCTTGAAGTGCTCTACCAGCCTGTCTTTGAAGTTATGGCACTTTGAAGTTTAAGTTGATTGCAGATCCGTATCGGATTGGGCAATTGATGTTGAGGTGACAAAAATGAAATGAATGCGCGCACATAAAGTGCTCACTTTGTGGAGAGTGTCAATCTTTTCAGATCAGTGAGAATTATGGTTGCCAAGTTAATTGGCCGCCGTTAAAGATTCACGGTGGGGGCCCGGTTCCGTACCAGTCCGATCGGCTCGATCGGAGTGCCATCTGTGAAGGGAGCTCGCACTCGCGAGCAGAATGCTCAAATGAGCTCGTGGCAGTGATGACGAGTTTTGCTCAGGAGGTCAAGGCGCCCCTTTTCGGTACGACTCCCACTGAATTTAACGTTAGTCGAGATCCGGTCTTACCACATCATGGGGGTGTTTTTTTCCCTCCCTAGCAACGACGGTGCCGTCGTTGCTAAGGGAGAGAGGAGCTATTAATAGCGATATTTTTATTGCATTTGGAGAAGGTTATTGTGAGGTGAACGAGAGAAGGTAGGAACTACTGCGAGCTTAGAGAAAAACGTAGGTCTCTCTCTCTAGACCTTTCACGAGAAGCGTGCTCTTTCTCTCTCGGCTTGCACAAGAAGCCTATCCCTCTCTGTGGTAGATAAGGAGCAAGATAGCGTGTCGGAGCATTACTAGACAAGGAGGCCAACAAAGTAAGGGGGCAATCTCAATCTCTCTCTCATTCTCGAGCAAGCAAGTCTCTCGGAGGAAGAGACAAGCAAGAAGGGAAAGTTTCATAACAGATACAAGGAAGTTGATAGGCAAGAAGGGAGCGAAGCTCAGTAAGAAACAAAAGAAGGGAGTTGATGGAAACAACTGAGGACGTAAAGCTGAGGAAAATCGATTTAGGAAAACCAACACAGAAGGATTTTTGTTTATCAACATCTTAGGTTTAGTTAATCTTTTTGATGAATTACGGAGCCGTTAACGACCTGGGGTAAAATGTTAAGGGAGCTTAAACTCCTAAACCATCAGTTGCAATACCTAACGGTGCTGTTAACGGCACTATTTCATAAGTGTGCGTCAATTTCCTCGGTGTTACCAATTTCCAAGCAATTTTAGTGTGTCGGTAGCATTACCAAAGTAACTAATAACTACTATATTGTGCGGTGCGAGGATTCTTGGCTCTTAATTTTTTCACACACCCAGCAGCTCGACGCTGACCAGGCTCAAGTTTGAAACATATATCCCCCAACACATGGTGAACCTGACGCAAAACCCGAGCTGGGGTGGGAAAATAGTAGAAGCCTATATCTACACCGCAAGAGAGAGCCATGCAGCAGATGATGTAGTAGTTTGCAACCTACATGCAACAACAAAAATAGGTTTCCCAGAAGCAACATAATCTGTAAGAGAGGATTCCTAAAGCTCGACAAAGTGTTACAGAGAAGTTGCAGCAGTTTGAAGGCCGAGATATTTCAAAATTTTACAATTTTTATGAGCAATCTATGGAAGATAATGGAATTGAAGACTAGTAATCAGTGGAAGGATTTCATTTGATTGCAATGCTGGAACTTAGGGTCCGGATTAAAGAAATTCAGGTGGCTCAAGGACTAAACTGGCAGGACTTTAAGAAGGCGCTGCAAGAGGAATATTTTCTGGAAGATTCTTAGCAGGTGACCATAAGTGTTCATGAGAATGGGAAAGAAAAAAGAAAAGGGGGAGATGGCATGCATGCAGGAAATGGCTTGGGGAGAAGAATAAATGCGCTAGCACAGCGCTCTGTGGAGCTCTATTGGCTTCAACACAAAAACAAGAGTTCCTTACTCACTTGGGCGCCCATGTTCGGTTTCTCTCTTGCCAAAATCAAAACAGGTGCGTCCAATAACTGCCACATCATTGAAGGGATTTTCATGCCCCTAGCAACAATGGTACCGTCGTTGCTTAGGAAGGGCTAATAATAGAGGTTGTTTTTGGAGCATGAGGAAGGGACCAGAAAGAGGAGAGAGGTATCGAGGAGAAGCATCAACAAGTGAAGAGAGGAGGGGCTTAGGGGATTTCTACTGCTCTCGGCATTGAGGAGAAGCATCAACAAGTGAAGAGAGGAGGGGCTTGGGGGATTTATCTTGCTCTTGGCATCGAGGAGAAGCATCAACGAGTGAAAAGAGGAGGAGCAAGGGGAAGTAAGGGAAAGGGCAATTGCTGCTCTCTCTCTCTCTCTCTCTCTCTCTCTCTCTCTCTCTCGTGTTGGACAGGTAAGAGAAACCCACTCTCTCTCTCTCTCTATCTCTCTCTCTATCTCTCAATCTCTCTCTCTCTCTCTCTCTCTCGATCTCCAATCAAAGCAAAAGGAGGAGGGAAGAGGTTATTGATTGTGTGGGGAGAAGGTAGTAAGAGGCGAGCTCGGAAGAGGAAGGGGGAAGGAGGTATGTTCTCTCTCTCTCGAGCTAGCATGACAATCATGCTCTCTGTCTCTCCAGCTTGCACAAGGATCCTATCTCTCTCCGTGCTAGGGAAGGGGCACCAAAGGCGATCAGAGCAAGTGGACTAGAGGAGATGTAAAAATTTATAACTGACCAATTAAGGCAGTGCAAAGCAAACAAAGCAGGGAGCATGAAAATTGAGGCACTGAACATAATTGAAACTTGTAGATTTTAAGGGCAGTTGAAGTAGATAAAAATGAAAAGAGAGAATTATTATCGTCATCAGTTTGAAGATTAATTAATTGTTTTATTGAGCCTGGTGTCGTTAACGGGTTGTTTAATCTGTAAAGGGAGCTTAAACTCCTATTTATCGATTGATCCAAGTGTCTGTGCTGTTAATAGCTTGCCTTGGCTATCGATTACATTGTATTCAAAAATTGAATTGATTAATTGAGTACTACGGTGATTTCCAAAGCCATATGCATCTAGTTTTCTTGTCCTCTCTCACACCTCCCATAGCCAGAGGCCCGGTGCCTTCCCGGCTCACGTTTCGAACACATATCCCCCGGCACCGTTTGGTGAGTTCTTTGCACCTATGGGTTCATGGCGAGAAGAACTATACATTAGGATCGCATGCCATGAAAAATGGTAACCTTTATTTTGTTGTCTGTCTTTTTACGCGATTGGAGCAGGAGGTAATTTGAGGCTGGTTATCAAGTCACAGTCCATAGGAAATTGACCTCCTGGTAAGGAGAGTATATCTTGTGAGTTTCATGACATTTCGAATGCATTTCACCTAGATTCGGATAGCATTCGCATCATAGGATGGATTGCTTTTGTTAGTGCATTATTTGATTTGATTTCCTCAATTAGAGATTGTCTTAGAAGGTCAAGAAGTAGTTTCATATCCATGTTATTGTTTCCCTACGCCTACGGGTTAATCTTTTCCCTCGGCCGACATATTGTTGTTGATTTTGTTCTCTCTATGCTATCATCCGCTCGTGGTGTACCCACCAACATTGGCACCACTACTCGGGAAAAAAGCCCTAGGTAGGTGACCTTAGACTAATTCTATGAGGTAAGAGTTCCTTAGGTGTTTCAGAGTATTCTTTCTATCTTAGCTTAATTAGGACCTATAGAGAGGTGCTAGGAAGCGTGTGTCTTGCCTTGGTCACCCGTGTTGGTGGTTTTAGTTTGAAATTGTATTGGTTTGGGAGCTTGAGTGGTTGAGGAGGTGATAAAATCATTGGCTAGTCCATTTGTGTCAGCTAAGTGATTATCTACTCACAATTTCAAAAGCCAGTTTTTTATGTTTAGGAGTAGCTTTAGGTAGGTGAATTGATTTTGACCTAGAGATTGACATCAATGAAAATTTGCTCCAGTTGATTGGTTGCATTAAAATCTTGAAAAGAGATTGATTCTTAGTTGAAACAGTGCAAAACAAGGTTCATAAAAATGTTTTGCATGACTGAGGATTGCCGAGGGCAAAAGAAGGCATCAGAAAGGACCCTGCATATCAAAATCTGAATTCTATAAAAATAGACTTTGTACGCGTATAATGTCTCCGGGGCTCAAAAGGGACCAAACTTGTGGAAACTGACTGTACCTAAGTGTTCAAATGAGTATTTATACCCTAGGAACACCTTGAGTGGGAAGTTTCGGCATAGATTTGGGGACCAAAAACCAAAAGACAGAGTGGTTGTAGCAAAACAAAACCTAAAACTAAAACTTGTCTTTGTAAGCACTTCTAAGTTTTAAATTTTGATGTGAACACATGTACATGAGGCTGATTAGTAGGGGAACTTAAGGTAGAAACAGATTTTAATTCTGAGAAAGGAACTTCATACGCGTATAAGTCTCCAGGGTAGATTTGGCAATATCCTGCATGTTGTCAATACTAAGCCATTTGGGAGGGTTATATAAGATTGACTACAAGATTCCATACCATTTGGTCAGTTAACTTTACATCTGGACATAAATTTTCAAATTCTAACGAGAAACAAAGAAAAGTGGTGAATTGGTGAATCATTAGCATCAAAACATGATTTTGAGCACATATGCCTGGAGCAGACACAAAGGAGAACCTTGGACTGAAATTTAAGTTCATTCTGGTCAAATAGACTTCATACGCGTTGTGAGCGGGATGAAAACACACACAGCGCCTCTATAACGACCTGGCACACACTCTTGGGAAGATACACACACACACTATGGGGCACCACTTGGCTTACACAACACACCTGGCCAAGACAGGGAACACACCTCTGTAGTGAGAGGAGAGAGACTATCCACTTGCCCACTCCACACACGCACACACACACACACACACCCAAAAAACTCAGCTCAAAAGAGGAGAATTTCTGATGTTTAGATACAATTGAGCTTGGGCCAACACCAATGGGGAAAATAGCTCACACAATATGGGTAAAATAAGCCAGATACAATCACAAACTAGAGCAGAAACTTCGCTCACAGGAGAAACTTACACAGAAAAACAGCAGGAAATGAGTGAGTAATTTGGCAAAATGGACAGCGCCATCGCGTCCGGAAGGGCCCAAAACCCTAGTCTACAATGTCAAAGTGCTCAAATCCGACCTCGGATGAGCAGTTTACGACCAAAACAGGCTCCTAAAATCCCAAAAACACACCTGCGGCTGTTCCTCCTCTCTTCTCCACGTTTTTTCTGGTCTTCTCTCTAATTTTTCAGTTCCCACACTTAGCTTTATTATTTGGGTACCCTTGGCCTTTTAGATGACCTCAAACGGACCCCGAACAGGCCAAAAACTGACCTCGCAGTGCATAGTTGTCACCTTTTTGCATCATCCGCACACCTGGCACTCATTTCTTTTCAATAATGCATCTCGCAACCACGTGAAGTGACCCCAAAAAGTGGTCCTAATGATGACCTTTCTGCATAACTCTCACAAGAAAACACCCACGTTGTGTCCGTCCTCATCCGCGTGCAAATATTGACCTCGTTCGCCCTCCTGACTCCACTAGATGCCATCTGACGCACCTGCTTACCTCATGTCGTCGGCCCGCAGATAGCTTCCTCGAGAAGTTTCACGCGCTACCAACTCCTCCTTAGTGTAGAAAAAACACAGTGGTACTGGTAATAGTGAAAATCAATGCACTATGTACACCCTGTCCTACCTGTACACATGTGGGCCCCACGTAACCACCTGGCTTTGGAAACTGGGCAATCCTTTATTCGATGCACCATGCATGTGTATGAACATATGCGCAATCCCTTGCTCAAAAAAACTCCTGACATAATTTGCACATCCCCTAGCCTGCTAGATCATTCATGATCAGCAGCAACAAAAAGAGATATTCATTCCACCTGGATCCCACACAAAAACACTTGGTATTCCCTGCCTTAAAAACTTAATCAAGGTTCCACCTAGCTCCCAAGGAAAACATGTAGAGATTCCATATATCAATCTTGCATCAAGAAAAGCATCAAATACTTTGGCATAGACCGGCATGTGCAAATATATTCCCTTCTCCATAGCTGAGAGGTCTCCACCGATCATTTGTGTCATCAATTCCTGCTTCTTTGACAACTCAACCTTGGTTTGCATCAGCCCTTCAATCACTTCATAAGGCCCTTCACTTTCATCTTCAACCTCATTTGCAAATGCAACTAAAACAAACTCCTGGATTTCTTTGTCCATCAAAAGAAATGCAACATCAGCATCCTCATCACTGCTGGTAGTGCTATCACTGTCCTCATCTGTCACCGTGGAAGAGTCTTCATCACTAGACTCATCCTCATCTTCATAAAGCTCCTCTAATCGTTTCCTTGTGTCCATATTATAAAGCTTCTCGGTACCTGTCTTTCCATAGAGGCTAATCGTACCATGTCGCCAATCTTGAACAGCTCCCACTGCACGTAACCACGGTCTGCCTAGTATAATAGGATATGCTCCCAACCTTGCTGGCATCACATGAAAATCAACCACTGCCTTTGCATCATATGCCTCCACTTCTAAGCTCTTTACAACACCCAAGCATTTTACTTTTTGATGGTTTGTCAATCTGATCCGAAAACCTGACACCCCAGCCACTGTGAGACCCATCTTCTCAACGCATGAGTGTGTTATGACGCATATTTGGGCTCCGCCATCCACATAACCTTGTCCCAAATTTTTGCTTTTATGCCACACATCTACTATTGGACAAATGTCTGGTAGCTCGTCCATTGCCGACACCTTCACTGAACCTCTCTCTGGCTCTTTCTCCATTGGGTTAACCATCCTCTTCCACTATCACTTTAGCTTAGGCACCATCTCTATAAGCTGCCCAAAAGTAATATCTGCCTTCCTACTCGTCAGATCCTCCTTCAGGTCATAGCTTAATTGCCCATCCCCTAGTGGAAAATCTGAAACATGAAACTTTCGACGAGCTCTCCTTTTCCTCTTGGCCTTGACATCCTCGCCTTCATGGCTCTTTCCTTTCTTCTTACTAGGACCTGGGGCACTTCTTCCTTCCTTATCCTCTCTGGTCCTCTTCCCAATAGGCATCACTAATGTATCCTCTAGCTTTGATGCCTTCTCCAAGGTGACTACACTAGGCACTTTTGTCCTTCCCTTTTCCTCCTGGGTCAGTCCACAGGTTCCTTCATCTCCCTTAATTTCGATGCCATAATCATTTGACCTAGTTAGCACCTGTCTTGGCATGCAATGGATACATGTCTCCCCCCATCCTTGGTGGCTTATCACATTGCGAGCTGATGTGACCCAACTCTCCACAATTATAACATGTGGGCTTCTGCCTCCAAAACCTACCATTGCTTTGTCCAACACAATTCCTAGGCTTTTCTTCACCTCCTGGCTGATTTGCAAACCTCCCTCGACCTCGATTATTTCCCACATGACCTAGCATGTTTAGGCTGAGATTCTTCATCAAATCTACCATTTGCCTCATGTTTTGCCTTAGCCCATCATCTTGCACTGCTGTAGTGACCACTGCTGGCATAACCTGAGTAGTAATAGGAACCACTGGTTCATGATGAACCCCTGACATGCGCCCTTGTAAAGACTCTATAGGCTGAAATTCAGACCTCATTGGCAAAGACTCCACCCCTAACTGGCTCATTTTCCTCAGCTTCCACTCTTTGTTCCTTGCTACCTCTAGTGCATCCTCATATGTCCTAGGCTTCTTTAGCTCCACTCACCAACGTATATTCTCCCAAAGACCAACCAAGAACCTGTCCTTCTTCATCATGTTAGGCGGGGGTACCTGTGGTGCTAAAGCCTTGCACATTCGCTCCGATGCCAATGAAAACTTACGTATGTACGCATCTACTGGCTCACCTTCCTTCTGCACCAAACCTTGTACTTCTTGCCACACTTTGTTAGGATCTTCTATCTTCACAAACTCCACTTCCAATCCATGCCTTAGATTGTCCCAACTCAATCTTATAGGTGGATCTGCTGCACGCAACTCCTCTTCAAATGCCTTGGACCAAACTCGTGCATCACTCTTCAAACAAATTTGGAGAAGGCGTAACATTTGCGTAGGGTCATGAATCTCGTTGCTAATGCAGGCAACCTCCTTCTTTTCCAAAAATTCTTCCACATCTTCATCACTTCTTCCGTGAAACTCCGGATAAGAGAAAGCCATGGCTACCCAAGTTACAATGCTTTGAGAACCCCTTTGAACACACGTGCAAGAACCCAAAACTTTTCACTACCCAATCCCCAGAAACTTCAATGGAGCTCAGCTTTAGATAAGGACAAACACATGCACATCAAATAAGTTTTCATAGTTAATCATTGGAATGACAACAGGCAAAGGACATTCCAGGATCTCTCTCAATCTTCTTGGCCCAAACATAAAGACTATGCGCTGCTGGAAAAAGATCTTCCTGGACACATGAACATTTATCTGGATTCTCTAAGTTAAATGAAAGGAGTGAATTGAGGGCCATTTTGATCATCCATTAAAGCCAACCATGAAACTCCCAAGAAGGCACACCTGACTCGACCACTGATTTTGCCAAAATTTCAACAGCATAACAGCATAAATGGCTCAAAATACCAAAAAACCAGCCATCATAACTTGGGAAAATTTCGACAGAGTTTCCCCAGAAGTAGAGCAGTAGGAACCTAAAATATAGACTGTCTATGTATGCATAAACTGTCAACAATAGAACCCGAGCATCAAGTAGGACTCACTAGTACATAGCCTATGGCGAGGTCACAAAAAGGGTGCTCCAGCTACCTATATCACCGAAAGGATCTCTACATTTGAGAATCCCCCAGCTCAATAAAAACCTCACGCTATCGACCCTCACACGAAGGCTAATGCAAATCGCGTACAGTCAAGTCTCAGAAATGGCTGGGACTGCCAAATAAAACATATATGGCTCCACAAAGGCTTACCATGGCAGTTTCCACAAGTAACGTACAATCCAATAAAAAATGCGCTCAAACAGGCGCCAAGTGATGCATACCCACAACAACTGCAAGTGACACCCACTTGCCAATGTATCACTGAACTCCAGCTACTTGTACCTGTGTGAATCACCTATACCTGTAACCTTTCCCTGTATCCTGTAACCTGTAACCTGTAATCTGCAACCTGCAACCTGTAATCCCGAAGCTTGAAGCTTGAAGCTCGAAGCTTGAAGCTTGAAGCTCGAAGCTTGAAGCTTGAAGCAAAAGGTACTCGAAGAAGATCCTCCGTGGGGGCGCCAAAAGAATGTGAGCAGGATGAAAACACACACAGCACCTCTATAACGACCCGGCAAACACTCTTGCGAAGATACACACACACACACTATGGGGCACCACTCGGCTTACACAACACACCTGGCCGAGACAGGGAACACACCTCTGGAGTGAGAGGAGAGAGACTATCCACTTGCCCACTCCACACAGACACACACACACACACACACACCCAACAAACTCAGCTCAAAAGAGGAGAATTTTTTATGTTTAGATACAATTGATCTTGGGCCAACACCAATGGGGCAAATAGCTCACACAATATGGGTAAAATAAGCTAGATACAATCACAAACTAGAGCAGAAACTTCGCTCATAGGAGAAAATTACATAGAAAAACAGTAGGAAAAGAGTGAGGAATTTGGCAAAATGGACAGCGCCATCGCGTCCGGTCCCAAAACCCCAGTCTACAATGTCAAAGTGCTCAAATCCGACCTCGGATGAACAGTTTACGGCCAAAACAGGCTCCAAAAACCCCAAAAACACACCTGCGGCTGTTCCTCCTCTCTTCTCCACGTTTTTTCTGGTCTTCTCTCTGTTTTTCAATTCCCACACTTAACTTTATTAGTTGGGCACCCTTGGCCTTTTAGATGACCTCAAACGGACCCCGAACAGGCCAAAAACTGACCTCACAGTGCATAGTTGTCACCTTTTTGCATCATCCGCATACCTGGCACTCACTTCTTTTCAATAATGCGTCTCGCAACCACGTGAAGTGGCCCCAAAAAGTGGTCCTAATGATGAACGTTTTGCATAACTCTCACAAGAAAACACCCACGTTGTGTCCGTCCTCATCCGCGTGCAAATATTGACCTCGTTCGCCCTCCTGACGCCACTAGATGCCATCTGACGCACCCGCTTACCTCATGTCGCCGGCCCGCGGATAGCTTCCTCGAGAAGTTTTACGCGCTACCAACTCCTCTTTAGTGTAGAAAAAACACACTCGTACTGGTAATAGTGAAAATCGATGCACTATGTACACCCTGTCCTACCTGTACACATGTGGGCCCCACGTAACCACCTGGCTTTGGAAACTGGGCAATCCTTTATTCGATGCACCATGCATGTGTATGAACATATGCGCAATCCCTTGCTCAAAAAAACTCCTGACAGCGTATAAAGGCTAACAACCCAGAATAGACTCAAATTGTGCAAATCTATATGCCCAAAGTTTCCATAGGCTTGGGGAAGTCCATAGCTCACATTTTATTGCATTTGGACCAAATCTGACCTTAAAAAGACCAAGAAATAATACAAACACTGTACACACCTCTTTTTGGCCACAGGTTCAACAAACTTGACTCCCAACTCAAGCCAGAGAATATTTGTGAAGTCCCTGAGTGCTGGCTACCTCTGCAGCAAGTTTCATGTCAATTGGCCCTTAGACTTTATATGGTGATAAATGCTTTTTGAAAATCAATAAAAAAGAAACGTTTCTTTTTTTCCTCTACCAGAACCATGGCAACACCGCCGGAAGGCTCGACAATGCCTTGATCGACTGGTGGGCCATGAATGGCGCATTTTCAGCTCTTTATCCAAAAATATAGAAGACCTCGAGTAGCCCTAGTAACACTTTGAAAAAGAGGGAAATAAACTATCTTCTAGTTAGTGGAAGGCTATCCGTGCGATAAGACCTGTGTGCTCCAATCCAATACGCCACCCTTATTTATGGCATCAATCGCCCTTGCCACTTACAAACCGGGACAACAAATTTCCTTGCCCTCTTGGCCTCGCCAGCATCACTTGGGTTGTCACACCCTGGTCATGGCCCGTCATAGCTGTCTCACCGGACGTTACTGCCTATCCTACCTCACGCCCTCGTAGCCCTGGATTTTATTGGCATGGCCTTGTCACATGGCCCCCCTCACTTGGCTAGCCTTATCAACCTCATGGCCTAGCCCATCATCCGCATTCTACAAAGCTTCAAACAACACACACCCATACACTCACCCTCAGCCTCTCTCTCCCCATCACCTGCTCTCTCAGCATCTCTCTCTCCCACTCTCTCTCTCTCTCTCTCTCTCTCTCTCTCCTTTCCTGTGCCAATCCAGCATGCATTAAAAAGTATATATCTCTCTCTCATTCACACACCCCTCACCCCTTCCCTCAGCCTCACAGTGTCTCTCTCCCTGGCCCGCTACACCCTCGTTGACTCTCTCCCTCTCCCTCTTCCATGTATCGACAACAGCCATGAGGAAATAGAATATAATCTCTCTCTCTCTCTCTCTCTCTCTCTCTCTCTCTCTCTCTCTCTCTCTCTCTCTCTCTCTCTCTCTCTCTCTCTCTCTCTCTCTCTCTCTCTCTCTCTCTCTCTCTCTCTCTCTTGTTCTATGTAGTTGGCTGAGCGAGGGCAAATGAGTAGCTCTCTCTCTCTCTCTCTCTCTCTCTCTCTCTCTCTCTCTCTCTCTCCTCTCTCTCTCTCTCTCTCTTAACACACACACACTACCTAGCCCCTCCCCTCCCGTCACCCGCTCTCTGTCCTCACTCACACTCTCTCTCCCTCGTTCTCTATAGTCGGCCAAGCAGCACGTAAATAATATCCCTCTTATACTCCCTTTCCCACACACACACACATACAAACACACACTCGCCTACACACATGCACCCTCATCTCTCACACTCTCACTATCTCTCTCTCCTCTCTATCTCTCTTTCTCACCATAGCCACCATCTCACCGAAACTAAGGTCTCTATAAATATTACTTTGAGTCATGTTTCCCTCACATCCGGAGGGGTTTTCATTACCTATTTCTCTCTCCCTCTCTCCCTCTCTCTCTCTCTCTCTCTCTCTCTCTCTCTCTCTCTCTCTCTCTCTCTCTCTCTCTGTATGGTGTGCAGTGTTTGTGCTATTTTAAATCACCAATGTCCATGTACTAGGCGCTCAAAGCTAGGTGGTCCCCCCTATTCATTTCTCATAACGAGCTCGGCATGCATGGTCATGGAGTTGAGGCTGTTGGGGTCCATTCTATGCTATGTGCTTGTCATTTGGTGCCCCTAGGGAGGAGGCTTCTCAAAAACCTTCAATTTACAACGCTCAAATGATGCGCATCATCGACCATGGACGAATGGCTGCAAAAATTCTCCAATTGGAGAATAGAGGAGGAGGAGATTGAAGAAGCACTGACCACCTTCATTGAAGTGCTAGTGCTAGGTTGTAGCATCCCCATTTTGCATTGCTCGTGCCTAATTTCAAATCAAGAGCATCAAGCGAGAGGGCTACAGAATGTTATCTCACTATTGTCAACCAAAGTATTCTATCTATGAGTGCCAACAAAGGAGGTGAAGAAAGAACAATGAGTTTTGCTTTTGAGAACCACAACACTCTCACGTCACTCAGATTTTGTGTAGCACGAGGAGTTTTCCCTCTAGTGGTCCGAGAAGAGTCGTCAACTACATCAACCACAAAGTCCAAGCCACAAAGCCTAAATCATTTGGTGGACGCAAGTGGGCCTACGCTCTCTCTAGGCCTAGAGAGTTCAAGTGAAGTATGACCACCCAAGCACCATGGCCGCATGCAGAATGGAAAGCCGATTGAGGTAAACTCTTCTCACCCAGTCTGTTTTGAGCCCAATGTGGAGGAGTGTGTGGATTTTAGAAATAGGTAGAGGCATGTGGTGAAGGTGTCACCTTGTCAACACCTAAGGTTTGCAACTCTAGTGGTCAGAACCTTTCCCTACACCTAGTATGAATAATAACAATAGGCCAAAATTCTTTCCTTTCCATTTCTTGCAACACATGCATGTAAATGTGTACATGGATAGGAAGATATTTTACCAGAAAAAGATTGTTTTCCTATTCAGAGTAGAGATGCTTGATGAAATCCTTACATCCCCACGTCCCATCATCTTGCCCCTTCTAGATTACTACCACTCTTTTGATATAAGCATCTTTATTCTATTCTATCCTCGTGCTTTTTTAGTTCCTACTCAAGTTTCCACCGATGTATAAACCTTTATGAATCACTAAGTCATTCCAACAAAAAAAAAACGGTTTGTAATTCCCTTCTCTTTGATTTACCACCATGGCAAGTGTCTCTTTTCCCACATTTAGGGATAAAAAGGGAGAAGACATCACCACCGACTTTCTGGATGACTTTGACATCGCTTCTATCGTTTCCAAAAAGAATGACGATGCCTCACAACTACGAATCTTTACTCTATTGATGAAAGTAGAGGCCAAGTCTTGGTGCAATGCTTTGCCCCAAGCTACCAAGAATGCATGGGACGTACTACGTGTTGCCTTTGTGAAGAGGTTTGGTGAAGGCACAACCTCAAAAAATTTATGGTAGTTCTGCTGACAGAGTTAAAGCAGGGAGGTCTGCTAGAGTATGCCACTTACGAATCCAAGTTTGTGGATTTGTGGGATAGATGGGTTGCCTCATTGGACAAGGGTGAAGGAGCACCTAATTTCTTGAATAAGGATCATTTCATTATTGGCCTATGGTCGCCGCTGAAAGAGAAGGGGAACGGGACATTGCCTGCAACGTATGAGTTGGCATTGGAAGTAGCCCACCTTAAAGACAAGAAGCTGTGCATGCAAGCAAGAGTCAACGAGTCAGAGGAATCAAGCTCAGTCCAGCTAACCCCAGTGGTTGCAACAACCACTCAGAGAACCCAACCACAATAGGCATCAGAAGAGCAGCAAGACCTGTTAAGTCGCATCACTACTCATCTTGAGAGTCTATTTGTGCATTTGGTATAACAAGGGTATGAACAAAACCTCAATCAAGAGCAAGAGAGAGGAAAAAGGGGAAATCCAAGAGTACTACTACTACAAGCATGGGGAGGATGGCCATGGCATGTATTACTGCATGCCCTCATCCTAAAAGGCAGAATTTCAATAGAGGAGGAAGGTAGAATCAGATTTCTCCACCAAGGGCAAGGCAACCGCCGCCCACACAACCAATCCCACCTGTTCAAAACCCATGACCACCCTTGCAACCATAGTCAGTCCCACCCATTCAAGTCGTAGAGCCACTTATGAAACCACCTCCACAATCACCACTTACACTCATCCCCAACGCCCACCACGGCAGCCACACACCAAGTTTCATTGGTCTTGCCAAAGAGGTCAAGATGAAGATAATAGAAAAAGGGTCAAGCAAGAAGTTTTTTCAAAGGAGTGAAGCACTAGAACAAGAGGTTAAATAATAAAAAGAGGCTACCCCAATGAAGGAGGTAATCAAGAAAATCGTGTTACAAATGTTAGAACATCTCTAACCTTGGATGAAATAGACACCATTTTATCAATCGACAACATTGGGTAATAAGGATAAGAAGGTTTTTGGGATCGGAGAGCACACACAGAGAGCCAGCACGAAGAAGGAGATAGACACAGTGTGTGGCGGGGGGGTACTCACACTACAATGTGTAGTTGTGAGTATAGTTATTATGAATGAGTAAATGAATGGTTGTACATGGGCGGCTGAACAACGGGCAGCCGGGCACACGGTCCTTTAACCCAACAATCTCCCACTTAAAGGTAGTGTGCCTTTAAAGTAGCCAAAGTACAGCAAAAGAAGTCAAGCTATACCCATCAGCGATCTGCAGTGTGCAAACCGCTGTGAGGCTAATGACTTCGTGAGTAGATCGGCAGGGTTATCGTCAGTGTGTACCTTGACAAGATCTATGTGCTTGTCCTCTAGCACCTCTCGTACGAAGTGATACCTCACCTCAATGTTCTTTGTCTTCGCATGGAAGACAGGATTCCGTGCCAACGCTATGGCACTCTGGCTATCACAATGTAGAATTGGAGCATCACCAGCCATACCAAGATCTCCCACTAGTCGTGAGAACCATACGGCCTCCTTGGCAGCCTTAGTGGCAGCCATATACTCAGCCTCTGTAGTGCTCAAAGCAACGCATTGCTGTAAACGTGATGCCCACAAAACCGGTCCACTTGCAACTGTGAACACATAGCCGCTAGTAGACTTCCTCGAGTCTACTGACCCTGCATAGTCAGAATCTGTATATCCGCAAACAGACATATCCTTCTCACCATAACATAGGGACAACTCTGAAGTCCCTCTCAAGTATCTGAGAATACCTCTCACTGCAGAGTCCTCATCAAAAGCAACATCATGGTTGTGCACAATCTTCCTGTCAATAGGATCCCACAATCGATAACCCATCTCACCAGAGCTACCATAACCCAAGAAGATACATCTCTTGCTCTTTGGATCCAGTTTGCGGCATTTTGCCTTAGGTACATGTACATAAGCTTCACAACCAAAAACACGAAGGTGACCATACGAAGGTGGTAAACTTGTCCATACCTCTTCAAGCACTTTGAAGCCCAAAGGAACACTAGGTGAACGATTTATCAAATGCACAGAAGTGGCAACTGCTTCAACCCAAAATCCATTTGACAAACTAGCCATAGAAAGCATACTACGGACTTTCTCCTGTATAGTTCTGTTCATGCGCTCCGCCACACCATTTTGAGGAGGTGTTTAGGGAGCACTAAGCTCACACCGTATACCCTTGTCAACACATAATGTAGTGAAAGCATGAGACATAAATTCACCCCCATTGTCTGTACGTAAGCACTTCAACTTACAACCTGATTGGTTCTCAACAAGAGCAAACCATTGCTTAAATATATCAAACACCATATCCTTCTTACGAATGGGGTATGCCCATACCTTCCTGCTAGCATCATCAATGAACTTAACAAAGTACATAGCACCTCCAAGAGAAGCATTGGGCATCGGCCCACATACATCACTATGCACCAAAGCTAGCTTTTCCAAAGATCTGTGTGGAACACTCTTCTTATGAGAAGACCGAGCATGTCGGCCATAAAGGCAATGCTCACAAAACTCAAAACCACCAAAATTTGAAACGTGAATGTAATCCGCACGTGCCAACAACTTCAAACCTTTCAGTGACATATGCCCCAAACAATGATGCCATAAAGAAGCAGGAGGTTTCTCAGTGATCCCCACAATGTGATCAGCCACACTAGCTACACAAAGGGAATACAATGTATTCCTCTTATCACCTTTAACCAAAACAAGGCTGCCCTTAGTGAGCTTCCAACCTCCATCACCAAAAGATACATTGAAACCAAGTGAGTCCAACTGACCCACACTAATCAAGCTTTTTGCAAGAGCCGGCACATGATGCACACGCTGCAAGACAAACGTAGTAGAGTTTTGCATAGCCAAATGAATATCCCCAATGCCATGAATCTGCATAGAACGCCCATCGGCAATCCTGACAGTACGTGTGCTCGAAGCATTATATTCATGAAACCATGACCTATGAGGCGTAACATGAAAAGAAGCACCACTGTCAATGACCCAATCCATAGGCATACTACTCTCATGAGTGAGAAGAAAAGCATCATCAAAATAGGATGCAAACAACACATCACCAAGCTCTTCACTAGTAGCACTAGTCGGAGCGCATACATGGTCATCTTGACAGCTACACTCTCCCTGTGTTGCATTTAACTCCTCAATCTTGACATGGGACTTAGGCTTGTCCATAGCATCATGGTATTTCTTCTCACCATCTCCATTTTCCCTTTTCCACTTGTAGCAATCCTTTTTGAAATGGCCTTTTCTACCACAATGAAAACATTCCACATTCTTTTTAATTGTGCCTACACGGGACTTGCTTCTAGATTTACCCCTGTTGGACTTATACTTATCCATAATCCTGCCTCTAACAACCATTGCACTAGAAGACTTACTACCTGCATTATTCTTTCGATTAATCTCTTCCGTGAGAAGACTAGACTCCACATTAGTACTTGTCAACTCATCCGCAGGAACCGAGTTACTTATGGCTGTCCTAAATGTGTCCCATGACTGAGGCAATGTGACAAGTAAAAACATAGCTTTTACATTGTCCTCAAACGTAATTTTCTGCGTAGCAAGTTGGCTGAAAATTGTATTGAACTCATTCAAGGAAGCACCTTCCTCCATTCGCAAATCAATAAGCTTTTTAGTCCAATACACCATAGAAGTAGCCAAATGCTTATGATACATATTGCAAATCCGCTGCCATAGCTCATAAGCTCCACCCTGTGCATCTTTCACATTGTAATAAACAGGCTTTGAAAGGGAAAGCCTAATGGTAAACCTGCACATCTCATCCAACTCCTCCCAATCATCCCTCTCCATGTTCTCTGGCTTAACTCCCTTCAACTTTAGAGGTCAAATCTGTTTCTTATGCACCAAGACATCCCAAATCTGATCTTTCTGATATGAGAAGTTAGCACCATCCAACTTCTCAATATTGAAAACTGTGTCCTCTTTAGTGCCCATTACAACAAGAATGCAACAATGAGAAACCTGTAACCAACCAACAAACTGCCACAACAAAGTAGTTTTGCAAATCTGACAACACCTGCTGCTCAATCAAAGAGCAAACGCATAGAGTATAAATCAGCCCATAATATGGTCAAAAAACATACGTAGAAATCCACAAACAAATGCATAAACCCATGACACTTGTAACTCAACCGGCCTAGGCAAACCGTGCCACAAAATGCATCAACAATGAGCTGTCATAGAGGCATAAACATACTCCATGTCTGAATAACCACAATAGAGACATAAGCTGACCAAGCTTACACAAATCTGTGAGCATAAATGGATCCAAATGAGCATATAACCAATGCACAAGCTCAACGAAGTCCAATCTCTACTGTCAACCAAGTACCTGTCCGTACTCAAACCACAACACTACAAGCAAGAGCAAACCCACTCTATGTATAAGTGAACCAACTCTCCACAATATCATGCATAAAGAGTGTCTGTCAAACTTCCATATCCACATCCATCAACATACATAGATGATGTAAACCTGTAGCTCAAGAACACGCATAAACAGACTGCCCAGAAGAGTAGAAGCTCCCACTCAAACCACAACCATATACATGGCTGTCCCACAGTCAAAATACATGTTTTGTAACCACAGAAGAAACCTGTATCCAGAGCTCCCTGTAACTTGTAACCTGTACCCGTACCTGCACCTGTACCTGTACCTGTAGTCGAAGAAGAAAATGCCGCCAAACTCCCACTCTATCTGTGTGTATGGGGCCACTCCAAGAAGAGGCTACACACTCTCAAATGAGTTGTGGGCTCACGTAAGTGGAAGACACTACAGCAATGGCACCTATAATGGCTATGGAAGCTCTTGTAGCAGAAAACTACCAAAGAGAGCTGAAAAACGCAGCTCCTAGTCTGTAGCTCGGATGGGATTTCTAATGCCTTTGTAGGAGCCAAGATGCTCATTTCTCCTCTTACTACTTGTGGTTACAAATTTGGTCCTATTTAGCATGTAGGAGCCAAGATGCTCATTTCTCCTCTTACTACTTGTGGCTACAAATTTGGTCCTATTTAGCATGAAAATTTTATTATTCAGACACTGCAGATAATGATCCTATCCTCTACAAGGATCCAAGAGGACACTGGCATAAAGTTCTAGAAGCCATGGCCTTCCCATTTAGTCCGCCCGCACTATTCCAAGGAATAGGCTATTATCCGGACGTGTTGCAGATTCATGGATATCCCAGAAATCTCACGAATGGCCAAATGGAATGGGTAGTTTAGAACGTAGTGGATATTGGCTCCTACGGGTCAACTGAAGAAGAATAAAAGGCAGGGCTAGAGACATGAATGCCTCTATCCAAAAGGGGAGCGCTAATGATAGCCAATTTTTGAAAATCAAGAAAAAAGAAACGTTTCTTTTTTTCCTCTGCCCGAAGCACGGTGACACCGCCAAAGGGCTCGGCAATGCGTTGGTCGATTGGTGGGCCACAAATGGTGCATTTTCAGCCCTTCATCCAAGAATATAGAAGACCTCGAGTAGCCTTGCTAACACTTTAAAAAAGAGGGAAATAAGCTATTTTCTAGTTAGTGGAAGGCTCTCCATACAAGAAGACATGCCTGCTCTAATCCAATACGCCACCCTCATTTACGACATCACCCACCCTTGCCGCCAAGACCGTAGATTCCCTTGCCCTATTGGCCTCGCTTGCATCACCTAGCTTGTCACACCCCTGGTCATGGCCCGTCACTGCCCGTCCTACTTCACACCCTCGTAGCCCTAGATTTTACAAGCATGGCCTCGTCACATGGCCCCTTCACTTGGCCAGCCTTATCACCCTAATGGACTGGCCCGTGAAACCCATTCTCCAAAGCTTCACACAACACACACCCACATACTTGGCCTCAGCCTCTCTCTTCCCATCACCCACTCTCTCTCTCTCTCTCTCTCTCTCTCTCTCTCTCTCTCTCTCTCTCTCTCTCTCTCTCTCTCTGCAGCCGTTTTTTGACCTAGTAGACAGCAGTCCACTCTTTTGATCATAACTTCTTCATCCGAACTCCGATTTGGGTGATCTATAGCCTCAATCGAAGAGCACGAAGTCCTCTACGCATTGATGTAAAGACAGAAATTTTCAGAGTTATGGAAGGCGTTTCTGTAGCAGCATTTTTGAAGTGAACAGGTTCAACAAAATTGATTCTCATCTCCTATTTTACATACAATGTCTTCCGGCACTCGCAAGGGTTCTTCTTCTTCAACAAGGTCCACAACCATTGTGGAAAATGATCCAAAATCTCCTAAGTGTGGAGATAGCAACACAACCACCCAACCAACGACATCGGAAACCATGATCATGGCGTACTTGGTATCATTGCAAGAGACCGTAAACAAACAAGGCGAAGACTTACGAGCACTTGCAATGGAGAATGGCACACTAAGGGTACTTGTGGTTGAGAATGAGAATCTCAAGAGGATACTTGAGATGCAAACAACACGTTTGATGCAACTTGAAGAGGAAGTCAAGGAATGTAAACGCTCTCTTGTGGACTTGAATGCTTTGAAGGAGCGGATGAGAAAAGTAGAGCATGACCATGTATTGAAAGAGGAGAAATTTGACACTATGAGCCGGGATGTATGCGACATGAAAAATGTATGCACAAACAAGTCTTGGGCTGATGTATGTGGTAGCAATGTGGTTTCTAATTCCTCACTCATGCAAGCTATGGTTCAAACAAAGAATGTTGAGAATGTAGATGTGGAGGAGTTGAAGGAACGGGAGCGACGTTCCAAGAACATTGTTATTCGTGGAATTCCCGAAGAGAAGTTAGAGACACCTCCTTCTCTTGCCATTGTTATTGAAGATTTCTTCAAAACCCACTTTGGCATGTCCGGAGTTATGGTCTATGGAGCACATAGAGTGGGGAAGCAAGGAGCTCCTCGCTCGGGAGAACAGCCAATTGTATGCACCATGCCGGATGAGACCAAGCGAAAGATTATCCTTGATAATAGTTGGATCTATTTGAGGAATACAAAATGTTTTGTATGTGAAGATCGCACTATTAAGCAACAAAATATGCGTCGCAAGGCATATGAGGAAAAGAATAATAAAAACAAGGAAATCTCTCATGAAGAAAATGTGCCCAAGGAGGAGGCAAGTCTCTCAAGCAAATAGGGATGCGTGACCTATGAGACCGAGTTACAATTGAAAATATGCTTTTGGAATTGTAATGGATACCCATGGAATGAGGGGGTTGGCATTGATGAACTAACAAGCAAAGCCGAAGTTGTACTTCTTGTTGAAACTTGGGAGCATGATACACAAAGGATTAATGGCTTGGAGGATTACAATGTACATTCATTGATGTGGTCAAAGAATCTCAAGCAACGAAGAGGACAAGGAGGGTTAGCATGTATGGTTAAGAAAGGACTGGAAGATTTTGTATCAATTGTGAAAGATGACAAGTACAAACGTTATGTATGGCTGAAAATTATGACACCAAAAAGAGCACCCATTTTTGTAGCCGGTTGCTACATTCCTCATCATGATTCTCCCTTTTATGCTTGCATGGATAGAGATCAACCATTTTCTGATTTGGAAGAGGACATTGCTTATTTCAAAGGTGAAGGTGATGTTATTGTATTTGGGGATATGAATGCTCGCACAAAAACATTGCAACATGATACTCAACAATTTGATATGCCATACATTTCAAGGGAGTTGGAGGAAGTTCACTTGTATGATCGTACTTCAATGGATGAGAAAGAGCCGGATCACTATGGAAAGTTACTTTTACACATGTGTAATAGCACGGGTATGCTCATTGCCAATGGTGTATCTTTGTGGAGTGGAACCAATGGATTTACATGTAGAAGACATAATGGGGATAGTGTGATTGACTATATGCTACTCTCTGAAGCCATCATGTATCGCATAAAGAGTTTTATGTTTGGTCAATGGACCCCGGAATCCGACCATCGCACCTTATGTATTGACCTTTCATGTGGAGAAGCAACTAAGCATGATAATCTCAGCCAAAGGAAAGAGAAGTTATCACTATGTATGGATTTCAAACGGGCACCAATGTACATTGAAATGGTTGAGCAAAAATTATGGATGACAAAGCTTCAATGTGATGCACCATTGGAAACTAAATGGGAAGCTTTCAAGAAAGCTATTTGTTCTTGTGCGGAAGAATGCTTTGCCATAAAGCATCTCCATGGTATCAACAAAGAAAGATCAGGCAAAAGGTGGTTTGATAAAGAATGTCAAGATGCTCGAAAGTCCTTGATAAAGCTTGATGCAACTATGGACAAAGAAAACTATCAAAGTCATTTGCATACATACAAGGCATTGATTCAAAAGAAGAGAAGAAGATGGGAAGTAAAGCAACAAGAATTTCAAGTCCAAGAAAAGGCACATGCATGTGGAAGATTTTGGAGAAACTTGAGAGGCAAGCGGGTTGAGAATTTTGGTAACTTGAGTCTAGTGGATATGTACACACATTGTAGGCAATTATATGAGCAAGAAAATACTGAAAAAATGCCATTTTATGGTTCACTCCCATGTATGCCGTCTTTTTTTACTATTGAGGATGTATGCGGTGGGCTTGAAAAGTTGGCCACTCGCAAAGCGGGAGATCTTCAAGGTATCAAGCCGGAGATGATCAAATGGACGGGAGATTTTACCCATGAGTGGATGTGTGATATGTTCAACCTTGCACTTCAACATGGTATGCCTTATGATTGGAGTACTAATTGGGTTAAGCCTTTGCATAAAGGAGGGGATGTAAAGAATGTAAGCAACTACCGGACTATAATGATTGGGTCTCTTATGGCAAAGTTATTTGGGTGCATAATGGAGATGAAATTGAGTGATTGGGCTGAAGAGAATGACAAGCGTGCAAAGGGACAAGCGGGTTTTCGTCGATGCCATAGCACCATTGATCATCTTGTCACTCTTCGTGTTCTCATGAAGGAAAGTCGGTTGAAAGGCAAGCGATTGTATTGTTGTTTTGTGGACTTTAAGAAAGCCTTTGATATGATTCCACGTAATAATTTGTGGAGAAGGATGGAAGAACTCCAAGTGCCAAGTGAGTTTATGCTTGCGGTTTCTCGAATCTATGAGAAGGTGATTTGTCAATTGCGCATGGGAAGAGAAATTTCAAAAAAAATTGTAAGCACTATTGGGGTTAAACAAGGATGTCCATTGTCACCAACTCTCTTTGGTCTATGCATCGATCAATTGGAACAAATGGTACTTGACTTTATGCAAGAAGAAGGCATTGAAGAGGTCACTATTTGCAATGCGGTAATCATGATTTTGTTGTATGCGGATGATGTAGTGCTTCTAGCACACACTTTAGAAGATGCACAAAAGCTTATGGTTGTCCTTGAGAACTTTTGCTTGCATAGTGGGCTGATTGTAAATGAATCCAAAACAAAGGTTATGCTTGTGAAAACCAACCATAAGGAGAAGCCATGCATTGTGTACAACAACGAGACACTTGAAGTTGTTGAGAGCTTTAAGTACCTTGGCCTTGAGGTTCCATCCAATCACAAGTGGCATGAATGTGCTATGCGTCGTTTGGAAGCGGGAAAGAGAGCATATTATGCATTTGAGAACATGTGTAATGCGGGAAACATCAAGTGTTGGGTTCTCAAGAAGTATCTTTTTGATGCATTAGTGACACCGGTTCTTCTTTATGGAGTTGAAGTGTGGGGTGGGAGCATCTCAAAGTCTACTTGGAAAGAGTTTGAGAATGTCCAAAAGCGTTTTCTTACAAACTTTCTCCAAGTTAAGACACAAACACCATATATGCTCCTACTTCTTGAGTCAGGATCTCTTCCAATTGAGGTTATGGGCATGAAAAGGGTTGTGGAGTACATGATAAAGAAGCGTCAAAACCCCTCACATCGACTTCCTACACTTGCATGGGAAGCAAGCAAAAAAGTTCAAAAGACGCATAAAAGCAAGATCTTGAGCACGGGATGGATGCAAGACATAAAGAAGTTGTTTGGGAGATGGGATGCATTACACTTGCTACATGATGCTTCAATTGACTCTCAAGTGAATGAAGCTTTTCTACAACGCCAATGTATTACGGCTTGGGAGAAATCCGGTGGGTCACGCTTCATACATTACACCACCTATATTGCCCCCAACTACAAAACCATGTTCTTCGCTGAGAGAGGAAACCGTACTCACACTTACATGCTTGAGCCTATTCCCTTGTCCGCGATACGCACTATCGCAGCAATTCGGCTTAGCTCCCATTTCCTTCGATGCGAGATAGGGCGTTGGGGCAATGGAGAAGAGTCAAATCGATTGTGCACATTATGCTCACTGCAAGTTCGAGAGTCTGAGTACCACACACTACTAGAGTGCTCAGCTTTTGATCACATCCGAACTTGCTTCTCTCACATTTTCAGCCATAACTTAGACCTACACACTTTCCTCTCCCAGCCAAAGTGTGGGCTCTCCATTGCGACTCTCATCACTAAAATTTTGGAGCATCGAGAGTCACTCATCAGCCATACACATACTACATCACATGTAACTTTGGTCCCATAGGTCATATTTGACCTCCGAGGACGATAATAAAATCTATCTCTATCTCTCTCTCTCTCTCTCTCTCTCTCTCTCTCTCTCTCTCTCTCTCTCTCTCTCTCTCTCTCTCCCCTTTCCTGTGCCAAGCCAGCATTAAAATATATATATATATATCTCACCCACACACTCCTTACCCCTTCCCTCAGCGTCACACTCTCTCTCTCCCTGGCCCACTACTCCCTCTCTCTCTCTCTCCCAACAATTAAATCTCTCTCTCTCTCTCTCTCTTTCAAGTGTCGGCAACCATGAGTGCATATAATATAGTCTCTCTCTCTCTCTCTCTCTCTCTCTCTCTCTCTCTCTCTCTCTCTCTCTCTCTCTCTCTCTCTCTCTCTCTCTCTCTTGCCCACCCATAGACACCCACGCACACATACACACTAACCCACACACCCCCCTCCCTCAGCCTCACGCTCTCTCTCTCTCTCCCTCCATCTCCCTCTCTCTCTTGTTCTCTAGTCGGCCAAGCTAGGGCACAGGAGTAGCTCTCTCTCTCTCTCTCTCCTAGCACCCATTCACACAAGTACACGCACTCCATATGCACACAAAAGAAGAAAAAAACAAAGAAACTCAACAAGAAACACCCAACACAACAACAAAATTATAGCAAAATCATGCGATGGCGACACCAAGTAAAGAAATGACGTCGAAGGCATGCCTTTCCCGACCTCGAAACTAGGGAATACGCTACACCAATGCACCAACAAAGCCGCCACTCACTAGCATCTCGCCCACAACACATCTTCGCAATAAATATCAGTAGGCTAATCTATTTTCTTGTTTTCAAGACAAAAATCTTGTATAAAAAAAGGATTGTATATTGCCACCTCTCTCTAGGTGATGGTCACAAAGGCCCACATAGGAGATATCATTTTAAAGTTCTTCTAAGATAAAGCAAGGGTCAATCATTTTGGACCCAACTCCTTGCTTTGTTTCTTTTGATTAGGGACATAACCTGATCAGATTATCATACATTCATGTAGCCTGCACCTATAAAAGGTCACTGAGAGGTCACTATCAAGGGAGCACTTGGAGTGAGCACTTGAGAAGAAATCCATGCACACAACCTGACTCCAAGGGTCATCAGAAAATCTCCATGTATATGGAACTTCCTCTACAGAACAAACTATAGCCTCTCTATCTCTCACTATCTCTATATCTGTTAACCCTCACAGCTCACGGACACCCTATCACCTACGAGACGGACGTTGTAACCTACGGTAAACATTGTATTATTTATTTGGTAGAGTCAGGTACCGGGCTTGTCGGTCCAATAGGAAAAGGGTAAGAGTGATCGCGGATGAGAGGCGCACTCTAACTGGAACATTCAAGGGATTAGTTCGCTAAGCATGGGCGCCCAAGTGTGAATGGGGTGAGCTCATTTAAAAGCCAACTAAACCTAAAATTCACTCATTCTCTCATTTGTGCAATAGAAGAGTGCTCTTGCTCCATCTCCATCTCCATCTTCTTCTTCTTCACCTCCTTGTGTGTGTGTGTATGGAAGAGAGAGAGAGAGAGAGAGAGAGAGAGAGAGAGTGCGATCGAGCATTGCGGCGGCACGACGGTGGTGAAGTGGTTGAGCGCAACGTAGCGGCGTCTCCTTCTTCTTCGTGGCGAGGAATCCTCCACGGCAGGAGCATAGAGCGGTGAGTGACACACCATTGCCCTCTTTTGAGCTTACTAGTTAAGCTAGTTGTGTGCTTGGAGCCGTTTGTGGCTCGCACACAGTGTTAGGCAAGGCCCTTGCTTTGATAGTGCGGCAAGGAGCGCACATTTTTGGCGCCGTTGCCGGGGAGTCGCCCTGCACTAAGCCCAAGAGGCACTTTGTGCTTCTCCTATGAGTTGTTTGTAGTAGGAAAGAAGAGGAAGAGGAAGAGGAACGAGTTATTTTTCTGCAAGTTGTTAATTTTTGTATTGTCTGCAAGTTCTGTGATTTCTGCATAATGTTGTGTTTTCTGTTTGCACACAGTCTTTGCACAGTTAGTAGTCGTTAGCTTGTTCGCAGTGAATGAATAAGTAGGTAGACAGTTAGAAATTTCTGTTTGCACACAGTTTGTACACAGTTTTCTGTCAAGGTTTGCCTACACATAGTCTTTGCACAGTAAGGTAGTGAGAGAGGAAGTAGGTGGAGAGTTAGCCCACTGTCAGTAAGCAGTTAGCAGAGTGGTTAACAGATTAGTTAGTAGATTAGTTAGTGGTTAACAGCACTATTAGTAAGTAGATAAGGTAGTGAGCTGTCTGTGAGCTTTTGACAGAGAGGTTAGGTAGGTGTTGACAGTGTGTGTGGCCAAGAAAGGGTCACCGAAACCGCGCGCGGTCGTCGCCTCAAAAAAAAAAAAAAACCAAAAATATTTAAGCATGAGTGACTGGGGGGCTACACTAAAATTTTGATCGGGATCGGGATCATTTCCCCTAGCCCAAGCCCAAGCCCAAGCCCAGGCCGAGGCCCCTGGCCTCAGTCCTATGATATATACTAGACCCACTCTTATATATATACCCTACCCCCTCAAGAGGGAATGAGAGCATGTGGGGCAAGTCCTCCAGTCTCCTTCCTTCTCTTCCCACTTGCACCCTTAGACTTTCTAATTTGAGCCTATTTCCCTACTAGAAATTGACGGTTTTAGGGATTCCGAGGGCATAAAGTGACCAAACGGAGGGCTGTAAATCACGACACGTCCCTCTGACTGAGACGCTCGTTTTGAGCTATCATACGTTCTATTCTATAGCTGGGTTAGAAAAAAAGGACCAAAAAATCAAAAAATAAATAAATAAGAAAAGACTTGGGTTGCAAAACACCCAAAATTACTAGGTGAGCAGCCTTCACGGGCACTCACTGACACTTCTAGGGGATCCAAGTCATATGAAACTACGCTCTGGACCAGTGTTAGAGCACGAGCATATTGGTAGTACCTCCATTTACACGGGCACCCATTATTCCTCCACCCTAGGTTCTGGACCTTCGGCAGGGACTCAAGGTAGCGCGACCCAAGATCCTCATATCGCATCTAGTGATTCTTCCTCTTACCACGAAGTCATGGAGGGGTATCCTACACCAAACCCTGATAGTTCAAGTCAAGACATGCATGCCATGGGCCCACGACCCGGGTCCAGCATGTTTAGCCGCTTAAAAGAGACCCTTAGTAGAGCTACTCGCTCCGAACATGCAGTTAATGAAATAAATGAAGGGACTGGGGAAGTAAATTCGTCATTCATGAATAAAATAGACCCTATGCTTCTTGCGAGTGTGCATGTGAATGTTCCATCCATTGCACCTCCTAATCCTTTAGGACTATCTCCCTCTGAGGTTTTACTACCCGATGGTAGGAGTCTTGCCGAAGTACAAGAGATCGAACGCTATATGCAAGCAACAAGGGAGAGGGAAATTGAGAACCTACGAAGGCTAGACAAAGTCGATCCCTGAAAGCAAAGGCTCCTATGACAACAATCATGCCAGCCGAGCAACCGAGTGCTCCCAAGGTAGCAGTCACGGAGGGGCAAGCGATGGGGAGCAATAATGCTTCCACTTCGAGGGAAACCTCCAGCACGCCAGACCTAGATGGGATATTCCTAAATGAAAATTGGGAGTATGACCTACAAGCAGAAGATTTAACTGATCGGTACACAGGACACACCTATCATGTGGGTTGGTTAGATGTTCTACAATCCACATCGGGTGCTACTAGCATAGATGAGCAACAACAGAAAGTCTGTGATGTCCTCCATAGGATTGTCGAGTTAGAAAGAAAGAACAGAGGGATCAACATGCCTTCAACAAGCCTAATGAGATTCTTGGATACGAGAAAGGCCAACCAACCAACCCTATCACAAATGGAGACTCCCTCAGTGAGCCCCATTGATCCTCCATATGTTGTTTTGCCAGGAGCCTCAGTACAATCTGAGCCCACAAGTGGCAGCTTTACCTTCCCAGATCTAGCTCATCTTTCTCTTAATGACACTACGGCTACCATGCATATCCCAGTGGTGAGCATGATAAGAAGTACACCATGGAGTTCATTTGTTAACACTGTGCCGATGCCTAGTAGCACAGTGCCCCCAACTATACCTACATGTATGTATCAATCATGTGCACCTATCGTACCTCAGCCTCATGTAGCTCCTACACCTCCATTATTCCAAGAGCTTACAATCCACAATGGCATTATCCAAGATCTTATACAAGTGGATCCATGCCATTTAATAATAACATGCCATATCAGGCACCCCCTATGGCTAGGGCCACGCCTGTAAACTTTGGACCACCGTCTGGTACACCACCATACGAAATATGGGACCCAAGAGCCGCGCGTATGCCAAGGCCAAGGCCAACTCCTATCTCACATGTGGTTTCAGGAGCACATACACCCATTATACCTGCTCAAATAGGAGATTTGGCAGCATTTGCTCAAACTATCGGTCGCTCTATTGCGGAAAACATGCGTAGTGCACCTGATAGAGAGCCTAGGAGCAAGGTAGTTCAAGTAGCTAAGCTCACACAGAAATTCAGTGGAGACGGAGATGCTAGAAAGCATATGGAAGTCTTTGAACATGTGTGCGATTCCTTGGAAGAGCACAATGAGCTACATAAGTGTAAGGCTTTGAGTTTGACCCTAAGCGGAAAGGCTGGAGATTGGTATAGAACCTTGAGAGTAGAAGAGAAAACGATCTACTCTACTCTTAGGAGACTGTTCTTAAAAGAATACATACGAGAGGGAGTACTTTGGTGGGGTGTAGCCTCTCAACTCCAGAAAGCCCAACGAGAAGAATGTGAATCCGTGAGAGACTTCATTAGTCGCCTAAAGAATTTGAATTCTCAATGCAATCCAAACAAGCGATTCAACAACAACCAACTGCTCGATAGATTCATTAGGGGACTACGACATGAAAGTATCTATAATGGCCTAGTCATTAGAGGTATCACTACTTGGGAAGCAGTCACCATGAATGCAATCCAATTGGAGGATAATTTAATGATTGCAGGAGAAAGAGTGTCTGCCGAGCCGAAGTCTAGTAGCTCGCAAGCGTCAGGGCATGAGCCAATGAAGATAAAGCCAATCGTGAAAGAGCAAACGATATCTGAGATGACTTTGGCAGATCTCACCAAGGCCATCCAAGAAAGCCTTAGGGGTAATATTGCTCCACAAAACACTCATATGTATCCAAGAAGGGAGCAACAATGGTGCTCAATTTGCTTGGGCCCACATACTACGAGTGAATTCCCTACTTTCAGAGTAAAGTTTAACGCGACTTGTAACGCGTGTGGTAGGAATGGCCATCAAGCGAAGGATTGCCTAATTCTTAAACGCATCATGGAAAATACACCGCCTATAGCTTGGGCAGACTCACCTGGAGTTCTTGCATTGATTCCTACCCCACCCATGGAGCAACAGTTTCCATTACAACACATGGTCCCTAGAACCCAAAATGTGGTCCAAACCACACCGTTGCCACCTCTAGTGCTAGGACCGCAACCCCCTCATCCAAGAGTTACACCTATGAACCAAATAGGTTGTGAGTCGTCCAGTACTTATGTAGATTGCGAAGAGGACATAGACTCTAGTATCACCTATGGAGTCGACATTCTTGAGGAGTGTCCCATGTACTATATGGAAGACCACTGGGGACAAATCAAACCGGTATATCAAGCTACTACGCTAGTAGCAAGAGGCCAAAACATTAATAGTTTTGCCAAGAGACCACCTCTTCAGTGCTACGAATGTGGTGGACCACATCGAGTAGCTCAGTGCCCCATTAGAATGCAAAGGAATGTTGCACTAATGCAAACAAGTCAAGGGAGTGCGTTGGCAATGCCAATACTCACTTGTAATCATTGTGGCATAGATCATTTGATCTCACAGTGTCCTAACAATCCAAACGCACCGAAAATCACACCAATAAACTTAATAGAGATTGTTGATGGGACACCACCAACTATAAACATAGCACCAGTGAATGCACTCACACGGTCGATGCTCCAAAAGCAAAATTATATCCTCGAAGAGAGAGATGCTGCATCCATTGGCCGAGCAAGAAAGAAGAAAACACGAAGAAAGAAATCCCTTAATGCTTCTAGCTCAAAACCTAGTTCAAAGACTAACATAGGGACAGGAGAGGATCCCGTGTATATGAATGACCCTGAGGATGACTCAGATACGATAGAGACCACGGAGACCGAAACTGTTACTACAAAGGAAAAAGCCAGTGAGGAGGATCACGAGAGGGAATTACGACGAACACCAAAAGAGTATTCAAAGTTAAACCACCCAGTTGCGAACCCCCAAGATAAGCCACGAGAGACAAAAAATGAAGATTGTAAGAGAAAGATCGGAACCTATCCAAACCCAACAGTGGAAATTGAACGAGTCCAACAACTAAGGGGTTTGGTGGAAGAAACTCAACGAACATTAGAACCTGAAACCCAAACATATCTAGATGTCGGACACAGTGTTTTCCACACAAGTTCAACCTCACAAGAACTACAGGCCGTTAGCTATACCCAGTATCATTCGGGAAGAGAGTGAGGGTAGGACATCTGAAAGTGGACACACACCTTTCCTACTAGAGAGAAGGTTTGGTGAGGGAATTCCCGACCCCCTTGAGGAAGTGGAGATTCCATCTTCACCATTCTCTTGTCAGGGTCCTATGTCCCACAAGATGCCATTAAATGTTGCCAAATTGATGGATTTCATGTCTTCAGAAGTTAGAACCACCATCATGTCAAAACTATATAAAGACCCCGAGCTAGTCTAAGCTCTTTGAGCCTTCCTCAATGGAGAATTACAAGTTAGATTACCACAGTTTGCACATATGAACAAACCTGACTCGATAATGAATGATGAGGAACATTTAGCACCACCGTCTGACCTACGGGACATGAATTTGTAATTGAAATACCCGTTAACAAGTTGGGGCAATACTTTGAAGGTGATGAATCTAATGCTACTCTACCAATAACTACTAAAGGATTAACTGTAAAGGGGGTCCTTGACGGTGGTGCGGGAGTCAGCATGGTGACAAAGAGTTGTTGGGAGTCTATGGGGAGACCTCACCTTGAAGCCACAAGCGTAGTGGTAAAAATGGCTAATGGATCTATTGTTACGCCTATTGGAATGCTAAAGGATCTCAGGATCAAGGTCTTGGGACACAAGGTAATGTAGACTTTCATTGTTATGGATTTTTCCAAGCATCCTATGTCATTTGAGATGATCTTAGGGCGTCCATTCATGAGGGAAGAAAAAATGGTGCATGACTGGTCCAAAAACCACATCTACTTACAGTTCCAAGACTCTGTCATTCGAGTTGATCTTTTAAGTGGTCGAACGCATCCTCTAGGAAATAAATTCATCATTGATAATCAATCAGACACAACAATTCACTCAGCTCCATTACAGTATTGTTACACGTGTAACAAAGACACGGATATTGGGGAGAACTCTCCTTTTATGGATATCCTACCCGGAATGGCTGAGCTAGACAATGTCGAGTGGGTGCACCTAGCGGCAACTATAGATACATGGGGAGCTAGAGGAACAACCTGGGTAACACGAGATGGGGAAGAAATACCACACATTGCACCAGTAAACATGTTAGGTGTAGCGCATGTAACATCCGATGATAAGAAAGAGGCACACCTACCTGAGAGTGAAACCGATGCTTCCTCAAAGGCTTCACGCCAATACACATCAGAAACAGAATCTCAGGGAGAAATGGATTCAAAACTTGAGGAAACATCGAGTGAACCAAGTATAGAAACTGAACACTCAAGGCCTAGTACGACCATCTATGGTAATTTATATGACAATGAAGAAGATACAAGCGAAGACCTATCAGGCGAGTCGAGTTCAAACATTTACCAAAATCAAAACCTTAACAAGAAACAAAGGTCATATAAGAGACGACGATATCGAGCAAATGTGAGAGCTAGGATAAACAAGGAAAGATCTACTGCAAAATGGCTTAGCTATCTAGGGGAATGTGATGCTCATCGAAAGCTAGTAGACAATTGGGGTGAACATCTCCAGAGTGTCATGTGGTGCAGCGTGCGACCCAGTGACCTCGCTCAATTGGAGGTTACAGAGCCGAAATTGAGTCGAACTATAAGAAGACGTCAAAATCGAGAGTTAGCACAACAACAAAAGGAGGAAAAACTAAAAGAAAGGTCTCCGTCAGGACAAGAGCCTGCTGACTTACATACGGCTCCTGAACATTTTAAATCTTATACCACGGGGGAGCGAAAGGTTGTGTATGCCAAAGCCCAACGAATACCTACCAATGGAAGTAGTGGAGTCTATGATGGTCCAGCAGTAGTTAAATAGATAGAATTAGCAGAACCAGGTGAGGAGTCTAAACCAGTTTTTATTTCTCAAGACCTTACCGAAACTGAAGAGGCTGTACTTAAGGAGCTCCTCAAGGAATACAAGGATATCTTTGCTTGGACATATCATGACATGAAGGGCGTTCCACCTTCTGTGGTGCAACATACAATTCCCATGATCAACATTGCTAAACCCGACCAACAACGACCCTATCCAATGAATCCTAAGTACGCCAAAATTGTACAAGAGGAGATTGAAAAACTTATCCAATGTGGATTCATATACCCTATTGAGCACTCAGAATGGGTTTCTCCAATAGTCATTGTGCCAAAAAAGAATGGGAAACTAAGAGTGTGCGTGGACCTCAAGAAAGTTAATGCAGCTACTAGGAGAGATCATTATCCCTTGCCATATTCAGAACATGTGCTTGAAAGAGTTGCGGGCAAGGAATCTTATAGCTTTTTAGATGGGTACTCTGGTTACAATCAAATCACAATTGCATTAGAGGACCAAGATAAAACTTCTTTTATCACAGAGTTTGGAGTGTTTGCATTTCGTGTTATAGCTTTTGGCTTAACAAATGCCCCTGCTACGTTCCAACGATTAATAAATACTGCGTTTAAAGAATTTCTAAGGGAGTTTTGTGAAGCTTTCCTAGACGACCTTTGTGTTTATTCTTCTTGGGAGAAGCATTTGTTATATCTACGAAAAATATTTGAAAGGTGCAGATTTTATTGCATCTCATTGAACCCTTTCAAATGCTAATTTTGGGTTAATCATGGAGTCATTCTAGGGCATATAGTGTCCAAGAATGGGATATCCACAGATGAGAGTAAAATTAAAGCCATTGCTGATTTGCCACCACCTACTAAATATAAAGGAGTTCAAAGATTTATGGGCCATGTTGGTTATTATCGAAGGTTTATTTTAAACTTTGCGGAGATAGCGCGTCCATTGTACAAGCTTCTTATCGAGTTTCACTGGACGGAAGAATGTCATCAATCTTATGAGTTATTAAAGAAGGCCTTAACAAGTGCTCCAATCCTGCAAACACCTGATTGGAATGTACCTTTTCATGTGCATATTGATGCATCAAATTTTGCTATTGGGTGTATTCTAGCTCAACCAGGAGAACATAAATTGGACTACCCTATTAGCTTTGCAAGTAGCCAATTAAATGATGCCGAGATGAACTACAGTACTACATAGCGCGAAGGTCTAGCTATGATTTACACAGTAAAGAAATTTCGCTATTACCTTCTTGCTACCAAGTTTGTGTTTTATGTTGATCATCAAGCATTGCTATATTTGGTAAACAAGCCGTGTTCCACGGGTCGAATTACACGATGGTTGTTAATTATTCTTGAGTTTGACTTCACCGTTGTTGTGAGGCCTGGGAGGAAACATGTCATGGCGGATCATTTATCTCGTATCCCTAATGGAGAAGCTCCTACGGGGGTTGATGATGAATTGCATGATACTCCTTTGTTCATTGTTGAGACAATGCCTGAATGGAGTGAAAAGATTGTTAACTTCTTAGTTAATGGTTTTCCACCCAAAGAGCTGCGAAAAGATATAGCTCAAAAATTAATCAAGGAATGCGAACCCTATTGCTTACTGGCTAGAACTCTCTATAAGAGAGGAAAAGATGATGTTCTTAGACGCTGTGCCCGCGAGGATGAGTATTTATATATTCTACAAGAGGCACACATGGGCGTAGCTGGTGGTAACTTTTTAGGAAAGTTGACTACCTGAAAGATCTTACAGTCAGGCTATTGGTGGCCCACTCTGTTTAAGGATGCATCACTTTTTGCAAAGGGATGTGATGAATGCGAACACTTCAAGAAGCCACAAAGAAGGGGTAGGATGCCTCTACATCCCATCAAGGTAACCCAACCATTTGAAAAGTGGGGCTTAGACTTTGTAGGACCGATTAGTCCGGCTGCACGTAACACGCAATCACGATATATCATTGTGGCTACCAACTATGTAACCAAATGGGCTGAAGCAAAAGCAACACGAAAGGCGGATGCAAAAACAATAGCTAAGTTCCTCTTTGAGAACATTTTCACACGTTTTGGATGCCCCTTTGAACTTGTGAGTGACAATGGAACTCATTTTATAAATGAAGTAATAAAAGAACTCACATCAAACTTCATGATATCTCACCACAAGTCTACACCCTATTATCCCCAAGCAAATGGCCAAGCTGAGAGTACCAACAAAACTCTCATCTCCATTTTGACAAAGACAGTTGAGGCTCATCACACTGATTGGGACCTAAAGCTTACATCAACTTTATGGGCTTATCGTACTGCGTATAAAGTTTCTATTAACTGCACACCGTTTAAGATGGTGTATGGCCAAGAAGCAGTTATGCCATGGGAGTTTGTCATTCCTAGTCTTCGAGTAGCTTCTCAAGAAGGTTGGGATGGTAACCCCTTAGTGGAGCGATTATATATCTTGGAAAGGCTAGATGAAGAGAGGAAATTAGCTGTGCGAAATGCTCTAGTGGAGAAGGATAGGAGAAAGAAGTGGTTTAATAGCCATTTGAAGGATAAAGACATCAAGGTTGGTGATACAGTTCTTATGTACGGGGTACGTAATGAAAAGAAGAAATTGAAATACGCTGGTAAGGGACCATATCGAGTGTGTGAAATTACGCCGCAAGGTACCATTCGTGTGGAGACTCTAGATGGAGTTGAAACCATTGGATTCCTTAATGGGACTAAATTCAAAAGATATTATGATCCTCTAAGCCAGGAAGAGTTGTAAGCCATCCATCAAAAGAAGGCTTGTTACCATATACATGTGGTAGTGATGTGTGTGAACACACTAGGACTGCCGGGGCATTTTTTCCCTCTTTAGGAGGTTTTTTCCCCCGTGCATTGTATATACGCCAATCACTCTAGGGCTATCTATCTTTCCATTGCACACTAAGTAACACACTCTCTATTGTGTGCCTTGAGCTTCCTTCGTCTTCTCCAAGCTGTGTGTGTTTCTCTGCAACCCTAATTCCAACAATTGGTATCAGAGCAGGTCACGTCCTCCCGGGCTTAGTCGCCAGCTGCTCCAGCACACGCCTGCTCACTTTCTCCGATTTCAGTGAGCTTTGGCGAGCATTCGTAGGTTGACAAATATTTTGGGAGAGTTCGAAGAGCTTGGTCTGCTCAGAAATTTGATTTGGGCTCATTTCGGCCTCCGTTTCCACTACGGGTAGTACTGCACAGGCTATTTCGTCATTTTGTGCAGATTTTCTGTCAGTGCCGTTTTCTGCATAGCAGGTGCCTTATAGTCTTCTACAGTTTGTGCTATATAGCACAAGTTGTTCCCGCTCCATTTCTCCTATTTTCGGGCAGTTTTCACATCAGGTGCAACATTTACCATGGCTGACAACAACAACACAGATGTGTTCAAGATGTTTGCTGCTGAGGACAGGTTGGATGGGGACAACTACCCTATGTGGGCTTATATGATGCAACATGTTCTTGTGTCAAAAGGTGTCTGGAACATTGTGCAGGGCATTGATGTACGTCCTGGTTCAAAGGATGTTGCAGGTCTTGCTGCAAGGTTTGCAGCTGTTAGAGTTGTTTTGCCTACGGCAGAACAAGCTCATTGGGATGTTAAGGATGAGCAGGCTCATGCATTGATTGTGTTGTCTGTGAAGCGCACCATTATTCTTTACAGCCGTTCAGCAAAATCTGCAAAACAGGCTTGGGATATTCTAGTAGGTCTTTATGCAAGCCGCAATGAGGCTAAAATTGCTTTGCTGCGTAAAGAGCTAGAGTCGAAGATTATGCATGAGGAAGATGATATGGACACTTTCCTTGCTAGTGTCAAGGATATCAATGAGCAACTCATTTCTGCAGGTGAAGTCATTTCGGACAGTTCCCTTGTGCAGACTGTTCTTGATGCCTTACCAGATTCCTACCAGACTTTTGCCAGTACTTGGAGACTCATGACCCAAGGAAATCCTGAAGTTGTCAAGTTTGATGCATTATGCACATTGCTGTTGCAAGAGTCACTTTCTAGAAAAAATAGGACTAGGCAGCGTGCAGTTGAACAAGCTTTTATTGCTTCTCAAAGAAAGGGTGGTAATAGTAATGCAGCCACTTCTTATGGTTCTGCTGCGAGTGGAAAAAATTCTGTTCCTAATGCTTCTGGTGGCAGCACTTCGTCTGGCAATTCTGGTGATAAGGGCAAAAAGAGATGCGTTGCCATTATTGTAAAGCCAATGATCACTTGATCAAGTCGTGTCCTAAGTTGAAGGCCAAAGAGGCTAAGAAGAAAGAGGGTGGTTCCACTGCAAATGCTGGTTCCACTACAAATGCAGCCATTGTTGAGTCTTCTGTGAAAGGAGATTTTGATGCTGATGTTGATGCAGAATGGGCTTTTAGCGCAGAGTGCACTTACAATCCTGCTGTCCATGATGCATGCTTGTCAGTTGCTGCAGATTCACATGTGTGGTATTTCGACAGTGGTGTTACAAAGCACATTACCTCACATTGTGAATTGTTTACCTCTCTCGAGTCTGTCCCTCATGGGAATTCAGTCACTTGTGCCAACAACGCCTCTTATCCAGTTCAGGGAGTTGGAAAGATTGTGCTCACTGCTGCTAATGGCAGTTCCTTCACACTTGTTGATGCACTTTATGTACCTGGGATCAAGAAGAATCTCTTGTCTGTATCCTCACTTGCTAGACTTGGAATTGTATTCAAATTTGTGGATGACAGATGTACAGTTCATGATCTCAGTTTTGGTGATGAAATTGTTGCATCTGGGCTTTTGTGCCGTGGGCTGTATAAGCTCACTTTGTATGACAAGTGTGGACAAAATTTTGCAAATGTTGTTGTAGATTCAAGGGCTATTTCAGATGCAAAACTTTGGCATGCACGTTTTGGTCATCCGAATTTTGCCAGTTTGCTGCGTTTGCAGAAATCTGATATGGTTGCTTCTTTGCCGCCTCTTGAAGCACCTGTCAAGCATGTTTGTGAAGGCTATATTCTGGGTAAAATGCAGCGTTCTAAGTTTCCAGAGGATGGTTCAGTTAGGGCCACATGCAAACTCCGTCCTTGGGCATGTGGGCCCATGCAAACTCCGTCCTTGGGCAATTGCCTGTACTTCGTGACTTTCACTGATGATTACTCCAGGCATGCATGGATATTTCCGCTTAAAGTGAAGTCCGAAGTTTTTATGTGCTTCAAACAATTTTTGGCTATGGCTGAAAATGTCTCAAAATGTACTATGGGCACCCTCCGTTCCAATCGAGGGGGGGAGTATATGTCTCATGAATTTAATGCATTTCTGGCTAGTCGTGGGATAAAACACCAATGTACAGTGCCTTATACACCTCAGCAAAATGGTGTTGCTGAGAGGAAAAACAGGTCACTAATGGAAATGGCATGATGTATGGTCAAAAGTCAAGTTTTGCCGCATTCTTTTTGGCTTGAGTCCATCATGTGTGCCACTTATGTACTTAACAGGTGTCCTACGAAAGCTTTGCAGTCTATTACTCCATATGAAGCATGGCATGATAGAAAGCCTTCTATTGAGCACATGCGTGTTTTTGGTTGTTTGGCATATGCTTTGGTGCCACAAGTGCAACGCAGAAAATTGGATGATAAGGCTGTCAAATGTATTTTTGTTGGTTATAGTGCTGAAAGCAAAGGTTACAGGTTGTATCATCCGCAAACAAAACGTATTCTGGTTTCACGGGATGTAGTGTTTGTGGAAGATTCTGTTCAGCCCTTGCTGTCATGTACTAGAGACAGTAATGTAAGCTCACAGGACATTTATGACACTTTGTTGCCTCTTTTCAGTGGTGGAAATACGAATGTAAGTTCCAATGAGGCAAATGTACAACCTATGGGGGTTTCTGAAAATGTTTTAGAACAGCCTATTACTGATGCAGATGTACATGATGTACTTGATGAGGAAAGGGCTGAAAATGAGCAGGCTAGAGGTATGCCAAAATGGCTGGTGCACACTTTGCGTGACAGTAAATTGGATGCACCTTTATCTAATCGTACTCGTTCAGGCTCTCGCCATGCATCTTATGCATCAGATTGTTATGCTTTGGCTGTGTCTAGTTTACATGATGTTGAGGAGCCTCTCTCTTTTGATGAAGCACAGAATTCAGAAAATTGGATTGCTGCCATGAAATCAGAATATGATGCACTTATAGAGAATGACACATGGACTTTATGTGATTTGTCTCCTGGCAAAAAGGCCATTGGTACGAAGTGGGTTTACAAGTTGAAACGCAAGCCGGATGGTGAGATCGATCGCCATAAGGTTCAACTTGTTGCACAGGGTTATGCACAACAAAAAGGCATAGATTATGAAGAGACTTTTGCTCCCACTTGTCGTATGACTACTGTGCATTTTCTATGTGCATTGGCAGCTCATTTTGGTTGGGATGTACATCAATCAGACATTGTTACTGCTTTCTTGAATGGTGACATATTTGAGGAAGTTTATGTAACGCAGCCTCGCGGTTTTGTCATAAAAGGACAAGAGGACAAAGTGTGCAAATGTAAGAAGGCTTAAATTGTATGGGTTGAAGCAATCTCCTCGTGCTTGGTATGAGAAAGCTGACACTCATTTGGCTAAACGAGGCTTTCGTAACAGTCGAACAGAAATCACATTGTATGTAAAGCGTGAGGATGATGTATTTCTCATTGTGGTTCTTTATGTTGATGATTTGCTGATCACTGGACCAAATGAGAGACATATTGCTGAATTTAAGGCTGATTTGAATGCTACTTTCAAGATGAAAGATTTGGGGCTGTTGCATCATTACTTGGGTATACAGTTTAAGCAGTGTGATGGTGGTATTGCCTTGTGTCAGAAAAGTTACATAGAGACATTGCTATGTAAGTTTGGACTTGAGGATTGCAAACCTATTGCCACTCCCATGGAAACAGGTTTGAAGTTGAGTCTACATGATGCTGGCGATCCTGCTGATGTCACTCTTTACCAAACTGCTATTGGCTGCCTCATTTATGTATGCAACACAAGGCCAGATATTCAGTTTGCAGTCTTGCAGGTCAGCAGATTTATGCATAGCCCAGGGTCTAAGCATTGGCAGGCTGTCAAGAGGATTTTCTGCTACCTTAGTGGCACTTTACATCTTGGCTTGTTTTATCCCAAGGGGGGATCATTGCCGCCAGACTTACATGCTTTTTCAGACTCGGATTGGGCTGGTTGTTTTGACACACGAGTGTCCACAAGCGGTTTTTGTTTCATGCTTGGCAGTTCATGTATATCATGATTGAGCAAGAAGCAACCTACTGTGGCCACTTTGAGTTGTGAGGCTGAGTACAGGGCAGTCTTCACAGCTACGGTTGAGTGTGTATGGCTCAGACGCCTTATGACTGACTTGGGTGTTGGACACGACACTGCCAACACTATCTACACTGACAAACAGAGCGCATTGGCAGTTGCGAGGAACCCAGTTTTTCATGCTCGCACAAAGCACATTGAGGTGCATTACCACTATGTCAGGGAGAGGCTCTCAGCAGGAGAGATCAGCTTGGCTTATGTGCCAACACAGGACAACCTTGCAGATCTTTTCACAAAGGCATTGTCTCGTGAGAAGCTTGAAGCTTTCAGCAAAGCTTTGGGCTTACTCCCCTTTGTGGACTGATCCTGTCCTCAGGGCATGGCACTTCCCTTTACTCATGTGCCATCTCTCGTTCACCGCATCACTCCAGGGGGGATTTGTTACCATATACATGTGGTAGTGATGTGTGTGAACACACTAGGACCGCCGGGGCATTTTTTCCCTCTTTAGGAGGTTTTTTCCCTCGTGCATTGTATATACGCCCATCACTCTAGGGCTATCTATCTTTCCATTGCACACTAAGTAACACACTCTCTATTGTGTGCCTTGAGCTTCCTTCGTCTTCTCCAAGATGTGTGTGTTTCTCTGCAACCCTAATTCCAACAATATTTGTTACCATATACATGTGGTAGTGATGTGTGTGAACACACTAGGACCGCCGGGGCATTTTTTCCCTCTTTAGGAGGTTTTTTCCCCCGTGCATTGTATATACGCCCATCACTCTAGGGCTATCTATCTTTCCATTGCACACTAAGTAACACACTCTCTATTGTGTGCCTTGAGCTTCCTTCGTCTTCTCCAAGCTGTGTGTGTTTCTCTGCAACCCTAATTCCAACAAGGCTGCCAAGGAACAAGCAGAGCTTAGAAAAATCCAAGCAAGAGTTGAGGCTCGAGAACGACAACAACGTCTTAGACGCCAACGAGAGGCTAATCTGGGAATCACGCAAGCATTTTTCGAGGATATAGATGATGACTCATTAGAATCTTAGCCACCCCTACGATACCCAATTGAGCTAAATAGCCCCTATGGGAAAGTACTATACAATGCCTTATTAGATATGGGAGCTAAACACAATTTGTTATCCTATGGAGTTTGGTGTCAATTAGGGAAACCGACCCTATCTCCGAGTACGATGCAAGTCAAGGGCATTAATAAAAAGAAAACTGATATTCTTGGAGTCCTTCAGACCCCCGTTGTCTATGACAATGGAAGCATAGTGCAAAGGTTTCTAGTCATGCCCGCGGGAGCTATGGTAGGCAACGTAAACCTGGGACGCACGTGGATGTTGGTAACCAAATGCACTATTGATTGGGATACTGGTAGTGTCACGACGCGACCACCGACTCTTACCCCTATCATTCAAGCAAAGTCACCTACGTTGCAAACTCTAACAAAGTTGAAGGATAGCCAACATTCACAAGCCAAGGTGGTTAACTCGTCCTTGCCGGCTACCCATGAACCTAGCACTTCAACACTTGTAGTTGCAGCAAGCAGTAATATTGCAAGTACTCAACCTGCACGACCTAAGAGTACATATCAATGGGTCCCCAAGGCCTTACTTCCAACTACCTCAACCCTCCCATCCATTCCAAGAAAAAATTTCCCTGGAAAACCAAGAGCGCGCTCTAGGAGGGTCAAGACCAAATCACGATGGATTCCAAAACGACTATTAGAAGCCCAAGGCTACTATGATGGAAATGAGGAAATCTGGGTACCTAAACGTAAAATGTGTCCTTCCCTATCGACAACAAACCCATATGAGTCCAACAGTGTAACGCTAAAGCCAATGGCAGACCGTGGGAAGGGAAAGATCACAGAATGCTACACACCTAGTACAGAGCTAGTTTGGGCTCCAAGGCAAAACCAATTTATTCCACCTAGCTCAGGAAGGGGGGAGTTCCATGAAGCTTCTATCTCCTCATGTAATACATCCATAGAGGTAAAAGCTTCTACACAGCCTCCACCTACAATAGTGGACCTCCATGAAGCTACAAAGGAATCCACACCTTCCAGTGTTCAAGAATCACCTAATGAACCACTTCAAGTTCGATCCTGGGAGAGTATCTTACCACCCTTGCAACTCAACGAGGCACCTAAGGTAATAGAAAACTACTGGCAAAAATATTCACCTATAACAACTTCGAACAACTGGTTTCAAAGGGTGACGACATCATTTCAAACGATATGATCTACCCAAGGAAGGGGGGAGTGTTTGAAGACATCCATTATTCACTTGCTTCCCTCTCAACCTTTCTCCCTGACCTCTTAATCTCCAATCTTAGGGAATGTATATATAAAGCCTTATACTCACAAAAACAAGATAAAAAAGTAAAAGAGCAAGAGCCATAACACAAATCATAAAAACAAATTATGCACAAGAACACGACCCTTGTAATATTTGCACTCTAACCATCATCTATTTGCGTATACAAATATGGCTAGTACGCTAGAGTCATCCACTCTTGCCTTGGGTGAGAGGTACCCTTGTTACTTTTCACAAATATTTCACATGGTCTTTCCAGTGCTTGCATGTGAATGGGATTTGATAGGTACGCTAGCATGTAAGAGGAATTTTGAGGAGTTACAATGGCTGATACGTCTCTTGACCACGTCTGATCCATACTTAGTAGAGAGCGTTTATCCCATTGCACAAGCCTACCCTTTTGACCAAGATGACTATAGGCGTCTAGTGACCTTCTTAGTAAACATGGGCACCTATGATGAAGAAGAAAATTTACAGGACTACACGGATGGCACATATGGTCTCATGGATGATGACTTTGTTTATCTCGACGACAAGGATAGGGGTTTAGCCTTAGGGTTTCCCCTCAACCTTTACAATATGCTATTCCCTTGACTCTCTAGGGGGAGTGAAAATAATTAGGTTAGGGTTCCTTATGTTTTTTGTTGTGTTCAATAAGTGTTGGTACCTTTTCCCACTAATGTGTCTCCTGGAGGTATTCCATTTGTTTCCTAGTGTGTACAGGAGCGTGTTGCTATTGATAGTATTTGGACCTTCATGGAATCTTTATCTCGACTCACTCTTCAAATCAAGCGCGACCATCGACACAAACAGGTGTTTCTTGTCCATTAGGATTGCCCCTTATCTTTTTTGCATCTATGATTGTCTGCTTTAATTGTGATTGGTAGCCTAATATTCACCGCATTTGCTTAGTATCAAACATTTAATTCAATGTAATTTTTTGTCATAATCACTTGTCTAGGTTTTAAAATCAAGTAGTCCGACTAAGCTAATTTGACCAAGTTAGGTGTTAGAGATCTTCTCTTAATACCATGGGGAATGCCTTCCTAATAATCAATGGTTACTTAGGTTCTTAATCCGATCTAGGCAGCATTGTGTGAAATGTACTAGGGCTTTCTAGTGGGTTTGACCCTATTGACCTTTTCTCTTAAGTATTATAAAGGGATTTTACTAGTGTGATGAGCCTAGGGAGGTGTATCAGTGTTATATGACCCCCAAAGTTACAAAATTAAAATGCTGAAAATGAAGAAACAAAAAATCAAAGTGCCACAATGTAAAATCTTAAGCTGGAAGAGAAATCTCAGCTTGATTTGGTACTTCACTCACATGTATTGCCTATGGTACTAGAGCCCTAGAGGTTCCCAGTGTGGGCGCTTTTCCTTGAAAAGCAGAAAACCCAAGGCATACAAAATAAGCACACACATCAAATTGAATCACTGTGAAAAGACTTTGGGGGGTCAAAGAAAAGGTAATCAGTAAGGCGATGATTTCATGAGAAATTCCTTTTGTCGTAGCTTAACTACAAGGTCCTCTAGGTATAGCCTCTAGTCAGACCTCGAACATGAAAAACTCGGCTCTCGCGATTAAAAAACTTAATTAACCAAAGAAAATTAAGAAGCTTACCCATGGTATTAATAGTCGATCTCTAGTGCCTTTCGACCGTTAAATTAGTGACCCCAGACTTGTTTAATTTTTTACCTTTACATTTGTTTATGCATTTGATTACATTGCAATTTAATGCTGATTGCTGACAAATTGTTTAAAATTCTATTACCAATCAATTGTCTGCCTAAAATTGCATATGCTTTTTAATCGCTTAGGAAAATGCAATTACTGTGCAATGTTGTTTGATTTTGCAGTGACTAATGAAGGCTAAGGACATTCATCTCAAATGCTCTTCCACCTCGACCAACGAGCTTCAACTCAATAGCTTCCGAGGACGGAATCTACATCAGGAAGGGGGGCATGTTAACCCTCACGGCTCATGCACACCCTATCACCTACGAGACGAACGTTTTAACCTACGGTGGACATTGTATTATTTATTTGGTAGAGTCAGGTACCGGGCTTGTCGGTCCAATAGGAAAAGGGTAAGAGTGATCGCCGATGAGAGGCGCACTCTAGCTGGGACATTCAAGGGACTAGTTGGCTAAGCATGGGCGCCCAAGTGTGAATGGGGTGAGCTCATATAAAAGCCAACTAAACCTAAAATTCACTCATTCTCTCATTTGTGCAATAGAAGAGTGCTCTTGCTCCATCTCCATCTCCATCTTCTTCTTCTTCACCTCCTTGTGTGTGTGTATGGGAGAGAGAGAGAGAGAGAGAGAGAGAAAGAGAGAGAGAGAGAGAGAGAGAGAGAGTGCGATCGAGCATTGCGGCAGCACGACGGCGGTGAAGCGGTTGAGCGTGACGTAGCGTCGTCTCCTTGTTCTTCGCGCCGAGGAATCCTCCACAGCAGGAACATAGAGCGGTGAGTGACACACCATTGCTCTCTTTTGAGCTTACTAGTTAAGCTAGTTGTGTGCTTGGAGCCGTCTGTGGCTCGCACACAGTGTTATGCAAGGCCCTTGCTTCGACAGTGCGGCAAGGAGCGCACAATATCTCTCTCTATAACCACAGTTGCTATCTCGCCAAAACTAAGGTCTTTGTAAATATTACGTTGATTCAAGTTTCCCTCACATCTGGAGGGGTTTTCATCACCTATCTCTCTCTCTCTCTCTCTCTCTCTCTCTCTCTCTCTCTCTCTCTCTCTCTCTCTCTCTATATATATATATATATATATATATATATATATATATATATATATATATATATATATGTGGTGTGTAGTATTTGTGCTATTTTAAATTAGTGTTATCCACGTCCTAGCTGCTCAAAGCTAGGTGGTGCCCCCTGTTCATTTCTTGTGACAAGCTCGACGTGCACAGTCATGGCATTGATGCCATCGGGGTTCGTTTTGTGCTTTGCGCTTGTCATTTGGTGGGCCCCAATGAGGAGGGCTTCTTCCAAAACTTCAATTTGCAACACTAAAATGATGCGCATTGTCAACCATGGACAAATGGCTGCGAGAATTCTCCAATTGGAGAACAGAGGAGGAGGAGATTGAAGAAGCACTTACCGCCTTCATCAAAGTTCTACAACTAGGTTGTAGCATTGTCAACATCCAGGAGGTAAGCTCCCCATCTCACATTGGTCGTGCCTAATCACAAATCAAGAGCATCAAGTGGAAGGGATTCTTGAAAACCTTCAATTTACAACACTAAAATGATACACATTGTTGAGCATGGACCAATGGCTACGCGAATTCTCCAATTGGAGAACAAAGGAGGAGGAGATCGAAGAAGCACTTACTGCCTTCATCAAAGTGCTACTACTAGGTTGTAGCATCGTCAACATCTAGGAGGTAAGCTCCCCATCTCGCATTGCTCGTGCCTAATCCCAAATCAATAGCATCAAGTGGGAGGTCTATAAAATGTAATGTCACTGCTGTCAACAAAGCATTCTATCCAGGAGTGCTGACAGAGGAGGTGAAGAAAGAACGGTGAGTTTTGCTTTTGAAAACCGCAACACTCTCACGTTAGTCAAATTTTTTGTAGCACCAAGTGTTTTCTCTCCATAAAATCCTAAGCATTTGGTGGAATCAAGTGGGACTACGCTCTCTCTAGGCCTAGAGAGTTCAAGTGAAATACGACCACCCAAGCGTCGCTGCCGCATGTAGAATGGAAAGTCGATTGAGCTAGACTCTTCTCACCTAGTTTGTTTTGAACCCAATGTGGAGGAGTGTGTGGATTTCAACAAGAGGTAGAGGCATTTGGTGAAGGTGTCACTGTTGGAGCCCCATTGGTCCAACTGTTGTAATGAGCCCATCTTGTAAAGCATATCAAATTCCATTTTTTATGTCAAAGACATCTTACAATTTTGATCCATTCGTCTGGATTATGTAAATATTAGTCAGTTAGTCAGGACTCATATTTATTCCCACTTTGTAATCATGAGCAAGAGAACCCCATGTACATTTTTGAGCTAAGCTGACTAAAGTATAAAAGTCACCTTAGAACCATTTTTTGAAAAACATTTTTTTGAACATTAATCCTGTGCCGTACGAGTCTGAGAGGGAGAGAGAGAGAGTGAGTGTGTCTTATCCTCTTCGCTACGCACTTCTCCCTCACCGGATTCACGACGCAACCATACTATCACGGTAGTCTCTCCGAGAGCTACGCGCCCACGCCACGCATTCGCCGTTTCGAGTTGATCGCGATCAATTCTTCCTAGAGCTTGTTTTGCTTGTAAGTAGCACAAACGGTGTCTGTTTTCAATAATCAAGTGCTCATGGAATGAGAAAGAGATTAGCTACACATAGATACTGATAAACTTAAGTTTCGCCCACTTTTGGATTATGACCTGTTGGTCCATCGCGACAGTATTCGAGATAGCTAGGGTTCAAATCTGGTGAGATTAGACTTATAGGTAAGTATGTCCTAGTGAGAGGATGATGCCTAGTAAGTTTGATGCGATTCCGAGTTCATTGGACGTGTAAACGGTGTTGTGAGCGTTTAAGGATAGAGTGTATTGCATTCTACCAGGGTCAGTGATTGATGCATCATAAAAGTGTGTATGTGTAGATTGGTCTCAGCTTGACAAGCTAACGAGATTGCCTACGTGCACCCACGGGTTAGTCGTGTCATCGGATGATAAGTATGTTGTCTGTGTCGTGCTCATGAGTATGAACAGGGGAGTAGTTTTGCCCTAAAACAAAAAAAGAAACAAGTGATTGTCATAAGGAAACACTAAGTGAACCTAAAGAGGCCAAGATGAGATATAACCATTAGCCAAGGGTAAACTGACTGTGACATGAGGTATGACTGATGTGCACAAGTTTAAGATGCAGTGTCATCAAATTTGCATCACTTCAAGTGCAATGGAGTTGTCAATTGTCAGAGAAAAGTAAAATTTGTGAAGTGCTTGAGTTTGAGGTCAAAATAAGTCCAAACTTCATAAAACTTGGGGGATAGACTTAAATGGACACAGGGAACAAGACTATGCAAAATCAGACAAAAAATTAAGTCCCCATTCCTCACTGCCTGGTCTATCGCGATAGACTGGTGAAGGTGGTGTTTGTCTAGAAACAAGCAAAAAACCCTTATACCACAAGCTTAACACATCAATACAAGGGTACTCACAAAAATTGAGTGAATTTGAACACCAATTTTGACCCCAAAACTTCAAAACTGGTGTTTGGAGTCTGAATCCAGAGACAAGGGCAAGAAGTCTTTGACCAAATGTCCAAACAGTGCCAAAATTGGTCAATGCACTACACAAGGGGAGGCTAAACCAACTGTGGAGAAAAATTTGGAAAAAAGCTGAAAATGGAGAAAGTGCTCAGTCTATCGCGATAGACTAAGGACATTTCTGTTGGGGAACTTTTCTTTCATATTTTCCCTAGGGAGAGCTTTATCAGGGCCTAAATAGCAGACACACCAAAATTCAAGGCATTTAGATCACTGAAGGTCAAGATGAGGGTCATATAGAGAATGAAGCTCCGACTGAAATACTAAAATGGGACCAAAACCCAACCCAAGCGTCCAAACTTCACAAAACTTGGGGGATAGACTATAGAGGGTAACTGGAAATCAAGGGTAAAGTCAAAATTTTGAATTGACTTGTGCCAGAGCAAACTGTCAGTCTATCGCGATAGACTAAGGAAGTAGTAAATCAGACACTTTTTGCAATTTGTGACTATACTGCTAGGACATACTCTCTATATAGATCCCAGCCGTCATTTCATAATTGAAATTGGACCACCAGAAGATTGACTAAGTGGTTGTTGTATATACTTGAAATATTTTTTGGTAATTCAGGGAAAACACTTGTGAACAGACTAACCAACCTTGTGTAGATCCCAGAAGGAGGTCATCACAAAGCTATACAGGAAGAAGGAGTCCAGGTAAGCTTTAAGTTTGCAACAAAACTTTCATTCTTATGTATTTAAGGTCAAGAGCCTTTGTTAAGTCGGGAGATAAAAGTGTCAAAAGACAAATTAGCACCATGTCCACAGAAGAGAGTGTAACTCAGACGAGACTAGACCCATTGGCACCAATCATTGAAGAGGGTAGTGATACTGACACTTTGTCGAAAAAGTCCTTCTTCATGATGGGGAGTCAACAGCCAGTAGGTTTCAACGGTGAAGGACCAATGCTAGGAGGGAGCACCTCCCTAGATCCTTTAAACGAAACCCAGTTCACTATAATCTTCTTGGAAGGAACAAACTCGAGGGGAGCCCTAGTATATTCTGACTATCAGGGACGCAAGTGTATTTGTATTGAAGAAAGACCGTCTCAGAGACTAGAGATAATTCGAGTCTACGATGATGGAGACAGATTCAGAGACGAAAAGGGAGACCACTATCTGATAGTGAGTAACCCTGAGGATTACAACAGATATGGGGATAACGTGGCAAAAGGGAAAATGGTTTCAAAAACCCAAGAACCGCCTCCTAACATTGATCGACCTGGAGTGCTTTTTATGTATGATAAGAAAACAACCAGGGTCCCAACCTATAATGAGAATGTAGGGATTTACAAGCATGAAAGCGAGGGAATATTCTCTTACTTTCGATGCAAGGAACCCTACCCAAATGAATTAAGCAAAGACAAGGTTCTTTACTTATTTTCTTATGAAATTGCTATGGGGAAGGATATTGTTTTTGTTGACAGATACGGGCGAGAATATAAAAGTATTCTCCTAGAAGAGGTTGAAAAGGCAACACTTCCGGGAGCATCGACCTATGGCCCCGACGAGGTACCAAGAGCCACCTACACCCCTAGTAAGTCGACTAATCCCTTTTCAGAAGAGTATGACATTACCTCACATTTTACCCGACCACCGATGTCCAACTACCAAGACCAACCAGCTACTCAGTCATCACTGCAAACATGGCTTTGACAGAGTGCTACATTAGAACAAGACCGAACCCGAGAGGGTTATCAAACTGCACGAGGGTTAAGGGATTTACAAGAACCACCACTCTATGCACAGTATCAAGGAGAGAGTAAGCCAAAGACTCAGGGGTCAAGTGAGCTTCGAAGAACACCCCGAGAACGAGTTCGGAGAGATGAACCATCTCTCACGAGAACTGCTAGAAATTATGGATTAGGAGCACCATTGGGAGAGGAACCTGGCCACTACAGGAGACTAGAGGAGGTATATCGACTAGGACGGGGAGATCCATGATGAGATTTGGATACCATCATAGAATTAGACCTTCTCAAGTGCAAAAATGGGTAAACAAGAAATATAGAGGAAGCAGGGATCCAAGAGATCATGTAGCAGCCTTTGTGCGTGTAATTAGAGCTGAAGAGGTACTAGACTTTCCTACCCAATTTGCAGGATTCGGTTTAACCTTAGAGGATGATGCGGCTACATGGTTTGACTCGGTGGAGCGAAGATACTTTGAGTCTATGGAAGAAGTGTTTGATGAGTTTATCGAGGAATTCTCACAAAGGGGGATAGCTCATAATACAGTCTCGCAAATCCATAAATTCAAACAAAAAGATGGAGAGTCCGTGCGGAAGGCCGCCATCCAATTAAAAAGATATGTTAAGTTCTGTCCCGTGGAAGAACTGCCAACTCAATCCAGACTTATGATTATATTTATCCAAGGACTAAGGAATGCAGATGTTCAAAAGGAATTACATATGAAAAGGAGCACTACGTTGAATGATTTAACCAAGGAAGCTCTATACCTTGTGAACAATTGTGCGGTCTACGAAGAGGGTGAGTTCAAGGATCTTGACGATGATTCTTCCTCACAACAAAGCGGAGGCAAGTCTGAGGCAGCGGGAGAAGGACGATATAGCCTGGATGAAAGAACACTGTTGTTCATAGCCAACGGAGGCATGAGCGGGCAAAGAATTGCACACCAACAAAGAGGAGCCCCAGGAGCACCTCAAAAGCCTAAACGACCATGCTACAAGTGTGGAGGAGACCATTGGATGCGAGACTGCCCTCATGACGAAATCATTAGGGTCAACGCATATTGCACGGAGTGTGGACTACCTTGAATATGCTGGGAGCGCTACCATCCAATGGAGGGTCAAAAAACGAAACTCCGATTCCTGTTAAGGTCTTGACGGGAGCCCAAGCAAGGAAAAATGACAATCAGCCCAAGAGTAACGATTAAAATCAAGAAGAAATCAAGACTGACAAGTCTAGCGTGAGTCGTGATAATCCTTGGAAACATCGAAGAGCGAAAATGAAATTTAGACGTGAGCGAAAACAAAAAGATTTAGAAGCTGAGCTAACGATAGCTCGAGAGCAACTTAAACAGGAAAGAGAGTCTGACTCTCTAAAATCAATGGAAGGACCAAATAGTGTAAGCTCAAGAGGGTCGGTATTGGTAGATAAGATCAATGAACCCTTAGATGCAATCTTGCAAGCATATGAAGCAAGGTTGAAGAACAGACAGACCCTAGAGCAAAGGTGGATGACATATCCATATCCAGAGATACCAAAACAGAGACTAGAGATGTGCAAACAGCTGATTGAAACTACACAAGCTTTACTGGAGCCTCCACCTATGGAAGCAGGAGATAGAGTAATCAAACCACCAAACAATGAAACACCTCACAAAACCGAACAAAGGATACCCGACAAGATAGAAAACATTAAATCCTTGCCGGATGTAGAGGATGCAAAAGACGTACCTAATAGCACTGATGAATCACTGAAAGATTTTCCACCATATTCCCCTATTGTGGAAGAAAATTGGCCTGAAGAGCTATGGGAAATGGTGCGAAAAGCTCAAGAAAAATATGAGACAAAACAGTCGAGTCAGCGCCTTTCTCGGAGCCTAACTTGAATAGGACTCCATGGGATTTGGACGTTAAATCATTTCAAGTGGATAATGGTTCAATTGCATCCAAAGATATCAAACCACAATCTCTCAGAACTTTGCCATCATATATGGGGGACTATAAGGCAAGGTCAGAAATTCGAAGAGTACCTTCTCAGAGAATAGGAGGTTCGAATCAATTGGACACTAAAATCCTGACAGACTTGTTGACCACTCCGGTCAAGTGTACAATCACATTGGAAGAATTGTTAAAAATTAGGCCAAGCATGTGGACGGAAGTGGGAAAATGTCTTGAAAAACCTGGCATAAGGACGCCTCTTAAGTTCTTCAAAACCGAGCTTAATGACACAGAACCGAAGAAAGTCAACACTAGACCAGTGCCACTCAACAAGGTAGGAGAGTATTGTGAGGGTGAAGACGGCAACACGACCCTACCAGTTGAGTATAATGGCATAGAGACTAAGGCAATACTTGATAGTGGAGCTGGCATTGCCATTGCGACCAAATTGCTATGGGAAAAATGGGAAAAACCAGCAATACGAACAAGTAGAATGAAATTGCAACTGGCGGATGGGCACATAGAAAGACCTATAGGATTGCTTGAGGAAATTGTGGTATCTTCCTGTGGCATAGAGTACGAACATACCTTTGCCATAGTAGATTTCGGCAAGAAGAACAACTATGAAATTATCCTTGGTAGGCCGTTAATGATTTGTATCTAAGACATGCTGAAACTACTACACGCGTAAACATGAAAAATCATAGCTACCATGATGTCCCGAGAATCCCTGTTGAAGAATTTGACTCAGCCACCATTAGTGGATCAAAAGTCTCAGCGTGGCTTTGTAAGAAAAAAGAGATATGGATGTGTGGAGCATCTCAATGTAGTGAATTTGACCACGATGAAAGGACACTAGAGAGGGTCTTGGAAGACGATGCCTACATACGAGAACCGTTTCCTGAAGAGAAGCTTGAACCCCTAGAATGGTCTCAAATTTTGGCTACATTGGATGTATGCGTCACTGAAGTCACTCCCACCAAATTTTGTGATGAGAATGGCTACGATGTCATACCATACTACATGTTGAGAAAAATTTTGGAGGAGGACGAGGACGAGGTAAATACTGAGAATATGAGGATCCATAAAACAGAAAAGAAACTTGAGATTAAGATAGTGGGCTATGTGGACATCCCCACTAAAGAAATCAAGATGGAAGGAGAAGAATTTTATGATTCTTCTGATCAAAGTGAAAACAAGGATAACGCGGATGACGAGAAGTCGGAAAATACAAAGGGAGACGACAATCAAGATCAAGATAATGACCTCTTCTACAATTTCCCAAACCAAAGTGAGAGACGCCAAAAAAGATACAAGAGTAAATGACACCACATCAGTACACCAACCAGGTTGAGACCCATGCCAGAGTTTAAGGGTAAGACACATTTCCTTATGAACATTCATGATGTTGATTGTGCTAAGGATAAAGTGTCAGGAAGATTTCTTAAGGTTGCTGAAGACTCATGATTTAAGTCCAGAATGTTGAAACCTAAGAAAACCAGCAAACCAAAAAAAAGAGTTGCAACAGAAAAACTGAATGTCTGTGGTAGTCCAATTATGAAAAAAATTGAACGGAAAACGAGATACAATTAGTTGAAACAAAAAATTAAAAATGTATGGACAACTAAAATGGAAAGTAGCAATGGAACGAACGCTAGTGATGGGAGTAAAAAGATAGATGTACCTCCTCACTATTGTAAGTACACCATTCAGGAAAGAAGATTGGTGGTTCAGCAACCAATGAGGGAGCCTAAATCAAACGAGTCCTATGATGGGCCAGAGAACGCCAAGAAAATAGACTTAGAAGAGCCAGGAGAAAATCCTCGACCTGCTTACATTGCCACAGATCTAGGTCGAGAAGAAGAGGACTTACTGATCAAAACACTTAAGGAATTTCGAGATTTATTTGCATGGTCGTACAAAGATTTGAAGGGAGTGGATCCCAACATTTGTGAACATTCAATCCCTCTGAAGTCTGATGCAAAGCCAAGCAAACAACGTCCCTACACGTATAATGAGACATTCGTCAAAAGGATAAAAGAGGAGATAGACAAACTTATGGAGGCTGAATTTATTTATGAGATAGAACACACGGACTAGGTGTCCCCGATAGTGGTGGTACCCAAGAAAAATGGGAAATTACGAGTGTGTGTGAAGCTCAAGAAGGTAAATGCAGCAAAAATAAGAGACAACTACCCTCTTCCTATCACTGCACACGTCCTGGAACGAGTGGCAGGCAAGCAAGCCTATAGCTTTATGGACAGATTCTCTGGTTATAACCAATTGGGGGTCAAACTAGAAGATCAATACAAAACAGCATTTGCAACAGAATGGGGCATATATGCGTTTAGGGTAATGCCATTTGGCTTGACCAATGCTCTAGCCACATTTCAGAGATTAATGACACACGCTTTTAAAGAATACTTGCGAAAATTCTTGGATATTTACATGGACGACTTGTGTGTCTATTCTCTATTGAGAGAAGACCATATAGATCATCTGAGAAAGGTATTCGAAAAATGCAGAACGTATAGGATTTGCCTCAACCCAAAAAAATGCGTATTCATGGTACGACAAGGTAAAATCTTAGGCCACATAGTGTCGGCTAATGGAATTACCACTGATGAAGACAAGGTAAAGGTGATCATAGAATTGCCAAGACCAAACACTGTACGAAAGGTACAATCATTTATGGGACATTGTGGATACTACCGACGTTTTATCTACATGTACACGATAATCGCAAAACCCTTGTATAGTCTAATCAAACTCTTCATTTGGACAAATGAATGTGAGGAGTCATTCCAAAAACTAAAAGATGCACTGGTATCAGCACCAATTCTAAAAGCACCAGATTGGTCAAAGATCTTCCATGTACATGTAGATGCTTCGGCATTTGCAATAGGCTGTATATTAGCACAACCAGATGAGGGAAAGACGGATTTTCCAATCAGTTATGCTAGTAGACAACTCAACAGTGCAGAAAAGAATTATACTACCACTGAAAGAGAAGGATTGGGTATGATATATGCTGTACAGAAATTTTGGCACTACTTACTCGCGAACAAATTCACATTCTTTGTGGATCATCAGGCACTCTTGTACTTAGTAAACAAACCTTGCAACACGGGACGAATTGTAAGATGGTTCATTGTGTTGCTGGAGTTTGATTTTACAGTAATAGTTAAGAAAGGAAAAACTCATCAAAGAGTAGACCACCTTTCTCGATTACTACATGGTGAAAAAGCTACCGGAGTAGATGATGATCTCCCAGACGCATACCTGTTTAATATAGAGATGGTACCGAAATGGTCAGAGCAAATTATTCCGTTGCTGACATATGGAATGAATCTTGACGACAAACACGCAGTAGAAGACATTACACAAGCACGAAATTACACAATGCTTGCGGGAAGAATGTACCATCATGGAAACGATGGGATTCTAAGGTTGTGTATAGGCCCAGAGGAGTACGAAGCATATCTAGAGGAGACCCACACACAAACAGGGGGATTCCATATAGGAAATCAAATTATGTATGAACAATTAAGAAGACTTGGAGTGTATTGGCCAGGAATGGCAGGCAATGTAGCAAATTACATCAAGAAATGCGACTTTTGCACATCCAATACCACTGTGGATTATGCCACATTATACCAAGTAATAGTAGCACCCGCATGGAGTCATGTTATTGTGGATTATTTGACTAATAAGGAGCTGCCAGGAGATTGGTCTAAAGCCAGACAAAAGGCTTTACAAATCGAAGCGAATAGGTATACCCTCATTAGTGACCAATTGTACAAAAGAGGAACTGATAACCAGATGAGGTTAGTTCCTTATGAAAATGACTACTTTCCATTATTGGAACAGGCTCATGCAGGCATAGCAGGTGGTCATTTTTTAGCAGAGAGAACCATAAAAATCATTATGGTTGCAGGTATATGGTGGCCGACCATGATTCAAGATGTAGTAGAATTCGTGAAAAGGTGTGATGAATGTCAACGCACTAAGGTACTAGTTAAAAGAGACAAAATGCCTTTAAGACCAATGATGAGTGCTCGAGCATTCGCTAAATGGGGATTGGACTTTGTTGGTCCTATCACTCCACCAGTGTATCATTCACAAGCACAATATATCATAGTGGCCACGGACTACATGACCAAATGGGTGGAAGCAAAAGCCACAACAAAAGAAGATGCTACAACCACGGCACAATTCTTATATGAATATGTATTTACACGTTATGGCCTTCCAATCGAGCTGGTGAGTGATAGAGGGACACACTTTGTAAATGAAGTTATCCAACATCTCTTAAATGAGTTTATGGTAATTCATCGCAAATCTGCACCCTATCATCCACAAGCCAATGGCCAAGCGGAAGCGACCAACAAAATATTGTGCACGGTTCTTACGAAACTGGTTAGTGAAACAAGAACAGATTGGGATCAGATACTCTATTCGGCATTGTGGGCCTATCGAGTTGCATATAAAACAACACTCAATGCTACACCATTTAATATGGTATATGGGTTAAATGCAATATTGCCTATTGACTTTTTAATCCCCACACTAAGGGTAGCAAAACAATTGGATTGGACGGGGCATGAACTTTCAGAACGGTTAGAGGACCTTGAAAAATTAGATGAGTTACGACTCAATGCTGTAGCGGCCATCTATGCAAAAAAAAGACAACAGAAAGAGTTTTTTGACAGACATGTCAAGAACAAGAACTTTAAAACCGGCGACTATGTCTTAGTATACACCCTTAAACAGCATGCCAAAAAGCTAAAGAAAAGGGGCATGGGGCCTTATTTGATCCAAGAAATATCATCCAGCGGAGCAGTAAAACTGTCGACACTAAATGGAAAAGAAATGCCGAACTGGATTAGTGGGTGTCGTTTAAAAAAATATCATCTACCTTTAACACCGGAAATGTTGTTTCAACTGCATTATGGAAAAACCTATAGATAGGAACAACAAAGAGTTCAGGACCAGGCACAACAAGAAGAAAAGGAACCGATTGCTAAACGAAAGCAGTTTCTCAAGACAATAAACATGGTCACCCCAATGATGACTGACGAATATCCTCTTTCAACATCCCAAACAATCGAAGCGGATATACAAATCGACGAATTAGAAAAGACCATGACAGACCTTAGGGCTCAGGACGATAGCATCATCGACGACTTGGAAGATACATGGTGTAGTCCTTACATAAAAGCTTATGCTGGCACAAAACAAGTTGAAATCTATGCATTACTTGACACTGGGGCAAAAATGAGTGTCATAAGCTTTGAGCTCTTTCAGAAACTTGTACCAATGAAGACGATCCCAGAGAAACACAGATTGAAAGTAGCATTGGGTGATGAGGTGACCACGTTGTGGTCTATTATAATACCAATCACAATGCAGGCACACCCGTACACTACAAAATTCCATGTACTGCCACCAAGTAGGTCAGCAACTCCGTGTATCTTAGCAGTGTCATGGATGAAAGCTAATAGGGTATTCATTGATTTGGATACGAATGAGGCACTGTTCAGAAAGGAAAACTTTTCAGAACCCTTCTTATCATATAACCAATTCATGTCAAGGAGGAAACAAAAGTTAATACAACCGCAAAAATCTGCCCAACAACAAACAAAGTTTACAAGTCCAGCAACGTCTTATCAAAAATCAGCAACCATGCAGGGAACCAGGCAAGTTTGGGTACGGCGTACAGAGCTGACCGAGGCACAATTACATCAAAAGCAGAAATACAAAGTTTGGATAAGGCATGACAGCCTAATTCCTATAAAAAAAGAGTCAGAAGAACAGACAAAACAACGAAAACAAGCCCAACTGCAAAGAAACATAGTCAATCTGTCAAATACGCAACGGACTATATTGGTATGGCAGCCAAAATTGCCAATTCAAAATGAGCCAACAACACAAGAAGGGCGGACAAAGATGACAATCATGCAGCTATCTACAACTGTCAAGGTCAAGCAACATCATGCAAACAGCACGAGAAAACAAACAGAATCCACAACAAAAACTACAAGGATGTATCAGACACAAGTCATCAAGGTAGAAAGAAAGAATGTTCCACCAGATACGACAATATTGACTTCAAAGGAACCACATACGCCAATTCAAAACCAGTGGAAAACAATCAAACAACGAGAGGCAGAGTTACAACTACTACTTGCATAGAAAAACTGTCAGCCAATTCAAGATACCACAGGAAACCTCAACGACAAATGCCAATAAGCGCATCGCTTATACCTTCCTCCTGCACCGCATAAATTCTTTCTACATGCATTGACTACACATGCATATAGGGCTATATTACAAGGCCTGCATTAGCACGAGTTCAAAACCATGCACAACACATACCCTTGACGATACCCTGTTGTCCGGGAGGACTTCAATTAGGAGGGGGGGAGGCATTCCAATGCGGACTCATGTCATATATTAGAGGGCAATGTTTGTGAGCAATTTTTCAACCATTTTTGCGTTTTACTGTGTGATTTTGGAAAAAAGAATATTCCCTCGTAATTAATTAGAATTGGGGACCAAATCATCATTCATGAGCCCCTAGGGATGTGTATAGACTATAAAGAGAGTCAAATCTGGCCATAAATTGTCTAAAAACAACAAAAAACAGGCCAAGGTTGATGATAATGAGCGAGATTGTACATAGACAAGAGAAAAGTGAGCTACAAAGTGATTTGCTTTTCATTGGTATTTTTCTAGGTTAGAATTCCTATTTTGGGATTTATTTTCTTTAATTTAACCATTTTCTAGCAAAAATTATGGAAAAAAATCCGTAATCCAAATGGAAACACAAAAGAAGAGACGCCTGATCAGAGCAAGGTAAAGAAGACACAGAAAAAATAAGGACTACAAAGGTGACAGGGCAAAATGACCACTGTCATGAAGGGACCTCCAACTCGAGAAATCAGCAAAAGTGGTAAAACTGAAGCAACCGAAATCCAAATCAGGAAATTTTCGAGCCTAAACCGCATCTCGCAAAAAGTTATGTCCACAGGTAAAAGATGGAAAAATTTGGTGTCGGAGTCTCGATTACATATAGAGAGGCTAGGCTAAAAATCCCTCATTTGAGTCATTTTCCATAGTGAGAGAGAGAGAGCTCCCTATAGCAGTTTAAACTTCCAGAAGCTCATCCATCGCGCACGGTCACCAGATCGACATCAGATATGTGAGGTATGCTCGTCAACAATGACTCTAAGTGTTGTTTACTTCAGTTAGTCGCAAAACCTCGCCGGCATCACAATCACAACCTGCACACATACGGTAGAATGGTTGTTAGGGAGACCTAGAGGCCACAAAATGGGACCAAAAGTGAAAGGCACAATGCTTATAGCTTAGGGATCGAGCCTATGACCTCAGAAAGCGTGAAGGAAGCCGCTCAGAAAACCCTAATTTAGCAGGACCTGCAAAAGGGCGACAAAACCAAGGTGATCGAAAGTGAGCCAAAATTCATAGACAGCAAGCCAATAACCTCGACAAACCGACTGAAGGGTTAGACTATGAAAAAGTTCGTCAAAACGGAGCCTAAAGTCCCTATCTGACGAAAACTGCACAAAGCGTCACGATACTCTAACGGGCCGACCAAGTGACAAAATTACACCAAATTCAACAAGGAACATCTAAAGGAGGTCAACTACGAGATGGAATGTGTCCACTCAGGAAAAAAGTTCTTCCACTAGGGCAAATGCCGACAATAGGCCAGAAAGACGTCCAAATGGTCGTTCTTGGTGTTTCAAACACCAAAACAACAACTGACTGCTTGGATGGAAGGTCAAAAGGAAGTAAAAGACAGCCGGAATCATAAAAAGACCAAAAGGAACCGTGACCATCACCTAAGTGGTCTACTTCGACTTCAGGACCAATTAAGTGCTGCAAACAGGGAGTACATTCTGCTAAATTGATTAAAACTTGATGTGTGTGTCTAGGAGGGCCTATTAAAACCATGATTGTCAACTAACATCAAAAAACTGGTAAAAATGACAAAGTGCCCAGTCTATGGCGATAGACTTGAACTTACACTTAGACAAGGGAAACTTTGACTTTGGCTTCATGAGGGGTGCTAACAAGGAATGTTAACCACCAATATCAAGTCAAAGTGTAAGAAAAATCTTTTTTGGCCAAAAACTCAATCTATCGCGATAGACTTGCTACAACAATTATTGGGGGGAAAGACTTTTCAAATTTTTACAAGCTAGACTTGGGGAAGCAAATGAAGGTAGTACACCAAATTTGGTGCCAAGATGGACTCATATGGCAAGCTGAGAAAGACATGCAGACAACTCAGAGTCAGAACGGGACATCTCAAAGGCAGACATGTAAAATTTACATGTGAGGGGTCAAGAAACCTTGCATCAACTGGGAGAAGGCAGACAGATGGTCACAAAGCCAAAAAATGACAAACTGGCACTAAGTCCCAGTCTATCGCGATAGACCAAACAGAGGGATACTGGACCATCTTATCAAAAATTTGAATTAGTAGTTGTCTTCAACATGATGCAAGATGACCACCCACTACGTTTGAGCCCAAAACAACACAAAATGAAGGAGATAGACCAACATCTCCTTGAGGGAATTTGGAAAAATGAGAGTTGATCCAAAAAGGGGTCACTTGACATTCATTTGAGGAAGAAATGGGGTCAGATCATCTGCAAGGTATGGGAAACCAATTGGTGGAGTCACAACTGCAAAAAGGGACCCAGATCAAAAAAATGCTAGTCTATCGCAATAGACTGAGAAAAAGTAGCAAATGGACACATTTTGAGCTTTGGCTTATGGAGTGACCTTACATGCCATGAGAGCATACACCACACAAAATTTCAAGGAATTTGGACTTGTTCTCCTTCACCAACAACATCAATTTGAAGCCGCCAAAGTCGCACAATGGAAGAGCTTGTCTATCTGCTAACATTTGATCTTAACTAATCTTGGGATTAAGAAGGCTCATCTAGATGCATGATTAAGTGGTAATCAATTTAGGAGAGTAGTACTATGTTTGTGCATTAACTGATAATTGTGATGACAGGATCAATGGAGGCTTCTCCGGGAAAAAGAAAAGGCAAGAACCTGGCAACGGAAGGGGCAGTACCCTATGCACTTCTACCCAATTCTTTAAAGCTAGCAGCCACCTGGATACCTGCAGATGTGCAACAGGAAGCGGCCTTTCAGATATATCAAGGTTCATATGTGGATGACAAAAGAAACTTAGTGGATACAGTGATGATTCCCAAGGAGGCAGAGAATTACTTGGAAAGATCACCGCAAAGGTCATGGCTCAAAAAAGTTGGCTTGTGGAACTTCGTATCACTACCACTAGTAGGGATAGATTATGGAACTTGCAGAGTGACAGGCATGGATAATGAAGTGATGGAGATCCAGATCACCAAAGAGATCATCAAAGAGGCATTGAAATTGTCAGATCAAGGAGAAAACATGAGAGAAAGAAGGAAAAACCTCATAGTTTACTTGCAAAAGTCCAAACTACCTTCTTTCGAACTCATAGCAAACCCGGAAGTAAGAGAACTGACACAGATCTACAGTCAATGTTTGTTGAGCTACAGCAAAAGCCCGCCAAGATACACTACACCGCACGGGAGCATCTCAACCACACTGACATGGGGTATGGGAATGACCCGTGAGTTCTATATAGATCACGCGTCATATCTGTTTGAAGAAGTGACAAAGCTAAGGCAGGACAGACCCAATTACATTGCAGGAGGAGAAGTCCTAACCAGAGTAATATACCATGCCATAGGCGCAGCAGATCAGTTTCCACCTACCCCTCATCAGAACAACTGGATGGTATTAAGAAAAAATAGCGAAGGCAGATCACAAAGGAAAGTACCAGCATCTATTAACACCATTGGAGGACACAAGCTGGAAAGAGTGACAAGAAGTACACAAGAAAAGATGGAAGAAGAAAAAAGAACTGAAGAGGAAGATGTCCGACTAAAGAAGCGGAAAGCGGAAATGGAAAACAACACCAGGTTGCAGAAGATAGCAAAAATGGAAAGGATGCTAGAAGGGTTTGCTCTAGAAAGATCTTTACCAGGCGATGTAGGCGCCACTTGGAAACCTTCTAGTAGCACTTTCACACTGAGAACGAAGAATAGAAACAACCCAACTTTTGAGTTGGACTGGTTCGAGAGGTACATCCAAGAAAGAAATGTTAGGGATGAACTAGAAGAGGAGGATCTCCAAACTTTGAGAGATCAGCTGAGGCCAACTTCGTGTGATCAGGAAACACCGCCGCCATCTCCAAGGCCAGATATAAGTGAAAGGCAATCTAGCCCATCTGCTGAATCTACTTCGCATTCAGAAAACTCACATCGTGATGACAGAGTTCACACACCGCCCAGTGAACAGGAAGAAGAGGAGGAAGAAGAAGAAGGAACAGATAGACACCCAAACACTGGAGCCATATCACAAAGTGATAAAGGCAAGAAAAAGGAGGTGGATCAGACTAAAGATAAAGCTTCTTCCTCTCCAGAAATTGAGCTGGAAGCTACTATAGATGAAGATTTGCAGTCAATGGCGACAATACTAAACCGAACAAGATTGCACAGTCAATGGTTAATTGATCAGAACTGGTCCAACAAAATGAAGCTACAAAAAACTGATGAGGAAGTTCTGAGACTGCAAGAGCAAAGGGAGGACACTCTAAAGCAGATCAGGATCAAAGATGCTGAAATATTGGGGCTCAAACGCACAGTAAATCTTCTCAAAGACAATTTACAGGATTCAGAAGACTTCAATGCCATATGTGAAGATACAATAAACGTATTCCTTGAAGATGTCAGTGACAGAGACGAACACATCCAAAAGTTGGAAAAGGAAAAGCAAGATGCGTTGGAGACCATCAAAAGTTTGCAAGTCGTCATCGATGACTTACAAATTGAAGTCAAAGATTTGAGAGTAGTAACAGATATCCAAGCAAGAGAAATCGAACGCGCTAAGAAGCAAAAAACGTCGCTACCAACAACACCAGTAGTCCACCTAGAAGAAGAAGTGGCTTCACTAAAGAGGGAGCTGGAGTTGGAAAGAAAACATCGTTTAATGATTGCTGAAAGTGCGCTTAGAGCAGAAGATCAACTACAAAGACAAATTTCAGACTTGCAAAGTGAACAACAACAAGGACCAGCTCTTGACAGTGAAATGGAAAGCATTGTTTCCAAATCACTCAGAGAAGAAAATGAAAACTTGCACATCAGGTTAAAGCAGTTAGAGGAATCTGCCGCTAAAAAAGAAATGGAATTTCAAGCTCTACAAATCAATAGTAGAACAATGGCCGCACAAATCGCAAGTCTACAAAGTGCAGGGCAACACCAAGGACAGGTACGAGTGCACATGGAGCCAGCAACAACGAATTTGGCTGGACTCGCCAAAGTATATGGGGGTCAAGATGAGTACGAGGATGATTCAGATGAATAGGAGGCACCAGATACGCAGATGGATCAAACCGGCTCCAAAGACCAAGAGACAGAAGAAGATTCAGTCACGAAATTGGAAGAGCAGAGGCTGGCCGAGTAGATGGAAAAACAAACAGAAATGATATGGTACAAGGCTATGCAACTCGAAAAGGAGTTGCTACAAGGGCTTTCCAGATCGGGCAAAACGCAGCAGAGCTACAGAAGGAATGGAATGCACCTATGTTACCCTATGCTCTGTTGAAGTACGAAACTTCAACACATCAACGGAAGCTCGAAAAAGAAGAACAAGTGCTAGTGTTTGAAGGAGAAGCACATGATAGGGAACAGCAAAATAGAATAGTGGATAGCCAACCAAAGTGGAGTCATCAATGGCTATTGGATCACCCTAATAACCTGATCCACTTAGTCAACGCACCACTTGAGCTGAGGAATGACATAACATTTTGCCCCACTCCCCGAACATACACCTACAGCCAACATAAAGCACTACAGAGCGGAAATCCGACATGGCTGAATTATCCAGTAATGCCAGGGCCAGTATAGGAAGAGAGAGAATATCCGGTTCTTACATGGTGAAAACCCTACAGGGCGCCATAGCAGAATTCGAAGGCTCTCCTGACCTATCCTACAAGATGCTATGCAAGATAGCTCGAACATTTTTGGCCTGTCTCACAGTCTTCTCAGAAAGCTGGACATCAGATACTAAAAGAAGCACCTCAGAGTTGTCATATGATCTAAGTGGGACAACTACAGAGCCAGTATTGTATGCCTATTTCAAACGGCTGATGTTTCTGCCAAGCTACCATCTCCAAACCTTTGAAAAAGCATTTTACACGGACTTCTTCATGTACAAGTCAAAAAAATTTGGCCCATTAATGGCAAGTGAGTCTATGTGCTATGATGCGTTTCTACATCAAATCACCCAAGAAAGGCGACAACGACAATGAAGACAAAGACGATCATGTTGTGGTAGACATGAATTAGTACGGGGGGAGTGTTAAAGCCCCATTGGTCCAACTGTTGTAATGAGCCCATCTTGTACAACATATCAAATTCCATTTTTTTTTGTCAAAGATGTCTTATCATTTTGATCCATTCGTCTGGATTATGTAAATATTAGTCAGTTAGTCAAGACTCAGATTTATTCCCACTTGTAATCATGAGCAAGAGAACCCCATGTACATTTTTGAGCTAAGGTGACTAAAGTATAAAAGTCACCTTAGAACCATTTTTTGAAAAACATTTTTTTGAACATTAATCCTGTGTCGTACAATTCTGAGAGGGAGAGAGAGAGAGAGTGAGTGTGTCTTATCCTCTTCGCTACGGGCTTCTCCCTCACCGGATTCACGACGCGACTACACCATCGCGGTAGTCTCTCCGAGAGCTACACGCCCACGCCACGCATTCGCCGTTTCGAGTTGATCGCGATCGATTCTTCCTCGAGCTTGTTTTGCTTGTAAGTAGCACAAACGGTATCTGTTTTCAATAATCAAGTGCTTCATGGAATGAGAAAGAGATTAGCTACACATAGATACAGATAAAATTAAGTTTCGCCACTTTTGGATTATGACCTGTTGGTCCATCGCGACAGGATTCGAGATAGCTAGGGTTCAAATCTGGTGAGATTAGACTTATAGGTAAGTATGTCCTAGTGAGAGGATGATGCCTAGTAAGCTTGATGCGATTCCGAGTTCACTGGACGTGTAAACGGTGTTGTGAGCGTTTAGGGATAGAGTGGGTTGCATTCTACCAAGGTTAGTGATTGATGCATCATAAAAGTTCATATGTGTAGATTGGTCTCAGCCTGACAAGCTAACGAGATTGCCTACGTGCACCTGCAGGTTAGTCGTGTCATCGGATGATAAGTATGTTGTCTGTGTCATGCTCGTGAGTATGAACAGGGGAGTAGTTTTACCCTAAAACAATCACCTTGTCAACACCTAAGGTACGCAACTCTAGTGGTTAGAACAAAACTAGTATGGATAATAACAATAGGCCAGAAGTCTTTCCTTTCTGTTTCTTGAAACACATGCATTTAAACATGTACATTGATAGGAAGATATTCTACCAAAAAAATATTTTTTTCCAATTTGGAGCAAAGATTCTTGATGAAATCCTTACATCCCCATGTCCCATCATCTTGCCCCTTCACAATTACTACCACTCTTTTGATGTAAGTATCTTTATTCTATTATAGCCTCGCGCTTTTCGTAGTTTCTGCTCAAGTTTTCACCAATGTATAAACCTTTATGAATCATTAAGTCATTCCAAAATAACAAAAAAGGTTTGTAATTTCGTTCTCTTTGATTTACCACGATGGCAAGTGTATCTTTTCTTACATTTAGTGGCAAAAAGTGAGAAGACATCACCATTGACGTTTTTGATGACTTTGACATCGCTTGTGTGGTTTCCAACAAGGATGACGATGCCCAACCGCTGCGAATCTTTCCTCTACTGATAAAAGTAGAGGCCAAGTCTTGGTACAATGTTTTGCCCCAAGCTACCAAGAATGCATGGGACGTACTATGTGCAGCCTTTGTGAAGAGGTTTGGTAGAGGCACAACCTCAGAAAATTTATGGCAGTTGTTGCTGACAGAGTTAAAGTAGGGTTGTCTTCTAGAGTATGCCACTTACGAATCCAAGTTTATGGATTTGTGGGAGAGATGGGCTGCCTCACTAGAGGAAGGTGAAGAAGCACCTCCTTTCTTGAAAAAGGACCCTCTCATTGATGGCCTCAGGTTGCCGCTTAAAGAGAAGGTGAAGGGGAGTGTTGGAATTAGGGTTGGAGAGAAATGCACACAGCTTGGAGAAGATGAAGGAAGCTCAAGGCACACAATAGAGAGTATGTTACTTAGTGTGAAATGGAAAGACAGATAGCCCTAGAGTGATGGGCGTATATACAATGCATGGGGGGAAAAACCTCCTAAAGAGGGAAAAAATGCCCCGGCAATCCTAATGTGTTCACACACATCACTACCACATGTATATGGTAACAAATCCCCTCTGCAGTGATGCGGTGAACGAGAGCTGGCACATGAGTAAAGGGAACTGCTATGCCCTGAGTACATGATCAGTCCACAAAGGGGAGTAAGCCCATAACTTTGCGGACAACTTCAAGCTTCTCACGAGACAATGCCTTTGTGAAAAGATCTGCAAGGTTGTCCTGTGTTGGCACATAAGCCAAGCTGATCTCTCCTGCTGAGAGCCTCTCCCTGACATAGTGGTAATGCACCTTAATGTGCTTTGTGCAAGCATGAAAAACTGGGCTCCTCGCAACTGCCAATGCGCTCTGACTGCCAGTGTAGATAGTGTTGGCAGTGTCCTGTCCAACACCCAAATCAGCCATAAGGTGTCAAAGCCATACACACTCAACTGTAGCTGTGAAGAGCCTTGTACTCATCCTCACAACTCGAAGTGGCCACAATAGGTTGCTTCTTGCTCAACCATGATATACGTGAACTTCCAAGCATGAAACAAAAACCACTTGTGGACACTCGCGTGTCAAAACAACCAGCCCAATCTGAGTCCGAAAAAGCATGTAATTCTGGCGGCAATGATCCCACCTTGGGGTAAAACAAGCCAAGATGTAAAGTGCCACTAAGGTAGCGAAAAATCCTCTTGACAACCTGCCAATGCTTAGACCCTGGGATAAATATGCTGACCTGTGAGACTCCAAATTGAATATCTGGCCTCGTGTTGCATACATAAATGAGGCAGCCAATAGCGTTTTGGTAAAGAGTGACATCAGCAGGATCGCAAGCATCATGTATGCTTAACTTCAAACTTGTTTCCATGGGAGTGGCAATAGGTTTGCAATCCTCAAGTCCAAACTTACATAGCAATGTCTTTATGTAACTTTTCTGACACAAGGAAATACCACCATCACACTGCTTTAACTGTATACCCAAGTAATGATGCAACAACCCCAAATCTTTCATCTTGAAAGTAGCATTCAAATAATCCTTAATTTCGGCAATATGTCTCTCATTTGGTCCAGTGATCAGCAAATCATCAACATAAAGGACCACAATGAGAAGTACATCACCCTCACGCTTTACATACAATGTGCTTTCTGCTGGACTATTACGAAAGCCTTGTTTGACCAAATGAGTGTCATCTTTCTCATACCAAGCACGAGGAGATTGTTTCAACCCATACAAAGACTTGTTACATTTGCACACTTTGTCTGAATCTTGTCCTTTTATGACAAAACCGCGAGGTTGCATTACATAAACTTCCTCAAATATGTCACCATTCAAGAAAGCAGTAACAATGTCTGATTGATGTACATCCCAACCAAAATGAGCTTCCAATGCACATAGAAAACGCACACTAGTCATACAACAAGTGGGGGCAAAAGTCACTTCATAATCAATGCCTTTTTGTTGTGCATAACCCTTTGCAACCAGTTGAGCCTTATGGCGATCGATCTCACCATCCGGCTTGCGTTTCAACTTGTAAACCCACTTCGTACCAATGGCCTTTTTTCCAGGGGGTAAATCACGTAAAGTCCATGTGTCATTTTCTATAAGTGCATCATATTCTGATTGCATGGCAGCCATCCAATTTTCTGAATTCTGTGCTTCATCAAAAGACAGAGGCTCCTCAACATCATGTAAGCTAGACACAGCCAAAGCATAACAATCTGATGCATAAGATGCATGGCGAGAGCCTGAACAAGTACGACTAGACAAAGGTCCATCCAATTTACTGTCACGCAAAGCGTGCACCAGCCATTTTGGCATACCTCGAGCCTGCTCATTTTCAGCCCTTTCATCATCAAGTACATCATGTACATCTGCATAAGTAATAGGCTGATCTAAAACATTTTTAGAAACCCCCATAGGCTGTACATTTGCCTCATTGGAACGGTCATAAAGTGGTCAAAATTCTACTTTGGCCATATAGGGAGGATCTAAGTGTCTCAAGGATTCCAGATCTTTTTTCAAAAGTAAATTTGGACCTTGTTTGGCCTATTTACCAAGCAAAGACAAGAGTTGTCAGACATCCTACTCTTGGAGTGCACTAGAAGCTTATGCAGCCCAAATCTTGACCTATTGGCATCCAAATTCAAATCTAAGCATACCATTGGATTGTTGAGCACTAGGAGAATCTTGGGATCAAGTTTGGACAAAATCTGAGCAGTTAGACATCCTACGCATAGGATGTCTCCAGCTTGATTTAGGACTCCAAACCAACCTATGAGCACACCACTATGATCAGCACATCAAGGAGAAGCTGGGGTGAAAATTTCAAGTCATTCTAAGCAAAAAGACATCCTATGCGTAGGATGTCTCAAGGCCATTTTTAGGTTCAAATGAAATTCTGAGCATACCATTGTGTTGCTGGACTTAAGGGGAGTCTCTCGACCAAATTTTGTTAAATTATGAGCATATAGACATCCTACGCGTAGGATGTCTCTAGGCCAGTTTTAGGGTCCAACTGTAATTTTGACCATACAGAAGTGTTCACAGTGTCATAAAGATCCCAAATATTCTTTTAAAATTGAATTTGGACTCATTTTGACCAGTCTAAACTGCATTTCACTGTTTTTGCCATAACTTTCACAAAGGGTATTGGATCGGAAAAGTTTTTATATCAAAATGTAGCCTGAGAGCGACTCTACAGATCTTAGGTCAACTTTGAAAAAAACGTCGTTTGAGGTCTCAAAATACATCCACAAGTTAGGGGTGTCTGAAAGTGACAATTTGCGAAAATTGTGATGAAACGGTTGCGGTTTTGGACATAGTTTCGACTTTTCCCTAACCAAAGAACTTGAACACAGTGGAATAAGTCTACTTGAACCAAGAAAAATCTCTTAAGCCCAGAAATCATGTCTACCCTAGATTCAAACGCAGCTTACACAAGCTTGGAGATCCCGACGATAGAGGAATATCCTCCCACAATGGATCTTCCAAACTTGCAATTGATAAAGATCCATCTTGTTGAGAGAGTTTGGATGATTGGTCATGAGAGTGAAGGCCTATATAGATACATTGACGACAATGAGGTCAATCTTTATAGGTGCTTAGATCCATACCTAGAAGAGATAACGGATTACAAGCTCTTATATGTCTACACATACGGAGTCGACTGTCAATGGAGATCTATAGTTGTTGACAAGTATGGACGAGAATACAGAGTTGTAGAAAGCAGAAAACCACAAATTGTACTAGAAAGAGGTGGATATTTGGTCAATGAAGGACCACAAATGCCTCCACCAAACACGAGAATTCCTATAGGAATTCCAAGAAGAGAGCCACCAGGATTCCCTTCAAGAGCGATAATGAGAGAAGGATTGGGAGAGTCTCTGGTTAGACTTGTAGACAATCGACGAGTTAGACCATCCCTAGTCCAGAAATGGGTAAACAGAAAATACTTCGGAGATAAAGATCCGAGAGATCACGTAACGGCTTTTAAAAGAGTGATTAGAGCAGAGGAAGTTTCAGAGTTTGCGACACAATTTGCGGGATTTGGACTGACTCTAGAAGATGATGCAGCTGCATGGCTCAACTAGGTGGAAAAATCGGATTTTCAGACTCTAGATGAGCTGTTTGAGGAGTTTATTGAAGAATTTTCGCCAAAAGGCATTGCTCACAACACGGTCTCGCAAATCCATAGATTCAAATAGAAAGAGAATGAATCAGTACGCAAAGAATCATTACGGCTCAAGAGATATGTTAGGCTCTGTCCGAGAGCGGAATTACCTACGCAAGCACGACTGATGCTGATCTTTATCCAGAGAATGAGACATGCGGGCCTTCAGAAGGATCTGCATATGATACGGAGGATGACGCTAAACGAGTTGATCAAAGAAGCTCTTTATCTAGTGGATAACTGTGAGGCATACAAAGAAAACGACTTAAAGAGTCAAGGAGATGACACATCCTCTCAACACAGTGTTTCACAAATAAGTGAGTCCATTGCCAAGCCAACGGGACCTATTGATCAAGAAAAGCTTAGCGACGATTTGGTCAAGAGGTTGATTCCTCTTGTATGGTCTGATTCGGGAGAGCCAAAGTGGTGTGAAATTGAGAGAAAATGGACGAACCATACGGAGGAAGAGTGCTATTATAGCATGGAAAATGCTAGGGAGATGTATGTACAACTTGTTCCAGAAGCACCTACTCCACCTAGATACATTACGGGGAATGCACCAAGACCAGTAGGAGTTTTAAGGCCACATCTTGTCTTAGGACAACAACCTCCGCTGCCAGGTGCTAGAATGCAGGTAGACATGAGATACATGCCAATGATGGAAGCATCAAATAAACCAACTCCAGTACCAGCTACAATGTGGTATAGCAACCAAAGTGAGTACTACCCTTCGGAGCAACAAAATGTGAGAGAAACACGTGGAGTGGTGAGGCCGGTACAACCTCCACCTCCTCAGTTTCAGTCGAAAGAAAGAAGGTATGAAATGGACAGAAGGACATTGAGATTCATTGCAAATAGCGGCTTATCTAGGTCAAAGCTTTCTTATAGCCAAGAGGAAATGCTAAAAGATTCTCCTCAATCAGAGACAGATTGTCACAAAAGTCGTGAAAACCACTTGGTCAAACAATGTCCTCATACGGAAATCACTGAAGTAAATGCCTATTGTCTTGAGTGTGGAATCACTCACTTGATCCCCGATTGCCCGAAAAACCCAAACCAAATCAGGAAAATCATGAAAAATGTATTAGGGATCGTTCAGCTCCCTAGTAGCTCAGAAAATGAAAATGTTGTACCAGTTCAAGTGGTTACGAGAGCTGATGAGAATCCAAAGACAAAGAACACGGAAAGTGACATGAGTCCAAAGACAGATGATGGACCAAAGATAGACGCACCTAGTCAGAAAACCAAGAGAAAACGAAATAGTTAGAAAGCTAGAAAGACTAGGATGAAAGCACGCAGGGAACAAGAGAAAAAATCCCTAGCTGAGAAGCTTACCAAAGCTGAGGAGAAGATAAAACAACATGAGGAAAAGGAGGCACCTTCTCTTACACAGATGGTTAAACCTCTAGAAGAACCATCCACGGATGAGAAACCGAGAAGTTCCAGTTCAGGAGGATCTGTGTTGGCAGAGAAGGTTAATGAGACATTAGATGCCCTCTTGAAAGCCTATGATGTGAGGCTAAAAAACAACCAAACCCAAGAACACAGGTGGATGAAATATCCCTATGCGAAACTAGAAAAGCAAAGGTCTGAAATGTGCCAGAAAATGATTCAAACAGCCCAAGCTTTACTCGAACCACCAGTTGCAAAACCTGAGGATGTGATCCGTGTCATGCCTACACAAGTAATCCCACCAAATCAGGAACTAAAAGAGCCAGATTCTAGTCATGAGCACAGACCAAACCTCAAAGACCCAGCATTAGAACCAAGGATAGTACTGAATACCATGGATAACTTTTCCGAGGGATTTCACCAAGCTATACCCGAGGATTGTAAAGAGATAGATGGTCTTGACAAATTGTGGAAACAAGTCAGAGAGGCCAATGAAGCCGATGACCTAAGAAGACGAGTAGACAAGACTAAGACTGGTGATGAAGGGGAGTGTTTCTACCACCAATAGAGGAATTTGAGACTGGATCTCCAATGAATCTAGACGTGCGATCGTATTGGGGCAACAAAGGATCTGTACAATCTATGGATAGTCAACCTCATTTGCTAAGAACATTACTGTCCTACATGGGAGAGTACGAGACCAAGTCAGATGTGGTTGCAGTCCCATCACAGAGACTGTCTCCCAACAAGGCCATCGATTCAAAGGGGCTAGTAGATATTCTATCTACCCCAGTCACCTGTACAATAATGTTAGCTGAGTTGCTTGGAATAAGACCAAACATGTGGGCTAATGTGGGTAAATGTCTACAGAAATTTTGGTGTAAAAACCCCAATGAATCAAATCGAGGAAGGCATCAAAGAGCTTGAAACGCCTCAACTAAATACTAGGCCAGTGCCATTAAACAAGGTAGGCGAGTATTACGAGGGAGAAGATGGAAACACCACCCTTCCTATGGAATTCAATAATGTAAAAACCATGGTAATCCTTGACAGTGGAGCTGGTGTGGCCATTGCAAACAAAGAGGTTTGGAAAAAATGGGGAAAACCTGCCTTGATATCCACACGAATGACCCTACAACTTGCAGGAGGACACAAGGAAAAGCCCCTAGGACTGCTAGAAAAAGTACTTGCTTGTTGTGGTTCGACAAAGTTACAAGCATTGCAACAGATGAAGCCGAAATGATAGCAAAGACCACATCGCCATCGACGATCACGTCATGTCGGGGACGGCATGAACGCGGAAGGGGGGAGTGTTAACCGCTGGGTCAACAACACAACATAACTCAAGTTTCGTACCAAAGTCCTATCTTTTGCGAGTTATGAAATTCTGTGGATTATGGCTATAAACGTTATTTGTAATGAGTAGTTATTCTAGTTTCAAAATTTGGGGTGCAATGGCACTTCCAGATTGTAAATAGAAATCCATTTGACCCTTTCAACCCCATTTTTGGTTAAACCTAAGGTAGCCTTAGTATATAAGGTACCTAGGTCATTTTGTAAAGGAGACTTTAATCATAATTAAAACTTTAGCACTGCCGTCTACTGTGTGTGACAGAGAAAGAGAGTGAGCGTGAGCTTTATCCTCTAGCTATGCCCGGCTCGCTCAACACATTGGAGATCCAACTGCACCATTGTTGTAGGCTCGAGGAGAGCTACGCGACAACGCCAAGCATTCCACGCGAGACGAAGCGCACACGCCGCCACATCTACGAGCTATTTGTGATGGTAAGTGTATCAAACGATGTCTGTTTTCTATGTGCTAGTAGTCTATAAAATCGTGGAGACATAAGCTACGCATAGATACTCATAAATTTGAGTTTCGGGCACTTTCAAAATTTTGCTCTATCATCCTACGCGTTTTCCGCAGATGGGTTTAGAGTTAGGGTTTTGAGTGTAGAAGCTTAGGGACAGGTGTATCCTAGTGAGGGGATGGTGTTCCTTAAGTTTCGTACAAATCTGGCATGATTAGGTGAGTTACCTTCCGTATGTGTTGTTGGAGGCTCGCCATAGCATAGGCAATCTCCAACAAAATCCATCAATCCGGAGAGAAAGAGCATGACCCGGCTAGGGCTTGGAGGCATCACACAAAGAATGTGCAAGAGCGTCATCAGATGCAAAGATTGAGAGGATTCAAGAGGGTGCATCCTCCAATACAAATAGAAATCATCCCAAATCAACTAATGCTAATCGCACATCAAGCATCAATTTCAAGCAATCATCTATACACATCAAGCAACGAAGTGAAACACACTAATCTTGGAATATCTCAAGCACAACTCTAATAACATGCATTGACGATTAAGCACACAAGATCGCATTCAAGTCGGCCACCCCAACCATGCCCATCATGGTGTCCAAATCAAGTCACACATAATCAATTTAAGATCAAGGCTTCTTAAACCTACACACACACAAGCACACCATTAGAGGACAACTCTAATCCCTCAATCACGAGTATGCCCACTCCGCTTAATCGAGAGAGTAAGATAAGGACTCCACTAATCAAAGTAGCTTAGCATAAGTAAGAGTTATATTAGAGAAGATCAACACTTCAAAACAATGAAGGAAAGTAGATAAACATGATTGACAACATAATGAATACTAGATTAATTAAGAGAGGATTACACTAATTACATGTTATTAGTACTAGCCTTCTAAGCATGGGCATTAAGCTCAAAGGCTAGGCCATCAAGACCTCCTCTAGGGAGAGAGTTATCAAAAGGACCACTCCAGAATGACCTCTCATTAAGCATAGGGATCTTTTATAGTTTTGGGCCTCAAACCCTTCAACTATGGGATAAAGTGAGCTCTCTAGCCTAGACTCATACAACTTTGGAACTCCTAAATGAGCCCAAGCCCTATACAATGAAAAGTAAATATTGTGTACATCCATAACATATCCACAACTTGGTGCATAATTTTTGTAGCCGTTAGCCGCTTCTAACATTCCCCCCTTCCTAATTTTGCGCACATCCTCGTGTGCCGGTGAAGCAAGACACGGTGACATGGTAGAAAGCAAGTCCAAGGAAGAAATGTTGATCTGCAAAACATAAGAACAAGTAATGAGCATCAAAGGCCACCAATAATGAATAAAACATGAGTCATAAATGAACAATCATGCAAAGTGATTTTTTGCTTCTAAAAGATGGGTCAATCATAGTCAAGACAACATAAAGCAAAAAAATACTCAAACTATTGTGAAGATTAAACCACTTGAAATTTCAGTTTTATGCATGAAACACAAGCAATCAATTATGACCCTATGCTAATGCAAGTGCATAAACCTACTAGCCTCAAAAATATGTGAACAATCTTAATAAATCATTCAAGTCTATCATGTCTATGGTCTATAAAAAAACTCCTAATCTATTAGTACATTGTCAAAGCTTTTTGAAGATCATGGAAGTTTTGATTTAGTCATTCATTGAACATTTAAAGCACAATCACAAGGCTACCACCCCAAGGCAAGTCTAGGTGCAATTATCAGCTCCTTGAATCCTTAAGAAGGTGTTCCAAAATCCTACTAGCTTACCAAGGCGATGACTAACCCTTATCAACCCAGGGCATCGGTTTAGGGCCTTGACCAAGCAAGCCAAGGTGATTCCCCTCGCCTACCAAGTGCCAATAAGGCGCTAGGCCTCACATAGACACAAAATAACATAGAATTTTTATTTTCATGTGCCTTAGTAGCATTGTTGCTACTTTTTTGGACACTTCTTTGATTCATGGTTCATTTCTTAGCACATTTTTATTGTTTCCTTTATGAGATGTTTATGGAAATTGGACTAAAAAAGATTAAAGCCTATTCATAGACCTAGGCCATGACAAAAATGAGGGGAATATTACGACTATCACAAAGAATCTAGGACTAGCAAGAAATGAACCTACATTAACCTAAGGTCAATGCCAATTACCTATGATTAACATACATAAAACCTAATTTTTTGATGAGTTTAATTTTCACAAAGTAGAGTGGTGAAACTTAACGATGCCTAGCTTTCTAACATGAAAATATCATAGCTTAGAAGAAAAATTTCACTTAAACCAAGCAAGAGAATGAAGAGATGAACAAAGAGCAAAATCATGGAATGATTACACCTATTCATGCTCTTTGAGCATTCGTGAGCAAGCATCCTTTGTGTAGCGAAGTCTCTTGATCTTTTTTTATTTGCAAAAGAAGCCTTTGGAAGCTAAGTGTAAACACAAGCTACAAAAGCCAATTATTGAAATCCAAAAGCACACAAAAAACATTAATGAAAACCTAAAGCTAGGGTCTTGCATACCCGAATTTGCCAAAGGGAAAAAAGTGCCTTTGGTTATGCACATGATGCTCTAAAGTAGATATTTTATGCATACATAACAACCATGAGAGATAAAATGAGCTTCTACATAAGCAAATAGTACAAATTCAATTATCTCTCATGCATGATTCAAAGTTGATTAGTTTCTAGCTCATTTGAAGTATGGAAAAAACAATACAAGAGCTGAAAATAATGCATCTATTGAATGAAATGAAGTGGCTCTCGAAAGCCGAATTTTACATTTTAAAGATTTTCAAAAATTTGGCTAACAACTAGCTCAATAAATTTTATAATTTTAGAGCACACTCTATGAGCTAGAGATGACTGCAACTCGATGAAATGAAAATGAATGGCTCTTAATAGCCAAATTTGTGCTTGAAAGCTCAAATAAGTTGGCTAAACACTAGCTCAAATGAAAAAAATTTCATTTTTAGACCAAGCTATGAGCTAGCATTACAACTTTAATCCAAACATTTGGAATGGCTCTAATTAGCCAAATTTTGTAATTTGCAATGATGACCCTTTCTTGGATCATTTGGAATCACACTCTTGCACACAACCCTTCAAAATTAGCTCAAATCATTAGTGCATGAAAATGTTCTACACAGACACCAAGCATCAAGAAGTCATGCTCGATCAAAACCTCAATCTCTATTCAATGGATGCCACATACTCAATGCCCGCATGCTCTCATGTAACAAATTTAGCGTAAGTAAATTGTCACTTGTCCAATTTTATGTTTTTCATGAGTGATCTGATCCCACATGAACATGTTGTGATCTCAATGAAGCAACTTAAGATATTTTTCACTAGCCTTTAGTGCCAAGATAAGATATTCAAGGTCAAACATGCCCTATCATGTCAGCTTAGTAAAGACTTCTTTGAAGGTCAAAGACGCGCAGGAACACTCCCTATGAGAATCCAAAAAAGAAAGAAAATACTTTTTTTTTTTTTTTTGCTGTAGTCAAATGTTCTCGATGCATTGCTGAGGAGCCGAGGGTTTTCCGCTGCTGAGAGGGCACATTCAACAGGTTATGAGAGACTCAGCGCTAATAGCAGTAGGTTAAACTGGCGGAATCCGGGAGATTGGCCAACCGGGATTCGACTGGGAGTAGTGGGCCCGAGAATGGTGGGTCCCAGGTCGTGCAACAGGGAATGTTAGCAGCGAACAATGAGCAAGGCGGGAGGATATTGGAGGTAGGAAGTACTCTTAGCCTTTGGGTCAGCCTTGAAGGAGCTCTCGGAGCTAGTAGGAATGGCAATGTTGGCAAGGTCCTGAAGCATTCCAGTACGCACACCTCTGCAAAGTTTCTTGGAGTAAGTCTGCAGCGAGTAGAGCAAGCAAGGTTTGGGGCAGGGCAGTAGGAGCTAGCGGCCTAGTTTGCGTGTGTGTGTTGATGCGCGCCATTCTCGACAGCCCTTGTGTGTGTTTGACTTGTAGTAAACTGCAGCGCTTTTATTGCATTTTGAGCGTGCATTGTGAAGGTCAGATAAAAGGGAGAGAGGACGAGAATCCAGCAGAGGCAATGGGCATAGACTCTCGAGTCGCACGATGAGAGTTCTCAGAATCATCGTGGGGTCAATGGAAAAAGACAAAAGTGCAGTGTGTGTGTGTGGAGGTTTGCGGGCTACAAGCCAAGCTTGGCAGGTAGTAGCTGTGAGGCTGGATCTGAGAGTAAACCGGAGGGTCCCAACATGTGGGTGTGGTTAAAGCAAGAGATCAGGATTCAGGAGTGAAGCGGGCAAGTGGTTCTGGTTGAGCTGAGGGAGGTTGCATACGACCCCGCCAACCAAGTCAATGAGTGTGTGTGTTTGTAAAGCCGCGTGCGGGCCATAGGGAGCCATAAGACTCGCAAAAAAAGAGGTGCAGCACGAGGGTTTGGGTAGGAGACAAAGAAGTGTGGTGAGTACTACAAGCCAAGCCAAAAGTGGTGCTCGCCAGTGTATGCATTTGTGTGTGTGTGAGATTCTAAAAACAACTCTCTTTGGGGCTTGTTCCCACAGCCACAAGTGTCATGAAGAGAGTGTATAATGCACACACAAATTATTGGGATGCGAATTTCAATGAAACACTTAGATTGACTTCTTTTGATAAGCTCAAAGTTTTGAATACATTCTTAACACAGTCGATCATGCATACTCACTATGTAATGAGACATTCCATATCATAACATAAGCTATCACCACTACATACTTAATCATTTTCTCTTCCAAATTGCTTCAACTAAAATGTATGTATGTCCATTACTCGAATTCAAGTTTGATTGTGGCTCAATTTTCTTTTAGTTGAGCAATGTAGATCCAATGGAATCCTTTTATTGCCAAGTTCAAATTTCATTAGCAATCTTTGCAATGAGTTGGCAAGTCAATTGTTTAAAATCATCCAAGCCCATTGACTTGTCATTTTGGCTCGCAATATTACATGGTCACGACTATGGAATGGTGCATGTCCTTCAATGGTAATACATATATAATTATCCCCGATTGCATATCATTTGAGTAATCTACACTTGTCATAGGAACAGAATAATAGAGATAGAAAACAAAAGGTAGAGAAAGAGATCTTTGTGTTGATGAATCTTTGCAGACTTTTGATACAACAGAGGAGCAATTGAATATGGGCGCACTCCATTGTACGGAGCTCGAACCTCCCGACCACCCCCGAGCTTCAGTCCGCTTGCATGCAGCGTCTCACTCGCACTCACACTCTCACTCGCACTCGCACTCGCACTTGCAGAAGAGGAGATCTGTGAATGATCCCCAAACGCACCACCCGTCGTGCTTTTATCCTTCTTTTCCTCGAAAAGCCTGCACGATTTTCGTACCAAGTATATCCGCGAGAATAATATAAGAACGTGATCGCTAAAGGTTAGATTTCTATCATGACACTTTGCACAGATCCTGTTTCACACATTGATTTCTGCATCGCCTTCATAATATCAATTGCAATAGTCTACCATGAAGAAACAATCCACTTCTTGGTTGATAGCAGGGAGAACTGTATGATGTTGTATGTCTGTCTGTCCCTGTGTATACTACACTGCTGCTGCCTTCTGTTTGTTTTGATCATAACTTTTACAAACGAACTCAAAACAGAGCAATCTAGGTACGCAAAACAACGAGAATAGGTATGGTCTACAAGGCTACGCAAACAAAATTGCGAAAAACGTCTTTCTTTGGCTGAAAACACAACTTTTAGGTCGCGACTCCTAAAAAATCTATTTTTTGGTCTCCACTACTTTTTCAACTTATTTTAAGCCTACCCATGCATTTTAAGCTAAAATACATTGATATTAATAAAAATCTCAATTTTACTGTTCATAGACAGACTATCTGTTATTCATTAATCTTTATCAAATACGTATTTAGTGTATTGTTTAAAAAAAGAATATATGTTCTCTCTTAATATCTCAAACTCATTCATATAAGCTCTATTTAATAGACTATTCAACAATCTTTCAAATCGTGCTAAATGAAAGATGTGCCCTACTACATTCTTTTCGACTTTAAGAACTTCAAAGATTAGTCATTCCAACATGATGTATTTACCAATCCTTTGGGTCTTGCAATCATCATGATTGAAAACGGAGATCAATCATTCATCCCTAATTTGGACATTGAATGCCATACATCAACTATTTGGCCAAATTATTCATCATAATTGGTAAAATTACCAATTAGTTATTCACAATTTAGGCATAATTGGTCATTACTTAGGCACACACACCTAAATTTAGACCGTCGATTTATGCAAAAATTTCATTAAACACTCATTGCATTTCATCAATTGCACACTTGATCGCACATATATGAGTATATACATGCTAAATTAACTCAATTTTAATAAAAAATTGATCCAATTTTAACTCAATTTAGCATTGCACACACACAAAAATTAGGTGCACAAATCCAATTTTTTTGCTCAATTAGCAACGAAATTAGGCCAATTCCTAATGCTTGCACACACATTTCTTGCCAAATCATCAATCTACAAGCATTTAGGTGTCCTATTTGATTACAATTTCATTCCAATTTCATCAAATTAGGCATAAATTCCATCAATTAGGCGCACACACCTAATTTTAGCAATGATTTAGCAACTCAATGGGATTACCTTAATCAATCAAAAATTGAACGGAGTAGGTCAATCCACTTACAATTGATTGCATCCAAGCTAAGCCTTGCTCCACGTGATGATTCCATCATGCACACACATGTGTGCAACTCCGATTCGGTCCAAAATTGATCAAAATCAACACTCAATCACATGATTAGGCATAGATGAGAGAAATTAAGAGTGATGATCCTCCTCAAATAAGGGGATTTAGCATACATTTCAAATCAAAATTAGTGGTTAGATTAGCATGGAATTAGTACAATTAGCACAAAATTAGCATGAATGGGATGCAAAATTAGTGAAGGTTAGTGAAAAATTAGCAAAATCAAAAGAGAATTTAGGGGTTTTTGGGGTGAAATGACTCTATACACATCCAATTAAACCTAATTACACTACACACAATTCAAATCCTACCTGATTACAAGAAATCGGTAATCAAATTACCCTTATCTTTTGCAACCTCAAGTCCACTAGCTTAGGCAACCTGTCCCCTGCAACGGCGCCAATGTTAGAGGCTCGCCATAGCATAGCCAATCTCCCACAAAATCTATCAATCCGGAGAGAAAGAGCATGACCCGGCTAGGGCTTGGAGGTATCACACAAAGAATGTGCGAGAGCGTCATCGGATGCAAAGATTGAGAGGATTCAAGAGCATGCATCCTCCAATGCAAATAGAAATCATCCCAAATCAACTAATGCTAATCGCACATCAAGCATCAATTTCAAGCAATCATCTACACACATCGAGCAATGAAGTGAAACACACTAATCTTGGAATCTCTCAAGCACAACTCTAATTACATGCATTGATGATTAAGGACACAAGATCGCATTCAAGTCGGCCACCCCAACCATGCCCATCATGGTGTCCAAATCAAGTCACACATAATCAAATTAAGCTCAAGGCTTCTTAAACCTACACACACAAAAGCACACCATTAGAGGACAACTCTAATCCCTCAATCACGAGTACGCCCACTCCGCTTAATCGAGAGACTTAGATAAGGACTCCACTAATCGGAGTAGCGTAGCATAAGTAAGAGTTAGATTAGAGAAGATCAATACTTCAAAACAATGAAGGAAAGTAGACAACATGATTGACAACATAATGAAGACTAGATTAATTAAGAGAGGATTACACTAATTACATGTGATTAGCAGTAGCCTTCTAAGCATGGGAATTAAGCTCAAACGCTAGGCCATCAAGACCTCCTCGAGGGAGAGATTTCTCAAAAGGACCACTCCAGAATGACCTCTCATTAAGCATAGGGATCTTTTATAGTTTTGGGCCTCAAACCCTTCAACTATGGGATAAAGTGAGCTCTCTAGCCTAGACTCATACAACTTTGGAACTCCTAAATGATCCCAAGCCCTATACAATGAAAAGTAAATATTGTGTACATCCATAACATATCCACAACTTGGTGCATAATAAGTGTAGTTGTTAGCCTCTTCTAACATGTGTGTATGTGGCTAGGTGGTCTAGTTGAGGGCAGTGAGGTTCTTGATTATGGTATAGTTGGCCTTCCAGAGTGTTGTATGTGTAGGATGGTCTCAGCCTGACAAGCTAAAGAGATTTTCTCCGTGTGCCTATCGTGTCATCTGTGTCCTCGATTGACATTATGTTGATCTAGGTAGTGTTTGCGTGCACTTCATGGGTGTGTGATTCGCTCCCGCAACACACGGCACAAAAGGCTAGATGCAACAATCTCATCACCAAAAGTGAGATCATGAACTGTACATCTGTTATCCACAAATTTGACTAAAAGTCCAAGTCTAGCAAGTACGGATACAAATAAGAGATTCTTCTTGATCCCAGGTACATAAAGTGCATCGACGAGTGTGAAGGACCTGTCATTAGCAGTAGTGAGCACAATTTTTCCAATTCCCTGAACTGGATAAGAGGCGTTGTTGGCACAAGTGACTGAATTCCCATGAGGGACAGACTTGAGAGAGATAAACAATTCATGATGTGAGGTAATTGCTTTGTAGCACCACTGTTGAAATACCACACATGTGAATCTGTAACAACTGACAAGCATGCATCATGGACATCAGGATTGTAAGTGCACTCTACGCTAAAAATCCCATTCTGCATCAACATGAGCAACATAGTCTCCTTTCACAGAAGACTTAACAATGTCTGCATTTGTAGTGGAACCAGCATTTGCAGTGGAACCACCCTTTTTCTTCTTAGCCTGTTTGGCCTTCAATTTTGGACATGACTTGATCAAGTGATCATTGGCTTTACAATAATGGCAACGCATTTTAGTTTTGCCCTTATCACCAGAATTTCCAGACGAATTGCTGCCAGCAGAAGCATTAGGAACAGAATTTTTGCCCCTCGCAGAGCAGAACCATAAGAAGTGGTTGCATTGCTGTTACCACCCTTTCTTTGAGAAGCAATAAAAGCCTGTTCAATTGCACGTTGTCTAGTCCTATTTTTTTTGGAAAGTGAATCTTGCAATAGCAATGTGCATAATGCATCCAACTTGACAACTTCTGGATTTCCTTGGGTCATAAGTCTCCAAGTACTAGCAAAAGTCTGGTAAGAATCTGGTAAGGCATCAAGAACAGTCTACACAAGGGAACTGTCTGAAATAACTTCACCTGTAGAAATAAGTTGCTCATTGATATCCTTGACACTAGCAAGGAAAGTGTCCATATCATCTTCCTCATGCATAATATTCAACTCCAGCTCTTTACGCAACAAAGAAATTTTAGCCTCATTGCGGCTTGCATAAAGACTTGCTAGAATATCCCAAGCCTGTTTTGCAGATTTTGTTGAACAGATCTGAGGAACAATGGTGCGCTTCACAGACAACGCAATCAATGCATGAGCCTGCGCATCCTTAACATCCCAACGAGCTTGTTCTGCCATAGGCAAAACAACTCTAATAGCTGCAATCCTTGCAGCAGTAAGACCTACAACATCCTCAACATTGCCTACATCCTCAGAACTAGGACGTACATCAATGCCCTACACAATATTCCAGACACCCTTTGACACAAGAACATGTTGCATCATATAAGCCCACATAGGGTCGTTGTCCCCATCCAACCTGTCCTCAGCCAACAAACATCTTGAACACATCTGTGTTGTCGTTGTCAGCCATGGTAAATGTTGCACCTGATGTGAAAACTGCCCAAAATTAGGAGAAATGGAGCGAGAACAACCTATGCTATATAACACAAACCGTAGAAGGCTATAAGGCACTTGTTATGCAAAAAATGGAACTGACAAAAATTCTGCACAAAATGATGAAATAGCCTGTGCAGTAGTGCCTGTAGTGGAAACGGAGGCCAAAATGAGCCCAAATCAAAATTTTGTCGACCTGCGAACGCTTGCCAAAGCTCGCTGAAATCGGAGAAAGTGAGCAACCGTGTGCTAGAGCAGCTGGCGACCAAGCCTTGGAGGACATGACCTGCTCTGATACCAATTGTTGGAATTAGGGTTGCAGAGAAATGCACACAGCTTGGAGAAGACGAAGGAAGCTCAAGGCACACAATAAAGAGTATGCTACTTAGTGTGCAATGGAAAGATAGATATCCCTAGAGTGATGGGCATATATACAATGCACGAGGGAAAACACCTCCTAAAGAGGGAAAAAATGCCTCGTCCGTCCTACTATATTCACACACATCACTACCACATGTATATGGTAATAGAGAGATCCCCTCCAACATATGAGTTTGCAATGGAAGTAGCCCGCCTTAAAGACAAGAAGTTGCACATGCAAGCAGGAGTCAACGAGTCAGAGGAATAAAGCTCAGCCCGACTAACCCTAGTGGCTACAATAGCCGCTCATAGAACCCAACCACAAGAGGAATCGGAAGAGTAGCAAGACCTGTTAATTTGCATCACTACTTAGCTTGAGAATCTATCTCTACATTTGGTACAACCAGGAGTACTACTACTACAACTTTCGGGAGGATGGCCATGGCTTGTATTACTGCCCTCATCCTAGAAGGCAAAACTTCAATAGAGGAGGAAGGCAGAATCATATTTTTCCACCAAGGGCAAGGCCACCGCTACCCAAGCAGCCAATCCCACAACCAGACTTGCAACCACAGCCAGTCCTACCAGTTCAAGTCCTAGAAGCACCAATGCAACCACTGAAACAATCACCACTTACACTCAGCCTCCTACACCCACCACCAATTGGCAGCCACCCACTAAGTTTCATTAGTCTTGCAAAAGAGGTCAAGATGAAGATAATAGAAGAAGGTTCCAGCGACGATAAGTTTTTCCAAAGGACTAAGGCAGTGGAACAAGAGGTTGAAGAATCAAAAGATGCTACCCCAATGAAGGAGGTAAGCCAAGAAAATTGTGTTACAAATGTTAGTACATCTCTAACCCTGGCTGAAATAGAAACCAAAGTGATAAATCGATAGCATTGGGAAGTAAGGGTGAGAAGTTATAAAGTGTTTATCAAGCCTTGTCAGAGTAAGAAGAATGCAAAGAGCATGGAAGATACAAGAGAAGAGGAAGACCAGCCTGCTAGCAAGGCTTTGCAGGAGATGGAAAACGTATCAAGGAAAGTGGAGGTCTTTGAAAACAAAAGCATGTGCACCAGCATGGACAAAGAACAATGTAGCAAGCGGAAGGCATCCTGCATCAAGGAAGTTTCACCAGAGGACCATAACGAGTAGGTATGTATGAATGAATATTTGGAGCTGGATAATGCTCCATAGGCTTGGCAGCTAAGAAACACTTTACGGTGTAGTGTCATAGACGTCGAGATGGGTAATGCCTCTACTCTACTGAAAGGTGTTATAAACTTGGAGATGGGTAATTCCTCCAGTTTATGTGAGGGTGTTCAGAGTAAATTTGATGATCAATATGTTGCATTCTCCAATCCAATATGCCCCCCTCATTTATGGCATCACTCACCCTTGCCACTTATTGTCCAGGACCGCAGATTCCCTTGCCCTTTTGGCCTCACCAACATCACCAAGCTTGTCACACCCTTGGTCATGGCCTATACCGCCTACTATCACTGGCCCATCCTACCTCACGCCCATCATATCCCTGGCTTTTACTAGCATGGCCTCATCACATTGGCCCCCTCACTTGGCCAGTTTTATCACCCTCATGGCCTGGCCTATTAACCCCATTCTGCAAAGCTTCACACAACGCACACCCACACACTCACCCTCAGCCTCTCTCTCCCCATCACATGCACTCTCAGCATCTCTCTGTCCCACTCTCTCTCTCTCTCTCTCTCTCTCTCTCTCTCTCTCTCTCTCTCTCTCTCTCTCTCTTTCCTTTCCCGTGCCAAGCCAACATGCATTGAAAAATATATATATATATCTCTCTCTCTCTCACCCACACACACGTCACCCCTTCCCTCAACCTCGCGCTTTCTCTCTCCCTAGCCCGCTACTCCCTCTCTCTCTCTCTCCCCCACCCTTGTTGACTCTCTCTGTCTCCCTCTTTTGTGTGTCGGCAGCCATGAAGGCATATAATATTTCTCTCTCTCTCTCTCTCTCTCTCTCTCTCTCTCTCTCTCTCTCTCTCTCTCTCTCTCTTGTTTACCCACCCTGTTAGGAAATAAGACGTAGCTAAATAGATAATTAAGTAGATTACTTAATGGAGAGAGACAAATTTCTATACACGAGATTATAGAGTAGAGAGAGAGAGAGAGAGAGAGAGAGAGAGAGAGAGTACACATGATATACGTGGTTCACCCAATGTGGGCTACATCCACGGGAAAGCAGCCACTCAATGGCTTTAGTACTTCAAAACAAGAAGTAGTTTACAAAGGGATTATGCCCTTAATGGAGCTCCCGCCTTGCTTCACTCTCACCACCTCACACTCACCTTGTTGCAGCAACTTCACACTGTGAAATGTGTGTAGAAATGGCCTCCTTTTATAGGCCAAAAGGGCTGCCCTCTCTTATGAGAGACAGCCATGTGTAGCCGCCCTTGTGCGAATAAGTCCAAATCGGACCCTCCAATCCGCCCATGTGTGGCCGCCCTTGAGAAGACAAGTCTGCTTTTGAATTCGGCCACCGGACACCGGCCATTGACTTCCGACCACCGGCCAACCGACCGGTTGTTTTTCGACCACTTTCCGGCCGTCGTCCGGCCATAATATTCCGGCGAAAAAAAAAAGTCTCGGGGACCTCCGCCCCCGAGGCCTTTAAAGTTGCCCCTGATTTTTGTCCGTGAAAATTTTGGTTTCCGGTGAGTGACTTTCCTTCACGCACGATGGCTTCTCCTCATAATGGGGGCCTTACAAATGTGCGATTTTACCACAGAAAATTACAAGGGTAAATCAGGCTCCATACTTAACAATCTCCCACTTGGAGACTGATCTCCAAACCAAACCTGTGACTGCTTTCCATTCTGGCTTCTTATCCTTGAATGCCGATTGAAGATGAGCAAAATCTCAACTTCTCCTTGTTGACCACTTTTGTAAACATGTCTGCAGGATTTTCACTTGTATGCACCTTTCCTAGCTTTAGTTGTCCCTCTTTCAAAAGAGTGCGTATGAAGTGATATCTCACCTCAATGTGCTTTGTCCCTGAATGAAAGGCTGAGTTCTTTGCAAGATGGATAGCGCTTTGGCTATCACTGTACAAGACACAATTGTCTTGTTTGAATCCAAGCTCTTCTAAGAATCTGTGAAGCCTCATAATTTCTTTGCTTGCCTCCGTCATTGCTACATACTCTGCTTCCGTGGTAGAAAGTAAAACCACTTTCTACAGCTTTGAAGCCCAGCTTACTGTTGTGCCTCCAACCGTGAACACATAGCCAGTAGTGCTCCTTCGAGTATCTTTGTCACCTGCCATACCTGCATCAGCATACCCTTCTAGAAAAATATCATTTCCTCCAAAATACAAAGCATTTGTTGTTGTCCCTTTTAGATACCTAAGTATCCTCTTCACAGCTTGCCAATGCTCTTTACCCGGGTTGTCCATGAACCTACTCACAACTCCCACTGCATGTGCAATGTCTGGCCTTTTCCAGACCATAGCATACATTAGAGAACCTACCGTTGCAGCATATGGAACTTTAGACATATAGGCTATCTCCTCTTGTGTCTTTGGACACATATTCTTCGTTAGTTTAAAATGACTAGCCAAAGGTGTAGAAACTGGTTTTGCATTTTGCATTGCAAACCTTTCTAGTACCTTCTTGATGTAATCTTCTTGAGATAGCTTTATTGTCTTCTTCGTCCTATCCCTTGATATTTTCATACCAAGTATCCTCTTTGCAGCACCTAAATCTTTCATTGAAAAAGATTTGGACAGCTCCTCTTTTAGGTCTTTGATGTCCTGCATGTTAGCACTTGCAATCAACATGTCATCAACATACAACATTAGGATGATGAATTTCCCATCTCCCAAATTCTCCGTGTAGACGCAGTGATCCAAGTTGCATCTTGTGAATCCATGATCCAATATCCATCGATCAAACTTCAAGTACCATTGTCTTGATGCTTGCTTTAAACCATACAAGCTCTCCTTTCATCTGCAAACACTACAAGAGGTTATTCATATTAGCGACGCTCACACAGCGACGCTCAAAAAAAAAAATTCCCGGTGTCGCTATGAGCGTCGCAAATTTACTTGTAAATTTGCGACGCTCATAGCGACGCCGGCTGGGCTAAAAAAAATAACAGAGAGCGCCCAAAAACTCATATCTCATATCTGAGTTTTTCGGCGCCCTCAAGCAAGGAGCAGGTAACGCTCTCCCTCTCTCTCTCTCTATCTCTCTCTTTCTTCTCCACACACACACACACACACACACGAGGAGAGGAAGGAGAGCCAGGTATGCTCCTTCCCTCTCCTCACTCTCATGTTCCCTTCCCCTCTTTCTCTCTCCCTCTCTCTCTCTCTCTCTCACACACACACACACACACACACATAGTGTTTTTTTAAGAGAGAGAGAGAGAGAGAGAGAGAGAGAGAGAGAGAGAGAGAGAGAAAGAGTACAAACATAAACAAAAACGCACACACACATACATAAACAAAGAATTCACACACACATTGAGAGAGGAAAAGAGAGAAAGAGCATGCATAAACAAAAAACGCACACATGGAGAGAGGAAAAGAGAGAGAGAACATGCATAAACAAAAAACGCACACATTGAGAGAGGAAAAGAGAGAGAAAACATGCATAAACAAAAAAATGCACACACATTGAGAGAGAAAGAGAGAGAAACTAATTTAACGTCGTAGGAAACTAATTAAAATTAAAAGACCTAAAGATCTAGCCGACGAGGAGTTGAACTCAAGACCTATTATTCAAGAGAGAAATGGCATAACCAATCTATCATACTTGGCATGGGTGATAGAAAGGTTACACCATTTATCTCTTTTTATTGGCACACACATCCACACACGCGCACACACACAAGAAGAAGAGAGTTATAACGTCGTAGGAAACTATCCTAAAAGACGTTAAAGATTAGGTTAGATGTAGACTTACGTATAATTAGATTTAGGTTTATTTTTAGTTAGATTTACGTTTATTTACGCTAGATTTAGATTTACGTTATATTAGATTAGATTTAGGTCTCCATAGACTGTGATGCCTGCATGAAGCGGGTGAAGAAAGCCCTCAATGGAATATAGGGTATTGTTGCCTTCACTCATGGTGGGCTCCGTCGATCCAAAAGTACTGGTGAAATGTCTTCAGAAGATAGGGAAGAAGGTGGATCTTCAGGGCGGCAAGAGTCACTACATCCCCGACAATGACCATCTAGACAACCTCTAGTCATTCAACAGCAACTTCAAAGTTAGTAACAAGAGCAAGAACGGTCCAAAGGGCCAATTGTTGTCATCAGATGTGGATGGAGATGAGGGAGCGTCACCGTCGGAAGTAAACTCTCACATCTTTAGCGATGAGAATGCCAACTCTTGCCGAGTTATGTGAAAAATTATGTGTTAAATCAGTTTTAAGGTTCTTATAATCCCTGTTAGTTTAGTTCTTTGTTTTTAATATAACATAATTTACGTTAGATTTAGATTTATGTTATATTAGATTAGACTTAGGTTTATTTAGGTTTACCCACACACACACACACACACACACACAAGAAGAAGAGAGTTTTAACGTCATAGGAAACTATCCCAAAAGACGTTAAAGATTAGGTTAGATGTAGACTTACGTTAAATTAGATTTAGGTTTATTTTTAGTTAGATTTACGTTTATTTAGATTTACTCTTATTTACGTTAGATCGAGTCCACGCAAGAATTACTTACGGTTTAGGGTTTAGAGTTAGACGAACAGTGAAAAGATCTACTGTGAAAAGATGTTAAGATGCTGTGAAGTGCTACAGCTAGAGAAGAGGCAAAGGGGTTTTGTCCACTACATGCAGTATCATGTAGACGTGGGTCTGTAGATTTCTTGTACCCACAAATATAGGTGTTGACCAATAAAGACGAGATTATAACCCGGTGGTTCTGATCTCCGTGCACCTCTAGACCGAGGTGTGCGGGGATTGGACATGACTAGAGAATGTGAGGTAGAGAGAGAGAGAGAGAGAGAGAGAGAGAGAGAGAGAGAGAGAGAGAGAGAGAGAGAGAGAGAGAGAAGACGAAGAATGCCAATAGAATATTAAATTTGTTGTCCAGGTTATGAGATTTTTATCCTCATTATGAGTAGTGACGAGGATGTGGGACCGTCCAACCGAAACACCTATCTCTCAACGAGGGTCTTATGTCCTTGTAATCAATGCAAGCATACTGTGCGACCGACAAGACGTGTTTCTTTGCAGCACGTTCGCGAATTTGGCGAGTTCGATCCATCTATTATAGATCGAGTTGTTGCCAATTATAACTCGTCGGACTCTGACGCTGGCCAACAAGCAGCAATCTTGCAACCCAATAGACGTGTTCGCAGGCGCTTTGGTCAAGCAGCATATGTGACGCCACAAGATGTAGCCTTTGACAGCTCGGGGGATGATCATGCAGAGCACATTCCCAACGAGGCAATGTTTGAGCCCAAGATTGATGAAATGATCGAGACGATCATGGATTCAAAAAGGCTTATCTATGATGATATAAAAAGTGAAGCCGATACGCCATTGTATAATGGAGCACGTATATCTAGATTGAAAGCACTCCTGGTTCTTCTCAACATGCAGGCAAAGTTTGGATGGAGTGACACTAGCGTCACAGCGCTTTTCAGGTGATCTATTACAATTAGTTTACTTTAATAAAACTCTAAATGTATAATGATCTGATAGATTTTTACACGACTGTATCGTGTTTTTATGTTGTGTAGATTGCTTAAAGAGCACATACTACCAGCTGACAATGTGATGCCAGATTCCCGAGATGAAGCAAGAAAGATTTTGCAAAACTTGGGGATGGATTACAATTCTATCCACGCTTGTCCTAATGACTGCATTCTTTTCAGAGGGGAATACATAGACATGGAGAAGTGTCCGAAATGTGATTCCGAAAGATATCGAGTAGATCTCCACGGGACAAAAATTCCACAAAAGGTTTTGCGACATTTTCCTCTGCTTCCTTGCATCAACCATTTCTTCGAATGTAAGTCCATGGCCGCCCTAGCATCATGGCATGAGGAGAATAAATCTTCGGATGGTGTGCTACGAATTCCTGCACATTGCGCAGTCTGGAAACATATAGATGGAACATGGTCGGATTTTGCCAGGGAAGCTCGAAATTTGCGCTTAGGCCTGGCTATGGATGGCGTAAATCCATTTGGTCAAAGATCAACATCTTACAGTGTATGGCCCATTGTCATCGTCAACTACAACATTCCCCCGTCGTTGACTACGAAGAAGGGGCACCTATGGCTAAGCTTGATTGTGCCAGGGCGATATAAAGTGGAGAATATGGATGTGTAGACTCCATACCATTCGCCAAACTAAATGCTGTGGAGCTTGTGTGCATGTTTGAGAAACATTTTCCTACTACCATGCTAACCATTCAGGTGCATCTTCTTGTTCACATAGTTGATGAGGTGGAAATAGCTGGCATAGTTCATTCCAGATGGATGTTCTTCTTAGAACGTTTCATGAAAACGCTTAAGGGATATGTGCGTCAAAAGGCATGTCCGGAGGGTAGCATGGCAGAAGGTTGGTTGGTATCAGAGTCCCTAGTGTACATTGGAGAGTGGCTAGACGGATTTGATAAAGCCCGAGACACGCTATGGCGAACCATAGATGATGAGCGCATATCTGGGATTGTCATGTGCAATCTCGGTGTTGAGAAGAAGATGACGGAAGATCTAGAGGCTAAAATCAACCGATTTTGCATGCTTCACAATCCAGTGATGCAAAAGTGGATTTCACAATATGAGGATGTAAAGCAAGAGCGACAAAGGGCACGAATCGAGTGGAGACGGGGAAGATGACCACCGATGCACTATCCGATGGTTCTGGAGAGCCTACCAACATTCATGAGCTTAAGATGGTTGCACAACCAATTGAAAAGCGCACAACAATGCGGTGACGAAGTGACTGAGGAAGAGTGGGAGTACTCTCGGGGTTGCGCGACCAAGGTAAGTTTGCAATGTACGACTAGCTAGTGACTTTATTTCTAAACGTTTGAACGGCCACTCATAATCTTTGTTCGTTGTAGTATAAGTCATACACAGCAGCATGGTGTAAAGGTCGACATTTTAGGGTGAAACGGATCGACAAAAAGCGTTTTACTCAAAATTGTGGAATCATGGCAAAATTTGAACAGTCTAGTCGATGACGTTCCTCTGATGCATATCCTGTGGTGGCAGAACTCACTTACTTTGGCACGCTACAAGAGATTTTGAGGATCGATTACAGAGGATTTTTTGTCGACTTGTTCGAAGTGCAATGGTTCAAGATAATCATGGAGAGTCGCAACGCTACTATGCGTAGAGGAGAGTCTGGTTTTCTTGAGGTGGATTCTACTAAGAAATGGACTGACCTAAGAGACACTTTTGTACTACCCAAGCATTGTGAACAAGTAAGTATGTAAATAGTTAACATCCCCCTTTTACAAGTTATGTACTTGAAAGCTCTCATGTAAGTTATGTGGCTCTCACAGATAATATTTCATCCTACGAAGTCTACATCAAACTGGTGGTACGTCATAGAGGTAGCCCCTCATAGTTCAAGGACGTATGAAGGCTACCATGTGCCAATCACAACGGCATCAATGGAGGAGATCAGAGAAGATGCTCAATCAGAAGCCGCTGCGGTGGTGCCAGACGAGCACCAAGATGCTACTACTCTATATGGGGTGCATGCAGAGGAGCTACAAAATGAAACAGAGGATATGTGTTTAAATGGAGAGCTCTATATAGATATAGGAAGTTATGCTGAGTTATGCGAGGATGAGAGAGAGATCTCTTAAAGCCACAAATATTGTATTTGAACAATTTTGCTCCGTGTTGTAAAAGCTCTAGCTCTCTAAGTACCTTCCATGGTGTATAACACTCTTTTCTACTCGCGCTCACATCTTTTGATTGAAAATTCTGAGTTTTCGACTTGCCTCTTCTATCACCCAATTCATTGCGTCATTGTATTTATATGCGTCATTACGTCATTGTATTTAATGGTCTTTGCGTCATTGTCTACTCTATTCATTCAATGTTAAGTTTAAATATTCGTGTGTTTAATGAAGGTATGGATGATGAGGAGTTTCTTTCTTCTTTGTCACCGCAGCAGAGACAGGGGTACGTGGAGCGTCATCGCTCTGACGCATCATCGCGCGTTCCTACTCCATCCGCATCTCCCTCTCTTTCGGAGCATTCGGCGCGCTCCGAAGCTTCGGCGTCGACGAGACGATCTTCACCCTCGTCTAGACACCGGCGCTCTAGTGGTGGCGGTGGCGGTTTTTGTGGGGATTCCGCCACCGATGCCTCCACACCGCCTCGTGTTTGACGAGGCTCTTTACCCTCCCCTTCTTTGCCCGCCCCCACACCAGCCACAACATCGCCATCTACGCCAGGTTTTGCGCGGCTGACTGTTCCTAGCAGCTACACACCTCTACCTACTCCGCCAGGAGCCACCCCACTCGACACTCCTCGCTTCAGGGCCCAGACGCCCGTGGAGACACCTGACGTCCGTACCCCATCGACACGCCGCTAGAGACCCCTGTCGGGACACCCAGGTTCACGCGTCACTGGCTAGAGGGCTTGCCTTACTCCGTCGACTTCAGCGGCGGCATCATCATGGATGATGACGGCAAGAAGGTGATCTCGCGCATGCGTGGTCTTTGCTCTCAGTTGTTTAGACACTACCTACTAAACAAATGGAGTGAAGTACCAAGTGATTTAAAAAACAGAGTCATCAGCATACTTCATGATGAGTTTCCCGTTCCAACACGGGATCAGCGCTTCAATGAAGACCTGATGAAGATTCGAATGCGCGAATACTGCAAACACAAGCGTTCCGAAGTGCAAAAAGCAATCAAGCATGGGTGGAACAGGCCAAATTGGTTGGCCAAAGAAGATTGGAAGAATGCGAAGAAAGCAGCGCGCGATAATCCCGACAAGTGGAAGCAACAAAAGGATGCAGCCAGAGCACGAGTAGAGGCAGGGAGCTCGCACCACTTGGGGAGCGGTGGATGGGCATCATTTGAGGCCGATTTTGTAAGTGTTTTCGCATTGCTCTTTATGTTCGATAGTTTAGGGTTTATGAGTTTTTTAATTCTAACATAATGAAATCTTTGTATGTTTTGACAGTGGTCGATGACAGGACGTGATCCCACATCGTACGAGCGCGAGTACACAGGCAGGAAGGGCTTAAACGCCCTGATGGACATTCTCAGTTCTCGCGGCGGCATGGTTAGTATTAGGGTTTACTCTTTTCTATTTTTTGTATTGTTTTATAAATGTCGTTATATGTTTATACTTACTGAAAGTTGTCTTATTGTCTTTTTTTGCAGAATCCGACAGATACGCCGCTTGGACGCGATGAGACGTCTGACTAGACGACGTCAGTTTAGCCGTAGCTAGATAGCATTAGTTTAGGGTTTCTCATAGCTTATGTATCATGAGACGGATTTTATACGTCTTTTTGAACCATGTATATTATTACATTTGTCACCGTAGTTCATTTTGCCAATCAATTCTTTATGCCTATGATGTTGTACAATTGTCATTATTACATTTGCCAATCAATTCATTTTGCCTATGATGTGTACAATTGTCAATTTTACGCTTGTCAATTTTGCAAACAATGCGTCTTGTGGGTGACTATTTTGGGTCTATTATCTACCCTTGCACTTTTTTTAAAAAGTGAATCAAGTACAATATGGTTGATGGGTGGCAGGGCATTCAATGCCCTGTCACCAAAAAAAAATTCTCTCGGACGTCGCTATAACAGTCGCTATTTATGGCTCTGGAGCGTCGCTATTTATGGCTCTGGAGTGTCGCTATAAGCGTCGCTATAGACTTCTGTGTAAACGTCGCTATAACCGTCGCTATGAGCGTCGCTATGAGCGTCTCTATATAGCGACGCCTATAGCGTCGCATATAGCGACGCTCTCGTAGAGACGCTATTAGCGATGGTTTTAGCAACGCCGGGGGTTATAAAAACCCAGTGTATTTCCGTCACTAACAGCGTCACAAGAGCACACAACCTCTTGTAGTGAAACCATTTTCTCCTTACCTTTTACTTCATACCCCTTTGGTTGAAGCATGTAGATTTCCTCCTCTAAGTCACCGTGAGGGAATGCCGTATTTACATCCATTTGCTCGAGATTTAGATCATGAGCAGCCACAAGGCTTAAGACAAGCCTAATTGAGTTCATTTTTACAACAGGAGAAAATATTTCATCGAAGTCAATACCTTTCTTTTGGAAAAACCTTTTACTAGAAGCCTAGACTTGTACCTTTTCTTCCCACCTTCTTCTTCCTTTAGCTTGTACACCCATTTGTTTTGAAGTGCCCGCTTACCTTTAGGCAACTCAACCAGCTCCCATGTTTGGTTGAGATGTAGTGAGTCCATCTCCACTTGCATGCTCTTCGTCCATTCTTCTTTGGATTCATGTTGCATAGCTTCTTCATATGATTCCGGCTCTCCAGAATCTGAGATGAAGAGATGGTTGAAGGAAGGAACAAACCTTTCTGGAGGTCTACTTGCTCTTGTAGATCTTCGGGGAATAGGTTGAGGCTCCTCATTTGGTTGATGTTGTTGCACATTGTCACCGTTTGCAGTCACTTTGAAAAATGCATAATTCACCGGTTTACCTGTCCATGCCTCTTCTGGAACTCCCCCATCCAATGCCGTTGAGGGTGACCAATTGATTAAGTACACAGACGTACTTACAGCTTCCGCCCAAAGCTCAAGCGGTAGGCCTGCATGTAGCCGCATGCTTTGTGCTCGTTCCATGATTGTCCTCTTCATCCTTTCTGAAATCCCATTTTGTTGAGGTGTCCTTGGGGTTGTCCTTTGCCTCCAAATGCCATTGCTAGCACAAAAGCTTTCAAAATCTTGGCTGCAATATTCGCCTCCATTGTCGGATCTAAGGCATTTAACCTTGGTACCTGTTTCATTCTCCACAAAGGCTTTCCACCTTTGAAATATGGAAAAAACATCGGATTTATTCTTCATGACATAAACCCATGTTTTTCTAGTCGCATCGTCTATGAATGTTACATAGTACAATGTGCCACCAAGTGATGGTGTACTTGTAGGATCCCAAACATCAGAATGAAACAACTCAAGTTTTTTATTTTTTCTTTCATTTCCTGATTTTTGAAATTTTACCCTCTTTTGTTTACCATAAACACAATCTTCACAGAACGCTAAGTCCACTTCTTTCAAACCTGGTAGAAGCTTCTTTGTTTGAAGGATTTGTATTCCTTTGGCAATCATATGCCCAAGTCGGTAGTGCCACACCCCACTATCTACTTCTGTAGTTGCTGCACAAGCTGAAGGCTGCGTGCTAGCAGTACACAAGTAAAGTGTACCGACTTTTTCACCCTTGGCAACCACCAAAGATCCCTTTGAGATCTTCCACCGTTTGTTTCCGAATGCAATGTTGTGACCTTCATCGTCCAATTGTCCTGTAGAGATCAAATTTTTGCGAAGAGAAGGAACATGCCTAACATCTTTAAGCTTCCATTCATTTCCGTTAGCAGTTTTGATAGAAACTGTACCTTTGCCGACAATCTCACAAGCTTCATCATCTCCCAAGTATACATACCCGATATTACCTTTGGTGTAGTCTTGGAAATGTTGCTTGTGTGGTGTCGCATGGAATGAAGCCCCGGAATCTACTATCCAAGAATTAGACTGTTAACCCTCACGGCTCACGGACACCCCATCACCTACGATGGACGCGTATTATGTATTTGGTAGAGTCAGGTACCGGGCTTGTCGGACCAATAGGGAAAGGTAGAGTGATCGCCAATGAGAGGCGCACTCTAACACGAACATGCTAGGGTTAGTTGGCTAAGCATGGGCGCCCAAGTGTGAATGGGGTGAGCTCCTATAAAAGCCAACTAAACCTAATTTTTACTCATTCTCTCATTTGTGCAATAGAAGAGTGCTCTTGCTCCATCTCCATCTCCATCTTCTTCTTCTTCACCTCCTTGTGTGTGTGTGTGTGTGTGAGAGAGAGAGAGAGAGAGGGAGAGTGTGTGTGCGATCGAGCATTACGAAGGCACGACGGCGGCGAAGCGGTTGAGCGCGGCACGACTGTAGCTTCTTCTTCATCGCGGCGAGGAATCCACCACAAAGGCGAGCGTAGAGCGGTGAGTGACACACCCTTTGCTCTCTTGAGCTTTCTAGTTTAGGCTTGTTGTGCGCTTGGAGCCGTCTGCGGCTCGCACACGGTGTATCGGCAAGTCCCTTGCTTCGACAGTGCGGCAAGGAGTGCACATTTTTGGCGCTGCTGCCGGGGAAATGCCCTACACTAAGCTCGGTTAGCACTTTACGCTTTCTTGTGGTGCAATCTCTATCATAGGAAAGGCAGGGAATGAGGGTGTGTAGTTGTGTGGAGATTTCTGTTTTTTGCGTTTTCTACGTTTTCTGGTTTGCACTGCACAGTTAGCATTTCTTGCGTTTTTGCATTTTTTGCATTTTCTTGTTCTGTCAAGTTTCAATTTCTGCATTTTCTGTGTTTTCCATGTTAAATTTTCTGTCAAGTTCTAGTTTCTACAATTTTCTGTGCTTTTTCAATTTTCTACAATTCTTGCGTTTTTTTCAATTTCTGCGTTTTCTGCATTTCTGCATAAAAAAAAAACATCGAAAAATAAAAGACGCGAGTGAGCGGGCAGCTAAATTTTTCGAAAATAAAAAACGTGAATCTTAAAACGGACGGGTTGGTTTGTATAAAAGATAGATCGGGATCGGGATCATTTCCCCAAGCCCTAGCCCAAGCCCAAGCCCAAGCCCAGGCCTCAGTCCTATGATATATACTAGACTCACTCTTATATATATACCCTACTCCCTCAAGAGAGAATGAGAGCATCTGGGACAAGTCCTCCACTCTCCTCCTTTCTCTTCCCACTTGCACCCTTAGACTTTCTAGTTTGGGCCTAGTTCCCTACTGGAAATTGACAGTTTTAGGGATTCCGAGGGCATAGAGTGACCAAACGGAGGGCTGTAAAGCACGGCACGACCCTCTGACCGATACGCTTGTTTCGAGCTATCACACGGCCCATTCCACGACACGCTCTAAAAAATCTAGCAAAAAAACAAACAAAAAACACGCTAAAAACTAGTCACAAGGCCTCCTAGAGCAGCTTTTTGACACCTTAGGGTATCAAAAGCACATGCACTTACGCTCTGGGCGGGTGCTAGAACACGAGCATATTGAGGGTGCCTCTGTTTATACGGACACCCATTACCCATCCACGATAATCTCTAGACCCTCAACGGGGACACAAGGTAGCACCACCCAAGACCCTAAAATAGCCGCTAGTGATTCCTTCTCCGACTCAGAAATCATGGAAGCATACCCTACCCAAAACACTGAGAGAGAAGGCCATGCACCTCCCGAAGCTCCACAGCCTAGTACTAGTATGTTTAGCCGTTTCATGGAAACATTAGGTAGAGCTACTCACTCGGAACCTGATGCAAATGAAGCACACGAAGGGGGTGAGGAAGTGGACTCTCCTTTCACATCGCACGTGGACCCCACACCCCCAAAGAGTGTCCATGTGGATATCCTACCAGCTTCTTACCAAGAAGGCCCTGTTGAGCTGCCTCCTTCAGAAGTTCCCTCTAGAGTACCGTTGGTCACTACAAGAGGCTCTTCACATTAGCGACGCTCACACAGCGACGCTAAAAAAAAAAATTCCCGGCGTCGCTATGAGCGTCGCAAATTTCTTTGTAAATTTGCGACGCTCATAGCGACGCTTATAGCGACGCCAGCTGGGGTAAAAAAAATAACCGAGCGCGCCCAAAAACTCAGATCTCAGATCTGAGTTTTTCGACGCCCTCAAGCAAAGAGCAGGTAACGCTCTCCCTCACTCTCTCTCTCTCTCTCTCTCTCTTTTACACACACACACACACACACACACACACGAGGAGAGGAAGCAGAGACAGGTATGCTCCTTCCCTCTCCTCATTCTCATGTTCCCTTCCTCTCTTTCTCTCTCCCTCGCTCTCTCTCTCACACACACACACATACACACACACATATAGTGTTTTTGAGAGAGAGAGAGAGAGAGAGAGAGAGAGAGAGAGTGCAAAAACGCACACACATACATAAACAAAGAATGCACACACACATTGAGAGAGAAAAAGAGAGAGAGAGCATGCATAAACAAAAAACGCACGCATTGAGAGAGGAAAAGAGAGAGAGAACATGCATAAACAAAAAACGCACACATTGAGAGAGGAAAAGAGAAAGAAAACATGCATACGATCCAAAAAAACGCACACACATTGAGAGAGAAAGAAAGAGAAACTAAGGGAGCGTCGTAGGAAATAATTAAAATTAAAAGACCTAAAGATCTAGCCGACGAGGAGTTGAACTGAAGACCTATTATTCAAGAGAGAAATGGCATAATCAATCTATCATACTTGGCATGGGTGATAGAAAGGTTATACCATTTATCTCTTTTTATTGGCACACACATCCACACACGCGCACACACACAGGAAGAAGAGAGTTATAACGTCGTAGGAAACTATTTTAAAAGACGTTAAAGATTAGGTTATATGTAGACTTACATTAAATTAGATTTAGGTTTATTTTTAACTAGATTTACATTTATTTAAGCTAGATTTAGATTTATGTTATATTAGATTAGATGCGGGTCTCCATAGACTGCGATGCCTGCATGAAGCGGGTGAAGAAAGCCCTCAATGGAATATAGGGTATTGCTGCCTTCACTCATAGTGGGCTCCGTCGATCCAAAAGTACTGGTGAAATGTCTTCAGAAGATAGGGAAGAAGGTGGATCTTCAGGGCGGCAAGAGTCACTACATCCCCGACACAATGACCATCTAGACAACCTCTAGTCATTAGACTTACGTTAAATTAGATTTAGCTTTATTTTTAGTTAGATTTACGTTTATTTAGATTTACGCTTATTTACGTTAGATTGAGTCCACGCAAGAATTACTTACGGTTTAGGGTTTAGAGTTAGACGAACAGTGAAAAGATCTACTGTGAAAAGATGTTAAGATGAAGTGAAGTGCTACAGCTAGAGAAGAGGCAAAGGGATTTTGTCCACTACATGCAGTATCATGTAGACGTGGGTGTCTAGATTTCTTGTACCCACAAATATAGGTATTGACCAATAAAGACGAGATTATAACCCGGTGGTTCTGATCTCCGTGCACCTCTAGACCGAGGTGTGCGGGGATTGGACATGACTAGAGAATGTGAGGTAAGAGAGAGAGAGAGAGAGAGAGAGAGAGAGAGAGAGAGAGAGAGAGAGAGAGAGAGAGAGAGAGAGATAAGACGAAGAATGCCAATAGAATATTAAATTTGTTGTCTAGGTTATAAGTTTTTTATCCTCATTATGAGTAGCGACGAGGATGTGGGACCGTCCAACCGAAACACCTATCTCTCAACGAGGGTCTTATGTCCTTGTAATCAATGCAAGCATGCTGTGCGACGGACAAGACGTGTTTCTTTGCAGCACGTTCGAGAATTTGGCGAGTTCGATCCATCTATTATAGATCGAGTTGTTGCCAATTATAACTCGTCGGACTCTGACGCTGGCCAACAAGCAGCAATCTTGCAACCCAATAGACGTGTTCGCAGGCGCTTTGGTCAAGCAGCATATGTGAGGCCACAAGATGTAGCCTCTGACAGCTCGGGGGATGATCATGCAGAGCACATTCCCAACGAGGCAATGTTTGAGCCCGAGATTGATGAAATGATCGAGACGATCATGGATTCAGAAAGGCTTATCTATGATGATATGAAAAGTGAAGCCGATACATCATTGTATAATGGAGCACGTATGTCTAGATTGAAAGCACTCCTGGTTCTTCTCAACATGCAGGCAAAGTTTGGATGGAGTGACACTAGCGTCACAGCGCTTTTCAGGTGATCTATTACAATTAGTTTACTTTAATAGAACTCATGGTGTATAATGATCTGATAGATTTTTACACGACTGTATCATATTTTTATGTTGTGTAGATTGCTGAAAGAGCACATTCTACCAGCTGACAATGTGATGCCAGATTCCCGAGATGAAGCAAGAAAGATTTTGCGAAACTTGGGGATGGATTACAATTCTATCCACGCTTGTCCTAATGACTGCATTCTTTTCAGAGGGGAATACACAGACATGGAGAAGTGTCCGAAATGTGATTCCGAAAGATATCGAGTAGATCTCCACGGGACAAAAATTCCACAAAAGGTTTTGCGACATTTTCCTTTGCTTCCTCGCATCAAGCATTTCTTCGAATGTAAGTCCATGGCCGCCCTAGCATCATGGCATGAGGAGAATAAATCTTCGGATGGTGTGCTACGAATTCCTGCAGATTGCGCAGCCTGGAAACATATAGATGGAACATGGTCGGATTTTGCCAGGGAAGCTCGAAATTTGCGCTTAGGCCTGGCTATGGATGGCGTAAATCCATTTGGTCAAAGATCAACATCTTACAGTGTATGGCCCGTTGTCATCGTCAACTACAACATTCCCCCGTGGTTGACTACGAAGAAGGGGCACCTATGGCTAAGCTTGATTGTGCCAGGGCGATATAAAGTGGGGAATATGGATGTGTATCTTCGTCCACTATTGGAAGAGCTACAACAATTGTGGATTGGCATAGAGGTGGTGGATATGAGCCGACACACAGGACGACGGAATGCTTTGATCAGAGGTATTCTAATGTGGACCATGCATGACTATCCCGGGCTAACAGAATGCTCAGGTGATCTATTGACACTCCTCTCTCAGACACTGTAAATCTGGTTTTTCCCCATAGTTGATCTATTATCATGTGTATACATGCAGGGCTTCAAACAAGCGGATACAGAGCATGTGTCACATGTGGACCTAGACTGAATGCACGTAGGGCACCCTCACTGAAGAAGCAAATCTACGAAGGTCATCAAGCGTATCTTCCGGAGAATCATGTGTTACGCGACGGCTTTTTGGGAAGAGAGCCACCAAGGATGTCTGCACAAGCATGGTTAGAGCAGAAGGAGATGTGCGATGACGGATTGCCTCCAGGGATGAAGAGACTATCTCTATGGTACGAGTTACCATACTGGCCTCGACTCGTGATCAATCACTTGCTCGATCCAATGCACATATTCAAGAATGTGGGTAATCTACTATGGGACCATTTGACCGGCAAGAAAGATACTTTGGGAGCCAGAGTTGACCTTAGAAATGTGGATCGTATGGAGCAATATTGGCCGCAAACAGCGTCTGATGGATCGATAAAACTTCCTAAAGCACCATGGATTTTCACAGGAGCCCAAGAACGCAAAGTAAAAGAGGCCATTCGATCTTTGCGGACCCCCACTGGCGTAATGCACTCGCTCCGAACGTGTTTTACTAAAGAAGGAAAGCTTACCGGTTTGAAGTCACACGATTGGCATAAAATGTGTCAGGTACGTTCATAGTGGACTTTAATATCATTGCATAAAATGTGGACTTTAATATCATTGCTGCACATACTTTACAGTTTATTTTACCGGTTGCCATTGAGGGATGTTTGTCTCTCGACATCCGTAACACAATCTACAAACTTGCAAAGCTGGTGCAATGGATCTCACAAAAGGAGATCGACGTAGACTCCATACCATTCGCCAAACTAAATGCTGCGGAGCTTGTGTGCATGTTTGAGAAACATTTTCCTACTACAATGCTAACCATTCAGGTGCATCTTCTTATTCACATAGTTGATGAGGTGGAAATAGCTGGCACAGTTCATTCCAGATGGATGTTCTTCTTAGAGCGTTTCATGAAAACGCTTAAGGGATATGTGCGTCAAAAGGCACGTCCGGAGGGTAGCATGGCAGAAGGTTGGTTGGTATCAGAGTCCCTAGTGTACATTGGAGAGTGGCTAGACGGATTTGATAAATCCCGGGACACGCTATGGCGAACCATAGATGATGAGCGCATATCTGGGATTGTCATGTGCAATCTCGGTGTTGAGAAGAAGATGACGGAAGATTTAGAGGCTAAAATCAACCGATTTTGCATGCTTCACAATCCAGTGATGCAAAAGTGGATTTCACAATATGAGGATGCAAAGCAAGAGCGACAAAGGGCACGAATCGAGTGGAGACGGGGAAGACGACCACCGATGCACTATCCAGCGGTTCTGGAGAGCCTACCAACCTTCATGAGCTTAAGATGGTTGCACAACCAATTGAAAAGCGCACAACAATGCGGTGACGAAGTGACTGAAGAAGAGTGGGAGTACTCTCGGGGTTGCGCGACCAAGTAAGTTTGCAATGTACGACTAGCAAGTGACTTTATTTATAAACGTTTGAACGGCCACTCATAATCCTTGTTCGTTGTAGTATAAGTCATACACAGCAGCATGGTGTAAAGGTCGACATTTTAGGGTGGAACGAATCGACAAAAAGCGTTTTACTCAAGATTGTGGAATCATGGCAAAATTTGAACAGTCTAGTCGACGACGTTCCTCTGATGCAGATCCCGTGGTGGCGGAACTCACTTACTTCGGCACGCTGCAAGAGATTTTGAGGATCGATTACAGAGGATTTTTTGTCGACTTGTTCGACGTGCAATGGTTCAAGATAATCATGGAGGGTCGAAACGCTACTGTGCGTAGAGGAGAGTCTGGTTTTCTTGAGGTGGATTCTACTAAGAAATGGACTGACCTAAGAGACACTTTCGTACTACCCGAACATTGTGAACAAGTAAGTATATAAATAGTTAACATCCCCCTTTTACAAGTTATGTGCTTGAAAGCTCTCATGTAAGTTATGTGGCTCTGGCAGGTAGTATTTCATCCTACAAAGTCTACATCAAACTGGTGGTACGTCATAGAGTTAGCCCCTCGTAGTGCAAGGACGTATGAAGGCTACCATGTGCCAATCACAACGACATCAATGGAGGAGATCAGAGAAGATGCTCAATCAGAAGCCGCTGCGGTGGTGCCAGACGAGCATCAAGATGCTACTGCTCTATATGGGGTGCATGCAGAGGAGCTACAAAATGAAACAGAGGATATGTGTTTAAACGGAGAGCTCTATATAGATATAGGAAGTTATGCTGAGTTATGCGAGGATGAGAGAGAGATCTCTTAAAGCCACAAATATTGTATTTGAACAATTTTGCTCCGTGCTGTAAAAGCTCTAGCTCTCTAAGTAGCTTCCATGGTGTGTAACGCTCTTTTCTACTCGCGCTCACATCTTTTGATTGAAAATTCTGAGTTTTCGACTTGCCTCTTCTACCACTCGATTCATTGCGTCATTGTATTTATATACGTCATTACGTCATTGTATTTAATGGTCTTTGCGTCATTGTCTACTCTATTCATTCAATATTAAGTTTAAATATTCGTGTGTTTAATGCAGGTATGGATGATGAGGAGTTTCTTTCTTCTTTGTCACCGCAGCAGAGACAGTGGTACGTGGAGCGTCATCGCTCTGGCGCATCATCGCGCGTTCCTACACCATCCGCATCTCCCTCTCTTTCGGAGCATTCGGCGCGCTCCGAAGCTTCGGCGTCGACGAGACGAGCGTCACACTCTTCTAGACACCGGCGCTCTAGTGGTGGCGGTGGCGGTTGTTGTGGGGATTCCGCCACCGATGCCTCCACACCGCCTCGTGTTCGACGAGGCTCTTTACCCTCCCCTTCTTTGCCCGCCCCCACACCAGCCACAGCATCGCCATCTACGCCAGGTTTTGCACGGCTGACTGTTCCTAGAAGCTACACACCTCTACCTACACCGCCAGGAGCCACCCCACTCGACACTCCTCGCTTCGGGGCCCAGACGCCGGTGGAGACACCTGACGTCCGTACCCCCATCGACACGGCGCTAGAGACCCCTGCCGGGACACCCAGGTTCACGCGTCACCGGCCAGAGGGCTTGCCTTACTCCGTCGACATCAGCGGCGGCATCATCATGGATGATGACGGCAAGAAGGTGATCTCGCGCATGCGTGGTCTTTGCTCTCAGCTGTTTAGACACTATATACTAAACAAATGGAGTGAAGTACCAAGTGATTTAAAAAACAGAGTCATCAGCATACTTCATGATGAGTTTCCCGTTCCAACACGGGATCAGCGCTTCAATGAAGACCTGATGAAGATTCGAATGCGCGAATACTGCAAACACAAGCGTTCCGAAGTGCAAAAAGCAATCAAGAATGGGTGGAATAGGCCAGATTGGCTGGCCAAAGAAGATTGGAAGAATGCGAAGAAAGCAGCGCGCGAGAATCCCGACAAGTGGAAGCAACAAAAGGATGCAGCCAGAGCGCGAGTAGAGGCAGGGAGCTCGCACCACTTGGGGAGCGGTGGATGGGCATCATTTGAGGCCGATTTTGTAAGTCTTTTCACATTGCTCTTTATGCATGTTCGATAGTTTAGGGTTTATGAGTTTTTTAGTTCTAACATAATGAAATCTTTGTATGTTTTGACAGTGGTCGATGACAGGACGTGATCCCACACCGTACGAGCGCGAGTACGCAGGCAGGAAGGGCTTAAACGCCCTGATGGACATTCTCAGTTCTCGCAGCGGCATGGTTAGTATTAGGGTTTACTCTTTTTTATTTTTTGTATTGTTTTATAAATGTCGTTATATGTTTATACTTACTGAAAACTGTCTTATTGTCTTTTTTTGCAGAATCCGACAGATACGCCGCTTGGACGCGATGAGACGTCTGATTAAACGACGTCAGTTTAGCCGTAGCTAGATAGCATTAGTTTAGGGTTTCTCATAGCTTATGTATCATGAGACGGATTTTATACGTCTTTTTGAACCATGTATATTATTACATTTGTCACCGCAATTCCTTTTGCCAATCAATTCTTTATGCCTATGATGTTGTACAATTGTCATTATTACATTTGCCAATCAATTCAGTTTGTCTATGATGTGTACAATTGTCAATTTTGCAAACAATGCGTCTTGTGGGTGACTATTTTGGGTCTATTATTTACCTTTGCACTTTTTTTAAAAAGTGAATCAAGTACAATATGGTTGATGGGTGGCAGGCATTCAATGCTCTGCCACCAAAAAAATATTCTCTCAGGCGTCGCTATAAGCGTCGCTATTTATGGCTCTGTAGCGTCGCTATATGCGTCGCTATACTCTTCTGTGAGAGCGTCGCTATCAGCGTCGCTATAGACGTCGCTATGATCGTCGCTATATAGCGACGTCTATAGCGACGCAGATAGCGACGCAGATAGCGACGCCTATAGCGACGCATATAGCGACGCTCTCGTAGCGACGCTTTTAGCGACGCTTATAGCGACGCCGGGGGTTATAAAAACCCAGTGTATTTCCGTCGCTAAGAGCGTCACAAGAGCACATAACCTCTTGTAGTGGGTGACAAGTAAAACCACGGGGAGCAACATTGCTTCTACCTCACAAGAAACCGTTAACACGTCGACTCTAGAAGGATTGTTCATTAATGATCATTGGACATACGACCTCCACACTGAGGTGTTGACGGATCTACACTCTGGCCACGCCTACCATGTAGGATGGATAGAGATTGTACAATCCACCTCTAGTGCCACGAGCATCGAAGATCAACAGAAAATGATCTGTAATGTTATCCATGGAATTATTCAATCAGAAAGGCAAAACCGAGGGGTAAATATACTCTCAACTGGCCCCATGAGATTTCTGGATACGAGCAAGGCTCAACAGCCTACTCTATCACAAATGGAGACTCCTCTAATGAGCCTCATGGACCCATCTTACGTCATTTCACCTGGGGTCTCTATGCAATCTGAGCCTCCGAGCGAAAACTTTAGCTTCCCTAACTTGGCTCAACCCTCTATCAAGGAAAACACAGTGCTCACTCCAGGGATAAGCCTGACAGAGAATGTACTGATGACATCTACGGTTAGCGCAGTGCCACTACCTAGTGTCGTAGTACCTAATATGGGGCCTCGACCATATGTGCCTCTAGACCCTTATGCACACATGGCCTCCACACCTCCAATTGTACCACTTGTTCATGCTCCTCGAGTGCCGCTCCCTAGCCCTTATCCGAGTGGACCTATGTCCGGTTATGTTCCATATCCTGCATCATCCACACATATGCCAAGACCGGTACCCGTCTCTCTCCCACATATGATTCCAAGAGTACCTCCACCGGCCCTGCCTCCTCACATAGGTGACTTGGCAGCATTTGCTCAAACCATAGGTCGATCTATCGCGGAAAATATGCGTCATGCATCTGATAGAGAGCCTAGAAGTAAGGCAGTACAAATTGCCAAACTCACGCAAAAATTCAATGGGGACGAAGATGCTAGGAAACACATTGAAGTGTTTGAACAAGTATGTGATTCCTTAGGGGAACGCAACGAACTACATAAGTGCAATGCCTTAAGCTTGACATTAAGTGGGAAGGCTGGAGATTGGTATAGGACCCTAAGGGTGGACGAGAAAACAATCTACCCTACCCTTCAAAGGTTGTTTCTAAAGGAGTACATACGAGAAGGTGTGCTTTGGGGTGTAGCATCTCAGCTACAGAAGGCCAAACGTAAGGAAGGAGAGTCAGTAAGGGACTTCATTAGTCGTCTAAAGCACTTTAACTCTCGTTGCCCTGTAAATGAGCGCTTCAACAATAACCAACTGCTTGATCAATTCATTCGAGGGTTGAGGAATGAAGGAATCTATAATGGACTAGTGATTAGACGTATCACAACCTGGGAAGATGTCACTGCCAATGCAATCCAATTAGAGGACAACTTGATGATAGCAGGCATGAGGGTGTCTACTGACACGAGATCCACTAGCTCACAAGCCATTGAGTATGAACCCATGACTGCAAAGCCCATTGCCAATGAGCCAAAGGTATTTGAGACATTCTTGACAGACCTCACCAAGGCAATCCAAGAGTCTCTTAAGGATAATCGACCCCCTCAAAATAGTCACATGTATCCAAGAAGGGAGCAACAATGGTGTTCCATTTGCTTAGGTCCACATAGCACTAGTGAGTGCCCTACGTTTAGAGTAAAATTTAATGGAACTTGCAATGCATGTGGTAGGTATGGTCACCAAGCTAAGGATTGTTTAATGATCAAATGTATGATGGCAAATAGACCATCTGTAGCCTGGACGGATGCGCCTCGAGCTCCTGTATTGATGCCTACTCCACCTGTTGAGCAACTACCGCAACACATGGTCCCTAGATCTCAAAATGTTGTACAAGCTACACCGCTACCACCTCCTGTGCTAGGACCGCAGCCCCCGCATCCAAGAGTCGCCCCTATGAACCAAGTGGGTTGCGAGCCATCAAATGCTTATCCAGATGGCTGTGAGGAGGAAATAGACACTAGTATTGCCTACGGACTTGATACATTGGAAGAGTGTCCTATATACTACATGGAAGATTGTTGGGGGCAAGTCAAGCCGGTTTATCAAGCTGCTTGTCTCGCATCCAGAGGTCAAAATATCAACACCCAGGCTAGGAGGCCACCTCTTCAATGCTACGAGTGTGGTGGACCACATCGAGCAGCGGAGTGCCCTATTAGGCTGCAAAAGAATGCTGCACAGATGCAAATGAATCAAGGGAGCACGTCTGCAATGCCAATACTCACATGTAATCGTTGTGGCATAGATCACTTGATTGCCCAATGCCCCTATAACCCAAATGCGCCTAAAATCACACCCCTGAATTTGGTCGAAATTGTTAGTGTGACATCGCCAATACCACCCGTCGCACCCGCTTATGCGATTACACGGTCCATGCTTCAAGGGCCAGGCCATATCCTCGAAGAGAGAGATACCGCGTCAGTTATCCAAGAAAAAAAAAAGAAGACACGAAGGAAAAAGTCGCAGAATACGGAAAATTCAAAGCCAAGTTCCAAAACAAACATAGGAACAGGAGATGACCCCGTGTATATGAATGACCTCGAGGATGATTCAGATTGAGTCGAGACAATGGAGACTATAACCAATACCACAAAGAGAAAGACCGACAAAGAAAACCGTAACATGGAACCAAATGAAAACCGAATAAGAGAAAACCATAAAGACCCTCTGAAAACACCACAAGTGTTTCCAAATCCAATCCAAGACCCCCAAGATAAACCACAGGGGCAAAAAGGGAAGAATCGTAAAAAGAAGATTGGGACGTACCCAAACCCAGTAGACAAGATTGAGCAAGTAAAACATCTAAGAGGTTTAGTGGAGGAGACTCAAAGGAAACTAGAACCAGAACCCATGCATGTCAAAATTCATGACACAATGTTTCCCACGCAAGTTCATCCACCCCACATGAACCATAGACCGTTAGCCATATCTAGTATCATCCAAGAAGGGAGTGAGGACGGGGCATCAGAAAGTGAGCATACACCTTTCTTGTTGGAAAGGATGTTTAACGAAGGAATACCTGATCCCATTGAGGAATATGAGATTCCATCCTCACCAGTTCCTAGTCAAGGACCTACACCCTGCAAAATGCCAATGAATGTTGCCAAACTAGTGGACTTCATGTCTTCTGAGGTCCGAACCACGATCATAGCAAAGCTGTATGGAGATCCTGAGTTATTCCTTGCACTTCGAGCATTCCTTAACGGAGAGCTACGAACGGAATTATCGCAGTTTGCGCAACCAAATAGGCCTGAATCGATTATGATTGATGAAGAAAATCATGTGCAATCACTTGACTTAGATGGACACGAGTCCGTGATCGAGGTACCCATTAACGAATTAGGGTAGTATTTTGAAGGCGACGAGTCTAATGCGACCCTACCCATCACTACCAAGGGATTAACTATAAAGGGAATTCTTGATGGTGGTGCGGGAGTTAGCATCGTTACAAAAGATTGTTGGGAATCCATGGGAAAACCCCACCTCAGTGTTACTAACATTGTGGTAAAGATGGCAAATGGTACCATAGCCAAACCTATGGGGATGCTCAAGGATCTTAAGATCAAAGTTCTAGGACACAAGGTACGACATACGTTCATTGTAATGGATTTCTCTAAACACCTTATGTCATATGAAATGATTTTAGGACGACCATTCATGAGGGAAGCACAAATGGTTCATGATTGGTCTAAAAATCATGTCTATTGGCAATTCCAAGACTCTGTCCTTAGAGTGGATTTGGTGACTGGTAAGGTACACCCCTTAGGGAGTAAAACCATTATTGATCATCGCTCTGACACCACAGTTCACTCGGCCCCACTACAATATTGTTACACTTGTAAGAAGGATACAGACATTGGCCAAGATTCTCCTTATATGGATATCCTACCTGGGATGACTGAGTCGGACAATGTGGATTGGGTCCACCTAGCATCAACCATAGACACTTGGGGAAATAGGGGGACGACCTGGGTAACACCTGAGGGGGATGAAATGCCTGTACCCTTAAATATGCTACAAGCAATGCATATCGCTTCTGACAAGACTCATCCTAATGTAACGAAGAAAACATACAAGTGGGTCCCTAAAGCTTCTTTAGTGCCATAACTAGTTCTAAAAAACAGAAGCCTTGTAAGAAACGTACCTCGCTCCAAGAAAAGTAAGAAAATGTTGCGATGGATCCCTAAACGACTATTGGAAGCCCAAGGCTACTATCAAGGAAATGATCAAATCTGGGTGCCAAAACGTAGATTGTGCTCTTACCTATCACCTGACCCAAGTGAGCCCAATCCCGTAGCTCCAAAACGAATCAATGATCGTGGAAAGAAAAAAATCACAGAATGCTACACACCCGCTCCCGAGCTAGTTTGGGTACCAAAGAAAGAACGAATTGATCCACCTAGCTCAGGAAGGGGGGAGTCCCATGAAGCTTCTAGCTCCTCATGTAATACATCCATAGAGGTAAAAGCTTCTACACAGCCTCCATCTAGAGTAGTGGACCTCCATGAAGCTACAAAAGAATCCACACCTCCCAGTGTTCAAGAATCACCTGATGAACCACTTGAAGTTCGATCCTGGGAGAGTACCTTACCACCCTTGCAACTTGACGAGGCACCTAGGGTAATAGAAAACTACTGGCAAAAATCCTCACCTATTACCAACTGGAACAATTGGTTTCAAAGGGTGACAAGCTCATTTCAAACGGTATGATCTACCCAAGAAAGGGGGGAGTGTTTGTGGACATCCATCATTCATTTGTTTCCCTCTCAACCTTTCTCCCTGACCTCTTAATCTCCTATCTTAGGGAATGTACATATAAAGCTTTATACTCAAAAAAAAAAAAAGAGGAGCAAGAGAAATTAGCAAACGAGTATGCACCTTAAAAGTCAAAACATTGACTCAGACCTACACATGTCACATCTGGTACAGTGAAACAGAAACCTATGCCATAAAACACCTTTGATCCTCATCACTTGAGTGATGGAGGGTAGGTAAGATTAGTACGATAGGAGTGTTTCTGTTTTAAAGTTGAGTGATTAGCAAAGTTCTCTTTTCCCACTAATGTGCCTCCTGGAGGTATTCCTTTTGTTTCCTAGTGTGTACAGGAGCGTGTTGCTATTGATAGGATTTGGACCTTCATGGAACCTTTCTCTCGTTCACACTTCAAATCAAGCGCGACCATCGACACAAACAGGTGTTTCTTGTCCATTAGCATTGCCCTTATCTTTTTGCATCCATGTTTGTCTGCTTTGATTGTGATTGGTAGCATAATACTCATCGCATTGGCTTAGTATCAAACATTTAATTCAATGTAATCTTTTGTCATAATCACTTGTCTAGGTTTAAAAATCAAGCAGTCCGACTAAGCTAGTTTGACCAAGCTAGGTATTAGAAATCTTCTCTTAATACCATGGGGAATGCCTTCCTAATAAGCAATGGCTACTTATGTTCTTAATCCGATTTAGGCAGCATTGTATGAAATGTACTAGGGCTTTCTAGTGGGCTTAACCCTATTGACCTTTAGCTTAAGTATTATAAAGGGATTTTACTAATGTGATGAGCCTAGGGAGGGTAACAGTGTTATATGACCCCCCAAAGTTACAAAATTAAAATGCTGAAAATGAACAAGCAAAAAATCAAAGTGCCACAATGTAAAATCTTAAGCTGGAAAAGAAATCTCAGCTTGATTTGGTACTTCACTCACATGTATTGCCTATGGTACTAGAGCCCTAGAGGTTCCCAGTGTGGGCGCTTTTCCTTGAAAAGCAAAAAACCCAAGGCATACAAAATAAGCACACACATCATAATTGAATCAATGTGAAAAGACTTTGGGGGGTCAATGAAAAAGTAATCAGTCAGGCGATGATTTCATGAGAAATTCCTTTTATGGTAGCTTAACTACAAGGTTTTCTAGATATAGCCTCTAGTCAGCCCTCGAACATGAATACTTGGCTCTCGCGATTAAACAACTTAATTGACCACAGAAAATTAAGAAGCTTACCCATGGTATTAATATTCGATCTCTAGTGCCTTTCGACCGTCAAATTAGTGACCCCAGACTTGTTTAATTTTTTACCTTTACATCTGTTTATGCATTTGATTACATTGCAATTTAATGTTCATTGCTAACAAATTGTTTGAAATTCTTTTACCAATCAATGTGTCTACCTAAAATTGCATATGCTTTTTAAGAGAATGCAATTACTATGTCAATGTTGTTTGATTTTGCAGTGACTGAAGAAGGCTAAGGACATTCATCTCAAATGCTCTTCCACCTCGACGAACCAGCTTGAACTCAATAGCTTTCGAGGACGGAATCTACATCAGGAAGGGGGGCATGTTAACCCTCACAGCTCACGGACACCCCATCACCTACGATGGACGCGTATTATGTATTTGGTAGAGTCAGGTACCGGGCTTGTTGGACCAATAGGGAAAGGTAGAGTGATTGCCGATGAGAGGCGCACTCTAACACGAACATGCTAGGGTTAGTTGGCTAAGCATGGGCGCCCAAGTGTGAATGGGGTGAGCTCCTATAAAAGCCAACTAAACCTAATTTTTACTCATTCTCTCATTTGTGCAATAGAAGAGTGCTCTTGCTCCATCTCCATCTCCATCTTCTTCTTCTTCACCTCCTTGTGTGTGTGTGTGAGAGAGAGAGAGAGAGAGAGGGAGAGTGTGTGTGCGATCGAGAATTACGAAGGCACGACGGTGGCGAAGCGGTTGAGCGCGGCATGACTGCAGCTTCTTCTTCATCGCGGCGAAGAATCCACCACGAAGGCGAGCGTAGAGCGGTGAGTGACACACCCTTTGCTCTCTTGAGCTTGCTAGTTTAGGCTTGTTGTGTGCTTGGAGCCGTCTGCAGCTTGTACACGGTGTATCGGCAAGTCCCTTGCTTCGACAGTGCGGCAAGGAGCGCACATAGACACATTGTCTAATGAGAGAATTAGAGCATCTTGCTCTGCTTTACCTACCACATTGGCCTCCGATGTTGGCTTGTTGTCTTGAGACTCTGTCTCCTTCTTCTTCTTCGACCAGCAATCCTTCTTGACATGGCCCTTCTTGCTGCAGTTCCAACATTCAAGAACTGACTTTGTGTGTGACTTGCTCCGCCTTGAGCGATCACAACCCTTTTGGTTTTTGAACCTCTCCTTAAGCCTTCCTCTTGTTTCCAGTGATAGTGCAGCACTTGATGATTCTCCTACGCTTCTCCTTCGCATTTTCTCGCTTAGGAGAACACCCACAACATCATCAAACTTAAGAGTATTTGTGCCAAAGATAGAATTACTTACAGTCATCACAAGGCTATCCCAACTATCCGGTAGAGATGATAGGATAAGGAGAGCTCGCACTTCGTCATCAAAATTGATTTTCACTGATCGAAGTTGACTTGTGTTTGTGTTAAAGTCATTTAGGTGTTCTGCAATTGCACCATTCTCTGCCATCTTTAGATTGAACAAGCGCTTCATAAGAAATACCTTATTGGATGCCGATGGTTTCTCGTAGAAGTCGTTAAGTGACTTCATCAAGTCCTCCGTGGTCTTCATCTCCGAAACATTGAAGGCCACTGTTGACGCCAAGCTTAACCGGATTGTTCCCAGTGCCTTTCGATCAAGGACAATCCATGCTTCATCTGCCATTGTTGCGGGCTTCTTCGCAAGACCGCCTAGTGGCAAATAGAGGTCCTTCTGGTAGAGATAGTCTTCAATCTGCATCTTCCAATGTTGGTAGTTTTTGTCGTTGAACTTCTCAATCTTGAGCTTCCCTTCCTCCGCCATAACTCCCACTCAATTCAAGGAATCCTTTCCTTGAGATAATTTAGCTACGAGCAAAACTTGCTCTAATACCAGTTGTTAGGAAATAAGATGTAGCTAAATAGATTATTGAGTAGATTACATAATGGAGAGAGACAGATTTATATACACGAGATTATAGAGTAGAGAGAGAGAGAGAGAGCGAGAGTACACACAATATACGTGGTTCACCCAATGTGGGCTACGTCCACGGGAAAGCAGCCACTCAATGGCTTTAGTACTTCAAAACAAGAAGTAGTTTACAAAGGGATTATACCCTTAATGGAGCTCCCGCCTTGCTTCACTCTCACCACCGCACACTCACCTTGTTGCATCAACTTCACACTATGAAATGTGTGTAGAAATGGCCTCCTTTTATAGGCCAGAAGGGCTGCCCTCTCTTATGAGAGACAGCCATGTGTAGCCGCCCTTGTGCGAATAAGTCCAAATCGGACCCTCCAATCCGCCCATGTGTGGCCTCTCTTGAGAAGACAGGTCCGCTTTTGAATTCGGCCACCAGCCACCGGCCATTGACTTCCGACCACCGACCATCGGCCATTGACTACCAGCCACCGGCCAACTGACCGGTTGTTTTCCGACCACTTTCCGGCCGCCGTCCGGCCCTAATATTCCGGCGAAAAAAAAAGTCTGTCGGGCCTCCGCCCCCGAGGACTTTAAAGTTGCCCTTGATTCTTGTCCGTGAAAATTTTCGTTTCCGGTGAGTGATTTTTCTTCACGCACGATGGCTTCTCCTCATAATGGGGGCCTTACAAATGTGCGCTTTTACCACAGAAAATTACAAGGGTAAATCAGACTCCATACTTAACACACCCATACACAAACACCCACCCATGCACACATAATTTGTAACCCACACACCCCCTCACCCCCTCCCTCAGCCTCACGCTCTCTCTCTCCCTCCCTCTCACTCTCTCTCTTGTTCTGTGTAGTCGGTCAAGCCACGGCGCAGGAGTAGCTCTTTCTCTCTCTCGTAACACACACACAAACACTCCCCTGCCCCTCTCCCTCCATCGCCCACTCTTTGTCCTCACTCATGCTCTCTCTCCCTAGTTCTCTGTACTTGGCCAAGCAACACGTTAAAAAAATATAGATAAAATAATATCCCTTTTATGCTCTCGTTTCCACACACACACATACACACACAAATGCACCCTCATCTCTCGCTCTCTCACTATCTCTCTCTCCCCCTCGTTTCGGTAAATGGCATCCCTCTCTCTCTTACCATACACAGACACATACACACACACCTTTACATACGCTCATGAGTGCAAGCACCCATTCACACAAGTACACGCATGCCATACACACACACAAGAAGGAAAAAACAAAGAAACCGGACAATCGACACCCAACACAACAACGAAAGGAGAACAAAATCACGTGATGGCGGCACTAAATCAAGAAATGACGGTGAAGGCATGCCTTGATAGGCCCTGAAACTACAAACACGCTACAGTGACGCACCAACAAGGCTTCCGTTCATCGGCATCTCGCCTACAATGCATCTTCATAATAAACTCCAGTAGGGTAATCTATTTTTCGGTTTTCAAACCAAGTCTTATATAAAAAACCAATTGTATATTGCTACCTCGCTCTAGGTTATGGTCACAAAGGCCCACTTAGGAGATATCGTTTTAAATTTATCCTAAGACAAAGCAACGATCAACCATTTGGGACCCAACTCCTTGCTTTGTTTCTCCTGATTAGGGCCATAGCTTGATCAGATTATCCTACACTAATGCAGCCAGGGTCACTATCCAAGGAGGACTTGGGAGTCACCACTTGAGAAGGAATCCATGCACACACCTTGACTCCAAGGGTCACCACACACAAGAGCAGAATCTCCGTGTGTATGGAATTTCCTATAGAAAACGCACTATAGGCTCTCTAACTTTCACTATCTCTCTCTCTCTGTCTATCACCACTGTCACCATCTTGTCAAGACTAAGGTCTCTATAAATATCACTTTGAGTCAAGTTTCCCTCACATCCGGAAGGGGTTTGCACCACCTACGTCTCTCTCTCTCTCTCTCTCTCTCTCTCTCTCTCTCTCTCTCTCTCTCTCTCTCTCTCTCTCTCTCTCTCTCCAATGTGTAATATTTGTGTTATTTTAAATCATCGTTGTCCACGTCCTAGCCGCTCAAAGCTATGTGGTGCCTCTTGTTCATTTCATGTGACCAGACTAGCATGCACGGTCTTGGCGTTGAGGCTATTAGGGTCCATTTTGTACTTTGGGCTTGTCATTTGGTGCCCCAACTGAGGAGAGATTCTCAAAAACCTTCAATTTACAACACTAAAACAATGCACATTGTTAACCATGGACGGATGGCACAAGAATTCTCCAATTGGAGAATAGAGGAGAAGGATTGAAGATGCACTAGCCGCACTCATGAAGTGCTACTTCCAGGTTGTAGCATCATCAACATCTCACATTGCTAGTGCTAATTGCAGATCAAGAGCATCAAGTGGGAGGGCTATAAAATGTTATCTAGCTACTACTGACAACCAAAGCATTCTATCAATGAGTGCCGATAGAGAAGGTGAGGAAAGAATGGTTTGTTTTGCTTTTGAAAACCGCACCACTCTCACGTCAGTGAGATTTTGTGTAGCACCAAGTGTTTTCTCTCCAGTGGTTCGAAAAGAGTCGTCAACTACGTCAACCACTTTTTTTAGTTCCTTCTCAAGATTCCACCGATGTATAAAACTTTATGAATCACTAAGTCATTCCAAAAAAAAAGGGGTTTGTCATTTACCGCTCTTTGATTTTCCACCATGGCAAGTGTCTCTTTTCACACATTTAGTGACAAAAAGGGAGAAGACATCACCACCAACTTTCTGGATGACATTGACCTCGCTTCTGTGGTTTTCAACAAGGATGATGATGCCTCACGACTATGAATCTTTCCTCTACTAATGAAAGTAGAAGCCAAGTCTTAGTACAATGCTTTGCCCCAAGATACCAAGAATTCATGGGACGTACTATGTCCTGCCTTCGTGAAGAGGTTTGGTTGAGACACGACCTCATAAAAGTTATGGAAATTGCTGAAAGATTTAAAGAAGGGAAGTCTACTAGAGTATGCCACTTTACAAATCCAAGTTTGTGGATTTGTGGGAGCGATAGGCTGCCTCAGTGGAGGAAGGTGAAGGAGCGCCTAATTTCTTGAATAAGGACCATTTCATTATTGGCTGTGGTCGCCGCTTAAAGAGAAGGTGAAGGGGAGATTTCCTGCAACGTATGAGTTGGCAGTGGAAGTAGCCCTCCTCAAAGACAAGAATCTGTGAATGCAAGCAAGAGTCAGCGAGTCAGAGGAATCAAGCTCATTCCAACTAACCCTAGTGACTGCAACACCTGCTCAAAGAACCGAACCACAAGAGGCATCAGAAGAGTAGCAATACCTGTTAAGTCGCATCACTACTCAGCTTGAGAATCTATGTGTGCATTTGGTACAACAAGGGCATACACAAAACTGCAATCAAGATCAAGGGAGAGGACAATAGAGGAAAAACCAAGAGTACTACTGCTATAATTGTGGGGAGGATGGCCATGGGGACAAGGCCAATAGGTGTGAGATACACGGCCGCCGCTATGGAAGAACGAGAGGAATAAGACTTACTGCATATCCCTGTTTATTATAAAGAGCCAAGTGGAACAATGGCCTATCAAGCATACTACCCACGATGAGAGCCGAGTGCGTTGGAACCATGGTGTATGATCGGCAATGCTGGACCACCAACCGTGGCACTGGCTGCAAGAGAAAGTAGATATAGGTCAAATGAAAGGAAATTGTTATTCATATCCAATGGAGGTTTCAATGAACCAAGACCAAATAGAGGGGTGTCGAAGGAGCTCCATGACAACCACTGGGACATTGCTATAAATGTGGAGGCGACCATCTTATGAAAGACTATCCTCATTCAGAAACTGTCTGAGTCAATGCATATTCTCGAGATTATAGCATCATTCACCCGATTTCCGATTGCCCAAAAAATCCAAACAAATCAATGAAAGCAACCATAAACATGTTGGAGTCTATCCCTTTGAGCAATGGTTCTGAGAATGAATCAGTAATACCTATGCAGGTCATCCCGCAAGCTCAAAAGAAAAAGGGGGACTTAAAAATGAAGAACCAATACGTAAAACACCTAGTATTGAACAAAAAAGTCAATGAAACATATGGAAAGCTAGAAAAGCATGTGTAGAAGTGAGGAAAGAAAGAGAACAAAATGTCATTCACAAAACAATTGCAACAAAGAAAAGACAAACTAGAAAAACTTGAAAGCACTTCAAAACGAGAAGCACCAATAGATATTGAGCTTGAGAAGAAAACAAAATCCAAAAGTGCGGGATTAGGCGGATCTGTGCTAGTGGAGAAAGTAAACAAACATCTAGATGCACTCTTAAAAGCGTACGACTCAAGTCTTAAAATCGACCAAAATTAGGAACAAAAATGGATGACATGTCCCTATGCTCAGTTGGAAAAACAGAGACTGGAAATGTGTCAAAAGATGATCCAAACTGCACAAATTTTACGAGAGCCCACTTCAAGGAAACAGGGAGAGGAGGTAGAACTTCCAGTACTGATATCAAGGAACTTTCCAACACATGGATCAGAATGACTAATTGTTAGTCAAGAAATTGAATTAAAACCTGAAGATTCAATAGAAAGACCTCGGATAGTGTTGAACACAACTGACTCAACATCAGAAGGGTTTCAACCTATCACACTGGAATTGTATAAAAGTGACGAGGGTTTAAATGATCTTTGGAGAGAGATTAGGGAATCCAATGAAGCTAATGAACTAAGAAAAAGGGTTAACAAAACCAGAATGGGAGAAGATGACTTCCTTCCTCCTATTGAAGAATTTGAGGTAGGACCTCAAGTAGATCTAGATATGCACTCTTATAGGGGAGACAAGGGATCTGTGAAATCTGGGGATATCAAACCTGTATCTCTACAAATGTTACCATCATATATGGGAGATTATGAAGTAAATTCAGTTGTGAAAGTTGTACCATCATAGCAACTCGCTACAAGGAAGGGTATGGACTCCCAAGGCTTGATAACACTCTTCTTGACTCATGTAAATTGTACCATTACTCTAGCAGATCTTCTGAGATTAAGACCTAATATGTGAAATACAGTAGAAAAATGTCTCAACAAACAATTTGGAGTAAGGGATCGGAATTCACGAATGCAGGAACAAATCAAGGAATTAGCAAAACCCCAAGTAAACATGCAGCCAGTGCCTTTAAACAAGGTAGGAGACTAATGCAAAGGGGAAGATGGAAATACCACGCTACCAGTTGAATTAGAAGGTGTTACCACCATGGATATTCTTGACAGTGGAGCGGATGTGGCCATCGCGACAAAGGATGCATGGAAGAAATGGGGAAAACCAACCTTTAAAACCACCAGAATGAAGCTACAAGTGGCCGACGGTTATATGGAGAGACCCATAGGACTTTTGGAGAAAATAGTTGTTAAGTCTTGTAGAATCGAGTACGAGAATACATTTGCTATGGTGGATTTTGGCAAGAAAAATAATTATGACATAATACTTGGACGACCCTTCACGAGACAATTAAAGATGGTCCAAGATTGGATCTACAATCACATAGAGACTACTACAAGAATAAACCTTAAAGACCATAGCTACAAAGATGTCGATAGAACCCTGGTAGAACAGTTCAATTCTTCCACGATAGTAGGGTCAGAACTTCCCGCTTGGTTAGGTAAACCAAAGGATTTATGGATGTGCGAGGAATCCAATTGTGGAAGCCTAAAAGGAGAAGAATGTATTCTAGACAGAGCAATTGAGGATATAGAATACATTCCAAAAGCTTTGCGAAAAGAGTCCTTATAACCTTTAGTATGGACACATATTCTAGCAACCTTAGATGTGTGTGCTATTGCGGAGAGACCAATGACTAAATTTTGTGATCAGGAGGGGTATGATGTAGTTCCATATTACATGGTTGCATTAATAGAAGATGATGATTACCAAATCTTAGATCAATCAAGAAAAATTGAACGTAAGCATGAAATGATGGGGAAGCTGTTCCACAATTCTACAGATCATCTTGAACAAGATGACGATGCAGATAATGAATGTTCTGACAACCCTAGTGAGATAGAGGAAACGATACCTGATGTAAGGGTTTATAATTTTCTAAACCAAAAAACGAGATGTCAAGCACATTACAAAAAATGGAGAGAAGCTCACAAGGCCAGAGATAACCCAATGCTGAACATTAAAAACAAAATGGAATTCTTATCTCTTGTAAAGGAAAAAGATTGCACAGTAAAAACAAAATATTAGCTCATTTCTCTCAAGATCGAGACCCTAGGACAAAAGACAGTCCTAGGGATGTAAGAAAACGAACTCAGAGGCTGAAGGAAGAAACTAAATCTAAAAGAATGGAAACAAAATAAAAATTAGAAGAATTGAAATTGATGATACTTGAATGCAAGAAAAGGTACCAAGAGCTGAAGAATACTCTGAGGGAAGTATAGACAACCAAAACAAACAACAAAGAGGATGAGAAAGACAATAGTGGAAACAATACGAGTGTACCATCCCATTACACAAAGTTCACAATTCAAGATCGAAAGATAGTGCTGACACAGCCCAAAAGAGAGCAACGGGAGAAAGAGGCTTATGATGGTCTTACAAGGACTTAAAAGGAGTGGATCCGACAAAATGTCAGCATACTATCCCATTAAAACTTGATGTAAAACCAAGCAGGCAATGTCCTTACACATACAATGATACCTTTGCTAAGCGTATCAAGGAAGAGATTGATAAACTGAAAGACGCGGAGTTTATCTATGAGATAGAACACACTGACTGGGTATCCCCAATCATTGTTGTACCCAAAAACAATGGAAAACTCCGAGTGTGTGTCAACCTCAAAAAAGTCAATGCAGCCACAATAAGGGTAACTATCCCTTGCCAATTACAAACCACGTCCTTGAATGAGTGGCAAAAAAGCGTTCATATCCTTATTGGATGGGTTCTTTGGTTACAATCAACTTGAAATTGCACCCAAGGACCAATATTAAACGGCATTTTCCATAGAATGGGACATACTTTCATATCAGGTCATGCCCTTTGGGTTAACAAATGCACCTGCTACATTTCAAATATTGATAGCATATGCCTTCAAGGAGTATTTGAAGAATTTCTTGGAAATATATATAGATGACCTATGTGTACACTCTCTTCAAAGAGAGGAACATGTTGAACAACTCAAAAAGGTATTCAAGAAATGCAGGACATATACAATTTGCCTTAATCCAAAAAAATACGCTTTCATGGTAAGACAAGGATGAATCTTAGGGCATATTGTCTCGAAACATGGCATTTCCACAGATTTGGATATGATTAAGGTCATTATTAAAATGCCTCACCCGATAAATGTAAAGAAAGTACAATGCTTCATGGAACATTGTGGTTATTAGAGGAGGTTCATCCACATGTATGCAATTATTGCACAACCAATGTATGGACTTATCGTGATTAATGAAAGGACAGATAGTGATAGCCTTTTTTTGGCTCTCCATAATTGCCATAGTGAGTTACCTCACCCTACCAAAATCACCTAAACATTGTGGCTGTTCTTATCTTTTCATTGTACATAGGCGTGTGTGAGTTAGGGGACTTTTCCCATATCTTCTTAAACCCTCAGCTAGCTAGTCACACTGGGCTAATTGAGCTAAAAGAATAAATAAAATGAAAAAAATATATAGATTATGACCAATTTGTGTGAAAATATTTCATTGTATATAAGGCCTAAAAATAGAGAGTTTTCATAATTATTTAAATATTTTTACCTAGGTGTGCGTTATTTTCCTAAGTATGCTATGTACATTTACTCACCATTACCATAATCTTTCTTACCTATATATTCTATAAAAAAATCATTTCATGCCAGCTTCTCTTATTTTTGGGTGAGAATCCACTCCAAGAAAAAGCCTCAAAAATACCTTTCACCATCAGTCTCATTGCCTTTCACAAAATTCCTATTTCCTAGAGGTATTTTTTCTTATCTCTTGTAAATAGATATACTTCAATAAAAACAAATGAGGATTCCCTCATTTGATTCCTTATATTTTCATATATCTCTTTTTTCTATTTTATATCTTATATATAGCTGACACTATTCTAGATTCCATAAATTGTTTATATATACTAACCTTTGGAGCCATATGCAAATTCAACAAAAGGGGGGCCACTAAAGACTTTTTTGTGAAGAAAAACATGTATTTTGGTGGAATTTGTTATGTCCATCTCCAATCCAAATTTGAAGCGGTAGTCAAAAGCAAAAATTTGGACCAAGAGCTAAATAATCACCTCAAACATTTTGGTGATTCTTGGAGCAAACACCGGTGAGCTAGGATTTTTTGAGTGGACCCCAGTCTGCCACTTTTCTCACAAGTAGCCCATAGTCTTCTGTCACCTCTTTCCACACTTCTACACACACACACGCTCATTCCTCTCAATCCCTCACTTAAACCTGCACATTCCATGGTTTCTCTCACCTTCTTCACCATTAACCTCCCCTCTTACTTCCATAGCTCTGATATGAGCTCTACATCTGTAAATTGAGAAATATCATCAACCGAATTTCCATTTTCATCGCGGTAATCAACCTTGATGGCGGTGGCATAAAGAAGAGAAGAAGAAGATGATGATCGATCGTCATTTTGGGAACCTACACAAGTAGGTACTTCTTCAAGCTTCACCATAACAAGGATTTCTTCACTTCATTCAGCCATCTTACTTCAACCATACACCTCATTCTACCCATTGTAAATATAACATTAACTTTCTAGTGATTTACTAACACTGACCACTAACATACTAACACAAAATATCTATTGACCTAGCCATGAAAGACACCTCACCTCAAGACATGTGCATAGTAACTCTCTCTCTATCTCTCTATCTCTCTCTCTCTCTCTCCTTCTCCTTACTTAAAACTTTATTTTCACCTTATCTACCATCAATAATGCTCTTTTTTGAGCCCACATTCATGACTCAAGTAGACAAAGAAGGGTTGCAATGTTTTGATATTCAAAAAAATCATTATCCTAATTTGTTAGCTTGTAAATTAGGATTTTGAATAATCTTAATGAGGGATCTCCAACCTATAAATAGACCCCTCTCCTTCTTGTAAAATAACCTCCAATATCTCACATAGAACCCCCACACTCTATGCGTGAGGAGAGACTTAGGTGTAGCAACCACTTTGTGAGCTTCATTTTTTGTGTGAGTAGTAGGTTTCAAGCTACACATTGCAAGTGAGAGAGTGTGACTTCAAAAAATCTCAAAACCACTATTGTATATATTCCTCCATCATCAATAAATTGAGGTTTGGTGCATCAAAGACGTGATTCGACGTTCAAATCTTTGTCCTTCCACTTGTGTGATATGGTTTAGTGAATTCAAGGTGACTTGTGTATTTGGAGTTTCTATCATTTGATCTTGTTTTAGAAAGTGTTTTAGTGTGGTTTCATTGCCAATTTTATGTCCCTTGTAAGAGGGTATTGTGGTGAGAGGTCTCCCACACCCTAACACAGTGTGTGTGTGTGTGTGTGTGTGTGTTGGCAATGTTTAGCATTCACTAAGCATTGAGTGAGTTTTGTAAAATCTCTACAATAGCATCATAACAAACCATCTCCATTTGCAAGTCACAAATAAGGTATTATGCAAGATCCATTCCTCTCTCTCTTTTCCTTTGCTCTAGCTCTCTCTGCTCCATTTTGTGTGTGTCTTTGTGTGAGGTTGCTTGTGTGTGTTTTGTGATGCACCTTCTTGGTTGTGAAAAAATCTCTCTTGCGTCTTAGTTTGCATATCATAACTAAGTGGTGCCCCTATCTTGTTTGGGTTTGGTTGTGGATTTGTTCTTGTGTTGTGCTTGTGTTTGCCCCTGCCCCAATTGAGCAACACGGGGGCCTTGAGGGTTGTTTAGAGGTCGCATCTCTTGTTGCATGTCCTGGACCGCCTCAATTTTGGTGCCCCCACGGAGGAAGGCTTCTGTATTTTTTTGTAGGATCAATCTTTAGCATAGTCAAGTAGTTTGCATCAATCACGATAATTTGTATGATCCTTTCATTCCCATTGCAAGGCAAAAGGTACACATAAATATTAGTATTAAGTTGAAATTTTAACGTGTACTTCGTAGAATTTTAGGTCCTCTTAGGTTGGCTAAGATAAATGCTTCAATAAATCCTTTTATTTTACCTCTCATAGGTACAACCTTAGTTTGGACGTCTATATTTTTTTGTTTTTTTAAGCATTAGGTCATGCATAGACAATGTATAATGGCCCACAAATAGAGGTTTTTCCCTTCCATTTCACTCCACACATTAGAATAAACATTGCAACTACTAGAAAATTCCTTTTTCAACAACGTATGGTGTTCATGTTTGGTGCCCAAAGATTAGGAGAATTTCTTGCGTCACCAAACCATGACATCCTACCTCTTGTTGACTATCGATCATAGGTCATTTGATGTGCATATTTTTATTTTGTTGTAGAATAGATTCCAATTTAGCAAACATTATTGTGTAAATCCCTTTAAGAAAGAAAAACAAAAACGTCTTGTCACTTTGAAATTGATTCAATGGAGGCCCAACGCCAAATGTCCGGATATCCTCTTTTCTTTGGAGAGCCTGGAGAGGATGCAAAATTATTTTTAGCGAATTTCAAGATGTCTTGCCATATCAAGAGAATAGTAGCTGATTAAGAACGTGTAGAAATAATTGAGATGGTCCTTAGGAAAGATGCTAGCACTTGGTTTGACTCTTTACCTGAGGAAGTTAAAGGGAATTACACGAAAGTTGTGAATCATTTCAAGAGATACCTCTTTGATCCCCAAAACAATGAAAAGCTATTGCAAGACATTGTTTCTCACAAACAAAAAGACTTAGATGACTACTACATGTATAAACAAAAGTTTCTACGTCTTTAGGCTGTATGGGTGAGAAATGTTGCTAACCCTGGTGATGGTGCAGAGTTCCTAAAGAAGGAGAGGTTCATAGACGGTCTCTTTCCCACACTCAAGATAAAAGTTGAGGCGGGTGCACCTGCTACCTTTGATGCAGCTGAAACTAGGGCTATTGAGAAGTATAGAAAACTCAAGTGCCTAAGGGGAGAGGTTCCAATAGAGGGTCCTAGACCGAAGGGAGAATTGCAAGCATCAACATCTAGAGAGATTCGTGAGGTAACAGTGGAGGTAATTGAAAAATTAAATGAATCCTTAAGTAGATTGTCAATTCACCTTGCACAAAGTGTAGGTCCCAAGGGACAAGCAACAAAGTCAAAAGAGCGAGAGCCACCATGACCTAGGAGAGTCTTGCAATCTTGGAATTGTGGAGAGTCTAGACATGGGATGTATAATTGTCCTTCGCCTCGTGGGGATCCAGGGAGACCTAACTTGAATTACCCAGTGATGAATGCAAGTGAAGGAACTAGTCAAAAACCACGGCTTCTAATAAGGCCAAATGGATAAAAACCACCTCCATGAGGAGTGGAAGGAGTTTCACCTTTGCCACACCCAAATGTGCATGTGGTAGTGGTGACAAATTCCAATGAGGTGGACATGGAAGGAAATGGCATTAATCTTGGCCGTGGAAAAGGTAAGGAGAAATAAGGAGTCACGTCACAAAGTGACCATGGACGAGAAAAGAAGGCAAGGGAGACCAAGGAGACCAAGAGTACTGGACATCGTATCAACCTCCAAGATTTCCCTCTTGGACATGCTATGGCTCCATACAACTTGTTGGAAGACATGAGAGGTAAGGGTCGTGATATCTAATGGACTCAATTTTTTGCATTATGTCCACAAGTTAGGAGGGATTTAACAAGGGGATTTAGCACTAGGAGAAAGGTAAAAGATAATGTGCCTGTTGTAAAAATTGCACAAGCTGAAATGAATGAGGACATTACACCGGTGCTAGATTGTTACATCAAAGGAAGAAAGGTCTAGTAGATGGGGGTGCACAAATTTGCATCATGACAGAGAGACTCATCCAAAGACTAGGCATGCACATCCATGAGACACCTGAAATCAAAGTCAAGATGGCAAACAATAGCAAGGCTAGGTGTGTAGGCATTTGTAAAAATGTTTTTGTGGAGGCCTTTGGCATTAAGAAGGCGGTGGATTTTTATGTTATGTGTCGACCAAGGGAAGTGGTTATCCATTTATCCTAGGAAGACCATGGCTAATGAAAATGCGAGCCTTGCAGTATTGGGAGAGTGGAAAATTAATTTGCAGGAATGACAATCATAAGAAGGTTGTCTTTGACATGAAGCAGCAACGCCAAGAGGATCTCCATTTAGAATCATCTCAAAGTGAGACGGAAGAAGTTTGGACCGATAACACTTCAGAAGAAGAAAGTAGCGGCAGCATTACTGAAGAGGGGTCTTTCATCGAAGTCATGGGGGTAAGGTTTAAGCCAACCAGTCAAGAGACCTCTTGTGAAGGTTTGGAGGAGGTAGGTTCCCAAGAGAACCAAAATGTGAAAGATGAAGGAATGTTAGAAGGTATGTTGTCTACAACACTTACAAAGGATAAGAAAGAGGAGTTCAAAGGTGCGCTAAGGAAATTTCCTAATATTTCTGCTAAAGACTACATTGACGTGCGTGGAGTAGATGATGTTCAGCACAAGATCAAGCTAAAGCCAGAGGCCAAGCCTAAAGCTCAAAAGCTATGAAGGCTAGGAGTCATCAAGGAGTAGTCTTTACATAAGGAGGTAAGAAAGCTTCTAGCAGCACGTTTTATCTATCCAGTGGAGAATTCAAAGTGGGTCTCTCCCATTGTTGTCACTCCCAAGAAGAAAAAAAAGTGGAGGGTGTGTGTGGATTATCGTCCACTAAATGAGGCAATAGAAAGGGATCACTTTCCTCTCACATTTTAGGATGAGATACTAAATGAAGTAGCTGGTCATGAGAAGTACACCGTGTGTGATGTCTACTCAGGTTACTTTCAAATAGGAATTTCATTAGAGGATCAATTGAAAAAAACCTTCATCACTCCTGGGGGTTGTTATGCTTTTAGATTCATGCCTTTAAATGGTCCTGCAACTTTCGAACGTTTCATAAACATGGTGTTTCAAGCATTCTTTGGAAAGTCAATTAGGGTGTTCATTGATGATTTTTGCATTTATAATTCAAAATCATTACATCTACAAAGGGTAGAAGAAGGTTTGAAGAAGCTCTATGACATGGGAGGTCAACTCAACCTCGACATGTGCCACATAGGTGAGGATAAAGTGATCTTGCTTGGTCACAAAGTTTCTTACAAAGGCATCGAGGTGGATCCTTCAAAGTCAAAGGGTATTATTGAGTTACCGCTCACTGAAGAGTCTTAAGGAGTTCATCTCATTCATTCAAAAGGTGAAGTATATGTCACGCTTCATTCACTTAGCTTCGGAGTTGCTTCATCCTTTGCAAAAGTTGACATAACAAGTAGAATTTGCATGGTCTGATGAGCTTGAAGAATACTTTTGTAACATCAAAGTCATTCTGTCAGAGCTACCAACACTCATGCCTCCTTGTTGGGAGTACAAATTCTTTGTTAGCTCTAGTGTTGGGAGAGAAAAAATTGGTTCTATTTTGCTACAACAAGATCCCCGCAATACCAGGATGCAACCCATCTATTTTGCTAGTAGGGTCATGAATGCCTTGGAGAGAGGCTACATGGAGGTAGAACTCATGATGCTTTCTCTCATGTTTGTGGTGACAAATTTTAGATCCTACTTGCTATCAAAACCTTTTGTAATTCTCACTGCTGCTGCAAAAAAGTTGTTCCCTTGGGTGTCATCTCAAATGAATCTTAGTACTAGAATCTCTAAGTGATTTATGGAGTTGCAAGAGTTTCAATACTCTTTCAAGGTAGAAGATAGTGTGCGTGCACAATTGGCAAGGATTCTCACGTATAGGGTACATGAGAAGGAGATTAAGGTGCCTAAAGAAAAGACCCTACCATTGCCACCACCAAAAACTATTCCTAATTCTTTTACCTTGTTCTTTGATGGATCTTTTCGATGAGCCACAGGAAAAGCAGGGGGAGGACTAGTGTTGTTCAAACCAAGTGGAGACGTGGTCATGAAAGAGAAGGTCAATCTACCATGTTCAACTAGCACCAATGAAGCAGAATACAACACATTACTTCATGGTTTGAAGATGTGCATTAGTCAAGGTATACAACATCTCATGGTAAAGGGGGATGCACTTCTCATTTTGAAGCAATCTTAGGCATTTGGGCATGCAAGAATGAAAGCCTCAGGACAAAGGTTCATGCCATTCGTAGGTTGTTTAATCAATTTGAAGAAGTGTAACTATATCATATTCCTAGGAAACAAAATGAAGATGCCGATTTACTTGCACAACAAGCAGTTACATGTGTTGAGAAAGACGTGCAGGTCATCATGGCGGCAACAGTTGTCAAGCAACTGAGATACCATGGATTGGAGTCATTGGCTCCAATTATTGGCTACATTTTGGAGAGCGAGTTTCCACAAGACTTCACTAAAGCTCAGACAAGGAGACTCATGAAGAAGGCAAGTTTCTATCTCATCTTAGAAGGATCCCTTTATCAAAGAGGAAAGGATCAAGTGTGAAAAAGAGTACCAACTATCGAGGAAATTCCAGCCATTCTAAAAGGTTTGCATGAAGAGTCATGTGGTGGTCATTTTGCCCAAGAATTAACTGTGAAGGAGAGTTTTCTTGTGGGGTATGTTTGGCGAATCTTTCATGTGGATGTCCAACATTGGTGTAAAAGTTGTCACAAATTTTAGGTAAATAGAAATAAAATGTTGGTGCATGGTCGATGAAAATAGTGCTGGCAAATGGACCCTTTGAAAAGTGGGGCATTGATGCTATGGGTCCTCTGCTGTAAGGTCTCTATTTTCGAATTTCACACAAGTTTTATTACGCATTTGAATTTTTTTAACCATCACTCATTATTTAAGATATTGAAGTTCAAATTATGAATCGTAGGTTGAGAAAACCTAGAATTTAAAATTTCCGCTACAAAGTTTTGACATGTTTAGCTATATGAATCACTAATTAACTTATTGTATGACTTAGTTTATTACTGATTGTAAAATTTTCTTTTACTATTGTAAAGTTAATATAAGACTGTAAAGTTCAACTTAAAAATGTAAAGTAAATTATCATTAAGGAAATAAATAAAATAACTATAAAGACAAAAGAATACACAGGGATGACAAATGAAGGCACATGGACTCACCTGGACTCACATAAGAGGGGACAAAGTGGGACACACTGTCACATGAGAAGGAGAGGCTAGTCTTGACTAATCTTAATGAGGGGGGGCTGTGTGGCCTTATCTTTTGATGATAATGACAAAGTGGACAAGCTGATGGGTACCACAAGGGTACCAAAAATGCGGGTATGATTTTTGAGGAAAAATATAGATATATATATATATATATATTTTTTTTTAATTAAAAAATATATATATATATATTTTTTGGAAAAAAAATTGGACGTTTTCCTTTTTGCTATAAATAGAGCATCCATGCTCTCACTTTAGAACATAGAGATTGCCTCTATAGCGCTCACGAAGTGCTGCCACTTCTCTTAGAGAGAAGGCGTCCATAAACCACTAAGAGAGAAAAAGCTTTAGTGGACTAATAAGGTGCGTATTAATTGAGCATTCAATTAACGTTAGGAATGAAGTATGTGTGCTATCTCCTACTATAATCTCTCTAATATATTAGTAAGATTCAATTAGCTATGTGTGTATGTGTGCTATCTCTTACTCTGATCTCTCTACTAGATTAGTAAGATTCAATTAGCTATGTGTGAGTGTGTGTTATCTCTTACTCTAATCTCTCTAATAGATTAGTAAGATTCAATTAGTTTTAAGAAGGATGTGTGTGTGTGTGTGTGTGTGTGCTATCTCTTACTCTAATTTCTCTAATAGATTAGTAAGATTCAATTAGCTTTAGAAAAGGATGTGTGTGTGTTCTCTTTTACTCTAATATTCTAATAGATTAGTAAGATTCAATCAACTTTAGAAAAGATGTGTGTGTATGTTTTCTCTTACTCTAATCTCTCTAAGTATACCTACTCTCTCTAGTTAGTATATCTTCACTATTAACTTATGCATAGTTAATTGAAAGTTAATACATAAGAGAACTCATCATATTCTTATTATACATGATGAAATTCTCATTCATCAATTTTATTGTCAATTAGATTAAGTAGAATTTTGACTAATACTAAAAATTGATTTAGTTGAAGTATAGAAATTGAAGTTAGAATTGGATTAGAAATGTGAAGCATAAAAGTAATGCATTCCTAAACTTTCACTCATAGTTTACAAACTTAATTTTTTATTAATCACGATTAGTAAATATTTGACTCTATAGAAATTAGATGTAGAACAACAACACTAAGTGTGAATCCGAGTTGGCGAGGGTTCAAATTATAGATTCTCTTTGGAAACAAGGAGATTACTAGGGAAATTGACCAATTTAAAGTTCTAAGTGTATCGCATAAGTGTAGTACACAAAAAAATAGCTCCAAAGCGTGCTCGAACCCAAGGTGCTAATGATCATAAAGCTGGTACAAGTAGCGGTGGAAATCCTGATGTACGTCCAGATTAGCACAACGAGTACTTGTCGAGCGGTATGGGATGCTCATGAGGACAAGCTTTTTTATAAATAATGTATATACCGATCAGACATAATAGCGCCAGTAGAGATTCTTGAGTGAACCTAATCCAAGGGTTGTTGGTTTAAAATTGGATGACTTCTTGTTTGACTATTATTTGTAATACTATTTGAAGGGTTGTTTTAACGAACCAGTATCATAAATAAAGTAAAGGAACATGTATGTTTAAACAGTGTGGTAGTAACTAGATAACAAAAGAAGGGTGAGTGTGGTGTGGAAAGTGGGAGAATGATATCCCGACGGTATCATTCTATGGACACGTGAACCCGATGAGTCGGGTAACTTTGCAACTCTAGAACATGCTTTTTTTTTAAATTAAATCTTAAAAGAGACAAACCTTGGCGATTGTGCTTCTAAAACATGGGGAAAAAAGCACACAGGTTGGTCACTCTAAGATTTATACTTTTAGGTATAATTGATTATAGATAGTTTTTAGATAGGGTTATGGTGGTCACGCCCCACCATAGCGAGATAGGACCAATCCTTCACTAACGGTTCCTGTCCGTGGCTACGTAGTAGCTAAGGCAATGTCCGTTGGTTTTTGTTTTTCAGGATTGGAGACCTATCAAAGGTACTCCGCTCCTCTCAAAAAGGGGCAGGGACCTCACATCTCCCTAGAACAAAGGATGGTAAACTCTACATTCTAGTGGCTGTAGACTACATGACTAGGTGGGTAGAGGCTCAAAGTATGCCATGGTAAATGGAAAAACAGTGAGCAGGTTTGTCTACACTAATATTTTTTGTAGATTTGACACACCTCTGGAGATTGTTTTTCTGATAATGGTCCAGGGTTTAAAAAGGGTTTACTCACAGAAGTTTGTGAAGAGCTTCACATTCTACATCATCATAGCACACCATACTACCCAGAGACAAACGCTTTGGTGGAGAAGGCTAATGGTGTCATTGTAGGCATCATTAGAAAGATGGTGCAAAACAAAACAAAGTTATGGGATGACTTATTGGATGGTGCCTTGTGGGCATATCGAACCACATATAGAGAAGCCACGGAGTTCACACCATTTCACTTGGTCTATGGTCAAGAGGCTTTGCAGCCTATCGAGCTCAACATTCCAACAATGTGGCTTCATGGCAGAGGTGCACAAGATGATCAAGAGATATGGATGGATTGACTTCTTACATTAGTGGAGATTGAGTGGAAAAGAGAAGCAGCTTATAAGTGCTACAAAAGAAAATCTACACAAGCAAAGGAGAAGCTTGACAAGAAACTCAAGGACAAAGACATCAAGGAAGGAGAGATTGTGCTAAGGTATGACAATCGACTTGACAATCTTTTTGATGCCAAGTTTGAAACTAGATGGCAAGGGCCATACATAGTCAAGAAGGCTTTCAATTTGAGTTACTATCATCTTATGAACTTGAATGGTAAAGAGCACTCCAGGAAGGTAAACGGGTATCTCTTGAAGCCCTATTCGAGTCGCCTTCTACCAAAGGATCTATCAAAGAACTATCAAAGAGAAAATCCTATCAAGGGACCAGATATCATAGACGACTCAAAAGCACCCTCTTTGCAAAAGATGCTTTATGATGGTACATGAATATACCATCATACTGGGGGAGGGCTAATGATAGCCAATTTTTGGCTTTCCGTAATTGCCATAGTGATTTGCCTCACCCTACCAAAATCACCTAAACACTGTGGCTATTCTTAGCTTTTCATTGTGCCTAGATGTGTGTTAGGGGTAACATGCTTTATGATGGTACATGAATATACCATCATCCTGGGGGAGGGCTAATGATAGCCAATTTTTGGCTTTCCGTAATTTCCATAGTGATTTACCTCACCCTACCAAAATCACCTAAACACTGTGGCTATTCTTACCTTTTCATTGTGCATAGATGTGTGTGAGTTAGGGGACTTTTCCGATATCTTCTTAAATCCCTTAGCTAGCCTAGTCATTGGGCTAGTTGAGCCAAATAAATAAATAAAATCGAAAAAATAAAATATTTTATGACACATTTGCGTGTAAATATTTCATTGTATATAAGGCCTAAAAATAGGAAATTTTCATAATTATTTTGGTATCTATTTAAATATTTTTACTTAGGTGTGCGTTATTTTCTTAAGTATGCTATGTACATTTACTCACCATTACCATAATCTTTCTTACCTATGTATTCTATAAAAAATCATTTCATGAAAGCTTCTCTTATTTTTGGGTGAGAATCCACTCCAAGGAAAAACCTCAAAAATACCTTTCACCATCAATCATTGCCTTTCACAAAATTCCTATTTCCTAGAGGTATTTTTTCTTATCTCTTGTAAATGAATATACTTCAATAAAAACAAATGAGGGTTCCCTCATTTGATTCCTTATATTTTCATATATCTCTTTTTTTCATTTTATAATTATATATAGCTGCTGACACTATTCTAGATTCCATAAATTGTTTATATATACTAGCCTGTATTTTTTCCATCATATCCATGTATTATATTTATGCATAATCCACAACCATGCATTTTTTCAAACCCCTAAGAATCAATTAGGTCATGATCTAATGCAAGGAGGGGCTCACCTCTGGAGCCATATGCAAATTCAACAAAAGGGAGGCCACTAAAGAATTTTTTGTGAAGAAAAAGAGGTATTTTGGTGGGACAAAGAAGATCGGGGTCTTCAACCTATAAATATGCCCCTCTCCTTCTTGTAAAATAACCTCCAATATCTCCCATAGCACCCCAACACTCTATACGTGAGGAGAGACTTAGGTGTAGCAACTACTTTGTGAGCTTCACTTTTGGTGTGAGAGAAGCTTTCAAGCTACACATTGCAAGTGAGAGAGCGCGAGTTCAAAAAATCTCAAAACCACTATTGTGTATGTTCCTCCATCATCAATAAATTGAGATTTGGTGCATCAAATGTGTGATTCGATGTTCAAATCTTCGTCCTTCCACTTGTGCGATATGGTTTAGTGAATTCAAGGTGACTTGTGTATTTGGAGTTTCTATCATTTCATCTTGTTTTAGAAAGTGTTTTAGTGTGGTTTCATTGCCAATTTTGTGTCCATTGTAAGAGGGTATTGTGGTAAGAGGCCTCCCACACCCTAAGACAGTGTGTGTGTGTGTTGGCAATGTTTAGCATTCACTAAGCATTGAGTGAGTTTTGTACAAGCTCTATGAACCATCTCCATTTGCAAGTCACAAATAAGGTATTACTCAATATCTATTCCTCTCTCTCTTCCCTTTGCTCTAGCTCTCTCTGCTCCATTTTGTGTGTGTCTTCGTGTGAGGTTTCTTGTGTGTGTTTTGTGGTGCACCTTATTGGTTGTGACAAAATTTCTCTTGCATCATAGTTTGCATACCATAAGTAGGTGGTGCCCCTATTTTGTTTGGGTTTGGCTCTGGGTTTGTTGTTGTGTTGTGCTTGTGGTTGTGGTTATCCCAGCCCCAATTGAGTAGCACAGGAGCCTTGAGAGGTGTTAAAAGGTCACCTCTCTTGTTTCTTGCTCCGGAGCGCCTCAATAGGTGGGAGGAATCCTTTAAGAAATTAAAAGATGCTCTTGTATCCGCTGCAGTGCTACGAGAACCTGATTGGGAAAAAATCTTTCACGTCCATATAGATGCATCTGCATTTGCTACCGAATGTATTCTGGCTCAACGAGGAGAGGGAACCATGGATCTCCTAGTCAGCTATTCTAGTCGACAACTAAATAATGCCGAAAGGAATTACACGACCACTGAGAGAGAGGGGCATGGAATGATTTATCCCGTTATGAAATTTTGGCATTCCCTCCTCAAAAATAAGTTTGTGTTCTTCATAGACCATCAAGCCCTTTCATGCCTTGTCAACAAATCATGCAATACTGGAAAAATACATCAGATGGTTCATCATATTGTTGGAGTTTGACTTTGCAGTAGTAGTTAAAAAGGGTAAGACACATCTTTGAGAAAACCACCTCTCTCGATTACCTAACTGAGACATTCAGAGGGAGTGGATAATGATCTACTAGATGCATATCTCTTCAATATAGAAATGGTAGCTAAGTGGTCCCAAAAGATCGTCAAGATACTATCACAGGGTGGGGAATTCAATAAGACAGACCTAGAGCTTAAACAAAGAATGATTCGCCAAACTAAAAACTTTCAATTGGTTGGAGAACGTTGTCAGGCAGTTACTGGAATGGGCGAAAAGCCAATCAACGACACTGAAATGCCTAGCAAACAACCATTCTATATACTTGTACATACCTATGATTGCACTTTGAGAGTGGTTTTCAAGGTAGTCGTACAGAGTTTTTGTTTTTGCCGGCCTCTGGTAGCCAACCATAGACACCATGTATGCTAGTGACCGGTGGTTGTTTCTTAAGTATGAGATAACGGATATGAGAGTTCATTTTGGATACTTATGGTGGGAATGAACCTTTGCTTGAGCCATTTAAGCTATATAAAGAGCTTCTGGCAGTTGACCGTGAGGATTGCAAGCATGGACAATACATGAAGGCCCGTCGCCATGGGATAAAAGTTGCAAGGCTCGCAAATTAAGGCTATATCGCTGTGGGAACAGATCCTTGCTCAAAATAAAAGAATAATATTGAAGATTATGCTCGAGAGGCGCCTACAATCATTGACAGCATGGGCTGGTCATGGGGAGCAGCGAGAAAGTTTGGGGGAGAGGATTGCAGAAGGCGAGGCCGCTACTCAGTGTGGTGGGGGTGCACCAGAGAGGGCTGCAGGGAAGTTGTCCACACACAGAGGGGGCCCGCGATTAACAAGAGGGTGTGGGTTGTCAGGCAGAGACGGCTCTCGAAGCCTGCAGGAGCTTGCCAATCAAAGGTGCAGCAAATATGGGGCGGCAATATATTGAGAGTAGCGCAGTAGGAGGAGTTGAAGGGCCGCAAACCACTTGAAGAGAAGAGCAAGAACAGGTGCTACAGAGGGGTGACCTGAATTTGGCGAAAGCTACAACAGGAGGGGTATTGAGGACGGGTCGAAGGACCACCAAGGCATAGTTGCAGAATCATCAAAGGTCTATTCCAAGCACAGTCAATTCCAGACGGGGACCGCTCACAAAAACTGGCACAGGGAGAGGCCGAGCTCAGAGGGGGGTACCGGCCGATTTCCAATTAGAAGCAAGAGCTTTGCAGCAAGATCACAAGTTGGTGCATGCACCTAGTGAGCCATACTAGGCAGGCCGCATAAAAGGCAACTGGAGCTGAGAGCGAGAGAGTGGCTACTGCAGGAATGAGGTTCGGGGTCAATCAGATTGCCAAGCTACATGAGGGTGTTGATCTCCAAGCAAGTGAGACCGCCATCTGCAAACTGTCTGGAGTGTTGGGTGTAGTAGGAAAAAACAGTACTGTGTGAACGTTCTGGAGCGCTAGCAAACAAGGGGAAAGAGGTGACGTGCAAGGGACGGTGTCGAGCTGCAGAGAGGAATGATTGGATCTTGAAGGGCGGACAGATTGTCGGGGCTTTCTCTTTCTTTGTATTTTCGTCTAGCACCCAACTGAGGGGTGACAAAAGACCATGATAGCTCTTGTTGAATCTTTTTACTTCGTCGATCTAATTATTCAATCAAAATATGATGCTGACTTTGGTAGCAGTCTTTATTTAGAGCTCAGGGCTTTTGGTTCTGTATACATGTTTCCTACTCCGAACTGGCAAAGAGGCCCAGCTATAGAGGTTTTGTGTCTTGGCTTTCTCCTGTCAACGTTTATAAATTTAGGCTCCGACGGCATTCTAAGAGTGTGCATAAACCCTGAGGAATATGAAACATATTTGCTGGAAGTGCATATTCAAGCGTTAAAGTTTCATTGTTCAGCCACAAAAACTTTCCAACAATTGTGACAACTGGGAATGTATTGGCCGACTATGCATGTTGATGTTCATGAATATGTCACTAGTTGCATCAAATGCAGATCACGCCCACCCTTTGAACATGCCACATTGTTTTAGATAACACTTACGCCAGAATGGAGTCAATACATTGTTTACTACTTGGAGACGACGTTTCTTGATAATATCACCAAAGACGATAGAGAACGATAGAAATAGAAGCTTGCAATTTCACTCTTATTGAACATCATTTTTATAAAAGGGAAAACGATAATTATCTTACGTTGTGTGCAACGGAGAACATGTACATTCCAATCCTGGAGCAAGCACATGGAGGGATTAGTGGGGGCCATTTCTCAACAAGGAAAACGACAACAAAAATTGTATTAACATTGGAATATGGTGGCCAAGATTACATATGGATGCAAACAAGTATACAAAATGATGTGAGTCTTGTCAACGAACAAACGTACCAATAAAATGGGATGAGATCCCCTTACGGCCAAGGATGGGAGCCAGAGCTTTTGCCAAGTGGGGAAAAGACTTTGTAGGAGGACCAATATCACCCCCTGCTTACAAAACACATGCCCATACATCATTGTAGCCACAAATTATCTAACAAAATGGGTAGAAGCTAAAGCTACACAAAAGGCTGATGTGAGGAGTACTGCACAATGTCTATATGGAAATCTCTTTGTTATATATGGTCTACCTATAGAAATTGTCAGTGATCGAGACACACATTTCATAGATGAGATAATTGAAAATCTTGTTGAAGACTTCATGATAGTCCATAAGAAGCCAGCTCCCTACCACCCACACACTAACGGCCAAGTAGAAGCTACAAATAAGACTCTATAGACAATCTTAACTAAGATAGTATCGGAGTCCAGAATGGATTGGGATCAAAAACCACATTCAACTTTACGAGCGTATAGGACTGCTTACAAGACCTCAATAGGCACAACACTATACAACATGGTGTTTCGACTTAATACTATATTGCCTATAGCATTCTTAGTCCCAACCCTAAGAGCATAAAAATGTCTAGAGTCATGAAATACCTCACGTATAGATGACCTTGAAAATATAGATGAGCTTCGCTTGAAAGAAGTAGCTTCTATCTATGCTAAAAAAAGTCGGCAAAAATAATTTTTTGATAAGCATGTACGCTCTAGAAAATCAAAACAAGACATTATGTCTTGGTTTACACATTAAAACAACATGCAAAGAAACTAAAAAAGTGAGGGACGGGACCCTTTGTGATTAAAGACTTATCACCAAGTGGGTCCATCAAGCTTGCTACATTGGATTGGGAGGAAATGCCTAAATGGATAAGTGGTTGTCGCCTAAAAAGATTTCATCTATCACTAACCCCAAATATGCTCCAACAAATCCATCAACAAGCAAAGAAAAGAACGCAAGCAAAACAAAAAATAGTTGCAGAAGCTCAAGCAAAGGCTAAAGAAAGGATAGCAGAAAAGAAGCTTCTTCGACGGTAGCGACAACATGGACCACCTTTAAAGATAAATGCAGTTCGGGTCACAAAATTTGACAACGAGACCATACAGGAGCCTAAAATTGATGTCAAACTTGGAAACAATCAATTGATGGCAACAACGATACTTGATCGGGGAGCTCAAGGCAACTTGATCTCCTACAATCTTTACAAGAAAATTCAATTTGACAACCAATTACAAGAGACGAAGAACGAGCTCCAAAGTTATTGAGAATATGCTCAGAGTACAGAGCCTTTTGATTAAGGTTCTGGGATGGACAATGCTCAGAGTACAGGTAAACCAACATGTCTATCCGCATAAATTTTATGTGGTAGAAGATAGGAGCACAAAACATGCCGTATTTCTAGGGCAACCTTGGCAGCAAAAGTATAAGGGCCAACTTGCCTGGAGTCAAAACACTATGAGTATACAATTTGATTCAAAAACATAGCAAGTTCCTTTTGCTACGAGTGCGGAAAAAAAACAATCAAATCTGCAAGTGGCAGAGAGAGGAGAGCAGTCCTTACAAGCCCCCATTGACGCACGAGGGATACTAGAGAGCACTTCAGGGCAGCAGGATCAAGTCCATAAGGCAAATACTCTAGTATACAAAGAGAGCATGATATATCATAATCCAAAGCATAGAAGTCACCAAAGTGCACCCCAACAAAAACAACACGATATGTACGGAAAAGCTATCAAGCAGATTTGGGTCAGAAAGGATCAATTGACCAAGGAGGAGCAACCAAAAAATGCAGTTCACCCTCCAACAACATCTAATACAAACAGGAAGCCAAAACCAAACTCTTGACAAAAACAGATATGGGTACCAAAGAAGCTACTCAGAACTCACAACTGCCATACCGAAATCTAGCAAAAGGAACAACCTCAAGAACTGCCAATACACAATGTCTACACACAACAAATGGCAAGTACCAATAATCTCGTATCGAAGGTTCAGTGGTGGAGTCTGGAGCAAAGAACAATCATAGATACCAAAAGACTGAGAAGCCTGGCTTCCCAAACTCTATTAACAATCAAAGAAAGAGCTAGAATACTCGAGAGCTTATTGTTCAGACAACTTCCCCAGGAGCATACTGCCATACAAAGCTTCAACATCATCACAGTCATCCAAGAGGACTTCGACTAGGAAGGGGGGAGGAACCAACATGCTACAAATGTAGAAAAGGACACTGTTTTCCTTGATTTTACGGATTTTTATGTTTGATTGCAAATATTTTGATAAACCTGAACAGATATGCCCTTAAATAGTGTGTAATAACAAGAAGACAGAGGACAAACACCAAGATGAGCCTCTAGGTGTGTGTATATATCTAGAAATTACATATTTTATGCAAAAAAAAAGCAAGAAAATGGAGCAATCCGGCCAAAAATACTATGAATAGATGTATATAGTTCTTTGTTATGATATTACCTAATTATCTTGTTTTTTCAATAATTTCCGGGCCAAGTAGATATTTTCCTTTATTTCTTATTAATTTTTAGCCAAAAACAAAGCAAAATACAAAAAGTAGGTGAAATGACAACTTGGCAACAAAAAAAAATAAAGGAGTGGTCAGTAAGCAATTGACAACTTATGGTGAAGACGGGGTGCAAATATGCGAAAAGTTGCGGAAAGCCAAATTGGCCGATCTTTGGGCCAAGTGACAGATCTTTCAAAAACAGAGCAACCGGAGGCCAAATGAAGAAATTTCAAAGCCTAAAGTACATTTTGCATCAAGATAGAATCACATGTCAAATTTGGTAAAAAGTGGTTCAGGAACCGTGATATAAGTTCTTTTGGGCCCACTTAATAGCTCATGTTCACTATTCACAAGTGAGAGAGAGCTTGAGAGACGTAGAGTGATCGGATCTTCTGCAGGTCCATACGACGCACATGACACACCTACTAGTGCCAGATATGAGAGGTAGACTCATTACCATGAACTTTTCTTGTTCTACACTCTCTTTGTCGTGAAAATTTCTGAAAGTCGACAATGTGGCTTCGCGGGAAAAAAACTGAAAAGGGCCCGTAACGCATCAACCACCCAGTTTGTTGCTACAAAACTTGATGGGGGGTTAACCCTAAACTAAAAGAACACCTCTACGACCTCCAATGTGGGTTCAGGTCAACCGAAAAGACCCTAACCTCTCCGGGCACGACAAAGACTGATCGGGAAAGAATCGCCGAAATGACCGAAACTTCAAGAGAAGATACATCTCAAGCATGTCTATAAGCCAAGTAAGTCTCCATCCAAATCAACCATCAAAAGGTGGGTCAAAATGTTGGGCAAGGCTTCGGGGCTTCAAAGCGTCATTTGGGCCTCACGATCGAGATAGGTGTTTGTTTGCCACCAAACTTCATAGGCTTCATTGACATATCATCAACAACTAGCATGTATGGTCAAACATCAAGAAAAACTATCGCAGAAAGTCTCCTCAACACCAAATTTGGACCAAATTAGGAATGTATTGGTTATTAATCACTTCAGTTTCAAGAACAAAGTGTCATAACTTGATTTATGGCCTTAAGCTCAAGAACACTTACCCAATTTTGTGTGTGCACCTATCAAAGCCTTATAAACATCATGGACTGTGTCTACAACAAGTCTGGGTCAAGAATTCTAAATAAGACTTTATATGCGTATAAAGTCTACTAGTCTTGATATGGCACGCTAGCTGGGATTTAAAGCCTTTAGCTCTTGGAACGCATCATCATGAGCCCTCTAACACACATCAATTACAATTGGAGGTGTTATGACCTTCATTCACTCAAGAAAGCTAAACATGTGTTGATATCTTTTGAAGCCTTTTAACACAATTCACAAGTTCAAATTCATATCCGAATTCATGGACACTTTACACAAACCATACAACACCAGCCTGCGTAATTTCTAATTTTGCATCAAGAGACTTTATCCGCGTATAAAGTCTAAACTATTATGTAGAATCCAATTCAAGAAATTCTCAGCACTAGCTTGTGTACCATGTTGTATACAATTCATACTTTCAATTTGGACAAGTTGGGCTAGATGATGACCACTTGAAGCACAAAATCAAAAAGTTCCTCCACTGGAGTATTCTAGACCCCATCCAATTAGCCCACATCCAAACGAGAATCAAAGTTGCTAATGGGAGTCCCAATCACCAAAGGAAGCTATAGATAAAGCCTAAGCCAAAAAACTCAATGAAGTCTTCATATGCGTATGAAATCTCCCAATGATTAAATGATAGTCTAGGGAAAAACTCTCAACTCCAAGGATTTTATCCCAACAATATTAACCCAAATCTCAAGTCCCATCAAATTTTGTGGCCATTTACCTATCTTAACCCCAATATCAGAATGCCAAGCTCCATAAGTGAAATCTGGCTCCAGGTTCAGGAGGAGAATCCAAAATAAAATTCCACTATCACAGATGGGTATCGCGTGCTAATGCCTACTTACACTGAAAGTTTGAGTCATTTGTAACACAGTAGACTTTATATGTGTATAAAGTCTGGCTGATTTGAAGATGAACCTCGAGACTAACCTTGACTAATCTAAGCCTCGACAACAGGATTATAAGTGCATCTACCCAAAGTCATCCCATTTAAGCCTCATATACTCAGAAATAAGCCAAAATCTAGTTTCAAGCCTACAGAGAGTTCTAGTGCTCACAGCTTGTCCAAACAGTATCCAGATTGAATTCCAGACATATATTCATGAAGTACATGATGAGTGTCATGTTTATGTGAAATATCACTCTGTTTGAGCACATAGACATTATACGCGTATAATGTCTCACAACATCATTGTGCATCCAAAAGAAATCATAATCATATGCACTGCACGCTTAGGCCCTAGATACCCTATTTTTCAATTTGAAAGTCATTTGGACAGATAGAAATTGTGAAAATGCAGTATTAGCTAACTTAATCATTTGAAGTGTCTGTAGGATCTATGGAGTCCAGTAAATCACCAACAAAGAAGAAGAGGATGTATGTAAAAGACATTATTGCAGCCAATGAACCCTATACACTACGAGAGGAGACACTCAAGCCAGCCAAGGCATAGGTAGATGAGGCCACATTAGAAAAGAAAGGAGTTGCACTATATAAAGGCACTTTTAGAGACCCACAAGGCAACATAGTGGATATCTGAGTGAATCCACGGGAGATGTTAGAAATGGCAAAACAGAGAAGAAACCTTTCACCAGCTAGAAAGAGCGGACTTCCATAACTTCTACACAGCACCACCAGCAGGTGTGGATGTTTAGAGAGTATATGAGCTAGTGAGCTCTATTCAAAAAGACGGCAAGGAGATGATAATAGCTTTGTATGGCCGGAAGACAGAAACTTTGATCACACCTCAAACCATAGGAGATGCACTCGGGATCCACAATAGGGGAATCTTAGTTCGAGAAAGAAGAGACGAGGTAAATGTCTATGCATAAAAGAAGTTTAATCAGACATTTGAAGACATGGTGGACCAAAGGGATGCAAACTCTACAACCAATACTTCCACATTTTCAGCAAGAGGCCACAAAAATACACAACTCCTCCCCATGCAGTGGAAACTATATAAATTGGGCTTTAAAAAGCAACATCCCAAAGAAGTGAACTACACCCAATGCCTCCATGAGCATAGTGGTTGGCTTGGGCATGGAAAAGCCCAAGTACATTGGAGGAGGGGAAACCTTGACAAAGATTTCATATGAGGCAATCGGAGCTAGAGGACATTGGCCAGAGCCACCAACATAGAATGAGTGGTTCAAAATGAAACCTGATATCGAAGATGAGCTAGTGAAAGAAAAAACTCCAATCATCACCAAAAGGCTAAGAATAAAGTTGGAAACCGTGCCTGAAGACGAGCCTGTGGAGCCACCTAGGAAGAAAGGAAAAGCAACATTGGACAGGGAATCCAGACCCCAAGGAAATACACAGTCAAAAAGCTGCTTGGATTGAAATACTGATAGATCAATTTTGAGTAGAAAGAGCATTAAAAGGATATTTCAAAGAATACTTGGTGGCAGACCTGGCCAAAATTGGAGGAAGCTCCTCTAAACCACTAGAGGACCAGTTTCACCATTACATCCGGGCATATGAAGAGATGGAATGGGTAATTGATCAGCAAAACTTAGGGCCTTTCACAATGAAATAAGTTGAAGGAAACATTGGAAACACCGGTGAAGAAGGATCAAGAGAAAGAGAAAATGAAAGATGAAACACCACCTCCACCACCAAGTACTCCTACACCTCCTCCGAGTCCAAAACCATCTACACCCAACCCTAATCATCACCAAAAGCAACAAAAGAGGCCACATCTGCACACGAAGATTAGGAAAAATATTCAAGGAATACTCATGAGGATTCATTCAAGTGGGATATACAATGGTAGAGGCTTCAATAGTGGTTTACGGAACTCCTAGCCCACCATGGGATGCAAAGGAAGAAAGAGAGAGACAAGAGCTCCCAAGACAAGGAAAGAGATGATGAATCTAAAAAGAGGAAGGTAGACCAAGAGTCTCAACAAAGAGATGCAAAAAGATACTCACCAGAGCTCGGAGTGCGCGGGATGGTTCAAGTCCCTCCAGTGCCTCAATTGAGACCTTTGGCTAACCCATGTCGAGCACCATCTGCAAGAGTAATGATCAATACAGGTTATTAGGTTCCATTGACTGGTCCAATCAATAGACCCACAACTAGAAACCTGGTAGCAGTAATTGAAGATCACATAAGAGACGCCTATCAAATACTAGACAGAGTCAGGACGCGGTCTCTTACCATTGCTGAAGAGAACTCCATGCCACGTACCAGGGATGACAACATGAAAATGGAACGTGATAACCTCTCCAATATGGTACAAGATACCCACCTGAAGGCCAAACAAGCAGAGAAGGAGCTTGCCACACTCATTGCAACACTAAGGGAATTTGAGAGCAAAAGAGACACTCTCACACTAGAGATGACTGAAGCCTTGAGAGTAATCAAGACTTTCCAAGAGCAAAAAGATCACATATTTGATGAATAAGAAGCATAAAAAGACAGAGTCCTAGAGCTGAAGGACAAATTAGAGCTCCAAGACTTGACAATCAAAAGAATAAGGGCTACACCAAGGGTGGTGAGGGAAAGTGTAGGGGTAGATGCCCAAGCTATACAAGCCTTGGAAGCAAAAATCACCACGCTAAAAAAGGAATTGCGGCTAGAGCAAAGACAACAAATGCATATGGTAGAACGGTCTCTAGCCGTCAAAGAAATAATGAGAGGCGAACACCAAGCTCCTCAAAAAGAACATGAAGAACTTCAAAAGAGTCTAGAAACACTGCAAGAAGAAATTATGGTTGACATGGCAGAAGAAGCTACTCAACGAGATGCATTTTCACAAAGATAGATCACGGACTTGTAAAAGGAAATAGCAATTTTAAGGACACAAGAATGAGAATCAAGGCTCAATGAAACAAGAAAAATGCTAGCGATGATCCCATGGAAATTTTGGAAGGTGCCGAGCATATACAACACCAGGAAGAGCAGGAGGAGATAGTAGTAGAATAAACACAACCACTGACCGTAGAGGAGGAGGCAGGCCTCCAGCTTTTGATAGAGAAGACAACTCAAAAGACCACAAGGCATCCTTGAAATGGGAATTAAGAATTCTCCATTTTATAGGAGTCCTAGGGCTGGCCGCAAATGTACTTAGGGAGGAATGGATGCAGCCCACACTCCCATATTCTCTCCTAAAGTATGAGGTAACAATAATCAGGAAAAGAGTCAAATCAGAAGCCACAAAGCTGATCTATGAAGGAGATGTCAAGAATATAGAGGCTGCATATAAATTGGTGTACTCTCAACCAAGATGGAGAAAAGCATGGCTCCTAAAGTACCCAGGATTTCTGAAATACTTGGTGGAGGCCCCAAAGATCATCAAAGATGACCTCCTATTTTCCCTAGTCCCTCGTGTTCTCACATGGGCAAATCATTTCAGAGTCATGAAGGCTCGTCCAAATGGCTTAACTACCCATCTATGACTGCAGCCACGGAAGGAGAGAGAATATGTGCCTCTTATATGGTGAAAACCCTAAGGGCACCATTAAGATCTTCACAGACTCTCTAAACTTGACCTGCATCATGATCAAGAAAATCTGCAAAACTTTGTCTGCTTGCTTTGAAGTGCTCGCGCCTTCCAAAGCTACAAATTCTACACTTCTATCAACGGGTAACACTATCACTGCAATGACATATGATCTATCAAAACAACCATCTCCAAAGGTTTTACATTTAATGTATCAAAGAACCATGTTTCTGCCGAGCTATCACATGCAAACATTGGAAGAAGCTTTCTACACGGGCTTCTTTACATATAATAGCAAGACATTTGGCCCAACGGTCACTTTGGGGAATATCAAGTACAAATCATACCTAAGCTGCTAAAACCACCAAGCCGTCACTAATTGTAGAACAGCTCTCACTAAATCAAAAGAGCCAGACCAATCATGTTAGGAATGACATGGACGCGAAAGGGCGGAGTGTGGATGGTTGAATACAGAAGAAGTTCCCCAATACAATGTACCATTATTTTTTAAAGCGGAATGATACCTTTGTAATATTTGAGCAACCATTAGACTTTGTGGGAATGATCATATGGAGGAATGTATATAAGTCATCTATGGAGAAATGTATATAATTCAAATTTTGTAACCCTAAACCCAACTTTTGAATTAATCAAATCTAGTTATCACTGTGCGTGGTGTCTGAGAGAGAGAGAGAAGTGAGAGTGTGATTTCTTCACTTCCCTATGCACGCTACGGAAGGTCCATTGCTAAAGAGAAACCACCATTGTGTTAGCAATTCAAGGGCATCCATTAAACAGTAAGAGTGTGTGATTTTGAATATGATGCAAAGTGAGATCCTACGAGCTTCTAGGCGAGTTTTCTTGCAAACTAGGTGTCCGTTTGGTGAGGTCTTTGCACCTATGGGTTCACGGCGAGTAGAACTATACATTAGGATATATATGCCATGAAAAATAAAAACCCTTTATTTTGGTGCTTGTCTTTATACATGATAAGAGGCATTGTTGACATAAGTAGTTGAATTCCCTTGAGGAACATATTCAAGTGAGGTGAAAAAATCATTATGTGAGGTAATGTGCTTTGTAGCACAACTATCAAAATACACACAAGGGAATCTACAACAACTGACATGCATGCATCATGGACATCAGGATTTTATGTACGTTGTGCTCTAAAAGCCCATTTTGCATCAACATCAGCATCACAATATCCTTTCACCAAAGACTCAACAATAGATGCATTTGTAGTGGAACCAACATTTGCAGTGGACCCACCCTCTTTGATTGTATCCTCTTTGACCCTCAACTTAGGACAATGCTTGATCAAGTGATCATTAGCTTTAAAATAATGGCAACACATCTTCTCTTTCCCCTTATAACCAAAATTCCGAGACAAATTGGTGACGCAAAAGCATTAGAAAAAAGTGATTTAGCATTTACAGTAGAACCATGAGAAGTGGCTACATTGTTGTTACCACCTTTCCTTTAAGCAACAATAAAGTCATGTTCAACTACACGTTGTCTAGTCTTGTTTTTTTTGGAAAGTGACTCCTGGAATGACAATGTACATAATGCAGGAATTCCTTGGGTCATAAGTCTCCAGGTACTAGCAAAAGTATAGTAAGAATCTAGCAAAGCATCAAGAATAGTCTGCACAAGGAAACTGTTTGAAATGACTTCACCTCCAGCAAGGAAAGTGTCCATATCATCTTCCTTATGCATAATATTCTACTCCAAGTCTTTACGCAACAATGCCTCATTTTTGCAACTTTCATAAAGACCAGCTAGAATATCCCAAGCTTGTTTTGTAGATTTCACTGAAAAATGTGAGGAGTAATAGTGCACTTCTGAGAAAACGCAATCAATGCATGCGTCTACACATCATTTACATGCCATGATCTTGTTTTGTTGTAGAAAAAACAACTCTAACAACAACAATCTTTGCAGCAAGACTTGCAACATCTTCAACATCGCATGTATCCTCAAAACCAGGATGTACATCAATGCCCTACACAATATTCCAAACACCCTTCTACACAAGAACATTTTGCATCATGTAAGCCTACATAGGGTAATTGTCCCCATCTAGCCTATCCTCAGCAACAAACATCTTCACAACACATCTAGGTTGTTGTTAACCATGGTGAATGCTTCACATGATGTGAAAAATGCCCAAAAAGAGGAAAAATAGAGTGGGAAAAACAGGTCCTATATAGAGAGAACCATAAAAGAATGTAGGGGACCTGTTTTGCAAAACGTAGGAGTGATAGAAATTTTGCACAAAATGACAAAATATCCTGTGCAATACTGTTTGTAGTGGAAATGGATGTCGTAATGAGCTCAAATAAAAAATTTGAGCATACTAGGCTCATTGAGCTCTCCCAAAATATTTGTCAAATTGTAAACACTTTCCAAAGCCCACACAAGTCAAAGAAAGTGAGCAGGTGTGTGCTGCAGCTGCTGGTGGGGCGACTAAGCCCGAGCGGATGCAACCTGCTCTGATATCAATTGTTGGAATTAGGGTTGCAATAAGACACACACAACTTGGACAAGACAAAGGAAGCGCAAGGCACACAATAAAGAGAGTATTACTTAGTGTGCAATGGAAAGATAGGTAGCCCAACCATGATGGGCGTTTATACAATGCATGGGGGGAAAACCTCCTAGTAGTGAGGGAGAAATGCTCCGGCGGTCATAATTGTGTTCACACACATTACTACTACATGTATATGGTAACATGAGCAGATTCTTCCAAAATTTCATCAGGTGGCTCAATCTTGGTGAACAAAGTATTGGAACCCTTAGATGCTCTTTTTCATACTTGTAAAGGGAGATTGAAAAGAAACTAGACTTTAGAGAAAAGATGGTTGATGTATCTATATCATGAATTAAAAACAAAGAGATTGGAAATGTACAAATGACTGATAGAGATTACACAAGCTCTACTACATCCAGCAAAACAAACCAAGAGATGGTGATACATCAAAAGGAAAGGGAATGTGAGCAAAAGAAAAATGAAGCTATCGATCAAACGAGAACTAAAATCAAAACACCATTGGATACAAGGGTAGTTTAAAACACAACACATGATGCCAAGTTAAAAAGAATGATGCCCATTCTAGAAGTGGAAGAGCCATGGGCACATGCCTTGTGGGAAACAACTAGAAACCACAAAGATGGTAGTTAAACTTTTAAGTCTTCACCTATCACATAAATCAACGTGGATTATAATTTCTCTCATGGGTACATACAATCATTATATTATGATGCAGGGATACAAGTACATGCAGAAAGAAAGGTTGAAATTTGAAATATCATATCATATTTTATAGGGAAGCATGAAAGTATATTAGAGTCCCGGATTTGATTAGACAACCATGGCCACAATGTTATATTGAGCAAGAACTCTATATCTAGGAGGGGTGGTAGCTCTAACAAAGTGTATCCTCCATTTTTTGAAAGCCCTTGTTCTCATCATAGGTCATGAAAATGGTACTTTCTCTTGAATCATAAGTGCTTTTGTATGTTTGCATTCATATAAATGTTTCACATACCGTTCAACATCCATGAACAAGGTCAGCCACCAAATTCCTACAAAAAATGTTGATTTTGCAATTTCAATTTGCAAAAAAGCACACTCTGCATGTTCGGCACAAGCTTGCTCAAGAACTAGTGTGTACTCGCTTTTTGTGGCACATATTTGCAAGTTTTGATCATTTCTTACTTCTAGAGGTGATTCTCAATTATGATGTAGCTCTCTGCTTCAGTCTAAATACTTTTTGCATGACTTTACTCATCTCCTCATGAAAGGCACCTTTTTCTAGGTAATCCACAATGTACTTAATCCACTTGGGTGCAGCTACTACTTTGAGCAATGTTGCATGTTGCATAGGTGCTTGTGTTTCAGAAACGTCACATGAACTTATATAGCCATGAACACTTTGTGGCATATTAGACCACTACACACCAAATCTCATCAATCCCTAAAATGTTTATGCTTTCTCATTAGGAATCTTTGTTGTTTGCACATGAGCTTCGCTCAAGTACACATTATTTTTTGTTGGCTCTATACATAGCCAAAAATATTCCATAATTCCCTTGTTTATATAGCCGTTTAGCTATCACTATAAATTTTTTCCTCTCCTCGATGGCTTGTGGATAACTCTCAATCTCTAATGATCCAATGATGAGAAAACCTATGACATGTTCACTCCATCTTAATACCAACTCAATATTGAGTAGATAAGATTTTAACAAGTCATTGTCAACTCCATCCATGGCTCTCCATGAGAAAATATAGAAAAATGGCTAGCTCGTTGATGTGTAGTACCTTTCTTGACTACTATGGTGAAATAAAATAGGAGATATGATAAACCTTATGAAAACACGCCCTATATTACATGGTTTCTTCACCAAGGGTAATAGTGATTGATGATCCACAAAGAACACAAAATTATTTGAGAGAAGGTTATATCTAGATGTTTTCATGCCATAGACTATTCCCAACACTTTCCTTTTGGTTGTCATGTAATTTTTTTCCACACTATTAAGTTGTCCTCTAGTGGGAAAATCCTTGTTAAATTGTTCCTAGATTGTGCCAAGATACATCCAGTTGCATATGTTAATACATTGACATGGACATGAAATATCTTAATCCAAATAGTAACTTTGAGAATCGCATTAATTATTCTATACTTCAATTGTTGGAATGCTTTCTCACACTCGTCGGTTTACTCAAACTTTGTGATAAGAGCATATAGAGACTTGGAAATGACTTCATACCATATAGATAAATCTTCTATAATAACCACACCAGCCCATAAAGGCTTGTATCTCTCTAACCTTTGTGGGCCTCGGAAGAGAAGGAATTACATGTACCTTCTTAAGATTTGTGGAAATTTCACTTTCAGACAAAACGTTGTCGTGTCGTGACACGTACATAGTGGGAACACATGCTACAAGAGTTATCTTGTAACTTTTTAGATAAATAGTTATATTTTCTATAATGTATATGCATATTTAAGTATAATAATATGCTTTCTATCTCATCCTATTATTTATCTCAAGGGTAACCTATTCTTACTTTACCAATCAGAAAATACTATGGAAAAAGCGTCAATAGCTCCGCCTCTTTAACTTGGGGCAAAAAGCATTGATTCTTTATTTCCACTATCTCATTATCATCTCACACCTTAGCTAGATCCTATATCTAGGGTAAACTCCAATGTATATATATTCTATGTATTTTTTATATTTTTCTTATATTTCTTTTTAAATAGCTACTAGGAGGGAATCAAATTCTAGTGGGACACTAGGTGGCATGATTTCAAAGATACACTTATTTTAATGCATTATTGCAAGCATGATTACAAAACTTTGTCAAGTAGCAATGTCATGCTTTCATATGGCATGAGATGTCCTTTGGAATCAAATGAAAGTCTAGGCTAAGGTGTTGAGGCTCTGCGGGGCAAAGAAGCATGAAAGCCTGATATCTATGTGGAACTTCATGGTGAACATGAAGGCGAAAAACCATGCTATTCCACTAGGAAACAATAATCATCGTGGTGGCGCTGGGGCACCTGGCGATGGTGATAGTGGTGATGGTGGGAACGGTGGTGGTGGACGTAGAGGTCGTCAACGCGAAAAAGAAACGATGAGATATGGGAGAAGTGACAACCAAATCATTCTTAACGAAGGCTAAGCTTCACGAGTTCGATGGCATAAGAAAGATATGTGAAGATTTAGAAGCGTGGATTGAAGAACTCAAATATTTGGATTATACTTTCAATATCGAGAACACGACCACCAGACTTTTGAATGCTCGAGCAAGGTGATCGAAAAGACAATACGCACCAAGATGGCTCAATTAGAGACTTTTGGCGATGCGTACGATACAGGTAAGTCATCTATCCCTTCTTTGTAATGTTTTATGTCTTTGATACGTCCTTTGAAAGCTTCTGTGATTGAATTTATGCGTAAAATTTGAGATTATGAAGAAATCAGTGTATCTTGTCACAGGAACCGAATAATAGAGATCGACAGCAAAAGATAGAGAAAGAGATCTTTGTATTGATGGATTTTTGCAGAGTTTTGATACAACAGAGGAGCAATAAAATATATGGGCGCACTCCGCTGTACGGAGCTCGAACCTCCCGACCACCCTCGAGCTTCACTTCGCTTGCATGCAGCGTGTCACTCGCACTTGCACTCGCACTTGCACTAGCACTCTCACTCGCACTCGCAGAAGAGAGATCGGTGAATGATCCCCAAATGCACCATCCGTCGTTCTTTAATCCTTCTTTTTCTCAAAAAGCATGCGGCTTGTCAAAATAGTCGCTTCTTAGGCGCTTCTTACGCATCCAATCAACTCGATTTTCACACCAAGTATACCTGCGAGAATAAGATAAGAACGTGATCGCTAAGCGATCCGTAAAGGTTAGATTTTTATTATGACACTTTGCACAAATCCAGTTTCACACACTGATTTCTGCATCGCCTACAAAATAGTCAAAAGAACATACTCGTACAACCAATTCAACATGATAATCAAAGTAAAAAGAAACATAATTATATACCTTCATAATCTCAATTGTAATACTCTACAATGAAGAAACAATCCACTTCTTGGTTGATAGCAGGGAGAGCTGTATGATGTTGTATGTCTGTCTGTCCCTATGTATACTACACTGCTGCTGTCTTCTTTTTGTTTTCATCATAACTTTTACGAACGAACTCAGAATAGAGCAATCCAGGTACTCAAAACGATGGGAATAGGTCTGTTCTACAAGGTTGCGTAGACAGAATTACAAAAAACGTCTTTCTTTGGCTGAAAACGCAACTTTTAGGTCGCGACTCAAAAAACCTCTATTTTTGGGTCTCCACTACTTTTTCAACTTATTTTAAGCCTACCCATGCATTTTAAGCTAAAATACATAAATAGAAAACACTGATATTAATAAAAATCTCAATTTTACAGTTCAAAGACAAACTATCTGTTATTCATTAATCTTCATTAAAGGTCTTTAGTGTACTATTTAAAAAAGAGAATATATGTTCTCTCTTAATATCTCAAACTCATTCATATAAGCTCTATTTAATAGACTATTCAACAGTCTTTCAAATCGTGCTAAACGAAAGATATGCACTACTACATTTTTTTCAACCTTAAGAACTTCAAAAATTAGTCCTATTACATTCTCCCCTTATCAAAATTAACTCTGTCCTCAGAGTTGAAAAGAGAGAAAAATTGTCTTTGCGAAACACTAAGATCAACCCATGATGCATTCTCTATAGAATAGTTCTGCCACTTAACCAAAACTTCCACAATGTCTCTATTTCTCAGATGTTTAACACACCTATTTAGCACTAACTCTGGTTCTATAGTCAATGTTACGTTATCTTTCAACTTAGTGTTGTCATGTAAAACATGATGCACATTAGGAACATACTTATTCAATAAACTCACATGGAATACAGGATGCACTTTAACATGAGAAGGAGATTCCAATTTGTAAGCTAATTGTATTATGCGCTTCAAAATTTTAAATGGCCCAACAAATCGTGGAGACAATCTTCTATCCTTTCCAAGAATCAAATGAGACTTTTCAGGAATAACCTTTAAGAAAACCATATCACCAGTTTCATACTCTACAACACGATGTTTCTTGTCATAATACAATTAGCTTACAAATTGGAATTTCCTTCTCATGTTAAAGTGCATCCTGTATTCCATGTGAGTTTATTGAATAAGTATGTTCTTTATAATGTGCATCATGTTTTACATGACAACACTAAGTTGAAAGATAACGGAACATTGACTATAGAACCAGAGTTAGTGCTAAATAGGTGTGTTAAACATCTGAGAAATAGAGACATTGTGGAAGTTTTGGTTAAGTGGCAGAACTATCCTATAGAGAATGCATCATGGGTAGATCTTAGTGTTTCGCAAAGACAATTTTCCTCTCTTTTCAACAACTCTGAGGACAGAGTTAATTTTGATAAGGGGAGAATGTCATAGGCCTAATTTTTGAAGTTCTTAAAGTCGAAAAAAATGTAGTAGTGCATATCTTTCGTTTAGCACGATTTGAAAGACTGTTGAATAGTCTATTAAATAGAGCTTATATGAATGAGTTTGAGATATTAAGAGAGAACATATATTCTCTTTTTTAAATAGTACACTAAAGACGTTTAATGAAGATTAATGAATAACAGATAGTCTGTCTTTGAACAGTAAAATTGAGATTTTTATTAATATCAGTGTTTTCTATTTATGTATTTTAGCTTAAAATGCATGGGTATGCTTAAAATAAGTTGAAAAAGTAGTGGAGACCCAAAAATAGAGGTTTTATGAGTCGCGACCTAAAAGTTGCGTTTTCAGCCAAAGAAAGACGTTTTTTGTAATTCTGTCTACGCAACCTTGTAGAACAGACCTATTCCCATCGTTTTGAGTACCTTGATTGCTCTATTTTGAGTTCGTTCGTAGAAGTTATGATGAAAACAAAAAGAAGACAGCAACAGTGTAGTATACACAAGGACAGACAGACATACAACATCATACAGCTCTCCTTGCTATCAACCAAGAAGTGGATTGTTTCTTCATTGTAGAGTATTACAATTGAGATTATGAAGGTATATAATTATGTTTTTTTTTACTTTGATTATCATGTTGAATTGGTTGCACGAGTATGTTCTTTTGACTATTTTGTAGGCGATGCAGAAATCAGTGTGTGAAACTGGATTTGTGCAAAGTGTCATAATAAAAATCTAACCTTTACGGATCGCTTAGCGATCACGTTCTTATCTTATTCTCGCAGGTATACTTGGTGTGAAAATCGAGTTGATTGGATGCGTAAGAAGCGCCTAAGAAGCGACTATTTTGAGAAGCCGCATGCTTTTTGAGAAAAAGAAGGATTAAAGAACGACGGATGGTGCGTTTGGGGATCATTCACCGATCTCTCTTCTGCTAGTGCGAGTGCGAGTGCAAGTGCGAGTGAAAGTGCGAGTGCGAGTGCGAGTGAGACGCTGCACGCAAGCGAACTGAAGCTCGGGAGTGGTCGGGAGGTTCGAGCTCCGTACAACGGAGTGCGGCCATATATTTTTTGCTCCTCTGTTGTATCAAAACTCTGCAAAAATCCATCAATACAAAGATCTCTTTCTCTATCTTTTGTTGTAGATCTCTATTATTCGGTTCCCCTGACATAAGGAGACCACAGGAAGACTTTTGCTACTAGAAATGGATCCTATTTTGATGATTTTTTTGCACAAGGTTCCAATCCGAATTGGAAAATCCATATAAAAATGAAGTCGTAGGTAATGAGTTGAAGTTTCTGCTCATATTTTTAGTTTTTTATTTGGAGCCACGGTTGAGGAGATATAATCAAAATACTGGACCCCAGTCTGCCCACATCATGCAGAGACAGCTCATTTCCAACTTTTCCAATTTCTGTTCACAGTGGCTCCTCTCTTCTTGTGTAAACCCTTGGGGGTTCCCTTCACCTATAAAAGGGGACCTCTTCTTCCTTGAAAAGAACTCAAGCATTCAAGCCATTGATGAGAGGAATTCATGAGGGAGGGAGTAGTAATGTCAAATTGTACTTATTCATTAACATAAACCTAAGCCTACACTTTCTCCTAGAAGAAGGCCAACCATTCTTGCAACAAGCTAACCTTGGAATATCAACTCTAATCAAAGAAGGTCTTGCACTTGGTGTATCAATCAAAGTGGAATTATCCAGTTTTCTTCTCTCTCCATCAATAATGATGCCGAAGGGTTTGTCAAATAAGATATGTTCTACATTGATGTTTTCTTGATTTCTTGTTGTTTTCTTTTTCATATCTGATCCAACATATATATATATGTATCTAATCTCATCTCCTTAACCAAACCTATCTCTCTCATTCGTAGTAATTCAACCTCTCTACAAATTCTAGGTTCTCTTTGCTATAGGTACATCTCTCTCCGCAGTATCCTTATTGCCTACGGGCAAGAATAGGGCTTGGGAGGGAAACTTCTCATCTCTCCACTTCTCTCATATCTACATTTCTCACATAGTATCCTAGATAAATAATCCACATGATGATAATTTCTATCGCTTTCACTCTGCACGATCTATTAGAATTAACCTATGGATTAGCCGCGTAAAATACACTTTCAACAACGTATAGTGTTTCTCTTTGGCCCAGAAAGGCTCAATGAAATACTTTTATCACCAGATCCCATCATACTACCTCTCATAGACTATAATTTTTCTTTTGATGTAAGTGTAGTTATCTTGCTATGAACCAAGAGAATTTGTACACACAATTAATCCCAATCACTAGACAAAATATATATATTATGGTGAGCACAAAACTACAATTCCAAAGAACAATTCGTAGCCTATTTGGTCAGCCAAGATTGAATGCCATTAACTCTCTATTAACCCTTTCATACTACCCATGATACGATATGACCATAGCCTTGAAGTTTTCATCTTTGTGTTGTTTTGAAATTCTCTTTTGTGGTCTTTCTTTGTGTGTGTGAGTGCAAGAGAGAAAGAGTGGGTCTTCTTTGATTGCACTTCTTTCCAAACCCAAGTCTTCATGGCATCTATGGTTTAACTCCTTCATATAGTTTTTGTTGAGTTCTCTCACAAACTCTCAGAGCCATAAGCCCGGTGCTTTCCTAGCAAGACCGCAAATTTCTCAACAACGTGCTCTAAAATCTTTCCATGTCTTAACATAAAGACACATTTATCCACATTTAAGTAGATAGGATAATTTTTGCATTTCTCAAAGATACATTTTAGATTCTCTATGCGTTCATTTTGCAGGAGACAATGCAGGCATAAGTCATCCATGTAAATTTCTTAGAATTGTCTCATATATTCTTTAAATGCATGACTCATTGATGATCAATCTTTGGAATGTCATAGGTGCATTGGTCAAGCCAAATGGCATTACCCTATAAGAAAATATGTTTATTTTTTTGCAAAGTAAATCTTTTGCTGATATTGTGGCTTTATGGCAATCTGATTATAGCTGAAAAGCCATCAAGAAAGCTATAAGCTTCCTTTCTTGCAACTCTTTCAATCACATGATTAGTAAGCAATAAGCGTTAGCTATCTCTGATGGTGGAAACATTTACCTATTTGAGATTTACACAATCTTGTTTTTTTTTTCTCTTGGGCACTACCACATTTGTGTATATAGCCAATCTGCATCTTCATCTCATAGATTAACTTTGATCCTTTAAGCTTATATACTTTCTCTTTGATATTTTTGGCAAACATATCATTGAAAGTATAAGGACATTGTTTGCAAGGCTTTGCATCACCCTTAAGGGGTATCGATATGATGAAAGATGATGGGAGAAACTCCCCTAGGGCCCTTGGATGACCATGCAAACACATATCTACATTGTTTGAGAGTAGCTATTAATAGATGCTCTTTCTCGTTTGCGAGGTTTGTGGAAATATATGCCAGCTTTGGCTATTCTCCTTGTTCAACTAAGTCAAAAGTGTTTAGAAATTTCAGGTCCATCATAGAATGTTTTTGCTTTCTTAAGGTCCCTCATTTGCTACTGAACTACAATTCTTCTATCTTGTATCGTGTAGTTTGTGTAGTGTAGTTTGTCATTGTCAAATCCCTCTTCATTCTCCACTTCTATGGTCCAAACCTCTTTCAAGGTTTGCTTCAAATTCTGGTATTCATGTTTTCGATCAGTTTTGTACATTTTTTACGATGTTCTAGATATGTCTTTGGGTTTCCCTTGGGCTTCATTTCTTTGGATTGGTCTTTGTAAAAGTTGGTTTTATAGGGATTTATGTAATTTTATCCCTACTAACACAACAATTTTCTCCCATGAGTACCAAATACTATATTCTGCTGAGAAATTAAGGCACACTATGACATTTGGAGCACATTACCGCTCAGATAGACGCACAAAAACAAAGGAAAAGTTCAAGCCAAAAAATCTCGGGGGCGATAATTCTCGAGTCAATGCTTGCGGTAATGGTCCTTCAGCAATGCACGCGGTAATAGGCCCAGCTATATTTCCGCATTTATTTCCACGGGACTTACCGCTAGTATTATTGCAACTATTACCGCGTACGCTAGTATTTTTAAAAAAAAGCAGATGACCATTTGGATGGTCCTTGGTAGGACCCATCCAAATGGTCATTTGCCTTTTTTTTCCTATACATTTAATAAATAGAAAAACAATAATTTCATTGCACAAAAACTTTGGACCAAAATCAAATGTTTAATTATATTGGAGAAACTGTTCATTACAAAATTGCCCAAATAGGCGATGCATGGCAGCTATACAACTGTGTCCAAAAGAAGACTTTGGGCCAAAATCAAGTGTTTAATTATATTGGATATTACAAAATTGCCCAAATAGGCGATACATGGGGGCTATACAGCTGTGGCCAAAAGAAGACGGGCCCAAAAACACTTGGAGGATTGAGCTACTCAGATCCTGGGACCTCTCGAGGGACTCCTTAACTCTGGAAAAGAAAAAAAAAAAAAAACTTTAATTAATACAAATGGATACATACTTCTACATGCACTCATTTAAAAAAAAAGTTCACACTTACAGGCTGTAGTGTACGACATGCATTTTCAAATTCTTCGCGATTGATTTTGTTGTTTTCATACAGCTAGCACCATGTATGATATTCGGAGTGGCTCTCTCTGTATCTCTGGATGTCTCGGCTTGGGCGGGTCATAGTAATATTGTGTTGTATATCAATTAAAAAATATCACAAACCTAACCTTATTACAACAAATTAAATCAATTCAAATGAAAATACGCGCACTCACAAATTTATCTTTCCATGCTGCTTTTCCTCCTGAGCCGTAATGCGTGGGCATTTGCTGTGATCTCGCCTTCACCTACCGAGTGTGTGCCCTAGAACCTGCCGCTCTCTCGTCATCTAGCTCACCCTAGGATTTATCCCACTCCTCGTCGTGAACATTTCCAGGGCAATAGTTGTGACCCTCAGATTCAAATGTTCGCTTTGCCGCTCTCCGCACACTCGACTTCTTATTTTTAAAGAAATTCTTGACATAATCCTCGAGCCACTGCCTAGAGAACTCTTCCACTTCCGGATTAGGGAATCGCATGAGCAATGTCGTGTGAATGTACGTCAAGTCGGCTGGATCCTGATCTTTGAAAGATTTAAAGCAATCTTGGTATGTCGAGTGGATCAGCTGGTTAAGGTGCCCTCGAAATGTCGTCCCCAAAGAGGAACCTAGATCCACCTCCCCCCCTCGATGTATATAATAGTAGTAGCCACGAGCGTCCGGGGCGGGCACATCGAGATCCTCATCCTCATGTGGAGCTCCAAGGGGTGAGTGAGGAGGTCGGGTTGTAGGAGGAGGTGAATCTGTAGCACTGCCCCCTCCACCACCAAAGCAGCATGAGCCACTACCTTGACGAGAGCGTGACCCACCACTACGCGAAGAGCGCTGGCCACCCGAAGAGCGGTGCTAGCTCGAGCTCGAACCACTGGGTGGTGTAGGTGACGGATAACTCGACGGTGCGGGCATGATCGCTGCGAATGCAAGGTGGAGGGAGCTGCGGGTGATGAGAAAGTCAAGGGTAAGGTGGAGGGAGGCCCACTAGGAGGCACACTTTGCACGATCGGAGTGCCGGTGCCCGATGTCGCAAGTGATGAGAGCCCATAGGCAGCCAATTGTGCTGGTGTGTACCGCCAGCGAAGAGTCTGCTGCGAGGATAGCCACTCTGCCTGGGCGCGGTATGCCCTCTCGAGGTCGGGGTCGTGTACTGCATCTCGGAACCATGGAAAGCCGAAGGTGGATTGTGGCTCGTGGGAGGAAGACTGCGAGTAGTAAGCATCACAAGCGTCCTCATAAGAGAGGCCCTCGGCAAGAAATTCCTCTATGGATCGATAGCCGGGCGTGGAAGAGGATGCCATATCCTACAATTTCACACAAAAAAGGTACCCTAATTAACATTGGATTCTAGTCAAAGTGAGATTATTTATTGCATAGGATTCCTCCCTACATAGGATTCCTTTTATCTCCTATTTAAGAAATGGTTTGCGTGCTTATTTTTTTTGCATCCATTTAGAGTGTGTGTGTGTGTGCTTCTAATTAATCTAATGTGTGTGTGCGTTAGTGTGTGGCAAAGAAATTAATCTAGCGTGTGTATGTTGGACCTTAATCTACTGTTAGGCTTCTCGGTGACCATTGGGGTCTCAATCAGCTTCATCGCACACCCACATGGAGGTATGTTTTGGTATGCTAATGCTAATGGAGGTATGTTTTGGTATACTAATGCATGCCCAAACACACAATAATGCTAGCGTTAGTGTGTGCATGTACAATTTTCTCACACACCAATGCTCACAATAGTGTGTGCTTGTGCACAAATTAGTGTGTAGACACACTAATTAGTGCACAAGCACACAATAATGCAATCATTAGTGTGTGCTAGAGAGGTATGCACACACTAACGCTTGCATTAGTGTGTGCTTGTGCACAAATTAGTGTGTGGAAACACACTAATGCATGCACACACTAAAGCTTGCATTAGTGTGTGCTTGGGCACAAATTAGTGTGTGGAAACACACTAATGCATGCACACACTAATGCTTCCATTAGTGTGTGTGTGTGTATAATGCATGCACACACCAATGCTTGCATTAGTGTGTGCTTGTAACGCATGAACACACTAATGCGGACATAAGTGTGTGATTGTGCACAAAATAGTGTGTGAAAACACATTAATTTGCGCACAATCACACACTAATGCAAGCATTAGTGTGTGTGTATAATGCTTGCACACATTAATGCTTGCATTAGGGTGTGCTTGTAACACATTCACGCACTAATGCAAGCATTAGTGTGTGTATAATGCATGCACACACTAATGCAAGCATTAGTGTGTGATTGTGCACAAAATAGTATGTGTGTGTGCATGTGTGTGCGCAATGTGTATGCATTGTGTGTGTGTGTGTGTGTGTGTGTGTAATGTGTATGCATTGTGTGTGTGTGCATGTGTGTGTGTGTGTGTGTGTGTGTGTGTTTGTGTGTGTGTGTGTGTAGAAGAACGAGAAGAAAGAGAGAGAGTTCGAGCACTTACAGTCGTGACCTCGATTGCTTGGATATGGTGGGGATGGAGATGAAGAGAGTAATAGAGGTTGGAGATGGAGAGGGAGAAGGAGAGAGAGCTTGGAGATGGAGAGGGAAACAGGCCCGCGGAGAAGAGGAGCTCGTTTTTGGAGTTTTGACATTCAATTTTGCGGGGTCCATAAAAAAATTTGCTGGAGATTTTACCGCGCGTATTACCGCGCCTTTTCCCGCCTGTATTACCCTGTGTATTATCGCAAAAATCTCTAATGAGACATTAAGGTTACGCCGACTGCATGACCTCTTGTACCCACCTCCCCTCTATCTTTAATGAGTGTCGATCATGTCAGTACCAACATTCTTGATTCTTCTTTTTCTTATTTATTTTTTTCTTATTTAGTGTGTGGCGTGTGTGTAGGTCGATTGGGATGACGTGGGTCCGCCGGTTGGCACGGAACGAACTCGATGGTTGTTACCATGTCCATGTACGTGATGTAAGCATGCGATTGCACGTCTTCGGCGTATATGCTTGGCTCACGTGGATGTTTATGGACTATGGGACGATCCGAGAAAATGCCCTCGATTGATGCTTGCCCCGCATGTGGAGAATCAAGGTACAAAGAGGGAATGCAAGGAACCACAATACCTCGCAAGGTTCTTTGTCATTTCCCCCTCATTCCCCGCATCAAGAACATGTTTAGCACCAAAGGAACAAGCGAGCTTCTTACATGGCATATGACAAATCGCTCCACAGATGGGGTTATGAGAGTGCCGGGGCTGACTCGCCGGCATGGCAACACATTGAGCAAACATGGCTGGAGTTTAGAGAAGAACCTTGTCACTTGAGGCTTGGTCTCTCTAGTGATGGGGTAAACCCATTTTGGCATTGGTCTACCTCATGGAGTACTTGGCCAGTGGTTGTTGTGAACTACAACATTCCACCATGGGATTCAACCAAGAAGGGGAACATTTTGCTCTCTCTTCTAGTCCCAGGAAAACACAAGGTGAAGAACATGGATATATATTTAGCACCTTTGATTGAAGAGCTTCAAGAGCTTTGCAATGGCATAGATGTTTTTGATGTATCAAGACCACTTCGTGATCGGTGCACAATGATCAAGTGCATTCTCATGTGGACCATGCATGATTACCCCGGGCTTGGAGAGATTTCTGGTAAGCTTATACTTTGTGACGCTCTTTAATGTCTTTGCATTGTTCAATTATATGCGGTGATGTATTTTGTTTTTGTAGGAATATTGACATTTGGACATAGGGCATGCCCAACTTGTGGACCCTCACTCGTGACAGAGAGACCCGCTCTACTTGGTAAGGTGATCTACCCCAATAACCATCGCTTCTTGCCGCCCACACATCAATCTTATGCTCCACCGTGCAATGGGATGGAGCCACTCCATTGGACCATGGCCGATTGGGCAAGACATTGGAACGAGCATCACAACACATTGACTCCTCCCAATGATCCACCTAGGGGTATGTCTAGGTACTCTATTTTCTTATCACTACCCTATTGGGCTTAATTGAAAATCCAACACCTATTAGATCCAATGCATGTGTTCAAAAATGTTGGGCAAGCTATATGGGATCACATAGTAGGCAAGAAAGATTCATTGGGGGCTAGAGAGGACATGAGGGCCATAAGGAGGCTCCCTCCTTCGGCCACACCTCGCATGGGGCCTCGGGGGAATATGGTTCTTCCAAAGGCACCTTTGATTCTAACAAGGGTGGATCAAGAGCGGATGAAACAAGTCATTGCATCCATCCATACTCCAACAGGTTATATGCGTTCGCTCAAGGGTGACTTCACTAAAACTAAGAAAAGAGGATCCACACAACTGTATGGGCACAAATCCCATGATTGGCACAAGATTGTTCAGGTAATGTGTGTGTGTGTATGTGTGTGTATATGTGAGTGTGTGTGTGTATGTGGTTTAGGGTTCTGGATACTAATGAGTCTTTTTGTTTGTGCAATAGTTTGTGCTTCCAATTAGCATTAGTGGATTTGCGGACACGAATGTAAAGACTGCAATATTCAAGGTGGGAGAAGTTGTCAGGTATAGCACATTTGATCCTCCCTCCTAAACTTTAATTTGAAGACTAACTTTACTATGAAGATTATGAAGGGTTTTTTAGTTACAGGTTTGTGAGTTCCAAAGATATCAAAGTTTCAGCCATTCCAACAGCTCGACTTCTAGCGATTGAAGAAACTTGTGCTATTGCATTCCCACGTTCTATCCTTGTTAGACAAGTTCACCTATTGCTCCATCTTGTTGAGGAGATAGCCATTTGTGGTGTGGTTCACTCTAGGTGGATGTTCTTTCTTGAGAGGTTCCTAAAGACCTTGAAAGACTTTGTAAGGCTACGATCACAACCAGAGATATTCATCGATCTTAATCTTTAAACCCTATTAAGATTGGATTGTATTCACAACTATTTTTATTGGTTACTTTAATCACTAATGGTTTCATGTGTTTAGGCAAGCATGGCGGAGGGTTGGATTGTACAAGAGGCTTTTGTGTATGTCTCTCAATATCTTTTCACAATAGACCCATCATTGCCTCGTTTAAAGACGGATGAAGAGGATCCAAAAAAACACGCAAACATTCAAAGTGGGAAAGGTTCTCTCTTGATTTTGGATAGGTAATTTCAAGCCATAGTCAACAACCATTATCTAATCAATGCTCCCATCATGCGCAAATGGGTGGATATGTATCTGGAGGTGCGTACAATGAGAGAAAGGGAGAGGGAAGCATGGAAGAGGTCGCATGGCGGTAGACGAGCACCTCCCTTTCCTAAAGATCTTGCCAAATACCCTGATCTAATTCTAGTTGGGTGGATACACAATGCCATGACCAAGGCCAAGGCACAAGGAGAACAAATAAGCCCTAAAGAATGGGAGTACGCGCGAGGATGTCTACCAAGGGTAATATACTCAATGTGTTTAGTGTGTGTGTGCGAGTGTGTGTGTGTGTGGGTGTGTGTGTGTGTGTGTGTATGTGTGTCCTCTCTCTCTCTCTCTCTCTCTCTCTCTCTCTCTCTCTCTCTCTCTCTCTCTCTCTCTCTCACATCTATCCTGATTGGTTTTTGCAGGCCTTCACATTCAACTCTATGTGGTCCGAAGGACGTCATTTTCGAACCCGCAAGATAGATGAGTGTCGAACCACTCACAATAGTGGATTTATGGGAAACTTTGACACGACAACACAAGAGGTGAGGGAATGTGGAACAATAGAGAGGATAATCAAAGTGGATTTGAGAACATTTCACAAATATCTCTTTGGATGCTGCCGCCGGAGATGGTTTGCGGGTGAGGTTAAGAGACATGAGAATGGGCTCTATATGGTAGACTCCGGGCAATTTCATCGCGGGAAGATCGACAACTTCGTGCAACTTAGTAGTTGTGAGCAATTAAAGTCCATGTGCAACTCACTAAAACATTATATGATACATATAAAACTACATTCATGTTGTTGTTTTCTCTATGACCTACAGGTGTTTTATGTGTCTTGTATGTATCGAAGACGACTTTGGTATGTTATTCCAGTCACACCACGGAGCAGACCTATCTTTGCAGATACAAACATAGAGACTTTGGCAGATCCCACCATACCATCTTAAGAAGACGCCAATGAGGATGATGTAGTTGAGGTCGAGGAGAGCCAACCATAGTGAGGAGGAGGAGGAGGAGGATGGAGAGGATGTTTATGATTCAATAGGAGAGGCTGTAGAGGATGAATCAATAGATTTATTTGTTGATTTAGCTACCATGGGGTTGGAAATGGATGTAAGCACTTGTAGAGATCTCTTGGAGGATGAAAATTAATAAATATCTTTTGGATTTTGTGTTCTTTCTCTACTTATGTTGTACAAAAGGGCTATTTGTTTATGAACGCAAGACAATACAATTTTGATCATTGTTCGCTTGCCATTTCCATATGAATGCATAGTTGACATAAGATTTTGAGATGGAAACAAAATATTTTTGTTTATAGAATCTCATGGAGTACAAATGAGTAGAGTAGGAGAATCATACCAATAGATGAGGCAAGCAAAGAGAAGAGAGGTACTAAAAATCCCAATGAGAATGGGATTTCTTACACTCCATGCAAAAAGGGGGTACCAATTTCAGAAAAGTAACAAAATAGAATAGGATTTATGAAAAGGAAAAAGTGGGAGAGGAATGGGCCGCATGGATTTCTTTTTCTATTGCAGTAATATGGGCGGCTATATATGCGGTAATGCTAGCGGAAAAATCGGAAAACGTGCCAGGGGCTTGCAGCATACAATCTCTCTCTTTCTTGAAGTTCTCTCTCTCCTCTTATGCGGTAATGTTGTACGGTAACAGAAGCATTCTCCCATAGTGGCATAGGTTTTCCTTGCATGTTTCTCTATTTTTGCACTCATTTAGCACAATACACGTGTTCTCCTTTTTTCTTCCGGTTGAGGAAATTATAGAAGAACACTTGGTTTTGGGATGGTTTAGTTATTTTTCCGAGTTACTCAATAGCTTATCCATCTCTAATTCATTGTGTCACGAGTCATGGAACTATTTGTCATTTTGTCTCTTTTACATCTGAGATGGAAACCTCATCCACTATGCATTTTCAATCAATATTTTTTTGAGTTTCTCTCTCCTTAATTTCCAACTCTGATTCAAAAAAACCATTCACCATATGGAAGGGAATTATAACAAAACCCTCATCAGCATAGAATTTTATCAAGGTTAGCTTGTTCATGCACACATCTAGAGTATCTAGTATTTGGTCCCATTCAAAAGGTTCAAACAAATCTTCACGAAATGAGTTCCAAACTTAGTTCTTATCCTTTAATGATCTCTATATGATTCAAATGTCTTCCTTCAAGCTCCCACATTCACACACTCTACAAATCTAAAGATGTGTTTGGTTTGGTGACCATGTGGATATTTACTTTCCATGGACCATATTTGAGTCAAAATATTCCACAAAACGTTGACCAACATCTCTAGAACTATGGTCCTTGATGATGACCCTTGTGTAACAATTTAATGCTAGAAGTAGATATTTCTTCTATCATTTTAAGTTGACTCATGATTGATCATCCAAAAAGGACATCATTCAAAGTCCATTTTAGAAAAGGTGTGCTTGTATTCAATTCCACCTAAGGATATGATGATCCGCTCTAGCATATCCAATGGTCTTTCTACAAATACATTTGCGGATTGCATTTTTTCTCTTGTTATTGGAAAGTTGGTCTTCCCCACTTTTCGGAGAGAGTTTATATAAATATGCACTCTCTAGTCCCACTATCAAGTATGGCTATGGTTTTGATTCCTTGATTCTCTAGTGAGAAGGATATATTTTCCTCTTCTTGCTCGCAATAGCTATGCACCTTATTTATCGGCATAGTTTTTTTTTCTCTATGAGATTTTTACCCATGTTTTCATCTATGTGAACATATTGAGAAGAGAGTTTCAACCCCATATTTCAAAATTTTATGTCAATATGGCCCCATAGATGCGGTATAATTTTCAATTGTTCTCTAAGCGTGATGATAAACAATATAGAGGATAACATTAATTCATCCTTGGAACTGGCTTCCACCCAACATTAAAGCACAAACCAAGATGAAGCAAAGTTACAAATATTAAATCACAAAGAACGATAAGCCACAACCCAATTTCCACAACTAGAAACCCCACCTCTTCCTATCGAAGCTATTCAGATAAAGCCAAATAGGCTCGATGGTATGGATGCATGCATCTTTATATGGATTCTAAATGGATCAAATGAGCTAGCAATTTTTGATACTATAGCATGAGTTAATACGATGAACTATTCAACGTACCTCACGATATCAGTCAGATGTATAATGGATTCCACTTGAGATAGAGCTCAAAGATACAAACAAGGGGACAATGGTCACATTAGGTCACGTAAATCTCCCAATCAACATAGATCTCCATCACTTCCCACACCAATTCAATGTAATGATAAACATGGATCTCATTGAGGCAATTATTTTGGGTGTCTTATATGGATACATACATACAAGTTCCACCTTAACGGCACCTCTTATGTCACTCCCTTGACACAAAATCTTTATGTTTGGGATGCACAACCCATTCAAACCCAATACCATCTTGATTTACATGACAAATTGACTCATCCAGCCGATGGAAAAGTAGCCAAGTAAGTGTGGTTGAAGAAGTCAGTCATGTCATCCAATGGCATAGAGAATATAGATACCAAAGCAACAACCACTAGTTATGTGACCAATAGCATACGGGATTTGGGTATGGCAATTTGGATAAAAAACATAGTGCTATAATGTCGCCATGATAGACATCTATAGCATAGATATCTAGCACTAACATAATATTTCAATACCAAGGAAAGTGAATTAGATTGGGAACGAAGACTATCGGAGGTTGTACTGAATTGAAAGATCATAGAAGAGTAACACAATACAAGTTTTGGGATTGAAAATGAATCACCCAATCATTAGCTATGATGCTTATAAGTTATGGTATCTTGGTCTCTTGAGAGTATGTACAATATATCTTCTTCTTCTCCAAAAGATAGGCCTCCTTTTCACATTAAATCATTATCATTTATTACATAGGGCTTTCTAAATGGCTAGTGGCTAAGTCACCTAGGACTTTATAGATGTCGTGAAAGGATTACTACTCAAGGAATTGACTTGCTAGTATGGGATCAAATTTACATATAGTGTAGCTAGACTACCTCAAAATAATAATAGAGTACAAATTCATTAAAAATGTGGTGTCCAATGGGAATTTTATATTTGCGAGTTTTTTTCCAGTTTTGATTGCAGAAGATCAAAATCAAAATCTCGCTAAAAGAACACTCTCGTGTTCAGCTAGGTAGGTGCATGTATACTGTATCTTGTAAACATTCCTCCCTTCCTAGAGAGTGTCATCCTTGACATGACGATGTGCAGTCTTGTTGTTAGGGTTTTCTTCAAATTTGTCTTTAAAGCTGGTCTTGAACTTTGAAATTTCTTTCTTGTTGATGATGATCTCCCTCCCTTCGGCTGTTCATGTCTACTATGTTGTGGTTGCTATGTAGGTTGGGCTACTACTTTTGAGGCAATTTTTCATGCTGTTGCTACTTTTGGTAGTGTAGATGTCTATTTGCGCTACCTATCATTGTGGGGACTCAGCCTCTTTGGCTCTTTAATTGATAATGGACCTTGATCTTGGTTCCACTAAAATTCAAGTCCTCTCCAAGGGATCACCAATTTTGAAGAACTCTATGATCTCCTTATCATTGTTGTTGGTGGCTCAATTGATGAATTTGTCATTGCTTGTTAGCTATATATTATTCTCAAAGATGCCACTCTTTACTAAAGAATTTTTGTTACCCTTGACGATAATGATTTCTCTTAATAAGTAATAGAGACATGAAGCAGTTGCTCAAATTCTTTGATGAATGATATGAGTAGCAATCTTACTGATGTAGAAGGATAACAAACAATAGGAAATTGATGAGTGTTTCTACATTAGGGTGTCAGACCTAGATGACCAATTGAAAAAAGAACCAGTAAAAAGGGTTTACATTTTGTTTACACTCTTATTGGAGTTCAGTAGTTGGACTTGAAATACCTGTTCATGGAAGGTGAGTGCTTGGTAGAAATAAAGGAAGAGTGTCTAATGCAAGTTCCAATTATAGAAAACTTTATATGTATTAAAAAAACTGGTCAAACAAAAACATAATGTGTAAAAGATGGAGTTGATGGTCTATTCAAGAAAAAAATGTAGCATATGTAGCATCAAAGGATTTCATAATAGTTTCCATTATGGTTTTTGATGTAGAAGGGATTCGCATTTAGAAGCTTCTCCACTCATACATCGTTTTGTTCATTGCGTGAGTGTCTTTTGGACTTACTCCTTCACTTAATCAGTCTTAATTTAACTAGATTTTGACTCTTATGATTGTTGAGCTTATATCTGAAGCTATGCTAAATACAACACTCGGTCCCCACTATATATATACTATCATATATGTGTATTCTACACACTTTGGGATTGCACTCTCTATGTATCGTATCTTTGTTATTGTCCCCCTCTATCTTCTCAAGATGGGATTAGAGCATGTTTTCTTTCTATTAACAAAAATAGGGCATTTTTGGTCTTCTGCTGCTTTGCCCAACACGCTTGCATAAAAAACCATAATTCAGTAGAACATAAAATTGTCATAACTTGTTGTTTGAAACTCCAATATCAGTGTTTTAACACTAGAATGGTAACCTAACAGGACATAAAAGTGTCCTTTCAGGGTTTTGGGAAAAATTCCAAAACCATAGTAGATCCACTCATTTTGAAAAATCCTTTCATGAGCTTATAGTTCAATAACTACTACATATGGAAAACATGAGAAACTTGTAATTTTTCTCATCCCTTGGTCACTACAAGCCTCCAAAGTTGCTGGACCAGTGCATTTTGCCCAAAAAATCAATTTCTTACGGTTGATTGCATATATATAAGAGTGGGGATTTTTGTAGGACATGAGATAAAATGCCTTGTTAACTTCAATGGGTTGGTGACCAAAACATATGGTTGCTTTTACCTCACTAATTTTTGTTTGGGCAAAAAAAATAGGTACAAAAAAGTTGCATTTTTGCCATTCTGCGGACTTATCATCAAAGTTTCTATAGTCACGCTCAATACAGATACTATATACATGTTTTCTTAGTTCCCTTTGGGCCTTTGGATTCAAAAGGAGCCATGGAGCATGTCAAAAGGATAATGGATCTCTTACAATTGGAACCTTGGGGGCAATGATAAAGTGCTAAATACTGCAAACATGAAAAAAGTGGGTTTAACATTATGACCTCTAGAAACCCATAGTAACTACTCAATATCTAGCCAAGTTTGTAGTCTATGATTAGATATGGTTCCTACCTACAAAATATCTATGATTAGATATGGTTCCTACCTACAAAATACACACAACTGGCCTAATAAACTAGCAATATTGAGAAAGTTATACTTGCTTCTCTAAAATGTATCCTATTCTTCAACAAAAAACTCAACCATCATCATATACTATGTTATATAGCATATTAGGTCCCACAAAACTCAAAGAAGATTAACACAATTAAGGTCCATAGCAATACAACATGGATTTGATTAAAAAACTAACCATATCAATATCAACATATTGATACTACAATGTCATATATATAGTACTTATAAGAAAGATCATCACAAAGTCTGTGTTTATGATCTTGCAAGAATTTTAGTACAAAGTAAAATTTTTGAATTTTTGGTATGAGGTAAGTTGAAGTCTACTCTAGAAATGAGTCTTTATCTTGTTCACATTATAAGCTAATTAGAGATAATGTGTGTGTGTGTGTTTGAGAGAGAGAGAGAGAGAGAGAGAGAGAGAGACAAAGAGAGAGAGGGAGGGAGACAAAGAGAGACAGAGAGAGTGAGAAATGAGATATTTAATTTTTTTGTATGGGATAAGTTGAAGTCCACCCTGGCAACAAGTCTTTATCTTGTTTTCTCTACAAGCAATTAGAGAGAATATGTGTGTGTGTGTGTGTGTCTGAGTGAGTAAGTGAGAGAGAGAGAGAGCGAGAGAGAGAGAGAGAGAGAGAGAGAGAGAGAGAGTACAGAGTACATGGTCATCACCGAAGAGGAATGGATACTTCGCATACATGTGATGTGCATGAGAGAGGCGACGAAGACTCGTCACCACCCGGAGATGATTTTCCCTCCATTTTCATGGGCATCCATAAAGTAGCCCTAGAATTGTACCTTTAAAAAAAAATCTCCAAGTCTCACTTTTCACTCCCTAAAATCTCTCCTAGCCAAATACATGGTCAAAAAACTATTTTCTTTTACCAAAATCTACATTTCTCAACAGTATCCTCTATTCTACCTCCATTTTCTTCTCTCTCTTTCTCTCTCTCTCTCTCTCTCTCTCTCTCTCTCTCTCTCTCTCTTTCTCTCTCTCTCTCTCTCTCTCTCTCTCTCTCTCTATATATATATATATATATATATATGTCTCCCCCCCCCCCCCCCCCCCCCCTTGTCCCCCTCCCTCGTAGCTTTCCATAGATGTAGCACATATGGAAACCTTCCATAGCTGCACCACTTGTCTCCTGCCTTTCACACACACCATCCCTTTGAACTACTTCTTCTCCCATTTCTCCCCATTGAACCACTTCTTCCCCTCCTTCTAAGCTTTTCATAGCTGTAGAACAAATGGAAGCTTTCCATAACTGCACCGCATGTCTCCCCCTTACATCCACACCATGCATTTGAGCTATGTCTTCTCCCCTTGTTCCCCATTGAAACACTTATCCTCTTCACTTCATTTTCAAAGCAGCATGCCTCTCTCTCTAACACCACAACTCTTCTTCTTCTGGTGCTACCATGTCAACCCCCTCCACTTTAAGGAAGCCAAAGGATGAGATAGAAGTGGTTTGCTTGCATAACACTAGGTATTTTGATGGGGAATGCGTGCCACAAGTGTTTTCTAAAGGATCTTGAGTCTTCATGCAACCTCTAGCTATCGGGCCTCATTGCGTTTGAAACCACGACAACCTCCCCAAAAACATTGGAAGGTGATACTTCTCCATTTCAAGAATCATAAGGTCAATGAAACAATGGTCATTGCTCAACACATGTACTCTTGCTATTCCATGCGCTTGAGCAATGGAATCTCAAGAGATTTCCCATTTGATTGTTGTAAGTCAAAAAACATTGTTGGTTGTGGATTCAAAACGCTTTTTTTTTTTTTTTGATAGTTTTTGGTGTTGTCATAGATATATTCCCATTTGATTTTGTTGAGGAACAACCAATCAAGAGTCTCGTAGGAACCTTCAATGCTCTCCATGTCGGAATCCGTTTTATGATGATTCCCAACTCGCCACCTTTGATGCTACTGCAACACAATATCTTCTTCTACTCACGCATGTATGTATTGTCGTCCTTAAAGGATGGATATGGTAAGATCATTGCTAATGACAAACCTTCATTGCTGAGCATGGAATGGCCACAAACCAATGTTTCTTCACTCTTCTCTATGAAGGGGAAGTTTTTTTTTAATATTTGCTCTTCATCAAAATTTGGGAAGGCTTCTAGATCAATAGGTCTCAAATGGTACTGACCTATGCATGTTTTTATACTCTTGTTCAAGACATTTCCATTTCGTGTCACACTTACTATGTTTTGTAGCAAGAATGTTATGTATGAAGCACTAAACCTTGTATTTGGAGATAATTGGGGAATGGTTGAGGGAGTGCACCAAGGAGATAAATACAATTGAAAGGTGGGGGCTTCAGATATCAAAAAATGATATCTAAAAGTGCACATTATTTTGTACTGATAGCCATTTTTTGGCTATGCAAATTGCCATAGTGAGCTACCTCACCCTACCAAAATCACCCAAACACTATGGCTATCCCTACCATTTCACTGTACATAGGCGTGTGTGAGTTAGGGGACTTTCCCCATATTCTCTCCTCAGGTAGCTAGTCACTGGGCTAGTTGAGCCAAAAAAAAAAAAAAAATACAAAAATACAAAAATACAAAATATTATGGCCCATTTGTGTGTAAATATTGCATTGTATATATGGCCTAAATATAGGGATTTTTATAATTATTATGGTATTTTATTTAAATATTTATACGTAGGTGTGAGTTTTATTAAACCTGTGTATGCCTTCTTTCATCCTCTTGTACCATAAGTATATTTTTTGTCAATGTGTATATACTCTAAGACCATATGTTTCTTTTATACAAATCACCCCCACATTTTCACCCTCACCCTCCTGAAAACAAAAAATTGATTTCTACTCCCTTACTCACGTTTATTATATTATTTTCATTTACTTGCATATCTCTTCCTCTTTCACCCAAAATAATACAAAGAGGGACCATATTATATGATTCCAATATCTTTCCATATCCATATTTCTCCATATTGTTTATTCTAACACCATCTGCTCATTGAGCTAAAACCCATGAATAGTCCATACACTAGTCCCACCATGTATATATTGCTTTATTCACCAATAATCCTCCCCCATGCATGTGTAAAGGGCAACTTGGATGCTTTGTATTCTGATATGACAAAGGAGAGTCTCACTCTTGGATGCATTGTACAAATTCAACAAAGGAGGGGGCCACTAAAAGACTTTTGCAGACATAAAAAACAGGCTTTTTGGTGAGATTTTTGGCACCCATTTTCACTCCGAATTTGGAGCGGTGTTCAAAAGAGAAACTGTAGCCCACAAGCTGAGTAATCACCTCAAATTTGTGCATGATTTTTGGAGCTACCAACGGTGAGATAGGATTTTTTGAGTGGACCCAAGTCTACCCACTTCTCTCACAAAGTAGCCCATAGTCTTCTCTCACCTCCTTTCCCACTTCCACTTCCACACACACACACTCATTCCTCTCCATCCCTCACTCAAACCTGGACCTTCAATGGTGTCTCTCACCTTCTTCACCATTAACCTCCCCTCTTACTCCCATAGCTCTCATATGAGCTCTCCATGTACATAGACCATCTATATGCCTCTCTCTATTACTTCCAAAGTATAATTCCATCTTACCCCTTCTCTATATACATAAAATTTAGCATGTAAACCATGCTTAACCTCTGAAAATCAAGAGATATCATCAACCAAATTTCCATTTTCATTGCGATAATCAATCGTGGCGGCGGGGGCGTAAAGAAGAGAAGACGAAGAAGAAGATCGATAGTCATTTTGAGAACCTACACAACTAAGTCAAAAACTTTCTACAAGCTTCACCATTCAACCATCTTACTTCAACCATTCTACCCATTGTAAATATATCATTAATCTTCTAGTGATTACTAACACTAACCACTAACATACTAACACAAAATAGCCATTGACCTAACACCATAAAAGACACCTCACCTCAAGACATGTGTATAGTAACTCTCTCTCTCTCTCTCTCTCTCCTTACTTCCTTTCACCTTATCTACCATCAATAATGCTCTTTTTTGAGCCCACATCTATTATTCAAGCAGACAAAGAAGGCCCGCAATGTTTTGATATTCAAAAAAATTATAATCCTAATTTGTAAGCTTGTAAATTAGGATTTCCAATAACATTAATGAGGGGTCTCCAACCTATAAATAGGCCCCTCTCTTTCTTGTAAAACAACCTCTAATATCTCACATAGCACCCCAACACTCTATGCGTGAGGAGAGACTTAGGTGTAGCACAACCACTTTGTGAGCTTCACTCTTGGTGTGAGAGAAGCTTTCAAGCTACACATTGCAAGTGAGAGAGCGTGAGTTCAAAATCTCAAAACTACTATTGTATATGTTCCTCCATCATCAATAAATTGAGGTTTGGTGCATCAAAGGCGTGATTCGACGTTCAAATCTTCGTCCTCCCACTTGTGCCATACGCTTTAGTGAATTAAAGGTGACTTGTGTACTTTGAGTTTTATCGTTTATCTTGTTTTAGAAAGTGTTTTAGTGTGTTTTCATTGCCAATTTTGTGTCCGCATTGTAAGAGGGTATTGTGGTGAGAGGTCTCTCACACCCTAAGACAGTGTGTGTGTGTGTGTGTGTGTTGGCAATGTTTAGCATTCACTAAGCATTGAGTGAGTTTTGTACAAGCTCTACAATAGCAACATAACAAACCATCTCCATTTGCAAGTCACAAGTAAGGTATCACGCAAGATCCATTCCTCCTCTCTCTTCCCTTTGCTCTAGCTCTCTCTGGCCCATTTTATGTGATTCTTGGTGTGAGATTGCTTGTGTGTGTTTTGTGGCGCATCCTCTTGGTTGTGCCAAAATCTCTCTTGCGTCCTAGTTCGCATACCATAACTAGGTGGTGCCCCTTCATTTGTGTGGTTGTGGGTTTGTTGTTGTTGTTTCTTGCTTGTGGTTTCCCTAGCCCCAATTGAGCAGCATGGGAGCCTTGAGAGCTCTTGTTGCCCGCCTCGGACCCCGCCTCAGTACCTACTCTTCCACTATGAGCGTTGGCTGTGAGAGCGGAATGTGGATACTCCTACAATCCATTGTTGCTGATTTTGTAACATTTGACAGCCCATTACTTTGTCAAATGGTGTTTTTGAGATTGTGCAAGTCAGTGATGACAACTAGAAACTCACCAATATATAAAAGCACTTGATTATCTTGGGATACAAAGATATCAAAGATGCTTACTTTAGTCTCAATCGATAAAAGATCAGCTTAATTTTTGTGTTTAGTCTTATTAAAATATTTTTTGTTACTTCAGATTGGTATGCGGATGGAGGCAACCATGAAAAGTGCAATGCATTGTCTTTAAGTTGATTTGATAGATCAATGTAACTAGCTCTAAAGCCACACTGTCAAGCATTTTGTTTAATGGAAACTCAACTTAAAGGAAATGCATTGTTTTTAAGTTGATTGGATAGATCAATGTAACCGGATCTAAAGCCACATTGTCAAGAATTTTGGCTAATGGAAACTCAACTTTTTTTTCTCGTTATAGTATTATTGTCATTGATTAAGTTTTGTAGATTTTGTTTGGGTTTTTGTGTGTACACCCATGTGTGTTTGTATGTATCTCAAAGAGCTTTGCAATGGTATCTTTTTCTGCAGTAGGCCGGGGGGGGGGGGTGTATATAAAGTGGATGAACTTATTTTTTTTCTATCAAAGCTTGGCAAAGATACAAAGAGAAGGACACACACACACACACAGACACACATAGACAAAGAGAGAGAGATAGATAGATAGATAGATAGATAGATAGAGAGAGAGAGAGAGAGAGAGAGAGATCGCCATGGCAGCACATGCTAGTACATCCTCCTCCCACGTAGTAGCAGCATTCATAGAGCCACACCCCCCCTTTTGTGGTTCCTTCGATTCCTAGAGGACACCAAATATGTTGGACACAATGATCTTCATGGCTTCTTCACCCGCACAATTAATTTACAAAAAAACCATGCAACTTCACAATGATACTTTTCACAAAATCATGGAGTATATGCATGTGCATATACTCAAGTATGCTATAAACTTTGAAGACAACACTATGTTGTGGTTGCCATGTGATCTTCTTTGAATCATCCACAAGGGAACACTCCATTTTAAAAGAGATTAGCCCATTTTGAGGCTATTGCAAAAGAGGCGACGCACTTTTACCAAGTGATAAAGGAATTTGAAGATTTCTTCAAGAAGCACAAAATTGGCCAATCTTTCTTGTCCAGCATTGCCACTCTCTTCTTCCTTGTTAGTGAGGGGCTCTCCTTGGAGGATATGGAGATTTTTCATCTCGTAGTGGGTGGGGTGTTGCTAGATTGTAAAGATACCAAGCCCACCCCTATAGATATCCAAGTGAGCAAAGATTGCAAGCCACAGAATATCCCCACACCTTGAAAGTGACAGCTATAGTGATAGAGCAATTGCCATCTCCTTCAAGGTGCCCAACCTCAAGAGACATGAACCAAGTATAATTTGCATTGCATTTATACACCTGTACGAAAAACAATATACGTATAAAATGTCATTATATGTCAAAATCCCGAATAATCAATCCATAGCCGTATTTTTTCTTTTTGATCAAAAGATACTTCGATCAAAATATCTTTCTATCCCAAAGTCTTTCGATCAAAAAAATACTTATATAAAGACTCTCCCTGGTTTTGATAAAAACTAGCAAGTGTAGTTGAGAGTGCAATAGACAGCAGGAGTTTAATGAGGTATAATTTCAAAGATGTTTCCATTTGTTCTAACTTGTTTTTGTGTGTTGTGTTAGACTCGTGTGGTGCACTTTTTTTACTGTCATCACAGAGTTGGCTTGCAGTTTATGGCCCACTTTCTGATGTGTAGCCATCCGGATCACTCCTGACTTGAGTAGAAATTAGTCACTTTTCTCGTGCTGTGCAACCACTTGGCTCACTCCAAAGAAGGGTTTTATAACAAACTTAAACTCTCACTCTTGTGGTGCATTACTCTTTCTCTCACCACAGGGCTAAGTTAGAATTTAGTGGTCGACTCGTGGAGTGTAGTAGGCATGATGCTACACCTCTCATTTTAGAGTGACCTATAGGCTTCACAATTTTAGATCAGCTCAAATCATCATTTGTATTATGTAGAAATGCAAGAGTTCTACTCGTCAAATAGAGAGTGAAGAGATGCATAGTTTATGCCCACTTCATCTCCGTGTCACACATTGTTTACTCTTGTGCTTCTAACTCCAAAGACACGTCATTGTTCATCACTAAATGACTTGGTGCTGTCTTGGATGTAGATACATACGATATTTAGCATGTATCTGACATTGTTAAGTTGTCCGCCTGCCGCTAATTTTTTTGTTGTGAGTTTCACACACTTCATCAGGGATTGGATTAAGTCACATCATTGTTCTTACTACATAGATATATAAGGAATATTTTTGTCTACCTAAGAATGGAGAGATCCATACCTATGCCCTCTTCACCTTACCATGACACGCCTTGCCCTTGTACTTTGCTAATCCAACCACATTGTCTACAACAACGGAAGCAATGATCATGGCTTACTTGGTCTCATTACTAGAAACCGTCAGCAAGCAAGGTGAAGAGTTGCACGTACTTGCAATGGAGAATGGCACTTTAAGAGTTCTTGTTGTGAAGAATGAACACCTCAAGAAGGTTCTTGAAATACAAACAACACGCTTGATGCATCTTGAAAATGAAGTTCAATAATGTAAGTGCTCTCTTGTTGACATGAAAGTTGAGATTGATCATGTATTGAAAGAGAAAATGATATGTACAATATGACATGATGTATATAAGACGAGAAACGCATCCAAAAGAGGGGCTGATATATGTAAGGATAATGTGGTTTCTACATCTCCTATCACGTAAGCCGTTGTCCAAGCAAAGATGTAGAGAACGTGGACACTCAAGAATTACAAGAATGATAAAAACATTGTCATTCGTGGAACACCCCAATCTCTTGTGGTTGCTATTGAAGAGTTTTTTGCAATATACTTTGGCATGTCTAGAATCATGGCTTATGGTGCACATTGAGGTCGAAAACAAGGATTCCCTTGCTTGGGAGAAAGACCTGTTGTATATACCATGGTTGATGAGGCAAAGAGAAAAATCATCCTTGACAATAGTTGGATCTACCACAAAGGAATGGGTTGTAATGTATATGAAAATCACACTCTTATGCAACAAAATGTACGTCGCCACAAAGCATATGAGGAAAGAAGAAAGAAGGTAAAGGTGTCATCTCAAGAAGAAAAGTCACTCGAGGGGGATGCAAGTCCACCCAACAAATAGGGTTGAACGATCTATGAGACCAACTCACGCTTGCGAATAAGCTTTTGGAATTGTAACGGCTATCCATGGAATGCGTAAATTGGCATTGATGAGATTACCATTGACTCCAACGTGATACTTCTTGTTGAAACATGGGAGCATGATGTGCAACAAATTCTTGGATTTGACAAATATGATGTACATTCTTTGATGTGGGCCAAAAATGCAAAGCAATGTAGAGGCCAAGGAGGCATAGCATGTATGATACAAAAGGGTTTTAAAGATGTTCCCATTGTCAAACAAGATAATTATAAATGCTAATTATGACTGAAAATCAGCCCACCAAATGGTCAAGTCATGTTTGTGACTGGTTGCTACATCCCTCAGTATGACTCCAATTTTTATGCTCACTTGGATATGGATAGAGATCAGACCTTTGTTGAACTAGAGGAAGATACTTCTCATTACAAGGACCAGGGTGAAGTCATTGTCTTTAGAGACATGAATGCTTGCTTAAATACATTACAACACGCCACACAACAAGTCGACATGCCGCATGTCTCAAGAAGAATGGATGACTCATACATGTATAACAATGATTTAAAAGAACTAGATCGCTATGGAAAGTCACTTCTACATATGTGCGATAGTAAATGAATGCTCATTGCAAATGGTGTATCTTTATGGTGTACCAATGACATTACATGTAGAAAGCACAATGGTAATAGCATGATTAACTATATGTTATTTTAGGAAGCCACTCTAGAATGCATACAAAACTTTACACTTGGTGAATGGAATCCGGAATTGGATCATAGGATTTAAAGTATTGACCTCAAGTGTGGTGAACGACCCGAGCATGTAGCCTCCAATCATGATGTGAATCATTTGTACCTACATCTAGACTTCAAATGAGCACCTACATATGCTGATGTGGTGGACCAAATGTTAAGGATGACAAAGAATCAAGAGAGCCCAACATTAGAATGCAAGTGGAAAGTGTTCAAAGAAGTAATTTTCTCTTGTGTGAAGGAATGCTTTTCAGTGAAACATATCTTGCAAAAGGTCTAAGAAGGGTAGCACCAAAAAGAAATGGTTTGACATGGAGTGTAGTCAAGCCCAAGAACACTTGCTAAAGTTGGATACAAGCAAAGACAATGAATTTTACTTGGAATGCTCACACACATACAAAGCACTTGTTCAAAAAAAAAAAGATAAGGTGGGAAGTAAAAAAACAACTTCTTTTAGCGCAAGAGAAAGCACATGCATGTGGAAAGTTTTTGCAAAATCTAAGAGGCAAGCATGTTGAGAGCTTTGGTGACTTGACTCTTGAGGATATGTATACACATTGCAAGAACCTCTATTAGCAACCAAATGTTGATGAATTGGCGTGTTTTAGCTCCCTTCCATTTATGCCTCCCTTCTTTACCATTGAAGATGTATGTCGCGCACTCGAGAAACTTGCTACTCGCAAGGCAGGGGACCTTCAAGGTTTCAAGGCTAAAATGATTAAATGGACAAGCAAAAAAACACGATATTGGATATGCAGTATGTTTCACCTTGCACTTCATCATGGCATGCCTCATGATTGGAGTGAAAATTGGATCAAACCTTTTCATGATCACAAAGGAGGAGATGTGAAGAATGTGAACAACTATCGCACTATAATGGTTGGTTCTTCCATGGCAAAGTTATTTGGATGTATCATGGAGATGAAGATAATTAAATGAGTTGAAAATAACGGCAAATGTGCGCTTGGCCAAGCAGGTTTTTGAAAGCATCATAGGACTATTGATCACCTTGTCACTCGTGAAGTTCTTATGGAAGTGTCTCAATTGAACCTTATGTCCTCCTCAAATGCGTGAGACTGAGTATCACACACTACTTGAGTGCTCAGCTTTTGACCACATTATGTCCTATTTTCCACAAATATTTAGCCATGAGCTCTCCCTACATACCTTGCTCTCCCAGCGACGATGTGGACTCTGTATTGCAATGCTCATTTCAGCCATTTTGAGTATCCAGAGTCACTTATGACCTCCATTCACACCACGTGACATGTTCATTTGGTCCCATAGGTCATATTTGACCTGTGAGGACCAGTTGGCTCTCTCTCTCTCTCTCTCTCTCTCTCTTGTCTTGCGTCAACAGCTAGTAAAAATAATTTCTCTCTTTCTCTTTCCATATATACACACACACACACTCACTCACAACCCCTCATACACACACACACACGCACTCACTCGCTCTCATCATCTCTCTCACTCTCTCTCTATCCCTCACACTCTCTCTCTCTCTCTCTCTCTCTCTCTCTTTCAAAATTTTGGCTTTCTCTCTTTTACCATACACATACACACACACACACACACACACACACTCACTCACAAAAACACATACACACTCTCACCCTCACACACATCATTCAGGATCTCTTTCTCTTGTTCTTTGTCAACTCAAGCAAAAAAAAACAGCTCTCTCTCTCTCTCTCTCTTTCCTTTCATGCACACACAGACTCACATGCATGAAAATACTTACACACGCCCATACCATATACACATACACACACACACACACATTATGGCAGGCACCATGTATACATACGAACACAAACACGTACACACACTTATATGCATGGACACTTATATACACCACCACACACCGTGCTAATTAGTAGAGCCACATGCTAGCCTACGACTATACCTAGTATAAACCACTGTACTCAATTTTTTGGTAAGTGGAACACAAGAAGCAAGACAAAGGAGCGAGACAAGCGGGGAGTGGCCATATAGCCTAGATCTCTTCATCCCATGGCATATCGGCATTAGCAAAACACCGACGATGGTAGAAAAATACTCCATCCCTCTTCTACAACTTTCCGCCCTATCGGCAACACCCTTGTAAAAAGCCCTAAACTAAGTTACCCTAAGTCTATCTATGGCTAGCACTTGTAAATTCACCTACCCCTATCCCACTCCCTATGTCATTCCCTCTCTCTAGTCTCTTCACTTGTCTCTCGTATTGAATAGAATAAGAAGAGGCTCCACTGGAGCAGGTCCTGCAATCAAGGTCCTGCAATCACATGGCACACTCACACCCCACTTGTAACAGAGGTCACCACTCCCAAAATCCTATATAAAGAGGGTGAGCTCTCCAATCAAATGACGAGAGGAGAACACCAATAGAGAGAAGCACAACATCACCATATCCATGACATTATGCAAACACTACAGAAGCACGATAGACAAGTGGTAGTTTTGGGGAGAGGAAGCACTTGAAAGAGAAGTCGTGCACACACGCTATCTCCAATGGTCACTATGCACAAGAGTAGGATCTTTGTCCAACATGAGATTTCCCTAGAAAATGCACTATACACTCTATCTCTCTCTCTCTCTCTCTCTCTCTCTCTCTCTCTCTCTCTCTCTCTCTCTCTCTCTCTCTCTCTCACACACACACACACACACACACACAACACACACACCGCAGTCTCCATATCACCGAGATGGGGGGTCTTGTAAATACCATCTTGAATCAAGATTACCCGCACATTCCAAAGGGTCTTCATATCCCCCATCTACGTTTCCATCTCTCTCTCTCTCTCTCTCTCTCTCTCTCTCTCTCTCTCTCTCTCTCTCTCTCTCTCTCTCTCTCTCTCTCTCTCTCTCTCTCTCTCTGAACCCTAGCTCTCTTGATCTCCAGCTTCGCTGACCTCCCCCTGGGCGAGGGGCTGCCCTGCGGGGGGGTCCCTTGCTCTACAGCGCTGCCCTGTCTCAACTCGAGCCCGAGCGGCTTTGCGTTACAACTCTAGTAGCAACGCCGCCACCCTGTCCCGCCACTAGCGCACCATCACCTGCTCTAGCAGTGCCATCACAGGCTCTCTGTTCCGCCCACGGACTGCCTCTGCTCCACATACCCGCCCCCATCTCCTCGCTGTCCAGCATTCACATTATTCTTTACCTTTGAAGCTCACATAGTGACACATTAAAAACCCTAAGCGGCCTTTCCCACCCCGAGCCTAAGGACAGCCCACCTCCGGGTCTTCTAAACAACAGAAATGACCACTCGAGCTTCATCCCGCAGCAAGCTCACTTTTGCAGGACTTGTAGCAACACCCCCGAAGCAGGACAACGTTGTCAGCCTTCAAAATGAAGTCAGACAGCTTCGCAAGGAGAATGAGGAGCTCAAGCTAAGACTTGCCGCCATCGAGACACGGCTTGCCGCAATGGAAAACTGCAAGAAAGAAGAGATGGAAGCCAAGTTCAACAAAACAAAGGTAGAAGTGGAGACCATACTCACGAAGGAGGTCAAAAATCAAGTGCACGAAGTAATCTTTCGCAAGGTCAAGGACCGTGTGACATCCACACTACGCGAGCGACAATGACAAGAGGACATCTCCCTCAATGTCCGCATCGACGGGCTCCCAAGTGACTGGAAAGGGGAGGGAGATCACAAGTTTCACAAGTGCTTTGCCCGTATCCAAGCAGTAACCTCTTTGGTACAATGGGATCCAGCAACAATCACCTTTCTTACACATGAGCATTGCACCAATCATGCAATCCTAACTTTTAAGACCAAGGCGGATCAAACCAAACTCCTCGAACAATCAAGGCTCCTCAAGGATACTAAAATTTGGTTGGCAAAAGATCTCACACCCGCCCAACTCAAACAAAAAAAGGCAGAACTCCAGAAGATGCGAGAAGCACGCACAACAGGGAAATGGGCCATCTATCGAGGAGGTAAAGCCATTATCCAGGAGTTTCGAACTCCCAAGCCGGCCTCGCCCTCACCTACCCCTTCTTAGTTTTGTTCATTTCAACTTTTTTTCCTTTGACACCTCTTTGGACCCTTAGTCCTTAACTCAGATGTATCTCATGATCCCCCTGTTTAGAAGAACCGCTTTGTAATGTTTTGATTTCAGTCCCATGGGTCATATTTGACCTCCGCGGATGATAATTCAATCTATCTATCTATCTCTCTACGGCGTGCTTTGTTGTTGTCATTTGAATCTCTGTTGTCCGCACCCTAGCCTCTTGAAGCTAGGTGGTGCCCCCAGTTCACTTCCTGTGATGAGTTCTACGTGAACGGGCCTATGTAGAGGCCACTGAGGTCCGTTTTGCGCTTGCACTTGTCATTTGGTGCCCCCGCTGAGGAGAGATTCTTGGAATCCTTCGGGTTACAACGCTAAAAATGATGCATGTCATTGACCATGGACGAGTGGCTGTGGGAATTTTCCAATTGGAGAATGAAAGAGGAAGAAATTGAAGAAGCACTAAGAGCCTTTGTCAAAGTGTTGTTGTCGTAATGCATAATCGTGAACATCCACGAAGTAAGTTATGCATCGTTCATCTCTCATTCTAATCGTGGATCAAAAGCCACAAGAGTGAGCGTAGCAGGTTGCTCTCATTGATGTCACCCAACACACTCTATCACCAATAGGTATCTCAAAAAAAAGAGTTCTTTCTTTTCTAAGCCATCATATCATGAAGGGACATCAATCAATTGATCTCTTAGAATGTGAAACTTGAGCTTGTTGTGATAATATTTGAGTGGCAGTTGTAGGGAGATTGTGTGTATTAGATACAAGTGCCCATATTAACTCAGCCTTACTTCACAATTATACGAAAATTCTCAATTCAAAGATTTATATGGCTAGTTTGCCTCCATCACTCGGACTTGGAGCACCTTTAGTTTAGAGCTCATCTAAGAAAGCCCATAAAATGAAGGAACATACTCCAAAATGATACCCATCACTATTGTTCTTCCACATATTTGAACACATGCTACCTACATCAACGGATTTTCCCACTTTACATTTGTTCTCATTTCTTACAAACCATCTTTGATTACCTCTTAATTCTCACCATCCTCTTCCACCTTATTTTCTTTCTACATATAAGAGAAACACATGTGTGAGCTCATAACAAGTTACCATTGCACTCATTTAGAGAGAAAGAAAGATAGATATAGAGATAGAGAGGGAGAGAGGGGGGGGGGGGATAGAGTCTTGAAGATCATGAAAGGTAAATAAGTGAACATGAAAGAAGATTTCTTGGTAATCTGAGTGAACATTGCTAGCATAACGGCTAGAAACCATCAATAATATATTGCCATTTTATTACTATGTAATGGATTGAGGCTACTTTTATTATCTATTTAGCTTTGCTCTAAAGTTTAAATTGTGTACTCAAGAAAAAAATGGCATCAATATTGAAAACGTTGGAGAATTTTCCCTTAACTTAGATATGCTAGAATTTCCTTATGCAGGGACAATGTTGACCTGCTTGTGGTACAACTACAATGTTGTGGTCCTCTACTGATGTGCTCACATGCCCCCGTGGTATAATTGTTTCATAACGCCTTCTATATTGGTAGTAGGGTGCCCCAATATCCCAAAGGTTACTGTGCTATGCAAATTTGAGAAGACATATGCTCTACTCTACTCCTCCAGGTCAAATCTATACATACCACTTCTATCAAAGTCATAGATCTTCTTATACAAATGATGATCACATGATAGACAACTTGTACATGGTTGAAAAGTCTTGCAAAGCAATCAAAGTCAACAAGGACCCAATGTTTGTTCACCACCATTAGGGCCATAGGTAGTAGATGTTCAAATCAAGGCCACATGAAGGGAAGACACAAATCTGATTTCACATTAAGACTTGGTCATTTTGTTCTACCCCTTGCTCAATTTTTGTCCCTTGCTCGCTTTTCATTGCTTGTTAAATGATAGCACCCCCACCAGAGCATGCATAATTTGAGGCATATTCATCACTACCTCTTTGACCTTGGCAAGCTGCTCCTGGCTTAGTCGCATGTCACAAGGGGGTGGGGGGGTCCACCCTTGATCCAAGAAATGCATTGCTCTAGAAAATTCACTGTATTTGAAGGGCACCTTCAAGACCTTGTCACTGAGTGGGCCACCGTTACAGTAAGGAAATATTGTTATCCAACGAAACTCATTTGTGAAATCAATGCACACGATGATTGTTGGGTGCGATACTTGCATGCCATGCTCTGTTTGAAAGCTCTCAAACTTGAAGCTATTATTTCCCTTGTATAGCTTCCCACAATATGTTATGTGCTTAAGAAGAAAAGAGATCCCTCATATTTTATACTCTTTTACTTCACCAAAGGTCCTCAAACCAATCATTTTTTCTTCTATTGATGCCTTGTGTGGGATGTTGGTGGTGAGATGTGTGTACATGGAGTTGAAAAAGTGTGCATAATTGCCCGTACCCATGAAACACCTAGTTGCCCCAATGATGCAACAACTGTTTCTTGGACAATGAACTCTTTTTTTGGAAGTGACTTTGCATCCAATGCCTTCACGCACTTGCTCTTCACCTTCTTGTCATTCCATATTGCATCCCATAGGGCGTAAATCAGTAGAATCTAGTGCAGAATCTTTAAATCCTCTTGTGCTACTTGCACACTTCCCAAAAGGATGTGAGTTATGTGTTGATCATCAATGTTGGGTAGCTTTTGTCTTTCACACAATTTTGCATTGCATTCTCTTCGGAGACGACGCATTGTATTTTCCCAAATACTTTCAATGAGGCCTTGCATGAGAATATCAAACTCATTGATTCTCCTTATGGCCTCATCCACATTTTGGGATACCATAATGACTATTTATATGCGTAGGGCATGCAAGATGAATTTTTGCTCACTGGTGGAAAGGATGGTGGTCGGCACAAAGATTGCAAGAGCTACAAGTACTACAATACAAAACACTTAATACACATCCTTACCTTTTGAAATAAAAACCAAAATAAAGTGTCAGATGATAGAAACCAAACAACTAATTGTACATCAAACAAAACATCACATAGCTATCCATCTATACTATACTTATGCAACTTAAAAATTTCAAGCAAGAAGAAGACATCCATGTGTCATGCATTGGTTCATTTCACAAAAGTTTAGACCAAACATGTAATGTAAAATGCAAAAGTGAAGGGTCATATTTGACATGCATAGGGAAATGAAAAGCCTTTCAAAATGTACAATGTAAAGCCCAAAGACTTTCAACTATACATAGAATAAATGTATAAATTTAGTTTCACTCCACCTACGCAAGTAAACATAATTTTGGTGGAGATTTTGTTATTTGATAAAAATTTGATTTTTAATAATATGTTTGGCTTTGTTTTATCAAGGGGATTTTTTCAAGACCAATATTGATACATTTTATAAATTTGTGTAAGTTTTTATTTTTAAAAGCGGTTGAGAAAAAGGAGAAGGTTCATATGTCCGCGCATCAATTTAGGTCGGTCTCGCTTTGAGGGCATGCATTCAAAGGTAAGGGTTGTTATCTACATTATTGAGAGAGAGAGAGAGAGAGAGAGAGAGAGAGAGAGAGAGATTTTACGATTGAGCTCATGGGGACTCCTACTCACTAGGGACACCCTTGCCCTTAAGACATTGTTATTTTCTTAATATTATCATCTATACTATACTTATGCACCTTAAAAATTTCAAGCAAGAAGAAGACATCCATGTGTCATGCATTGGTTCACTTCACAAAAGTTTAGACCAAACATGTAATGTAAAATGCAAAAGTGAAGGGTCATATTTGACATGCATAGGGAAATGAAAAGCCTTTCAAAATGTACAATGTAAAGCCCAAAGACTTTCAACTATACATAGAATAAATGTATAAATTTAGTTTCACTCCACCTACGCAAGTAAACATAATTTTGTTGGAGATTTTGTTATTTGATAAAAATTTGATTTTTAATAATATATTTGGCTTTGTTTTATCAAGAGGCTTTTTTCAAGACCAATATTGATACCTTTTATAAATTTGTGTAAGTTTTTATTTTTAAAAGCGATTGAGAAAAAGAAGAAGGTTCACATGTCCGCGCATCAATTTAGGTCGGTCTCGCTTTGAGGGCATGCATTCAAAGGTAAGCGTTGTTATCTACATTATTGAGAGAGAGAGAGAAAGAGAGAGAGAGAGAGATTTTACCATTGAGCTCATGGGGACTCTACTCACTAGGGACACCCTTGCCCTTAAGACATAGTTATTTTCTTAATATTATCATCTATACTATACTTATGTAGCTTAAAAATTTCAAGCAAGAAGAAGACATCCACTTGTCATGCATTGGTTCACTTCACAAAAGTTTAGACCAAATATGTAATGTAAAATGCAAAAGTGAAGGGTCATATTTGACATGCATAGGGAAATGAAAAGCCTTTCAAAATGTACAATGTAAAGCCCAAAGACTTTCAACTATACATAGAATAAATGTATAAATTTAGTTTCACTCCACCTATGCAAGTAAACATAATTTTGGTGGAGATTTTGTTATTTGATAAAAATTCGATTTTTAATAATATATTTGGCTTTGTTTTTTCAAGGGCCTTTTTTCAAAACCAATATTGATACCTTTTATAAATTTGTGTAAGTTTTTATTTTTAAAAGCGGTTGAGAAAAAGGAAAAGGTTCACATGTCCGCACATCAATTTAGGTCGGTCTCGCTTTGAGGGCATGCATTCAAAGGTAAGGGTTGTTATCTACATTATTGAGAGAGAGAGAGAGAGAGAGAGAGAGAGAGATTTTACGATTGAGCTCATGGGGACTCCTACTCACTAGGGACACCCTTGCCCTTAAGACATTGTTATTTTCTTAATATTATCATGTATTTTCAAAAGAGTAGCTAATATTTTTTCCATATAAAACAAGAAAAATGTCTTGAAATGGGTAAAATGTTTGAAAAAAAACAATCCTAACATTGCATCTCAAATGGGGATATTTCCCAATTGGCGGGCCTTTTATCAAGTCAGAGTTATTAAATCCTTTTTATTTTTGAGAGTTAAACCATGTGCCACCCTAAAAAATCTATAAAATTTCTATATTATGATGGACACACACACACACACACACATATACACACACTAACTAATGTCAAACATCTATCCCTAGAAAAAAAGAAGAAGGTTTGACTGTTTGTGAGGCGACTTCATTTTGTATCTCTTTGGGGACATGTATGCAAATTATAGGTTGTTTTACATGTCATTGGCTATGAGAGAGAGAGAGAGAGAGAGAGAGAGAGAGATAGAGAGAGATATATATATATTACGATTGAGCTCATGGGACTCCTACTCACCAAAGACACCCTTGCCTTTCAAATTTCCAAAAAATTGTTATTCTCTTAATATTATCATGTAATTTTAAAAGAGTAGCTAACATTTTTTCCCACACAAAACAAGAAAAATGCCTTAAAATGGGTCAAATGTCTAACAAAAAACCAACCCTAACATTGGCATCTCAAATGGGGAGAGAGATTCCCAATTGACCGGCCTTTTATGAGTTGAGAGTTATTTGATCCTTTTTACTTTTGAGAGTTAAACCATGTGTCACCCTAAAAAATCTATAAATTTTCACACACACACACACATATTTATATATACACTAACTAATGTCAAACATCTATCCCTAGAAAAAAAGGAGAAGGTTGGTCTATTTGTGAGTCGACTTCATTCTTTATCGCTTTGGGGACATGCATGCAAATGATGGGGTTGTTACACATGTCATTGGTCATGAGAGACAGACAGAGAGAGAGAGAGAGAGAGAGAGAGAGAGAGAGAGAGAGAGAGAGAGATTGTTACATCAAGTTCATGGGGACTCCTACTCACCAAGGGGACCCTTGCCAATTTCCAAGAAATTATTATTTTCTTGGAATTATAGTGTATTTTTGAGAGAGTGGCTAACATTTTCTTCCATAGAAAACAAAAAAATACCTTAAAATGGGTAAAATGTATATAAAAAATCAACCGTGACACTAGCATCCCAAATGAGAAGAGAGATTGCCCAACTGACAGGCCTTTTACCTGTTCTAATATATTTTATCCCCTTCGTTTTCTAGGAGTTAAACTATGCGCCACCCTTTAAAATTAATAAATTCTCTCAATTATGACGATCCTAGGTATATATATACATATATATATATATACACACACACACACACACACACACATATATATATACATATATATAAGAGAGAGAGAGAGAGAGACTCACTACCTGGTCCCAACTTCTAAAGTTTTGAGTTGCCTCGTTTAACCAAATGAGTGTCAGCTTTCTCATACCAAGCACGAGGAGATTGCTTCAACCCATACAAAGCCTTCTTACATTTGCAGACTTTCTCCTCTTGTCCTTTTATGACAAAACCGCGAGGCTGCGTTACATAAACTTCCTCAAATATGTCACCATTCAAGAAAGTAGTAACAATGTCTGATTGATGTACATCCCAACCAAAATGAGCTGCCAATGCACATAGAAAACGTACAGTAGTCATACGACAAGTGGGAGAAAAAGTCTCTTCATAATCTATGCCTTTTTGTTGTGCATAACCCTTTGCAACAAGTCGAGCCTTATGGCGATCGATCTCACCATCCGGCTTGCGTTTCAACTTGTAAACCCACTTCGTACCAATGGCCTTTTTGCCAGGAGGCAAATCACATAAAGTCCATGTGTCATTCTCTATAAGTGCATCATATTCTGATTTCATGGCAGCAATCCAATTTTCTGAATTCTGTGCTTCATCAAGAGACAGAGGCTCCTCAACATCATGTAAACTAGACACAGCCAAAGCATAACAATCTGATGCATAAGATGCATGGCGAGAGCCTGAACGAGTACGACTAGATAAAGGTGCATCCAATTTACTGTCACGCAAAGTGTGCACCAGCCATTTTGGCATACCTCTAGCCTGCTCATTTTCAGCCCTTTCCTCATCAAGTACATCATGTACATCTGCATCAGTAATAGGCTATTCTAAAACATTTTCAAAAACCCCCATAGGCTGTACATTTGCCTCATTGGAACTTACATTCGTATTTCCACCACTAAAAAGAGGCAACAAAGTGTCATAAATGTCCTGTGACCTTACATTACTGTCTCTAGTACATGACACCAAGGGCTAAACAGAATCTTCCACAAACACTACATCCCGTGAAACTAGAATACGTTTTGTTTGCGGATGATACAACCTGTAACCTTTGCTTTCAGCACTATAACCAACAAAAATACATTTGACAGCCTTATCATCCAATTTTCTGCGCTGCACTTGTGGCACCAAAGCATATGCCAAACAGCCAAAAACACGCATGTGCTCAATAGAAGGCTTTCTATCATGCCATGCTTCATATGGAGTAATAGACTGCAAAGCTTTCGTAGGACACCTGTTAAGTACATAAGTGGCACACATGATGGCCTCAAGCCAAAAAGAATGCGGCAAAGCTTGACTTTTGACCATACATCGTGCCATTTCCGTTAGTGACCTATTTTTCCTCTCACCAACACCATTTTGCTGAGGTGTATAAGGCACTGTACATTGGTGTTTTATCCCACGACTAGCCAAAAATGCATTAAATTCATGAGACATATACTCCCCCCCTCGATCGGAACGGAGGGTGCCCATAGTACATTTTGAGACATTTTCAGCCATAGCCAAAAATTGTTTGAATCACATAAAAACTTCGGACTTTGCTTTAAGCGGAAATACCCATGCATGCCTGGAGTAATCATCAATGAAAGTCATGAAGTACAGGTAATTGCCCAAGGACGGAGTTTGCATGGGCCCACAAACATCACTATGCACAAGCTGCAACCTGCATGTGGCCCTAACTGAACCATCCTTTGGAAACTTAGAACGCTGCATTTTACCCAGAATACAGTCTTCACAAACATGTTTGACAGGTGCTTCAAGAGGCGGCAAAGAAGCAACCATATCAGATTTCTGCAAACGCAGCAAACTGGCAAAATTCAGATGACCAAAACGTGCATGCCAAAGTTTTGCATCTGAAATAGCCCTTGAATCTGCAACAGCATTTGCAAAATTTTTTCCACACTTGTCATACAAAGTGAGCTTATACAGCCCACGGCACAAAAGCCCAGATGCAACAATTTCATCACCAAAACTGAGATCATGAACTGTACATCTGTCATCCACAAATTTGACTACAAGTCCAAGTCTAGCAAGTGCGGATACAGACAAGAGATTCTTCTTGATCCCATGTACATAAAGTGCATCAACAAGTGTGAAGGAACTTCCATTAGCAGCAGTGAGCACAATCTTTCCAACTCCCTGAACTGGATAAGAGGCGTTGTTGGCACAAGTGACTGAATTCCCATGAGGGACAGACTCGAGAGAGGTAAACAATTCACGATGTGAGGTAATGTGCTTTGTAGCACCACTGTCGAAATACCACACATGTGAATCTGCAGCAACTGACAAGCATGCATCATGGACAACAGGATTGTAAGTGCACTCTGCGCTAAAAGCCCATTCTGCATCAACATCAGCATCACAATCTCCTTTCACAGAAGACTCAACAATGGCTGCATTTGTAGTGGAACCAGCATTTGCAGTGGAACCACCCTCTTTCTTCTTAGCCTCTTTGGCCTTCAACTTAGGACACGACTTGATCAAGTGATCATTGGCTTTACAATAATGGCAACGCATCTTCTTTTTGTCCTTATCACCAGAATTTCCAGACGAAGTGCTTCCAGCAGAAGCATTAGGAACAGAATTTTTGCCACTCGCAGCAGAACCATAAGAAGTGGCTGCATTACTGTTACCACCCTTTCTTTGAGAAGCAATAAAAGCCTGTTCAACTGCACGCTGCCTAGTCCTGTTTTTTCTAGAAAGTGACTCTTGCAACAGCAATGTGCATAATGCATCAAACTTGACAACTTCAGGATTCCTTGGGTCATGAGTCTCCAAGTACTAGCAAAAGTCTGGTAAGAATCTGGTAAGGCATCAAGAACAGTCTGCACAAGGGAACTGTCCGAAATGACTTCACCTGCAGAAATGAGTTGCTCATTGATATCCTTGACACTAGCAAGGAAAGTGTCCATATCATCTTCCTCATGCATAATCTTCGACTCTAGCTCTTTACGCAGCAAAGCAATTTTAGCCTCATTGCAGCTTGCATAAAGACCTGCTAGAATATCCCAAGCCTGTTTTGCAGATTTTGCTGAACGGATGTGAGGAATAATGGTGCACTTCACAGACAACGCAATCAATGCATGAGCCTGCGCATCCTTAACATCCCAACGAGCTTGTTCTGCCGTAGGCAAAACAACTCTAACAACTGCAATCCTTGCAGCAAGACCTGCAACATCCTCAACATCGCCTACATCTTGAGAACCAGGACGTACATCAATGCCCTGCACAATGTTCTAGACACCTTTTGACACAAGAACATGTTGCATCATATAAGCCCACATAGGGTAGTTGTACCCATCCAACCTGTCCTCAGCAGCAAACATCTTGAACACATCTGTGTTGTTGTTGTCAGCCATGGTAAATGCTGCACCTGATGTGAAAACTGCCCGAAAATAGGAGAAATGGAGCAGGAACAACTTGTGCTATATAGCACAAACCGTAGAAGACTATAAGGCACCTGTTATGCAGAAAACGACATTGACAAAAAATCTGCACAAAGTGACGAAATAGCCTATGCAGTACTGCCCGTAGTGGAAACGGAGGCCGAAATGAGCCCAAATTAAAATTCTGAGCAGACCAAGCTCATCGAGCTTCCCCAAAATATTTTTCGACCTGCGAATGCTCTCCAAAGCTCACTGAAATCGGAGAAAGTGAGCAGGCGTGTGCTGGAGCAGCTGGCGACTAAGCCCGGGAGGACATGACTTGCTCTGATACCAATTGTTGGAATTAGGGTTGCAGAGAAACACACACAGCTTGGAGAAGACGAAGGAAGCTCAAGGCACACAATAGAGAGTATGTTACTTAGTGTGCAATGGAAAGATAGATAGCCCTAGAGTGATCGGCGTATATACAATGCACAGGGGGAAAAAACCTCCTAAAGAGGGAAAAAATGCCCCGGCGGTCCTAGTGTGTTCACACACATCACTACCACATGTATATGGTAACAAGAACATCCTTGAGGTCGAAAGAGAGAGAGGAATCACTCTTCTCCCATATTGAGTTACGGCATCAAAATCCGACTCGTATGACCCGTTTTAGCCTAATACCAATTTTTCATAAAATTGTGCAGGGAGGCACGGGGGGTCCGGGGCTGTGTGGGAACAGGTTTCAGGCCACTCCAGATCAGCTTTAGCAGCTAGGGGGCGCCTTTTGTCTTTGTGGGAGTCCTGGGAAAGCTGCCAAGCCAGTAACTAAGTCTCAGAGCCAGTTAACTAAGCCAACCTTACACTTGGTGGGTAGGGGAACTGGACTTGCCAATGCAGAGACTGAGTGCTCCTGCAGATGCATTTAGCAAGGCTGGTCGATTTTTAGCCTGTAGGAGCCTATTTAAAGGCCTACTCACACACACACACACACACAGATGCTCACATACATAAAGTGCACACACACACACCTACACACCTTCGGAAGGTGCTACCGGTACACACACCTTTTGAAGGAGAAGCAAGGAGGGAGGTGCTACGTCTTGCTTTCTATGCGGTGGAAACTTATCACTAGGCAGATATAAGAAACTTAGCCCAAGGTATTGTGGACCATTCGAGATTGTTAAGGTTGTGAGTGACCAAGCCTACAAGCTAAAGTTACCTGCAAACTTGAAGGTTCATGATGTGTTCCACGTCAGCTTACTCAAACCCTAACCCTATATTCCTAACCCTGATCAATTCTTGGACTCAGATCAGATAGTCATGCCATCACAAGGAGTTCTCGAGATCCAACCTGACTACATACTGGAAACAAGGGAAAGGAAGTTACGCAACAGAACTATCACGGAACATCTGGTAAAGTGGAAGGATTACCCTGAAGAAGATGCAACTTGGGAGGACGAACCAACGCTCATAAAAGATTACCCAAACACATTCTTGAGATGAGGACATCTCAAATTTTTCACATTGGGGAGGTTGTAAGGTCTCTGACCCCGATCTAAAAGAGCAGCCTTGTACCATGAATTGAATATAATGGAATAAGTTACTATTTTTAGCAGTTTTCCAAATTCTGTCAGTGCCATGATGTTTAGAATGTTTTAAAGCTTCGAAATGTGAACTAAAATAGTTTTTGTAAAAAAAATCAAAAAATAGTAAGTTTTTTGGTCACCCGACCCGTCCAGTTTTGATCGTCTCGACAAACTGCACCCGTACCCCGAATTTGAAAAAATGCATTTTTGGACCCCGGGGGCTGCTAAATATGGCAGGTACTCGATCTAGTACACCTTAGTTAGAGCTCAGTATAGCAATTTACGGCATCAAAATCCGAGTCGTATGACCCGTTTTAGCCTAAAACCAATTTTTCATAAAATTATACGAGGAGCCACCCGGGGTCCGGGGCTGTGTGGGAACAGGTTCCAGGCCACTCCAGATCAGCTTTAGCAGCTAGGGGGTGCCTTTTGTCTTTGTGGGAGTCCTGGGAAAGCTTCCAAGCCAGTAACTAAGTCTCAGAGCCAGTTAACCAAGCCAATCTGACACTTGGTGGGTAGGGGAAGTGGACTTGCCAATGCAAAGACTGAGTGCTCCTGCGGATGCATTTAGCAAGGCTTGTCGATTTTCAGCCTGTAGGAGCCTATTTAGAGGCCTACTCAAACACACACACACACACACACACATGCTCACATACATAAAGTGCACACACACACACCTACACACCTTGGGAAGGTGTTGCTGGTACACACACCTTTTGAAGGAGAAGCAAGGAGGGAGGTGTTGTCGAATTCTTGCCTCAAGAATCTCGATTAAATCAAAGAATCGAGAGGATTATCAGCCCTTAATCACGTAACCACGGTTTAATTAATGCTTTTTGCAAATCCTTTTCATTACCATCTAAATTCCTCGTCTATATGCTTATTCCTAGTCGTAATTCTCTATAATTACTCTCTAATTTCTCTTTAACCATATTCTATTATGTAATCATCTCACCATAGCTGAATTATCAGCCATTCATCATCCTTAATTAGTGACTAGTGCATGATTAATAGAATTTTCTCTCTCTAGGTAGCATAGTGATTAATCGATAAGCTGGTAACTGTGTAGATTGATGAGAAATCACTTTTTTATTAACAACATAGCTAAATTAGATCCATTCTCTTATGCATTAAGATGTAATTAAGGTAAAATTAAAGCTGTCATTGAGTCTCTAAGAGTTAATTTTTCTCACACCTATGCACGAGGTGAACCGGCATCCTCTAATTGCTAGGAAGAGATTAATTATACTTGATTCATCTTTCTGGTAAATCTATTAATGAGACCTTATTATTCTTAATCATATAAGTCAAGTAATTATCCTTAGGGCCGGTTCCCGTAGGAATATGCATTATCCATAATGATTGCTATATGAAAAAATATAAACCTCTCAAGTAGCAGGCATTGTTTGAAGTTGCTAATATATCATTTGGCCTGTTATGATGCTTGCGAACATTAGCTCTTTTCTCCAAGTTAATTATTTAAAGTAGTGAGTTTAAAATGGCCCCGGTTAAGAGTACTCGCTTAGGTGGAGCCCACGACCACGAAGCAAGAACGAGCGAGGTGAACGGAAAGGGAAAAGCTCCCACGGACGAATAAATACCGGCCATCTCACGGGCCATTGACGAAGAAATGGGAGAGGTAGGTCAATTTTTGTTTTTTTTCAAGTTGTTTGAATTAACATTGCACACGTCTAGTTAGGAATGAACATATCCCCAAAAACACGTTGGAGAAATCCGGCAGAAACCTCGGCACTGAACTCATTTGGACATTAAAGTCTAACGTAAGAAAGAAATGATTGATGGGTATGCTGTTTGCAATAGGAAAGAATGTCTGCTAGGGAAAATTTAGCTCAACATGTTCATTTTATTTCCAATGTTTAATCAGTCCTGACCCCCCTACTGATCATAGGGGGCAGAGTTCCTCGTTAAGGGCTCTTGAATCCACGACTTGCTTTCTATGCGGTGGATACGCACGACTTGCTTTCTATGTGGTGGGAACCCACGTCTTGCTTTCTATGTGGTGGGAGTGTCCATGACGTGCTTTCTATGCGGTGGACATACCTAGTTGTATGGGCAGCTAGGCGACAACGGGAGGAGTGAGCCGGAGCGGGGATGTTGTACCTCCAGAACATTGGAATTTTAATGAATAAGTTTGAGTAGAATTTTTACTAGAATACTGTCTTGGTGTTGTTTGCAATACTAGTTGAAGGGTTGTCTTAACAAACAATGTGATTCGGAATTAAAACAAGGAATGTTTATGTTGAACAACCTTTGTGGTAGTAATTAGGTCACACAAGGAAGTGTGAGTATGGGGGTGGAAAGTGGGGGCTTGGCTCAGGTTGCCAATGCCTACGAGATGGGTGGTCCCGATTGGTCGGGAACTCTCTGTCCCCATAGTGCTTACTTCGATATTAGTAATACTCATTGCCCCTAGAGCGGTGAAATCTCGGGAATACGTGCCTCTGAAACATGGGGAAAAAGGTGCTCGGGGTTTCTCTCCTCTTGGAAGGTGCGTCTTAGGATCACTAGATAGTTTAAGTACGCTTCCCCTGTGAGGTGGAGCTAGACCTCCCTGCTAGTAGGTTCGAACTCGACTCACCTTGTGATGAGAGATCGTCTGCTAGTCGAACCCTGTACCATTTTGTTTGCTTCCACAATAGATCTAGTGGCCACCAGGTTCACTATCAAATCTGCTGGTTGATATGGCAGGGTGGGGACCTCACACGTGGTATCAGAGCCTAGGTTAGGCTGGGAAATAAAGTCGTATTGATTGAATATTTAAATAAGGAACTTAAAGTATATAGGTAGTTGATCCGAATTCCTTGCATTGGTGTTGCAGGAAGACCCCATGCTCGAATATCGGAAGTTCCAAGTGTTTGAGCTTATTTATGAGCAAGCTCGAAGACCCCCAGTTTACGAGTTCAGGCGAGATGTCATGGAGATACTGATGAAGGCTCATACTCCACATTCCACTCGCATTGATAGAGGATGGGAACTTCATTGGACATTTCCAGGAGGTGTTTACTACATCAATGCTCAGAAGCTAGGATGCCTGGCTACCGATTCTAAGAAGATACGTTGGGGAGAAGAGTTGAGGGTAGTAGAGATATTCTACTTGGTGCGTACACGATTGGACCAGGCTGTCTCAGACGATACCAATCAAACCCTCAACGACTAGCTCTTGGAGAAGGTCACCAATGTGATCCCAGCAAACAGAGTCAAAACCTTTGGAGTACTAAAAGAGGAATTCCGGCTTGATATCTTAGTTTATTATCCACTCAAGAATGAGTACAGGAACTATTTCACGAACGAAGTAGTGCATCATGTGAATACCATCTCCTAGGCGTATGTCATACGCAATCCATGAAGCCATGTAATAAGCTGATCATCAATTATCCTAAACCTTGAGGGGTTTCGATTGTAATAAATTTTTATCAATAAAGTGTTTTTTTGTCTCTGAATCTTGTCTCTTGATAAAGTGGAATTTTGAAATTTTATTAAACTCTCGTGTCTATTTTGAAATCCAAGTAATGGTATCAAGAATTTCGTATAACCCATGTAGGCACCGCCTGTTGCTCTATACTCGGCATCACAAGAGAAGAAGCTTCTCCTTAAGCAAGCCCAACCTCCGATCTTTAAGGGAGAGGGGGCAAATGTGGAGAGAGATGCGCAAGTGTGGATGGAAGCCATGGACGACTACTTTGAAGCTGCAGGAACCCAACCCGTAAATCAGACCATGCTTGCGATGTTCCGCTTGACTGGTGATGCCAAGATATGGTGGAAGCAAAATTGCAGGGACCTGGATATTAAGGGATCTTCCCAATCCTGGGAAGACATCAAAGCTGCAATAATGGGACATTATTTACCGCCTGCCTATAGAACCTTGACGATGAATGAATTCTTTTCACTTCGGCAACTAAATTCATATGTCGAAGAATATTATGCAAAGTTTGTCACTCTTCGGAGATATGCTCCTAAGATGACCTTGGAATAACAGGTGGCGAGGTTCTACCAAGGACTAATCGTTCCCTTGAATACTCGGTTGGAAGCTCTCAGGCCGACAACACTACAGGATGCCTTGTTGAGGGCCAAACCTCTAGCTCTCGAAGTACAAAAGGTTAATCAGAACAGGAGGAATCATTGGGCAAAGAGGGCAAGGACAACTGCTTGGAATAATAGACCAGCCAACCAAGCATAAAACCAGCACCCTATTGTGGCTACCACCACAACCACGGAGTTCCCTGATGTTCGATGCTATGGTATCGGCGAGCATGGACGTTACAGATCCAATTGCCCCAGGAACATTCAAGCAACCAACACCAATGCCATACCCTTGAATACCCATGGGCGTGGCCAAGCTAATGGAAGAGGAGGACGAGGAAGGATAAACAGAGGGCAAGGGCGTGGAGCTACCGCTTGAGTGAATGCCGCAGTGGTACAACCAATTGTGGGTGACGAAGCAGTGGAGAGAGCAACCCTACATGCTGCAATTGACAATCCCAATGGTTGCGAGCATTATGCAGTCATTCATACGCCAGGATCTTTCAGAGGTGAACAAGTTAACTTCCTTATAGATTGTGGTAGTACTCTTTCATTTCTTTCACCCAGATGCATGAGGAAGCTAAAGCTAGATAAGCACCCAACAAGCAAGATAGTTGTAGAGTTAGCAAACGGAAAGGAAGTAGTATCTCAACATTCTGTAGGAAAATCCGGTTTGATTTAGGGGGACATCCAACTTCTGCCCAATTTTGAACCCTACCCTTAGGATTATTTGATGGGATACTAGGGATGGATTGGCTAAAGCAAAATAGGGCCCACATACATTGTGCACAAGGAAACTTTACCTTTACAGATAACTTGGGTAACGAAGCCTTAATCCAGGGGGGAAATGGGAGACCTAGGGCTACTCTATTTAAGGCCAACAGACTTTTGAAGGGACTAAGGAAGGGTCAGCAAATTTATGCAGTAAAACTCAACAAGGTGGACCAATCAGATACCTCACTTCGACCAAACTGGTTAAGAGAGTATGATGATGTATTCCCTGAAGACCTTAGGAATCTTCCGCCACATAGAGAGGTAGATCATGAGATTGAGACTATCCCTGGATGTGAACCTATCTCTAAAAGACCTTATAAGATGTCACTTCCAAAGGCCATCAAACTCAAGGAACAACTTAGGCAACTCATTGAAAGGATTCATTCGACCCAGTACTTCTCCTTGGGGTGCTCCAGTTCTTTTTCAGAAGAAGAAGGATGGAACCTTAAGGCTATGCATAGACTATCGTGGCCTGAACCAGTTAACTGTCAAGAACAAGTAAGGATTGACGAACTCTTGGACAGGATCCACGGTGCCAAAATGTTTACAAAGATTGATCTAAGGTCACGATATTACCAAATCAGGATCAAGGAATCATATATTCCAAAGACATCTTTCAATACTAGGTATGGGCACTACGAGTTCACAGTAATGTATTTTGGTCTAACAAATGCTCTTGCAAGCTTCAATCGACTTATGCAGGATATTTCAGACCTTACCTGGATGATTTTGTCTTGGTTTTCTTTGATGACATTCAGATCTATTCTAAGAACGAGACAGACCACGAAGAACATGTTCGCAAAGTACTTGATCTTCTTCGAGAACACCAACTTTACGCTAAAGAGAGCAAGTGCAGTTTTTGCTCACCAAAGGTCAACTATCTTGGATTTGTCATATCGGTTGAAGGGATTTCAGTGGACCCATACAAAATCAAGGATATCGTTGATTGGCCTCAACCATCCACTGTTAGCGAAGTAAGAGGATTTCTTGGAATAACGGGATGGTACAAGATTTTTGTCAAGGATTATGCACGTATTGTTGCACCTTTGACGGAACTCCTGAAGAAAGGAATGAGGATCGAATGGAAGGCCGAGCACGAATCTAGCTTTGCTAAGCTAAAAGAGTTCTTGGTCTCAGCTCCTATTTTAAAGCTTCCGGACTTCAGTAAGGAATTTGAAGTAGCGACCGATGCCAAAAAATTTGCTCTAGGTGGAGTTCTTACTCAAGAAGGAAGACCAGTGGCTTATACTTCACGAAAGCTGAGGGATCACGAGAAGAATTATCCTACTCATGATTTGGAGCTTTTAGCGGTTATTCACGCACTGAAGTTATGGAGATATTATCTTCTCGGACACAAGATTTAGCTGGTTACAGACCACAAGAGATTAAAATGGATTTTTACTCAACCTATTCTCAATATGCAACAACGACCATGGATAGAACTATTACAGGAATATGACCTTGACATAAAGTATAGACCAGGAAAGGAAAATGCAGTTGCAGAAGGTATTAGCCGAAAATCCTTTCTCGGAGCTATCTCTATTTCAAATAACCCTATCTGGGATAGAATCAAAGAAGCATCTTTAGTAGATCTAGAATACCAGCGTATAGTATTTCTAGTCCAGCAGAATAAGATGCCTGAAGCTAACGATTACTCTCTTATGGGAGGATGTCTTTACTACAGACATAGACTCTGTGTACCCAATTAAAGAAGGCCATTTTGTATGAAGCACATGATAGCCCTACACCCGGACATCGAGGCTATTCTAAGACTCTTCATGCTGCCAGGAGGAGTTATTTTTGGACTGGAATGAAAGGAGACATACTTCGCTATGTGAGGCAGTGTCTTTCTTGTTAGAGGATAAAGACTGAAAGCATCAAGTTACCACGGCAACTTCAACCTCTTGACATACCCTAGATGAAATGGGAATGCATTAGTATGGATTTTGTTACAGGATTACCTTCTACAAGAGGTTATGATTTTGTTTTCGTGGTTGTTGATATGCTCACAAAAGTGGCTCATCTAATACCCGTAAAGACAACCTTTACTGCTTCAGATATTAGTCGAGTATTCATCAAGGAGATTTTTAGGTTACATGGTCTGCCCAAGCGTATCGTCAGTGATAGAGATGCCAAGTTTACATCAAAATTTTTGACTTCTCTTTTCCAATCTATTGGGTCACAATTAGCTTTCAGTACAGCATATCATTCCCAGACAGATGGGCAAACTGAAAGAGTTAATGAAGTCATCGAGGACATTCTCAGAGCCTATTGTTCGCAAGAACCAAAGAAGTGGTTACAATATCTACCTTTGGTGGAGTATGCTTACAACTCTTCTGAACACAGAAGCATTTGAATGTCACCTTTCAAATCTCTTTATGGACAGGACTGTTTAGCACCACTGAACTTCTCACATCCAACCATCAAGATAGAAACATCTAGGAAGATGTTAGAAGATATGGAAGCACAGACTAGAGCTATTCGCCAGGACATTCAGGCCGCTCAGGATAGACAGAAGCATTATGCAGATAAGAACCGTTCGGAAAGAACTTTCAAAGAAGGGGATAAGGTTTTTCTGAGAGTCCGATCAAAGAAAAGAAACTTATCACTAGGCAGATATAAGAAACTTAGCCCAAGGTATTGTGGACCATTCGAGATCGTTAAGGTTGTGAGTGACCAAGCCTACAAGCTAAAGTTACCTGCAAACTTGAAGGTTCATGATGTGTTCCACGTCAGCTTACTCAAACCCTATATTGCTAACCCTGATCAATTCTTGGACTCAGATCAGATAGTCATGCCATCACAAGGAGTTCTCGAGTTCCAACTTGACTACGTACTAGAAACAAGGGAAAGGAAGTTACACAACATAACTATCACGGAACATCTGGTAAAGTGGAAGGATTACCCTGAAGAAGATGCAACTTGGGAGGACGAACCAACGCTCATAAAAGATTACCCAAACACATTCTTGAGATGAGGAAATCTCAAATTTTTCACGTTGGGGAGGTTGTAAGGTCTCTGACCCCGATCTAAAAGAGCACCCTTGTACCATGAATTGAATATAATGGAATAAGTTACTATTTTTAGCAGTTTTCCAAATTCTGTTAGTGCCATGATGTTTAGAATGTTTTAAAGCTTCGAAATGTGAACTAAAATATTTTTTGTAAAAAAATTCAAAAAATAGTAAGTTTTTTGGTCACCCGACCCGTCCAGTTTTGATCGTCTCGACAAACTGCACCCGTACCCTGAATTTGAAAAAATGCATTTTTGGACCCCGGGGGTTGCTAAATATGGCAGGTACTCGGTTCAGTACGCCTTAGTTAGAGCTCAGTATAGCAATTTACGGCATCAAAATCCGACTCGTATGACCCGTTTTAGCCTAAAACCAATTTTTCATAAAATTGTCCGAGGAGGCACCGGGGGTCCGGGGCTGTGTGGGAACAGGTTCCAGGCCACTCCAGATCAGCTTTAGCAGCTAGGGGGCGCCTTTTGTCTTTGTGGGAGTCCATGGAAAGCTGCCAAGCTAGTAACTAAGTCTCAGAGACATTTAACCAAGCCAATCTGACACTTGGTGGGTAGGGGAACTGGACTTGCCAATGCAGAGACTGAGTGCTCTTGCAGATGCATTTAGCAAGGCTGGTCAATTTTCAGCCTGTAGGAGCCTATTTAAAGGCCTACTCACACACACACACACATATGCTCACATACATAGAGCGCACACACCACACCTACACACCTTGGGAAGATGCTGCCGGTACACACACCTTTTGAAGGAGAAGCAAGGAGGGAGGTGATGTCGAACTCTCGCCTCAAGAAGCTCGATTAAATCAGAGAATCGAGAGGATTATCAGCCCTTAATCACGATAACCACGGTTTAATTAATGTTTTTTGCAAATCCTTTTCATTACCATCTAAATTCCTCGTCTATATGCTTATTCCTAGTAGTAATTCTCTATAATTACTCTCTAATTTCTCTTTAACCATATTCTATTATGTAATCATCACACCATAGCTGAATTATCAGCCATTCATCATCCTTAATTAGTGATTAGTGCATGATTAATAGAATTTTCTCTCTCTAGGTAGCATAGTGATTAATCAATAAGCTGGTAACTGTGTAGATTGATGAAAAATCACTTTTTTATTAACAACATAGCTAACTTAGATCCATTCTCTTATGCATTAAGATGTAATTAAGGTAAAATTAAAGTCTTCATTGAGTGTCTAAGAGTTAATTTTTCTCACACCTATGCATGAGGTGAACTGGCATCCTCTAATTGCTAGGAAGAGATTAATTATGCTTGATTCATCTTTCTGGTAAATCTATTAATGAGACCTTATTATTATTAATCATTTAAGTCGAGTAATTATCCTTAGGGCCGTTCCCATAGGAATATGCATCATCCATAATGATTGCTATATGGAAAAATCTAAACCTGTCATGTAGCAGGCATTGTTTGATGTTGCTAATCTATCATTTGGCTTGTTATGACGCTTGCAAACATTAGCTATTTTCTCCAAGTTAATTATTTAAAGTAGTGAGTTTAAAATGGCCCCGGTTAAGAGAACTCGCTTTGGTGGAGCACACGACCACGAGGCAGGAAGGAGCGAGGTGAACAGAAAGGGAAAAGCTCCCATGGACGAACAAATACCGGCCATTGACAAAGAAATGGGAGAGGTAGGTCATTTTTTTTTTTCAAGTTGTTTGAATTAACATTGCACACGTCTAGTTAGGAATGAACATATCCCCAAAAACACGTTGGAGAAATCCGACGGAAACCTCGGCACTGAACTCATTTGGACATTAAAGTCTAAAGTAAGAAAGAAATGATTGATGGGTATGATGTTTGCAATAGGAAAGAATGTCTGCTAGGGAAAATTTAGCTCAACATGTTCATTTTATTTCCAATGTTGAATCAGTCTTGACCCCCCCTACTGATCATAGGGGGCAGAGTTCCTCGTTAAGGGCTCTTGAATCCACGACTTGCTTTCTATGCGGTGGATACGCACGACTTGCTTTCTATGCGGTGGGAACCCACGTCTTGCTTTCTATGCGGTGGGAGTGTCCATGACGTGCTTTCTATGCGGTGGACATACCTAGTTGTATGGGCAGCTAGGCGACAACGGGAGGAGTGAGCCGGAGGGGGGATGTTGTACCTCTAGAACATTGGAATTTTAATGAATAAGTTTGAGTAGAATTTTTACTAGAATATTGTCTTGGTGTTGTTTGCAATACTAGTTGAAGAGCTGTCTTAACAAACAATGTGATTCGGAATTAAAACAAGAAATGTTTATGTTGAACAACCTTTGTGGTAGTAATTAGGTCACACAAGGAAGTGTGAGTATGGGGGTGGAATGTGGGGGCTTGTATAACATTTAATGGCCTATAATCTTTTGTGTAGCGGAATTTAGCATGAACATAGTGGGCATTTCATTAGAGTTGATTCCTAATGAGATTTACAAGAGTGCTTGGGTGGAGAGAGCAACAAAAAGCATAACAACTAGTTAGATAGCATCGACAATACTTTCAAAAGAGAGAGCAATTAAGCTATTGACAACAGTTGAGGACCGGATTTGCATGGAGCCGGTCCCCCCTCCAAAAGGCTTTGTATTATGGTTTCTCCCATCAAGAGAGACATTGTACAATACAATTCTTTGTGTTCCTTCAAGACTAGCTAGTGCAATGAAGATGGAAGCTTCATACACCAAGCAAAACACTTAATCAAACACAACTTGAATTATCCCCGTTCTCAGACCCAAGACCTCACACACCTTCGAAGATGGTGAGAGCTAGCAGGGTATGAGAGTAGATTGAGAGGAAAAAGAAGTATCTTACGAGAAAGAAGTACATCTCCTCACATAATCACTCATATTAGCATAGCTTAGCTTAGTAATTAGCTTGGTAGAGAAGATGAGCATGCATTGAAGCTTGGCTCTTGGTTGGATTTGCATCCACATGCCAAGAGAGTGTTGATGTAGGCTTCTATCTCACAAGCTTGGAGTAGGTGATGAGCTCTCCATTAAAGCTTGGGAGGAGATAGAGTATTTTCCCTTCACACATGGTCAAGTGTGAGTGTGTGTGTATCAATGCCAAGCAAAAATCAGCCCCCCCCCTCTCTTGGGGGAGCCCTAGCTGCTAAATAAGTCTGGCTTTTGCCTCATTGGACCTCCCCAGGTCAAGCCAATAGGGATTAAGCAGCATAAGTGATAGCCTTCTGACATGTGTCCCCCTTTCCCCTTTTGTGAGAGCTTTAGGTAATTAAATAATTAAACTAAACTCTCATTGGACCCCTTTGCCTCCTGGCCAATAGGAATCAGGCAAGCCATGGGGCTCCTGAATGCTCATTGGACCCCTTGGGAGACTGCCCAATAGTCTTCTAGGACACTTAATTCTTATTGGTTTCTTTTATTAAATGTTTTTAAATTAATTAAACTAGATTTACTCTAGCTTAATTCTCATTGGTCCACTTCAAGGGTCTTCCAATAGGAATTGGGCACACCTTGTGGGCATCTGGCCTAGGGAGCTGACATGTGTCCCTCATTCCCTTTGTGTAAAGGGAGCCTGTGTGTGTGTGTGTGGCTTTCTCTCTCATCCCCTAGCTTTGGGGCTCGCCCCCTCCCATGTAGGGATATGCCAAGACTTTTAGGGCACACACTAAGCATCCAATTTTCCTAGGGTTGACCTTTGGACACAACCTTTGAATTTTGGAACCTTAGCATTTTGGAAGTCTTAATGGGCTGAACCTTAGGGTCTTTTTGGCCCATTGTTTCACATGGCTCTTTTGCAGATGGCCCCCCCTTTGGATCCCTATTTTCCCTCCTTTGGATCCCTACTGTGGCCGGTCTGCTAACTTAACCAATATTCTAGCTTTTTCTCCCTTGGCACTTCCCCACATTAAATGATCAGTTTAATATGAGAAAATCATTTAGGAGAATTAGATATTGATTATTATGACAGCTTGTCTCAGGTTGCCAATGCCTACAAGATGGGTGGTCCCAATTGGTCGGGAGCTCTCTATCCCCATAGTGCTTACTTCGATATTAGTAATACTCATTGCCCCTAGAGAGGTGAAATCTCGAGAGTACTTGCCTCTGAAACATGGGGAAAAAGGCGTTCGGGGTTTCTCTCCTCTTGGAAGGTGGGTCTTAGGATCGCCAGATAGTTTAAGTACGCTTCCCCTGTGAGGTGGAGCTATATCTCCCTGCTAGTAGGTTTGAACTGGACTCACCTTTTGATGAGAGATCGTCCTCTAGTTGCACCCTGAACCATTTTTTTGCTTCCGCAATAGATCTAGTGGCCACCAGGTTCACCATCAAATCCGCTGGTTGATACAGCGGGTTGGGGACCTCACAGTGTGACCCTTTATCTCCGTGCCTACGCTCGTGCCCCTGCTCATGCTCTCCATCCTTGTTTTTCTCCTCTTCTTTTCCCACTAGCACAATAAACCCTTAAGGGTTTTTGGGCGGCCTTAGTGCCACATTGGGTGGGCATACCTTTGGGCATCCTTATGAGCACAGACTCAGCTGGGCGGCCACCCCTTGGGTGACCATATTTTGACATATATCTCAGGCAAAGCATCGCCAATCACAACATCTTTCTCGAGCAGCCCCTATCCAGCTAGGCATATCCTACAATCAATACGCCCCATGAGACGACATTTCGGAGAAAGATCTCATCAATAACTTTTTGTGCTTTCGTAATAGCACCATGTTTCGTATGCTGTAATGAGACACGGGAGTACAACAATTGAATAATAGAAATTTTCAAGTACACAGAGTAGACGTAGGAAATCAGAGATCTACACAAGAGGAGCGTAGCTCGTATCAACCTCCAGACCACCTCGAGCTATCTCAATCTCACTCTCAGTCTCAATCTTGTGCATAGTTCTCAATTGCACTCACTCTCACTCTCACTCTCAATCCCACTCTCACTCTTAATCACAATCTCAAGGCACCATCATAGTAGAATCACCTCCTTCTGCATACGGGCTGTCTTCTTCACATCAAACAGTGGCTATTTTTGCCCTTGCTCCAGTCATTAGCAAAGCAGACCAAAAATAGGCTCCAAAAGAGACGTCCTGCACTGAAACGCATAAGAACCACAAAAACGCAACCCACATACACGAGTTAGCAAATTTAGAAACTTTTTCTTTAGCCATTTTCAACGAGCCGTAACTCCCAATTGGTTCAAAATTTGACCGGGACCGACTCATATGAATTTGTTTGTCTCATCAAGGTCTTCAAAAGTTGTGTGTTACCAAAAATCCATATCGTGCTCAGTTTGGCTGAAAATTTACCTGCAAAAATAACATTTCTACACAAACAGCCTAAGACAACATTTTCTCACTTTTTCTCTAATCTACGGGCTGAAACGGACATCAAAATGAAGGAATATGGAGAAACTCAAACAACAAATATTTTCCCTCATATTGAAGACTACAGTTGCTACTTACAAAACTTTTCCAAAGTTTGACCATAGCACCCTCAAAACTGGCTCCCGAGAGGTGTCTCGGGTCAAATTTTGAAACTTCACTGAAACGATTAGAATGATGTCCTATACTGTGGAAAAACACTGGAATGAACAAACTTTAATCCAAACAAAAATATATATCAAAGCTTTGCAAAATAAGTCCTACTATATATACGCAGCAACCACAGCATTGTTCAATGTGACATACCAGCCAAAAAGACCATATTAGGTATTTTGGTAAAAATCCCGCATTATGGGAAGCTCCAAATTGACCAAATTCATGTAATTTGAGAATTTCCAACTTAAAGTGGGAAAAAGGAGACAAACTTGTTGATAAGATAGAGTGAAAGTCTTATTGGATTGTGGTGTTGATAAACACCAAAAGTTAAGAGGATGAACAAACCATGAATTTGAAGAAACACTCTAATCAAATAAAAGAAAGAAAGGTTGATACAGCTAGAGATCTTGTTTACAAAATTGGCTCTTATAGTCACAATAGAAGCTTCACATAATCTACTTCAAATTTGATGCCATATCCAAATTTTGATCCAAGTGTGGTTGATGGACACGAGCAGGACTTGCTTTAGCTTTAGAGCATGCCTTTCTAGAATATTAATTCTTAAAAATGGTCATTGTTTGTTGGGCCTCCATGACCAAAAAATTGCATCTACCGTTTCCCACACTTGTGGGCCCTTATAGTTTATAGCCCAAAAACCCTTCCAGCAAAATTAGTGTAAGCTTGAGTATCCGTCATCCCACTCTTTCTTGCACAAGGTACCCAATATTGAATCATTTTTTTTTGGTAGTTTGGTGATGTAGGATCATTAATCAATTTATGATAAAGCCATTACGAGCCAAACTGGAGATATTCCCATGTCACTTGGGACTAGAATAACAAAGTCACCTTGGTGCACATCAAACATAGGGTCAAACTCTTCCCTTGGTGTATCTCGTTGAGGACCACAAAAATGATCATTCAACTCTTCAAGGCCTAGGAAACTTTTTCTTCCTTGTTGCAAGCTCATTGTAGTGGATTGTAGGTGACAAGAGTCTCGAGCTGTTGGCCAAAAATTTTCATACAAGCCTCCCTCTGATATGGTTTCTTCTCCAAGATCGTCAATCACCTTACTCCTGTAATCTATCACATGTCTAGAATATCGTGGCACATTTGAACCATTCCCTAGATTTTGCCAAAACATAATATAATTATTCAATCCTAAAATCACTTCTTCATGAGCCTTGACATATTTTGCCATTGGCACCAAAGGTGGATCTCCATGTGGCAACATTGGATTTCCTTCTATGTCTGTTTTCCAAAGGTGAATACTTTCACTCCAGTTTGATACACCTACATGTTCCTTATACTACATCATTGGTGTCTAATCTTACATTAAAAACCTAAATTGAAGTGGTTTGGAATGTCCAACAGGTATGTCTTGTCCATCACAAAGACAAGCTTTTTCGTAATGTATCCATCAAGTGTGGCAAATTATATGTTTGTGTAACTCTCAATTTCTCTTAATACTTACTAAACATGGCATCTATTTCCTCATGTGTATGCCCAACCATTTAAAATCCTAGTTGGATGGTTTTGAAAACAACCCTTGCAACAAGCATTGACAAGTAGGCAAATAACTATCAGTTTTTGTTTTCCCTTGCACAATTATCCAATTGTAGTAACAAGTTCTTTGGAAACTTGAAAAATGTTGACCCCGATTCTGCTTCTGTAGCTTCCGATGGTTGCATGATGGGCTCTTTTCCATCACTCAAGTTGTGGTGGTCTAAAGAATTTCTTGAGTTCAAAGCATGGAGTAGAGAGATACTACTCCTTGGTAGTCCATTTGTTCCTAGATCACCAAGAGGATGCTTATCTATCCTCTCTAAGTTATGTAGACAATGACCAATTGAGCCAATAGTAAGATTTGGATCATATGGACACAAACCATTCAAGACAAAGTGACCATAATGACCTTCTCCATGGCCATGAGTGATCATACCTACCTATCAGAGTCACCTGCAAATTGTATTCTAAATCCACACCCTTAGGAATAATGCATAATCTGGGAATGACAATCTTCTTTTGATCCATCTTATCATGCAAATTGTATTCTAAATCCACACCCTTAGAAATAATGCATAATCTGGGAATGACAATCTTCTTTTAATCCATCTTATCATGGATTATACAAACATACTTTTGTGGCTGAGTTTCTCAATATGTGCACCATGCATAATATAAGCTCCTAAAACTATTCTGTTGTGCCATGTGAACTTCTCTTTCTCTCAAGAAAGATCTCTCTCTTCAAGAGAACATTTAGCTTCTAGCATTGCCTTGATTGAACTACCAACATTGCACGTAGACAAATCACTTGTCTTTGTTAAAGTGACATGTGGATACTCTTTATTCCAAATTCTACCAAAAGTAAATTGAGATAACTTCTTCTCATAGCCCATTTGGTCTAGTGTTGTGGTTATTTTGCTTAAAATGTCAACTTGTTTGTACATTGATGGAATCACTAATTGAGTCTCGCTTGAGCCATCTAGTAGTGTTTTGCTTCTATGTGGCATCTTCTCAGAGTTTTTATCCACAAATTCATTTAATAGTGCTCTTTCTAAACTAGTATGTTGAAGTCCTCTTCTCAATGTACATGTATTACCATGCACATATTGTCGCACACCATTTTCAAGATTTTTCTTCTAGTGGTAACATGATGTCTTTGGTATTCCATGTAGCCCATACCATGCATTGCAGCAAAGAATAGAGCCATTTATCTTGAATTGGTATTACCTCATCTCATCTTTCTGATAGCATATAGATAGAACATCATATACATAATTTGTGCGTGCTTTCTGAGACTCCCGAAAATTATTATCGTAATCTTGTCACCAGATCATGATCTGCAAGATGAAAACATTTTTGTCCACAATAATCAATGCATGAAACCCTTGGAATTGACTCAACTAAAATATAAAAAGTAGAAGCTGGTGATTCTTGTACTTTTTGAGTCATGCTGATGAAATTGTATCGTCTCTTCCTTAGCAAAGGGGCATCAACACTACCATTAAGTTTTTTCCCATCATTGTCATCATTGGATACATCCTCACGTCTAGTATGCATCCCATCAACAGGAACAAAGCGTTGTAGTGGGATCCCATCTAGCATGGTTGTCTCTTGGATGGGTTTGTTAGCAAAGTAATGCTTCCCACTTGAGGCATATTCTCATTGATTGCATTCTCCCTTTCAATACCTACACCCACAAAGTCATAACCAATTACCTGAAAATTGACATAATCATGTGGAAATACATACAAGATGGTCCCTTCATTCACAATGTGCATCACTGTGTTGTCTTTTTAAAGGACCCTTTGATTTATCCAAGATTCTAGTATTGAAATTTCAAACTCTCCGCTTAATAGGTATTGCATCTGTAACTAGAGGATCAAGATGATCCCCTTGTTCATCACGACTGTAGCTTTCATTTGTGTCAATTACATTGTCATTCATTATGGATTTTTGTCAAAAGAAGCTTAGGCCATTGAAAAACACTCCATAATGAGTTTTGGAGACATGTAGTATCCATGGTAGAAAAAGGGAGGATCACATCCTTCAAACATTCCTCCACTAGTATAGATACATTTCCTTGCCCTAGCTTTGTACCACCACAAGCGGAATATCTACTTGTGGGTTATGCCCACCCTGAGATGGGAGCTCCTTGGAAATATTCCCTCTTGACACTATCTCCCCATTCCAATCAGATGAGTTGTTCTTGAAGAGAGAGATCCATCTAGATTTTTTGATACTTCACTTTGAATCTAATGCTATGGAATATGTTTGTACTATTTTTAGATCCTTCCTCATGACCTGAAGGTATGCTTTGAGGAAAATGAGTCACTCATCTGCAAAAGATTATCTAGAAGTTGGTCCTTGTTAGGAAAAGTAAGCCCTTGAATCTCCCGCGTTTATTAATATTTTGACCTCAAAAGGATACACAATTCTCTCATTGAAGAGTATCTCTCATTGGCTATCAGCATGGGTGACCTATCGACCCATCCGCAACCCAAAGGCTATTGTCTTCACACGACATTTTCAATAAACAACCATGTGATCATGTCAGAGGCCTTATCTAGATCCAACCATAGTAGGATACATTCTTTCTCAGTGAAATCAAGGTTACTATACATATATGTGGTAGTGATGTGTGTGAATACACTTAGGACTACCGAGGCATTTTTTCCATCACTAAGAGGTTTTTAGTCCGGTGCATTGTATATTTGCCCATCACTCTAATGCTTACTTATCTTTCATTTGTGCACTAAGAAATATACTCTCTTTTGTGTGCCTTGAGCTCCTTCTTTTTTTTAAAGTTGTGTGTGTTTTCTTGCAACCCCATTTCAAACAATTTGTACGTATCAGAGCATAGTCATAAACATCACCAACACCCACATGCTGTAATTTGGGAAGACTTTGGTCATCGTCAACAAGTCTCCAAATAATTTGGGAAAAACAAAGTGCTTAATCTACTAACAGTTTTCATTAGGGCTCATTTTGTCCTTCATTTCCACTACAATTAATATTGCGCATGCAATTTATTCTTTTGTGGAGAAATTCTATCACTGGAATTTTCTACAACATGAGTCCTTTAAACTCTTTTTTGGGTTGTGCTATATAGCACGTATTGGTCCTACTCCATTTTACCTATTTTTAGACATTTTTCACATCAAGTGTAGTCACTCATCATGGCTAACAATAACACAAGTGCGTTCAAGATGCTTCTTGCTGAGGATAAATTTGATGGGGATAATTACCTAGTGTAGGCTTACATGATGCAACATGTTCTTGTGTCAAAAGATTTGGAATGTTGTGTAGGGTATTGATGTACATGTGAATTTTGTGGATACATGCATCGTTGAGGATGTTGCAAGTTTTGGTGGCATAATTGCTACTCCTATTTTGCCTGTGGTTGATTAGTCTCATTGGGATGTTAATTGTGTTATCACTGAAGCGCACTACTACTCCTTACATTATCTAAACTAAATCAACTAAACAAGCTTGGGATGTTATGGTTGGTGTTTATGCAAGTCACAACAATGAGGCTTAAAATTTTTTGTGGATGACATGGACACTTTCCTTGTTGGTGTTAAGGATATTAATGAGAAACTCATTTATGTAGGAAAAGTCATTTAGGAAAATTCACTTATGTAGATTGTTCTTGATGCATTCCCAGATTCTTATCTGACTTTTGCTAGTACTTGGAGACACGTGACCCAAGGAAATCCTGACATTGTCAAGTTTGATGCAGTACTATTGCAGAAGTCCTTTCAAGAAAGAGCTTGGCTAAGTAGCGTGCAATTGAACAAGATTTATTGCTCAAAGGAAAGGTGGTAATAACAATGTAGCCACTTCTCATAGTCCTTCAACAAGTGGCAAATCACTATTCCTAATAATTATGCTCATAGCACCTCGCTTGAGAATTGTGGTGAAAAGGGAAGAAAGAAGATGCACTGACATTATTGCAAAGCTAATGATCTCTTGATAAAGTAGTGTCCTAAATTAAAGGTAGAAGAGACGAAGAAGAAAGAGAGTGGTTCGACTACAAGTGCAACTATTGTAGAATCTTCTAGTGTAAAGAAGATTGTGATTCTTATGTAGATGCAAAGCGGGAAACTAGTACAGAGTGCACTTATGATCCATTTGTCTATTATGCATGTATGTCAATTACTATAGATTCACATGTGTGATAATTTGATAGTGATGCTATAAAGTAAAGAATTTCACATCTTGACTTGTTTTCCTCTCTCAAGTTTTTTCCTCATGGTAACGTAGTGAGTTATGACAACAATGCCTCTTATCCTATCAAGGGAGTTCAAAACATTGTGTTGGCTGGTGCTAATGGGAGTTCTTTCACACTTGCTGATGCACTTTATGTTCCTGGGATAAAAAAGAACCTTTTTTTAATTCTTCACTTTCTAGACTTGGTCCATTAGAGGAAGTTTGAGGTCTCTTTATTAACTTTCAATGTCTAGAGAGAGAATGCTCTAAGCCAAAGAGGGGAGCAAGGGATTTTATTGCAAAATAATTTTTTTGGAAATTTCATTTGAGTTTCTCAAATGAAATTTCTTTGAGCCACAATCTGAGGTAACTTTAAAGTACATGTTCATTTTATCTCAAAAAGGTCTCTTTCATCGACCTTAAAGAGTATTTGAATATTCTTATAGTCTTGTTTTCCCTTCTTTTCCCACCCCTCTTTGTCTCACCTCCCCTTCCCTCCTATTTCAGATGTCCTCTCTTTAGCCTCAACTGTTGTGCATCCTATTCTCTGTAAATAGTGGAGTCCACCCAATACAAAGGCCCTAGCACATCCATTGAATCTGTCAGCACTTATGCAACATTAGATGAGCACAACCAATGGATCCCAATATCTATAAACCAAGGGTATTCTGATTATAATGCAATAGAGTGGGAGAAGAAAAAGGCTCATCCAAGAACCCAATCTTGTCATGGGGGAAATAAAGAATATAAGACTTCCGACATGTCAAGCCAAGAATATAGTGAAAGAGTTTATGGTGCAGCATGTTTACATGCACAAGGAGCTTCATCTACAACCCAAAAGCTCAAATCTTCCTCTGCATAGAGCTAAGTGGAACTGTTTCACACTTTTTTTTGGTTATCTTCTTGTTTGTTGTTCATATATGCAAAGTAGATTATCTTTTGTACTTGATTGTTGTAATTTTGTTTTTTGGTTCTCTATATGACTGTTATAGTTTTGTTTTGTGGTTCTCTACTATGCTTATTACAAACCAGTATCCCTCAAGCATAAAAGATGGATACTAGTGGAATGTGTCATAGATACTTTTGATTTTTGGCATGGGTGGTGAATATCTTTACAAAGGGAAAACACATGCTTCTCTAGCAAAAAAAAGGATATTCTTTTATGATCATTTCTATATCCCACCAAGATCTACAAACGATTGGGACACTATCAACAAGGTTGCACGACCTAGTTTTTAGAAGTGGAGAGGGGCCATTGCTCGTGGAGTGTTAATAATTATGTGATTATCACGTGAGTGTAGTAGAAGGGCTTGATCAATTTCATTTTTTCTCACATTTTCTGTCATAAAAACTAATATCTAATACTCCCAAATTATTTTCTCATGTTAAACTGATCATTTAATATGGGGAAGTACCAGAGGAGTAAAAGGTAGAATATTGGTAAGGCTGCCAAACCGATCTCTATCAAGGATCCAAAGGAGGGAAAGTAGTGATCCAAAAGGGGACATTTTGCAAAAGAGCAATGTGCTTCAATGGGGATTAAAAGACCTAAGACTCAAACCCATTAAGACTTCCATAGGCTAAACTTTCTACATTTAATTGTATTGTCCGAAGGCCAAAGTAGGGTAAATATTGGATGGTCATGGGAAGACTCAAAAGTCTTCCCACCCTAGGAAGGAGGGGGTGACAAAATCCAATGAAGAGCCAAGCTTCAATGGCATGCTCATCTCCTCTACCATGCTAATTACTAATCTAAGCTATGCTATGAGAGTGATTATGTGAGGCGAATACTTCTTTCTCATAACATACATCCTCTTCCTCTCAATTTATCCTCATTCCCTGCTAGCTCTTACCATTTTTGAAGGTGTGTGAGGTATTGGGGTTGAGGCTAGGGATACTAGGTTTGTTTATCAAGCATAATTTGGTACCTGAAGCTTCCATCTTCACCAATGAGTTTTATCAAGGAATACAAGAATTCTATTGTACAAAAGTCTCTTTTGATGGGAGAAGCTATAATACAAAGCCTTTATGGAGGAGGGATCGGCTCCATGTAAATCCGGTCTGCAACTATTGTCAATTTTTCTATTTCTCTCTCTTTTCAAGTATTGTCAATGCCAAATTAGCTAGGTGTAAATTGCTATGTTTCTTTGTAAAATTAAGTACTCTCTCTATGCTCATAAAGAACTTGTTCTTAATGAAATGCTCACTATGTTATCAATTTCCGCTACACATAGGTTACTAATGCATTAAATGTTACATTGGTATCAGAGCTATTGGTTTCTGTTTTCTTGCTCAAGAAGAGATTTCCTCAAATTGCTACAAATGGTTGGTGTTATTAATTGAAAAAAAGTAAGTAGAATAGAGACTTTTCATCCTTGAATCACGCCTGCTTTATGCAGTTAATAGGGACACCGTTGAGAGCTATGGTCTTAATAATGAAATCCTTCGAGGCTTGACCGTTATTGAGCTATTAGAAACTTGAAAGGATCTGGTGCTATCTTGGCTTTGTTGAACCCTCTCTTCTATTCCTTGCAACAATTAATAATATTCAAGCCATGGGTATAGATGCTTGAGTGCTTATCTTTGAAGGTAAAGTGGAGTAGCAACTAGGGCTTGAAGTGCCAAAGTAAAAGTAAAAGTTTACACCTAGAATCATCTAGTATGGCTCACAAGGAAAAAGAGATTGAAATGAATGTTGAAAGCTTTGATTTTGCTAATGAAAGAGCAACTAATGATGCCCCTATGCTTGTAAAATATCTTGTTTCTAGGCTTCAACAAGCCCTGGAAACCCAGCAAACCAAGGTGAAGTGCCAAATCAATTGCACACCCATGATATTCTCCAAACTCCCTACCAAGAAGAAAGAGTACCTAGGAAAGCTCCTGGTGTGACTACGGTCACCCCTACTAGAAAAATAGATTTTCAATATTCTCTCATTGCATTCTCTCCTTAAAAAGTGAGCCAACTCTCTCTCTTTCCCCCACTTTTCTCTCTTCTCACTTCCCCCTCCCGATCATTGAGGGGACATTCTTGCTGACTAATTCTGAAATAAAGTGCAAATCGTGCAGCCAACATTGTAGATTTGCTCTCTCTCCCACTCTCTCTTTCTTTATTGTATTTCTCTCTCTCCCACTCCCTCTCTATTTGTCTCTTCCTCATGGTTCTCTCACTTCAGCTCAAGGTGAGAGCAATGGGAAACTTCATCACTTTTGTGTCCAACAACATTTCTCTCTCTAAAACACTCATGATCAACAATTTGAATTCAAAGGATAGCGAGATACACTCTTCTCTTTCTTCTCTCCACAACATAATCCTTTTGTACTATCTTTGAGTACTCCCCACTTCTTCCCTCCCATAGCCATCTTTCCTTGCTTGTAGGAGTCACCATTACACATCCTCTCTCTAATTTTCTTGATAATACAAACTTTGTTCAATCCCCTACCACTGTAAGACATTACGAATAAGTCAAAATGATATGAATTAAAGATTGATTAGGAGAAAGAGTACATTGCTATGTGACTTGTCATATCTAATCTTAATGCTAGAAATCAGCTACTACGAAACATTGGGTGCTCCACTTCTTCCCTCCATAGCCATGTGTCCTTGCTTGTAGGAGTCATCATTACACATTCTCTCTCTAACTTTCTTGATTAGATAATACAAATTTCATTCAATCCTCGATCACTACAAGACATTACTAATACTATCAACTCAAGTTTCCTAACTATTGGCTCATACACAATTCCATTCATGTAAGCCTACTCAAGCCCTACAAAGGAGACCCACCAAGTGAGCCTCCTGAAGTTGAAGACCAAAAAGAGGTGCTACAACCCGAAGCTATCCTTTGGCATGAATACAAGGTACTACGGCATGGTAAGATTATCCGACGGTATCTTATTAAGTTTAAAAATTATCCTTTTGAAGATGCTAGATGGATGCAAGGAATAGAACTTAAGGATTGTATGAACCTTGTCAATGCTTACAATGCTACATTAGAGTAAGCAAATGTACAAATTTCTTTTAAATGAAAAATGTTTTTATCTTATAACACTAGTTATCTTTTTATTCTGCACAAATTTAAATAGTATGCATGCTTAGAATCATGTTTGTGATGATGACATCTCTCAAACACCAAGTAGAATTTGTCACCCTACTTTGGGAGAATGAAATGGACTAAAGAGCAAACATGCTTGCGACAACTATGTCTCCCAAGCACCAAATGGATTAGTCATCCATCTTGGAAAGATGTCATAGGGTAAAAAGGGATCCTCTACCTGCTAAATGAGATTGACTAATGACTAAGGCTTTATCTCTTCTACCTCATAGTCGAAGACGAATGTGATTTCAAGAGAGAGGTAATGTCATAAAATCTAATATCTAACCAACCCAAATGAATTTTTCATATTAAACTGATCACTTAATGTGGTAGAATAAACGGGAACAAGGATGAAGATATAGACATGTGCTTATAGATCTATCTCCACACGGGGCCAATGGTAAAGGGGCCCAAATGAGAGATGGTGTATCAAAAGAGAAAGGCTAACCAATGGAGCATAAGATATTAGGGTTAGCTTCATTGAAGACCTCCAATAGTGTGTGGAAGTCCTTTGACCTTAGGTAAGCTAGGGATGAGCTTGAGGTGGGAACTCAGGCCAAGCTTGAGGTGCTTGAGGTGGGAACTTGGCCTAAGTTTAAGGTTCTTGAGGTGCTTGATGATTGAGATGCTAGGGCTATAGTTGAGGTGGGAACCCGGCCCAAGCTTGAGGGCCGTAAGGGACAAGCTTGTGGTGGGAACTAGGCCCATGTTGAGTGGATTGAGGTGTGAAAAAGGGCAAAGCCAATCCCTACAAGGAGGGGCCAATCCCTAGATGAGGGGGGATGAGAGAGAACACACATACACTCACACAAGGCATGCCTAGTACAAAGAAAGCAAAGGGGACACTTGTCAAGTTCCTCTTCATGTTGCCCTCATGGTGTGCCTAAAGCCTATCGGTTGGTCACCCAAGGGGTCCAATGATAATTTAGGAGATTTAATTAACTGTCTTTTCATTTATCAAGTCCTCTCTCTCAAAGGGAAAACTTGGGGGACACTTGTCCCAAGGCTACCCTTGTTGCTTGTAATTCCTCTTGCTTGTGATTGGCTAGGCCTAGAGGGGTCCAATGAGCTTCAAGCACAAGCTACAAGGGGGATCAAACAAAGAAAGCTAGGGGGTTGCTTAGGGGGTATACTCCTCCACACAGGGTCTTACCATACATCGAGCGGATATTTCCGAGCAACACCATAGTCGAGCGAGTTTGATAATATAGATATGAAATATGAAGGTTAATATATTAAAAGAAAAATGTTGTAATACATTGGGCATCTAAATATGTCTCTAGCCCTACAAAGGTGGTATAGCCTCACAAATGATGTATTTTGACGAGGATTCTATGTATCCTACATCCATGAGTCTATGTGCTAATAACATATATCATGTATTATTCATTGACGTAGCTAAGAGAGCGTTTAATGGCATATCTGAGAGAGAGAGGGAGAGAGAGAGAGAGAGAGAGAGAGAGAGAGAGAGAGAGAGAGAGAGAGAGAGAGAGAGAGAGAGAGAGAGAGAGTTGTTCCTTGTAGAGATATGTGAGAGGTTGTCCAATATGCGATTGTTCTCAAGAGTTTTTTGGCGTGTTTTAGTGGTAACAAAGGTCAAGTAAGAGTGAAGCTACTACGAAACAAAACAAGTACTTAACCATTCAACATAAAAAACCCTGCTATTTTTGTATTTCAACAATTATATCTCCCACCAAAAAAGATAACAAAAATGTTCCATCAAGAGATTGCATGGGTTTCACCCATACCACTATGATGAGTCATACTCATCATTGATGAACAAATTACGTCTCTATCGCTCATTTTGGATATTGTAGTCGTAGTGCTTGTCCGAGGTTATTCTTGCAGTCTCCTCTATATATACTGGCAAAATACTTCAATGAAACAAGAGAACAAGATTATTGACCCAACACCATACATAGTGAAACACGCAACATAAAAACCATTGCCACACTACACAATACCGAAATCCTGACAACAAGCAAAGTCCAGCATTAAAAAATGCAATAAAATGTCAATGAGAGGGTGGGAGCCTCACAAGTCATCATACGGGTTCCCACTAGGTTTCTCACCCTCATCTTGCACATCTATAGATGTGGTGGCATCATCAGCACTCCGCCCACGTGGAAGCTGTAATGGATGCACATAGGTCAATATCAAGCCCTCATCACTATCAATGGAAGCACATGCACGCCGAGTAACAAGGCAAGCTGCAAGGACGGGTGTTGTCCCACACCTGAACTCCAAACAGATACCACCACTTCTACATAGCATCTCCACAAAGCATGCTAACAATGCATGACTCATCTGAAGGCCTCCACGTAGTGGCTCTCCTGTAGTAGCAAGGGCTCACGAGGCTGCAGGTAAATAATGTCTCATCCTCGTCGAATCCATAGGATTCATACCAAGAGAGCAAAATAGTGAAGTACTCCCTACAAGATAACAAGGAGGTTGCATCCCTCGTCTGTGTATTAAGAAAAGCATAGATGTGTCGCACTACAAACCAACAAGAAACAAAAAAAGAGATAAACAAACTATAAACTTCATGAGTAGCACGATTTCATAGTTTTTGTAGATTACCTCAATATTCTCCCCATAGCTATGAACAAAACGATATGCGTCATGATGAAGGAGCACAATCCGCCTATGAATAAGCAAGTCGGATGCCCTACAAAAACAATCTACCCACCAAATGCTATCCCCTACAGAGAAGACGAGATACAATTATTTACCAGGCATGAAAAACTAGACAAGTGAAGTTAGAGACTCACCAACACATGATGTCATAATCAACACCCAACCCGAATCAGCCAGAGTAGAGAATGAGAGATGAACTCCACCATAAACATGATCCTCTGTGCAGACATCCCAAGATGGCGTCATTGTGGATGCATGATGCAAATCACCGAATGAAAAATCCAAAAATATGAAGGCAACTGCCCAAGCCACTTTCTTGCCCACTCGGGTATATTGCACACCATCTTCTCGAGCTTTGAGCATGTGATAATGAACGGAATTCCAAATTGGGTTTTGTAGCCCTGCACAAAAGTCACTGGCAATAGCAACCACTGCCATATATCTAACATCTTTGGAAGAGCCAAAGACCCCAATAGGAAAGTTTGAGGCATGCACAAAAGAGAGAACCTTTCTCATTGTAAGAGCATCACCAACACCTGCATTGATTCCCAAGTGTGAAAATATGCAATGTAAACTACACGACCTCAAGAAATCAAGAGTTCAAGAATATAACCATGTGATATTCAATGACTCTTCCCTAACATCCACATCTGTATACACATATGCAGCTTGTTTTCCCTTGTCCTTAGTATCACCTACTAATTTTAAATAAAGAATTCAAAATTACATTGACCACTAAAGCATCAATACTTCTTAAGGAAACCCATAAAGTACTCATACCTGTAGTTAGATGTTCTTTTATCATTGGGGGATCCATTTTCTTTGTGGTTGTATTTTTCTGCTTCTTCATTTCATCATGAAGCTCCCTCTCTCTAGCAAGGATATGCCCTTGGAACATACCTACTCACCATGGACAATGACCCAACTCCCACTCCAACAAATGTTGCATTGATTTAGGATACATACAACCATCACCCAGAGCTATGTTTGTCCATTGTTTGGCCATCATAGGGATCGTGACAATATGTCCCATAGATTTCAAGTCAAAAAAATACCTACAAACAAAGGCTCTCAATAGGTCAAAGTTTTTAATCACCAACTAGTGATATAATTAAAGTTATCATTCTCACCGCCCAATAGAGAAGCCTCTGAGCCGCCATTGGAATCACATCTTCCTTCTTTGGTGCCAACAACTCTGCATCCTTTGTCTTGGATCCAAACTTAGTCTCAACAAGAAAGAGGTGAGCTCTAGCCTCAAGCTTTAATTCTTCAAAATACATGGAGAATGTACATTCAGGAGGCACAATGATGCCATCGAGCATATCAACAAAATCTAAAAGAAGAGTGCTAGCCCTCCCAAAAATACGTTGTAGTAATCCCTCTCTACGAATCCAACTAGAAAAACACCAACATTGTACATCATTATCAACTTTTTTAGACAACAAGCTCATAAAATAACACAATGATAGCTAAAATCACAAGCGAAAGAACAGATCTCCACACTTAAGCCCGTGAGCAGCTCTTGTGATCTTATCTGATTCCAACAAAGAAACCCACAATATCTTGTTCTCACAGGAGCTTCTTGGAGAGCTATTAGGTTGAGATCCCACACACGGGCCAACCAATCCTCTCCAAGTCGAGGATCCACAATGTTCAACATCTAAATTAAAAGAGACACAAACTACTTAAAAACTGAAATCTTGTTAACCAATCATAAACATTTAAAAGTGTTCATGTTTAACTTACCTTCCCTACTTGATCGCCATACTTGAGAGCAAGATCATTGACAATTTTCCCCTCTTCTTTAACTAAATCGTCTACTGCAGGCAACCTTTGTCGTGCTTGATCCATACGCATATGAATTTCTTTAGAGATTTGAACTTGTCATAATATGCCTTTTGAAAAATAAACCCTCTTATAAAAACAAGTAAAATATTTGAAATGAATACTCACAAGACATACGTCATAAAGTAATTTTCCCAAATATTGTCTCGTCAAAGGATACCAAGGCTCAGCTCCATTTGAATATTTCTTCCTAATCAATGCAATTACTTTTTCCAGTAAACACTTCAGATATTCTTCGTGATCCGCACCACATATGTTTGAGCAATTAACCAGCGCATCTCGCAAATGGGAAGCCACAAGTGCGTGGGTGTTCATGCTTATAGTCAAACATAAAACACTTTTTTGCAAAAGTTCCCTTGCATGACAAGACTCAACAAGATTTCAAAAATGAAAAATGAAACTTACAAATTCATTCTCTGTAGCCCAGTCAATAGTGCAATCTCTGATACCTTGGTGGGATCCATAATAGTACATAGGACCCTACAATGCTTCTCTCTTACCAAACAGAAATTTTCTTTAATTTCCGCTCCCCAAGCTAAAGTCCTGTGGGGATGCCCTCCCAAACGTAGAACATCCTTTTTGATAGGATATGAAGCTCATTTCGTGACGCTAATTCTTTTCCAAAATCTTCATTCACCTCCGTCCCAATTGGATCCCAAGAATCTTTAATGGCATCTATAAATTTAGAGCATACAAACCATCCTAAGAAAAGCATATATAAGACTAACCAACTAGCATAAATACATCAAGCAAAATCAAGCAAGAGAAAAAAAGCATTGTGCTTACCAGACACAAAGGTATCTTCTTGCTTGCATGTCCAAAGAGACACAATAAATGCTCCCTTTTCTTGCATGTATCCTTCTTTTGCAAACGCAACTTTGAGTCCACTAACATCATCCCTTAGTCCTAACACTCTAGCATATGGAATTAGTCTACAGAGAGGGATGGGCAGACATTCAAAGCAACTTAGAATTCTGTTTTTTTGTAATATATCTTCTCCTCTTTGCATGCGGAGTCGATTTCATCTCCGACATCCATCTCACCGACAACCTCAGCCTGCACTACAAAAGGAACAATTTCCATGCATGCCTCTTCCACACCGTGTGCATTGTCAGTCTCATGGACCGACCCAATATCAAGCTGTTCACTTTGGGTAGCATCATTATCGTCCTCCAAATCTGTAGCAGCCATTGTACTAACTTGATTGCTGCATTCAACAATAGATGGAATCTTTGTTTGTCTCCCTCTTTTGCGTGAAGAACCTCTCAGGGATGAGCTTCAAGGACAAAGAAAAAACTATTAACATCTACTCAACAATATTATATAATGTCAATTCAAAGCTTGTATAATGAGGCAACAAAAACTGTGGAAAAACAGTCTGCGTTAATGTGGACTGTTTTTCCATAGTTTTGGTTGCTTCATTATACATGCTTTTCAGTTGTCTAACAAGCAATTTAACCAATATTTACAATCGGACATGTCACCACTTGCTCTCAGCTCTGTGTATCTCAGCTAAACACTTGCACTAGCCCATTCAAGCTCTGCCATTAAAGACCCATCATGCTCACATTCATTCATCGATATCTTACTCGGGATCATTCACTCACTGCATCAGCATAGACATCCCCATATCTAGAGGCAACATAGTCCTCGACACTACTCCTTCTCTTGACCTAGAAGCCTGCTCGTCTCATCCCCACCACTGAGGAACCTCAGCCTCCGTCTGTCCTTCAAAAGGATGTTAAGAAGAGAATCGAGTGGTATAAAAAGGTGCTAAGGAGCCCACAACATGGATATTTGTAGCTGATATCAAAACCTTGGACTTGCTTCAATTACTATGTGAGCTTTCACAGAACTATTTTAAGGGGTGCCAATTTATGGGTTTTGGGATCTCTGCATTACTCATGTAAAACATCTACCCAGACACAAGGTAGAAAACGCAACACAAAAATGCTGGGGGAAACGAAGCCTTCTGTTAACGTAGCACATTTGAAAATGCAGCCTTAGTGCAAAAACGATGCGCATACCTTCTGAAAAACGCAACAGGGGTATCTAAAACTGTGCAAAAATAGTCCGTGTTAACGCAGACGGTTTTTTCACAGTTTTGTATGCCTTTTTTTAACGCTAAACTGAAGCACGATAGACTTTTTTGAACTCTACAGAGAGGGCAGACTCGTGTACCTTTGTGAGGAATCTCCACAAGTTGATGGTTTGCGAGGCATGGCAGATTCGTTGTTTGTGTTTTAAGGTTTCTTCTATGATTGAGCAGCTTGAACTTCACTTTAATCGCGTCAAGTTTTTGGAAAAGCTTGTTTTACTTGTTTTAAAAATCCTAGGTTTGTTAGGAGCTATTTCAAAAGTATTTTTAAAAATACTTGGTTTATTAAATTTGAAAAATCTTTATGAGGTCATCATGAGTTAGAATATAATAGATATTCAAAGATTTTTTTATTGTGTACACAAGTGGTGATGATAATTTGGCCGTTGAGCCCACACGGACAACGGAGTTTATTATACGTATTTGTTTAATGTGATTGACAACGAAATATATTTTTGATTCTGAAACATACCTGAAAACGTCACATTTCATCATTTACCAGAAACGTCACTTTGCAATCATCATTTCTTGTGATTCCGAAACGTCGCATTTAACTGAACATCCTTTTCTCATTATTTGTTGGGTGGTAAAAAATTATAAATCAAAATCTTTTAAGTATTTATAAACCATTTATTTAATCATGCACTCGTATTCCTATGGTATTTCTCTAGTAACTTCAGGTCTGCATTGGTATTTCTCGTCTATGATTCTGACATTTTCTCGTCTGCTCTCACCTAACTATCTATGGCAAGACACCTAACTATCTATGGGCCCAAATTAGGAACTAAGTTGATTGTGCATTCAGACAAGAGGGTGGTTGAAGTTGGTGTAGATGCTATTAAGTTGCATTTTGAACTCCAAGGGATAGGGTTCTCTTTGAAGCCATTGACACTATCAAGTGCTCAAGTAAAGCTGGAGTCTGCTGATTATGGTAAAGGGAACTTGACGTTTCATTTAGATCATGACCATCATCACTTTTATAAGATAGATGTCTCTTCAAGCTATGCTATGACGAAAATGGAGGGGAGCAAGATTTCACCCATTGATGTTGACTTGGATGGTGAACAATTTTCTCCAATTCACACAAGTGTCATATCTATTATTGGAAAAATGCCCCTACAAAGCAATCTTTATGTTGCACTGCAACAGGTCAAGGAGTTCATTAGTGTGCATGAGCTTCCTGTTTATTACGATGGCTATGTTGCATATGAATTGCCTCCTTCAAAGAAAGGTTCAGGGATGATTAGAATGGAGCAAAAGCACGATAGTCATGTGTGGACAGAGTATGTGACATGTAGCAATGATTTTTTTAATGGGGTTGTAAGATTTAGTAGATGTTGTGGACATCTCATGTGTCTCAACAATGAATGTCCGTATTATTTGCGCTCCAATATGCAGAACAAGGTCCAATAGCGTGGACGTCTCATTCGTTGTGGTACAAAAGGTTTGCTAGAAAAGGAGAATGGTAGTTTGACATGCTTTCACTCTAGTCAAATGCCAGAATGTCTTGCTACTTGCCTTGCTATTATTTACTATTGCTTGCCTAGAGATAAAGACAAAACTACTAGATGTGCCATTCATCTACAAGAACATAGACATCCATGTGCAGAAGGAAGCAGTAGAGAAGTTGAATTACAAATAGATTTCATATTGGGAGAGAGTGCCAAGAAGGACCCCTTCACAACTGCCAAGCAGTTGGAGCGGATCACTACTCAAGATGTTATATTGGATAGGCTGGTTGGTGAGAGCGTTAATGATCTCAATGCTCTGGGGGATGGTGAATTTGTTGAGTTCTTAGACTCAATAACTCCATTATATAACAAAAGAAGAGTTTAAAGATGCCTAGAAAAGGCAAAGCAGTCAAGAAACATCAATTCTAAAGGCTTGGAAGCAGTATTAGATCTCAAGACTAGATGTCTGTATCCATTCATTCAAAGTGTTTTGTACCCAGGTAAACTAAGAGACAGGCAACAACCGCACGTATTAGAAATGTCCATTAAGGGACCAGGGAGTGGAGTTGATTTGGTGAATACGATGCGACCCGGTGGAAATTTGGAGCATATGTGGGTACATTTTGATCATGCTCACCGAGTGCAGGGTTGGCCTACAATGTCTGCACACGTTTATGACCCGTTTGTCTGAGAGCTATTGACCATTGCATTGTGTGAATTCACATTGAAAATAAATATGCCTAGACAGACTTTTGGAAAATGCTAAAGAATGTGGTTCTTGAAGCAGGCTTTGAGAAACCTATTTTTAGAGGGTTCATGGCTGACGAGGCTAATGCCAATTGGATAGTTGTATGCATAGTTTATTTTGGTAGACCTAAGAAGGCTGATCCCAAGAGGGAAAGATCTTGTGTTTTTCATTGCGAGCAGAGCATGGTACGACACACCGTCAAATGCATTTGTGCATCATCTCAGGAAGAGCATAAGATCTTGTGCCGCAAGTGGCGGAATGCCCCTAGTGATAATGCAGCCGAGGTATGTAAGGGAGAGTTGAGATTCATGAAATGTTTATTTCTTCTATGAAATGTTTCTTCTTCCTCTTCCCTATGCTCATTCCCCGCTAGCTCTCTCCACCTTCAAAGGTGTTTGAGGTCTTGGGACCAATGCTTGGGATAGTTAAAGCTTTCTTCAAATTTTATTATGATTGTGATGCATGAAGCTTTCCATCTTCATTGCATCACCTAGGTCACAAGGAACACAAGGATTGTATTGTAACAAGTCTTTCTTAATAGGAGCAATCACAATACAAATGCCTATTGAAGAGGGGACCGGCTCCACATAAATCCGGTCCTCAATTGTTGTCATGTTCTCTAAATTCTCTCTCTTGCAAAAGTAATGTTCATGCCAAGTTAACTAATTGCTATGATTATGTTTCTATCTTCAATTATATTCACCCGCTATTCTCACAAAGTAATTTCTCAAAAGTACTCTCATTAGTTTCCTCTACTCTCAAGTTACATAGGCCAATTCCATTACAATCATGGTGTAATAGGAGCTAGTATTTGGGAATATACTTTCTCTATGGTCATTAGGGATACAAGATCTTCTAACCATCTAGGATTCATTTCCACAAGAGCAGATAAGCATCTCACAAATCATCATCTTCCCCCCTTTGTTGCTTCGCTTGATGTGATCCTTGAAAAATGATCTACTCTTTGTTGTGTGTTTCCCTTTTTGACTATCATTGTGATGTCAAATTTGATTAGGACGATGAAACACCTCGCAATTATTTTTGTATTGCATGGCTTGTTCACCAAATAGAGTAAGGCTGATCCGTGAAAAAAACAAACTTGTTAGAGCTAACAATTAATGTTATAATTTCTTGACTGTGTACAGTATTCCAAGAACTTCCCATTTAGTGTGTATTTCTTTTCTACTAGGTTTAGCTATGTGCTATCATATGAGATAGGAAAATCCATAGTCCCCTCTCTTGGATGGGCTAATATGGAACCGATATAAAATGTATCTACTTGCACATTAAAAACTTTGCTCCAATGTGGAGTCTTTAATATTGGTGTTGTGGTCAAAGCTTGTTTAAGCTTTTGAAAGGATTCCTTGCATTCATCTATCCACTCAAAATGAGTTATAAGGCTATAATGTTGTTTGCTATGACTGCATACATGTACATGAATCTACAATAATAGCCACAATGTCCCATAAATTCTTGAACTTCTTTGACATTTCTAGGTCTTTCCATTTCAGTAATCACTTTCACCTTTTCGACGTCTATGGAAATACCATTTTTTCATACAATATGTCCAAGAAATTTTCATTGTCTAACCATAAATATGCAATTTTAACAATTCAAGAAAATTCTATATAGATGGCATTTCTCAGAGACACACCGTAAATGTTGAAATGACTCTCTTCTTTTGTAGAATGTACACAAAGATCGTCCATGTTTACTTCTAGGAAATTCCATAGATATTCCTTAAAAGCATGGCCAATATGTCTCTAGAATATTGTTGGTGCATTGATCAAATGAAAAGCATGACCCTATACACAAAAAGTTTCCATTTTGTAGCAAAAGCTCTTTTATGTTGATCTTTTGGATTATGGTCAATTGGTTGTAACTAGAGAATCCATCCAAGAAACTATAAGCTTCTTTGCTAGTTACTCATTCTAGCACATGGTTGTTGACGTCAAAATACATAAGAAGTTCCCCAATACATTGTACCATTATTTTTTGAAGCGGAATGATACCTTTGTAATATTTGAGCAGCCATTATAATTTGTGGGAACGAGTCTCTATGGACGAATGTTTATAAGTCAATTTTTGTAACCCTAAACCCAGCTTTTGAATTAATCAAATGTTATCACTATGCGTGGTGTCTAAGAGAGAGAGAAAGAAGTGAGAGTGTGACTTCTTCTCTTCCCTATGTGTGCTATGGAAGTTCCATTGCTAAGGAAACACCACCATTGTGTTAGCTGCGGTGAGCGCTTCTATTCAATGCAAAGAGTGTGTGATTCCAACTACGACGCGGAGTGAGCTCCTACAAGCTTCCGGGTGAGTTTTCTTGCAAACCAGTTGTCTGTTGTCATGTAGCTCCGCTCCCATGCTAATAAAGATGCACATCAAGCTTGTTTTAAGCTTACATGATTAATGAACAGTGTTTAGGTCCTTGTAACAGGCCAAGTTCAATGCTGAATGTATGTCAAATGTGGCTAAAAGGGCCAACACATGCCTTAATGATGCTAAAAAGGACTATGCTTGAATTGAGAATACATGGGATATTATGATCTAGATCTAGAGTGCTTGAAGTGCTCTACGAACGTGTCTTTACGGCTTGTTGATTGGAGCTACAATGAATACGTTATGGCAGGTTGAAGTTTAAGTCGATTGCAGATCCATACAGGATTGGGCAATTGCAATTGAGGTGACAAAAATGAAATGAATGCACGCACCTAAAGTGCTCACTTTGTGGAGAGTGTCAATCTTTTCAGATCAGTGAGATCAGAGTTATGGTTGCCAAGATATTGGCCGTTAAAGATTCACGGGGGGCCGGTTCCGTACCAGTCCGATCGGCTCGATCAGACTGCCATCTGTGAATTTTTTAGCTTCATTCAGGTTTTGAAATGCAGGATCAGTACGTGCTTGAGGGGTATCATGTACGGAATGACATCTTTTGGAATGCAATGATTACAAAGGAGATGCCTTCCCGCGAATGTAATCAATTATATTTGCATCTTGAGGCATGTGGCATTATATGAGAAGTTAATATGGGCATCAAAGTGCACAATGATAATATTAGTCAAGGACAGTTGGAGAGAATGTGGTGCTTGGTGATGCTTTAGTCAATATGTGTGCCAAATGGGTGTCCTTTAAGGGGGCGCCCATTAAAAACTAGGGGGTGCCACTTCATTGGCCGCCCACTAAGGGCCACCCAAGTAGAATAAGGTTCAAAGGCCGCCCTAATTTTTATAGGGTGTGAATCAAAAGGGAAAGAGGTGGCGATCGCATTCAGCAGCAGGAGAGGATCACGGGGAGTAGAAAGGGAGCTCGCACTGGCCAGCAGAGTGCTCGAATGAGCTCGGGGTAGTGAAACGAGTTTTGCTCAGGAGGTCAAGGCGCCCCTTTTCAGCACGACTCCCACTGAATTTTACGTTAGTCAAGATCCGGTCTTTCCACATCATGGGGGTGTTTTTTTTTTCCTCCCTGGCAACGACGGGCCGTCGTTGCTAAGGGAGAGAGGAGCTATTAATAGCGATATTTTTATTGCATGTAGAGAAGGTTATTGTGAGGTGAACGAGACAAGGTAGGAACTACTACGAGCTTAGAGAAGAACGTAGGTCTCTCTCTCTCAACCTTTCGGGAGAAGCGTGCTCTTTCTCTCTCGGCTTGCACAAGAAGCCAATCCCTCTCTGTGTGGTAGATAAGGAGCAAGAAAGCGTGTCGAAGCCTTACTAGACAAGGAGGCTGACAAAGTAAGGGGGCAATCTCAATCTCTCTCTCATTCTCGAGCAAGCAAGGCTCTCAGAGGAAGAGACAACCAAGGAGGGAAAGTTTCATAACAGATACAAGGAAATTCACAGGCAAGAAGGGAGCGAAGCTCAGAAAGAAACAAAAGAAGGCAGTTGATGGCAACAACTGAGGACATGAAGCTAAAGAAAATCGATTCAGGAAAACCAACACAGAAGGATTTTTGTTTATCAGAAAGAGCTTTGGTTTAGTTAATCTTCTTGATGAATTACGGAGCCGTTAACGACCTGGGGTAAAATGTTAAGGGAGCTTAAACTCCTAAACCATCATTTGCATTAACTAATGGTGTTGTTAACGGAACTGTTTCATAATTGTGCGTCAATTTCGTTGGTGTTACCAATTTCCAAGCAATTTTAGTGTGTTGGTAGCATTACCAAAGTAGCTAATAACTACTGTATTGTGCGGTGCGAGGATTCTTGGCTCTCAATTTTTCAAGAGCCAGCAGCTCAACGCTGACCAGGATCAAGTTTGAAACATATATCCCCCAACACCTGATGAACCCGATGCAAAACCCGAGCCGGGGTGGGAAAATAGTGGAAGCCTATATCTACACCGCAAGAGACATCCATGCAGCAGATGATGTAGTAGTTTGCAACGTACATGCAACAACAAAAACAGGTTTCCCAGAAGCAACATAATCTATAAGAGCGGATTCGTAAAGCTCGACAAAGTGTTACAGAGAAGTTGCAACGGTTTGAAGGTCGAGATATTTCATAATTTTGCAATTTTTATGAGTAGTCTATGGAAGATAATGGAATTGAAGACTAGGACTCAATGGAAGGATTTCATTTGATTGCAATTCTGGATCTTAGGGCCCGGATTAAAGAAATTCAGGTGGCTCAAGGACCAAACTGGCAGGACTTTAAGAAGGTGTTGCAAGAGGAATATTTTCTAGAAGATTCTTAGCAGGTGACCATAAGTGTTAATGAGAATGGGAAAGGAAAAAGAAAACGGGGAGATGGCGTGCAGGCAGGAAATGGCTTGGGGAGAAGAAGAAATGCGCTAGCATAGCGCTCTGTGGAGCTCGATTGGCTTCAACACAAAAACAACAGTTCCTCTACACGCTTGGGCACCCATGTTCGGTTTCTCTCTTGCCAAAATCAAAGCGGGTGCGTCCAATAACTGCCACATCATTGAAGGGATTTTTATGCCCCTAGCAACAATGGTACCGTCGTTTCTTAGGGAGGGCTAATAATAGAGGTTGTTTCTGGAGCATGAGGAAGTGACAAGAAAAAGGAGAGAGGTATCGAGGAGAAGCATCAACAAGTGAAGAGAGGAGGGGCTTCAGGGATTTCTATTGCTCTCAGTATTGAGGAGAAGCATCAACGAGTGAAGAGAGGAGGGGCTTGGGGGATTTCTCTTGCTCTCGGCATCGAGGAGAAGCATCAACGAGTGAAAAGAGGAGGAGCAGGGGGAAGCAAGGGGAAGAGCAATTGCTGCTCTCTCTCTCTCTCTCTCTCTCTCTCTCTCGTGTTGGACAGGTAAGAGAAACCCTCTCTCTCTCTATGTCTCGCTCTCTCTCTCTCTCTCTCTCGATCTCCAATCAAAGCAAAAGGAGGAAGGAAGAGGTTATTGATTGTGTGGGGAGAAGGTAGTAAAAGGCAAGCTCGGAGAGGAAGGGGGAAGGAGGTGTGTTTTCTCTCTCCCGAGCTAGCATGAGAATCATGCTCTTTGTCTCTCAAGCTTGAACAAGGATCCTATCTCTCTCCGTGGTAGGTAAGGGGCACCAAAGGGAATCAGAGCAAGTGGATTAGAGGAGACGTAAAAATTTATAACCGACAATTAAGGCAGTGCAACGCAAATAAAGCAGGGAACATGAAAATTGAGGCAGTGGTGAACATAATTAAAACTTGTAGATTCGAAGGGCAGTTGAAGCAGATAAAAATGAAAAGAGAGAATTATCATCGTCATCAGTTTGAAACTTTATTAATTGTTTTATTGATCCTGGTGTCGTTAACGGCTCGGTTAATCTGTAAAGGGAGCTTAAACTCCTATTTATCAACTGATCCAAGTGTCTGTGCTGTTAATAGATTGCCTTGGCTATCGATTACATTGTATTCAAAAATTGAATTGACTAATTGAGTTCTACGGTGATTTCCAAATCCATATGCATCTATTTTTCTTGTTCTCTCTCACACCTCCCATAGCCAGAGGCCCGGTGCCAGCCCGGCTCACATTTTGAACACATGTCCCCCGGCACCGTTTGGTGAGTTCTTTGCACCTATGGGTTCACGGCGAGTAGAACTATACATTAGGATCATATGCCACAAAAAATGGTAACCTTTATTTTATTGTCTGTCTTTTTACGCAATTGGTGCAGGAGGTAATTTGAGGTTGGTTATCAAGTCACAGTCCATAGGAAATTGACCTCCTCGTAAGGAGAGTATATATTGTGAGTTTCATGACATTTTGAATGCATTTCACCTAGATTCGGATAGTATTAGCATCGTAGGCTGGATTGCTTTTGTTAGTGCATTATTGGATTTGATTTCCTCAATTAGAGATTGTCTTAGAAGGTCAAGAAGTAGTTTCATAGCCATGTTCTTGTTTCCCTACGCCTACGGGTTAAGCTTTTCCCTCGGCCGACATAGGGTTGTTGATTTTTTTCTTGCTATGCTAGCATCCGCTCGCGGTGTACCCACCAAGATTGGCACCACTACTCGGGAACGAAGCCCTAGGTAGGTGGTCGACCTTAGACTAATTCTATGAGGTAAGAGTTCCTCTGGTGTTTCAGAGTATTCTTTATATCTTAGTTTAGTTAGGACCTATAGAAAGGTTCTAGGAAGCGTGTGTCTTGCCTTGGTCACCCGTGTTGGTGGTTTTTGTTTGAAATTGTATTGGTTTGGGAGCTTGAGTGGTTGAGGAGGTGATAAAATCATTGGCTAGTCCATTTGTGTCAGTTAAGTGCTTATCTACTCACAATTTCAAAAGCCAGTTTTTTATGTTTAGGAGTAGCTTTAGGTAGGTGAATTGATTTTGACCTAGAGCTATCCATCAATGAAAATTTGCTCCAGTTGATTCGTTGCATTAAAATCTTGAAAAGATATTGATTCTTAGTTCAAACAGTGCAAAACAAGGTTCATGAAAAAATTTTGCATGACTGAGGATTGTTGAGGGCAAAAGAAGGCATCAAAAAGGACCCTGCATATCAAAATTAGAATTCTATAAAAATAGACTTTGTACGCGTATAATGTCTCCGGGGCTCAAAAGGGACCAAACTTGTGGAAACTGACTGTACCTAAATGTTCAAATGAGTAGTTATACCCTAGGAACACCTTGAGTGGGGAGTTTCGCCATAGGTTTGGGGACCAAAAGCCAAAAGACAGAGTGGTTGTAGCAAAAAAGAAAAAAATACTAAAACTTGTCTTTCTAAGCACTTCTAAGCTTTAAATTTTGATGTGAACACATGTACATGAGACTGATTAGTAGGGGAACTTAAGGTAGAAACAGATTTGAATTCTAAGAAACGAGACTTCATACGCGTATGAAGTCTCCAGGGTAGATTTCGGCAATATCCTGAATGTTATCAACACTAAGCCATTTGGGAGGGTTATATAAGCTTGCTACAAGATTCCGTACCATTTGGTCGTTAACTTTACATCTGCACATAAGTTTTCAAATTCTAACCAGAAACAAAGAAAAGTGGTGAATTGGTGAATCATTAGCATCAAAACTTGATTTTGAGCACATATGCTTGGAGCACACACAAAAGAGAACCTTGGACTGAAATTTAAGTTCATTCTAGTCAAATAGACTTTATACGCATATAAAGGCTAACAACCCAGAATAGACACAAATTGTACAAAGCTATATGCCCAAAGTTTCCATAGGCTTGGGGAAGTCCATAGCTCACATTTTATTGCATTTGGACCAAATATGACCTTAAAAAGACCAAGAAATAATACAAACACTCTACACACCTCTTTTTGGCCACAGCTTGAACAAACTTGACTCTAGACTCAAGCCAGAGAATATTTGTGAAGTCCCTGAGTGTTGGCTACCTCTGCAGCAAGTTTCATGTCAATTGGCCCTTAGACTTTATACGGTGATAAATGCTTTTTGAAAATCAATAAAAAAGAAACGTTTCTTTTTTTCTTCTACCCGAACCATGGCGACACCGCTGGAAGGCTCGGCAATGCCTTCATCCACTAGTGGGCAATGAATGGCGCATTTTCAGCTCTTTATCCAAAAATATAGAAGACCTCGAGTAGCCCTACTAACACTTTGAAAAGGAGGAAAATAAGATATCTTCTAATTAGTGGAAGGCTATCCATGCGATAAGACCTGCCTGCTCCAATCCAATACGCCACCCTTATTTATGGCATCACTCGCCCTTACCACTTACAAGCCGGGACCACAAATTTCCTTGCCCTCTTGGCCTCGCCGGTGTCAGGAGTTTTTTGGAGCAAGGGATTGCGCATATGTACATACACATGCATGGCGCATCAAATAAAGGATTGCCCATTTTCCTTAGCCAGGTGGTTATGTGGGGCCCACATGTGTACAGGTAGAACAACATGTACATAGTTCATCGATTTTCACTATTACCAGTACCAGTGTGTTTTTTCTACAATAATGAGGAGTTGGTAGCGTGCAAAATTTCTCGAGGAAGCTATCCGCGGGCCGACGACATGAGGTAAGCAAGTGCGTCAGATGGCATCTAGTTGCGTCAGGAGGCCGAATGGGGTTAGTACTTGCATGCGGAGAAGTATGGACACGGCGTGGGTGTTTTCTTGTGATACTTATGCAGAAAGGTCATCATGAGGACCACTATTTGGGGCCACTTCACGTGGTGGCGGGATGCATTATTGAAAAAAGCTGAGTGCTAGGTGTGCGTATGGATGCAGCAGGGTGACAACTATGCACTGTGAGGTCAGTTTTTGGCCTGTTCGGGGTCCGTTTGAGGTCATCTAAAAGGCCAAGGGTGACCAAGTAATAAAGCTAAGTGTGGGAACTGAAAAAACAGAGAGAAGACCAGAAAAAATGTGGAGAAGAGAGGAGGAACAGCCGCAGGTGTGTTTTTTTGGGTTTTTGGAGCCTGTTTTGGCCGTAAACTGCTCATCCGAGATCGGATTTGAGCACTTTGACATTGTAGACTGGGGTTTTGGGCCGTTCCGGATGCGATGGCGCTGTCCATTTTGCCAAATTACTCACTCTTTTCCTGCTGTTTTTCTGTGTAAGTTTCTCCTATGAGCGAAGTTTCTGCTCTAGTTTGTGATTGTATCTGGCTTATTTTACCCATATTGTGTGAGCTATTTGCCCCATTGGTGTTGGCCCAAGCTCAATTGTATCTAAACATCAGAAATTATCCTCTTTTGAGCTGAGTTTTTTGGGTGTGTATGTGTGTGTGTGTGTGTGTGTGTCTGTGTGGAGTGGGCAAGTGGATAGTCTCTCTCCTCTCACTCCAGAGGTGTGTTCCCTGTCTCGGCCAGGTGTGTTGTCTAAGCCGAGTGGTGCCCCATAGTGTGTGTGTGTGTGTGTATCTTCCCAAGAGTGTGTGTCGGGTAGTTATAGAGGCGCTGTGTGTGTTTTCATCCCGCTCACATTCTTTTGGCGCCCCCACGGAGGATCTTCTTCGAGTACCTTGTGCTTCGAGCTTCGAGCTTCGGGATTACAAGTTACAGGTTGCAGATTACAGGTTACAGGTTACAGGTACAGGTGATTCACACAGGTACAGGTAGCTGGAGTACAGTGATAAACTAGCAGTGATGTCACTTGCAGTTGTTGTGGGTATGCATCACTTGGTGCCTGTTTGAGCGCATTGTCTGCTAGATTGTACGTTACTTGTGGAAACTGCCATTGTACGCATTTGTGGAGCCATACTTGGTTGTATTTGGCAGTCCCAGCCATTTCTGAGACTTGGTCTGGAAGATAGTCATTTCTGAGACTTGACTATATGCGATTTGCATTAGCCTTCGTGTGAGGGTCGATAGCGTGAAGTTTTTATTGAGCTGGGGGATTCTCAAATATGGAGATCCTTTCGGTGATACAGGTATCTGGAGCACCCTTTTCGTGACCTCGCCATAGGCTATGTACTAGTGAGTCCTATTTGATGCTCGGGTTCTATTGTTGGCAGTTTATGCATACAGATACAGTCTATATTTTAAGTTCTCATTGCTCTACTTCTGGGGAAACTTTGTCGAAATTTTCCCAAGTTATGATGGCTGCTGAAATTCTGGCAAAATCAGAGGTTGAGTCAGGCGTGCCTTCTTGGGAGCTTCATGGTTGGCTTTAATGGATGATCAAAATGGCCCTCAGTTCACTCCTTTTCATTTAACTCAAAGAATTCAGATTAATGTTCATGTGTCCAGGAAGATCTTTTTCCAGCAGCGCATAGTCTTTATGTTTGGGCCAAGAAGATTGAGAGAGATCCTGGAATGTCCTTTGCCTATTGTCATTCCGATGATTAGCTATGAAAACTCATTTGATGTGCATGTGTTTGTCCTTATCTAAAGCTGAGCTCCATTGAAGTTTCTGGGGATTGGGTAGTGAAAAGTTTTGGGTTCTTGTACGTGTGTTTGAAGGGGTTCTCAAAGCATAGTAGCTTGGGTGGCCATGGCTTTCTCTTATCCGGAATTTCATGGAAGAAGTGGTGAAGATGCGGAAGAATTTCTGGAGAAAGTCGAGGTGGCATGCATAAGCAACAAAATGTGTGATGAGGACAAGATTTTGAGGCTATTTGGATTTCTTTTGAAAGATGAGGCCCGTGTTTGGTTCATGGATTTGGAAGCTAAAGAAGCAGTGGCTTCTTCTTATGGTTTGAGTCTTGACAAGTTTATAGAAGCTTTTTTAGAGCGTTTCCAGGTTTTTGAAGATGCAAATGCAGTATGGAATGAGCTCAATGCTTTTAAGCAAGGTTCTTGTCAAGGTGTTGATGCCTATGTACACGGTTTTACAGATTTATGGACTCGTTGGTGTGTTGATCTTAAGGATGAGACCCCCCCTTGTTCATTGAAGAAAAGTTTTTTTGTTGATGGTTTGTCACCTTGGTTGCGGTTCGAGGTTGAGTTGAAGAGGTGTGTTGCTCTTAAGGATGAGACCCCCCCTTGTTCATTGAAGAAAAGTTTTTTCGTTGATGGTTTGTCACCTTGGTTGCGGTTCGAGGTTGAGTTGAAGAGGCCCGAGTCTTTTGAAGATGCGGTATGCATTGCAAAGCATAAGGAATAAAAGTTTAAGCGTCTTGAGGAACATGGTATCAGTACAGGTATGCATGTGCAAGATGGATTTGACATGGAAGATGAAGTTAAGCCTAAGCAGGTGAAAAGTAGCCTATTCTGTGATGTTTCTCGTTTCTTCCCAAGGTCTATTGTGAAGCATAAAGAGGTCTTGCAGGTTGGCAGGTTTCTGGAAGAGCCTAAAGAGGTGAGTAATGCTTTGGATACAGGATTGAAAAGTCTTGAAGAGGATGCATTGGCTACTTGTGTACCTTGTGATTCTGAGTGTGAGTGTGAGTGTGAGGTTGAGGTTATTGATGATGAGCACGTATCTTTGGATACTAGTTCCTTGGAAATTAGGGAAGAGGGCAAGGTTGAGAGCCATTTTGTGGATTTGTTGGATGTGGAGCTGTTTTGAAGCCATATTTTGATGTATGTGCAGTGATTGAACGGATTTGTGAGCATGATTGTGGTTTAGAGCAGGGATCTGTATTCTTGGAGACTGATGAACCCATGCTAGAAGCTATGGATAGTGGTGCTAGCCATGATTATGATGTGGATAAAGTTATGTGTGATGATGAGTATGCTTATGATGATGAGCAGGGGTTTGGCATATATGAGTCCAATCTCAGCTATGTGGATGCCTATGCTAGGGATGTGTGCTGCGGGGATACTTTTATGCTTTGGATATCAACAACTTTGCCTTCACACAATGCTTTTAGCTACTTGGGTGCATGATTTACAGGTTGTTGCTATGGCTGGTGAAGCCAAGATGCCAAGTGATGAGTCACTTGAGTTGTCTCTATCGGTTGGGTTGAATGTGGCATGCAATATTTATGCTTTTGGAACTCCAGAGAGGGTGGATGTGTTAGTTGGATATGCCTATGGTGCATTTTGGTTGATTGTTGACAAATGTAGGTGTGGTGTTATGATGCTTCTTGTGAATCAGGCGATATGCCTTTGGCCTTTTGATCCAGGTGGAATGAGCATCTACTAGTGCTGCTGCTGAGCATGAATGCTCTAGCAGGCTAGGGGGTGGGCAAATTATGTCAGGAGTTTTTTGGAGCAAGGGATTGCGCATATGTACATACACATGCATGGCGCATCAAATAAAGGATTGCCCATTTTCCTTAGCCAGGTGGTTATGTGGGGCCCACATGTGTACAAGTAGAACAGCATGTACATAGTTCATCGATTTTCACTATTACCAGTACCAGTGTGTTTTTTCTACAATAATGAGGAGTTGGTAGCGTGTAAAATTTCTCGAGGAAGCTATCCGCGGGCCGACGACATGAGGTAAGCAGGTGCATCAGATGGCATCTAGTTGCGTCAGGAGGCCGAATGGGGTTAGTACTTGCATGTGGAGAAGTATGGACACGGCGTGGGTGTTTTCTTGTGATACTTATGCAGAAAGGTCATCATGAGGACCACTTTTTGGGGCCACTTCACGTGGTGGCGGGATGCATTATTGAAAAAAGATGAGTGCCAGGTGTGCGTATGGATGCAGCAGGGTGACAACTATGCACTGCGAGGTCAGTTTTTGGCCTGTTCGGGGTCCGTTTGAGGTCATCTAAAAGGCCAAGGGTGCCCAAGTAATAAAGCTAAGTGTGGGAACTGGAAAAATAGAGAGAAGACCAGAAAAAATGTGGAGAAGAGAGGAGGAACAGCCGCAGGTGTGTTTTTTGTGTTTTTGGAGCCTGTTTTGGCCGTAAACTGCTTATCCGAGGTCGGATTTGAGCACTTTGACATTGTAGACTGGGGTTTTGGGCCGTTCCGGACGCGATGGCGCTGTTCATTTTTCCAAATTCTAACTCTTTTCCTTCTATTTTTCTGTGTAAGTTTCTCCTATGAGCGAAGTTTCTGCTCTAGTTTGTGATTGTATCTGGCTTATATTACCCATATTGTGTGAGCTATTTGCCCCATTGGTGTTGGCCCAAGCTCAATTGTATCTAAACATCAAAAATTCTCCTCTTTTGAGCTGAGTTTTTTGGGTGTGTATGTGTGTGTGTGTGTGTGTGTGTCTGTGTGGAGTGGGCAAGTGGATAGTCTCTCTCCTCTCACTCCAGAGGTGTGTTCCCTGTCTCGACCAGGTGTGTTGTCTAAGCCGAGTGGTGCCCCATAGTGTGTGTGTGTATCTTCCCAAGAGTGTGTGTCGGGTTGTTATAAAGGCGTTGTGTGTGTTTTCATCCTGCTCACACCGGCATCACCTCGATTGTCAAACAAGGGTCATGGCCCGTCACAGCTATCACTGGACGTCACTGCCTGTCCTACCTCACGCCCTCATAGCCCTAGATTTTGTTGGCATGGCCTTGTCACATGGCCCCCCTCACTTGGCTAGCCTTATCACCCTCATGGCCTGGCCCATCAACCGCATTCTACAAAGCTTCACACAGCACACACCCATACAGTCACCCTCAGCCTCTCTCTCCCCATCACCCGCTCTCTCAGAATCTCTCTCTCCCTCTCTCTCTCTCTCTCTCTCTCTCTCTCTCTCTCTCTCTCTCTCTCTCTCTCTCTCTCGTTTGCCCACCCATACGCACACACACATACACTCTAACCCACACACACCCTCACCCCCTTCCTTAGCCTCTCTCTCTCTCTCTCTCTCTCTCTCTCTCTCTCTCTCTCTCTCTCTCTCTCTCTCCCTCCCTCTCCTCTCACTCTCTCTCTTGTTCTATGTAGTTGGGTGAGCGAGGGCACATGAGTAGCTCTCTCTCTCTCTCTCTCTCTCTCTCTCTCTCTCTCTCTCTCTCTCTCTCTCTCTCTCTCTCTCTCTCTCTCTCTCTCTCTCTCTCTCGTAACACACACACACACACTCCCTAGCCCCTCTCCTCCCATCACCCGCTCTTTGTCCTCACTCACACTCTCTCCCCCTCATTCTTTATAGTCGGCCAAGAAGCACGTAAAATAATAATAAAATAATATCCCTCTTATACTCCCTTTCCCACACACACACACACACACATACACACACATGCACCCTCATGTCTCACACTCTCACTATGTCTCTCTCTCCTCTCTATCTCTCTTTCTCACCATAGTCACCATCTCACCGAAACTAAGGTCTCTATAAATATTACTTTGAATCAAGTTTCCCTCTCATCCGGAGGGGTTTTCATCACCTACGTCTTTCTTCGTCTCTCTCTCTCTCTCTCTCTCTCTCTCTCTCTCTCTACGGTGTGCAGTGTTTGTGATATTTTAAATCACCTATGTCCGTGTACTAGGCGCTCAAAGCTAGGTGGTGCCCCCCTATTCATTTCTCATAACGAGCTCAGCATGCATGGTCCTAGCGTTGAGGCTGTTGGGGTCCATTCTGTGCTGTGTGCTTGTCATTTGGTGCCCCCAAGGAGGAGGCTTCTCAAAAACCTTCAATTTACAACGCTCAAATGATGTGCATCCTCGACCATGGACGAATGGCTGCAAAACTTCTCCAATTGGAGAATAGAGGAGGAGGAGATTGAAGAAGCACTGACCACCTTCATTGAAATGCTAGTGCTAGGTTGTAGCGTCCTCAACATCCAGGGAGAAGCTCCCCATTTCCCATTGCTCGTGCCTAATTTCAAATCAAGAGCATCAAGCAAGAGGGCTACAAAATGTTATCTCACTATTGTCAACCAAAGTATTCTATCAATGAGTGCCAATAGAGGAGGTGAAGAAAGAACGATGAGTTTTGCTTTTGAGAACCACAAAACTCTCAGGTCACTCAAATTTTGTGTAGCACGAGGAGTTTTCTCTCTAGTGGTCCGAGAAGATTCATCAACTATATCAACCACAAAGTCAAAGCCACAAAGCCTAAATCATTTGGTGGACACAAGTGGGCCTCCGCTCTCTCTAGGCCTAGAGAGTTCAAGTGAGTATGACCACCCAAGCACCATGGTCACATGCAAAATGGAAAGCCGATTGAGGTAGACTCTTCTCACCTAGTCTATTTTGAACCCAATGTGGAGGAGTGTGTGGATTTTAGAAAGAGGTAGAGGCATGTGGTGAAGGTGTCACCTTGTCAACACCTAAGGTTCGCAACTCTAGTGGTTAGAACCTTTCCCTACACCTAGTATGAATAATAACAATAGGCCAGAAGTCTTTCCTTTCCGTTTCTTGCAACACATGCATGTAAACGTGTACATTGATAGGAAGATATTTTACTAGCAAAAGATTGTTTTTCTATTCAGAGTAGAGATGCTTGATGAAATCCTTACATCCCCACGTCCCATCATCTTTCCCCTTCTGGATTACTACCACTCTTTTGATGTAAGCATCTTTATTCTATTCTAGCCTCGTGCTTTTTTAGTTCCTACTCAAGTTTCTACCGATGTATAAACCTTTATGAATCACTAAGTCATTCCAACAAAAGAAAATAGTTGTAATTTCTTGCTCTTTGATTTACCACCATGGCAAGTGTCTCTTTTTCCACATTTAGTGGTAAAAAGGGAGAAGACATCACCACCGACTTTCTGGATGACTTTGACATCGCTTGTAGCAAGGGAGAGGACAAAAGGGAAATCCAAGAGTACTACTGCTACAAGTGTGGAGAGGATGGCCATGGCATGTATTATTGCCCTCATCCTAAAAGTCAGAACTTCAATAGAGGAGGAACGTAGAATCATATTTCTCCACCAAGGGCAAGGCAACCACCGCCCAGACAACCAATCCCACCTGTTCAAATCCCATGACCAGCCTTGCAACCATAGTCAGTCCCACCCATTCAAGTCCTAGAGCCAGCAATGAAACCACCTCCACAATCACCACTTACACTCATCCCCAACGCCTACCACCAATGGGCTACCGCACACTAAGTTTCATTGGTCTTGCCAAAGAGGTCAAGATGAAGATAATAGAAGAAGGGTCAAGCAAGAAGTTTGTTCAAAGGAGTGAAGCACTGGAACAAGAGGTTAAAGAATAAAAAGAGGCTACCCCAATGAAGGAGGTAATCATGAAAATCGTGTTACAAATGTTAGAACATCTCTAACCTTGGATGAAATAGACACCATTTTATCAACGGAAAACATTGGGCAATAAGGGTAAGAAGGTGTAAAGTGTTGATCAAGCCGGAGTAAGAAGAATGCTAACAGCATGGAAGATACAAGAGAAGAGGAAGACTAGCCTGCTAGTAAGGCTTTGAAGAAGAAGCATGTGAACCAGCATGGATTAAGAACAATGTAGCAAGCTGAAGGCATCGTGCATCAAGAAAGTTTGAGCAGAGGACCATAACAAAGAGGTAAGTATGAATGAAGGTTTGGAGCAGGATATTGTTCCAGAGGCTTGGCAACCGAGCAAGACTTTATTGTGTAGTGTCATAGACCTCGAGATGGGTAATGCCTCTACTCTACTGAAAGGTGTTATAAATGGGAAATGCCTCCAGTTTATGTGAGGGTGTTCAAAGTAAGTTTGATGATCAACATGTTGCCAACCTTTTAAAGATGTTCCAGACTCCTCCACAACGCAGCATTGTGTTTGCATGGGATGCATCAAACCTATGGCCATGGTTAACCACTAGGACATGTAGAGGTAAGATCAGCATAAAGATAAAAGTTAAGGATCCATGGATAGACAAATGGCTGATAGAATGCAAGAATGAAGGCCTCATCCCCAATTTGGTGAAAACTTGTACAAATAGTGCATCCTCTCTTTGGAGAGAGGTGAGTGGATTGTGCTTGTATTCAAGCCGCAAGGTATGTGGCCTACTATCAACATCAGAAAAGATAGCTAACATGTTTGATCAAACCCAAGAGGATCATGATATGCTTGTTGTCTTTTCCAGTTGTGGCAGTAAAAGCAAGATTTTGAAGCAAATGGAGCTCACCACACCAACAAGGGGGCCATATACGGTGGATTCTTGGCACACTCTTGGGAACCATAATCTTCAGTTCTGCCTTTGTAGGAGCCAAGATGCTCATTTCTCCTCAGGCACTGCAGATAATGATCCTATCCTCTACAGGGATCCAAGAGGACACTAGCATAAATTTCTAGAAGCCATGGCCTTCCCATTTAATCCGCCCGCACTATTCCAAGGAATAGGCTATTATCCAGACATGTTGCAGATTCATGGATATCCCAGAAATCTCACCAATGGCCAAATGGAATGGCTAGTTTAGAACGTAGTGGATATTGGCTCCTATGGATCAGCTGAAGAAGAATAAAAGGCAGGGCTAGAGACATGAATGCCTCTATCCAAAAGGGGAGCGCTAATGATAGCCGGTTTTTGAAAATCAAGAAAAAAGAAACGTTTCTTTTTTTCCTCTGCCCGAAGCACGGTGACACCACCAGAGGACTCGGCAATGCCTTGGTCGATTGGCGGTCCACAAATGGTGCATTTTCATCCCTTCATCCAAGAATATAGAAGACCTCGAGTAGCCCTACTAACACTTTGAAAAAGAGTGAAATAAGCTATCTTCTAGTTAGTGGAAGGCTCTCCGTACAAGAAGACATGCCTGCTCTAATCCAATACGCCGCCCTCATTTATGACATCACCCACCCTTGCCACTTATAGGCCAAGACGCAGATTCCCTTGCCCTATTGGCCTAACTGGCATCACCTAGGTTGTCACACCCCTGGTCATGGCCCGTCATCGCCTGTCACCGACCCATCACTGCCCGTCCTACTTCTCACCCTCGTAGCCCTGGATTTTACAAGCATGTCCTCGTCACATGGCCCCTTCACTTGCCCAGCCTTATCACCCTCATGAACTGGCCTGTGAACCCCATTCTCCAAAGCTTCCCACAACACACACCCACATACTGAGCCTCAGCCTCTCTCTCCCCATCACCCACTCTCTCATCATGTCTCTCTCTCTCTCTCTCTCTCTCTCTCTCTCCCCCCTTTCCTGTGCCAAGCCAGCATTAAAATATATATATATATATATATCTCACCCACACACCCCTCACCCCTTCCCTCAGCATCACTCTCTCTCTCTCCCTGGCCCACTACTCCTCTCTCTCTCTCTCTCTCTCTCCCTCTCTCCCAACAATTAAGTCTCTCTCTCTCTCTCTCTCTCTCTCTCTCTCTCTCTCTCTCTCTCTCTCTCTCTCTCTCTCTCTCTCTCTCTCTCTCTCTCTCTCTCTCTCTCTCTCTCTCTCTCTCTCTCTCTCTCTCTCTCTCTCTCTCTCTCTCTCTCTCTCCCTCTTTCAGGTGTCGGCAGCCATGAGTGCATAGAATATAGTCTCTCTCTCTCTCTCTCTCTCTCTCTCTCTCTCTCTCTCTCTCTCTCTCTCTCTCTCTCTCTCTCTCTCTCTCTCTCTCTCTCTCTCTCTCTCCCCTAACACACACACACACACACATCCCAGATCCTCTCCCCCCATCACTCGCTCTCTATCCTCACTCACGCTCTCTGTAGTCGGCCAAGCTGCACAAAAGAAAATTTAAAATAAAATAATATCCCTCTTATACTGCCATTCCGACACACACACACACATACAAACACACACTCACCTACACACAATACAGACACACACACTACCTCATCTCTTTCTCTCTCACTATCTCTCTCTCCCCCTCATTTCAGTGAATGACATCCCTCTCTCTCTTACCATACACAAACACATACACCCACACATTTACACACGCTCATGAGCACATGCACCCATTCACACAAGTACACGCACTCCATATGCACACACAAGAAGGAAAAAACAAAGAAACTCAACAAGCAACACCCAACACAACAACAAAATTACAACAAAATCACGCGATGGCGACACCAAATCAAGAAATGACGTCGAAGGCATGCCTTGCCCGACCTCGAAACTGGGGAAACACGCTACACCAATGCACCAACAAAGCCGCCGCTCACTAGCATCTCGCCCACAACACATCTTCACAATAAACATCAGTAGGCTAATCTATTTTCTTGTTATCAAGACAAAAATATTGTATAAAAAATGGGTTGTATATTGCCACCTCTCTCTAGGTGATGGTCACAAAGGCCCACATAGGAGATATCATTTTAAAGTTCTTCTAAGATAAAGCAAGGGTCAATCATTTGGGACCCAACTCCTTGATTTGTTTCTCTTGATTAGGGACATATCCTAATCAAATTATCATACACTCATGCAGCCTGCACCTATAAAAGGGCACTGAGAGGTCACTATCAAGGGAGCACTTGGAGTCAACACTTGAGAAGAAAGCCATGCACACAACCTGACTCCAAGGTTCATCACAAAATCTCCATGTATATGGAACTTCCTCTAGAGAACAAACTATAGGCTCTCTATCTCTATATCTCTCTCTATCAACGCAGTTGCTATCTCGCCAAAACTAAGGTCTTTATAAATATTACTTTGATTCAAGTTTCCCTCACATCTGGAGGGGTTTTCATCACCTATGCCTCTTTCTCTCTCTCTCTCTCTCTCTCTCTCTCTCTCTCTCTATATATATATATATATATATATATATATATATATATATATATATATATATATATATATATGGTGTATAGTATTTGTGCTATTTAAAATCACTGCTATCCACGTCCTAGCCGCTCAAAGCTAGGTGGTGCCCCCTATTCATTTCTTGTGACAAGCTCGACGTGCACAGTCGTGGCATTGATGCCGTCGGGGTCCGTTTTGTGCTTTGCACTTGTCATTTGGTGCCCCCCAATGAGGAGGGCTTCTCGTAAACCTTCAATTTGCAACACTAAAATGATGCGCATTGTCAACCATGGACAAATGGCTACGAGAATTCTCCAATTGGAGAACAGAGGAGGAGGAGATTGAAGAAGAACTTACTGCCTTCATCAAAGTGCTACTACCAGGTTGTAGCATTGTCAACATCCAGGAGGTAAGCTCCCCGTCTCGCATTGGTCGTGCCTAATCATAGATCAAGAGCGTCAAGTGGGAGGGATTCTCGCAAACCTTCAATTTACAACACTAAAATGATACACATTGTGGAGCATGGACGAATGACTGCACGAATTCTCCAATTGGAGAACAAAGGAGGAGGAGATTGAAGAAGCACTTACTGCCTTCATCAAAGTGCTACTGCCAGGTTGTAGCATCATCAACATCCAGGAGGTAAGCTCCCCATCCCGCATTGCTCGTGCCTACAAAATGGGAGGTCTACAAAATGTAATGTCAGTGCTGTCAACAAAGCATTCTATCAACCAGTGCCGACAGAGGAGGTGAAGAAAGAACGGTGAGTTTTGATTTTGAAAACCAGAGCACTCTCATGTTAGTCAAATTTTGTGTAGCACCAAGTGTTTTCTCTCCACCAAATCCGAAGCATTCGGTGGACGCAAGTGGGCCTACGCTCTCTCTAGGCCTAGAGTGTTCAAGTGAAATACGACCACCCAAGCGTCGCTCTGCCGCATGTAGAATGGAAATTCGATTGAGGTAGACTCTTCTCACCCAGTTTGTTTTGAACCCAATGTGGAGGAGTAGAGGCATTTGGTGAAGGTGTCACCTTGTCAACACCTAAGCTACGCAACTCTAGTGGTTAGAACCTTTCCCTACACCTAGTATGGATAATAACAATAGGCCATAAGTCTTTCCTTTCCGTTTCTTGAAACACATGCATCTAAACATGTACATTGAAAGGAAGATATTCTACCAAAAAAAGATTGTTTTCCAATTTGGAGCAAAGATGTTTGATGAAATCCTTACATCCCCATGTCCCATCATCTTGACCCTTCTCATTTACTACCACTCTTTTGATGTAACCATCTTTATTCTATTATAGCCTCGCGCTTTTCGTAGTTCTTGCTTAAGTTTTCACCAATGTATACACCTTTATGAATCATTAAGTCATTCCAAAAAAAACAAAAAAGGTTTGTAATTTCGTGCTCTTTGATTTACCACGATGGCAAGTGTCTCTTTTCTTACATTTAGTGGCAAAAGGGAGAAGACATCACCATTGACGTTTTGGATGACTTTGACATCGCTTGTGTGGTTTCCAACAAGGATGACATTGCCCAACCGCTGCAAATCTTTCCTCTACTGATGAAAATAGAGGCCAAGTCCTGGTACAATGCTTTGCCCCAAGATACCAAGAATGCATGGGACATACTATGTGCTGCCTTTGTGAAGAGGTTTGGTAGGCACAACCTCAGAAAATTTATGGCAACTGCCGCTGCTGACAGAGTTAAACCAGGGTGGTCTTCTAGAGTATGCCACGTACGAATCCAAGTTTGTGGATTTGTGGGAGCGATGGGATGCCTCACTAGAGGAAGGTGAAGGAGCACCTCGTTTCTTGAAGAAGGACCGTCTCATTGATGGCCTCTGGTTGCCGCTTAAAGAAAAGGTGAAGGGGAGTGTTGGAATTAGGGTTGCAAAGAACTGCACATAGCTTGGAGAAGATGAAGGAAGCTTAAGGCACACAATAGAGAGTATGTTACTTAGTGTGCAATGGAAAGATAGATAGCCCTAGAGTGATGGGTGTATATACAATGCACGGGGGAAAAAACCTCCTAAAGAGGGAAAAAATGCCCCGGCGGTCCTAATTTGTTCACGCACATCACTACCACATGTATATGGTAACAAATCCCCCCTGGAGTGATGCGATGAACGAGAGCTGGCACATGAGTAAAGGGAACTGCCATGCCCTGAGGAAATGATCAATCCACAAACGGGAGTAAGCCCAAAGCTTTGCTGAAAGCTTCAATCTTCTCATGAGACAATGCCTTTGTGAAAAGATCTGCAAGGTTGTCCTGTGTTGGCACATAAGCCAAGTTGATCTCTCCTGCTGAGAGCCTCTCCCTAACATAGTGGTAATGCACCTCAATGTTCTTTGTGCGAGCATGAAAACCTGGGTTCCTCGCAACTGCCAATGCGCTCTGACTGTCAGTGTAGATAGTGTTGGCAGTGTCCTGTCCAACACCCAAATCAGCCATAAGGCGTCTGAGCCATACACACTCAATCATATAGATGTGAAGACTGCCCTGTACTCAGCCTCACAACTCGACGTGGCCATAGTAGGTTGCTTCTTGCTCAACCATGATATACATGAACTGCCAAGCATGAAACAAAAACCACTTGTGGACACCCACATGTCAAAACAACCAGCCCAATCTGAGTCCAAAAAAGCATGTAAGTCTAGTGGCAATGATCCCCCCTTGGGATAAAACAAGCCAAGATGTAAAGTGCCACTAAGGTAGCGGAAAATCCTCTTGACAGTCTGCCAATGCTTACACCCTGGGCTATGCATAAATCTGCTGACATGTGAGACTGCAAACTGAATATCTAGCCTCGTGTTGCATACATGAATGAGGCAGCCAACAGTAGTTTGGTAAAGAGTGACATCAGAAGGATTGCCAACATCATGTAGACTCAACTTCAAACCCGTTTCCATGGGAGTGGCAATAGGTTTGCAATCCTCAATCCAAACTTACATAGCAATGTCTCTATGTAACTTTTCTGACACAAGGCAATACCACCATCACACTGCTTAAACTATATACCCAAGTAATGATGCAATAGCCCCAAATATTTAATCTTGAAAATAGCATTCAAATCAGCCTTAAATTCAGCAATATGTCTCTCATTTTGTCCAGTTATCAACAAATCATCAACATAAAGAACCACAATGAGAAGTACATCACCCTCACGCTTTACATGCAATGTGCTTTCTGTTGGACTGTTACGAAAGCCTTGTTTGACCAAATGAGTGTCAGCTTTCTCATACCAAGCATGAGGAGATTGCTTCAACCCATACAAAGCCTTGTTACATTTGCACACTTTGTCTTCTTGTCCTTTTATGACAAAACCGCGATGTTGCATTACATAAACTTCCTCAAATATGTCACCATTCAAGAAAGCAGTAACAATGTCTAATTGATGTACATCCCAATTAAAATGAGCTGCCAATGCCCATAGAAAACGCACAGTATTCATACAACAAGTGGGAGCAAAAGTCTCTTCATAATCAATGCCTTTTTGTTGTGCATAACCCTCAAAAAGTCGAGCCTTATGGTGATCGATCTCACCATCCGGCTTGCATTTCAACTTATAAACCCACTTCGTACCAATGGCCTTTTTTCCAGGAGGCAAATCACATAAAATCCATGTGTCATTTTCTATAAGTGCATCATATTCTGATTGCATGGCAGCCATCCAATTTTTTGAGTTTTGTGCTTTATCAAAAGACAGAGGCTCCTCAACATCATGTAAGCTAGACATAGACAAAGCATAACAATTTGATGCAGAAGATGCATGGCGAGAGCTTGAACAAGTATGACTAGACAAAGGTTCATCCAATTTACTGTCACGTAAAGTGTGCACCAGCTATTTTGGCATACCTCTAGCCTGCTCATTTTCAGCTCTTTCCTCATCAAGTACATCATGTACATCTGCATCAGTAATAGACTGATCTAAAAAATTTTCAAAAACCCCCATAGGCTGTGCATTTGCCTCATTGGAACTTACATTCGTATTTCCACCACTGAAAAGAGGCAACAAAGTGTCATAAATGTCCTGTGAGCTTACATTACTATCTCTAGTACATGACAGCAAGGGCTGAACAGAATCTTCCACAAACACTACATTCTGAGAAATCAGAATACGTTTTGTTTGTGGATGATACAACCTGTAACCTTTGCTTTCAGCACTATAACCAACAAAAATACATTTGACAGCCTTATCATCCAATTTCCTGTGCTGCACTTGTGGCACCAAAGCATATGCCAAACAACCAAAAACCCGCATGTGCTCAATAGAAGGCTTTCTATCATGCCATGCTTCATATGGAGTAATAGACTGCAAAGCTTTCGTAGGACACTTGTTAAGTATATAAGTGTCACACATGATGGCCACAAGCCAAAAAGAATGCAGCAAAGCTTGACTTTTGACCATACATCGTGCCATTTCCTTCAATGACCTGTTTTTCCTCCCAGCAACACCAATTTGTTGAGGTGTATAAGGCACTGTACATTGGTGTTTTATCCCACGACTAGCCAGAAATACATTCAATTCATGAGACATATACTCCCTCCCTCGATCGGAATGGAGGGTGCCCATAGTACATTTCGAGACATTTTCAGCCAAAGCCAAAAATTGTTTGAAGCACATAAAAACTTCGGACTTCTCTTTAAGAGGAAATACCCATGCATGCCTGGAGTAATCATCAATGAAAGTCATGAAGTACAGGTAATTGCCCAAGGATGGAGTTTGCATGGGCCCACAAACATCACTACGTACAAACTGCAACCTGCATGTGGCCCAAACTGAACCATCCTTTGGAAATTTAGAACGCTGCATCTTACCCAAAGTACTGCCTTCACAAACATGTTTGACAGGTGCTTCAAGAGGCGGAAAAGAAGCAACCATATCAGATTTTTGCAAACGCAGCAAACTAGCAAAATTCAGATGACCAAAACATGCATGCCAAAGTTTTGCATCTGAAATAGCCCTTGAATCTGCAACAGTATTTGCAAAATTTTGTCCACACTTGTTATACAAAGTGAGCTTATACATCCCAAGGCACAAAAGGCAAGATTCAACAATTTCATCACCAAAACTGAGATCATGAACTGTACATCTGTCATCCACAAATTTGACTACAAGTCCAAGTCTAGCAAGTGCGGATACAGACAAGAGATTCTTCTTGATCCCAGGTACATAAAGTGCATCAACAAGTGTGAAGGAACTGCCATTAGCAGCAGTGAGCACAATCTTTCCAACTCCCTGAACTGGATAAGAGGCGTTCTTGGCACAAGTGACTGAATTCCCATGAGGGACAGACTCGAGAGAGGTAAACAATTCACGATGTGAGGTAATGTGCTTTGTAGCACCACTATCGAAATACCACACATGTGAATCTACAGCACAACTGACAAGCATGTAACAAGGAGAGCAAGATTGTAAGTGCACTCTGTGCTAAAAGCCCATTCTGCATCAACATGAGCAACATAGTCTCCTTTCACAGAAGACTCAACAATGGCTGCATTTGTAGTGGAACCAGCATTTGCAGTGGAACCACCCTCTTTCCTCCTAGCCTCTTTGGCCTTCAATTTTGGACACGACTTGATCAAGTGATCATTGGCTTTACAATAATGGAAACGCATTTTCTTTTTGCCCTTATCACCAAAATTTCAAGACGAATTGCTGCCAGCAGAAGCATTAGGAAAATAATTTTTTCCACTCGCAGCAAAACCATAAGAAGTGGCTGCATTGTTGTTACCACCCTTTCTTTGAGTAGCAATAAAAGCCTGTTCAACTGCATGCTGTCTAGTCCTGTTTTTTTTGGAAAGTGGCTCTTGCAATAGAAATGTGCACAATGCATCAAACTTGACAACTTCTCAATTTCCTTGGGTCATAAGTCTCCAAGTACTAGCAAAAGTCTGGTAAGAATCTGGTAAGGCATCAAGAACAGTCTGCACAAAGGAACTGTCTGAAATAACTTCACCTTTAGAAATAAGTTGCTCATTGATATCCTTGACACTAGCAAGGAAAGTGTCCATATCATCTTCCTCATGCATAATCTTCAACTCCAGCTCTTTATGTAGCAAAGCAATTTTAGCATCATTGCGGCTTGCATAAAGACCTGCTAGAATATCCCAAGCCTGTTTTGCAGATTTTGTTGAGCAGATGTGAGGAACAATGGTGCCCTTCACAGACAATGCAATCAATGCATGAGCCTGCGCATCCTTAACATCCCAACGAGCTTGTTCTGCCATAGGAAAAACAACTCTAACAGATGCAATCCTTGTAGAAAGACCTGCAACATCCTCAACATCGCCTACATCCTTAGAACCAGGATGTACATCAATGCCCTGCACAATGTTCCAGGACAACCTTTGACACAAGAACATGTTGCATCATATAAGCCCACATAGGGTAGTTGTTCCCATCCAACCTGTCCTCAGCAGAGCAAGCATCTTGAACACATCTGTGTTGTTGTTGTTAGCCATGGTAAATGCTGCACCTGATGTGAAAACTTCCCGAAAATAGGAGAAACGGAGCAAGAACAACCTATGCTATATAGCACAAACCGTAGAAGACTATAAGGCACCTGTTATGCAAAAAACAGCACTCACCAAAATTCTGCACAAAATGACAAAATAGCATGTGCAGTACTGCCTGTAGTGGAAATGGAGGCCGAAATGAGCCCAAATCAAAATTTTGAGCAGACCATACTCTACGGGCTCACCCAAAAAAAATTTATCGACCTGCGATGAATGCTTGCCAAAGCTCACTGAAATCAAAGAAAGTGAGTAGGCGCGTGTTGGAGCAGCTGGCGACTAAGCCCTGGAGGATGTGACCTGCTCTGATACCAATTGTTGGAATTAGGGTTGTAGAGAAATGCACACAGCTTGGAGAAGACGAATGAAGCTCAAGGCACACAATAGAGAGTATGTTACTTACTGTGCAATGGAAAGATAGATAGCCCTAGAGTGATGGGCGTATATACAATGCACGGGGGAAAAAACCTCCTAAAGAGGGAAAAAATGCCCCGGTAGTCCTAATGTATTCACACACATCACTACCACATGTATATGGTAATAGGGAGATCCCGTGCAATGTATGAGTTTGCAATGGAAGTAGCCGGCCTTAAAGACAAGAAGTTGCACATGCAAGCAAGAGTCAACGAGTCAGAGGAATCAAGCTTAGTCTGACTAACCCTAGTGGCTGCAATAGCCACTCATAGAACCCAACCACAAGAGGCATCAGAAGAGCAGCAAGACCTGTTAAGTCGCATCATTACTTATCTTGAGAATCTATTTCTACATTTGGTACAACGAGGAGTACCACTACTACAACTTTCGGGAGGATGGCCATGGCATGTATTACTGCCCTCATCCTAGAAGGCAAAACTTCAATAGAGGAGGAAGGAAAATAAGATTTTTTCACCAAGGGCAAGGCCACCGCTGCCCAAGCAACCAATCCCACCACCAGCCTTGCAACCACAGCTAGTCCTACCAGTTCAAGTCCTACAAGAACCAATGCAACCACCAAAACAATCACCACTTACACTCAGCCTACACCCACCACCAATTGGCAGCCGCAGACTAAGTTTCATTAGTCTTGCAAAAGAGGTCAAGATGAAGATAATAGAAGAAGGTTCTAGTGAGAAGTCTGTTCAAAGGACCGAAGCACTGGAACAAGAGGTTGAAGAATCAAAAGATGCTACCCCAATGAAGGATGTAAGCCAAGAAAATTGTGTTACAAATGTTAGTACATCTCTAACCTTGGCTGAAATAGACACCAAAGTGATCAATCGATAGCATTGGGCAGTAAGGGTGAGAAGTTGTAAAGTGTATATCAAGTCTTGTCACAGTAAGAAGAATACAAAGAGCATGGAATATACAAGAGAAGAGGAAGACCAGCCTACTACTAGCAAGGCTTTGCAGGAGATGGACAATGTATCAAGGAAAGTGGAGGGCTTTGAAAACAAAAGCATGTGCACTAGCATGGACCAAGAACAATGTAGCAAGCAAAAGGCATCCTGCATCAAGGAAGTTTCAACAGAGGACCATAATGAGTAGGTATGTATGAATGAAGGTTTGGAGCTGGATAATGCTCCATAGTCTTGGCAGCTAAGAAATACTTTACTGTGTAGTGTCATAGACGTCGAGATGGGTAATGCCTCTACTCTATTGAAAGGTGTTATAAACTTGGAGATGGGTAATTCCTCCAGTTTATGTGAGGGTGCTCAGAGTAAGTTTGATGATCAATATGTTGCATTCTCCAATCCAATATGCCACCGTCAATTATGGCCTCACCCACCCTTGCCACTTACAGTCCAGGACCGCAGATTCCCTTGCCCTCTTGGCCTCACCAACATCACCTAGCTTGTCACACCCTTGGTCATGGCCTATGACCGCCTATCACCGGCCCATCCTACCTCACGCCCTCCTAGCCCTGGCTTTTACTAGCATGGCCTCGTCACATTGGCCCCCTCACTTGGCCAGTTTTATCACCCTCATGGCCTGGCCTATCAACCCCATTCTACAAAGCTTCACACAACACACACCCACACACTCACCCTCAACCTCTCTCTCCCCATCACCTGCACTCTCAGCATCTCTCTGTCCCTCTCTCTCTCTCTCTCTCTCTCTCTCTCTCTCTCTAAGTTGCATTATTCGTTATTCATGAGACGTATAATACGCAAATAATGGGCGTATTATTGATTATCTAAATTATACGGCCGTATTATACGGTGCCACATCAGCATAAACGGCCAAGCGTATAACTTCTTGGTTTTTAGATCGAAAAACTTTTTGAATGAAATTATTTTCGATCAAAAATTATAACGATCGAATATGTTAGTATATATAGCAGCACGCGACAAGCCTCATACCATCCTTCACAGGTCAGTGTTTTCCATGTGAGTACTCTCATCAAACGATCAAAAAAATAATTTGTAAAGAAATAAAACAATTTGAATTAAATAAAAATTAAAATTCAATAGAATTTAAGTTTTGTGATTCAAATTTATGAATTTGTTTTGAAAAATTTAGTAAATGGTTGAAAGTTTGTATTTTGTGAAGAGTTTAATCTCTCACTCGATACAAATTGTAATTATAAGAATCACTTGTCAATTTGTTCAATTAATTAACACTTGAAAGTGACTAATAAAAAAAAAGGATATTATCGTTGTGTGTAGAGTGTACTCTCAGATGAGATAATTAGTTTAACAATATAATTACATAAAAATTAATTTTATGTAATTTAAAGTTTGATTTTGATGTGTAGAGATTTTCTCTCACTTCAAAATGAATATAATGAAAGAAAATTATATTTTTAAGTTTTGTGTAGAGCTATTCACACTGCTATGCTCTCACTAGAGTAAAAATTTAGGAAAAACATGTCCAAAAATATTGATATTCTCTTATGTTTATTTGGACTACAAAATCTACCGTACTGTGTGAGAGCATACACATGCTCGCATTGTAGATAGATAATCGCTTAAAAATCTATGGTAAAGTGTAAGAACTTTTTGTTCGCACTTTACATAGATACGATAATTATCAAGTATTGTAAGTGATTATCGTTTTGACATTCAAAAATGTCACTTATAGCTCTTATATGTATAACAATTTATAATGATAATCATTTTAATACTTGATTTAATTGTAATTATTGATTATTGTAATGTGTTAAAGCTATAAGCTTGCACTTTAGATAAATCGATGCAATTTATATGTAATCCAATGGTATTGTTTTTTATTATTGTATTTTTGTTCAATCATTGTTTTTAATTATTTTAATTTCGTTCAATCATTGTAGTTAAATTAATTTAATGTTTTAATTGATTTTGACTATGAAAATGATCATTGACTTTGTTTTTACTAGCAAATTACTTTTGTGTATCATGGTGAAAGGACAAGAGTGGAGTTATGTGCATGAGTTGAAAGCTGGGAGAAATACATCTCGACTTAAATGTAAATCTTGTGGCCACAAGTTCAGTGGTAATGCAACCAGAATTAAAGAGCATTTATTTAAAGTCCCTGGAAATGTTGAAAAGTGCGGGGCACCACCAAAAGATATTCATGAAAAATTTGCCATGTATTCTCGCAAAGTAAAGTTGATTCTTGAAGCTAAACATAAAGGTGATGTTTCTAAAGATATTCATGCGAATATTGAACCATCTATATGCAATGAGGCAACAGAAGAGGTGTGTACCACTCAAGTAAATGATTAAAGTTCTCAATTGAACCCTCTTCATGGACGTGCTTCTACATCAGGAGGAGTTCCTAGCACAAGCAAATCCGGAAGAGCGTCATCCAATGGACAGAGAATGCCTGAAGCATTAGGTAAACAATGGTTGCTTGAGTTGCATTTAAAATGGACACAAGCATTTGTTGCGTGTGGCATATCGTTCAATGCTATGCGCAATCCAATATTTCAAGATGCTTTGATGAGTACGACCAAAAAGGGATTTCTGCTTCCTGACTATAACAAGATGCGAACTGAATATCTTGATAAAGTCAAAGACAGTATGGAAGACATTCTCAAACGGACAGTTCTAGAGTTTGTTCCAGCATATGGATGCACCATAACATTGGATGGATGGACTAACTGTCAGAAAAAACCTTTAATCAATGTAACGCTTATTAACCCTAGAGGGGCTATGTTCGTGGAAGCAATTGACAGCTCATTGAAAGAGAAGACTATCACCTACCTAGCAGGGGTGTATGAGCTTGTAATTGCAAAGGCAGGTGGACCAAAGAATGTGACTACTATTGTCACAGATAATGTGACCAACTACAAAGGAGCAGGAAGAGCTATTCAAGTCAAGTATCCGGAGATTTCTTGGGTACCATGTGTAGCTCACACTTTAAATTTGCTTTTAAAAGATATTGGTAAAATGGCATGTGTGAAGCAAACTTTATTGGATGCAAATCATGTGGTGAAATTCATTAGAGAGCATCAATTTTCGTATGCTCTTTTTTGAATCAAGTCACCAAATAAAGCTTTGCAAATATTTTGCACGACAAGGTTTGCTACGGCATACTATGTTCTTGCTGCTTTGCAAGAATTGAAGCCTGCATTGATGGAAACCTTAGCAGACAGAAGATGGGATGGATGGCTCAGCAAGTATCCAAGTTATCAGGAAGCAGCTGGTCAATGTGCGCAAATAGTAAACTTGCTAGTCTTTTGGCGTAATGTAGAAAGAATATTTATTGTGTCAAAGCCATTTGTAGATCTTTTGAGAGCAGTTGACACAGATTCTTTTATTTTTTGTCGGGTCTACTGGTATATGTCAGAGGCTATACGCAAGCTAAGAGAAAATTTCACGTTTGGTGCAAAGGATAAAGCTAACATGATTACAATTGTTATCAAGCGTTGGGTGCAGTTGCATACGCCATTGCATGGTGCGGCTTTTGTATTGGATCCTAAGTTTCAAATGCATCAGCAATCTGCCAACAAAGTGTTGAGCTATATATGGCTCACTCTACTGAACTTGGTCTCACCTATATATTTGTATCTTGTCCTCAATATGAATCAGTCTTTGGGAGCGTATATGGTGTGTCTCTTGTCTCATCCCTCTGTCTTTCTCTCTACATCTCAACATGGTATCAGAGCGGTAACGATCACGCACCGATTCAATTCATGGTGACACAACAGTATGTGTATGCGATTCGCATGTAAGATTCAAAATTGCTACAAATTTTAATTTTGAGCGTTGATTCTTGTTAACTGTGGTTTTTTTTTGTTAAGAAGAATATGATTAGTGTTTTATGTGGCGTTTATTTCTAATCAATCTAATCGTTGATTACGTTTTCTTGTTGATGACACCCTGAACTTCATCTCAATTTTTCTTACTGTTCTGCTCAAAATTTGGAGAAATGGGAAAAGCGCATGTGAGCGTAGTGCAATGGCACTTTTCATCCAAAACTTGTTCGTCTCCTCGAGCCCTTCGATTTGAGTTATAGGTTTGCATCAATCGGAGTTCGCAGCAGAAAGTTATGTTGTTTTTAATGCAATTGAGCTTGACGCAGCTTTCTTCGTCCTACTTCTTCGTGAAGCATCTGCGATCTTTTTTCTTATTTTGGCATTAACTTTTTCGAGAAGATTTAGCTTTTTGCTATTCGTATTGTGGCCATCAATCTTGCGTCTCACGCCACTCTATTTTGAGGACTCGTTTATTATTAACGTCTCCTTTACGCTGCCTTTTTTGGGTGAAGTCTCTCACATATTTGGACATTCCTTGAGCATCTTTCTTACGTTTATCGTTGATAGAACGCAGTACTCATATCTCTCTCATTCTCAATTGCGGACTTCACCATATATGGTGTGCAGATTCTACGATCTTATCTTATACGTCTTCTCGCAACAAGATATGGCTATGAATATTCTCGTCAATGGCTTTCCTTCTGGCCAGCGTTCTATTCCTGCTTTCCAAGGTCAAGGATTTTTAGGATGGAAAGCAAAGATGCTGCTAATTCTTGAAGCGATGAACTCTCTGATGTTGTTCTTGGAAATCGTGTTTGTTCGCCTCAGCCTGTTGATACGGATAATGATAACGTGCTTATCACTGAAGGACCTATATTTGAATATTGGAATGTTGCCTATACGGATTGGCAACGAGGTGATAAAGCAGCTCATCGGTATATTCTTTCTACTCTTACTGATTCTCATTTGCTTGATATGTATGAATTGCCTACTTCCCACGATGTATGGAAGTACCTTATTGCAAACTTTCAGAAGAAATCTATTACAGAAATACTTTATTTGAGAGGGTTCCTTAACAAGTTACAATATGAAGTTGGTACTGCCATGACGGGACATATTGAATCTTTCAAATCTATTATTAATCAGCTTGCTGCTACCGGTGATCCTGTTCCACAAAAGTAACTGATAACACTTCTCTTTGATACGGTTAGGGACTCTTCTTATGATAACATTGTTACTATTCTCTAGAATAAAGATGGTCTTGATTTCGATCAAGCTTGCATGTCTTTAATTGAATACTCTCAACGTCAAGAACGTCGGAATGTTGGTCACGATACAACTATGATTTCACAAGAGGAGACTGAGCCACAACAGATGGAACGTGCTTTTATGCTCGAAGGCGTCCATTTCAATGAGGAAACCGCAGAGGTGGCCGTCGCGGTAATATTTTCTCTCGTCTCAAATTTCCTAATAAGCAATGTTCTTACTGCAACAGAAATGGCCATACTGAAGATGATTGTTGGGCACGTCAATATGATGAAGAACACAATATTACCACAAAACAACCACATTTATCTAGAGACTCTTCTTCTTCTTCTTGTGAATATTGTGGACTATCTGATCATCCCACTCATATGTGCTATAACTATCATCCACTGCCAGTTCAACGTGTTGTTTATCTTGCTGATGATACTACTTGTCAAGTAAAGGGTATTGGAGACTTATATCTTGGTACCTTATCTTCTTCCACTCGAATTTTGCGAGGAGTATTACATGTACTAGATCTTCAACGTAATCTTCTTTCAGTAGCTAGACTTGTTGATCTTGGTCTGTTTGTTGGATTTGATCATACCAAATGCCGAATTGAGAAAGATGGACAGACTATAGCCACTGCTCCTCGAAACGGTAATTTTTTTGAACTCTCTCTCAACGACGCTGTAGCAAATATTGTCACTGCTCCAGGTGATCATGATTGCAAAGTATGGCATCACCATTTTGTTTATACTTATTTCTCAAAACTCCTTGATCTTCAATGTCGTGATCTTGTTCATGGCATGGATCTTAAAGCCCATCCCCATATGGGAATTTGTGAATTTGTGCTCTTGGGAAACACAATCGTAAACCCTTTCCTCTTTCAAATACAACTCATTCTCACGACATATTGGATCTTGTTCATACTGATATATGTGGACCTCTACCTTCTTCGAGATCACAATATTGCTACTTCATTACTTTCATTGATGGTTTCTCAAGGTATACGACTGTATTTCTACTTAGACAAAAATCTGAAGCCCTATCTGTTTTCAAACAGTTCCACAAGGCTACGGAACTTCAAACTGGTCGTCGCCTTAAGAAGCTTCGTAGTGATAATGGAGGCGAATATGTTTCTCGAGAGTTTGTGAGTTATTGTGCTGACAGTGGAATTCATCATGAACACACTATTCCATATTCGCCTCAACAGAACGGTGTTGCTGAACAAAAGAATCGCACTATTCTCAATGCTATATGATGTATGCTGATTCATTTTGGCTTATCTCGTGTTTTCTAGGATGAAGCTACCTTGACAGCAGCATTTATTTATAATCATCTTCCTACTAGTGCACCCTCTGGTAAGATACCCATCACAACATGGACATTTGTATCTCATTTTCGAACCTTTGGGTGTATTGCTTATATTCATGTTCCCAAAGAAACACGATTAAAGCTTGATGCTCCTGGTCTTAAAGTTATTTTGATAGGATATTCTGACACTTCCAAAGGCTACAAATTCTATGACCCTTCCTCCAAGAAAGTAATTGTGAATCGTGATGCTACTTTTAACGAGAAGCTTATGGGAGGCTCATGGTCCATGGATGATTTTGATGATACTAAATCATTGCTTCAGGCTTTTCCATTTCTTTCAGAAGATGAAACTCTTCCTATAGAGCAACTTTCCTCTTCACAACCATCCATTCCAAATGTTGTCAATGATGATATTGATATTTTTGTTGATCTGCCTATTGATTTTGAACATGGCTCATGTCATGTTTATGATGACGATATTGCTGATAATGCTTTTTCTACTTCTGAAGATCCCGTTACTTATGATGCAGTTATCTCTTCACCACAAAAGGATCAATGGCAAGAGGCTATGGAAGCAGAGTACGATTCTCTTATCTCATTGAATTACCTCCTGGTCGTACGGCTATAAATGTAAGTGGGTGTATAAAACAAAAGTAAAAGAAGATGGATCTTTTGACAAGTTCAAGGCGCGTTTAGTTCCAAAAGGTTACTCCCAAGTAGCTGGTGTTGATTATCAAGAGACTTTTTCACCAGTTGTTTGCATTACAAGTGTTGGAGTTTTATTGGCATTTGCTGTTCAATTTGATTTAGAAGCTCAGTAAATGGATGCGCGAACTGCTTTTCTTAATGGTGACTTGGAAGAGGAAATTTATATGGAACAACCAGAAGGGTTCGTTATTCCAGGTAAAGAAGACCTTGTTGCTCAACTCCATAAGGTACTATATGGTCTCAAACAAGCTTCGCGACCCTGGTATACAAAATTTGAACTTCTTTCTCACCTCTAAAGGATTCATCTCTTTCTCGTCAGACCCCAACTTATTGTCTTGCGAGCTCTACGAAGAACACTTCTAACAATTGCGGTCAACTTGTCACAAATCAACCTCACACTAACTTGGTTGGATGTCTTCACTTTGTTGGCATGAACACTCATCTTGATATTCTGTCTGCTGCTAATTATCTTGGACAACATCTTGCATGTCCTTCTCTTAAGCATTGGTATGCTGGAAAGCATGTATTGAGATACTTGAAAGGCACTACAGATTTTGGTTTAGTCTATCGACGACAACTCACATCGGATTCTATGCAATCTATTTCTCTTTTGGGTTACATAGATGCAGACTGTGAAAGCTCACATTTATCTATGCGATCTACTAGTGGAAATTGCTTCTTTATAAATGGTTGTCTTGTTTCTTGGACCAGCAAGAAACAATGTTGTGTTGCAATTTCTACGACTGAGTCAGAATATGCTGCGGCATCACTTGCAGCTCGTGAGTTGATTTGGCTTCGACAAATGCTGGTTGATATTGGTCACTCTCCTCTTTCTAGCACACCCTTGCGGTGTGACAACCAAAGGGCTATTAGTCTTGCAAAAGACTATGTTCAACATAATAAGTCAAAGCACATTGCTGTCCATTATCATTATATCAGGTATGAAGTACGCAAAGGAACCATTATGGTTGAACACTGTCCAAGTAACCAGATGATTGCAGACATTTTGACCAAAGGCCTCAATGAGTCACGTTTCATCCTCTTGCGCTCGGAGCTTGGAGTTGCTTTGGCCTCACTCTTTCTAGATTATCTTCTTTGCTATTGTAATAGCTTTGTACATATGACATTGTAATCTTTTAGGTACCATGCACTATGCACACTCCACATTTGCACATTGTGATATCTAAGTCACTTGAATATTTGTACATAGATGCACAATTCACTTTCACATCATCATCGCTGGTTCATATTTTCACATTGTATAGGGGCTTGGGTTTTTCCCTTGAACTCCCCAAGGGTTTTTTCATCTAAAGCTATAGACCTTTGTTTGAGTGGGGGTGTTGGAGCTATATATGGCTCACTCTACTGAACCTGGTCTCACCTATATATTTGTATCTTGGCCTCAATATGAATCAGTCTTTGGGAGCGTATATGGTGTGTCTCTTGTCTCGTCTCTCTCTCTTTCTCTCTACATCTCAACACAAAGAAGTTATGTCCGACTTCAAAACAGTGTGCTCCCAACTCTTAGGGCACGAAGATGGAAAAATAGCTTTTCATCAACGAGTAGATTATGCCAACAGAACTGGTATGTTTCAGGATCCGTGGCATATAGATGCCAGTGGCAAAACAAGTGCACCTTTATGGTGGAGAGAAAGTGGAGTTGCAACACATTGCAGTTAGAGTTTTATCAGTAGCTGCATCAAGTGGAAGTTGTGAGAAAAACTGGTCAGCATTCGACTTTGTGCACACTAAAAAGCGAAATAGACTTCATACTAAACGAGCTGCTGATTTGGTGTATGTTTTTTGCAATATGAGACTTATTTATAAGCCTCAAAACATTGCAACTAGAGCCGCTCAAAAGCAATATGGAGTCTTTCAAACGCATGAAGCTATTTCTGCAGAAGTTGGTGATGATGATGATATGGAATGGGACATAGTTTCAGAATGCTCAGATATGGACGAAGTAGATGATATGGTTGCAATTTTTGAAGATGGAGATGATTTGTGAGAGTACCATTGCAATACTTACTCAATAAGTTTTTGTATATGATGAAAGAAAGTGTTATCTCGTTGGTCATTCACATCAAAACCTCTCTCTTTCTCTCTCTCTCTCTCTCTCTCTCTCTCTCTCTCTCACTCTCAGACACACATATTTACTCACACTCAAATATAAACTGCCGATAATATATTGTCGAATAAGAATTACAGAAAGTCGATGTAGGTTTGAAATTACAACAAGGTTCTGGGAAATTACTCAATCGAAAAGAGTTTGATATAATTTTGAGATTACGAAAAGGTTCTGAGTGACTTATGAGTTTGATAGATTTGCTATAAGTTCTTCTATGGTAAAATCTGTAATTGCTAGCTCAGGGGATGGTTGAGCAACATCTTTATGTGAAGTTGTAGTATCATGTGGCAAAGGTCCATACAATGATTCATATCGTTGAAGCTTTGCTTGTGCATCACTTAACTCTATTTCAAGCTCAAGAATACGGCCATGAAGCATGTCCAGTGTTTCTCCTTGGCTGGCAAGGTCTTGTCCTTGGATGGCTAATTCAGTCAGTGTTTCTGACTCTTCAGGAAGTAAAACAATAGGACGCTTGTGAGGAGGCATTGGATTATTTGCATTTCGTGCTGCCACCTTTTCTGCAATGCGTCCACGTCCAACGCCAGTGGTGCTTGGACGATCTGATCAATCCACTCTCTTCAGCAAAACATATCGAACATAGCATTGCTGGATAAAGTAAATTGCTACTTGGTTGTTGTTTGGTATGCATCTCTCTTGTCATATAAACCTTCGCAACAATAGAGGTGCGAGTCCTTTATGTTGCAAATCAGAGAGCTTTAACGGAGCTGTATCTTTTGCATTGCCACTTATTTGAAATAGTTGATGGCGTACAAAGTGATTAGGGAAAATCTTTTTGCACTCTTTAAGGGTTAATGGTTCGCCCTACAGCCAGATGTCATTACAATGTTGTAACCCACTCTATGGGCACCATTTAAACATAAGGAGAGATCAAAAGCATTAGGCCGTGTTTTGGGGTGAACGCGCTTGCCGGTTTCAAGATGAGCAAGTACATTACTCAAAAAATGTCTCTTGATTTGTTCTTGGGGCTCTCATTAGGAGAAAGCTGGACTCACTTTTGGGCCTTTCAGTTCTAGAGAGAGAGTGGCGCTCGACCAATGAGGAAGAGGCTAACGTTACGTTGAAAATCGACATTTTGGAGTCAAGCTCTTTTAATAAAAAGGGAGGAAATTTTATTTCGGTTCATCAAATTGCAGAATTTCACGCTTTCAAGGCATAAATGCTGTAATTCGTACTAACTATGTACCGAGGAATTTCAGAACTTTCATTGAAGACTCTATCAAGTACTTTGTTCCCGCCCAAATATGACTTTGAGTATCTCTACTTCCCTCTCAAAACTTCTTCCCTTTTTTATATTTGCGCTAACCTTTCTGTGTATTCATTCTACTGCACACCATGTCTACTTCTCGAAGGCCTAACACAACCATTGACTGTGTTAGCATTTTTAAGAGTTATACTACAGACGATCAAGCATGGATTCCATCTCGTATAACTATCGGAAGTTGGGTTCTACTGCAAACTAGGAGGAGGAAGAGGAGGCAACGCAATGATTTTGTGGAGGCTTTAAAGGGTCAAGTTAAAGAGTTTAAAGTGTGTGCAAAAAGCAAGCGGGTGAAAGAGGTCCTCATACAACATGCTTTCCAGCATGCAAACTTAAGGTTGCAAACATCTCCTCCAAGTTTTCCAAGGCATTGATCCAACTGTAAGTTATTTCAGCATCTCGCTTAGTGCATGATTATATTCGAATATTAAGTGGTGGATATCATCTTTGGTATGTTTCAGATATTTATCCATCGAATAGGGTAGATTGGCAACCAGTTGAGAGTATAGTTGGGATTTTTTATGCTTTCCATGCATTTATTGGTGAGCAAATGTATTGAGGAAGACAACACAAGGAACTTGTAGATAATGGAATTTTCTTTTATGATATGTCATATGTGGAACCGAGAACTTCCATTGGTTGGGGTCGTGTAGCTCCTTTGTCACTTCCATCCTTTGACAGCAAGGATTGGTCCCTGCCTACTTCGCAAACTAGAGAAAGCTTCAGGAATAAGTTGTTTCAGAATATACAAAAGTCCCTCAAGTATTCAATTGCCACAAAAATAGTTCGGCTCGCACTATTTATGCCTCTTGAAGTGTTTGCATTTTTTTTCTTTGATGAGAAAATAAGAACTACCGCAACAATGTTCATTTGCAATTCTGAGAGTTGTTTGGACTTTTTAGATGATAACTGGGATAGGAAACAATCACAGAACAAAATTTGTATTTTGCAAAAGAAGTCCATAATTTGCAAGTTCATTATAAGCTCTCAAAATTTCTTAGTATCGTTTTACTATATTATATATCATCTTCTTAGTGGGCAGCTTATTCCACTCGACCAAGATACAAAGAACAACCTCGAGAACAAACCTTTATCAATGGAGCTCTACTTTCAAGACAGCCTACTTACTGTGATGGAGACAATGTCAAGCACAACTCTGGCACAACTCAGGATAGATCTTACATGTGAAGAACTTCCAGTTTTGCTGGAATTGCATGCATTCAGTCTTAACAATCGAAAGGTGCTTACTAAATCGATAAATTTTGATTGTCTTTAATACACTATGACTGAATCTAACTTTTTCTTCTTTTCAGATTCCGAGGAGCAAGGAGAAAACAACATTGTGCAAGGAGTCCATAACAAATACACTTCACTTAATTGCTTCCACCGGAAGCTAGGTCACATATCTTGTGCACGCAAAGAGCTTTGATGCCATGCAAACCATGATGTACTCTTCAAAATGACTAATGCAGAGATATTTTTTGGCGGTCAAACAATGTTTCAAAAATGTACATTTTCAATGTTTCAAAAATTTACATATTGTGTTGTTTCTATCACATGAGTAATTTTCTCCCTTTCCCAGCTACTGTCCTCTTCTCCGGTTTGTGCCACTCGTGCCCTGTCCTCTCCCCCGGTTTGTGCCACTCGTCCCTTGCCCTCTGCTCCGGTTTCTCCCCTGCCCTCTGCTCCGGTTACTGCTACCTCTGCCTTTGGGGACGCCGGTCTCAGGCATCCTTTCGCGTCGCTCGAAATCATGGGCCTCTTCCATGGCTTCCCATGCTTCTTGCACCTGTGAAGCTTCCCGTTGTTCTTGCTCTTGCCGTCGACGTGCAGCCCATTCCTCTACTTCTGTGGCGTCTGCATAATATTGGTGTATTGCTTCTTGCATATTTCGAACTTCTTCTTGAGTCTGATTGTGGCGTTGCGTCATCTCGTTAATGCGAGCCTCTTCGAACTCGTTAGCTCTCTCCGCTTCCTCTCTTGTGCGTCTGTTTACCGAGATTATAATATGTTGGATGGCCATTATAGAAAAATTTCACACATCGTTGTTGGTGTAGTTATGTAATCGAAGTTCATGTAGAAGCGTGATACAAACATCTATTGCTTCATACATACGTTGCAACAAACAATAAATTAGTAGATTACTTACGTTCGGTATATCCATAATTTGATTGATGAGCAACATGGCATTCAAACAGGTTCACCAGCCACAGCTATAGTCATCAGTCTACGTGGGCACGGTTACCCGTTCGTGCTTGAATACATTTTCTAGATCATGTTCTAACAAAAGATGCTCTACACAACATACAAGTTTTTTCGCGGCACTACATACATAACCACTTGAGTCAGCAACACATTCCAAAGAGACACTACACTACTTTCCAAATGTACCCAAATGGACCTTACGTTTTTACACGACCGTGAAACGCCCTGCTTTGCCCGGAGTTTGCGTAGTAAACAATCTTAGCTTGCATGTCAAATAACATCAGACTCCAATGATCACTATAAAGACAACATCAAAGATTAGGAGAGATTCGCAATGCAAGATGTTTTTTACAAGGCAAGAAAATACTCACGACGATTGATTGTACGCAGTGACTAGAAAGCGTGCTAAGTTGACTCTGATAAACCAGTTCATCAGACTCAAAAAGGAAACTAAGTTGTTCTGCAGATAAGGCAATATCAACGGATCTATTACGTATAATTTCTCTTGAACCTCAGGGGGCAGAAGCGAGACAGCGTGGCTAACATGAACAAATGACAAAGATTAGACTTGAACACCAAGTGAGTCAATACCAAGCGAGTGGGGCAGCTATCGAGTTCCATAGGCCACTGATTCGCTTGGTATTGACCATTGTCTTGGCTGAAATGAAGAAGAACTTGAAGACTACCACAAAGACATGGGTCAATACCGAGCGAGTCAGCGACGGATTCCAATTCCATAAGCAACTGACCCGCTTCGTATTGAACCATGTCTTTAAGGTAGTGAACCATTATAAAGAAAATATTGGCAGCAACTGCCACAGAGACATGGGTCAATACCGAGCGAGTAGTACCAAAATTTAATTTCATTAGCCACTGTCTCGCTTGGTATCGACCCATGTCTCAGTAGAGACCCATTTAATGAGCATAAGAATTAACGAGCATGAGAATTACCACAAAGCAACATTGACGACCTCATTTGTTGCGAGCGAGTCCGTGAAATTACGCATGCACATGAAGTCTACATTATGGAGGTTGGTAATGCAGGCCTCCTCTGACCTTGCAGGCAGTTGTATGTATGCATGCAGAGGTGCTGAGCTCAACAAAATTCTCAACTCCTCTTCATTCTCCTCGTTGATTTGCTCTAAAATAATTGACTCATCCGATACGTTGGATGGCCCTTCTGATGCAAATCCTTGCCCTTCTCTTTCTTGAGCTGGCTCCCTGGTTGCCTCAGGCTCCTCCCTAATAGCCTCCCTAACAGCCTTACGCTCTGGATCATTTTCCTTCAATATTGGTTGCTCCATAGATGCATCAGGCTCCACCCTGACCTGATCTTGTCCCTCTTCATCCACGATGGGCTCCGAATCCTTCATGACTTGCTCATTTTGGTGCCTAGCTTGCTCCTCGATCACTGTCTCTCTTTCTTCCAGGAATGCCTCGGGGTCCACTCTGGCTTGCTCTTGGCCCTCTGCGCCTATCTCAGCCTGCCCATCTGTGTCATTTCTCTCGACCCGTGATCGGGTCCTTCTGCTGTTTGTTTCAGCCCTAGATGGCTCTGTGTGTCGTGCACGAGGATGGAGAGGGGGGATGTTGAGAATATCCATGGTTCTACTATCCCGGATAGGCACTGACTGAAGCAGCCCATCGTAGCGAAAACGAAGCCTACGAAGAGTATCAAAATCCCGCGGCATGATAGTGACCCGGTGTGCATGGGCAGCCAGGGTATATCCATCGCTGAAGAATTCCACGAGGTAGTCTTCAACAATTTCTTGAAGGCAGAGGAGTGCACTGCTGGCGCATCGCATGCCGACTCTCCACTGCTCGCAAATCTCCCGCACTACTCGCTAGAAAGGGAGACATGGAATAGCAGGTTGAACGTGTCGTTCTATCCTGCGCAGCTCTTGCAGTACACCTCTATGTGCCTCATATCGTCCTCTTCTTGCTTGAGCATTCAAAGATTCACCTGCTGCCCTCCTAGTGCAGGCCTTTACACGAGGCATCTCTACAAATACAATAACACCAAAAGACAATTCATTTGTCAGCACTAGGGACTTCAGATTTAAGGAAAGGTCAGTACCAAGCAAGAAGATGGATAGGAAAGAGTTGCCTTGCCTTATTTGCTCGGTATTGACCTCAGAAAATAGTAAAGGTAGACATGACTTATATTTTCTGAGGTCACTACCGAGCAAATAGGTGCATAGGAAAGAGTTTGTCTTGCCTTATTCGCTCAGTAGTGACTTCAAAAATAGTAATAGAAGATATCACTACCAAGCGAATAGGTTTGCAACCCCTGCAAAAAAATACCTTCGCTGAGTGGTGACCTCAGAAAAGTGTACAAGCAAGCGAACAGGTTTGCATCCGCTGATACAAAATAGCAATGTGAAGGAGATCTTAAATCGATGCGGTTCTAATTGTCATGTCATTCCCTCCGATCACCTTCCCTAATATCGGGGGGATGATACCATTGATTCTCTCTCCCACGTCCACCTCTCATGAAACCTCATGGCAGTACCACCCCTCACAGACCACTCACTCATAAGCCAGAGCCCAGGCTCTGCTTTTTAGGCATGTCTGAATTTAAGAAGTAGTTGTTTCAGAACCTCCCTCAGGGTTTCACAGAACAACTAAAAGAAGCTTAGGATAGTGGCGATGCCTTTCCAAGGTATACTCCCGCAGCGCTAGCAACACCGCATCCGGGCCCTCCTCATGAGGTCCCCCCTTGGCCCTCCCCCGATGTTACCTTTAATGTTCTCGACCGACACAGCTCGGGAGTGGCTGTTGTCAACACGGGAGTCAATTATCGAGGTAAGTTGCTGGTAATTCTTTGCTTTCTGCTCCCAATTTCCAAGCTCCTAGTTTGAAGAGTTTACTTGCTAAATGCTCTGTGCAGGATGCTAGCCTGAAGCTGCAGCAAATGCTGATCGTCAGGCAGAAAATCTCAATCTTTAGAAACTCTCTGGAAGAAAGAAGGCCTGAAGACATGCAGCGATTAATGATTCCATACAGCTCTATGGAGGCAATCATTAATTAGCTTCACGAAATGAAGGATGAAGTGCTTGAGCTAGCTAGTAAATATGAGGAAGCCATTAACTTTGCAAACATGCTTTGCGAAGAGATAGCCTGGCTGTGAACCCTAAACACTAAACCCCTAAACCCTAAACCCCCCGGAAATTAATAGGCCACTCTTTGTAAAGTTTGAAGTGTTTTCTAACTCAAACCCGGTGTTCAGTTGTAATTTTGTTTCTTTCTTATAAAATCAAAAGGCGTATTTGGCAAAAGAAAACCTAAATCCACAACAAGCAGGGGTTACCTTCCCCTTATTTGCTCAGTGTTGACCTTTGTACTAGCAGACATCACTTAACTTTTCTTTTGGTTAGTACGAAGCGAATAGGGCCCTTCGGACTAGGTGATCTTACCTTATTCGCTTGGTACTGACCAACTACACTAAATACTATGCGCACTGGACCAAAATCAAAACACGTATTTGGCAAAAGAAATCCCTAAATCTGCAACAAGCAGGGGTTTCCTTCCCCTTATTTGCTTAGTATTGACCTCTGTACTAGCAGACATCACTTAACTTTTCTTTTGGTCAGTACCAAGCGAATAGGACCCTTCGGACTTGGTGACCTTACCTTATTCGCTTGGTACTGACCTACTACACAAAATTAAAGCGCACTGGACCGAAATCAAAAGGCGTAATTGGCAAAAGAAAACCCTAAATCCGCAACAAGCAGGGGTTACCTTCCCCTTATTTTCTTGATATTGACCTCTGTACTAGCAGACATCACTTAACTTTTCTTTTGGTCAATACCAAGCGAATAGTGCCCTTCGAACTAAGTGACCTTACCTTATTCACTTGGTACTGACCAACTACACAAAATACAAGTGCACAGAAGGGTAGTAAGTAGTGAGGCCGAGCTTTTTGAAATGGGGCCTCTAAACCCAAACCAATGGGCCTACCCTCACAAAATGTTCGTAAAGAGGTACGCACACTACTTGGGGCACCACCTTCTTTTGGGAGTGGAGAAGGAAACCAATCAAAATGACACTTGCACTCACCCACTCAAGCAACACACTTTAAAAACCCCCTTACTCTATATACACTTTGGACACTTGAACACCATCAACGATTATGCAACCCAATGCCGTGCATCAAAATGAAATATGCAATTTGTGGAATAGCATTCACCTTCTCCCCATAAGAATACCCATAATACATCCAAACTCTTCCTCTCTCAAGCACTCATCAAAAAAATCATGCTCACAAGACTTGCCTCTCAAACACACAAGAGAATCACTTACATCAAACTAACACACTTTGCATAGAGAGCTCATCTCCATCTATGCAATGCCATGACACAAATAAAATCACCATGAGAGGTAGCCACATGCATATGTAATGAAGCAAAAGAGAGTTGGAGTGAGAAATTTCTTTAGACCAATTGAATAAGTGTGGAGAAACAAACCAATGGTAAATTGAGAATAGAACACTTACTTGATTTCTCGCACACCTTTTAAGGGGAGAACCGACGCTTGCTAACCATCACGAATTTGCGACACTTGAAAGTTTTGAAGATGATTTCATGATCATTAACATAACCATGAGAGAGATCATGATGTATTTACAAGTTATTGAGGTGCTACAAATGATTTATTGGGTTGATGGAGTAAGAGATTGTAGAATGGAAAGAGTGGAGAATAGAGTTGCACTTCCTCCAAAGAGGAAGGTTAGGAGGGAGGATGTGAAAGAGGGAGAGTTGGGGTTTTCTCTACTATTGATCAAGAAACAACATGAAGTTGAAAATATAGGTGTGGGTGTGTCCTTGAGTCTCTCCAAGGGGGGCTATTTATAGTTGTGTAGGAGTGGGATTATGCTACACTTAATTAGAGTAAGTGATTAGACCTAATTAAGTGTCCTTTGACCACTCATTGAATATTGGACATAAAAGGGACTATTTATTCACCAAAAATATCATTTTAGACCGTGAAGGCTCCATAGGGGTGCATAATGTAGGTGGGCCCCACCATGAGGCCCTACGGGTGGCTCCTGCAGGGTATCTCAACTTGTCTGTCTTGGCATTTAGAAAGCATCTTTAGGTTGGTCCCATCACATGCAAGTGACCTTGAACACTCATTGCTCTTCTAGAAGATGAGAAGGGGAAAAATAAGATCTCACTCTCTTGATTTACTTGATTTACAGTTCCCTTTTGCTGCGAATCTGACAGATTTACACTATTTTGACCATAACTTTTTACCTGTAGCTCGAAATGACATGCTTCAAAAGGAAAAATTGACCTTCTCAACATGTTTGATATGAATTTGGACTATTCTTCATTCCCATGCACCAAGGAATTCGGTTTGGAAGGTCCACACTAGGCTAGGGAACCTTTTGCTTCAAAGTCTTCTTGTATGGGCCCTTTGCTTGTATGCATCCAAGGGGAATCATGCTTTTTCAAAAGGCTATGATGCTTAAACAAATAGAGAAGGGCCCAATATTATTTGCTTGTGAAAAGAATATACAATTGGAGTCTTTTTGAAAGAAGAGAAACTATATGTATATTCTTAAGAGATATTGGGCCACCTATGTAGGGGGCATAGAAGACTTGTAGAGAGGGACCATAATCTTCGGTAAAGACAAGTGGAGAGTTGATTTCCATGGGAATTTATCTATAAGGGGTGAAAGATGGATATATTATTTTTCTACTACTAATTCACAAGAGGTAAGAAAGTTTGGGGGTATATAGTTGGTTATTGTATGCTTACTTTTATTTACAAAGCAAAAAGAAAAGGATGGTAATATAAATATATGACTAAGGTGACATTCTTGGGAAGAGTACAATGTATGTGTCGCCACAAAGGTTAAACGAAGAGAGGAAATTTACTCTAGATAACTTAATAGCGTAGAAAAATATATACACATATGAGGAAGAGGACATTGAGTAGGCTGAGAAATGTTGCAAAAAGATGGTTACCATTTTATGCCACTCATATTAGCCCTCCCCCAAGCCTAAAGATATTCATATCTTTAGGAGGACGGTGTTGCTTTTTTTTTTTTTCCTTCTTTTTTTCTCTTTTTTGTCATTTTTCCTTTTCTTTTCTTTTCTTTTTTTCAATAGGAGGAGTATCATGCACTCTTTTACTCCATTAGACCTGCTTTTCATTACCTCAATCCCATAAATCGGAGATGGGAGGGTTGCCTTGGGTATGTTCAGATTCCAAGACTGGTTCTTCTTTGCACATCAAAGCTTTAAAAATAGGTGGAGCATTTGCCAAGCCGAAGGGAGCCATGCCAATTTGGAGTTTAGATGATGTAGGCAGATGACTGCCTATCAACGGATTGATACGTTGAAAGTAGGGCTTTAATCTCCATCCATTGACTCTGGTCTTGTGGAGTTTTCCTGATAAATCTGCTAATCTGTAACTACCATTCCCAAACTTTGTTTTTATCATGAAAGGTCCCTCCCATCTTTGCAAAAACTTTTTGTCAAGTTGAGTATCAAGTCGGTTATCATAGCGAAGAACCAACATACCTTCCTTCAATCCTTTCCCCTTGAGCTTCTTGTTGATTTTATCCCTTTGGCTTGTCGCTTTGGTGATGTAGTGATCAATGGACCCTTCTCTATCTAGCTCAAGTCGTTGGAGATCTAAGATCCTTTCATGTAAAACCTCCTTTGGTTTTTTTGCCACTCTTGCAAGAACGCGCAAGCTTGAGAGCTCTACCTCAATGGGTAGAAGTGCTTCATGTCCATAAACTAGATGAAAAGGGGTGAATTGGGTAGATACCTTGAAAGATGTCCTATACGCCCAAAGAGCAGCCGTCAAATGGCGATCCCAATCATTAGGCCGGTCCACAACCTGTTTAGAAATGATCTTACATATCATTCCATTCACTTTTTCCACCAATCCATTGCATTGAGGATAGTAGGGTGTGGAATGCAGGTGTTTCACTTTTAACCTCCTCAAGAGATCATTCAGAAGGTCAGCCCTAAAACCCGGGCCTCGATCTGATAAGATTTCTAGGGGTGTTCCAAACCTACTACAAATATGATCAAAAATAAACTTTGATACCTCTTCAGCTGTGATTCGGGTTGTGCTTGTTGCTTCCGCCCATCGTGTCATGTAGTCAACACCCATGATGATGAAAACCTTCCCTATAGAAGTACGAGGTAGGGGACCTATTGCATCCACACCCCACTTTTCAAAAGGGCCATAAGATATTATTGGGACTCGAGGCTCATATGTTAGTCATCTATCCCCAACAATTTGGCATGGCTTACATGCTTTACACCAATATTGGACATCACGATGTAAGCTCGGCCAAATAAACCCTGCTTGTAAAATCTTCCTACTTGTAATATCTTGAGAAAAGTGACCACCACAGACATCATCATGACATGAAAGAAGAATTTTCTCTATCTCTTGCACACCTGGTACTCTCCTCAAGACCAAATCTTTCCCTTTGTGATATAAATCATCCCCGATCAACTGGTAAGGTGTGGCCTTCTTAACTAGTCTATGTCTTTGCACCTTGTCTAAGTGTTTGGGACACTCACTTGCTTGTAGAAAGAAGATAATGTCTTTTAGCTCCTCTTGACCTTGATATTTGGGTTCATATAGTTTCACACCTCCTACCGCCATTTGAAGCTTTTCATTTGCGAGTAAGTCTGCTTCCTTGTTATGAGTTCTCACAATGTGTTGTACCTGTGTTGCTTTAAAACCCTTCATCAAAGCTCTTACACTACTAAGCCACTCAAACAATGTACGATTCTTGCACCTCCAAGTCCCTTGGATTTGCCTGACCACTAGCAAAGAATCACCTTTTATAATAAGTCTTTGTATGCCTAATTCTTTGCATTCTTCTAACCCAAGGGTTAGAGCAGCATACTCAGCCTCATTGTTAGAGTGAACATTGGGTAGAGTGATACCTTTTCTAACCATTACCTCCTTTTGTGGGTTTAAAATGAGGATCCCCCCTGCTGCTTTGTCTTGTTGGCGTTGATAGGCTCCGTCAAAGCATAAAGTATGGGCATTATCAATCTCCGTCACTTTGAACTGTTTTGAGCCTTCCTCTCTTTGTGGTCGTGATCCTTCCCTTTCTCTCACTTTGTAGGTGAGAATGTCTGCAAGTCCTGCTCTTGTGCTATCTTCTACAAGGAAAGTGTATTCAAATTCTTGGAGTTCAAGCACCCACTTTGCTATTCTAGATGAGAGGCTCATGTGTTGTACTACATATGGTAGATTGTGCTCTAAGGTGAGAAAAACAAATGGCACAGGGAGAATATACGATCGAAACTTCCTTACCGCAAACAAGATTGCAAAGACCACTTTCTCCATTTCAGTGTATCCCTTCTCGGCTGGAGCCATCACCTTGCTTGCAAAATAGATCGGCCTCATGTATGATGTTTTAGGATCTTTTTGCATCAAAACAACACCAATTGCTTCGAAACCTACACTTGGAGTGACATAGTAAGTCTCCTTTGGATCTGGTGGCATTAGGATTGGGAGAGAGCTAAGAATGCCCTTCACTTCCTCAAAACATTTTGCATGTTCCCTCCCCCATTCAAATGTAGATTGGCTTGCCAACCTATGCAAAGGGGCGATGGCTTCTGCTAGGAGATGGATGAAGCGAGACATGTACCTCACTTTGTGGTTGAAGGTCATTAGCTCCTTTGTTGTTGTTGGTGGAGATAATGACAAAAGGGCCTCTACTTTAGAGGGATCCACTTGAATTCCTTGTGAAGAAACCACATGACCTAGCAAAACCACCTGAGATTCATCGATATGACACTTCTCTGGGTTGAGTTGTCCCCCAAATTGATGGAGCCTCTTAAGCCCCTCTTCAACCTTTTGGCAATGAAGTGATCTACAACTATAAATACAGAAATCATCCATAAAGACTCTTATAGATTTTCCAAAGAATGGCTGAAATACAAATATTGTGAATCTCATGAAGGTGCTAGGAGCATTGGTGAGCCCAAAAGGCATTACTCTGAATGCAAAACATCCCCAAGGTGTGATGAAGGTGGTTTTTGGTTGGTCCTCTTCTGCTATTCTAATTTGAAAATATCCTGAATACCCATCACACACAGTGTAGCATTCATGACCTGCTACTTCATTCAAAATTTCATCTTGGAAAGGGAGAGGGAAGTGGTCCCTCTTTGTCGCAGCGTTGAGGGGTTTGCAATCCACGCAGACCCTCCACTTACCATTCTTCTTGGGCGTGACTACAATAGGTGATACCCATTCGGAGTTGGATACTGGATAGATGAAGCTAGCCTTCAAGAGTCGATTCACTTCCTGTAGGAGATCCTTTTGTTGCACAGATCCTAGTTGCCTTAACTTTTGAGCCACGGGTTTGGTCCCTGGTTTCAATTCAATTCGATGCTCTATTACATCTACACCTCTTATTTGTGAGTAGTCAGTGATAAACAAATTGGGATACCTCCTTAACATATTGATGTAGGACCTCTTCTCCTCACAAGTAAGATCTTTTGCAAGCATCTTCTCAAATCCTTCTTCAAGGTGGTGGCATCTTTCATCCCCTCGTGTGTGATTGTCTGTTGGCTTTTCTTCTACTGGAACATCTTGAGTGTTGGCGTTGAATACAACTCCCATTACCTCCAAAGAAGACTCCTCTTCACTGGTTGATGCTTCCTCATCACTTGAGTAGGGACTCTCCTCCTCGCTCTCTTCATCTGCCGTGGTTTCATAGTTGATATCTAGTTGCTTTCCTTCTCGCCAATCATACACCACCGGTTGACCCTTCTTAAGAATCAAACGACCACTTCCCCATTTTTGATCTGCATTCACAGCAATGAGCCAAGGCCTCCCTAGGATGATGGGATAGCCCTCCCCCTTAGCTGGCATAACATATATATCCACTCGTGCATCTATGTTACATACAGAGACTTTTACATTTTCAATGATCCCCGAACACTTCACACTTGAGTTGTTGGCTAGCCTAGCTTGACAATTAGAGGACTTTGTAATTTCAAGCCCTAACTTGTTCATTGATTTTTTCGTGATCACACACATTTGAGCTCCACCATCAACATATACATTAGACACCTTTTTACCCCTTATGTAAGCATCCACAATGGGTTCCACATCTTTTTGTAGCTTTGAGGCCACAACCTTAATGGAAAGATTTGCTTTCTTTTTGGAATTCTTGTACTTACCAACTTTGGCCATTGCCTTCTTACTTTGGCTGATAGGTGTAGAAGTTGAGGCCATGAAATGTTTGGCTTTTGGGTTTGTAAATCCTCCAAGATGTTGTAGGGCTCTAGCTCCTTTCCCAATGGGAAGTCGTTGATACCAATTTCCCTTCGCCTTGATCTTTTCTTGCTGCTACTTTCAGCTTCTTCCATCTTTGACTTCTTCTTCTTGTCCCTTCTGGCTGAATTTGTTCCTTCACTTCTCATGTCTTCATCCTTATCATGTGCTCTTGTGCGTTTTTCTGCCGGCATAACATCAAAGTTTAGAGTATGCTCATCTATTACCTCTTCTAGCTTGATGATGTTGACTCCTCTTTCTTCCTCCTCATGTGGGACGGGAGGTATATTTGCTGGTGGTGGTGGTCGACGAAGGATTTGTGGGCCTTGAGCTTGTTCTTGCTGCACAGTGAGAGGAGGCGGTCTGGGGGGATATATGTCTCCCGGAAGTCGCCTTGGATGTGGACAATTGTACATGCCATGGCCCATTTCATTGCAATTCCAACATCGCAACTCTTGAGCTTGTCTTCGTTGATTGCGATTCCCTTCTCTTGGTTGTCGTTGTTGAGGTAGGCCTTGTACTAGATTCAGAGTGAGGTTCTCAAGCTGTTGAGTTAGCCTTTGTAAAACCTCTTGTTGAGAGTTATCTCCTATTTGTGAAGATTGTGCAAGAGGGGCCCTAATTGGTGCTTCCATGGTTTGTGAAGAATCCCTCTCACTCACTTCATTCAAACCCCTTGCTCTATGTGCTTGGAAGTGTAGTTTTCTAAACTTGATGATGGCTACCTCACGTGCTTCTTCGAAGGTGGATGGATATTTTAGCTCTACTTTAGCCTTTAAAAGTGGATACAAGCCAACCATGAATCTCTCTTTTTTTAGAAAGTTAGGTGCACCACCATGAATTTCTAATGTAGCCTCCCACCTACCCCATAGATTGACAAAGGTTGCTTCATAAGAGGGATAGTCTTCAAGTGATACCTGCTTATGTCCAATAAGACATTTCCATAGTCCTTCAGAAGTATCACCTTGCCCGAACGTGGAGAGGAAGCTTGCTCGCAGTCTCTCCCAATTGGACTTGATTTGGGGTTGCAAGGTCTCATACCATGCTTTAGCTTCTGCTTTTAGAACCAGCGGGAAGGCTCGTAGCTTTACTTCCTCTTCGTCTCTCCCGGATATGAGATGTGCCATCTCCAAGTTGTCAAGAAACTCTTGCGCATCTTCCCCACTTCTTGCATAGAACGTGGGAAAAGAACTTGACATTTTGTTTAGACTTTTTGAAATCTCTTTTTTTAAAAGAAACTTTTCTCTTACAGGCCGCACAAGATTATTGACACTATAAATCTGATTACATTAAAATGAAGATGTACACATCCATTGTTAATTCGTACTTTATCATAGGTAGAATAAATGGATTAATTGAAGCATTGATTTCATTGAGGTGAGTGGATCCAAATATCCTCCTTATGATAGATTGAAACCTAAACTTAGTTGCAATGATTATATGAATGGATTGCCGAGCAATAGGCCTAAAAGGTTCATTGTTTTGATCGTGATTCATGTGCTACTCCTCGTTGTTGGTTTGAAGACCTCGTTCCTTCATATGGCCATTGAGCACCCCTTCACCACTCCTTGTTCCTGCCTTTAAAACAAAATGAAAACGTGAACATCAAAAGAAGTTTCATAATTGATGATTGACAGTATAATTGGATTGGGTGATGCCAGTATTTCTCTAAGTCTTTCTGCACAAAACATAAAAACAATGCGTTGCTGGAAAAAGACTTTTCTATCTATGTGAACATTTACTCTCATGTGTTGTGAAAAATGAAATGGATAGATGGGAACTCCATTGTTCATCACTAAAAAATTTGAAGGTAACTTGGAAATATGTTCCTCCGTGGGGGCACCACTTTATGAGGGCGAGCTTTTTGAAATGGGGCCTCTAAACCCAAACCAATGGGCCTACCCTCACAAAATGTTCGTAAAGAGGTACGCACACTACTTGGGGCACCACCTTCTTTTAGGAGTGGAGAAGGAAACCAATCAAAATGACACTTGCACTCACCCACTCAAGCAACACACTTTAAAAACCCCCTTACTCTATATACACTTTGGACACTTGAACACCATCAACGATTATGCAACCCAATGCCGTGCATCAAAATGAAATATACAATTTGTGGAATAGCATTCACCTTCTCCCCATAAGAATACCCATAATACATCCAAACTCTTCCTCTCTCAAGCACTCATCAAAAAAATCATGCTCACAAGACTTGCCTCTCAAACACACAAGAGAATCACTTACATCAAACTAACACACTTTGCATAGAGAGCTCATCTCCATCTATGCAATGCCATGACACAAATAAAATCACCATGAGAGGTAGCCACATGCATATGTAATGAAGCAAAAGAGAGTTGGAGTGAGAAATTTCTTTAGACCAATTGAATAAGTGTGGAGAAACAAACCAATGGTAAATTGAGAATAGAACACTTACTTGATTTCTCGCACACCTTTTAAGGGGAGAACCGACGCTTGCTAACCATCACGAATTTGCGACACTTGAAAGTTTTGAAGATGATTTCATGATCATTAACATAACCATGAGAGAGATCATGATGTATTTACAAGTTATTGAGGTGCTACAAATGATTTATTGGGTTGATGGAGTAAGAGATTGTAGAATGGAAAGAGTGGAGAATAGAGTTGCACTTCCTCCAAAGAGGAAGGTTAGGAGGGAGGATGTGAAAGAGGGAGAGTTGGGGTTTTCTCTACTATTGATCAAGAAACAACATGAAGTTGAAAATATAGGTGTGGGTGTGTCCTTGAGTCTCTCCAAGGGGGGCTATTTATAGTTGTGTAGGAGTGGGATTATGCTACACTTAATTAGAGTAAGTGATTAGACCTAATTAAGTGTCCTTTGACCACTCATTGAATATTGGACATAAAAGGGACTATTTATTCACCAAAAATATCATTTTAGACCGTGAAGGCTCCATAGGGGTGCATAATGTAGGTGGGCCCCACCATGAGGCCCTACGGGTGGCTTCTGTGGGGTATCTCAACTTGTCTGTCTTGGCATTTAGAAAGCATCTTTAGGTTGGTCCCATCACATGCAAGTGACCTTGAACACTCATTGCTCTTCTAGAAGATGAGAAGGGGAAAAATAAGATCTCACTCTCTTGATTTACTTGATTTACAGTTCCCTTTTGCTGCGAATCTGACAGATTTACACTATTTTGACCATAACTTTTTACCTGTAGCTCGGAATGACATGCTTCAAAAGGCAAAATTAACCTTCTCAACATGTTTGATATGAATTTGGACTATTCTTCACGCCCATGTACCAAGGAATTCGGTTTGGAAGGTCCACACTAGGATAGGGAACCTTTTGCTTCAAAGTCTTCTTGTATGGGCCCTTTGCTTGTATGCATCCAAGGGGAATCATGCTTTTTCAAAAGGCTATGATGCTTAAACAAATAGAGGAGGGCCCAATATTATTTGCTTGTGAAAAGAATATACAATTGGAGTCTTTTTGAAAGGAGAGAAACTATATGTATATTCTTAAGAGATATTGGGCCACCTATGTAGGGGGCATAGAAGACTTGTAGAGAGGGACCATAATCTTTGGTAAAGACAAGTGGAGAGTTGATTTCCATGGGAATTTATCTATAAGGGGTGGAAGATGGATATATTATTTTTCTACTACTAATTCACAAGAGGTAAGAAAGTTTGGGGGTATATAGTTGGTTATTGTATGCTTACTTTTATTTACAAAGCAAAAAGAAAAGGGTGGTAATATAAATATATGACTAAGGTGACATTCTTGGGAAGAGTACAATGTATGTGTCGCCACAAAGGTTAAACGAAGAGAGGAAATTTACTCTAGATAACTTAATAGCGTAGAAAAATATATACACATATGAGGAAGAGGACATTGAGTAGGCTGAGAAATGTTGCAAAAAGATGGTTACCATTTTATGCCACTCAGTAGCATACCTCTTCATTGTGTGTAGAGTTCCGTGTCGCTAAAGCACTGCAGAACAAGAGTAAGAGAAGGAGGATGCACGAGAATGAGAGGTGATGGAGTTTGCTTACCATGTAGCGTCGATGGGGGTAGAGTTAATAAGAATGATGCATAGTAGAGGACGCGAAAAGAGGCAGAATAGTTGAAACTTGAGATGTTTGGCGGGGGTAATGCCTCAACTTAGAATGCTTACCTCGGGGAGGGTGACAACTTCACTTATGCACAAGATTGTAGTTGGTAAATCGTACTATATGGGAATCTGAGACCATTTAATACTGGTTGTCCTTGAGAGCGCAGCCCACGTGCCTTTTTGAGTGACCGTTACGGTCAGACAGACGCAGATCGCCCTTGCATTCGCCATCTCCATCTCTATCTCGCACCTTCTGCCTAGCCAACTCTCGTGTCTTTGCCTTTTGTGTGACCTTCCCCTTGAATAGCTCTCGTGATCTTGCGTTTAGAGTCAGACGCCCATCTCCCTTGCATTCGACATCGCCTTTGCGTTTTCTGTGCCCTTTCCCTTGGCCAGCTCTCGTGATCCTGCGTTTAGAGTCAGACGCCGATCGCCCTTGCATTCGCCATCGCCTTTGCATTTTTTGCGCTCTTCCCCTTGCCCAGCTCTCGTGATCCTGCGTTGAGTGACCTCCACTGGGTCGAGTCCTTTGCTGCCGCGTCGCCATCGCCATCGCCCCCCTACTGGTTCTTGTTTTCGATGGCTTGTGACATCACCATCCAACTCGGCGCCATTGGATATTGCAGAGACAGGTTCTTTCTCCTTGCCTCTCCCCTTCCCGTGTGTTGTTAACTGTGTGCGCACCGAAGCCACTGCATTAGGGTAAAAATGCATGCATGGTTGGAATAATTACTCATTATGTGATCGTATCGCATTCATGGTTGGAATAATTACTCCTTATGTGGTGACCGTATCGCATTCATGGTTGGAATAATTACTCCTTATGTGACCGTGCCTGAGTTTGGGCATAGTGAGTGAGTAGGCCTATAAATCTATCACTGGTAACATAATATGCTCTATTCTTATCCACCTGTTCCGAATGCCACAAGACAGAACCAAGAAAATATGTCCCTTTGGAGATTCTTGGGGGCCCTACTCGCTTGGTACTGACTCAACTAACCTCACCACTTATGACATTAGCGCACGGGACATAAATCGAATAGAGTTGTTTGGAAATTCTTGGGGGCCCTACTCCCTTGGTTCTGACTCAACTAGCGTCAACTCTTATGAATTTAGCACACGGGACAGAACCAAGCAAAGAGGGTCCTTCGGAAATTATTGGGGACCCTACTCGCTTGGTTCTGACTCAACTAACGTCACCTCTTATGACATGAGCGTACAGGGACGAACCAAGCAAAATAGGACATTAAGGGGTACTCAAGGCCCAACATTCTCTTTGTTATGACACCAAATAGTTTTGGCTTGCTTTTTATTTTAGTCATGGGGATCATAGTCCTGGAGATAGATGTGAGCGAGGATACATATGAATAAAAACTATTCACATTCTTATATAACACCCGTGCTCATCACCGTGCACCAGAACTATTAGGAATGTTCAATGCAGAGTTTTCTATACAGAGGATTATAGATTGATCCTTTGAGTACCTACAAAACCATCTACAACAGTATGAGGCAGTCACTTGTGACAATTCCATGACAGTTGATGGCATGAGATATGTGCACCCTACCGACCTTGACCCTGACAAGAGTGCTTCAAGGAGACTGAATCGTTGTCTTGAAAAGTGTCCCTCCGATGCACTGCTTGTACGAGACAAGTGTATGAAGCACTTAAAAAAATGTCGATTATTGGAATTCTACCATGGGTTTGTCTGTTACTTATACTTCGCAGTCAACAACTTTCGGTAGTTGTCCATTGGCACTGGAGGAAGAGGTAGAGGATGTGGAGGTGCAATTCAATCCAGAAGAAGAGCGGGAAGAGGTACTAAAGGAAAAATTTGATGCGGACTTAACTCTTGTTTCTCTTGCGGATGCAGCAATAGGGTGCAGGCAAGAAAGCCCAAGTATGGAAGCGACTTTGCCTCTCAATTGTGCCCCCAGCTTTGCTATGGCGGGCGACACCCACTGTGTTCTGCTCACAGATATCATGCATGAGCTCAATATACGGGAGGACTACTGCCTAGCGGCAATTGCAAATTTTTGTGAGGCAGACATGGGGTTTGTGGACGATGATGGAGTGGACCAATATCTTATTGCTGACACAGTTGTCCGCGACTCACAGTTCACTTCAGGGTCGCAACAACTGATTAAAGATACGTTCAATGAGGCGAAGTCCGGAGAGGCCAATTTGCCAATAGATGAGCAGCTTGAATTGACAACAAAACAACTCGGCTTGGAAAACATGGGTAGACACGTGGCACCCGAAGATCATGTAATGAATAGTCAGTCTATTCACTTGTGGGGGAGGTCGATGTTGGAAATGGATGAGAATCAGATGGTAATTTTTGTCGATCATTCATATGGTATTAGAGATGACCGAGTGATAAAATATCATGAACATTTTTTTTTGCTGCCAGGTGCTAGTGTATGACGATAGTGTCCTTAGAAGAGCGGGAGGCTCACGCCAAGGGCTTGTCACTGGAGTCCAAGGTAAGGATGCGGCGTTGTCTCACTACATCGGGCATTTCAACCACAAAAAGGTTTGTAGAAACAATTCAAGTACTTGACAATTGTACTCATCTCACTTACGGCCCATAAATTCATTGCAATTATTATGTATATCATAATATACCACAAGTAATTTTCCGATGACAATGCAAAGTTCCCTCTGTTTGCAATGAAAGCTATTACAAGATTGTGTGGTGGGAACCCCCTCCCACTAAACGCAAAAAGAGTAATAGTGATTGAAAAACAGTTTGCTCTACGTGTATTTGGCATTGGGTATGGGTGCCAGGCACTTAGAGACCCCTATTTCATGTCCTACACAGCTCAGGATCTGGCTGCAGGGGTTGAAGACCCGGAAAGCTTAGATCCATACAATAAGCGGCTATTTGTGAGGAAAAGAAGACGCATGATGCCCGTAGGGATGCTGCCATCAACAGAGGAATGAGCTCGTCTGCAGAGCTTGCACATCAAAGAGGTACAAAGTGAGGAGGAATGAGGTGCATCGAAGAGGATAAAAACGACGGGCTCAGGTCCATCTTCTCCCGCTCCTGACTTGTGACCGGCGCCACCTCGCATGGCGCTCCGTCGCATTTGAAGCTCCCCAAGCCATTTTTTTCTTCTCTTTGCGGATGTGTTGTAAAGACCGTGTAATTTCTGAACTCTTAAGAAGTTCCTTATGCCTTGCTCTATGAATTAGTCGTCTATAAGTCCATTGGTGTAACTCTAATAGGCTATTGGAATTTTCTTTTTCTCCCCCATGTCAAGTGTGCTTAAAATAAACTGTTCTTGCCATGTAGTGGGTTTTTTCATGCCTTGTGTGGACCATATTGATAGTGAGCCGTATGTCTTGGAAAAATATGGACCATTGTTGAACAGTATGTGATGCATTGAAATAGAACAAAATGGTCAGTTGAGTACAATTTAAAATTTTGTTTTGTATACATAGAATTCTAACCTACCATGTAATGTGTGATATGTTGCCCACCCCACCCTGTAAGGTAAGCCTTTTTCCAATCCAGCAAGGCTGCTTGAAATGATGTGAGCTTACTTTGGTCCCAAGAATGTTGCTCAAGGTAGTGAAAAATTTTATCTAGTGATTTCCACACGTTCGCCTTGTGATTCTGGATTGCCTCACCACCAGCATTGTCTTTAACCACTTTATGTAGCTGTTTCCATTTGTTGAACAATATTCGCGTGTCTTCTCTATCTAAATCTTTGAGGCTAAACCCAAGAAACCTTCTTGCCTTCACTCCACCTATCGATGCTTTCTTCGGTACCTTGTATCGACTTTGAGACATCTTAGGGTCCTCTTCGATTTTGACATTGCCTCCATGCAAACCAATGTCTGGGAGCAGTCCCTCTAATGCTTTGATCACTCTTTTCGACTCACTCTCTGGCTTTAATGTCCATGCAAAACATATGTACAAATGAATCACCTTTTCAATTATTCGACAGAGTGCATGAAGTGTACAGACATGAACTCGACTCAGAGGAATATCAAGCACTGGTTTAAAAGTTTTATCTTGAAGATGTTTGTTGGGAGCTCTAATCCATTGCACACTCTCAAGTGATTGTGCATCAGCCATGCAATATAAGCATGGATTTTCCACAGCTGCTCCGTGTGTTATCTTGTACATACACTTAAGAGTCTTGTAGTCACGTGCCGTGTGCCATTCCACTATGTAGCCGCCAAATCCTGCCACTGAAAGAAGGGCTCCGTTTCTTTGTTCTCACTGATGATAGAAGGAATTTGGGTTTGACTAAAAACCCAATCGAGGATTTCAAAATTTTCCTTATCAACCTGTAGTGAAAAATGAAAACACAAAATCAACAACCAAATAATCAATATTTTTGTTATCAGAGATTGAACGAAGTATACCTAAAATGATCCTAGAGATAGAATGTTGTTTTTTGATTTCACACTGAAGTATCGTGGATCCTCTTTCGTTATTGATGGATCCAGAGCTCTATTCATGAGGGTAATGGTGACTCTCTCCAACTTCTTGTTCTTCAGGAACTCGCACTCGTCGAGCTTCAAAACAAACTTGAGAACCCAACCGCACTCGGTCTCGACTGATGTCAAAGAAGTGAACTGCATACCTTTGCAATGATTCAAGATCAGCGAAGAGGTTGTTGTGCTCATTAAACTGTACCTCTTTGCCGCCCTTGCCTAAGAACGTTGCTTCAATATGGAATGGTTACCCAAGTTTCTCACACACCTCAGCGTTTACGTGCCGGCGAGCAGCCTCTACATGTGATGGGTTTGGCAACAATGATCTTCTCTGTAGTTTATTTTGAGATTTTTTAAGCTAATGCTTTGAAGAGTGCCATGTATCCCATCTGCGAGATGCCACTCTCATCAAGTATTTCTTGCACTTCCATTCGTTCCAGCTGATTCTCGTTCATGAAGGAGGTAAGTAGCCTCCCTTTCAACTTACAATTTTTTTTTTGAGTTATCATCTCTTCAACTACTTCTTTTGGAACTAGACGGCTGTAATGCACTCCGCCATTGAAGCCTGCACCGTTAGAGTTTGGATGCAGTAAAGACCTGCCAAAAAAGCACAATGCCATATCATGTATAGGAAAGTAAGTGTATCCACTTCTTAATGAATCACATTGAAGAAACAAACTTTGAGTTACCTTAAAGCTCGTATTCATTTTTTCTGGCCACCACTACCAACCTTCATGTTCTCAAGGTTGCACAGATCTCGTTTTATTTTCTGACTACCAAGCACGGTGTCTTTCTCTCACAAAATTGTGATCTTCTTCTCAAGGCCTTGGATTGTCTCTTTGTTTGATGAAATCTTTTGAGAGCATGCTTCATTAAGTTTCTTCAGCTGCATGTTCTCCATTGCCAGGAAGTTTCTTTGCCTTTCCGCATTCAATCCTCTCATTTCCAAATGTTCGATGTATCCCAATAGCCCATCCTTGCCATCGCCTGTGAAATGTAAGAGGTTAGTGATATAAGCAAAGGGAGGTGGCGCATTTGTTGTAGGATCCTTTGGATAAATAGACCCATCGGTCCACAAATCCAAATGATGTTCCTTGTTTGTCCTTCTAAGTTCTTTCTGGACCCATTGAGATAAGAAAGACTCCCTCCTAAGTTTTTGCAACGGTGCGTACTCTTGCAATACATCAACATGAAGATGATGTGTGTTCTTTCTTTGGGTAAGTGTTAAATATGAAGGGGCCGAGGATTGTAAGTTCAAATCAGTGTTTTCATCAGGAAAAGATGCGTTCTCCATTCCTAGAGTTGATAGAGAAGAAGACGGAGAAATGTCTCAGGTTTTGGGAGGGAAAGCCATATTCTCAAGTTTAGAGTTGATAGAGTTTGTGTGGCTTATGTTTCTAGAGGTAATGCTTGTAAGTTGGCATTTCAAATCATTAGTCATATGGTTAGTTGGATTCCTGACAAGAGAACGAAGGATAAGAATGATAAAGACGGTGGCTACCTACCAAAGAATGTCATTTTGTCTTTTTGTTGCGCAGAAAAGTATCACATAAAATGCACAAGTTAACTTTTTTATTTTCTCTCTCTAAGCCGACGTGGCACTTCTTAGAGGTCCCAAAAGTGAGTCCAACTTTATCCTAATGGGTAAGCACTTCAAAATGCGTTTTTATGTATGACACATGGAATAAATATCCATAGCTTTGGTCCAGGAGGGAGGATTACTAGATATACATTCGGGGGATGCCCATGGATAATCTCTCTCATATTGTTTTCTAGTTTCTATCTGCATATCGCGTAGAGGAGGAAAACCGGCTGTCGTATTTGTTCTGGTGCATGAACCCCAATCCACAATGCCGGCGTAAACACCTTTCTCACCAAAATGCAGCATCATATTGCGAGAGTGTAGATCATTGTGGAGGTAGTTATGCGTATGTATATACTTTAGAGTTTGGAGGAGAGCATTGATGATTTGCAAAATATTCTCCTGGAATAGCTCTATTGTTCCTGCAATGAGTACGTAATCGCGAATGACAGGCTGGTTTCCATCTACAGTGCATTCTTTGATTCATTGCTCCACATGGCCGCCATTCCAAAATCGTGAAATGAGCATTGGTCGCTCCATGTGGTGCACAATGGCAAGAGGGTAGATAATACCTTGATCGGAAATATCCAAAATTGTTGCTTCATCTTTGACCTGTTGCTCCATGGTGGGCCCATGTAAGTGTACTTTGAACACTTTTGCAGCATACACTTGATCTTTGAAAGAGGTATGTGTGACACCCACACGCATCACATGTGCCCATCTTCCCTCTCCTAGCGGTGGAGCTTGGATATTGAAGACGGTTGTGTCGGGTAAAAGGTGTAAAATAGGTGGTAGCTGAGAGAGGTCTAATGTAGCAACGGATGACACTGCAGGCTCTGTTCTAAGAATGATTTCTGGTTCAATAGCAGCTTCAGAAGGTCTGGCTTCCAATCTTGCACACTTTGCTGCTCTTTCTAACTTTTCCTTGCTCTTGAACTCCATGTAAAGTTGTTGCACAAGATGTATGCGCTCAGCTATGTTTGGCAAGGAAGTAATTGCATGATTTTTCAGTTCTTGAAAGGTTTTCATGACCTGTCCAATGGTTTGTTTGACCATGTTTACTAAAGAACCTAATGTCATGAGGGTTATGTCAAAAATAGCTGGTGCAAACTCTGCCTGGAGCTGCTCAAACACAGACTTGGTCAGAGTCTCTGTAAGCTTATAAAAATGCTCCGGAGTGACAGGGTTTAAACAACACCTAATCTCTGCCTCTGACGTGTAATGAAAGTGTCTCACAATCACTTCGGAGAAGAACTTTTGTTGATTTTTTGCTAGCTTTGTGTCTGCCATATCTATATGACAAAACTATAAATTAAGAATCTTACAAAAAGATTGTACACCATAGTAATAGTTATTATATAATGAGTGTTAACCCTATATATATTAAATGATTATAAAGATTTATTAAACAATATTAAATTATTGCAAATTAAAGAGAATCTTATGATTACAAACCACATTGTGCGAATCGACCATAAAAATTAAATTGGAGAGAGAGAGAGAGAGAGAGAGAGAGAGAGAGACAGGCCAGGAGTGTGAGCACAAGAACTGGACCCTTCTATGTGCAGAAGTGTGAGATCATGAAAGAAATTTATCTAAAGGGTTGGAAAATCGTACATGTGAACAGCTCAGCTAGTGTGAGATATTCTCAGCACAAGTCGTGGATGTTGTCGTAAAATAGCTTGATAGTTTTTATCAATCTAATCCCCGATAAAGTGTGTGGAACTCACAACACAACTATCAGCGGATAAATTAACAATTGCAGATGTAAGTTACCTATCGTATGTGTTTACGTCCAAAACAACACCAAGTCATTTAATGATGAAAAATGATGTTCTTTTGGAATATGAAACACACGAGTAACCAGTATGTCACATTAAGATGAAGAGGGCATGAAAATATGCATCTCTTCACTCTTAATATAACGAGTGGTAACGCTTGTGTTTCTATGTAACACATATGACATAAAAACTTAATCTAAAATTATAAATTTTATAAGCTATTTCTAATGGAGTGTGTGGAAGGCACAACACAACCATCAACAAACAACTCAAAAATATCAAATGTAAATCAATTGTTGTATATATCTACGTTCAGAGTAACACCAAGTCATCTGCTGATGAACAATGATGTTACTACAGAAATAGAAGCACAAAAATAATGAAAGTTGCATTAAGATGAAGAGGGCATAAAGTATGCATCTCTACACTCTTAAAACGACGAACGTTAATCTTTGTGCTTCTATGTAGAATAATCAATAATGATTTACTCTAAGATTGTAAATTTTATAGGCCACTCTGAAGTGAGAGGTGTAGCATCATGCCTACTACACTCCACGAGTCGACCTCTAATCCTAACTCATCTCTATGGTGAGAGATATACTACTACACCATAGGAGTGAGAATCTAAATTTACCCGAAACCTTCCCTAGAGTGAGTTATATAACTACACACCACGGGAAAGGAAACTATATTCTACACACCTCTGGAGTGATCCATATGGCTACGCACCACGAAGTGGCCTACGACCTGCAAGCCAACTTTGTGGTGAGAGTCGAAACTACTGCACCACACAAGTCTGGCACAACACAAAGAAAAAGTTAGTATTTACTAAAAATTTAAAAAATATACTTGAAAATTGTTGTAAACCAAAGAGGCTGTCGCTATCTACTAATCTCTCAAAAGCTCCAAGCTCTCCAAGCTCCAAAAAAGTCCACAATGCTTTTCGATCGAATACAATGACGATTGTATATATATATAGTTTTTCGATCGAGATATTTTCCGATCGAAAAATATCTCGATTGAAAACTGTTTTATATGGATATTCGGTAATTATTCGGAAATACGGCGTATATTGACGTTTTATACGTATAATTTTTGTTATACGAGCGTATAAATGCAACTCAGCTCTCTCTCTCTCTCTCTCCTTTCCCGTGCCAAGCCAACATGCATTAAAATATATATATATATATCTCTCTCTCTCTCACCCACACACCTCACCCCTTCCCTCAGCCTCACTCTTTCTCTCTCCCTAGCCCACTACTCCCTCTCTCGTTTACCCACCCATACAAAAACACCCACCCACGCACACATAATTTGTAACCCAGACACCCCCTCACCCCCTCGCTCAGCCTCACGCTCTCTCTCTCTCCCTCCCTCTCACTCTCTCTCTTGTTCTTTGTAGTCGGTCGAGCCACGGAGCAGGAGTAGCTCTTTCTCTCTCTTGTAACACACACACAAACACTCCCTAGCCCCTCTCCCCCCATCACCCGCTCTTCGTCCTCACTCATGCTCTCTCTCCCTAGTTCTCTGTAGTTGGCCTAGCAACACGTTAAAAATAAATAAATAAAATAATACCCCTTTTATACTCTCGTTTCCACACACACACACATACAAACACACACTCACCTACACACACAAACGCACCCTCATCTCTCGCTCTCTCACTATCTCTCTCTCTCCCTCGTTTCGGTAAATGGAATCACTCTCTCTCTTACCATACACAAACACATACACCCACACATTTACATACGCTCATGAGTGCAAGCACCCATTCACACAAGTACACGCACGCCATACACACACACAAGAAAGAAAAAACAAAGAACCGGACAATCGACACCCAACACAACAACGAAAGGAGAACAAAATCACGCGATGGCGGCACTGAATCAAGAAATGACGGTGAAGGCATGCCTCGATCAGCCCTGAAAATACAAAAACACTACAGTGACACACCAACAAGGCTGCCGTTCACCGACATCTCGCCTACAATGCATCTTCATAATAAACACGAGTAGGGTAATCTATTTTTCGGTTTTCAAACCAAAAGTCTTATATAAAAAGCCAATTGTATATTTCCACCTCGCTCTAGGTTATGATCACAAAGGCCCACTTAGAAGATATCATTTTAAATTTATCCTAAGACAAAGCAATGGTCAACCATTTGGGACCCAACTCCTTGCTTTATCTCTCCTGATTAGGGCCATAGCTTGATCAGATTATCCTACACTAATGCAGCCTCCACCTATAAATGGGCACTGCAAGGTCACTATCCAGGGAGGACTTGGGAGTCACCACTTGAGAAGAAATCTATGCACACACCTTGACTCCAAGGGTCACCACACACAAGAGTATAATCTCCCTGTGTATGGAATTTCCTATAGAGAACGCACTATAGGCTCTCTAGCTTTCACTATCTCTCTATCTCTCTCTATCACCACTGTCACCATCTCCTCACTAAGGTCTCTGTAAATATCACTTTGAGTCAAGTTTCCCTCACATCCGGAGGGGTTTGCACCACCTACGTCTCTCTCTCTCTCTCTCTCTCTCTCTCTCTCTCTCTCTCTCTCTCTCTCTCTCTCTCTCTCTCTCTCTCTCTCTCTCTCTCTCTCTCTCTCTCTCTCTCTCTCTCTCTCTCGCCCTCTCTCTCTCTCTCTCTACAATGTGTAATATTTGTGTTATCATAAATCATCGTTGTCCACGTCCTAGCCGCTCAAAGCTATGTGGTGCCCCTTGTTCATTTCATGTGACGAGATTGGCATGCACGATCTTGGCGTTGAGGCCATCAGGGTCCATTTTGTACTTTGGGCTTGTCATTTGGTGCCCCAACTGAAGAGAGCTTCTCAAAACCCTTCAGTTTACAACACTAAAACCATGAACATTGTTAACCATGGACAAATGGCTACAAGAATTCTCCAATTGGAGAATAGAGGAGAAGGAGATTGAAGATGCACTAACTGCACTCATGAAGTGCTACTGCTAGGTTGTAGCATCATCAACATCTCACATTGCTAGTGCTAATTGCAGATCGAGAGCATCAAGTGGGAGGGCTACAAAATGTTATCTAGCTGTTGCTAACAACCAAAGATTTCTATCAATGAGTGCCGATAGAGAAGGTGAGGAAAGAACGGTTTGTTTTCCTTTTGAAAACCGCACCACTCTCACGTCAGTTAGATTTTTTGTAGCACCAAGTGTTTTCTCTCCAGTGGTTCGAAAAGAGTCGTCAACAACTACGTCAACCGCTTTTTTTAGTTCCTTCTCAAGTTTCCACCGATGTATAAAACTTTATAAATCACTAAGTCATTCCAACAAAAAGGGGTTTGTCATTTCCTGCTCTTTGATTTTCCACCATGGCAAGTGTCTCTTTTCACACATTTAGTGACAAAAAGGAAGAAGACATCACCACCAACTTTCTGGATGACTTTGACATCGCTTGTGTGGTTTTCAACAAGGATGATGATGCCTCACGACTATGAATCTTTCCTCTACTAATGAAAGTAGAGGCCAAGTCTTAGTAAAATGCTTTGCCCCAAGTTGCCAAGAATTCATGGGACGTACTACGTGTTGCCTTCGTGAAGAGGTTTGGTGGAGACACAACCTCATAAAAGTTATGGCAATTGCTGAAAGAGTTAAAGCAGGGAAGTCTGCTAGAGTATGCCACTTACGAATCCAGGTTTGTGGATTTGTGAGAGCGATGGGTTGCCTCAATGGAGGAAGGTGAAGGAGCGCATAATTTCTTGAATAAGTACCATTTCATTATTGGCCTGTGGTCGCCGCTTAAAGAGAAAGTGAAGGGGAGATTTCCTACAACATATGACTTGGCAGTGGAAGTAGCCCTCCTCAAAGACAAGAAGCTGTGCATGCAAGCAAGAGTCAATGAGTCAGAGGAATCAAGCTCAGTCCAGCTAACCCTATTGACTGCAACATCTGCTCAAAGAACGCAACCACAAGAGGCATCAGAAGAGTAGCAAGACTTGTTAAGTCACATCACTACTCAGCTTGAGAATCTATCTGTGCATTTGGTACAACAAGGGCATACAAAAAACTGCAATTAGGATCAAGGGAGAGGACAACAGAGGCAAAACCAAGAGTACTACGGCTATAATTGTGGGGAGGGTGGCCATGGGAACAAGGCCAATAGGTGTGAGATACACGGCCACTGTGGAAGAACGAGAGGAATAAGACTTAGTGCATATCCCTATTTATTATAAAGAGCCAAGTGGAACAATGGCCTGCCAAGCATACTACCCACCAGAAGAGCCGAGAGTGTCGTAACCATGGTGCATGATCGGCAACGTTGGACCACCAACCGTGGCATAGGTTGCAAGAGAAAGTAGATATAGGTCAAACGAGAGAGCATTGTTATTCATATCTAATGGAGGTTTCAATGAACCAAGACCAAACAGAGGGGTGTCCAAGGAGCTCCAAGACAACCACTGGGACCTTGCTATAAATGTGGAGGCGACCATCTTATGAAAGACTATCCTCATTCAAAAATTGTCTGAGTCAATGCATATTCTCCAGATTGCAGCATCATTCACCTGATTGCCGATTGCCCAAAAAATACAAACAAAGCAATGAAATCAACCATAAACATGTTGGAGTCTATCCCTTTGAGCAATGCTTCTGAGAATGAAACAGTAATACCTATGCAAGTCGTCACGCAAGCTCAAAAGAAAAAGGGGGACTTAAAAATGTAGAACCAATACGTAAAACACCTAGTATTGAAGGAAAAAGTCAATGAAACATATGGAAAGCTAGAAAAGCATGTGTAGAAGTGAGGAAAGAAAGAGAACAAAATGACATCACAAAAGAATTACAACGAAGAAAAGACAAACTAGAAAAACTTGAAAGATGAGCACTTCAAAACCAGAAGCACCAAAATATATTGAGCTTGAGAAGAAAAAAAATCCAAAAGTGCGGGATCCGGCGGATCTTTGCTAGTGGTGGAGAAAGTAAACGAACATCTAGATGCACTCTTAAAAGCGTACGACTCAAGTCTTAAAATCGACCAAACTTAGGAACAAAAATGGATGACATGTCCCTATGCTCAGTTAGAAAAACAGAGACTAGAAATGTGTTAAAAGATGATCCAAACTGCACAAATTTTACTAGAGCCCACTTCAAGGAAACAGGGAGAGGAGGTAGAATTTCTAGTACCGATATCAAGGAACTTTCCAACACATGGATTGTCACAGGAACGGAATAATAGAGATAGATAGAAAAAGATAGACAAAGAGATCTTTGTATTGATAGATTTTTGCAGAGTTTTGATACAACAGAGGAGCAATGGAATATATGGACGCACTCTGTTGTACGGAGCTCGAACCTCCCGACCACCTCTGAGCTTGAGTCCGCTTGCATGCAGCGTCTTACTCGCACTCGCACTCACAATCGCACTAGCACTTGCACTCGCACTCGCACTCGCAAAAGAGGAGATCTATGAATGATCCCCAAACGCACCACCTGTCGTGCTTTTATCCTTCTTTTCCTCGAAAAGCCTTTGACTTCTCAAAATAGCCGCTTTTTAGGTGTTCAGTCAACTCGATTTTCACACCAAGTATACATGCGAGAATAAGATAATAACGTGATCGCTAAGTGATCTGTAAAGGTTAGATTTTTATCGTGACACTTTGCACAGATCCTGTTTCACACACGGATTTCTGCATCGCCTACAAAATAGTCAAAAGAACATACTCGTGCAACCAATTCAACATGATAATCAGAGTAAAAAAACATAACTATATACCTTCATAATCTCAATTGCAATAGTCTACCATAAAGAAACAATCCACTTCTTGGTTGATAGCAAGGAGAGTTGTATGATGTTGTATGTCTGCCTGTCCCTGTGTATACTACACTGCTGCTTCTTTTTATTTTTTTTCATCATAACTTTTACAAACGAGCTCATAATAGAGCAATCCAGGTACTCAAAACGACGGGAATAGGTTTGGTCTACAAGACATCGCAAACAGAATTGCAAAAAATGTCTTTCTTTGGCTAAAAACGCAACTTTTAGGTCGCGACTCTTAAAACCTCTATTTTTGGGTCTCCACTACTTTTTCAACTTATTTTAAGCCTACCCATGAATTTTAAGCTAAAACACATAAATATAAAACATTGATATTAATAAAAATCTCAATTTTTACTCTTCATAGACAGACTATCTGTTATTCATAAATTTTTATCAAATACGTCTTTAGTGTATTATTTAAAAAAAGAATATATGTTCTCTCTTAGTATCTCAAAATCATTCGTATAAGCTCTATTTAATAGACTATTCAACAATCTTTCAAATCATGCTAAACGAAAGATATGCCCTGCTACATTTTTTTCGACTTTAAGAACTTCAAAGATTAGTCCTATTACATTCTCCCCTTATCCTCAGAGTTGGTCTAAAGAGAGGAAAATTCTCTTTGCAAAACACTAAGATCAACCCATGATGCATCCTCTACTGGATAGTTCTGCCACTTAACCAAAACTTTCACAATGTCTCTATTTCTCAGATGTTTAACAAGCCTATCTAGCAGTAAGTCTGGTTCTACAGTCAATGGTCCGTCATCTTTCAACTTAGAGTTGCCTTGTAAAACATGATGCACATTAGGAACACACTTTTTCAATAAACTCACATGAAATACAGGATGCACTTTAACATGAGAAGGCAATTCTAATTTGTAAGCTAATGGAGCAATGCGCTTCAAAATTTTAAATGGCCCAGCAAATCCTGGAGACAATCTTCTATCCTTTCCAAGAATCAAATGAGACTTCTTAGGAATAACTTTTAAAAAAAACCATATCACCAGTTTCATACTCCACAACGCGATGTTTCTTGTCATAATACAATTTATGTCTCTTTGAGCTTCTCTAATATTCCCTTTGATTTTGGCCAACTCTCTATCCATTTTCTCAAGCATCTCACGTGACAGTTCTACCTTATTCCTCAAGTTAAGAAAATGAATAGGTGTGGGACAGTTATAGCCATACATTGCCTCAAACGGAGTCATCCTAATAGATGAATGATATGAACTGTTATATGCAAATTCAACCAAAGGCAGATATTCATTCCAATTAGATTGGTTTTCATTGACATACATTCATAAAATATCTCCTAAAATACGATTCACTCTCTCCATTTCCCCATCTGTTTGAGGATGAAAAGCAGTAGACATGCGTAACTGGGTACCTATAGAGTCAAAAGTCGCTCTCCAGAAATGAGAAGTGAACTTAGAATCTCTGTCATACACTATACTCTTGGGCATGCCATGCAAACGAAATATCTCTTTCACAAACAAGCATGCAATGTCAATGCAGTATCAGTTATCTTTACAGGAAAGAAGTGAGCTTGTTTTGTGAGTCTATCTACCACCACAAAGATCGAGTCATAACCTCCATGAGTAGTAAGAAGTCTAATGATAAATTCCATGGATATAGACTCCCACTTCTGTAAAGGAATTTCTAAGGGATGAAGGTCACCAGGCATCCTCTTATGTTCAATCTTAACTTGTTGACATGGAAAGCATTCACGCACATAATTCTTAACATCCAATTTCATACACGGCCAAAAGAATGAAGTTTTAATATATTCATATGTCTTATTCAATCCAGGATGACCGAAAAAAGGTGAATTATGACACTCATGCAGAATTTTACTCTTAAAAGCAGAATTTGCAGGAATACACGAGCGGTCATAATAATACAGATTTCCCTTATACAAGTGATATCTGTTCTCATACATCTCACCAATATTCTCACGCAAGAATTTCAAAATAAGCATATAAAAAGAATCATTTTCAACTTCAGCATGTATATCATCAATCAAATTGAGCCCCACAACATTCAACAAATTACACATGGGCCTACGACTCAATGCATCTGCAACTTTATTTTCTTTTCCATACAAATAATTCAAATCAAAGTCATACTCAGCCCAGCAATTCAATCCATCTTCTTCGTTTGTTATTTAACAATGGCTGAGTGACAATATACTTCAAGCTTTGATGATCAGTACGCAATTCAAATTTTACTCCAAGCAAAAGATGATGCCAATGCTTCAATACATGAACAACAACAAGCAATTCTAGATCATGTGTTGCATAGTTCAATTCACTTCGTCTTAATTTTCTAGACTCATATGCAACCACTCTTCCTTCTTGTGTCAAAACACAACCTAATTGTTCACCACTAGCGTCACAGGACACAACAAATGGTTTTCCCATCTCAGGAACTTTTAAAACACGATTTTCTGCTATTTTAGCCTTCAAGGTCTCAAAAGCAGTCTCACAGGTAGAAGTCCACACAAAACCCTTGTCTTTCTTGGTCAATTCGGTCAAAGGACTTGCTATCTTAGAGAAATCTTTAATGTGTGCTCTCTCATATTTTGCTAGACCCATAAAGCTTGTCACATCCCTTAATGACTTAGGTGTTGGCCACTCCACAATAGTCTTAACTTTGTCAAGATCAATGTGAATCCCCTCTTTAGAAATCACTCTTCCTAAATACACAATCTGATCCTTTGCAAAACAACACTTACTTGCTTTGGCATACAATTTATGTTCACGCAAAACCTCAAATGTTTTCTTTAAGTGCAATGCATGATCTTCTTCATTCTTAGAATACACAAAAATATCATCCAAGAATACCAGAATGAAGTCATCAAGATATGGGTGAAAAATATTATTCATTAAGCACATGAAAGTTGTTGGTGCATTAGTCAAACCAAAAGCAAGAACTGTAAATTCATAATGCCCATAACGTGTACGAAAATCAGTCTTTGGAATGTCCTCGGCCTTGATGCGGATTTGATGGTAGCCAGAACGAAGGTCGACCTTTGAAAATATTGTGGCACCACTCAAATGGCTAAGAAATTCATCTATGTGAGGAAGTGGATATTTGTTCTTAATGGTCTGTTTGTTTAATCCCCTGTAGTCAATGCATAACCTAAATGTACCATCCTTTTTCTTTTGGAATAACACAGGACTACTCCAAGGAGATACACTCGGTTTAATGAAACCCTTTTTCAAAAGATCATCAAGTTGTATCTTGATCTCTTTAATATCATGAATATTGAACCTGTATGGAGCCCTTGAATAAGGTGTTGCTCCTGGATATAGATCTATGGCGTGGTCTACCGCTCTAGGCGGAGGTATACCAAGAAGATCGTCCGGAAACACATCCTTAAATTCATGTAAGAGACCCTCTATAAATTCTGGATTTGTGTCTTTCTGTTTATCCCCAGATTCTTCTTTAATCTCATTAGCAAACACAAGCAACGTCTCACACCCTTATCTAAGTCACCTTATCAATTCCATGGCAAAAACTAGATTTAGAATCTCTTTCTTTCCACGAAGAGTGTAACTTATCATCATCAAATGATTAAAGATATATTTTTCTTTCTTAACAAACAATCAAAACATGATTTTCAATCATCTAATTGATACCAATGATAATATCATGCATATCAATGTTTATGATATAGAAATCATCTTTATGCTTCCGACTCTTCAAAGAAAAAAACAAAATTTCTACTAGCTCTTTCGTGAAACTATTATTACCATTGGTTAAGACCACAAAGTCTTTTAACTTCTCGATTTAATTTCAAGTTTAATTTCTCAATCAATTTAGACGATAAGAAGCAATGAATACTATCCAAATCAATTAAGAAATTCAAATTTAAATCTCAACTTTTACGCATAAATTCGATCACAGAAGCTTTCAAAGGACGTATCAAAGACTTAAAACATCATAAAGAAGGGGTAGGTGACTTACCTTTATCGTACGCATCGCCAAAAGTCTCCAATTGAGCCATCTTGGTACGTATTGTCTTATCGGTCACCTTGCTCGAGCATTCGAAAGTCTGGTGGTCGTGTTCTCGATATTGAAAGTATAATCCAAATCTTTGAGTTCTTCAATCTATGCTTCTAAATCTTCGCATATCTTTCTTATGTCATCAAACTCTTTAAACTTAGCCTTCGTTAAGAATGATTTGGTTGTCACTTCTCCCATATCGTCATCGTTTCTTTTTCGCGTTGACGACCTCTACGTCTACCATCATCATTCCCACCATCACCAATATCACCACCGCGAGGTGCCCCAGCACCGCCACAATGATTATCGTCTTCATGTTGGCTATCCAGGTCCACATAGATATCAGGCTCTCGTACTGCTTTGCCCCGCAGAGCCTCAGCACGCTCCCGATTTGCTTGTTCCATATCTTCTCGTAGTTGTCGAATCAGGTCTTCTTGCTCCTTCATCCTCCTCGTGTATCCTTCCATGTCCAGAATCAACCACTTGCTCTGATACCAATTGTCACAGGAACGGAATAATAGAGATAGATAGCAAAAGATAGAGAAAGAGATCTTTGTATTGATAGATTTTTGCAGAGTTTTGATACAACAGAGGAGCAATGGAATATATGGGCGCACTCCGTTGTACGGAGCTCGAACCTCCCAACCACCCCCGAGCTTCAGTCCGCTTCCATGCAGCGTCGCACTCGCAATCGCACCCGCACTCGCAATCGCAATCGCACTCACACTCGCACTCGCACTCGCACTCGCAGAAGAGGAGATCTATGAATGATCCCCAAACGCACCAATTGTCGTGCTTTTATACTTCTTTTCCTCGAAAAGCCTGTGACTTCTCAAAATAGCCGCTTTTTAGGTGCTAAGGAAATTTCCTAATCTTTTTGATAAAGACTACACCAACGTGCGTGGAGTAGATGATGTTCAACACAAGATCCAGCTAAAGCCAGAGGCCAAACCTAAAGCTCAAAAGCTATGAAGGCTAGGAGTGATCAAGGAGCAGTCTTTACATAAGGAGGTAACAAAGCTTCTAGCAAGCTTTTAGCTATCCAATGGAGAATTCAGAGTGGGTCTCTCCCGTTGTTGTCACTCCCAAGAAGAATGGAAAGTGGAGGGTGTGTGTGGATTATCGTCCACTAAATGAGGCAACAGAAAGGGATCACTTCTCACATTTTAGGATGAGATACTAAATGAAGGAGCTGGTCACGAGAAGTACACCATGTGTGATGTCTACTCAGGTTACTTTTAAATAGGGATTGCATTGGAGGTTCAATTGAAAACAACCTTCATCACTCCTTGGGGTTGTTATGCTTTTAGATTCATGCCTTTAAATGCTCCTGCAACTTTCCAACGTTTCATAAACATGGTGTTTCAAGCATTCTTTGGAAAGTCAATTAGGGTGTTCATTGATTATTTTTGCATTTATAATTCAAAATCATTACATCTACAAAGGGTAGAAGAAGGTTTGAATAATCTCTATGACATGGGAGGTCAACTCAACCTCGACAAGTGCCACATAGGTGAGGATGAAGTGATCTTTCTTGGTCACAAAGTTTCTTAAAAAGGCATCAAGGTGGATCCTTCAAAGTCAAAGGCTATTATTGAGTTACAGTCACTAAAGAGTCTTAACACTAGAATGGTAACAGGACACTTTTGTGTCCTGTTAAGTGACCATTTAGCTTGAATTATTTGAAGAGTATGAAAATGAATTTCTAGGTGCTATATATCCACAAAGTTGCCTTATGAGCTGAAAAAAACTTAGCGTTTTTTTTTTGAGTATCGATCTCACAATTAACCTTACTCTTGCACAACATTTTTGAACCTAAACTGTGTGAAAAAACGGGTCGTGTTTTTGGCTTTTTTTCAATTTTTTGCAACTATACCACTCTAAACTTCATGTTTGTGAGGTTTATATGGCTAAAGGTTAGGATTTCATAGTTCTCAACATTTGATGCTTGTAGGGAGAGCTAAGCGTTAAAATTGAAAGTTATGACCAATTTACAAGAATTGCATAATCCTGCTTTTTGGCCAAAATTAGCACTTTTATGATTTTTTTGGTGGCTTTCTTGATATCCAAATTCAATTTTGATTGTGTAAGTGTAATGTATAACATAAATCTAATCTTCCTTGAGTTTTGGGGGACCTAATATGCTATATAGCATAGTATATGATGATGGTTGAGTTTTTGATTGCTGAAGAATACGATACATTTTAGAGTAGCAAGTATAACTTTCTCAATATTGCTAGTTTCTTAGGCCAATTGTGTGTATTTTGTAGGTAGTGACCATATCTAATCATAGACTACAAACTTGGCTGGATATTGAGTAGTTTCTATGGGTTTCTAGAGGTCATAATGCTAAACCCAGTTTTTTCATGTTTGCTGTATTTAGCACTTTATCATTGCCCCCAAGGTTCCAATTGTAAGAGATCCATTATCCTTTTGACATGCTCCATGGCTCCTTTTGAATCCAGAGGCCCAAAGGAAACTAAGAAAACATGTATATAGTATCTGTATTGAGCGTGACTATAGAAACTTTGATAATAGGTCCGCAGAATGGCAAAAATGCAACTTTTTTGTACCTATTTTTTTTTCCCAAAAAAAAAATTAGTGAGGTAAAAGCAACCTTATGTTTTGGTCACCAACCCATTGAAGTTAACGAGGTATTTTATCTCATGTCCTACAAAAATCTCCACTCTTATTTATATGCAATCAACCGTAAGAAATTGCTGTTTTGGGCAAAATGCACTGGTCCATCAACTTTGGAGGCTTGTAGTGAGCAAGGGATGAGAAAAATTACAAGTTTCTCATTTTTTCCATATGTAGTAGTTATTGAACTATAAGCTCATGAAAGGATTTTTCAAAATGAGTGGATCTACTATGGTTTTGGAATTTTTTCCCAAAACCCTGAAAGGACACTTTTATGTCCTGTTAGGTTACCATTCTAGTGTTAAGGAGGTCATCTCATTCATTCAAAAGGTAAATTATATGTCACGCTTCATTCACTTAGCTTCGAAGTTGCTTCATCCTTTGCAAAAGTTGACACTAAATGAGGCAATAGAAAGGGATCACTTTCCTCTCACATTTTAGGATGAGATACTAAATGAAGTAGCTGGTCATGAGAAGTACACCGTGTGTGATGTCTACTCAGGTTACTTTCAAATAGGAATTTCATTAGAGGATCAATTGAAAAAAACCTTCATCACTCCTGGGGGTTGTTATGCTTTTAGATTCATGCCTTTAAATGGTCCTGCAACTTTCCAACGTTTCATAAACATGGTGTTTCAAGCATTCTTTGGAAAGTCAATTAGGGTGTTCATTGATGATTTTTGCATTTATAATTCAAAATCATTACATCTACAAAGGGTAGAAGAAGGTTTGAAGAAGCTCTATGACATGGGAGGTCAACTCAACCTCGACATGTGCCACATAGGTGAGGATAAAGTGATCTTGCTTGGTCACAAAGTTTCTTACAAAGGCATCGAGGTGGATCCTTCAAAGTCAAAGGGTATTATTGAGTTACCGCTCACTGAAGAGTCTTAAGGAGTTCATCTCATTCATTCAAAAGGTGAAGTATATGTCACGCTTCATTCACTTAGCTTCGGAGTTGCTTCATCCTTTGCAAAAGTTGACATAACAAGTAGAATTTGCATGGTCTGATGAGCTTGAAGAATACTTTTGTAACATCAAAGTCATTCTGTCAGAGCTACCAACACTCATGCCTCCTTGTTGGGAGTACAAATCCTTTGTTAGCTCTAGTGTTGGGAGAGAAAAAATTGGTGCTATTTTGCTACAACAAGACCCCGCAAGACCAGGATGCGACCTATCTATTTTGCTAGTAGGGTCATGAATGCCTTGGAGAGAGGCTACATGGAGGTAGAACTCGTGATGATTTCTCTCATGTTTGTGGTGAGAAAGTTTAGATCCTACTTGCTATCAAAACCTTTTGTAATTCTCACTGCTGTAGAAACTTTGTTCCCTTGGGGGTCATCTCAAATGAATCTTAGTACTAGGATCTCTAAGTGATTTATGGAGTTTCAAGAGTTCCAATACTCTTTCAAGGTAGAAGATAGTGTGGGTGCACAATTGGCGGGGATTCTCACGTATAGGGTACATGAGAAGGAGATTAAGGTGCCTAAAGAAAAGACCCTACCATTGCCACCACCAAAAACTATTCCTAATTCTCTTACCTTGTTCTTTGATGGAGCTTTTCGATGAGCCACAGGAAAAGCAGGGGGAGGGCTAGTGTTGTTCAAACCAAGTGGAGAGGTGGTCATGAAAGAGAAGGTCAATCTACCAGGTTCAACTAGCAACAATGAAGCAGAATACAACACACTACTTTATGGTTTGAAGATGTTCATTAGTCAAGGTATACAACATCTCATGGTAAAGGGGGATGCACTTCTCATTTTGAAGCGAATCTTAGGCATTTGGGCATGCAAGAATGAAAGCCTCAGGACAAAGGTTCATGCCATTCGTAGGTTGTTTAATCAATTTGAAAAAGTGCAACTATATCATATTCCTAGGAAACAAAATGAAGATGCCAATTTACTTGCACAACAAGCAGTTACATGTGTTGAGAAAGAAGTGTAGGTCATCATGGTGGCAACAGTTGTCAAGCAACTGAGATACCAGGGATTGGAGTCATTGGATCCAATTATTGGCTACATTTTGGAGGGCGAGTTTCCACAAGACTTCACTAAAGCTCAGACGAGGAGACTCATGAAGAAGGCAAGTTTCTATCTCATCCTAGAAGGATCCCTTTATCAAAGAGGGAAGGATCAAGTGTGTAGAAGAGTACCAACTATCGAGGAAATTCTAGCCATTGTAAAAGGTTTGCATGACGAGTCATGTGGTGGTCATTTTGCCCAAGAATTAACTGTGAAGAAGATTTTGTTTGCGGGGTATATTTGGCCAATCTTGCATGTGGATGTCCAACATTGGTGTAAAAGTTGTCACAAATGTCAGGTGAATGGAAAAAAAATGCTGGTGCATGGTCCGAGGAAAATAGTGCTGGAAAATGGACCCTTTGAAAAGTGAGGCATTGATGCTATGGGTCCTCTGCCTAGAACAAAGGATGGTAAACTCTACATTCTAGTGGTTGTAGACTACATGACTAGGTGGGTAGAGGCTCAAAGTATGGCCAGGGTAAATGGAAAAACAGTGGAGCACATTTTTCTACACTAATATTTGTTGTAGATTTGGCACACCTCTGGAGATTGTTTTTCTAATAATGGTCCAGGGTTTAAAAAGGGTTTACTCACAGAATTTTGTGAAGAGCTTCACATTCTACATCGTCATAGCACACCATACTACCCAGAGACAAATGCTTTGGTGGAGAAGGCTAATGGTGTCATTGTAGGCATCATTAGAAAGATGGTGCACAACAAAACAAAGTTATAGGATGACTTATTCGATGGTTCCTTGTGGGCATATCGAACCACATATAGGGAAGCCACGGAGTTCACACCATTTCACTTGGTCTATGGACAAGAGGCTTTGTAGCCTATCGAGCTCAACATTCCAACAATGTGGCTTCATGGCAGAGGTGCACAAGATGATCAAGGGGTATGGATGGATTGACTTCTTACATTAGTGGAGATTGAGTGGAAAAGAGAAGCAGCTTACAAGTGCTACAAAAGAAAAGCTACACAAGCAAAGGAGAAGCTTGACAAGAAAATCAAGGACAAAGACATCAAGGAAGGAGAGATTGTGCTAAGGTATGCCAATCGACTTGACAATTGTTTTGATGCCAAGTTTGAAACTAGATGGCAAGGGCCATACATAGTCAAGAAGGATTTCAATTTGAGTTACTATCATCTTATGGACTTGAATGGTAAAGAGCACTCCAAGAAGGTAAACGGGTATCTCTTGAAGCCCTATTGGAGTCGCCTTCTACCAAAGGATCTATCGAAGAACTGTCAAAGAGCGACCATCTCATGTAAGTGTTGTCGCATGAAGCATGAGTGTGACGAGAAGCCACACAATGAAAATCCTGTCAAGGGACCAGATATCATAGACGACTCAAAAGCACTCTCTTTGCAAAAGATGCTTTATGATGGTGCATGAATATACCATCATCCTGGGGGAGAGCTAATGATAGCCGATTTTTTGCTTTTCGTAATTGCCATACTCAGTTTCCTCACCCTACCAAAATCACCTAAACACTCTGGCTATTCTTACCTTTTCATTGTGCATAGATGTGTGTCAGTTAGGGGACTTTTCCCATATCTTCTTAAAACCCTTAGCTAGCTAGTCATTGGGCTAGTTGAGCCAAAAAAATATATATAATTGAGAAAATAAATATTTTATGGCCCATTTGTGTGTAAATATTTCATTGTATATAAGGCCTAAAAATAGGGAATTTTCATAATTATTTTGGTATGTATTTAAATATTTTTACTTAGGTGTGCATTATTTTCTTAAGTATGCTATGTACATTTACTCACCATAATCTTTCTTACCTATGTATTCTATAAAAAAACATTTCATGCAAGCTTCTCTTATTTTTGGGTGAGAATCCACTCCAAGCAAAAACCTCAAAAATACCTTTCACCATCAGTCATTGCCTTTCACAAAATTCCTATTTCCTAGAGATATTTTTTCTTATCTCTTGTAAATAAATATACTTCAATAAAAACAAATGAGGGTCCCCTCATTTGATTCCTTATATTTTCATATATCTCTTTTTTTCATTTTATAATTATATATAACTGACACTATTCTAGATTCCATAAATTGTTTATATATACTAGCTAGCCTGTTTTTTTCCCATCATTTCCATGTATTATATTTATGCATAATCCACAACCGTGCATTTTTTCAAACGCCTAAGAATCAATTAGGTCATGATCTAATGAAAGGAGGGGCTCACCTTTGGAGCCATATGAAAATTCAACAAAAGGGAGGCCACTAAAGACTTTTTTGTGAAGAAAAACAGGTATTTTGGTGGGACAAAGAAGGCCCACAATGTTTTGATATTCCAAAAAATCATAATCCTAATTTGTTAGCTTGTAAATTAGGATTTCCAATAATCTTAATGAGGGGTCTCCAACCTATAAATAGGCCCCTCTCCTTCTTGTAAAATAACCTCCAATATCTCACATAGCACCCCAACACTCTATACGTTGGATAGGGGGAATGGGGACGACACCCGGCACGACCAGAAATGCCTCACTATAGCTCAAGGTCAACACAACACCCCAATCCACTCAAAACACCTTCGAAATGACAATCTACACCTAATCCGCTTCACCTGCTCAGTTACCAAGTGCATACACGCTATCCAGGACCGCAACAGGAGCTGATACCTCACTGCACCTGCTCTGCCTCCCTCCACATATACAGTTACTCTCTCTCTCTCTCTCTCTCTCTCTCTCTCTCTCTGCAAAGCACCAACGATCCGGGCGTATACACGCTTCACTGGCACCGCGACTGGCAACAGACGAGACGACAAAGAAAAAAAGGGGGATGGGGGATGTGACACAGCACCACAGACCAAAAGGGTTGTGCATTAATGTCTTCCAAGCTCCATTACAAACCTTCTCTGAGCTTCTCTCTCCTCTCCTTTCATGTACCGTCCAAAAGAAGAACTCTTTAGTTACAAAAAGTTTTGCCCCTATATTGGGCCATTTTTTGACTTTTTAGGCATTTTTCATGGTAGGCCGACATGTGGCACTCCCCTTCGGAGACTTGACATTGCTTTCACCATTTTGAACATATCCCGAGGCTTCATACTTCGCTCTACTCACAAGCACCCTATAGGGAGCAACGACGGCGCCGTCGTTCCCCCCCTAAGGGCTCACATTGCCTTCAAAAAAGGTTTTGGACCAACCTTGTCCGCGGGAAACGACCCCCTCATGGGCGGGTGCCACATCATCACCTTCCTCGTGTGGGCGGATCCGCCCAAAACCACCACCTACCGCCAGCGCAGCGCCGGTAGCGCCTTCCGCCATACCTCACGCGCTCCCAAGGAGCCTCTCTCTCCCTTGTGACACTATAAGGGCCTCACGGCCCAGCCCAAATAGCCCGCACTCGGCAGTTCCGACACCCACTGCATGTGGGACCTCCCTGGGTGCCACGTGGCGGCCCCTCTTTGAATGGCCTCCAAGGCCTTTAAATTTTTATAAAGAAGACCTCCATGGAAAATCAACTTCTCCCCTCTTTTCTCTTGCCTGCCAACTGGCACCTGCTAAACCAATCACTAAGTCGTAAAGTGGTGCCGAGTCTCCACTTTGCGGGTCCCTAGCCGTGCCAACCCCACGTCATTTCGGATTCTCTGAGCTAACTATCTGAGGCCGCCAAAAATCGATAAAAACATCTGCCAACCTTTCACCATCAAATGATCCCAACTTCGTCTAGCTGTATCTGACTAACTGAATATCCGATTGATGTACAGTGGATTTGTGCTAGCTCCACATGGTAAACACTTCCACCGAGAACCTTGGCGAGACTCAAAAGATGCCAGATGGCACAGTTTCCAATGCAGTCAAGTAGGCTCAGACCCGGCCCCCGAAAAATCTTCAACTGGCCATAACTTGCTATCCAGAGCTCCGATTCACAATCCGAGAAGACAAGCATGCTCGATAACTCGAGCACTACACACATATGCATTGATATCAACCCGGGACACCTGTCCCCAGCTACCCTGTCCGTCAAGGATTTGTTACACACTTTATCTTTAAACTGCAATATCTTGAGCACCGGGACTCCGTTTACGAGCCGTCTGGACCGGCTTCTAGAGCACGCTAAACTCTACATGCTAGATCACAGACTTGGCATTTCGGGCACCTTGACTTGACATCCCAAGTGGACCATTCCGCTGCACTTTTGGCCTAAAAAACCGCTTCAAACACACTTTCCCGCTATCCTTTGGCTGCCAAGGGCATCGACACCTGCCCTAGCCTTTTGCACCGCACTCGATTGCACCCTTTGCCTGGCATAGACCACTACTTAGCTCCGACCAACTTTAGTTGCACCATCATTGCCCAACCCTTTTGTTGAGCATTCATGCTCAACTAAAAGCACACTTTTGAACCTGAAAACTGCAACACTTGACAAGCATGGAATGAAGTAAAAAACCATAGCTGTATGTACATGCTATGTACAGAGTATGTACAAGGTGTCCTCTCTCTTCATAAGCTCCCTGTGTCTAGGTTGGTTGCCCAACCCCCATAGCTACGATTTGGTGTACATCAGGCACTAAACCCCTGTCAAAATATAGCTTGACCATACACCATTCACCCTATGCCTCAAATGTTTGCCATTGGCTCTCACCAGCTGATAGGTTCCATTCGGAAAGGCTTTATGCACTTTGTACGTACCCATCCATTTCTTCTTGAACTTCTTTTGGAAGGTGAAGTCCAAGTAGCTTTCATACTTCATCACAAGATCTCCCTCTTGAATCTCCTTGTTTGGCAAGCTCTTGCTGAACTGCGCCACTTGCTTATCCCTTTGTTTCACATAAAAGTCTGCCGCAGCCTCCCTATCCATTTGTAAAGGCTCCAAACGAGTGATCCGATCTTGCAACACGCCCTTGTTGAGTGGCACTGACACGCCACATACCCTTCAAGGCACCTAACTATGCATGCACTTGTAACACTGCCTCCTTACCATAGACAAGCTCAAATGGAGTGTAGTTTGTAGCCACTTTGTAGGATGTGCGGTAGGCCCACAAACACTTCTCCAAGTTTACTTCCCACTCTCTCACCTGCTTATAAACATACTTGGTCAACATCTTCACAATCTGCCCATTGGCACTCTCTACCAGACCATTGCACTGCGGGTGATATGGCGAAGAGAAGCGGTGTTGGATACCCAGCTTTTCCACTAAAGCTCGCATCAATTTGCTTCCGAATCCTTGGCCTCTGTTAGAGATCAGCACCCATGGAACACCAAAACGGCAACAAATGCTGTCAAACAGGAACTGAGCTACCACATTTGCATTTACCTCTTTGACAGCCTTGGCCTCAACCCACCTGGTAAGGTAGTCAATCGCCACTATAATGTATTTTTTACCGCTAGCCGACTTCGGGAGTGGACCAATGGCATCCAAAACCCACTTCTCAAAAGCATCTTGGGCAATGATAGCTCCCTGCGATTCGGCTAGCATCCTCCTCTCGCCCATAGTCTGACATTCATGGCAGGTTTTGCACCAATAGTGCACATCACGTACTATCGATGGCCACCAAAAACCTGCTCTCAAGATTCGAAACAAAACCTGGTCTTTACCCCGATGTCCGCTCTCTAAATGGCATTGCTCCAGCACCATTCCTTTCTCCTCTTTATACAACACCCTTCTAAGCACTCCATCACGCCCGTAATTCATGAGATCTTCACCTACCAGTGTGAATTTGCGGGCCTTTTGCACCACTCTTCTCTTTTGCAGCTTTGACAAACCCTCTGATCATTGCCCTATACTCAAAAAGCCTTCAATCTCCTTTAGAGTCTCTCTACCTGCATAAGTGGATGGGGCCACATATAGACCTGCAACATGTACCTGTACTTTGCTGCTAGCTAGTTGATCCGCCTCTTGATTCTGCTCTCTCCTCACATGCTTGAATTGGACTTCTTCAAAAGACTTCAACATCTTCTTGATGGAAAAGAACCAATGTCTCAAAGAATCGCGCTTTACCTGCCATTGGCCTAACAGTTGCTTGATGACTAGCAATGCATCTCCCTTCACCACCAACCTTGAAATGCCAAACTCTATGCACTGCTTTAAACCCAAATGCAGAGCGAGATACTCTGCCTCATTATTGGTGTGGACATCCTCTAAATCATACGCCTTTGAAAATATTGTTTTGCCATGTGGGCCGTGTATCACCACACCTCCTCCTACTTTCTGCACTACCCTTCGATATGCTCCATCGAACCACATAGTGAAAGCATCTTCCAAGTCGGGTTCCTCCTTAGCTTCATCTCGTACCACTCTTGGATAGGTCGGCAAATCGATAGCCTTGCTGACAAGAATGTATGCCAGGTGAGACCGACTCGTGTGATCCACCTTAAACTCGAACTCAAACTCCTGTAGCTCCAACACCCACTTCATAATCCTCCTTCTTGGCTTCAAATGTAGCACTACCTCTAGCAATAGATTGTTAGCCGTCAACACAAAAAACTTACGCACAATCAAATGGACTTTGAATTTCCTGCAAGCGAAGACTAGAGCCATCACCCACTGCTTCACCTCTGTGTAGGTAGCCTCTCCTGGGCTAATAACCCTGCTCTCGAAGTAAATCGGCTTGTAGCTTCTCCCTACCTTTTGCAATAGAACTGCTCCAATAGCAACTGTGCCCACTGTCATAGATACATAAAAGTCGTCCTCTCGATTGGGAGGACACACCGGTGGCAACTGGCATAGAATCTCCTTGACTCTATCAAAAGCCTCCTGAGCTTCCCCATCCCATTCATAGCCATGCACTTGCTGAGCCCTCTTTTGAAGAGGATGCACATATTGCGACAGCATCCAAAAGAAACGTGACAAATACTTCAACTTATGAACAAATGAAGCCAAACCTTGAGCATCTGATGGCAACTCCATCAACACCAATGCCTTCACCTTCTCAGGATCTGCCTCTATACCGTTTTGCGACACTACATGACCTAACAGTTGCGCTCGAGGCTGTGCTAGCTTGCATTTTTTGGGATTCAATTGGACTCCTTCTTCATCAAGCCTTTGAAAGAATAGTTGGAGCTTTGATAGGTGCTCCAACCTTGAACTGTAGCAGCCGATATCATCCATGAAGACCCTAATAAAACGGCCCAAGTATGGACCAAATACCCTGTTCATCCAACCTTGGAAGGTAGCATATGCATTCACCAATCCGAACGGCATCCTGCGGTAAGCAAAATAGCCCCATGGAGATATGAATGTGGTCTTCAGTTGGTCTTCAAGTGAAATCCCTATCTGAAAGTACCCCAAAAATCCATCAATAATCGAGTACCTCTCATGCCCAGCCACCTGGTTTAGGATTTCGTCTTGAAACGGCAAGGGATAGTGATTCCTCTTGGTCGCGGAATTCAATGGCTTGTAGTCAACACACACTCTCCATTTCCCATTTTTCTTAGGGATTATGACCACTGGCGAGACCCACTCTGACTCCTTCACAGGATATATGATGCCTGCATCCAATAGTTTAATGATCTCCTGCCAAAGAGCTTCTTTTTGGATTTCCCCTAATCTTCTCAGCTTCTGTGCTTTAGGCTCATGTCCCTCCTTAAGAACAATCTTGTGCTCTACTCCCTTTGCACCTCACAAATGCTTGTACTCTGTTGCAAACAGATTTGGATAGGACTCACACATTTGAACATAGCCCTGCTTTTCCCCTTTGGTAAGGTCTTCACTTATCATACACGAAACCTCCTCTATGCTTAAACCATGAGCTTGAGGCTGCATATCTTCTTCTTTAGGTGGAGAGTCATCTATGACGACTCCGAACAAATCCGCATCTATCTTTAGCATGTCATCCTCGCTCTCCTCTTCCTCTGTGCTAGTATAGCCTTCATCATAGCCCGTCTCAGTCTCGTACTCATAGATCATCGTGTTGCCCTCATCTTTAACTGCCATAGGAGGAGAACTGCTCTCCTTGGTCTTCAAATCAATTACAGTTTGTCTGCCTCTCTCTTTCTCAGGCAAAGTGAACACTTTGCTCTCCCAATCCTACTTTGCTCCTATAGCCAAAAGCCATGGCCTACCCAAAATGATAGGGTAAGCATTATCCCCTGCTTTCATCACAAAGAAGTCAATCAGGCACTCTATGCCCATCACCTTGACCTTCACATCCTGCGCCACACCCAGACACTTGGCTTTAGTATGGTTAGCCATCCTCATGCGCACACTTGACCTGACTACTGCCTTGAATCCCGTCTCTTTCATGGTTTCTTCTGTCATGACAAAAACCTGTGCTCCACCGTCTATGTAGGCTTGTACCTGCATCCTCTTCTCTATAATCACATCCACCAATGGAATAACATCAGTGGGGCTACCCACTCTCAAAGACATGTTTTGCACTACTTGGACATTTCCCTTAGCTCTTGGCATCCTGGTGCTAACACTCATGGACCACTGCCTTCTTAACTTTGGATTTAAAGCTAACAACTGACCAAATGTAATATTTGCCTTTTGATTTTGAACATCACTCACCAGATTGTACTCAGGATAGCCTCGTCCTAGTTGGAAATCCGCTTGATTGATCTTGCGACGCCTCCTTCTTTTGCTAGGCTCAGGCTGCTCGCTGCCTTCGTACACCTTCTCTTTACCCTTGCGAGCTCTAGTTTCCCGTTCTACCTCTGTTTCCCACTCAACTCTTTCCCTCTTATTGGCCAAAACTGGGACATCCTACTTGTCTACCCCTATGATGTTCACTCTTGGAACCTCTCCTCCGTTTTGCTGAGCTGGCTACACAGGATTCTCCACCGCTTGCTCTCTTGGACCATTGTATTGTCCTTGACCTCGACCTCTACCAAAAAGCGGATACATACCTCCTCTTTCTCTCTGCGGTTGAGGACAATCAGGTGCATAATGCCCTTCTTCTTCACAATTGTAACACCTACCAGGCAGTGGCCATGCCCTGCCCCTTGCTCCTCTTGGTTGTCCTCTATCCATGACACTGAGCCGCAACTCTTGCATCTGCTCAGATAAATCTTGCACTGTGTGCACCCAATTTTGCGTCACAACAGCTACACCTCGAATTCCCTGATTTTCTTCATGTCCAGCCTCTCTCGAGCTCTGCGGTTGAACATGGGCCGTCGTCTCGTAGCCTGACACGCCCTGCTCTATCTTCTTCTTTATCTTTCTGCTCTTTGACCGTGCAATGGCTACTGCACCATTATAATTCTCAGGGGTCTTGAAATCAACTTTTTCTCTCACCTTGGGATGTAGACACGCCATGAATTTGTCTAGCTTGAAGTAATCTCCATTGGCCAATTGCATGACTGCTGCCAACTCCGCCCAACACTCTTCAAAATGACCCAAAAAAAATTGAACTCTTCACTTACATCTTGCTTAAGCACCTTCAGCTTTGCATCCATTTCGATTGGGGAAGTCTCCTTGCGAAAGCCATGAAGAAACCTCGCCCGTAGAGCCGGCCATGCTTGCTTCGGCTCACCTTCCAATGCGTCGTACCATGCTTTAGCTCTACCACGCATCACCAAAAGAAAAGTCTGCATCTTGCTGTCCTTGTTCGGCATACGCAATGATAGCATGTACAACTCAAAATCTGACATCCACTCATCAGGGCTCTCTTCTCTTGTGAAAATTGGTCCATAGCTTCTACCTGTCATGACTTCCAATGCGAAAACCGCTTCTTTCCGATCAACTAGGAGCAATCAGGGTGCTCCTCAGTGGGGGCACCAGAAGATGGATAGGGGGAATGGGGACGACACCCGGCACGACCAGAAATGCCTCACTATAGCTCAGGGTCAACACAACACCCCAATCCACTCGAAAACACCTTCGAAATGAAAATCTACACCTAATCCGCTTCACCTGCTTAGTTCCCAAGCGCATACACGCTATCCATGACCGCAAAAGGAGCCGATACCTCACTGCACCTGCTCTGTCTCCCTCCACACATACTCTCTCTCTCTCTCTCTCTCTTTGCAAAGCACCAACTTATCCGGGCGTATACACGCTTCACCGGCACCGTGGCTAGCAATAGAGGAGACGACAAAGAAAAAAAGGGGGAAGGGGGATGCGACACAGCACCACAAACCAAAAGGGTTGTGCATTAATGGCTTCCAAGCTCCATTACAAACCTTCTCTGAGCTTCTCTCTCCTCTCCTTTCATGTACCGTCCAAAAGAAGAACTCTTTAGTTACAAAAAGTTTTGCCCCTATATTGGGCCATTTTTTTGACTTTTTAGGCATTTTTCATGGTAGGCCGACATGTGGCAGTCCCCTTGGGAGACTTGACTTTTCTTTGACCATTTTAAACATATCCGGAGGCTTCATACTTCACTCTACTCACAAGCACCCTCTAGGGAGCAACGACGGCGCCGTTGTTGCCCCCTTAAGGGCTCACATTGCCTTCCAAAAAGGTTTTGGACCAAACTTGTCCGCGGGAAATAGCCCCCTCATGGGCGGGCACCACGTCATCACCTTCCTCGTGTTGGCGGATCCACCCAAAACCACCACCCACCGCCAACGGCAGCGAGCGCAGCGCCGGTAGTGCCTTCCGCCATAGCTCACGCGCTCCCAAGGAGCCTCTCTCTCCCTTGTGACACTATAAGGGCCTCACAGCCCAGCCCAAATAGCCCGCGCTCGGCAGTTCCGGCACCGCATGTGTGACCTCCCAGTGTGCCACGTGGTGGCCCCTCTTTGAATGGCCTCCAAGGCCTTTAAATTTTTATAAAAAAGACCTCAGTGGAAAATCAACTTCTCCCCTCTTTTCTCTTGCCTGCCAACTGGCACCTGCTAAACCAATCACTGAGTCGTAAAGTGGTGCCGAGTCTCCACTATGCCGGTCCCTAGCCGTGCCAACCCCACGTCATTTCGGATTCTATGAGCTAGCTATCCGAGGCTGCCAAAAACCCGGAAAAACATCTGCCAACCTTTTACCATCAAATGATCCCAACTTCGTCTAGCTGTATCTGACTAACCGAATATCCGATTGATGTGCAGTCGATTTGTGCTAGCTCCACATGGTAAACACTTCCACCGAGAACCTAAGAGAGACTCAAAAGACGCCAGATGGCGCACTTTCCAATGCGGTCAAGTGGGCTCTGACCCGACCCCCGGAAAATCTTTAAATGGCCATAACTTGCTATCCAGAGCTCCGATTCACAATCCGAGAAGGCAGGCATGCTCCATAACTCGAGCACTACACACATATGCATTGATATCAACCCGGGACACCTGTCCCCGGCTACCCTGTCCGTCAAGGATTTGCTACACACTTTAGCTTTAAACTGCAATATCTTGAGCACTGGGACTCCGTTTGACGAGCCGTCTGGACCGGCTTCTAGAGCACGCTGAACTCTACATTCCAGAGCACTGACTTGGCATTTCGGGCACCTTGACCTGCCATCCTAACTGGACCATTCTGCTGCACTGCTGGCCTAAAAAACCGCTTCAAACACACTTTCCCGCTATCCTTTGACTGCCAAGGGCATCGGCACCTGCCCTAGCCTTTTGCACCGCACTCGATTGCACCGTTTGCGTGGCATACACCACTACTTAGCTCTGACCAACTTTAGTTGCACCAACGTGAGGAGAGACTTAGGTGTGGAAATCACTTTGTGAGCTTTACTTTTGGTGTGAGAGAAGCTTTCAAGCTACACATTGCAAGTGAGAGTGAGTGATTCAAAAAATTTCAAAACCACTATTGTGTATGTTCCTCCATCATCAATAAATTGAGGTTTGGTGCATCAAAGGCATGATTCGACGTTCAAATCTTCGTCCTTCCACTTGTGCGATATGGTTTAGTGAATTCAAGGTGACTTGTGTATTTGGAGTTTCTATCATTTGATCTTGTTTTAGAAAGTGTTTTAGTGTGGTTTCATTGCCAATTTTGTGTCCATTGTAAGAGGGTATTGTGGTGAGAGGCCTCCCACACCCTAAGACTGTGTGTGTGTGTGTTGGCAATGTTTAGCATTCATTAAGCATTGAGTGAGTTTTGTACAAGCTCTATGATAGTATCATAACGAACCATCTCCATTTGCAAGTCACAAAAAGGTATTATGCAATATCCATTCCTGTCTCTCTTCCCTTTGCTCCAGCTCTCTCTACTGCATTTTGTGTGTGTCTTGGTGTGAGGTTTCTTGTGTGTGTTTTGTGGCTCACCTTATTGGTTGTGACAAAATCTCTCTTGCATCCTAGTTCGCATACCATAACTAGGTGGTGACCCTATCTTGTTTGGGTTTGGCTGTGGGTTTGTTGTTGTGTTGTGCTTGTGGTTGCCCCAGCCACAATTCAGTAGCACAGTAGCCTTGAGGGGTGTTTAGAGGCCGCCTCTCTTGTTTCCTGCTCCGGAGCGCCTCAATAGGTGCAAGGAATCCTTTAAGAAATTAAAAGATGCTCTTGTATCCGCTGTAGTTCTACGAGCACCTGATTGGGAAAAACTCTTTCACGTCCATATAGATGCATCTGCATTTGCTACGGGATGTATTCTGGCTCAACGAGGAGAGGGAACCATGGATCTCCTAGTCAGCTATTCTAGTCGACCAACTAAATAATGCCAAAAGGAATTACACGACCACTGAGAGAGAGGGGCGCGGAATGATTTATCCTGTCATGAAATTTTGGCATTCCCTCCTCACAAATAAGTTTGTGTTCTTCATAGACCATCAAGCCCTTTCATACCTTGTCAACAAATCATGCAACACTGGATAGATCATGAGATGGTTCATCATACTGTTGGAGTTTGACTTTACAGTAGTCGTTAAGAAGGGTAAGACACATCTTTGAGAAAACCACCTCTCTCGATTACCTAGTTGAGACAATCCAGAGGGAGTGGATAATGATCTACTAGATGCATATCTCTTCAATATAGAAATGGTACCTAAGTGGTCCCAAAAGATCGTCAAGCTACTATCAATAAGACAGACCTAGAGCTTAAACAAAGAATGATTCGCCAAACTAAAAACTTTCAATTGGTTGGAGGACGTTGTCAGGTGTTTTTCGAACAGACGAAAAGCCAATCAGCGACACTGGAATGCCTAGCAAACAACCATTGTATATACTTGTACATACCTATGATTGCACTTTGAGAGTGGTTTTCAAGGTAGTCGTACAAAGTTTTTGTTTTTGCCGGCCTCTGGTAGCCAACCATAGACACCATGTATGCTAGTGACCGGTGGTTGTTTCTTAAGTATGAGATAACGGATATGAGAGTTCATTTTGGATTCTTATGGTGGGAATGAACCTTTGCTTGAGACATTTAAGCTAAATAAAGAGCTTCTGACAGTTGACCGTGAGGATTGCAAGCATGGACAATACATGAAGGCCCGTCGCCATGGGATAAAAGTTGCAAGGCTCGCAAATTAAGGCTATATCGCTGTGGGAACCGACCCTTGCTCAAAATAAAAGAATAATATTGAAGATTATGCCCGAGAGGGCGCCTACAATCATTGACAACATGGGTTGGTCATTGGGAGCCGCGAGAAAGTTTGGGGGAGAGGATTGCAGAAGAGGAGGCCGCTACTCAGTGTGCTGGGGGTGCACCAGAGAGGGCTGCAGGGAAGTTGTCCACACACAGAGGGGGCTCGCGATTAACAAGAGGGTGTGGGTTGTCAAGAGCAACTAGGGCTACCTAGGAGGTCAGGCAGAGAAGGCCTCAAAGCCTGCAGGAGCTTGCCAATCAAAGGTGCAGCAAATATGTGGTGGCAATATGTTGAGAGTAGCGCAGTAGGAGGAGTTGAAGGTGGTGATCCATACTAGGCAGGCCGTATACAAGGTAACTAGAGCTGAGAGCGAGAGAGTGGACACTACAGGAAAGAGGTTCGGGGTTGATCAGATTGCCCAGCTACATGAGGGTGTTGATCTCCGAGCAAGTGAGGCCGCCATCTGCAAACGGTGTGGAGTGCCGGGTGTAGTAGGAAAAAATGCTACTGTGTGAAAGTTATGGAGTGCTAGCAAACGAGGGGAAAGAGGTGATGTGCAAGGGACGGTGTCGAGCTGCAGAGCGGAGTGATTGGAGCTTGAAGGCCGGACAGCTTGTCGGGGCTTTCTCTTTATTTCTCTTTTCATCTAGCACCCAACTGAGGGGTGACAAAAGACCCGGATAGCTCTTGTTGAACTTCGTCGATCTATTTATTCAATCAAAATATGAGGGTGACTTTGGTAGCAGTCTTTATTTAGACCTCAGGGCTTTCGGTTCTGTATACATGTTTGCTACTCCAAACTGGCAGAGAGGCCCAGCTATAGAGGTTTTGCGTCTTGTCTTTCTCCTGTCATGTTTTTGGTGCCTTCCCACTGAGGACATTGGACTCAAGTACCTTCAGTTTTGGTGAGTCAGATAGCGAAGTGCAAACATGGTTAAGCTCAGTAATTCTTTGTGTCGGATGAATGATGCCATGCAGGGGTTGCAATTAAATTGCCTATCAGAGTTGGATATGCATTGCATGAGTTTTTGTGCTCTAAAGCAGCAACTTGAGCTTCTTGAGGATGTGGTTTTAGATGCAAAGCAAGAGAAATTCTTATTCATTGTCACTCTTCCGAGACTCGTGGGCATTGAGGTTGCTTGCACGGATTTATTGGGTGTGAAGAGCATTGTCGACTTCTTGAATCATAACAGATGCTTTAAGCATGTAGATCAGTCTTGTGCTTCTTTGTGGGCTACACATGAGAGCTCTTCTGTTCCTTATGATGATTTGAGTAGTGCTGTTGATGAGGTTGAGTCACATGCTTATGATGAGGTTTTGTCTTTTGATGATGTAAACCTTCATGAGGAGTCATGTGCGAGCAGTATCATGAAAGAGGATAGCTTTGTGTACATGTATGGCAAAGAGAGCAATGTTATAGCTTGTTTGGATCCATGCTTGGATAATTGTTGAGATGAGGGCTTGTCTAGCTCTATGTGCTGGAGCTATACGCCTTGGAATGATGTTTGTTGTGATGTAGAGGACATGCATGCTAACATTTTGGATGAAGTTTTTTTTCCTCCATCTGATGCGTTGTCACGGTACCCAGATGAGTTGTGGGTACGTGGGCCCCTTTGGGATGCTGAGATGGATAGCAATCACGTTTGTGGCATCGTTGGTGGAACTCAGGTGCCTACAAGTGACGCTCTTGATTGTGATCGAAACATGGCATGTAGTCAAAGTGAGGATTATGGGACTTTTGTGGATAATGATGATGAGGATGGTTGGGGCTTTGATGAGCCTGTGATAGAAGACAATTTATCTATGGCTGGCTATGTCCAAAAGGCTCAATAGAGGTTGAGACACCTGAAAATTCAACGGCAAGCCGAGAAAACGCAGTATGTGCTAGAGAAAGCTCATAGCATTGACGTTCCTACCCAAGATTTTAAACCTCATGTAGGGAATAAAGCCGAAGAACATATTATGGCTGATATGGACACAAGGGATTCGATGGATGCGTGTGATGGTAGGGGAGCTATCAAAGCCGGTATGGATGCAATGTTCGACAAGATGGTAGTAATTCATACAGGCGGATGGTGCATGCTTTAACCATTTGATCCAGGTGGGTGTATATGATCAAGAATAATGCTTTTGTACATACTGTACATATGGTGTGGCTAATATGCATGAATAAAATGATGCTGCTGCTGAGCATGAATGCTTCAGCAGACTAGGGGAGGTTGGCAACGTATGTCAGGCATTTTTTGAACGGGCGAAAGCCAATCAGCGCCACTGGAATGCCTAGCAAACAACCATTATATATACTTGTACATACCTATGATTGCACTTTGAGAATGGTTTTCAAGGTAGTCGTACAAAGTTTTTGTTTTTGCCAGCCTCTTGTAGCAAACCATAGACACCATGTATGCTAGTGATTGGTGGTTGTTTCTTAAGTATGAGATAACGCATATGAGAGTTCATTTTCGATACTTATGGTGGGAATGAACCTTTGCTTGATCCATTTAAGCTAAATAAAGAGCTTCTAGCAGTTGACCGTGGGGATTGCAAGCATGGACAATACATGAAGGCCCGTCGCCGTGGGATAAAAGTTATAAGGCTCGCAAATTAAGGCTATATCGCTGTGGGAACCGACCCTTGCTTAAAATAAAAGAATAATTTGAAGATTATGCCTGAGAGGGCGCCTAACAGCATGGGCTGGTGGTGGGGAGCCGCGAGAAAGTTTGGGGGAGAGGATTGGAGAAGGGGAGGCCGCTACTCAGTGTGGTGGGGGTGCACCAGACCAGAGGGCTGCAGGGAAGTTGTCCACACACAGAGGGGGCTCGCGATTAACAATAGGTTGTGGGTTGGCAAGAGCAACTAGGGCTACCTAGTAGGGGAGGTTAGGCAGAAAAGGCCTCGAAGCCTACAGGAGCTTGCCAATCAAAGGTGCAACAAATATGGGGCGGCAATATGTTGAGAGTAGAGCAGTAGGAGGAGTTGAAGGGCCGCAAACCACTTGAAGAGAAGAGCAAGAACGGGTGCTAGAGAGGGGTGACCTGAAGTTGGCGAAAGCTACAACAGGAGGGGTCGAAGGACCACCCGGGTATAGTTGCAGAATCATCAAAGGTCTGTACCAAGCACGGCCAATTCCAGAGGGGGACCGTTCACAAAAACTGGTAGAGGGAGAGGCCGAGCTCAGAGGGGGGTACTGGGCGATTTCCAATTAGAAGCAAGAGATTTGCAGCAAGATCACAAGTTGGTGCATGCAGCTGGTGAGCCATACTAGGCAGGCCGCATAAAAGGCAACTGGAGCTGAGAGCGTGAGAGTGGCTACTGCAGGAAAAAGGTTCGGGGTCGATCAGATTGCCAAGCTACATGAGGGTGTTGATCTCCAAGCAAGTGAGGCCGCCATATGCAAACTGTCTAGAGTGTCGGGTGTAGTAGGAAACAAACAGTACTGTGTGAAAGTTCTGGAGCGCTAGCAAACAAGCGGAAAGAGGTGACGTGCAAAGGAAGGTGTCGAGCTGCAGAGGGGAATGATTGGATCTTGAAGGCCGGTCAGCTTGTCGGGGATTTCTCTTTCTTTGTATTTTCATCCTGGTCTTTTGTCACCAACTGAGGGGTGACAAAAGCCCAGGATAGCTCTTGTTGAATCTTTTTACTTCGTCTAACTAATTATTCAATCGAAATATGAGGGTGACTTTGGTAGCAGTCTTTATTTAGAGCTCAGGGCTTTTGGTTTTGTATACATGTTTGCTACTCCGAACTGGCAGAGAGGCCCAGCTATAGAGGTTTTGTGTCTTGGCTCTCTTCTGTCAACGTTTATAAATGTAGGCTCCGACGGCATTCTAAGAGTGTGTATAAACCCTGAGGAATATGAAACATATTTGTTGGAAGTGCATATTCAAGCGTTAAAGTTTCATTGATTAGCACAAAAACTTTCCAACAATTGTGACAACTGGGAGTGTATTGGCTGACTATGCACATTGATGTTCATGAATATGTCACTAGTTGCATCAAATGCAGATCACGCCCACCATTTGAACATGCCACATTGTTTTAGATAACACTTACGCCAAAATGGATTCAATACATTGTTTACTACTTGGAAAGACAGACGTTTCTTGAAAATATCACCAAAGACGATAGAGAACGATTGAAATAGAAGCTTGCAATTTCACTCTTATTGAACATCATTTTTATAAAAGGGAAAAGGATAATTATCTTACGTTGTGTGCAACGGAGAACATGTACATTCCAATCCTAGAGCAAGCACATGGAGGGATTATTGGGGCCATTTCTCAAGGAAAACGACAACAAAAATTGTATTAACATCGGCAATATGGTGGCGAAGATTACATATGGATGCAAACAAGTATACAAAATGATGTGAGTCTTGTCAACGAACAAACGTACCAATAAAATGGGATGAGATGCCCTTACGGGAAATGATGGGAGTCAGAGCCTTTGCCAAGTGGGGAATAGACTTTGTAGGAGGACCAATATCACCCCCTGCTTACAAAACACATGCCCATACATCATTGTAGCCACAAATTATCTAACAAAATGGGTAGAAGCTAAAGCTACACAAAAGGCTGATGTGAGGAGTACTACATATTTCTATATGGAAATCTCTTTGTTATATATGGTCTACCTATATAAATTGTCAGTGATCGACGCACACATTTCATTGATGAGATAATTGAAAATCTTCTTGAAGACTTTATGATAGTCCATAAGAAGCCAGCTCCCTACCACCCACACGCTAACGGCGGCCAAGCAGAAGCTACAAATAAGACTCTATAGACAATCTTAACTAAGATAGTATTAGAGTCCAGAACGGATTGGGATCAAAAACCACATTCAACTTTATGAGCGTATAGGACTGCTTACAAGACCTCAATAGGCACAACAATGTACAACATGGTGTTTCAACTTAATGTAAAGAATGAGGATGCAAGAGAGCTACACAAGACAAGCACAAAGCACACAGAGATGGAAAGCTTCTTCTTCTTCTTCACAGAAAAGAGAGTACAAAATGACTAAGTGCTAAAGCTGAAAAGTAGCACATATGTACATGCGGTCACTAAGTGTGAACTCGCTAGAAGCGTACTAGGCTGGCACTATAAGTGTAGTCCAGCTGTAGAATCATTGGCAGAGATCCTCCGTGTCGGTCACCTAACGCGCCAGTGAGTAAATGCCGTAAGCGGCCAAGACCCGTAGTGGATGCCAGCTCAAGGTGTAGAGCTCGACATCTCAACACTCCCCCTTGAGCTCTGCATGTCGCAAAGTCCAAGCATAGTCCGGAAACGTCGAAGCTTCTCAGCTCTGAGGGCCTTGGTAAAGATATCCGCTATCTGCTCCTCTGTGCTGACGTAGACCAAGTCGATGTCGCCCGCCAACACTCGCTCTCGAATGTAATGGTAATGGACCTCTATGTGTTTGGTCCTGGCATGGAACACTGGGTTCCTAGCCAACTGCATGCTGCTGAGGTTGTCACAATGAATGACAATCTGCTGGTTCACCTGCACTCCCAAGTCCTCAAGTAATGTGCGTAGCCAAGCTACCTCGCACGCCGCAACTGCTGCACCTCTGTACTCGGCCTCTGTGCTCGATAAAGCAATCGTAGGCTGCTTTTTGCTGCTCCAAGTAACAGTAGCACTCCCAAAAGAGAACATGAAGCCACTCGTAGATCTCCTATCAACAATGCTACCTGCCCAATCTGCATCTGTATACCCATACAATGCTAATGGTGCATCTGCTGCATAGAACAATGCGTAGTCAAGAGTCCCTTGCACATACCTAAGTGTGCGTCGTACTCCATCCAAATGTGGCTTCCTCGGAAGTTGCATGAACTGACTCTCCAAGCCTACTGTGTAGCTCAAGTCTGGCCTTGTGATAGTCAAGTAGATTAGACTACCCACCATCTTCCTGTACATATTGACATCCTCAACAACATCACCCTTCTCTGCACTCAGCTTTGCATTCACATCCAAGGGAATAGAAATTGGCTTACAATCAGCCATACCATACTTTGACAACATGTCCAAAGCATACTGTCTCTGTGATAGCCATACACCCTCTGGAGTCCTGATTACTTCAATGCCAAGAAAGTAGCGCAACTCGCCTAAATCTTTCATTTCAAACTCCTGTTTGAGAAGACCCTTCACATGGTCAATCTCCATAGCATTGTCACCAACAATAATAAGGTCATCTACATATATGGTAATGACCACAATCCCCACATCACTCTCACGTACATAGAGTGAATGATCAGCATGAGCTCTCCTAAAACCAATACTGACAAGATACTTGGCAATCCTGTCATACCATGCTCTAGAGCCTTGCTTCAAACCATACAAAGCTTTGAGAAGTCTGCATACATAATCTGGGTAACCTGGATCGACATAACCAGGTGGCTGATCCATATACACTTCCTCTTGGGCCTCACCATTCAAGAAGGCATTCTTTACATCCATTTGATGCATAATCCATCCTCTAGATGCAGCCACTGCTATGACAGCTCTCACTGTCGTCATCTTTGCCACTGGAGCAAAGGTCTCCTCATAGTCTATGCCATACGTCTGTGCATAACCCTTTGCGACAAGCCTTGCCTTGTGACGCTCAATGTTACCATCAGCCTTATGCTTGGTTTTATACACCCATTTACAGCCAATAGCTTTCTTGCCACTTGGCAATGGCACCAACTCCCATGTGTCATTTGCTTCCAATGCAGCCATCTCTTCATTCATTGCATCATCCCAATGCACATTTCCAACTGCATCCTCAAAACATGTGGGCTCCACATTCTGTATCACCTTAGCCATGTAGGCTTGGTGATGCGCTAGATACCCATCATAAGTCAATTTCTGAACTGGATTTCTGACTCTATTAGATCTGCGCGGTCCTGGGTCACTCCTTTGCCCTCTAGAATCTTCTTGTACTTTCCTTACACCAGGTGTCCTGACAGCTGGAATTCCAAATTCCTCATCAAGACTTTGTTCAGAACCATCTGAATCCATGTCTACATGTGAAAAACCTGATGAAGCATCAACCATAAAGGGAGGTTCATCAACCTTTTCCTTTCCTTTTCGTGATACATTCCCCGTACCTGTTGGTGGAGTAACCTGCGTACGTAATCTACCATTCCATGGTTTCTCAACAGAGCCACGAGAAGAGGACTCTTGTGGTCCACTCAAAACCTGTGACTGTGGCCTCACATTTTGTACAACCACATCATCTTTTACATCAGCCCCAATAGTGCCATGTGCATTACTGTACCAGCTGCTCATCTCATCAAAGACTACATCTCTGCTCACTCGTAATTCTCGTGTAGTAGGATTGTAGCACCTGTACCCCTTTTGTTCAAGGGAATATCCCACAAGAATACATTTCTCTGCTTTAGGATCCAATTTCCTACGCAACTCATCTGGTACATGCACGTAAGCTATGCAGCCAAACACTTTCAAGTGTGCCAAATCAGGCTTTGTACCTATAAACTTTTCCTCAGGTGTTACATCATGCACCGCAGCTGTAGGTGTCCTGTTCATAATGTACACAGCTGTATTTACAGCTTCAGCCCAGAAATGATGAGGCATGTTCTTCTCATTCATCAATGCACGTGCAACCTCTGCAATGTGCCTGTTTTTCCTTTCTGCGACCCCATTCTGCTGTGGAGTATATCTGCATGTAAACTGCCTGTGTATACCATGCATTCGCAGAAAATCTGAAAAATCATTGGAGAAGTACTCTCCCCCTCCATCTGATCTCAATGTCTTGATTTGCATATCTGTCTCCTTCTCAATCATGACTTTGAAGTCTTGAAAGTGACCAAACACTTCACTTTTGTTACGCATGAAGTAGACCCATACTTTCCTTGTATGGTCATCAATGAAAGAGACATAATACTTGCAACCATGTATACTTGCAGTATCGGTTGGACCCCAAACATCTATGTGCACCACCTCAAGTGGCCTTTTACATACATTGTGCTCATGTGGAAATGAGCCCTTTGACTGTTTTCCAAACTGGCATGCTGCACACACTTTATGCATACCATCCACCTTGAATTTGGGCAAACCTTTTACAATCTGTTTTGATTGCATGCTGCGCAATCTCTGCTCATTGACATGGCCAATGCGTTTGTGCCAAATGTCAACATCAGCCACAACACCTGTGCCCTGTGCAAATAATGCAGCTTTTACCTCAGGCATGTCTACATTCAGCGTAAACATTCTGCCCACACATTTGCCCTCTGTGATCAACTTACAGCCATTCTGGAAATCTTCTACATAACAGCCATTTGGATTGAAGCGAACCTGCAAACCCTGCTCAACCATTTGTCCAACAGAAACAAGATTCTTTGTAATGTTTGGGACATGAAGTACATCTGCTAAGTACTTTGATTTCCCACTCTTCGTATTTAGAGGTATGTCCCCTACATGAGCAATGGGGTGAGATGTGTCATCTCCTGTCTGCACATAGCCTGACACATCTGGTTTGCGCATATCTCTAAACCACTCTCCACGAGACGTCATGTGATTAGAGGCACCTGAATCCACATACCAAACATCATCTTGGGTGGAATTCTCTGCAGTCATTGTATTCATTACATGTTGCATAACAAACATGCGCTCGTTTTTGCTGTCATCTGCATCTCTGCTAGTAGATGCATAGTTGCCCTGTTCTCTCTTTCTACTTGTGTTTCCCTTTGGACAGTCACATGACATGTGACCTCTTTCACCACAAGTCCAACATTCTCTACTATCTGGAGTATGTTGCTGCCTGCTTGATCCTGCACCACGACCTCTTTGACTCCCCCTGCCTTGAGACTGGTTTCCCCTGCCACTTGTATTGTTTTGATTTGATTGACCTTCCAGAAATTGGCCCCTGCAACCCCTTGGGCCTCGACCACGACCTCTACCTCTACCTCAGTTGGAGTTAGAATAGAAGGCCTGTTCAGAATTATTTCTGCCATGAGAAGAAGATGTGTCAAGGTTCTTCTCCTCAAGAATAAGCATAGAAATCAAATCTTGGAACACGGGGATGTCGTCTCTTGTATTCATGGAAGACCTAAAATGTACATACTCATCTCCTAGACCATCCAAGCATGCATGGACAATGTCATCGTCTTCCACTGAGACTTTAATAGATCCAAGAGCCTCAATGATACTCTTGATCTTCAAAGCATAATCATTGATGGAGAGGTTGTTCCTCTTAACCTGATTTAGCTCCGACTTTAATTGAAGCTTCCTGGCCTTGGTGTTCACCTCGAACACTCTGCCTAAGTTTTTCCATGCAATGGCGGGGGTTTCAGCATCCTGTAGATAGCCCATCATGCCATCTGTGATGCTCATAGAAAGCCAATACATCACTTTGCGCTGGCCTTGTTGCTAGTCCCTCAAAGCTTTCCTTTGTTCTGCTGTAGCATTTGCCTCGGGAATCTCTGGTTCCTTTTCATTGTCTCCTTCTACATAGTCCCAATAACCTTTTCCTTTTAGGAAATTTGTTATTCTGAACTTCCATGCAGGGTAGTTATTTTTCTCAAGCTTCTCAGTAACAATCTGACTGAAACCGTCAGACATCTGGAAGCACTAAGACAAAATAGCTGCAATCTACAAAAACTTACAAATCTGCTGAACCTGCTATCGTGGTTCCTGTAACGCTTTCTACACTCAACGAGTGTCCACAATCAAGCGTACATACAACCACTGTACTTGTACAGTAAATCTCTGTATACTGCACTTTTGGAGGCCTGTTCAGAAACTTGTGCGAAAAACCCCTAACTCGGCATCTGGTCGTGGATTGCGAACGAAGGGATTGTGATGCTCTTGCTCTCTTAGCCTCTCTTGCCTGCACCAGGCTCTGATACCATGTAAAGAATGAGGATGCAAGAGAGCTACACAAGACAAGCACAAAGCACACAGAGATGGAAAGCTTCTTCTTCTTCTTCACAGAAAAGAGAGTACAAAATGACTAAGTGCTAAAGCTGAAAAGTAGCACATATGTACATGCGGTCACTAAGTGTGAACTCGCTAGAAGCGTACTAGGCTGGCACTATAAGTGTAGTCCATCTGTAGAATCACTGGCAGAGATCCTCCGTGTCGGTCACCTAACGCGCCAGTGAGTAAATGCCGTAAGCGGCCAAGACCCGTAGTGGATGCCAGCTCAAGGTGTAGAGCTCGACATCTCAACACTTAATATTATACTGCCTATAGCATTCTTAGTCCCAACCCTAAGAGCAGCAAAATGTCTAGAGTCATGAAATATCCTCACGTATAGATGACCTTGAAAATATAGATGAGCTTCGCTTGAAAGAAGTAGCTTCTATCTATGCTCAAAAAAGTCGACAAAAATAATTTTTTGATAAGCATGTACACTCCAGAAAATCAAAACAGGAGATTATGTCTTGGTTTACACATTAAAACAACATGCAAAGAAACTAAAAAAGTGAGGGACGGGACCCTTTGTGATTAAATACTTATCACCAAGTGGGTCCATCAAGCTTGCTACATTGGATTGGGAGGGAATGCCTAAATGGATAAGTGGCTGCCGCCTAAAAAGATTTCATCTACCACTAACCCCAAATATGCTCCAACAAATCCATCAACAAGCAAAGAAACGAACGCAAGCAAAACAAAAAATAGTTGCAGAAGCTCAAGCAAAGGTTAAAGAAAGGATAGCAAAAAAGAAGCTTCTTTGACGGCAACAACAACATGGACCACCTTTAAAGATAAATGCAGTTCGGGTCACAAAATTTGACAACGAGACCATACAGGAGCCTGAAATTGATGTCAAAATTGGAAACAATCAATTGACGGCAACAACGATACTTGATTGGGGAGCTCAAGGCAACTTGTTCTCCTACAATCTTTACAAGAAACTTCAACTTGACAACCAATTACAAGAGACGAAGAACGAGCCCCGAAGTTATTGAGAACGTTTGATTAAGGTTCTGGGATGGACAGTGATCAGAGTACAGGTAAACCAACATGTCTATCCGCATAAATTTTACGAGCACACAACATGCCGTATTGCTAGGGCAACATTGGCAGCAAAATTATAAGGGCCAACTTGCCTGGAGTCAAAACACTATGAGTATATAATTTGATTCAAAAAAATAGCAAGTTCCTTTTGCTACGAGTGCGGAAAAAAAACAATCAAATCTGTAAGTGGCAGAGAGAGGAGAGCAGACCTTACAAGCCCCCATTGACCCACGAGGGATACTAGAGAGCACTTCAGGGCAGTAGGAGAAAGTCCATAAGGCAAAGACTCTAGTATACAAAGGGAGCATGATATATCATAATCCAAAGCACAGAAGTCACCAAAGTGCACCCCAACAAAAACAACACGATATGTACGGAAAATCTATCAAGCAGATTTGGGTCAGAAAGGATCAATTGACCAAGGAGGAGCAACCAAAAATTGTTGTTCACCCTCCAACAACATCTAATACAAACAGGAAGCCAAAACCAAACTCTTGACAAAAACAGATATGGGTACCAAAGAAGCCACTCAGAACTCACAACTGCCATACCAAAATCTAGCAAAAGGAACAACCTTAAGAACTACCAATACACAATTTCTACACACAAAAAATGGCAAGTACCAATAATCTCGTATCGAAGGTTTAGTGGTGGAGTCCGAAGCAAAGAACAATCATAAATACCAAAAGACTGAGAAGCCTGGATTCACAAACTCTATTAACTATTGAAGAAAGAGCTAGAATACTCGAGAGCTTATTGTTCAGACAACTTCCCCAGGAGCATACTGCCATACAAATCTTCAACATCAACACGGTCGTCCAGGAGGACTTCGACTAGGAAGGGGGGAGGAACCAACATGCTACAAGTGTAAAAAAGGACACTGTTTTCCTTGATTTTACGGATTTTTATGTTTGATTGTAAATATTTTGATAAACCCGAACAGATATGCCCTTAAATATTGTGTAATAACAAGAAGACAAAGGACAAACACCAAGATGAGCCTCTAGGTGTGTGTATATATCTAGAAATTACATATTTTATGCGAAAAAAGCAAGAAAATGGAGCAATCCGGCCAAAAATACTATGAACAGATGTATATAGTTGTTTGTTATGATATTACCTAATTATCTCGTTTTTCCAACAATTTCCGGACCAAGTAGATATTTTCCTTTATTTCTTATTAATTTTTTAGCCAAAAACAAAGAAAAATACAAAAAGTAGGTGAAATGACAACTTGGCACAACAAAAGAAAAATATAGGAGTGGTCAGTAAGCAATTGACAACTTATGGTGAAGACGGGGTGCAAATATGTGAAAAGTTTGTGGAAAGACAAATTGGCTGATCTTTCGCCAAAATGACAGATCTTACAAAAACAGAGCAAGCGGAGGCCAAATGAAGAAATTTCAAAGCCTAAAGTACATTTTGCATCAAGATAGGATCACATGTCAAATTTGGAAAAAACTGGTTCAGGAACCTTGATATAAGTTCTTTTGGGCCCACTTAATAGCTCATTTTCACTATTCACAAGTGAGAGAGAGCTTGAGAGATCTAGAGTGATCGGATCTTCTGCAGGTTCATACGATGCACATGACACACCTACCAGTGCCAGATATGAGAGGTAGACTCATTACCATGAACTTCTCTTGTTCTACACTCTCTTTGTCGTAAATTTTTTTGAAAATTGACAATGTGGCTTCGCGGGAAAAAAAACTGAAAAGGGCCCGTAATGCATCAACCACCCAGCTTGTTGCTACAAGACTTGATGGGGGGTTAACCCTAAACTAAAAGAACACCTCTACGACCTCCAATGCGGGTTTAGGTCAACCGAAAAGACCCTAACCTCTCCGGGCACGACAAAGACTGATCCGAAAAGAATCGCCGAAACGATGCGAAACTTCAAGAGAAGATACATCTCAAGCATGTCTATAAGCCAAGTAAGTCTCCATCCAAATCAACCATCAAAAGGTGGGTCAGAACATTGGGCAAGGCTTCGGGGCTTCAAAGCATCATTTGGGCCTCACAATCGAGATAGGTGTCTGTTTGCCACCAAAATTCATAGGCTTCATTGGCATATCATCAACAACTAGCATGTATGGTCAAACGTCAAGAAAAACTATCACAGACAGTCTCCTCAACACCAAATTTGGACCAAATTAGGAATGTATTGGTTATTTATCACTTCATTTTCAAAAGCAAAGTGTCATAACTTGATTTATGGCCTTAAGCTCAAGAACACTTACCCAATTTTGTGTGTGCACCTATCAAAGCCTTATAAACATCATGGACTGTGTATACAACAAGTCTGGGTCAAGAATTCTAAAGAAGACTTTATATGCGTATAAAGTATACTAGTCTTGATATGGCAGGCTAGCTGGGATTTAAAGCCTTTAGCTCTTGGAACACATCATCATGAGCCCTCTAACACACATCAATCACAATTGGAGGTGTTATGACCTTCATTCACTCAAAAAAGCTAAAAAAGTGTTGATATCTTTTGAAGCATTTCAACACAATTCACAAGTTCAAATTCATATCCGAATTCATGGACACTTTACACAAGCCATACAACACCAGCCTGCGTAATTTCTAATTGTTTTGCATCAGGATACTTTATCCGTGTATAAAGTCTAAACTATTATGTAGAAGCCAATTCAAGAAATTCTCAGGACTAGCTTGTGTACCATGTTGTATACAATGCATACTTTCAATTTGGACAAGTTTGAGCTAGATGATGACCACTTGAAGCACAACAACAAAGTTCCTCCACTGGAGTATTCTAGACCCCACCCAATTATCCCACATCCAAATGAGAATCAAAGTTCATAATGGGAGTCCCAGTCTCACCAAAGGAAGCTATAAAAAAATCCTAAGCCAAAAAACTCAATGAAGACTTCATATGCGTATGAAATCTCCCAATGATTAAATGATAGTCTAGGGAAAAACTCTCAACTCCAAGGCTTTTATCCCAACAATATTAACCCAAATCTCAAGTCCCATCAAATTTTGTGGCCATTTACCCATCTTAACCCCAATATCTGAATGCCAAGCTCCATAAGTGAAATCTAGCTCCAGGTTCAAGAGGAGAATCCAAAATAAAATTCGACTATCACAAATGGGTATCGCGTGCTAATGCCTACTTACACTGAAATTTTGAGTCATTTGTAACACAATAGACTTTAACTGCTTTGAAGATGAACGTGGAGACTAACCTTGACTAATCTAAGCCTCGACAACACGATTATGAGTGCATCTACCCAAATTCATCCCATTTAAGCCTCATATACTCAGAACTAAGCCAAAATCTAGTTTCAAGCCTACGGAGAGTTCTAGTGCTCACAGCTTGTCCAAACAACATCCTGATTGAGTTCGAGACATATATTCAGGAAGTACATGATGAGTGTCGTGTTTATGTGAAATATCACTCTGTTTGAGCACATAGACATTATACACGTATAATGTCTCACAACATCATTCTGCATCCAAAAGAAATCATAATCATATGCACTATACGCTTAGGCCCTAGATACCCTATTTTTCAATTTGAAAGTCATTTGGACAGATAGAAATTGCGAAAATGCAGTATTAGCTAACTTAATCATTTGAAGTGTTTGTAGGATCTATGGAGTCCAGTAAATCACCAGCAAAAAGAAGAAGAGGATGTATGTAAAAGACATTATTGCAGCCAATGAACCCTATACACTGTGAGAGGAGACATTCAAGCCAGCCAAGGCATGGGTAGACGAGGCCACATTAGAAAAGAAAGGAGTTGCAGTATATAAAGGCACTTTTAGAGACCCACAAGGCAACCTAGTGGATATCTGAGTGAATCCACGGGAGATGTTAGAAATGGCAAATAGAGAAGAAACCTTTCACCAGCTAGAAAGAGAGGACTTCCATAACTTGTACACCGAACCAGCAGCAGGTGTGGATGTTTAGAGATTATATGAGCTAGTGATCTCTATTCAGAATGACGGCAAGGCGATGATAATAGCTTTGTATGGCCAGAAGACAGAAACTCTGATCACACCTCAAACCATAGTAGATGCACTCGGGCTCCACAATAGGGGAATCTTAGTTTGAGAAAGAAGAGACGAGGTAAAGTTCTATGCATAAAAGAAGTTTAATTAGACATTTGAAGACTTGGTGGACCAAAGGGCTGCAAAGATATGCAAACTCTACAACCAATACTTCCATGTTTTCAGCAAGAGGCCACAAAAATACACAACTCCTCCCCATGCAATGGCAACTATATAACTTGGGCTTTAAAAAGCAACATCCCAAAGAAGTGAACTACGCCCAATACCTGCATGAGCAAAGTGGTTGGCTTGGGCATGGAAAATCTCAAGTACACTGGAGGAGGGGAAACCTTGACAAAGATTGCATATGAGGCAATCGGAGCTAGAGGACATTGGCCAGAGCCACCAACATAGAATGAGTGGTTCAAAATGAAACCTGATATCGAAGATGAGCTAGTGAAGGAAACAACTCCAATCATCACCAAAAGGCTAAGAAGAACGTTGGAAACTGTGCCTGAAGACGAGCCTGTGGAGCCACCAAGGAAGAAAGGAAAAGCAGCATTAGACATGGAATCCAGACCCCAAGGAAACACACAGTCAAAAAGCTGCTTGGATTGAAATAGTGATAGAAAAATTTTGAGTAGAAAGAGCATTAAAAGGATATTTCAAATAATACTGGGTGCCAAACCTGGCCAAAGTTGGAGGAAGCTCCTCTAAACGACTAGAGGACCAGTTTGACCATTACATTCGGGCATATGAAGAGATGGAATGGGTAATTGATCAGCAAAAATTAGAGCCTTTCACAATGAAAGAAGTTGAAGGAAACATCGGAAACACTGGTGAAGAAGGGTCAAGATCAAGAGCAAATCAAATATGAAACACCACCTTCACCCCACCAAGTACTCCTACACCTCCTGCAAGTCCAAAAACATCTACACCCGACCCCAATCATCACCAAAGCAACAAAAGAGGCCACATCTACACACGAAGATTAGGAAAAAGATGCAAGGAATACTTATGAGGATTCATTCAAGTGGGATATACAATGGCAGAGGCTTCAATAGTGGTTTACGGAACTCCTAACCCACCGTAGGATGCAAAGGAAGAAAGAGAGAGACAAGAGCTCCCAAGGACAAGGAAAGAGATGATGAATCTAAAAAGAGGAAGGTAGACCAAGAGTCTCAACAAAGAGCTGCAAAAAGATACTCACCAGAGCCCGGAGTGCCCGATATGGTTCAAGTCCCTCTAGTGCCTCAATTGAGACCTTTGGCTAACCCATGTCGAGCACCATCTGCAAGAGTATTGATCAGTACAGGTTATCAGGTTCCATTGGCTGGTCCAATCAATAGACCCACAACTAGAAACCTGGTAGCAGTAATTGAAGATCACTTAAGAGACGCCTATCAAATACTAGACAGAGTCAGAACGCAGTCTCTTACCATTGCTGAAGAGAACACCATGCCATGTACCAGCGATGACAACTTGAAAATGGAACATGATAACCTCTCAAATATGGTACAAGATACCCACCTGAAGGCCAAAGAAGCAGAGAAGGATCTTGAAACACTTATTGCAACACTAAGGGAATTTGAGAGCAAAAGAGACACTCTCACACTAGAGATGACGAGAGCCTTGAGAGTAATCAAGACTCTCCAAGAGCAAAAAGATCACATCTTCAATGAATAAGAAGCAGCAAAAGACAAAGTCCTAGAGCTGAAGGACAAATTAGAGCTCTAGGACTTGACAATCAAAAGAATAAGGGCTACACCAATGGTGGTGAGGGCAAGTGCAGGGGTAGATGCCCAAGCTATACAAGCCTTGGAAGCACAAATCACCACCCTGCAAAAGGAATTGAGGCTAGAGCAAAGACAACAAATGCATATGACAGAAGGGTCTCTAGCCATCAAAGAAAGAATGAGAGGCGAACACCAAGATCTTCAAAAAGAACACGAAGAACTTCAAAAGAGTCTAGAAACACTGCAAGAAGAAATGGTTGACATGGCAGAAGAAGCTACTCAATGAGACACATTTTCACAAAGATAGATCACAGAATTGTGAAAGAAAATAGCAATTTTAAGGACACAGGAATGAGAACCAAGGCCCAATGAAAGAAGAAAAACGCTAGAGATGATCCCATGGAAATTTCTGAAGATGCCGAAGATATGCAACACCAGGAAGAGCATCAGGAGGAGAAAGTGGTAGAATAAACACAACCACTGACCGTAGAGGAGGAGACAAGCCTCCAGCTTTTGATAGAGAAGACAACTCAAAAGACCACAAGGCAGCCTTGAAATGGGAATTAAGAATTCTCCATTTTATAGGAGTCCTAGGGTTGGCCGCAAATGTACTTAGGGAGGAATGGATGCAGCCCACACTCCCATATTCTCTCCTAAAGTATGAGGTAACAATAATCAGGAAAATAGTCGAATCAGAAGCCACAAAGCCGATCTATGAAGGAGATGTCAAGAATATAGAGGCTGCAGATAAATTGGTAGACTCTCAACCAAGATGGAGTAAAGCATGGCTGCTAAAGTACCCAGGATTTCTGAAATACTTGGTGGAGTCCCCAAAGATCATCAGAGATGACCTCCTATTTTGCCCAGTCCCTCGTGTTCTCACATGGGAAAATCATTTCAGAGTCATGAAGGCTCATCCAACTGGCTTAACTTCCCATCTATGACTGCACCCACAGAAGGAGAAGAGAATATGTGCCTCTTATATGGTGAAAACCCTAAAGGGCACCATTAAGATCTTCACAGACTCTCCAAACTTGATGTGCATCATGATCAAGAAAATCCGCAAAACTTTGATGGCTTGCTTTGAAGTGTCCGCACCTTCCAAAGCTACAAATTCTACACTTCTATCAACGGGTAACACTGTCACAGCAATGACATATGATCTATCAAAACAACCATCTCCAAAGGTTTTACATTTACTGTATCAAAGAACCATGTTTCTGCCTAGCTATCACATGCAAACATTGGAAGAAGCTTTCTACATGGGCTTCTTTACATATAATACCAAGACATTTGGCCCAACGGTCACTTTGGGGAATATCAAGTACAAATCATACCTAAGCTGCTAAAACCACCAAGCTGTCACTAACTGTAGAACAACTCTCACTAAATCAAAAGAGCCAGACCAATCATGTTAGGAATGACATGGACGCCAAAGGGCGGAGTGTGGATGGTGGAATACAGAAGAAGTTCCCCAATACAATGTACCATTATTTTTTGAAGCGGAATGATACCTTTGTAATATTTAAGCAGCCATTAGACTTTGTGGGAATGAGCATCTATGGAGGAATGTATATAAGTCATCTATGGAGAAATGTATATAAGTGAAATTTTGTAACCCTAAACCCAACTTTTGAATTAATCAAATCCATTTATCACTGTGCATGGTGTCTGAGAGAGAGAGAGAGAGAGAGAGAGAGAGAGAGAGAGAGAGAGAGAGAGAGAGAGAGAGAGAGAGAGAGAGAGAGAGAAGAGAAAGAGAGAGAGAGAGAGAGAAGTGAGAGTGTGATTTCTTCTCTTCCCTACGTGCGCTACGGAAGGTCCATTGCTAAAGAGACACCATCATTGTGTTAGCAATGTCAAGGGCTTCCATTAAATAGCAAGAGTGTGTGATTTTGAATACGATGCGAAGTGAGATCCTACGAGCTTCTGGGCGAGTTTTCTTGCAAACTAGGTGTCCGTTTGGTGAGTTCTTTGTACCTATGGGTTCACGGCGAGTAGGACTACACATTAGGATCATATGCCATTAAAAATAAAAAACTTTATTTTGGTGCTTGTCTCTATACATGATAAGAGCCATTGTTGACACAAGTAGTTGAATTCCCTTGAGGAACATATTCAAGTGAGGTGAAAAAATCATGATGTGAGGTAATGTGCTTTGTAGCACAACTATCAAAATACCACACAAGGGAATCTACAACAACTGACATGCATGCATCATGGACATCAGGATTTTAGGTACGCTATGCTCTAAAAGCCCATTTTTCATCAACATCAGCATTACAATATCCTTTCACAGAAGACTCAACAATAGATGCATTTGTAGTGGAACCAACATTTGCAGTGGACCCACGCTCTTTGATTGTATCCTCTTTGACCTTCAACTTAGGACAATGCTTGATCAAGTGATCATTAGCTTTACAATAATGGCAACACATCTTCTCTTTCCCCTTATCACCAAAATTCTGAGACAAATTGGTGACAGCAAAATCATTAGAAAAAAGTGATGTAGCATTTACAGTAGAACCATGAGAAGTGGATACATTGTTGTTACCACAGTTCCTTCGAGCAACAATAAAGTCATGTTCAACTACACATTGTATAGTCTTGTTTTTTTTGGAAAGTGACTCCTGGAATGACAATGTACATAATGCAAGATTTCCTTGGGTCATAAGTCTCCAGGTACTAGCAAAAGTATAGTAAGAATCTAGCAAAGCATCAAGAACAGTCTGCACAAGGAAACGGTTTGAGATGACTTCACCTGCAGAAATAAGTTTCCTTGACACCAGCAAGGAAAGTGTCCATATCATCTTCCTTATGCATAATATTCGACTCCAAGTATTTACGCAACAATGCCTCATGGAAACTTTCATAAAGGCCAGCTAGAATATCCCAAGCTTGTTTTGTAGATTTCACTCAAAAATGTGAGGAGTAATAGTGCACTTCTAAGAAAACGCAATCAATGCATGAGTCTACATATCATTTACATGCCATGAGCTTGTTTTGTTGTAGAAAAAAAAACTCTAACACCAGCAATCTTTGCAACAAGACCTGCAACATCTTCAACATCGCATGTACCCTCAGAACCAGGACGTACATCAATGCCCTGCACAATATTCCAAATACCCTTCTACACAAGAACATGTTGCATCATGTAAGCCTACATAGGGTAATTGTCCCCATCCAACCTATCCTCAGCAACAAACATCTTCACAACACATCTAGGTTTTTGTGAACCATGGTGAATGCTTCACACGATGTGAAAAATGCCCAAAAAGAGGAGAAATTGAGTGGGAAAAATAGGTGCTATATAGAGAGAACCATAAAAGAATGTAGGGGACCTGTTTTGCAAAACGTAGCACTGACATAAATTTTGCATAAAATGACAAAATATTATGTGCAATACTGTTTGTAGTGGAAACGGATATCGGAATGAGCTCAAATAAAAAATTTGAGCACACTAGGCTCATTGAGCTCTCCCAAAATATTTTTCAAATTGTAAACACTTGCCAAAGCCCACACAAGTCAAAGAAAGTGAGCACGTGTGTGCTGGAGCTGCTGGTGGGGCGACTAAGCCCGAGCGGATGCAACCTGCTCTGATATCAATTGTTGGAATTAGGGTTGCAAGAAAACACACACAACTTGGACAAGACAAAGGAAGCTCAAGGCACACAATAAAGAGAGTATTACTTAGTGTGCAATAGAAAGATAGGTAGCCCAAGCATGATGGGCGTATATACAATGGACGGGGGGAAAAACCTCCTAGTAGTGAGGGAGAAATGCTCCAACAGTCATAAGTGTGTTCACACACATCACTACTACATGTATATGGTAACAGGAGCAGATTCTTCCAAAATTTCATGAGGTGGTTCAATCTTGGTGAACAAAGTATTGGAACCCTTAGATGCTCTTTCATACTTGTAAGGGAGATTGAAGAGCAACTAGACTTTAGAGAAAATATGGTTGATGTATCTATATCATGAATTCACAACAAAGAGATTGGAAATGTACAAATGACTGATAGAGATTACACAAGCTCTACTACATCCAGCAAAACAAACCAAGAGATGGTGATACATCAAAAGGAAAGGGAATGTGAGCATAAGAAAAATGAAGCTATCGATCAAACGAGAACTAAAATCAAAACACCATTGGATACAAGGGTAGTTGAAAACACAACACATGATGCCAAGTTAAAAAGAATGATGCCCATTCTAGAAGTGGAAGAGCCATGGGCACATGCCTTGTCGGAAACAATTAGAAACCACAACGATGGTAGTTAAACTTTTAAGTCTGCACCTATCAAATAAATCAACATGGATTATAAATTCTCTCATGGGGACATACAATCATTATATTATGATGTAGGGATACAAGTACATGCAGAGAGAAAGGTTGAAATTTGAAATATCATATCATATTTTATAGGGCAGCATGAAACTATATCAGAGTCCCAGATTTGATTAGACAACCATGGCCACAATGTTATATTGAGCAAGAACTCTATATCTAGGAGGTGTGGTGGGTCTAACAAAGTGTATCCTCCATTTTTTGAAAGCCCTTGTTCTCACCATAGGTCATGAAAATGGTAATTTGTCTTGAATCATAAGTTCTTTTGTATGTTTGCATTCATAGAAATGTTTCACATACCGTTCAACATCCATGAACAAGGTCGGCCACCAAATTCCTACAAAAAATGTTGATTCTGCAATTTCAATTTGCAGAAAAACACACTCTACATGTTCGGCACAACCTTGCTCAAGAACTAGTGTGTACTCGCTTTTTGTGGCACATATTTGCAAATTTTGATCATTTCTTACTTCTAGAGGTGATTCTCAATTATGATGTAGCTCTCTGCTTCAGTCTCAATACTTTTTTGCAGGAATTTACTCATCTCCTCATGAAAGGCACCTTTTTCTAGGTAATCCACTTGGGTGCAGCTACTACTTTGAGCAATGTTCTATGTTGCATAGGTGCCTGTGTTTCACAAATGTGACATGAACTTATATAGCCGTGAACACTTTGTGGCATATTAGACCACTACACACCAAATCTCATCAATCCCTAAAATGTTTATGCTTTCCCATCAGGAATCTTTGTTGTTTGCACATGAGCTTCACTCAAGTACACATTATTTTTTGTTGGCTCTATACATAGCCAAAAATAGTCGATAATTCCCTTGTTTATATAGCCGTTTAGCTATCACTATAAATGTTTTCCTCTCCTTGATGTCTTGTTGGATAACTCTCAATCTCTAATGATCCAATGATGAGAAAACCTATGACATGTTCACTCCATCTAAATACCAACTCAATATTGAGTAGATAAGAGTTGAACAAGTCATTGTCAACTCCATCTAGGGTTCTCCATGAGAAAATATAGAAAAATGGCTAGCTCGTTGATGCGTAATACCTTTCTTGACTACTATGGTGAAATAAAACAGGAGATATGATAAATCTTATGACAACACGCCCTATATTACATGGTTTCTTCACCAAGGGTAATAGTGATTGATGATCCACAAAGAACACAAAATTATTTGAGAGAAGGTTCTATCTAGATGTTTTCATGCCATAGACTATTCCTAACCCTTTCCTTTTGGTTGTCATGTAATTTTTTTCCACACTATTAAGTTGTCGTCTAGTGGGAAAATCCTTGTTAAATTGTTCCTAGATTGTGCCAAGATACATCCAGTTGCATATGCTGATACATTGACATGGACATGAAATATATTACTCCAAATAGTAACTTTGAGAATTGCATTAATTATTCTATACTTCAATTGTTGGAATTCTTTCTCACACTCGTCGGTTCACTCAAACTTTGTGATAAGACCATATAGAGACTTGGAAATGACTTCATACCATATAGATAAATCTTCTATAATAACCACACCAGCCCATAAAGGCTTGCATCTCTCTAACCTTTGTGGGCCTCATGGAGTACAAATGAGTAGAGTAGGAGACTCATACCAATAGATGAGGCAAGCAAAGAGAAGAGAGGTACTAAAAATCCCAATGAGAATGAGATTTCTTACACTCCATCCAAAAAGGGGGTACCAATTTCAGAAAAGTAACAAAATAGAATAGGATTTATAGAAAGGGAAAAGTGGGAGAGGAATGGGCCGCATGGATTTCTTTTTCTATTGCAGTAATATGGGCGGCTATATATGCGATAATAATTGCGGTAATGCTAGCGGAAAAATCAAAAAACGCGCCAACGGGGCTGCAACATACAATCTCTCTCTTTCTTGAAGTTCTCTCTCTCCTCTTATGCGGTAACAACAGCATTCTCCCATAGTGGCATAGGTTTTCCTTGCATGTTTCTCTATTTTTGCACTCATTTAGCACAATACACGTGTTCTCCTTTTTCCTTCCGGTTGAGGAAATTATAGAAGAACACTTGTTTCTGGGATGATTTAGTTATTTTTCCAAGTTACTCAATAGCTTATCCCCTGCTTTCTCTAATTCATCGTGTCATGAGTCTTGGAACTATTTGTCATTTTGTCTCTTTTACATCTCAGATGGAAACCTCATCCACTATGCATTTTAAATCAATATTTTTTTGAGTTTCTCTCTCCTTTCTTTCCAACTCTGATTCAAAAAAACCATTCACCATCTGGAAGGGAATTATAACAAAACCCTTATCATCATAGAATTTTATCAAGGTTAGCTTGTTCATCCACACATCTAGAGTATCTAGTATTTGGTCCCATTCAAAAGGTTCAAACAAATCTTCACGAAATGAGTTTCAAACTTAGTTCTTATCCTTTAATGATCTCTCTATGATGCAAATGTCTTACTTCAAGCTCCCACATTCACACACTCTACAAATATAAATATGTGTTTGGTTTGGTGACCATGCGGATATTTACTTTCCATGGACCATATTTGAGTCAAAATATTCCACAAAACGTTGACCAACATCTCTAGAACTATGGTCCTTGATGATGACCCTTGTTGTAACAATTTATAGCTAGAAGTCTTTTGTCATTTTAAGTTGACTCATGATTGATCATCCGAAAAGGAAATCATTCAAAGTTAATCATAGAAAAGGTGTGCTTGTATTCAATTCCACCTAAGGATATGATGATCCGCTCTAGCATACCCAATGGTCTTTCTACAAATACATTTGCGGATTGCATTTTTTCTCTTGGTATTGGAAAGTTGGTCTTCCCCACTTTTCTGAGAGAGTTTATATAAATATGAACTCTCTAGTCCCACTATCAAGTATGGCTATGGTTTTCATTCCTTGATTCTCTAGTGAGATAAGGATATATTTTCCTCTTCTTGCTCGCAATAGCTATGCACCTTATTTATCGGCATAGTTTTTTTTTTCTCTATGAGATTTTCACCCATGTGAACATATTGAGAAGGGAGTTTCAACCCCATATTTCAAAATTTTATGTCAATATGGCCCCATAGATGGGGTATAATTTTCAATTGTTCTCTAAGCGTGATGATAAACGATATCAAGGATAACATTAATTCATCCTTGGAACTGGCTTCCACCCAGCATTAAAGCACAAACCAAGATGAAGCAAAGTTACAAATATTAAATCACAAAGAACGATAAGCCACAACCCAATTTCCACAACTAGAAACCCCACCTCTTCCTATCAGATAAAGCCAAATAGGCTCGATGGTATGGATGCATGCATCTTTATATGGATTCTAAATGGATCAAATGAGCGAGAAATTGTTGATACTATAGCATGAGTTAATACGATGAACTATTCAACGTACCTCACGATATCAGTCAAATGTATAATGGATGCCACTTGAGATAGAGCTCAAAGATACAACCAAGGGGACAATGGTCACATTAGGTCACGTAAATCTCCCAATCAACATAGATTTGCATCACTTCCCACACCAATTCCATGTAATTACAAACATGGATCTCATTGAGGCAATTATTTTGGGTGTCTTATGGATACATACATACAAGTTCCACCTTAACGGCACCTCTTATGTCACTCCCTTGACACAAAATCTTCATGTTTGGGATGCACAACCCATTCAAACCCAATACCATCTTGATTTACATGACAAATTGGCTCATCCACCCGATGGAAAACTAGCCAAGGAAGTGTGGTTGAAGAAGTCAGTCATGCCATCCAATGGCATAGAAAATATAGATACCAAAGCAAAAACCACCAGTTCTGTGACCAATAGCATACGGGATTTGGGTATGGTGATTTGGATTAAAAACATAGTGCTATAATTTCACCATGATGGACATCTATAGCATAGATATCTAGCACTAACATAATATTTCAATACCAAGGAAAGTGAATTAGATGGGGAACGAAGACTATCGGAGGTTGTACTTAATTGAAAGATCATAGAAGAGTAACACAATACAAGTTTTGGGATTGAAAATGGATCACCCAATCATTAGCTATGATGCTTATAAGTTATGGTATCTTGGTCTCTTGCGAGTATGTAAAATATATCTTCTTCTTCTCCAAAAGATAGGCCTCCTTTTCACATTAAATCATTATCATTTATTACATAGGACTTTCTAAATGGCTAGTGGCTAAGTCACCTAGGCCTTTATAGATGTCGTGAAAGGATTACTACTCAAGGAATTGACTTGCTAGTATGGGATCAAATTTACATATAGTGTAGCTAGACTAGCTCAAAATAATAATAGAGTACAAATTCATTAAAAATCTGGTGTCCAACGGGAATTTTATATTTGCGAGGTTTTTTTCCAGTTTTGATTGCAGAAGATCAAAATCAAAAGCTCGCTAAAAGAACACACTCGTGTCCAGCTAGGTAGGTGCATGCATACTGTATCTTGAAAACATTCCTCCCTTCCTAGAGAGTGTTATCCTTGACATGACGATGTGCAGTTTTTTTGTTAGGGTTTTCTTCAACTTTGTATTTAAGGCTGGTCTTAAACTTTGAAATTTATTTCTTGTTGATGATGATCTCCCCCCCTTCGGCTGCTCATGTCTACTATGTTGTGGTTGATATGTAGGTTGGGCTACTACTTTTGAGGCAATTTTTCATTCTGTTGCTACTTTTGGTAGTGTAGATGTCTATTTGCGCTACCTATCATTGTGGGGACTCAGCTTCTTTGGATCTTTAATTGTTGATAATGGACCTTGATCTTGGTTCCACTAAAATTCAAGTCCTCTCCAACGGATCACCAATTTTGAAGCACTCTATGATCTCCTTATCATTGTTGCTGGTATCTCACTTGATGAATTTGTCATTGCTTGTCAGCTATATATTATTCTCACAGATGCCATTGTTTACTAAAGCATTTTTGTTACCCTTGAAGATAATGATTTCTCTTAATAAGTAATAGAGACATGAACTAGTTGCTCAAATTCTTTGATGAATGATATGAGTAGCAATCTCCTTACTGATGTAGAAGGATAACAAACGATAGGAGATTGATGAGTGTTTGTACATTAGGGTATCAGACCTAGATGACCAATTGAAAAAAGAACCAGTAAAAAGGGTTTACGTTTTGTTTACACTCTTATTGGAGTTGAGTAGTTGGACTTGAAATACGTGTTCATGGAAGGTGAGTGCTTGGTAGAAATAAAGGAAGAGTGTCTAATGCAAGTTCCAATTATAGAGCACTTTATATGCATACAAAAAACTGGTCAAACAAAAATATAATGTGTAAAAGATGGAGTTGATGGTCTATTCAAGAAAAAAATGTAGCATATGTAGCATCAAAGGATGTCATAATAGTTTCCATTATGGTTTTTAAAGTAGAAGGGATTCGCATTTAGAAGCTTCTCCACTCATACATCATTCTGCTCATTGCATGAGTGTCTTTTGGACTTACTCCTTCACTTCATCAGTCTTAATTTAACTAGATTTTGACTCTTATGATTGTTGAGCTTATATCTGAAGCTATGCTAAATAGAGCACTTGGTCCCCACTATATATATACTATCATATATGTGTATTCTACACACTTTGGGATTGCACTCTCTATGTATCGTATCTTTGTTATTGTCCCCCTCTATCTTCTCAAGATGGGATTAGAGCATGTTTTCTTTCTATTAACAAAAATAGGGCATTTTTGGTCTTTTGCTGCTGCTTTGCCCAACACGCTTGCATAAAAAACGATAATTCAGTAGAACATAAAATTGTCATAACTTGTTGTTTGAAACTCCAATATCAGTGTTTTAAAGAGATGTAATTAAGGGTTTTGGGGAATCTCAAAGCTTCTTGTCATAACAAATTTGTTTAATTCTACATCGAAAGTAATTTACAACGAGTTGATAACTATTTTTAATATGTTCTAAATCAAAACCATAGAAAGTTAAGAGTGTTTTTATTTCCACTTCCATAAGTGTTGAGTTTCTTATTTTGAATCTTTGATTTGCATTTCATGGATCATGCATAATTTTCTTTGTATAAAAGAAATTAAATCAATAGCTAAGTATATTGAATTTTTGTCACGTTCACTTGGATTTATATATTGATTCGTCGTAAATCTTCAATTTTGTTTTCATGCATCATATGTAGTTCGATTTGTGTAAAGGAAATTATACTAAAAGTTAAGTATATTAAGTTTACATTGAGCTCAATTTGATTTACATGTCTAAATAAGAAGATGAATTGATTGATCTCCATAATTACTCTTTATGTGTATAGTATATCTTTTGATGCATGTGAAAGATTTAGATCAAAGTTATATGATGTATGTGCAAGATTTAAATCAAGAGTTGTGATATGATGCCACAATAATTACAATTCATTTTATTTAGAATTCATTTATTTTTGATGCATGTGCAAGATATAGATCAAGAGTTTTTATAGGATGCCATGATAATAACAATACATTTATATTGATTGTTTTTCATTGAGAAGGTTATTATTCCGTGGAGTTTTGTCATGATACCCCGATTAGTTTCCATGATTAGAAGTCGTTTGTATTGATCATTTCTTATTGAAATGATTATAACTATATGGATTTGTTTCATGATTCATGAATCATTAAATAAATTGGTAGTGATTATTTGATATTCATATGGTTTTATTATTCAATGGAGTTGTTCCGTGATTGATGATGATTATAATTCATTTGTATTGATTGTTTGTCATTGAAATGGTTATTACTCCATGGAGTTTGTCCATGATGATAACATGAGGATATTAAATATAGGAGCTTTTCATTTAGATCTTTCTTTACAAAGTTAGAGCTTTCTGTGGGTAGCAATGTTGAGCTTATATGTGAAGCTACTCAATATATGGCTTCTCTATATATGGCACCCAGGTCCCCTCTATATATACATCATCTCATGTATGTATTCTACACACTTTGGGGTTCTACTTCTGTGTTCTCTCCTTCTCTCTCAACATGGTATCAGAGCAGTACATTTTTGTTTTCAATTTTTCTCCTGATCAAAATCGATTTTGCAGAAACTACCCGCTAAAGAGACTGGAATCGATGTGGTCTACAACTTTGCAGAAAGAAGTTTCTTCAAATTCTGCACCGATTTTGAGTTATCGTTCACGGACTGCGTACATACATGAAAAACAGCTTCCGCGTTTTGTTTTTGGTTTTTCTGCTAATTGGAAACGATTTTGCGGAAAGTACCCTCATAAAGAGATCGGAATCGATGTGGTCTACAACTTTGCAGAAAGAAGTTTTTTCAAATTCAGCACCGATTTTGAGTTATCGTTCACGGACTGCGTACATACCTGAAAAACAGCTTCCGCGTTTTGTTTTTGATTTTTCTGCTAATTGGAAACGATTTTGCAGAAACTACCCGCGTGAGAGACCGGAATCGATGTGGTCTACAACTTTGTAGAGGAAGTTTTTTCAAATTCTGCACCGATTTTGAGTTATCGTTCGCGGACTGCGTACATACCTAAAAAGCAACTTCCGCTTTTTGTTTTTGATTTTTGTGCTAATTGAAAACGATTTCGCCGAAACTACCCGCTGTAGAGACTGGAATCGATGTGGTCTACAACTTTGCAGAAAAAAGTGTTTTCAAATTCTGCACTGATTTTGAGTTATCGTTCGCGGATTGCGTACATATCTGAAAAGCAACTGCCCCTTTTTGTTTTTTATTTTTCTGCTAATTGAAAACGATTTTGTAGAAACTACCCTCTGCAGAGACCGGAATCGATGTGGTCTACAACTTTGCAGCAGGAAGTGTTTTCAAATTCTGCACCGATTTTGAGTTATCGTTCGCGGACTGCGTACATACCCGAAAAGCAATTTTTGCTTTTTGTTTTTGAGTTTTGTGCTTATTGAAAACGATTTTGCAGAAACTACACGCGACAAAGATCGGAATCGATGTGGTCTACAACTTTGCAGAAGAAAGTGTTTTCAAATTCTGCACCGATTTTGAGTTATCGTTCGCGGACTGCGTACATACCTAAAAAGCAATTTCCGTTTTTTGTTTTTTATTTTTCTGCTTATTGAAAACGATTTTGCAGAAACTACCCACGTGAGAGACCGGAATCGATGTGTTCTACAACTTTGGAGAAGAAACTACCCGCGATGGGGATTGGAATCGATGTGGTCTATAACTTTGCAGAAGAAAGTTTCTCTAAATTCTGCACCAATTTTGGGTTATCGTCTCGGACTGCGAATATGTTTGAAAATCAAAATTTTACTTTTTGCTTTTGATTTTTCTCATAATTGAAAACTTCTCAATTATATTTTTCTTCATCAATCATATATTTGTTACTGACGTAACTTTGCTGCAGAAGCCAGTTACACATCGTTCCGATTCAATCGAGCCGTTGATGATCGTCCAAATTCTATCGAGCTACTGTTGGTACATGATCTTTTGTTATATGATATACTCGTTCATTGATTCTCGTATAATTATTCTTTTAGAGATATAGTTTACGTCGTTTTATTGATAATTTCTCATTGATACCATAGTGATTTTGATGGTACCATGATGATGTTTTGTTAATACTTTGGTCATTATGATATGTCATTGATACCATGGTTATTCTCGGTGGTGCCATGATGATATTTCGTTGATACCATGGTATTCTCGGTGATTCCATGATGATATTTCGTTGATTCCATGGTGGATTTTATTGATACCATGATGATGTTTTGTTGATACCATGGTTATTCTCGGTGATACCATGATGTTGTTTCGTTGATACCATGGTTATTCTCGGTGATGCCATGATGATATTTCGTTGATACCATGGTTATTCTCGGTGATTCCATGATGTTGTTTCGTTGATACAATGATTATTCTCGGTGATATCATGATGCTTTTCGTTGATACCATGATCATTTATTCATTTTTATTGACATAATGATGATATTTTGTTAATACTTTGATGGTATTCATTGATCACTACATTGATAAATGTTGTTTTATGTAGTATATACACATATCATTTGTATCACGTAATCACACATTTTGTACTTTTACGTTTATACTTTATGTACCATATGTTGTCGTGCGTATATATGTCGTCAAAAGAGTGGCGTCGTGAACCATCTCTTATGGCGTTGTGAACATAATTATTTCATTAACGATGCTAATAATTTTCATCACATGTTTTTTTTTGGAGTCTATGATCTATGTAGGATTGATCAAAGGATTGATTTTATGAAGACAAACTTGGTGACAATAAAAGATTTATGAAGATATGTTTGGTGATGCCATATTGATGACAACATGAAGACATGTTTGGTGATGCGATATTGATGACAAGCTACACAGCAGATTCATGGAGACACTTTTGATTACAAGCTAATCGATAGCTTTTACACCTCTTTATTGAACCTTTGTATTCATTATTGTATTTGATAGGAGTAATGTAACTCCTCATAAAACATTCATTGTAAAAGGAGTGATGTAGCTCCTCGTAAACATTTGTATATTCAATGATTTTTATAATATAACGGTGGGTGTATATAGAGCTGTGGGTTTTTCCCTTGATCCCCCAAGGGTTTTTTCATCCACAGTTAGGGACCCTTATTTGAGCGGGGGTGTTGAGCTTATATGTGAAGCTACTCAATATATGGCTTCTCTATATATGGCACCCAGGTCCCCTCTATATATACATCATCTCATGTATGTATTCTACACACTTTGGGGTTCTACTTGTGTGTTCTCTCCTTCTCTCTCAACAAGCAAAAGTAGATGAAAACTTTTACACATACTAAGATATATAGCTTTTGAACGAGGATAATGTACATAGTAAAAATATTGTGCTCTACATGTTTGTAACACAATTAAGGGCCATAGTAATACAACATGGATTTGATAAAAAACTAACCATATCAATATCAACATATTGATACTGCAATGTCATATATATAGTATTTCTAAGAAAGATCATCACAAAGTCTGTGTTTAAGATCTTGAAAGAATTTTAGTACAAAGTAAATTTTTTGAATTTTTGGTATGAGGTAAGTTGAAGTCTACTCTAGCAATGAGTCTTTATCTTGTTCACGTTATAAGCCAATTAGAGATATTAATATGTGTGTGTGTGTGTGTGTGTTTGAGAGAGAGAGAGAGAGAGAGAGAGAGAGAGGGGGGGGGGGGGGGGGGGGGGGGGAGAGAGAGAGAGAGAGAGAGAGAGAGAGAGAGTGCAAAGTGAGATATTTAATTTTTTTGTACGGAATAAGTTGAAGTCCACCCTCGCTAAAAGTATTTATCTTGTTTTCTCTACAAGCAATTAGAGAGAATGTGTGTGTGTGTGTGTGTGTGTGTGTCTGAGTGAGTAAGTGAGAGAGAGAGACAGAGAGAGTACAGAGTACATGGTCGTCACCCAAAGCACAATGGATACTTCGCATACAGGTGATGATCATGAGATAGGCGACGAAGACTCATCCCCACCTGGAGATGATTATCCCTCCATTTTCATGGGCATCCATAAAGTAGCCCTAGAATTGTACTTTTTAAAAAAAATCTCTAAGTCTCACTTATCACTCCTCGAAATATCTCCTAACCAAATACATGGTCAAACAACTATTTTCTTTTACCAAAATCTACATTTCTCAATAGTATCCTCTATTCTACCTCCACTTTCTTCTCTCTCTCTCTCTCTCTCTCTCTCTCTCTCTCTCTCTCTCTCTCTCTATATATATATATATATATATGTGTGTGTGTGTGTGTGTGTGTGTGTCTCCCCCCCCCCCCCCCCCCCTTGTCCCCCTCCCTCGCAGCTTTCCATAGATGTAGCACATATGGAAACCTTCCATAGCTGCACCACTTGTCTCCTGCATTTCATCCACACCATCTCTTTGAACTACTTCTTCTCCCATTTATCCCCATTGAACCACTTCTTCCCCTCCTTCTAAGCTTTTCATAGCTGTAGAACAAATGGAAGCTTTCCATAACTGCACCGCATGTCTCCCCCTTACATCCACATCATGCATTTGAACTATGTCTTCTCCCCTTGTTCCCCATTGAAACACTTATCCTCTTCACTTCATTTTCAAAGCAGCATGCCTCTCTCTCTAACACCACAACTCTTCTTCTTCTGGTGCTACCATGTCAACCCCCTCCACTTTAAGGAAACCAAAGGATGCGATAGAAGTGGTTTGCTTGCATAACACTAGGTATTTTGATGGGGAATGCGTGCCACAAGTGTTTTCTAAAGGATCTTGAGTCTTCATGCAACCTGTAGCTATCGGGCCTCATTGCGTTTGAAACCACGACAACCTCTCCAAAAACATTGGAAGGTGATACTTCTCGATTACAAGAATCATAAGGTCAATGAAACAATGGTCACTGCTCAACACATGTACTCTTGCTATTCCATGCGCTTGAGGAATGGAAGCTCAAGAGATTTTCCATTTGATTGTAAGTCATAAAACATTGTTGGTTGTGGATTCAAAACTCTTTCTATTTGTTTTTTGATAGTTTTTGGTGTTGTCATAGATATATTCCCATCTGATTTTGTTGAGGAACAACCAATCAAGAGTCTCGTAGGAACCTTCAACGCTCTCCATGTCGGAATCGGTTTTATAATGATTCCTGACTCGCCACCTTTGATGTTGTTGCAACACAATATCTTCTTCTACTCACACATGTATGTATTGTCGTCCTTAAAGGATGGATATGGTAAGATCATTGCTAATGACAAACCTTCATTGCTGAGCATGGAATGGCCACAACCCAATGTTTCTTCACTCTTCTCTATGAAGGGGAAGATTTTTTTTAATACTTGCTCTTCATGAAAATTTGGGAAGGCTTCTAGATCAATAGGTCTCAAATGGTACTGACCTATGCATGTTTTTGTACTCTTATTCAAGACATTTCCATTTGGTGTCACACTTACTATGTTTTGTAGCAAGAATGTTATGTATGAAGCACTAAACCTTGTATTTGGAGATACTTGAGGAATGGTTGAGGGAGGGCACCAAGGAGATAAATACAATTGTAAGGTGGGGGCTTCAGATATCAAAAAATGATATCTAAAAGTGCACATTATTTTGTACTGACAGCCGTTTTTTGGCTATCCAAATTTCCATAGTGAGCTACCTCACCCTACCAAAATCACCCAAACACTGTGGCTATCCCTAACATTTCACTGTATATAGGCGTGTGTGAGTTAGGGGACGGTCTCCATATTTTCTTAAAAACCCTCAACTAACTAGTTCACTGGGCTAGTTGAGCCAAAAAAATAAAAAATATTATGGCCCATTTGTGTGTCAATATTTCATTGTATATATGGCCTAAATATAGGGATTTTTATAATTATTCTAGTATTTTATTAAAATATTTATACTTAGGTGTGTGTTTTATTAAACCTGTGTATGCCTTCTTTCATCCTCTTATACCATAAGTATATTTTTTGTCAATGTGTACATACTCTAACACCATATTTTTCTTTTATACAAATCACCCCCACATTTTCACCCTCACCCTCGTGAAAATAAAAAATTGATTTCTACTCCCATAGTCACGTTTATTATATTATTTTCATTTACTTGCATACCTTTTCCTCTTTCACCGGAAATAATACAAAGAGGGACCATATCATATGATTCCAATATCTTTCCATATCCATCATTTCTCCTTTTTTTTTTTTCTAACACCATGTGCTCATTGAGCTAAAATCTCTGAATAGTCCATACACTAGTCCCACCATGTATATATTGCTTTATTCACCAATAATCCTCCTCCATACATGTGTAAAGGGCAACTTGGATGCTTTGTATTATGATATGACAAAGGAGGGGCTCACTCTTGGATGCATTGTACAAATTCAACAAAGGAGGGGGCCACTAAAATACTTTTGCAGGCATAAAAAATAGGCTTTTTGGTGAGATTTTTGGCACCCATCTCCACTCCGAATTTGGAGCGGTGGTTAAAAGAGAAAATGTAGCCCACAAACTGAGTAATCACCTCAAATGTTTTTATGATTTTTGGAGATACCAACGGTGAGATAGGATTTTTGAGTGGACCCGAGTCTGCCCATATCTGTAACAAAGTAACCCATAGTCTTCTCTCACCTCCTTTCCCACTTCCACACACACACACACTCATTTCTCTCCATCCTTCACTCAAACCTGCACCTTCAATGGTGTCTCTCACCTTCTTCACCATTATCGTCCCCTCTTACTCCCATAGCTCTCATATGAGCTCTCCATGTACATACACCATCTCTATGCCTCTCCCTATTACTTCCAAAGTACAATTCCATCTTACCCCTTCTCTATATATATAAAATTCAGCATGTAAACCATGCTTAACCTCTACAAATCAAGAGATCTCATCAACCGAATTTCCATTTTCATCGCGATAATCAACCTTGGCGGCGGGTGCATAAAGAAGAGAAGACAAAGAAGAAGATCGATAGTCATTTTGAGAACCTACACAAGTAAGTCAAAACATTCTTCAAGCTTCACTATCAAAAGGATTTCCTCACTTTATTCAACCATCTTACTTCAACCATCCACCCCATTCTACCCATTGTAAATACATCATTAACCTTCTAGTGATTACTAACACTAACCACTAACATACTAACACAAAATAGCCATTGACCTAACCATAAAAGACACCTCACCTCAAGACATGTGTATCGTAACTCTCTCTCTCTCTCTCTCTCCTTACTTCCTTTCACTTTATCTACCATCAATAATGCTCTTTTTTGAGCCCACATCCATTACTCAAGCAGAAAAAGAAGGCCCTCAATGTTTTGATATTCAAAAAAATCATAATCCTAATTTGTTATCTTGTAAATTAGGATTTCCAATAATCTTAATGAGGGGTCTCCAACCTATAAATACGCCCCTCTCCTTCTTGTAAAACAACCTCCAATATCTCACATAGCACCCCAACACTCTATGCGTGAGGAGAGACTTAGGTGTAGCAACCACTTTGTGAGCTTCACTCTTGGTGTGAGAGAAGCTTTCAAGCTACACATTTCAAGTGAGAGAGAGTGAGTTCAAAAACTCAAAACCACTATTTTATATGTTCCTCCACCATCAATAAATATTCATGATTCGACGTTCAAATATTCGTCCTCCCACTTGTGCGATACGGTTTAGTGAATCCAAGGTGACTTGTGTACTTTGAGTTTTATCGTTTATCTTTTTTTAGAAAGTATTTTAGTGTGTTTTCATTGCCAATTTTGTGTCCATTGTAAGAGGGTATTGTAGGTGGTGAGAGGTCTCCCACACTCTAAGACAGTGTGTGTATGTTGGCAATGTTTAGCATTTACTAAGCATTGAGTGAGTTTTGTACAAGGTCTACGATAGCAACATAACGAACCATCTCCATTTGCAAGTCACAAATAAGGTATTACACAAGATCCATTTCTCTCCCTCTTCCCTTTGCTCTAGCTCTCTCTGCCCATTTTATGTGAGTCTTGGTGTGAGGTTGCTTGTGTGTGTTTTGTGGCACATCCTCTTGGTTGTGCCAAAATCTCTCTTGTGTCCTAGTTCGCATACCATAACTAGGCAGTGCCCCTTCATTTGTTTGGCTGTGGGTTTGTTGTTATTGTTTCTTGCTTGTGGTTGCCCTAGCTCCAATTGAGCAGCACGGGAGCCTTGAGAGGTGTTTAGAGGCTGCCTCTCTTGTTGCTCGCCCCGGACCGCCTCAAATTGATGCCCCCATGGAGGAACCAACTTGTGTATGTTTTTGTGTAGGATCAATCTTTAGAATAGTCAAGTAGTTTGTATGAATCACAAGAATTTGTATGATCCTTTCATTCCAATTGCAAGGCAAAAGGTACACATATTGTTAGTACTAAGTTGCAATTTCAACGTGTAATTCGTAGAATTTAGGTTCTCTTAGGTTAGCCGAAATAAATGCTTCGGTAAATCCTTTTATTTTGCCTCTCATTAGGTACGACCTTAGTTTGGACGTCTATATTTTTGTTTTGTTTTAAGAATTAGGTTATGCATAGACCATGGATACTGGCCCAGGAATAGAGATTTTCCCCTTTCATTTCACTCCACACATTAGAGTAAACATTGCAATTAGTAGAAAAATCCATTTTCAACAACTTATGGTGTCCACGTTTGGTGCCAAAGAGTAGGATAAATTCTCGCATCACCAAACCCTATCATTCTACCTCTTATTGATTAAAATATTTCATTTGATGTAAATATTTTTATTTTGTTGTAGAATAGATTGCAATTTAGAAAATATTATTGTGTAAATCTTTTAAAGAAAGAAAAAAACAAAACGTGCGTCACTTTGAAATCAGTTTAATGGAGAGCCAACGCCAAATGTCTGGATATCCTCATTTCTTTGGAGAACCTGGAGAGGATGCATAATTATTTTTAGCGAATTTCAAGATGTCTTTCCATATCAAGAGGATAATAACCGATCAAGAACGTGTAGAAATGTTTGAGGTGGTCCTTAGGAAAGATCATAGTACTTGGTTTGACTCTTTGCCTGAGGAAGTTAAGGGGAATAACACGGAAGTTTTGAATCATTTCAAGAAATACTTCTTCCACCCCCAAAACACTCAAAAATTATGGCAAGACATTGTTTCTCATAAGCAAAAAGACTTAGATGACTACTACTTGTACAAGCAAGAGTTTCTACGTCTTTGGGCTCTATGGATACGAAATGTTGCTAACCCTCGTGATGGTGCAGAATTTCTAAAGAAGGGGACGTTAAGGTAAAATTTGAGGCGGGTGCACCTGCTACTTTTGATGCAGCGGAAACTAGGGCTCCTAAGAAGTATATGAAACTCAAGTGCTTAAGGGGAGAGGTTCCAATAGAAGGTCTTAGACCCAAAGGTAAGTCACAAAATCAACATCTAGGGAGCTTCCTGAGGTAACAGCTGAAGTAATCAAGAAGTTAAATGAATCTTTAAGTAGCATGTCGATTCACCTTGCACAAGCCATAGGTCCAAAGGCACAAGCAAAGAAGTCAGAAGAGAGAGAGCCACAACCTAGGAGAGTCTTGCAATGTTGAAATTGCGGAGAGTCTGGACATGGGATGTATAATTTTACTTGACCCTGTGGCAAGCCAGGGAGACCTAACTTGAATTAACCAGTAATGAATGCAGGTGAAGGAATGGGTCAACAAACAAGGCTTCTACAAAGGCCAAATGGAAAAAGACTACCTCCACAAGGGGTAGAAGGAGTTCCACCTTTGCCAAATCCAAATGTGCATGTGGTAGAGGTGAAAAATTCAAATGAGGTTGACATGGAAGCAAATGGAATTAAGCGTGGCCGAGGAAAAGGTAAAGAGAAAGAAGGAGTCACATCACAGAGTGACCATGGACAAGGCAAGAAGGCAAAGGAGATCAAGGAAGCTAAGAGGACTCGACGTCGTATCAATCTCCAAGACTTCCCACTTGGACATGGTATGGCTCCATACAAATTTTTGGAAGACATGAGAGGTAAGGGTCCTGATATCTCATGGCCTCAGTTTCTTGCATTATGACCAAAAGTTAGGAGGGATTTAACGAAGGCAATTATCACTAGGAGAAAGATAAAAGAGAGTGTTCCCATTGTAAAAATTGCACATGCTGAAATGAATGAGGATATTACACCTGTGCTAGATTTTTACATCAAAGGAAGATTGGTTAGGAAAGGTATAGTGGATGGGGGTGCACAAATTTGCATCATGACAGAGGGACTCATGCAGAGACTAGGCATGCATATCCATGAGACACCTGAAATCAAAGTGAAGATGTCAAACAATAGCAAAGCTATGTGTGTAGGCATTTGTAAAAATGTTTTTGTGGAGGCCTTTGGCATTAAGAAGGCAGTGGATTTCTATGTCATGTCTACCAAAGGAAATGGTTACCCATTTATCCTAGGAAGACCATGGCTAATGAAAATTCAAAATTTGCAGGATTGGGAGAGTAGAAAATTAATTTTCAGGAACGACAATCATAAGAAGGAGCAACACCAAGAGGAGCTCCATGAAGAATCATCTCAAAGTGAGACGAATGAATATTGGACCGATAACACTTCAGAAGAAGAAAGTAGTGGCAGCATTATTGAAGAGGAGTCTTCCAGCAAAGTCATGGGGGTAAGGTTAGAAGAAGGTCAAAATTTATAGCTCAAAATCATTGCATCCACAAAGGGTAGAAGAAGGTCTAAAGAAGCTCTATGACATGTGAGGTCAACTCAACCCCGACAAGTGTCACATACGTGAGGATGAAGTGATCTTGCTTGGTCACAAGGTTTCCTATAAAGGTATTGAGGTGGATCCTTCAAAGGCAAAGGCTCTTATTGAACTCCCATCACCCAAAAATCTCAAAGAGGTCATCTCATTCATTCAAAAGGGCAAGTATATGTCACGCTTTATTCACTTAGCTTCGGAGTTGCTTCATCCTTTGCAAAAGTTGAAACAAAAAGTAGAATTTGCATGGTCTCATGAGCTTGAAGATTACTTTTGTAACATTAAAGTCATTTTGTCAGAGCTACCAACAATACCAGGATGCGACCCATCTACTTTGCTAGTAGGGTCATGAATGCCTTGAAGAGAGGCTACACAGAAGCAGAACTCATGATGCTTTCTCTCATGTTTGTGGTGAGAAATTTTGGATCCTACCTGCTACCAAAAACTTTTGTAATTCTGCAGAAAATTTGTTCCCTTGGGTGTCATCTCAAATGAATCTTAGTACTAGGATCTCAAAGTGGATTATGAAGTTGCAAGAGTTCCAATACTCTTTCAAGGTGGAAGATAGTGTGCGTGTACAATTGGGAGGGATCCTTACTTATAGGGTATATGAGAAGGAGATTAAGGTGCCTGAAATAAAGACCCTACCATTGCCACCACCAAAAAATATTCCTAATGCTTTTACCTTGTTCTTTGATGGAGCTTTTTGAGGAGCCACAAAAAAAGTAGGGGGAGGTCTAGTGTTGCTCAACCCAAGTGGGGAGGTGGTCATGAAAGAGAAGGTCAATCTACCAGGTTCAACTAGCAACAATGAAGCAGAATACGACACACTACTTCATGGTTTAAAGATATGCATTGACCAAGGTATACAATGTCTCATGGTAAAAGGAGATGCACTTCTCATTGTGAAGAATATTTTAGGCATTTGGGCATGCAAGAATGAAATCCTAAGGACAAAATTTCATGCCATTCATAGGTTATTTAATCAGTTTGAAGAGGTGCAACTATATCATATTCCTAGGAAACAGAATGAAGATGCCGATTTACTTGCACAGCCAAAGTAGTTACATGTGTTGAGAAAGAAGTGCCGGTCATCATGGTGGCAAAAACTGTCAAGCAACCGAGATACCACGGATTGGAGTCATTGACTCCCATTATTGGCTACATTTTGTTGAAGATGTATGCCGCGCGCTTGAGAAACTTGCTACTCGCAACGCAGGGGACCTTCAAGGTTTCAAGGCTGAAATGATTAAATGGACAAGCAAAAAAATACGATATTGGATATGCAGTATGTTTAACCTTGCACTTCATCATGGCATGCCTCATGATTGGAGTGCAAATTGGATCAAACCTTTTCACAAAGGAAGAGATGTGAAGAATGTGAACAACTATCGCACTATAATGGTTGGTTCTTCGATGGAAAAGTTATTTGGATGTATCATGGAGATGAAGATAAGTAAATGAGTTGAAAATAACGGCAAATGTGCGCTTGGCCAAGCAGGTTTTTGAAAGCATCATAGGACTATTGATCACCTTGTCACTCTTTGAGTTGTTATGGAAGTGTCTCAATTGAAAGGAAAAAAGTTGTATTTTTGCTTTGTGAATTTCAAGAAAACTTTTGACATGGTACCGGGAGGAAATATTTGGAGATGTATGCAAAGCCTTCAAGTGCTGAGAGAATTTATGCATGCAATCTTTCGCATCTACCAAAAAGTGATATGTCGACTACATATGGGAGATGATTTTCAGAATTTATTTTCAAGCACAATTGGTGTCAAACAAGGATGCCCACTTTTCCCAACCCTCTTTGGACTACTTATTGATGAATTGGAATGCATGGTTCTTGATTTTATGAAACGAGAAGGCATAGAAGAGGTTAATATTGCAAATGCGGTGATCATGCTTTTGCTTTATGCCAATAATGTAGTGCTCTTGGCACATACCTTAGAAGATGAATCAAATCTTATGAGTGTCTTGGAACCCTTTTGTCTACATAGCGTGCTGATTGTGAATTGATCCAAAACCAACATTATGCTTGTAAAGACCATTGATGACAAAGATCCAAGCATTGTATACAAAAATGAGCAACTTGAAGTGGTAGATAGCTTCATGTACCTTATCCTTGAGTTTCCATCCAATCATAAATGGAAGGATTGCGCAATGCATCTCTTGGAAGCCGGATTTGCTGGAGAGATCAAGTGTTGGGCTCTGAAAAAGTACCTCTTTGACACATTGGGGACACCGGTGCTTCTTTATGGAGTGGAGGTGTGGGGTGGTAGCATCGGAAAGTCTACTTGGAAAGAGTTTGAGAATGTCCAAAAGCATTTTCTCACCAACCCAAGTCAAGACACAAACACCCTACATGCTCTTACTTCCTGAGTCCGGATTGCTTCCCATTGACGTCTTGGGAATGCAAATGGTTGTAGAGTACATGCTTAAGACACAACATAGCCCTTTGTATCGACTTCCTAGAATCGCATATGAAGTAAGTCAAAAGGTCCAAAAGACATGCAAGAGTAAAATACTAAGTCTTGGTTGGATGCTTGACATCAAGAAATGGTTTGGAAGATGGTATGCATGTCACTTGATCAAGGATGCGTCAATCCACTCCAAAGTTAATGAGGACTTATTACAATGCCAATGTATTAGGGCTTGGGAGAAATTTGGAGGTTCTTGCTTCATCCATTTCACCAAACACATTGCCCCAAACTACAAATCTCTCTTCTTCTTCAGACGAGGTAACCGAACCCATCCCTACATCCTTGAGCCCATCCTATTGAGTATGATCCACACCATTGCCTCCATTCATCTTAGCTCCCATTCTCTATGCTGCGAGACAGGACATTGAGGCACTGGCGAGGAGTATCATCGAATTTGTACCTTATGTCCTCCTCAAGTGCGAGAGACTGAGTACAACACACTACTTGAGTGCTCAGCTTTTGACCACATTATGTCCTATTTTCCACATATATTCAGCCATGAGCTCTCCCTACATACCTTGCTCTCCCAACCACGATGTGGACTTTGTATTGCAATGCTCATTTCAGCCATTTTTTAGTATCCACAGTCACGTATGACCTCCACTCACACCACGTGACATGTTGATTTGGTCCCATAGGTCATATTTGACCTATCAGGACGATAATAGAGCTAGCTATCTCTCTCTCTGTCACTCTCTCTCTCTCTCTCTCTCTCTCTCTCTCTTTTTTCTGCATCAGCAGCTAGTAGAATTCATTTCTCTCTTTCTATTTCCATATACACACACACACACACACTCACAAACCCTCATACACACACACACACCCACTCGCTCTCATCATCTCTCTCACTCTCTCTCTATCCCTCACACTCTCTCTCTCTCTCTCTCATTCAAAAATTTGGCTCTCTCTCTTTTACCATACACATACACACACACACGCTCACTCACAAAACACATACACACACTCTCACCCTCACACACATCACTCAGGATCTCCTCCTCTTGTTCTTTGTCAACTCAAGCAAACAAAATCAGCTCTCTCTCTCTCTTTCCTTTCACGCACACACAGACTCACATGCATGAAAATACTTACACACGCCCATACCATATATACATACACACACACACACACATTATGGCATGCACCATGTATACATACGAACACAAACACGTACACACACTTATATGCACGGACACTTATATACACCACCACACACCGAGCTAATTAAGCAGAACCACATGCTAGCCTACGAGTACACCTAGTATAAACCACTGTACTCAATTTTGTGGTGAGTGGAACACAACAAGCAAGACAAAGGACAAGCGGGGAGTGGCCACATATCCTAGATCTCTTCATCCCATGGAATATCGGCATCAGCAAAACACCGGCGACTGACGGTATAAAAATACTCCATCCCTCTTCTACAACTTTCCACCCTATTGGCAACACCCTTGTAAAAATCCCTAGACTAAGTTACCCTAAGTCTAGCTATGGCTAGCACTTGTAATTTCACCTACCCCTATCCCACTCCCTATGTCATTCCCTCTCTCTACTCTCTTCACTTCTCTCTCGTATTGAATAGAATAAGAAGAGGCTCCACTGGAGCAGGTCCCGCAATCACATGGCACACTCACACCCCACTTGTAAGAGAGGTCACCACTCCCAAAATCCTATATAAAGAGGGTGATCTCTCCACTCAAATGACGAGAGGAGAACACCAAAAGAGAGAAGCACAACATCACCATATCCATGACATTATACAAACACTACACGAGAACGATAGACAAGTGGTAGTTTTGGGGAGAGGAAGCACTTGAAAGAGAAGTCATTCACACACACTGTCTCCAATGGTCACTATGCACAAGAGTAGTATCTTCGTCCAACATGAGATTTCCTTAGAAAATGCACTATAGGCTCTATCTCTCTGTCTCTCTCTCTTTGTCTCTCTCTCTCTCTCTCTCTCTCTCTCTCTCTCTCTCTCTCTCTCTCTCTCTCTCTCTCTCTCTCTCTCTCTCACACACACACACAACACACACACACACACAACACACACACCGCGGTCTCCATCTCACCGAGACGGCGGGTTCTTGTAAATACCATCTTCAAGATTACCCGCACATTGCAAAGGGTCTTCATATCCCCCATCTATCTCTCTCTCTCTCCCCCCCCACCCCTCTCCCTCTCTCTCTCTCTCTCTCTCTCTCTCTCTCTCACACACACCACACACAACACACACACACACACACACACACACACAACACACACACCGCGGTCTCCATCTCACCGAGACGGTGGGTTCTTGTAAATACCATCTTCAAGATTACCCGCACATTGCAAAGGGTCTTCATATCCCCCATCTATCTCTCTCTCTCTCCCCCCCACCCTCTCCTCTCTCTCTCCTCTCTCTCTCTCTCGCTCTCTCTCTCTCTCTCTCTCTTCTCTCTCTCTCTCTCTCTCTCTCTCTCTCTCTCTCTCTCTCTCTCTCTCTCTCTCTCTCTATGGCGTGCTGTGTTGTTGTCATTTGAATCTCTGTTGTCCGCACCCTAGCCGCTTGAAGCTAGGTGGTGCCCCCAGTTCACTTCTTGTGACGAGTTCTACGTGAATGGGGCTATGTTGAGGCCACTGAGGTCTGTTTTGCACTTGCACTTGTCATTCGGTGCCCCCACTGAGGAGGGATTCTTGGAATCCTTCGGGTTACAACGCTAAAAATGATGCATGTCATTGACCATGGACGAGTGGCTGTGGGAATTTTCCAATTGGAGAACGGAAGAGGAAGAAATTGAAGAAGCACTAAGAGCCTTCGTCAAAGTGTTGTTATCGTAATGCATAGTCGTGAACATCCCCACGAAGTAAGTTATTCATCTTTCATCTCTCATTCTAATGGTGGATCAAAATCCATAAGAGCGAGCATAGCAGGCTACTCTCATTGTTGTTGTCACCCACCGCACTCTATCAATGAGTGCCATCAACGAAATTAAAGGAGAAGAAAACATATTCTACATCGACGTCCACCATGAAGAAATCTTTCATATTAACAAAGGAAAGAGGTTAGTAAAGACTCTCTTCCCCAAAGAGTCTGAAAATAAAAGTGTAGACCCCACTCCTAAGTGGCCCAAAGGGGTTGCTCGTGCCAAGGGAAAAGGAGGGCTAGGCCATTCCTAAATCACATGACCCCAAGGAGGGAGAAACACCTGGCTATGGGAGTGCTTTGAGATCCAAAGGTAGAATGGTTCCTAGGCTACCAAAAAGAAGGTCATCCGAAGTACATCGATGAAAGATCGCCTATCAATTCGCGACGCGCATGCGAGTGTTGCCAGTCCACTTTGAAAACCCCAAAGCAGAGATTATAAGGAGGTTCCCATTCCCTAGAGAGGAGTGGTTTGGCTATTGTCCTCGTTGTTTTCAAAGTCGGGTAGAGGGCCTTCCTCCTCTCCCCTTACAACTCATCCTAGAGAAAATCTCTACCACAGGTGAAATCTAGTGGGCTGGAGATGAGCTATAGTTAAATGGTGTGTAATTTTTGCAACAAGATGATTATGATAGCTACTTGCACCAACTGTTGCTAGCTAAAAGTTTAAGAACCCTAGGAGCTAGAGACCTAGATCCTCCACCCAACCGGCCATACTTATAGGCTCTTAGCCCTAGGATCCCCTGTCCACACTGCTAGCTGGCCCGTGGCCGGGGTTCGTGACCCTCCTTTAGGGTAGGGCCGTGCCCGTAGGACCCGTGTCCTGTCAAAAAGGCTAGGGGTGGTCAAACAGATCCCCATCACTCCATACGTGCTGAGCAATGAAGGAAAGGTGGAACCTATGAAGGGAAATGACCTCTTGTGGATGTTCCAACTTGTCAACATCGGCATGGTAACGGTATAAGTGAGTGTTCTACACTCTGTGCATCATGGATAATAGACCAACCGCTTTTCCGTTTAGATTTGTGCAACACATACACATACATATATATGTAGATAAGAAGATCTTCTATCAGCAAAACATTGTGTTATTATTTGGTGCCGAGGTGCTAGGAGAGATCCTTAGCTCCCCAAATTCCATTATCCTTCCTGTGTTGGATTACCACTACCACTACAACCTCTCATTCCACCGCTACCTCCATTACCAGCTGAAAACCAAGGATTGAATGTCATTAGTCTTGAAGCTAAGGGAAAGGCGAAGGTAGAAGAGTGTCTCAAAGAGAAGGACAAAGGAAAAGGAAAAGTAGAAGAAGTGGATGCCATGGGAGTGAAGCGTGCTAGGCAGGAAGAGGCCTCTCAAAGGGAGAAAAAGATGAAAAGAAAAGGAGAGTTTAGCAAGCATGCATCTAAGCATTGGTGGAAGATCGGCATCGTGGATTTTTCAGATGGGTGAGTATGCTTAACCATATGACCCAGTTCAAGATGTTGTGATGCAGGGTTCAAAAATAACCTGGCCCCAGCTACTCTATCTTGCAGCAAGGATGAGGAGATAATGGACGAAGATGGTAAGTACTAGAAATTCAAGACGAAGGATAGTTGGGGCTATCTCTAGGAGGAATCTAGATGACATCCTACCTATCATGGATGACCACATCAAGGGGCAACATATCTCAAACATCTACATAGATGGTGGCACACAAATATGCATCACGAGTGAGAAAATGATGCACAATCTAGGCCTAGAGGTAAGTAGGCCGGCACCCTGCAGAGCTAAAATGGAAAATAACGTCAAAGAGAAATGCATAGGCATTGTGAATGCAATCAAGATGAAGGCATTCAACATAAAAGTGGAGGTAGACATTTTTGTCATGCCCCACAAAGGGGAGAGCTACACTATCATTCTCGAAAGGCCATGGCTCATGGCTATGGAGGCTAAGTAGGACAGGAGTACTGTAATAATCCAAATGAAGGATGCTAAGAGAAGGCCCATATTCTGCAACATGAAGACTGGTAAGAAACACAAAATGATATTGTAGGCATCGGTAGATGAATTCACCAGTAACTCTTCGACCACCTTGGGAGAAGAGACGAAAAAACTGAAGTGAGAAACAATAGCATCAAAGTGATGGGAGTCATCCTCAAAGATCCAAAGAGATTGATGCAATTTGAAGCACCATCAGTGAACCAAGAGGGACCATCAGGTATGCAGCCCTTGGTGGATACAACTAAGCTACATCGGATGCTCTCAAGTGAGTAAGGTAGTGAAGAAAGAGAAGACTACATCTCTATGTTGGGTAACTTCACCACACTTTTCGTTTTGATGGTTATGACAAGATCACACGAATCACGGTGGTGCAACACCACACAAGACTCAAGGAATAAGGTAAGTGTGTAGTGCAAAATCTCAAAAGGCTTGGGGTAGTTTAGCAAGAGGCATTGCTCAAAGAAGTGAGGAATTTTCTACATGCAGGTTTTAGTTACCCCGTTGTAGACTCGGAGTGGGTCTCTTCAGTGGTGGTCACGTCGAAGAAAAAGAGTAAGTGGAGGGTTTTTGTAGACCACAAATCTCTCAATGTAGCAACAAATAGGGATCATTTTCCTCGACCATTCCAAGGCGAGATTCTCAACGAGGTAGCACGTCATGATCGCTACATAGTATGTTATGGCTACTTAGGCTACTTCCAAATTAGCATTGCACACGAAGACCAAAAAACTACAACCTTCATAACACCATGGGGATGTTTTTCTTACAGAGTGATGCATTCTGGCCTCACCAATGCTCCGGCCACATTCCAACGGCTATGTAGCTTTTGTCTTTCAGCCATACTCTGGTAAGTCAATACGGGTTTTCATAGATGATTTTTGCATCTACAGCTCTCGCCCCCTCCATTTGAGCAAGGTCTATGATGGCTTGGCTAGGCTGCAAAGCCTTGGGTGGCCAGCTTAATGTAGATAAGTGTCACATTGGTGAAAGCAAGGTCGCTCTTCCTGGCCATGTAATTTCAGCCAAAGGAATTAAGGCTGACCCAAGCAAAGTTTAAGCTTTGGTTTCTTTATCATCACCCACAACAATTAAACAATTGGTCTCTTTACTTCAACGAAGGTAAGGTATTTAAGCAGTTTCATTCATTTGCTCTCTCAAGTGGTTCTCCCTTTACAGCAAGTCACCCATAGAGATGCCTTCCTATGGAGTGAAGAAAATGAGCAACAGTTTAGTGAAGTGAAACAAATCCTGGCTTCACTTCCCACCATTGCACCCCCTAGAAGGGACACGCCATTTTATTTTAACCCCAATGTAGTAAGTGATACGCTTGGGGCCATACTAAATCAGAAGGACCCCCAAACCTCTTTCCGTATGCAATGCAGCACATCGATGTCTCATCTAGAATCTCTAAATGGATTGTTAGATTACAAGAGTTTGTTACACTATGCAAGTAGAGAACTTCCTAGAGCTAGTCTAGCAGGTACTCTTACTCATCGTCACTCTGAGAAGAAGCTAAAGGTCAACACAGAAGAAACAAGAGTGACACCAATGGTGGAAGTTCCTAAGCTAGAAGGATCTCACTCTCTTTTCTTTGATGGATCTTACAAAATAACAGTGGACCAGGCTGCAGCTGGCATCGTCATTTTTAAAAGAAAAGGTTATCTCTATTGGGCAGTTACTACACTCCCACTCCAATAATAGAGCAGACTATGCGCCCTAAATCTTGGATTAGAAAAATGTATTTTGCAAGGGGTTCAATAGATAAGTGTGCTTGGTGATGCCATGCTCTTGATAACGCAGCTAAATGGCATGTGGGTTTGTACAAATCAGGTTTTGATTGGTCAATTACACCAAGTTAAGGATCTTAAATATTTTCTTGAAGCATTGCAATTATTTCATGTCCTTAGGAGAAAAAATCAAGCAGCAGATGCTCTAGCCAAGGAAAGAATACAAGATGTTCCCATAGGAGCAATCAAACTAAAGTTGCCCCTCTTTCAGGCGATGCTATGCCTGATATCATCAGCTTCTTAGATACAAGAGAATGTCTTGAAGGGTATACCAAGGCCAAAAGAAATATCTTGTCCGAAAGGCAACAAGATACCGCCTTATACACAACACCTTGTACTCCAAGGGCAAAGAACAGATTCTCAGGCGAGTTCCAATCTCCAGTGAAATCACGGAGGTGATCTCAAGTTTCCATGATGGTGTTGGTGGCAGCCACTTTGCTTTAGATATTACTAGTAGGAAAATTCTACAAGCCATTCTCTTGGCCTAGTCTAAACAGGTATGTACATCATTATCATAAAACATGCATAGCTTGTCAAGTATCCAGTGATCGAACACCGACCTATGAGCCACACAATCCTCTCATTTCATATGGCCCGTCTGAGAAGTGGGGAATAGATGCAACTGGTCCTTTACCAAAGGCCCAGTCGAGTAAACTGTACATTCTAGTTGGTGTAGACTACATGACCCGATGGGCATAAGCAGTAGCCATCACACGCATTACAGCCAGGAAGTGGTGAAGTTTATATTTGAGCACATTTGTTACCGCTTTGGAACACCTTTGGAGATAATATCTGATACAGGGCCAGGTTTGATACGTGCCTTGCTAAGAGAACTGATGAAAAAGCTAGGCATCACGCGCCAACACTCGACTCCATAGTATCCACATTGCAATGGTCTAGTGAAAAAGATAAATGGCATTATCTGTAAGATCATTACAAAGTAGGTGAATAACCACGTAAGTGATTGGGATAAGCATCTCATGGATGCTCTTTGGGCCTACCGCAGAACATTCTAAGCATCACTAGGTTTCACCCCTTTCCATCTGGTATATATGGAAAAGAGGCCATTCTACCCATCGAGGTGCAGATAGCCAGCTTGCGAGTCATGGCTAGTGAGTTAGTTACAACACCCAATTGCTCATCTTTGCAACGACATCTTGGATCTAGAAAGGCTTCATCCAGATAGGAAACATGCGATCAACTACTATATGACTTAAGAAAAATGACGGGAACTCACATTCAATCAAGGGCTTAAGGAAAAGGGTCTGAAGAAAGGCATGTTAGTATTGAGATACGAAAATAGATTTGACACTAGGAAAGGTAAGAAGTTTCAGCCGAGATGGAAAGGGTCATCCATCGTCCAAAGGCGATATGCCAATGGTAGCTACAAATTAATAGAGGCAGATGGTCAATTTCACAAGACTAGAGTCAATGGATGGAGGCTCAAAAGGTACTTCTTAAAGTTTGATCCAGAGTTCATGGTAGATATTCAAGAGAAGGGAGAACCCTCCAACTCCGCTGATAGAATCAAAAGCATAGCTAGAGGCATGAATGCCTCTAGGCAGAAAGGGAGGGCTAACGATGGCTGGCTTTTGAGAGCTGTGGCCATGGAAACTAAACCCAATCAGGGGGAGCATTATAAAATTTATCTAAAAAAACTTTTTTTTTGCTTGCTGCAGGCTTCTACCCCCCCCACCGCTGCCCCCTCCTTGATTAGCGCTCACAGAGAGGCCGCCCCCCCTTGACACCACTGCCCTCTCTCTCTCCTCCATTATCACTCTCTCACTCTCTCTCTCTCTCTCTCTCTCTCCCTTCCATCCATTATCACTAGGTAGTAGGATAATATATATCTCTCTCTCTCTCTCTCTCTCTCATTCCCCAACCCTTACACACATCGCTCTCACTCTCTCTCACTTTTTTTCTCTTCCCCCCCCCCCCCCCCCCCCCCCCCCCCCCCTCTCTCTCTCTCTCTCTCTCTCTCTCTTGTTCTGTGTCGGTAACTAGTAGAATTCATCTGTCTCTTTCTTTTCCCATACACACACACACACACTCACCCTCATCATCTCTCTCTCACACATCTCTCTCTCTCTCTCTCTCTCTCTCGTACAACTCTTTCTCGCTCTCTCTCTCTCTTGCTCGCTCTCTCATCCAAAAATTTGGCTCTCTCTCTTTTACCATACACACATACACACACACACACTCACAAACACATACACACACTCTCACCCTCACACACTTCACTCACCATCTCTCTCTCTTGTTTTGTATCAATGCAAGAAACAAAATCCAGCTCTCTCTCTCTCTCTTTCAATACATGCACACACTGTTAACCCTCACGGCACATAGACACCCTATGATCTATAAACGTTGTATTATTTAGAGTCAGGTACCGGGCTTGTCGGACCAATAGGAACAGGGTTAGAGTGATCGCCGATGACAGGCACACTCTAACTGGAATATTCAAGGAGTTAGTTGGCTAAGTATGGGCGCCCAAGTGTGAATGGGGTGAGCTCATATAAAATCCACTAAACCTAATTTTTACTCATTCTCTCATTGTGCAATAGAAGCTGCTCTTGCTCCATCTCCACCTTCTCCTTCACCATCTCCTTGTGTGTGTGTATGTGTGTACGTGTGAGAGAGAGAGAGAGTGTGAGAGTGTGTGTGTGATCGAGCGTTGCGGCGGCACGACGGCGGCGAGGCGGTTGAGCGCGGCGTTTCCCTCTTCTTCGCGGCACGCTCCACACGAGCAGGTCGTGCATACACATGGCACACTCACACCCCACTCGTAACAGAGGTCACCACTCCCAAAATCCTATATAAGGAGGGTGAGCTCTCCACTCAAATGATAAGAGGAGAACACCAATACAGAGAAGCCCAACATCACCATAGCCATGACATTATGCACACACTACACAAGAACGATAGACAAGTGGTAGTTTTGGGGAGAGGAAGCACTTGAAAGAGAAGTCATGCACACACACTAACTTCAATGGTCACTATGCACAGGAGTAGTATCTCCATCTACATGAGATTTCCCTAGAAAACACACTATAGTCACTCTCTCTCTCCTCTCTCTCTCTCTCTCTCTCTCTCTCACACACACACACACACACACACACAACACACACACACACACACACACACTCACTCACTCATCGCCGTCTCCATCTCACCAAGATAAGGGGTCTTGTAAATACCATCTTGTATCAAGTTCACTGGCACATTCTGAAGGGTCTTCATCTCCTCCGTCTACATCTCTCTCTCTCTCTCTCTCTCTCTCTCTCTCTCTCTCTCTCTCTCTCTCTCTCTCTCTCTCTCTCTCTCTCTTTCTGAGCTGCGCTATGTTGCTATCATTCGAATTGATGTTGTCCGTATCCTAGCTGCTCGAAGCTAGGTGGTACCCCACTGTTCACTACCCCCCTGACAAGTTGTGCATGAATAGGCCTGGCGTAGAGGTCGCTGAGGTCCGTTTTTCACTTGTGCTTGTCAATGCCATAGAGTAAAATGTGTTTTCCTTCAAGAAACCTAGTATCAACACCTTGTAGTGAAAGTTGACCATGCAGCCATATGGCCCTTTAGGGTGGTCCTAAGTTTTCCACTAGCTATATTGCAATGAAATCCTTGGTCTTAATAAATGTGTTCTTAGATATCTATTATGTTTATTTTGAGATAGAAAACTTGTCATTTGGATACTCTCTAATTTTCTTTCAAAAGTGTGACAAAGCTAACAATACGTGTCTTTTAAAACCTGCAGTCCTTCACCACAATTGCGATTGACAAAGTTTCACATGAGATTGTTGGTACAAAAGATTTTCAAGATATTGAACCTTTTGAGATTGAGGTTGACAAAGTTTCACCTGAGATTGCTCGAACAAATGATTTTCAAGCAATGGATGGAGGCTCAAAAGGTACTTCTTAAGGTTCAATCCAGAGTTCATGGTAGATATTCCAAAGGAGAAAGAACCCTCCAACTCTGCTGTTAGAGAATGAGAAGCAGGGCTAGAGGCATGAATGCCTCTAGCTAGAAGGGGAGGGCTAATGACGGCCGGCTTTTGGAGCCGTGGCCGTGGGAGCGATTCCCAATCGGGGAGAAGAATTTATAAACAAAAAATACGTTTTTCTTTGTTGTGTTGCAGGCTTTCGCCATCCCACCACCCCCTCTCTGACCCTTGAACCCACAGATGGGCCACCATATCTTGACACCACACCGTCTCCCTCTCCTCCATTATCAAAACACTCTCTCTCTCTCTCTCTCATCCATTATCCCCACATGCCCCCTCTCTGTCCCTCTCATTCATCTACAGATGGTCGCCATGTCTCTCTCTCTCTCTCTCCCTCTCTCTCTCTCTCTCATCTATTATTGGTAGCTATAAGCTCCCTCTCTCTCTCTCAATACATGCACCACACTTTAGTCTCACCATCTCTCTCATACACGCTCCCTCACACCTTCCTCTCTCTCTCTCACTCTCTCTCTTCCTTGTTCAAAATCTCTCTCTCTCTCTCTCTCTCTCTCTCTCTCTCTCTTTTCCTGTGTCGGCAACAGGTAGCGAAACAAAGTCTCTCTCTCTCTCTATTACCTTAAACACACACACACACACACACAAACACTTAAACACAGACACACAGTTCTATTCACACACACACACTCTCACATACACCCACACGCACTCTCTCAGTCTCTCTCCCCCCATCTCTCACTCTCTCTCCATATCTCACTCTCATTCAACAGAAATATCTCTCTCTCTTACCATAAGCATAGACACACTTACCTACACACATACACACACATACGTACGCTACATGGACGAGTGCACGCACACAGTTAAATGCACACCAACAATGCACACACCAGAAGAAAAAAAGATGGAAGACGATGCATCAGTAAGGCCTCCGATTCGTTGGCATCTTGTCCATGATACACTTCTTCAATAAACATCCATAGGGTAATCCTTTTGCCAGTTTTGAAGCCAAACCTTGTAAAAAATCATTTGTATATTGACACCTCTCTCTAGGTGATGGTCACAAAGGCCCACCTAGGATATATCATTTTAAAATTCTCCTAAAACAAAACAGGGATCAACCATCTGGGACCCGGCTCCTTTCTTTGTCTCTCCTTATTAGGGCCCAAGCCTAAGCATATTATCCTAAACTAAGAAATATTGCACCTATATAAGAGCACTAAGAGGTCACTATCCAGGGGGAGTCAGTGCTTGAGAGGGGAGCCATGCACACACACTGACTCCAAGGGTCGCTATGCACAGGAGTGGGATCTCCATAGACGTAAATTTTCCCTAGAGAATGCACTATAGGCTCTCTCTCTCTCTCTCTCTCTCTCTCTCTCTCTCTCTCTCTCTCTCTCTCTCTCTCTCTCTCTCTCTATCTATCACCACCGTCTCCACCTCCAAAAAAAACAGGTTGATGTAAATACCACCTTGCATCAAATTTTTCCTCATGTTCCGAGGGGTTTTCATCATCTACGTCTACGTCTCCGTCTCTCTCTCTCTCTCTCTCTCTTTCTCTCTCTACAATGTGTTGTGATTAATGTTATTTGCATCACTGCTCTCCACATCCTAGCCACTCAAAGCTGGATGGTGCCCCCCGTTCAGTCATTGTGACAAGTTTGGCATGCACGGTACTGGCATAGAGGCTGCTGAGGTCCGTTTTGAACTTGCGATTGTCAAGAGGGAGGGGGAGAATAGAATGAGATAGAGAGATAGAGAAAGAGAGAGAGAGGGAGAGGGGGAGATAGAGGGGTAGAGAGAGATAGAGAGGGAGAGGGAAAGAGAGGTAAAGAGAGAGATAGAGGGGGAGGGAGAGATAGAGAAACAAGGATATATGTATTTGTATATATATATATATATGTGTGTGTGTGTGTGTGTGTGTGTATATATGTGTGTGTGTGTGTGTGTGTGTATATATATATGTGTGTGTGTGTGTGTGTGTATATATATATATATATATATATATATATATATATATAGAGAGAGAGAGAGAGAGAGAGAGAGAGAGAGGAATAGATGGAGATAACAAAATAGGGATAGAGAGAAAGTGAGAGATAGAGAGACAAAGGGAAAGAGAGAGAGGTATGCGCTTGTGAGCTTACAAGAAGATGAGAAGCAATGGTTGTAGGAAAAGGAACCATTTTGTGGTGTGCGCAGTGCAGGTATGGTTCTGCTTTTATATAGTGATTTGAAAAAGACCTTCTTTACGTGCAAGCAATGGAATTCAGAAATGACATTCTACTCTCTTCTCCTTAACTTCTCTATCTTTGTCTCTCTCTTCCTACCTCCCTCTTGTTTTATCCCTCTCTTTGCTCCATGGACACGACATCCGGCTAGAGTGCTTTCAATGGTGCTATACTTCTCAAAATGGAGGGAGGTGTGCAATGTGCACAATAATCCCCTGAACAAGGATCTTTTGTGCAAGAAGCACGATAAAAAGGCTCTTCTTCAAAGCACTCTGCAGAAGTTGCAGCACTCTAGCGATGTGGCACAACACAAAACAATGGCTACATTTACAGCCATAGCTCTTTATCTCTACTGAAAATGATGGCTACATTTACGTTATTGTATACACTTAAACTATACTTGTATATAGTTAGATTATAGGGGGTGTGTACATATATATTTTTTTATGCATGTATGTAGGCACTAAGTACGAGAGCATAGAAATCAAAGGTTAGACACTTCCTCTTGGGTATAGTCCTTTTTTAATCATGGATTGTGGTCATTGGTCCATTCATGCATGGATTACCACAATGTATCTTTGGTTTTACAACGGTTAAGACCCTGATGATATCTAAAGAGGTGCCACTTGACCTTTGGCACTACTAGCCCCTACTTAGGTGTACTAGTATGTATATGTATCTACATGCTTGTGTGCATATAAACTTGTGTATATATACATACATAGATGAGCGAGTAGAGGGAGGGATCTAAATATCATACTCCTTATAATGTAGATGTCAGATGACAGACCACTTGGTGGAGAGAAGACATATGGTTATTCTTTTGGTTGGTTCATATCCCAATAGGTGGGATCCCACCGAGGGTGGACATTGCCTCCGAGTTTTGAGGCATTGCGACCAAGAAAAAATTTAATATTATTTGTGGCTAGTTTTTTGTTACCATGAGTGTTATAGTTTTTTCTTTGTTATTTGCAGGCATAGCCATCCTACACCTGCTCTTCTCAGGTTCCTCTACCGGTGGCAAATCCAAACCTACAGCGGGCACTCTCTTCATGGGACTAGTACCTTTGTTCGACGAAAGGATTGTTTGGCTGCTACACTCTGCAGTGCGGCTTATGATTTGTGGTCTTTCTTTGCAATGCACGCCATGGTGGAATTAGGGAGGAACTCTTTACACCTAGAGCCTACCACTAGCAGTAGCTTAGTCTACAACCCCTTCCTACCATCTTACTCCCCTTCCATCGTAGAGTCCCACTCCCATGTCATCACATGGTCCCACGCCACTCCATTCCACTCCTTCTTTGCCCGAGCACCATCGACCAACTTCTTCTAGCAGTGCCAACGCTCATCTCAAGGTAAGGGATGAGTGGCTTCTCTTGTTTTGATAGTGGGGCAGGGGGGGGGGGGGATGGAGTCTCCTATTCTAGAGCATTCTTCCCCAGACATAGAGGGCAATGATATTGATGCACTCTTGGCAGACACGCATGGGCACTACTATAGGGTAAAGTATGGCGGGGAGGTGGACTTTGGCACAGCACAGGGTAGGAGGTTTCGAAGTCATCTTCAAATTCTTATGTATTCAACGTATAAGAATTGTTTTGTAAACTTTAGAGAAAAATTGACGAATCATGCACGCTTAATTGAGGAGCCATTGCATGCTACATTTCCAAATTCCCCCAATCAATATTTTTTCACAACAATGGTTGGAGGGATATATAATTTTTCTTTTGAAAACCAAGCAATCTTGTGTAGGACGCACAAGAGCCAACCAAGTTAAATATCTAGACTGAAGCTATCATGGTGGTAGCATGGTAGATGCGGATTGGGAGTGGACAATGCAAGAAAAGAGAAATTAGGCAACAATGGGCTCATCCTTCAGGCAACAATGCAAAGCTCAGACCAAACAAACTCCCATGCACTATGTCTCAGGAGGCAAACTAGCATGGAAGGACAAATATGTAAGATTGGTTAAATTACAACATAAATCGGTGATTATAAAATTTTTAGTTGATTATTTTTTCTTTTTATTGCTAACTTAGAAAACTATCACTCTTAGTTGACTAACTAGAGAGATGGTCAAGTTTTGAGAGCGACATATAGAATTTGAAACTTGGCAATGATTACTGGATAAAAACCACATCTCTTGCCAGAAATCCGATGCAGCGGTTGGATCACTGCGATCAGTAAGTTAAAACAAATAATATTGTATCAATTGTTGTGAGCTCTTGATATTTGTTTAATTTGGTTTGGGTTTATGTAGAGTCACAACGATCAAATGTACGTGCTTGTGGACAACAATGAGGAGAAGGAGGATTAGATAGAAAACTATGTGTCTAAACTCTCATAAAGTCCCAATGTGGCATAATGTATATACAACTATTTTCATTTTATTTGTAAGTTTTTTAAATACTTGATCTTTTGATCATTATATAGTCAAGGTAAAGTATACTATTGAATTTCTTTTTTTTGTTTTTTTGTATACTCTTTCAAAAAAAGTTGATGTTTCATATGTTTTATGAAGTAAAAAAAAGGTGCTCATTTGGGCCACCCAAAATTGTGTAGCCCAAATCAGCACCTTTATTAGGCGTTTAGTGGTATTTTTGGGTGGCCCAAATCAGCACCTTTATTAGGCATTTAGTGGTAATAGCCACCGTAAAGTTGCGGCAATGCACGCGATAAAAGTTGCAGGTATATATCCGCCTCTATTATCGTATATGTTTTTGTTTAACCACTACCACATCCTTTTCCACTGCTATTGCCGCACACACAAGATGTTCTCTTTCTATTTTCCTTTGTTTATTTGTGGCAATGCTAGCGGTTCTGGAATTTTCTTCTTATAGTGATTGAATCATGGAGTTGGTACGGATAGTCCAAGATTAGAATTCATCCTTAGCATAATAGAATGGCGCTATGAGAATTCTTACTTTAATGTTTTTAAATGAGGTATTGGAATCTAACTATTAAGTGTTCAAGCATGTAATTCTACCATGTTATAACTAAAGACTTCTCCATATACAATAATTTACGACCAACATTTCTAGAGTGACATTGAACCTTATGATGGCAGCACGGTAATGTCTTGGGACCATGAGCAGTTTAAGCATGGTGCTAGAATCAATCATTTTGGGATGAAGCACAATCCTCGTACAACAAATTAACCATAGATATAATCTCTAACATGTTCACATAGGCTTATGACAATGCACACTTCTATGTGCATAGATAAAGTATGAACATCCAAGATTTGAGCTCTTGCACATGGTATTATGACCGTGAGCACTATTTTGAATCTCAAGTCTTGTCTAATATAAACACATCTCCAAAATCTACATGGCCTAGATACTCCATTTCTAAATGTTTGTGACCATTTTGAATCTCAAGAATGGTATTGGGATCGAGAATCCCATCTTTTCTATTGAGCAGTTTAAGCATGGTGCTAGAATCAATCATTTTGGGATGAAGCACAATCCTTGTACAACAAATTAACCATAGATATAATCTCTAACATGTTCACATAGGCTTGTGACAATGCACACTTCTATGTGCATAGATAAAGTATGAACATCCAAGATTGGAGCTCTTGCACATGGTATTATGACCATGAGCACTATTTTGAATCTCAAGTCTTGTCTAATATAAACACATCTCCAAAATCTACATGGCCTAGATACTCCATTTCTAAATGTTTGTGACCATTTTGAATCTCAAGAATGGTATTGGGATTGAGAATCCCATCTTTTCTATTGATCACTTTAATGGTCACCACTATGGTCTTATGACCACATTTACGTAATGTATTGGGATATGGTCTTAAGACCCACCATTTAAGAATTGGGCAAGGTCTTACAACCTTCCCCATTATTTGGGAATTAAAGCATGGTCTTTGTAACAAGAATGGTAGAAAGTCAACATAACCTTTGTGTAATAACCCATCCTAGCATGTGATGTGGACCAAGATCAACCTTTGTACGAAGGTAGAGACTTGAGATAAAAAAAATAAGTATGCCCATGAAACCTATCCTTCTTTCATAGTCCTATGAACAAGCCTATTCTTTAATATTCTTGAATCTAAGCATGCTAGCATGTTTTTGGGACATTTTTATATTTTTGTATTCCCTCCGCATATTCTTGATCCCTAGGATGGTAGCATTACTACTCATATAACACATTCAAGGTCCTAACTACATGCATTGTTGGAGGGCTATAGGAGTTTGAATCATTTAAAATGAGTAAATCAAAGATTTTTTTTTTTACCATTTCCACTCTATATTCCATCACATCCTAGAACCAACATTTTTTGGTAGCCCTATTGGCCATGCTCACTTTGTGGATTCAACCATGGTCATGTGACCAGGAATTGTTTTACAACCAATTATGTTTACATTGTCTTAAGATGAATCATCATATCATTATTTCAAGGCCAAACATAGATTATTCATCGACTCCTCTTGGTAGAAATAATTATCTCTTGACACAATTTTCACCTTCATGTACGTAGATATTATTGAGCTTATATGTAAAGCTACTCTAAATATATTATGGGGGTCCCTCTATATATATACCATCGTGTGTGCATATTTTACACACTTTGCAATTGCACTCTTTGTGCATCGTCTGTCTGCTCATCCGTTTAATTGTCTTCTCAACATGGTATGAGAGTGTGATTGATTTTTCTTCACAAAAATAGAGCATTTTTTGCTTCCTGCATGTAGTAGGACTTATTTATGAACATTCTTAAAGTCAAAAAGAATATAATAGGCCATATCTTCTGTAAAGCATGACTTGAAAGATCGTTGAATAGTCTATTAGATAGAGACTATTAGTCTTATATAAATGAGTTAAGACATTGACAGAAAAAATATATTCTCTTTTTTAAATAATACACCAAGGACATATTTGATAAAGATTAATGTATAAAAGATAGTCTGCCTATGAACAATACAACAAAAATGTAGTTAAAATTGATGTCTTTATTAATATCAATGTTTTATTTTTATGTGTTTTAGCTTAAAATACATGGGTAGTCTTAAAATAAGTTGAGAAAGTTGTGGAGATCTAAAAACAGGGTTGCTATGAGAGTGGTGACCTAAAAGTTTCATTTATAGCCAAAAGAAGAGTTCTCTTTTGCATTTTTGGCTACGCTACCTTGTAGACCAGAACTATTTCCGTCGTTTTGAGTACCTGAAAGTCTATAGTTTGAGTTTGTATGATGACAAAGTTTTGACAAAAAAAAATTGCCAACAGCAAGAGGGTAGCCTACAAGCAGCAACATGCTAGCTTACAAACATATATACACAGGTAATATCTCTTTTATTTGATCTAATTAATAAGTGATTGTACTCTTTTGTGATGGTACAACATTATTTTTTAAACTTGAGTATCATGTTGAACTGGTTGCAGGAGTATGTTCTTTTGGCTATTCTGTAGATATTATAGAAACCACTGTGACATCTACTCTACAAAGTGAAACGAGATCTCTACAAGGTGTCATGATATTGAGATTATGATTGTGTTCGATTTGGATTACGATTGTTGTTGCCATCCAGAGATTGAGACTATGGTTCAAATTGAGAGTGTGATTGTGATTGAGATTAAGATTGTGGCCAAGATTGAGATTGAGATTGCGATAGCTCGGGGATGGTTGGGAGGTTATGAAACGAGCTATTCTCTTCTTGTAATGACTACATTACATCCATATAGTTCCTTTTTTTCTTTTATTTATTATTCATACTTTTGTATTTTTTATTATCAATGTATTTGGCTCTCATGTGTCACGTCACAAGTAGTATTAGAGGGGCTTTGATTCTGCGACATCGATGAAACAATACAAAAAAAGATTGATAAAATAAAAAGATAAAAGTGGATGTAAATGATCAAAGCAGAAGAAGCGATAAAGAACCGATGACGATGATGAGGACTCCAATGGAGAAGAAGCAGCGGTCAAATAATTCCTCAAGAAGGCTAAGCTGAATGATTTTGATGGCATAAGAAATACATGTAAAGATTTAGAAGCGTGGATTGAAGAACTCGAAGATTTGGATTAAGCTTTCAATATGGAGAACAAGACCATCAGACTTTCGAATGCTCGAGCGGAGTGACCGATAAGACAATACGTATGAAGATGACTCAATTAGAGACTATTGGCGCCCTTGTTTGTGATGATTTATGCCTTTGGTATGTCATTTAAAGGCTTTTGTGATCAAATTTAAGCATAAGAATAAAAATCTAAAATTAAATTTCTTAACTGATTCGGCTAGTACACGATTTCTTCTTGTCCTTTGAATTGAATAAGAAATTAAAATAAAAAATTAAAAGACTTGTGGACTTATCTAGTGGCAATAAAAGTTTCACAAAAGAACTAATTCAAAATCTATCATTTTATTTGAACTATCATAAGCATAAAGATAATTTTTATATCATAAAAATAGGTATGCATGATGTAATTATTGGCATCAATTAGATTACTGAAAATCATTTTTTAATTGATTGTGAAGAAAGAAAAATCTCTCTTTAAGCATTTGATGAGGATAGACACACTCTTTGTGGCAAAGAAAGGTATTCTAAATCTAGTTTTGGCTATGAAATTGATAAGGTGGCTTTGACAAGAGTGCATGAGACTTTTATAACTTTTACAAATGATTTAAAAGATGAACCTAAGGGGGGAAGAAAACATTGCATGTAGAAAAGCTTCTAGATGAATTCAGGGATGCTTTTCTTGATGACCCGCCATGTATGTCTTCTCCTATATCACTAGACTGTGGGATATGTCTATGTCTAGAACCCGAATTTTACTCTTGATCTCCTTATATATTCAGCATAGATGAACTTAAGGAACTAAAACTCAAACTTGATGGCTCTTTGAAGAAAGGGTTAATTAGGCCTAGCGTATCTCCTTGGGGCAGTCATGTTCTTTTCTAGAGAAAGAAGGATGGGACTTATATACTCTGCATTGACTGTAGGGGTCTTAATAAATGAACCTTTAAAAATAAATAAACGTATCCATGAGTTGTGGATTCAACTTAGCGGTGCGCCAGTATTTTCAAAGCTTGACCTTCAATCTGGATACGACCAGATCATAAATAATAAAGGAGATATTTTCAAAACTGTTTTTCGTACACAATATGGATACTTCGAGTTTACAATTTCGGCTTTCGTTTTAACTAATGCATTCGTGATATTCATGTGTTTAATGAACAATATATATCAGCCATTTCTTGACGACTTTATTTTGGTACTTTTGGATGACATTTTTTTTAGTTCTAAGAATGAAAAAGATCATGAATTGCATATAAGCAAAACTCCTGAAGTACTCTATGAATGCCAATTGTATGCTAAGCTGAGTAAGTGTTTCTTTGCCAAAGAAAAAAATATATACCTGGAAGGGTAATCTCACAACATGGCATTCATATTAATCTTGATAAAGTCAAGGCAATTGTGGAATCGCCAATGCCCAAAACTGTGAGGGATGTGAGGAATTTTATGGGGTTAGCACAATATGAGCGGTGTTGAGAGAGAAAGAGAGAGCACAGAAATAGAACCCCAAAGTGTGTAGAATACACACATGAGATGATGTATATATAGAGGGGACCTGGGTGCCATATATAGAGAAGCCATGTATTGAGTAGCTTCACATATAAGCTCAACACCCCCGCTAAAATAAGGGTCCCTAACTGTGGATGAAAAAACACTTGGGGGATCAAGGGAAAAACCCATAGCTCTATATATACCCACCGTTATATTATAAAAATCATTGAATATACAAATGTTCATGAGGAGCTACATCACTCCTTTTACAATGGATATTTTATGAGGAGCTACATCACTCCTTTTACAATGAATGTTTTATGAGGAGTTACATTACTCCTATCCTATCAAATACAATAATGAATACAAAGGTTCAATAAAGAGGTGTAAAGGCTATCGATTATCTCGTAATCAGAAGTGTCTCCAAGAATCTGCTGTGTAGCTTGTCATCACTATCGCATCACCAAACATATCTTCATGTTGTCATCAATATGGCATCACCAAACATGTCTTCATAAATCTTTTATTGTCACCAAGTTTTTCTATAATCAATCCAACATAGATCATAGACTCAAAAAACAGTCATGAAAATTATTAGCATCGTTAGTGAAATAATTACATTCACAATGCCATAAGAGATGGTTCGCGACGCCACTCTTTTGACGACATATATACGCACAACAACATATGTGGACATAAAGTATGAACATAAAAAATTACAAGATGCATGATACGTGATGCAAATGACATGTGTATATACTACATAAAACGACATTTATTAACGTAGTGATATCAATGAGTATCATCAAGGAATTAAAAAAATATCATCATTGTATCAATAAAAAATCATCATGGTATCAACGAAAAGCATCATAGAATAATCATTGTATCAACGAAACAACATCATGGCATCACTGAGAATAACCATGGTATCAATGAAACAACATCATGATATCACTGAGAATAATCATTGTACCAACGAAACAAGATTATGATATCACCGAGAATAACCATGGTATCAACGAAACAACATCATGATATCACCGAGAATAATCATTGTATCAACGAAACAACGTCATGGTATCACCGAGAATAACCATGGTACCAATGAAACAACATCATGGTATCACAGAGAATAACCATGGAATCAACGAAATATCATCATGGCATCACCGAGAATAACCATGGTATCAACGAAAATCACCATGACCAAAGTACTAACAAAACATCATCATGGTACCATCAAAATCACTATGGTATCAACGAGAGATTATCAATAAAATGGTGTAAACTATATCTCTAGAAGAATAATTATACGAGAATCAATGAACGAGTATGTCATATAACAAAAGATCATGTACCAACAGTAGCTCGATAGAATTTGGAAGATCATCAACGGCTCGACTGAATCGGAACGATATGTAACTGGCTTCTGCAACAAAGTTATGTCAGTAACAAATATATGATTGATGAAGAGAAAATATAATTGAGAAGTTTTCAATTATGAGGAAAATCAAAAGCAAAAAGTAAAATTTTCTTTTCAAACATATTCGCAGTACCAGAATGATAACCCAAAATCGATGCACAATTTAGAGAAACTTTCTTCTGCAAAGTTATACACCACATCAATTCCGATGGCTCAAGTGAATAGTTTCAGCAAAATCATTTGCAATTAGCAAAAAAATAAAAAATAAAAAACCAAAAACAAAAGTTCTTTCTCAGGAATGTACGCACTCCGCAAACGATAACTCAAAATCAGTGTAGAATTTGAAAAAACTTCCTTCTGCAAAGTTGTAGACTACATTGATTCCGGTCCCTCTCACAAGTAGTTTCTGCAAAATCGTTTTCAATTAGCAAAAAAATCAAAAACAAAAAGCGGAAGTTGCTTTTCAGGTATGTACGGAGTCCACGAACGATAACTCAAAATTGATATAAAATTTGAAAAAACTTCCTTCTGCAAAGTTGTAGATCACATCGATTCCAGTCCGTCCATCGAGTAGTTTCTGCAAAATCGTTTTCAATTAGCAAAAAAATCAAAAACCTAAAAAGAAACTTGCTTTTTGAACATGTACGCAGTCCGCAAACAATAACTCAAAATCTGTGCAGAATTTGAAAAAACTTTTTTCTGCAAAGTTGTAGACCACATCGTTTCCAATTAGTAGAAAAATCAAAAACAAAAAGCGGAGGTTTCTTTTCAGATATGTACGTAGTCCGCGAACGATAATTCAAAATCGGTGCAAAATTTGAAAAAACTTCCTTCTGCAAAGTTGTAGACCACATTGATTTTGGTCTCTCACGCGGATAGTTTCAGCAAAATTGTTTCAAATTAGCAGAAAAAATCAAAATAAAAAAACGGAAGTTGCTTTTCAGATATGTATGCAGTCCGCGAATGGTAACTCAAAATCCGTGTAGAATTTGAAAAAACTTCCTTCTGCAAAGTTGTAGAACACATCGATTCCGGTGGCTGACAATGGGTAGTTTATGCAAAATCATTTCTGATCAGGAGAAAAATTGAAAACAAAAACGTACTGCTCTGATACCATGTTGAGAGAGAAAGAGAGAGCACAGAAATAGAACCCCAAAGTGCGTAGAATACACAGATGAGATGATGTATATATAGAGAGGACCTGGGTGCCATATATAGAGAAGCCATATATTTAGTAGCTTCACATATAAGCTCAATAAGCGGACCCATATTAAAGACTTTTCCAAGATTTTAATCCCTTTAAATGAGTTAATAATAATGAAAAGGGTTTCATATGGTCTGAAACATGTCAAACTTCATTTGAAACATTAAAAGCAAGGGTGGCTGAAAATTGTATATTGAAAATTCCAAACCTTCGAAAACCTTTTGTGGTAGCATGTGATGCAAGCGAGGAACAAATGGGATATGTCTTATGTGAAGACGCGAGAGTTGTGGCATGTGAATCTAAGAAGTTGAGAAGACATGAAGTGAATAATGATTGTTTCTACTCTAGCATTATCTCTTATCTAAATTCTCATGTGGGAGAGTTGTTTGAGAGGAAATTTTGTTTACATAAGGGTAACTTGTATTTTCATGATTGCTTATGTGTGTGTAAATTCCTCTTTGAAACATCAAATTCTGTGGGAATGTCAAAAAATATATATTTTTAGATAATCATGAAATAGTCATTCTGAAGGGAGAACTAGAAACCAGTTTGATTGTAGAGTTAAACAGCTTAGAAGTAGGATTCTTCTTGAAGTTTTAGCTAAGTGAGATGTATCATGTAAAAGATGCCTCTTGGATTGACTTCGATGTTTCATATGTTGAAAACCCCTCTTTCCAACTCCGAGGACAAAGTTAATTTTGATAAGGGGAGGATGTAATAGTATGAAAATTCTTAAAGTTGAAAAGAATCTAATAGGCCATATCTTTCGCTAAGCGTGACTTGAAAGATTGTTGAATAGTCTATTAGATAGAGAGTACTGGTCTTATATAAATGAGTTTAAGATATTGAGAGAGAAAATATATTATCTTCTTTTTAAATAATACACTAAGGCCATATTTGATAAAGATTAATGTATAACACATAGTCTACCTATGAATAGTACAATAAAACGTAGTTAATATTGATGTTTTTATTAATATCAATGTTTTATTTTTATGTGTTTAGATTAGAATATATGGGTAAGCTTCAAATAAGTTGAAAAAGTTGTGGAGACCTAAAAATAGGGTTTCTATAAGTTGTGACCTAAACGTTGCGTTTTTAGCCAAAAGAAGAGTTTTTTCAAACTTTTGTCCGTGTTGCCTTGTAGACTGGACTTGTTTTCGTGGTTTGGAGTACCTAAAGGTCTATATTCTGAGTTCGTATGACAAAGTTATGACAGAAACAAATTGCCAACAGCAAGAGGGTAGCCTACAAGCAACAACATGTTATCTTACAAACATATATACACATGTAATATCTCTTTTGTTTGATCTAATCATCAAGGAGTGATTGTACTCTTTTAGGATGGTACAAAATTATTTTTTTAATTTGATTATTGTGTTGAATTGGTTGCACGAGTATGTTCTTTTGTTTATTTTGTAGACATTAAAGAAACCAATGTGACATCTACTCTACAAAGTGAAACGAGATTTGTGCAAGATGTCATGATATTGAGATTGTTATTGTGTTGCAATTTGAATGATGATTTTTGTTTCCATATAGAGATTGAGATTGTGCACAAGATTGAGAATGAGATTGCAACAGCCCGGGGATGGTTGAGAGGTTATGAAACGAGCTATGCTCTTCTTGTAATGATTATAATTCATCCATACATATTCTTTATTTCATCGATTTATTCTCCATGCTCTATATTTTTTTAATCAATGTATTTCGCCCTTCGGTGTTGTGTCACACCGTGGCTTCAGAGAGAGCACGTGTAGCAAAAAAATGAATTTAGTAAAACATAAAATCCTCATGACTTTCTGCTCAAAACTCAAATATTAATGTTTGAAGAGTCCTTCTTAAGGTTTTGGGGAATTTCAAAGCTGTTTTTCATGATAGATTTATCAAATTTTGCACCAAAAGTAACCTACAATAAATTGTTAACTATTTTTAATATGTTTTCAATTGAACTCATCAAAAGGTAAAAAGCTTTAATATTTTCAAATCCATTTTTGTTAACCTTCTTGTTGCAAATATTTGATTTACTGTTCATTCATCATATGCAATTTGATTTGCATAAAGGAACTTAGACCTAGAATTGATTAATTAATTTCAATTAGATTTATGTATTGATACTTGTTGAGTTTCTTGTTGGATGTCATGCCAAGGGCATAAACCCTAGTGTTCAAGGAATAGGCCCAAGGAGCCGGCTGCTAGTGTGGATAGGGAATGAGGCACAAAGCGTCCAACTCATGACATGATCTTGCCGTTGACTTCAAATCAACAACATTGGCATAGAGTTCAAGACATTTGGCAACGTGCGGATATAAGCTCACAAATTATGTAAGATAATGGCAAATTGTGATGTATCTATTCTCGATTGTGCAAGGCACTTTTGGTATTGGCTCAATTTGTAGAGTTTTTCAATGTTGCCCTAGACTTACAGCTTTCCGTGCATGGCATGCCAATGATATTCACATAATTCCATCTCATTACTATTTACGCTTCTGCTATAACACTAACTACCATGTCAAGGACAAGGCAAGTAACGGATATCTTAAATTTTTTTAATGTTTTCTCTTTGTAGGAAAAGTGCAACATTTAAGTCACGTTGACATGGTCATGGTCGCTTACAAGGTAGATGGGTTTATATGTGACTTATGGTATCTTTCTCTACGAGAGTGTTGTACACACACACTGCCCTTATAAGATAGGCTATGATTTAGACCATGTTTACACATAAGATTTTGTAAGGTGCATAGCAAAGCAATTTTATCCTCATTGCGACTTGCATAAAGACCAGCCAAAATATCCCAAGCCTATTTTGTAGATTTCGTTGAATGGATGTGAGGAACAATGGTGCGCTTCACAGACAACGCAATCAATGCATGATCTTGCACATCCTTAAAATCCCAACGAGCTTGTTCTGTCGTAGGCAAAACAACTCTAACAGCTGCAATCCTCGTAGCAAGACCTGCAACATCCTCAGAACCAGGACGTACATCAATGCCCTGCACAATGTTCCAGACGCCCTTTGACACAAGAACATGTTGCATAATATAAGCCCACATAGGGTAGTTGTCCCCATCCAACCTGTCCTCAGCAGACATCTTGAACACATCTGTGTCGTTGTTGTCAGCCATGGTAAATGTTGAACCTGATGTGAGAAATGCCCGAAAATAGGAGAAACGGAGCAGGAACAACCTATGCTATATAGCACAAACCATAGAAAACGGCACTCACAAAAATTCTACACAAAATGACGAAATAGCTTGTGCAGTACTTCCTGTAGTGGAAATGAGCCCAAAAATATTTGTCAATCTACGAACGCTCGCCAAAGCTCATTGAAATCGGAGAAAGTAAGCAGGCGTGTGCTGGAGCAGCTGGCGACTAAGCCCGGGAGGACGTGACCTACTCTGATACCACACTACAAGCTATGCTTAACATTCATGACGCTCATACTGCGATGCTGAAATATGAAAATTGCCAGCGTCGCTATTACCGTCGCTATGTCAAGAGTAACATAGCGACGCTCATAGCGACGCTCATAGCGACGCTCATAGCGACGGTAATAGCGACGCCGGCAGGGCTGAAAAAAATAACCGAGGGCGTCCGAAAACTCAGATCTCAGATCTGAGTTTTTGACGCGTGCTCAAGCAAGCAAGGTAACGCTCTCCTTCTCTCTCTCTCTCTCTCTCTCTATTTCTTCTCCACACACACACACACACACACGAGGAGAGAAAGGAGAGCCAGGTATGCTCCTTCCCTCTCCTCACTCTCATGTTCCCTTCCCCTCTTTCTCTCTCCTTCTCTCTCTCACACACACACACACACGAGGAGAGGAAGGAGATCCAGGTATGCTCCTTCCCTCTCCTCACTCTCATGGTCCCTTCCCCTCTTTCTCTCTCCCTCTCTTTCACTCACACACACACACACACACACACACACACACACTCATTGTGTTTTTGAGAGAGAGAGAGAGAGAGCACAAGCATAAACAAAAAACACACACACACACACATGCATACACAAAGAAAGCACACACACATTGAGAGAGGAAAAGAGAGAGAGCTTGCATAAACCAAAAATGCGCACACACATGCATAATCAAAGAAAGGACACACACATTGAGAGGTGAAAAGAGAGAGAGAGCATAGATAAACCAAAAAAACGCACACACACATGCATAATCAAAGAATGCACACACATTGAGAGAGGAAAAGAGAGAAAGAGAGAGATATATATAAAACAAAGAGAGAGAGAGAGAGATAAAAGAAGAAGAAGAAGAGAGTTTTAACATCGTAGGAAAGTATCCCAAGAGACCTTAAAGATCTAGTCGACAGGAGTTGAACTCAAGACATGTTATTCATAAGGAAAATGGCATAACCAATCTATCACACTTTGGTGATAGAATAGTTCTACCATTTTTCTCCTATTTTTATTGGCGTGCACACACACTCAAGAAGAAGAGAGTTTAATTTAACGTCGTAGGAAACTAATTAAAGAGACCTAAAAATCTAGCCGATGAGGAGTTGAAACCAAGACTTGTTATTCAAGAGGAAACTGGCATAACCAATCTACCACACTTTAGTGATAGAAAGGTTATACCATTTTTCTCTTTTTATTGGCACACACACACCCACACACACACACAAGAAGAAGAGAGTTTGAACGCCGTAGGAAACTATCCCAAAAGGCGTTAAAGATTAGGGTTTTAGTAGACTTAATTATGTTAAATTAGATCTAGGTTTATTTAAATTAGATTATATTAGATTAGATTTAGCTTCATTTTTAGTTAAATTTACGTTAGATTAGATTTAGGTTTATTTACGTTATATTTAGATTTACGTTATATTAGATTAGATTTAGGTTTATTAATTTAGATTTATATATGTTATATTAAATTAGATTTAGGTTATTTAATTAAGGTTAGAAGAAATGACGAGGAAATCGTTTAAGATAAGGTTAGAAGAAATGGCGAGAAAAGTTCTTGCGCTCACAGCCTCGACAATCCATGCGGACCAGCAATTCCACCTGCATGTTCGACTGCTGCTACCATACAATAAGCCGTCATGTTGAGCTAATGGAAGAGCAAATTGAGCATACACATAAATTAGTGATGCAAGATGACAATTCCAAGGGTCACACACACACACACACCACATCCCGTCAAATCTAGAATAAGAATTAAGTGTCTTGAGCAGACATCAGCTACATTGCAAGAATGACGTACCTGCAAGCTACAAACAAAGATCTACTATGAAAAGATGTTAAGATGTTGTGAAATGCTACAACTAGAGAAGAGGCAAAGGGGTTTTGTCCACTACATGCAGTATCATGTAGACGTGGGTGTGTAGATTTCTTGTACCCACAAATATAGGCATAGACCAATAAAGACGAGATTGTAACCCGGTGGTTCTGATGTCCGTGCACCTCTAGACCGAGGTGTGCGGGGATTGGACATGACTAGAGAATGTGAGGTAGTTTACAGTGTGAACAAAGAGAGAGATAGATAGAGAGAGAGAGAGATAAAAGACGAAGAATGTCAATAGAAGATTAAATTTTTTGTCCTGGTTATAAGATTTTTGCCCTCATTATGAGTAGTGACGAGGATGTGGGGCCGTCCAACCGAAACACCTATCTCTCAACGAGGATCTTATGTCCCTGTAACCATTGCAAGCATGCTCTGCGACGGACAAGACGCATTTCTTTGTAGCACGTTCGCGAATTTGGCGAGTTCGATCCATCTATTATAGATCGAGTTGTTGCCCATTATAACTCGTCGGACTCTAACGCTGGCCAATAAGCAACAATCTTGCAACCCAATAGATGTGTTCGTAGGCTCTTTGATCAAGCAGCATATGTGAGGCCACAAAATGTAGCCTCTGACAGTTCGGGTGATGATCATGCAGACCACATTCCCAACGAGCCAATGTTTGAGCCCAAAATTGATGAAATGATCGAGACGATCATGGATTCAGAAGGGCTTGTCTATGATGATATGAAAAGTGAAGCCGATACGCCATTGTATAATGGAGCACGTGTGTCTATATTGAAAGCGCTCCTGGTTCTTCTCAACGTGCAGAAAAAGTTTGGATGGAGTGACACTAGCATCATAGCACTTTTCAGGTGATCTATTACAATAATTAGTTCACTTTAATAAAACTCTAAATGTATAATGATCTGATAGATTTTTACACAATTGTACCGTATTTTTGTGTTGTGTAGATTGCTCAAAGAGCACATACTACCAGTTGATAATGTGATGCCAGATTCTCAAGAGGAAGCAAGAAAGGTTTTGCGAAACTTGGGGATGGATTATAATTCGATCCACGCTTGTCCTAATGACTACATTCTTTTCAGAGGGGAATACATAGACATAGAGAAGTGTCCGAAATGTGATTCCGAAAGATATCGAGTAGATCTCCGTGGAACAAAAATTCCGCAAAAGGTTTTGCGACATTTTCCTCGGCTTCCTCGCATCAAGAATTTCTTCGAATGTAAGTCCATGGCCGCCCTAGCATCATGGCATGAGGAGAATAAATCTTCGGATGGTGTGCTACGGATTCCTGCAGATTGTGCATCCTGGAAACATATAGATGGAACATGGACGGATTTTGACAGGGAAGCTCGAAATTTGCGCTTAGGCCTGGCTATGGATGGCGTGAATCCATTTGGTCAAAGATCAACATCTTACAGTGTATGGCCCGTTGTCATCGTCAACTACAACATTCCCCCGTGGTTGACTACGAAGAAGGGGTACCTATGGCTAATCTTGATTGTGCCGGGGCGATATATAGTGAAGAATATGGATGTGTATCTTCGTGCACTATTGGAAGAGCTACAACAATTGTGGATTGGCATAGAGGTGGTGGATATGAGCCGACACACTGTTCGACGGAATGATTTGATCACAGGCATTCTAATGTGGACCATGCATGACTATCCCGGACTAATAGAATGCTCAGGTGATCTATTTACACTCCTCACTCAGACACAGTAAATCTTGCTTTTTCTCAAGTTGATCTATTATCATGTGTATACATGTAGGGATTCAAACAAGCGGATACAGAGCACATGTCACATGTGGACCTAGACTGAATGCACGTAGGGCGCCCTCACTGAAGAAGCAAATCTACGAAGGTCATCAAGCGTATCTTGCATAGAATCATGTGTTACGCAATGGATTTTTGGGAAGAGAGCCACCAAGGATGTCTGCATAAGCATGGTTAGAGCAGAAGAAGATGTGTGATGACAGATTGCCCCCAGGGATGAAGAGACTATCTCTATGGTATGAGTTACCATACTGGCCCCGACTCATGATCAATCACTTGCTCGATCCAATGCACATATTCAAGAATGTGGGTAATCTACTATGGGACCATCTGACCGGCAAGAAAGATACTTTGGGAGCCAGAGTTGACCTTAGAAATGTGGATCGTATGGAACAATATTGGCCTCAAACAGCGTCGATGGATCGATAAAACTCACTAAAGCACCATGGATTTTCACAGGAGCCCAAGAACGCAAAGTAAAAGAGACCATTCGATCTTTGTGGACCCCCAGTGGCGTAATGCACTCGCTCTGAACGTGTTTTACTAAAGAAGGAAAGCTTACCGGTTTGAAGTCACACGACTGGCATAAAATGTGTCAAGTATGTTCATAGTGGAGTATATCATAGTGAGAATTGTGTAAAAAATTCGTGTGTTGACGTACTTTAATATCATTGCTGCACGTGTTTTGCAGTTTATTTTACTGGTTTCCATTGAGGGATGTCTGTCTCTTGACATCCGTAACACAATCTACAAACTTGAGAAGTTGGTACAATGGATCTCACAAAAGGAGATCAACGTAGACTCCATACCATTCGCCAAAGTAAACGCTGCGGAGGTTGTGTGTATGTTTGAGAAACATTTTCCTACTACCATCCTAACCATTCAGGTGCATCTTCTTGTTCACATAGTTGATGAGGTGGAAATAGCCGGCACAGTACATTCCAGATGGATGTTCTTTTTAGAACGTTTCATGAAAACGCTTAAGGGATATGTGCGTCAGAAGGCACATCTGGAGGCTAGCAGGGCAGAAGGTTGGTTGGTATCAGAGTCCCTAGTGTACATTGGAGAGTGGCTAGACGGATTTGATAAAGCCCGGGACACGCTATGGCGAACCATAGACGATGAGCACATATCTGGAATTGTCATGTGCAATCTCAGTATTGAGAAGAAGATGACGGAAGATCTAGAGGCTAAAATCAACCGATTTTGCATGCTTCACAATACAGTCATGCAGAAGTGGATCTGACAATATGAGAATGCAAAGCAAGAACGACAAAGGGCAAGAATCGAGTGGAGACGGGGAAGACGACCACCGATGCACTATCCGACAGGTCTGGAGAGATTACCAACATTCATGAGCTTAAGATGGTTGCACAACCAACTGAAAAGCGCACAACAATGCGGTGAAGAAGTGACTGAGGAAGAGTGGGAGTACTCTAGGGGTTGCGCGACCAAGGTAAGTTTGCAATGTACGATAGTAACTTTATAGATGTTTGAACGGCCACTCATAATCTTTGTTGGTTGTAGTATAAGTCATACACAGCAGCATGGTGTAAAGGTCGACATTTTAGGGTGGAACGGATCGACAAAAAACATTTTACTCAAGATTGTGGAATCATGGCAAAATTTGAACAGTCTAGTTGACGACGGTCCTCTGATGCAGATCCTGTGGTGGCGGAAATCACTTACTTCGGCACGCTACAAGAGATTTCGAGGATCAATTATAGAGGATATTTTGTCAACTTGTTCGATGTGCAATGGTTCAAGATAATCATGGAGGGTCGCCACGCTACTGTGCATAGAGGAGAGTCTGGTTTTCTTGAGGTGGATTCAACTAAAAAATAGACTGACCTAAGAGACACTTTTGTACTACCCGAGCATTGTGAACAAGTAAGTATGTAAATAGTTAACGTGTATTTTAGAATTTATGTGCTTGGAATCTCTCATGTAAGTTATGTGGCTCTCGCAGGTGATATTTCATCCCACAAAGTCTGCATCAAACTGGTAGTACGTCATAGAGGTAGCCCCTCGTAGTGCACGGACATATGAAGGCTACCATGTGCCAATCACAGCGGCATAAATGGAGGAGATCGGAGAAGATGCTCAGTCAGAAGCCGTGGAGGTGGTGCCAGAGAAACATCAACCTGCTACTCTCTATGGGGTGCATGCAGAGGATCTACAAAATGAAACAGAGGACGTCTTTTTAAATGGAGAGCTATATATAGATATAGGAAGTTATGCTGAGCTATGTGAGGATGAGAGAGAGATCTCTTAAAGCCATTAATATTGTTTTGTAAATTCAGAGTTATGCAGTTGTCTCTTTCATCACTCAAGTTGAATAGAAGAAAAACGCTTTCTGTTGTTGCTAGCCTTTGAACATTCCAAAGCTACAAGCACTAGAGTGTTCTTGTATGATTCTCTAGCTCTTTAAGTATTTGCGTCATTGCGTCATTGTATTTATCTCTCTCTCTCTCTCTCTCTATCTATCTATCTCCTTGTCCATGTTTTCTACTCCATTCATTAAATATTAAGTTTAAATGTTTGTGTGTTTAATGCAGGTATGGATGATGATGAGTTTCTTTCTTCTTTGTCACCCCAGGAGAGACAGTGGTATGTGAAGCATCATCGCTCAGGCGCACCATCGTGCGTTCCTACTCCATCCGCATCTCCCTCTGTTTCGGAGTCCTCAGCGCGCTCCAAAGCTTCGGTGTCGACAAGATGATCTTCACACTCGTCTAGGCACCGGTGCTCTAGTGGTGGCGGTGGCGGTGGCGGTTGTTGTGGGGGTGGCGCCATCAATGCTTCGACACCGCATCGTGTTCGACGAGGCTCTTTACCCTCCCCTTCTTTGCGCATCCCGACACCAGCCATGGTATCACCATCAACACCAGGTTTTGCGTGGCTGAGTGCCGTTCCCCATAGCTACACACCACTAGCTACTCCTTCAGGAGTCACTCCAGTGGACACTTCTCGCTTCGGGGCTCAGACTCTAGTGGAGACACCTGGCGTTCTTACCCTTGTGGACACGCCGCTAGAGACCCCTGTCGAGACACCCAGGTTCACGCGTCAGCGGCGAGAGGTCTTGCCTTACTACGTCGACTTCAGCGGCGGCATCATTTTGGATGATGAAGGCAAGAAGGTGATTTCGTGCATGCGCGGTCTTTGCTCTTAGGTGTTTAGACACTACATACTAAACACCTGGAGTGAAATACGAAAAGAATTAAAAGACAGAGTCATCTGCATGCTTCATGACGAGTTTCCCGTTCCAACACGGGATGACCGCTTCCATGAAGATGTGATGAAGGTTCGAATGCGCCAATACTGCAAGCATAAGCATTCCGAAGTGCAAAAATCAATCAAGCATGGATGGAACAGACCAGATTGGCTAGCCAAAGAAGATTGGAAGCATGCGAAGAAAGAAGCGCGTGAGAATCCCGACAAGTGGAAGCAACGAAAGGAGGCAGCCAGAGCGCGAGTAGAGGCAGGGAGCTGGAACCACTTGGGGAGCGGCGGGTGGGCATCATTTGAGGTCTATTTTGTAAGTGTTTTCGCATCTATGTTTGATAGTTTAGGGTTTATGGGATTTGAAATTCTAACATAATGGATTCTTTGTATGTTTTGGCAGTGGTCGTTTACAAGACGTGATCCCACTCCATACAAGTGTGAGTATGCAGGCAGGAAGGGCTTAAATGCCCTTATAGACATCCTAACTTCTCGAGGCGGCATGGTTAGTATTAGGGTTTATTCTTTTCTATTTATTGTATTGTTTTATAAACGTCGCTCGCTATATGTTTAATTATACTTACCAAAAGCTATGTTATTGTTTTTTTTTGCAGAATCCGATAGATACACCGCTTGGACGTGATGAGACGTCTGATTAGACGACGTCAGTAGCATTAGTTTCTTTTTGTCCTAGCATATGTATCATGAGACCATGTAACTATGTATTTTTGAAAACCACGTATATTTTTTAAATAATGACATTGGTTTGTATCTATTACATTTGCAATGATTAACAATCAAGTGATTTTGCTGTTGTGTACAATTTTCATTTATTTACTTCCATCAATTCACGCTTGTCATTTTTGTATCTTTATTTTGCAAACAATACGTACTATGGATGATAGAGTTAATGATTATATTGTCTTGTGGCTGACTATTTTGGGTCTATATTCACCTTTGTACTTTTTTTCAAAGGTAAATTGACCAATGAAACATTCAATATGGTTGATTGAATGCCCTGCCACCAAAAAATTTTAATCTCGGGCGTCGCTATAGGCGTCGCTACATTGTGCACTGTAACGTCACTATAAGCGTCAATATTTACGGCCCTGCAGCGTCGCTATATAGCGACGCTTATAGAGACGCCTGTAGCGATTTCTATAGAGACGTTCTCTTATCGACGTTGTTAGCGACACTTTTTGCAACGCCGGGGGATGAAAAAACCCAATGTATTTCCGTCGCTATAAGCGTCACAAGAGTACACAACCTCTTGTAGTGCCAATTGTTGGAATTATGGTTGCAGAGAAACGCACATAGCTTAGAGAAGACGAAGAAAGCTCAAGGCACATAATAGAGAGTGCGTTACTTAGTATGCAATGGAAAGATAGATAGCCCTAGAGTGATGGGCATATATACAATGCACGGGCGAAAAAACCTTCTAAAGAGGGAAAAAATGCCCCAGCGGTCCTAGTGTGTTCACACACATCACTACCACATGTATATGGTAACAAGAACCTTGGTTAGTTGAGTGGATCAGAGATCCCTACCCACTTGCCTAGTGTAGGAAGCACTTATTGTTTGATGTTGAATGGATTTGTCCCCACTGGTTGCTGACTATTTTGTAGAGGTGGAAGGCTATTCCCATCGGTTTGACCCCCCAAATATATGATGTATCCAATTGGCTACTAGCATACACAACATTGTCACTACTATGACCTATTGACTAATGTTTAGTATCCAAATCTTAATAATACTACCATTTATGGTAATTTTGCTATTTCCAACTACTTGCAATGTGTATTTTTTAACTTGTAAAGTTCAATTTGGTCTTCTTGGGTACTATACATGTTAGGCACTCCAACATTTGGTTCTGGAACTAATTTGGTTCTGTAACTATTTAGCAATGTATAGTAGCAATATACAATACCAATTTTCGTACTTCATAGTACCAATACAGTTGGTGCAGTACTAGTTTTGGTACTAGGTACTACTCATCTTTAGTACTGCAATAATTGGTTCAGTAACTATTTGGGATTGTACAATACCAATTTTGTCACTATACAGTGCCATGATTGAAACTATATATTAGGCAATGAAAAGAACATGGTTGGTTTTTCTAATAATTATTCTAATTATTGGGATAGGGTGATTAACCCAAATTATTCTTTGGTACACGCTATCAAAACACAAGAACAGAAAGAGACAAAAATCAAGAGAGAAACAAAAAGATATTAGGCTATCAAAAGAAGTACATGATTGAATTTTTTGTAATTAACCCAGGTACTATTAGAGATCGTAATAGAATTCTATTGGTGCTTTGTGCCTTTGTGTTTGCTATTGTTTGTTACATGATTAGTGCATCTTGATCACTCTCATCATCATATGGCATGCTATTGCATATGTTTTCATAGATTTCTGTAGATAACCTGAATCTATTTTGGCATCCATGGATAGGCTTCATGGGAAACCATATTGCTCTTACAAGGTGTGAGTAGATCATAAGTAGAGGTCTATGATCTAGAAGGTTGTATGTATCAAAAATGCCTTCAACTTGGCCATAGTACAAGCCTTCAACTACTTTCCCCCCTGTAACGATTTTGTTGTGCCATGCATCCTTTTGTTCCTTCACTGTTTGGTACATCTTTTTGGTGTATTTGATGAGATAGAAATCATGTCCTTTCTCTACTACGTTGACTTCAAAGTTGTCACCAATTGATAACAATTCACACAAACAGTGAGGGTTCCCTTCATACATGCGGAGGTTAGAGACATTATGCATTGGCAAAAAGATATCATAACTATTATTATCTTTAGCATCATAGTCTTCATCACTACAAGGATCGTCCGATTCCAGTAATGGTTGGACCATTAGATATTTCCATTCTTCTACATGTCGTCTATTCTTGCATCTTTTCCATCGCCCACAGATACATGAATCACAAAAAGATAAGAGTGTCCAATATCATAGAGCGCATGGATTTTCCTATGAATATCCATCAATGGAATGAAATGATTGTGAGCCTTTAATACGCTAACAATCCCATTGGACATTACATCACACATCATCCTTTGAAACTAGCCAAAAAACTCTTTTTGTACTGGATCCATGCTGAAATTTTTTATTTAGATAGTTGACTACATCGAATGCAGACTTCATAGGCCATCCACCTGGTCTCAACTCCTCATGAGTGAGTTTTCTCTTTCTGATTGAAACTTCTCCATCATGCTCAACTTTTCCATGTCCTGATGCTGAAAAGTTATGCATCATTTGCAGACCTATCAAAAGCAGATAATACCTAGCCACAAATTCGAAAGGTCTTCATGCTTTAAACTGAGATGCTGTACCATCTGGCCACACCCATTGACATCATAAATAATGGCCTTTTTGTTTCAACCACTCGTCATGAAGAAGACAAAAATGTTGTATAAATAGAGTGTCATTCAAAATATCATCACATATGTAAAAATGGAGTGTCTTTTTAGCACCACCTCCTCAATTTCTGACAGAAGTAATGTGAACAAGTATTGTAACATGATTAGACCACTAGGACATGGAACGTATCTCATTCTATATTTTAAATTGATAATTCCTTGCAAAGTCGATGACCGCAACAACAACATCTGAAGGAAACTTGAGTAGGAACTCTTTAAATTGTTGTGCCTCTCACCAAAAAATGTAGTTGTGCTTGATGAAGCTCTTAAGATGAGATGAGAATAGGTCAATAAAAGTAGAGATTGTTATTTGTTGCACTACAAAGTCCTTTGTGAAGATCTTCATAGTGACCTCCCTACTGTCACTGAAATCTCATCAAGACACAGTGTCAACATATTTATGCCGCATATAAAGCAATACCCAAACAAGATTTTTTTTGCATACTATTCTGCATTGTGAGCCTTTGGACATAAAAGTGATTCCCACATATGAGTGATGCTATATGACACACTAATTAGTTTGCATTACATGCTCATCCAAATCATCACTGCAACAAATAGAACATGTGCAGCCATGATCCTTTCCATGATGCCCAAACTTGTTTTGTCGCATTTGATTAAATGTATCTTTAAAATATATCATTTGGACATGATATACACAGCAACACGTATATCGCTCCTTCAATTTTCGGACAAACTAAGACTTTGAAGCCTCAAAACGTCTAAGAGAAATTTCCACTTGTGGATGGGCACCCTTGAATCTTTGGTACAACTAAACCTTTGACATTAAAAGAAAATAGCTTATGAGAGTAAGATATTAGCCATTTTGTATAGTACCATTTGGTACAATACAATAGCAAAATGTGGGGCTATAAAATATTAGCCATTTTGTACAGTACTATTTCTTACAGTATAGTACCATTTGATCCTGTATAGTAACAAATTTGGTACATTTGGTAGAGTACAGTAGCAATTGGAGTTTGTACAGTACCAAATTTGGTATAGTAAGACATTATCTATTTGGTACTTTACCGTTTGGTGCAGTAGAGTACCAATTTGGTACTCTTTAGTACCAATTTGATACTAGTTTGAAAATGTCTTATAGAGTACCTCAAACGGTGGTACAAGGTGAATGCCAAAAAGTACCAAGTTGGTAGTGTATAGTACCAATTTTGGTACTCTACAACTTTATCAATGAATTTTATATATATATATATACTAGGAAATATACTATAGATTACTTCGAGTAATGCTATAGGGTCGATAGGGATATTATGTAGTACATAACATGGAATTATAGGGTACTTTTTAGTACATTTTAGGGTGCTCTATTTAACTTGCTGTTGTATGGTAGATAAATGTACTTTGGCCTTCATCACAAGGTTCTATAGAGTACTCCAATCAGATGGAATGTACTATGGTGTACCTTATATAATAGTATAGGGTAGATAAATGTACTCTGGCCTTCATCACAAGGTCCTATAGAGTACTCAAATCAGATGGAATGTACTATGGTGTATCTTATATAATAGTATAGGGTAGATGAAGGACCTATGAACATTATTATAGGGTACTCCGATCACATGAAAAGTGATATTGAGTATGTAGCATGGAAGCATAGGGGATTACAAGGTATAACAATGGAGTATCTTCATAATAATATAGCTACTATTATACCCTAGGTTGCTACATGTACCAAATGATATATATTCACAAGTTACTAGAGGTATTATATGAGGTAAAACATATGGAATACCTTCAAGTACTATAAGTAGAGTACATTACACTTGAGAAAATACAGAGGCACAAAAGACACTAGCGACGGCTTGAATTTACATGAGAGTCATTGAAAAGATACATTGGATGTTTGACAACACTTTTTCTTCCAATCCTCTTCAGGCATATGTCCTTTTTGTTGGGCAAAACTCGAGTCTCTGGCAAATTATGTCAGGAGTTTTTTTGAGCAAGGGATTGCGCATATGTTCATACACATGCATGGTGCATCGAATAAAGGATTTCCCAGTTTCGAAAGCCATGTGGTTACGTGGGGCCCACATGTGTACAGGTAGGACAGGGTGTACATAGTGCATCGATTTTCACTATTACCAGTACCACTGTGTTTTTTCTACACTAAGGAGGAGTTGGTAGCGCGTAAAACTTATCGAGGAAGCTATCCGCGGGCCGACGACATGAGGTAAGCAGGTGCGTCAGATGGCCTCTAGTGGCGTCAGGAGGGCGAACGAGGTCAATATTTGCACGCGGATGAGGACGGACACAACGTGGGTGTTTTCTTGTGAGAGTTATGGAAAAAGGTCATCATTAGGACCACTTTTTGGGGCCACTTCACGTGGTGGCGAGATGCATTATTGGAAAAAAGATGAGTGCCAGGTGTGCGAATGATGCAAAAAGGTGACAACTATGCACTGCGAGGTCAGTTTTTGACCTGTTCGGGGTCCGTTTGAGGTCATCTAAAAGGCCAAGGGTGCCCAACTAAAAAATCTAAGTGTGGGAACTGAAAAAACAGAGAGAAGACTAGAAAAAACGTGGAGAAGAGAGGAGGAACAGCCGCAGCTATGTTTTTGGTGTTTTTGGAGCCTGTTTTGGCCGTAAACTGCTCATCCGAGGTCGGATTTGAGCACTTTGACATTGTAGACTGGGGTTTTGGGCCATTCCGGACGCGATGGCGCTGTCCATTTTGCCAAATTTCTCACTCTTTTCCTGCTGTTTTTCTGTGTGAGTTTCTCCTATGAGCGAAGTTTCTGCTCTAGTTTGTGATTGTATCTGGCTTATTTTACCCATATTGTGTGAGCTATTTGCCCCATTGGTGTTGGCCCAGGATCAATTGTATCTAAACATCAGAAATTCTCCTCTTTTGAGCTGAGTTTTTTGGGTGTGTGTGTGTGTGTGTGTGGAGTGGGCAAGTGGATAGTCTCTCTCCTCTCACTCCAGAGGTGTGTTCACTGTCTCGGCCAGGTGTGTTGTGTAAGCCGAGTGTTGCCCCATAGTGTGTGTGTGTATCTTCCCAAGAGTGTGTGTCGGGTCGTTATAGAGGCGCTGTGTGTGTTTTCATCCCGCTCACAACGTATAAGATAAGATCACAAAATCTGCACACCATATATGGTGAAGGCTGTAATTGAGGATGAGAGAAACATGACAATTGTGTTTTTCTAATGATAAACGCAAGAAGGATTCTCAATAAACGTCAAAATATATAAGCGATGTCACCAAAAAAAAAAGGAGACGTTAATAATAAAAGAGTCCTCAATATAGAGTGACGTGAGACACGACGTGAGACTCAAGATTGACGGCCACAATATGAATAGAAAAAAGCTAAATTTGCTAAAAAACACTGACGCCAAAATTAGAAAAACGATCACAGACGCTTCACAAAGACGAAACCTGCATCAAGCTGAATTGTAGTAAAAATAGCACAACTTTCTACTGTTAAAAACTCCAATTGATGCAAAACTAGAACTAAAATTGAAGAGCTCAAGAAGACAAACAAGTTCTGGATGAAAAGTGCCATTGGCCTACGCTTTATTGCATTTTTCTCGTTTCTCCAAATTTTGAGCAAAAGACCCCCAAAAACTGAGACGAAGTTCTAAGTATCAATATTAGAATACGAATCAAGAAGAAAACATAATCAAACATTCATTATATTGATTGAAAATAAACGCCACACAAAAAACTAATCATATTCTTCTTAACACAAAACAACCACAATTAGCAAGAATAAATCTAAGATTTGTAGCAATTCTAGATCTTACATACTCTGTTTTGTCACCATGAATTGAATTGTCGCTTGATCGTTATCGGTTTGATACCATGTTGAGATGTAGAGAGAAAGAGAGAGACGAGACAAGAGACACACCATGTACACTGCCAAAGATCGATTCATATTGAGGACAAGATACAAATATATAAGTGAGGCCAAATTTATTGAACTGAAAGAAGACAATGCACACAAACGAGCAAAGAGAGAGAGGAGTTCAGATCTACAAACCCTAAAGTGTGTAGAATACTCACACAGATGATGTATATATAGAGGGGACCCACGTGATATATATAGATCTCATGCTATATATAGAGCTCAACACCCCCGCTCAAATAAGGGTCCCTAACTACATGAAAAAATGGGGGGACTCAAGGGAAAAACCCACAGCTCTATATACACCCACCGTTATATTAAAAATATCATTGATTTTACAAAGAATGCTTATAAGGAGCTACATCACTCCTATCAAGTAGAAAAATGGCCTTAAAAGGCTCAAGAGAGAGATATCTTTGTGTAGACTACCAACATCTGCTCACCAAAAATGTCTTCATAGACTTATTCTTTCTACCATAATCTCTTCACGAGAAAATGTCTTATAAACTTTAACTTTTGTTCATACCTACAAATATCATAAACGCAAGAAATACAATCAAGAAAATCTTAGTAATGTCAATGAAAATAATCACAATGAAAATGTCATAAGAGACGGTTTGCAATGATGTCCTTTTGATAACATAACAATGGATAGTACATAAATACATGACATGGGATGATATCCATACAACATTCAAGAAAATGTCCATAACAATGATGAAATGACGATCAGATAGCACATATGCATGTATAACAAAACAACAGTATGTGTGCGCACATGTGTATATATAATAAGATTATTTCCATATGATATTCAAGACAATGGCCACAACAATGATGGCATGATGATTGATAAAGTCTGCGATGATATTTATAACAATGACCATAGTAATGATGGAATGAGGATGACGATGTCCAAGATGATATTGAAGAAAATGGCCATAACAGTGATGGCATGATGATCAGATAGCACATATGTATAACAAAATAAGAATGTATATGTGCACATAAATACATGACACAAGATGATGTATGAGCAAGTACTCATAAAAATGACCATAGTAATGGTGGCATAACGATGTCCAAGACGATATTCATAACAATGGCCATAACAATGATGGCATGCTGATTGATAATGTCTACGATGATATTCAATAAAATGGCCACAACAATGATGGCATGACGATGACAATGTTTGAGATGATATGCATAAAAATGGCCACAACAATGATGGCATGATGATGACAATGTTTGAGATGATATTCATAAGAATCTCCATAACAATGATGGCATGACGATCAGATAGCGCATATGTATATATAAAGAAATAAGAATGTACGTCACTACAACACGTCATGCAAAAATCGGTGCAGATGACGAGACAAGCTTTCTTTCAAAAGTAAAATCGTTGGAATAAGCATCATAATAAACGATGGTATCATAGTGTTGGTATATATAACAGTAATCACCCCCGGAATATACCAAGTTATAACACCTAAAATACACGCAGTTATACGTGCCAGAAATTTTATATATATTGACGTTTCTTCCAAGGCATGTACTTGCACATATACTAAACTTTATTTCGACGACCAAACCTGTAAATTTTTTTTAAGGGCAGAGATGCCTAATAACTGATACTGCATGTACTGTAGCAACAAAAAACAACCCTCTCTACCCAAAGGAAGAGTGCAGAAGCAACCACACTCCACCTTCAATTTGACGCTAAAGAGAGGAGCAAAACTGTAAAAAGAACAAAACCACAAAATCAAAAGCTTAATCAAGACAAGTTCTCAAAAGGATAACCATAACGTCAACTCCCAAACCATAGGCACAACGACATAACCATAACCATAACCATAATCTGATTGCCAAACCATAACTATTACATGATTTCCATACCATCATTGCAAAACCATAAACATAACTTGATTACCAAACCGCTACCAAAACCAGTGCGCCATACCATAATCATAACCTTTATGCCATACCATAATCGCGAAACAAATCATAATCACAGAGGAGATGCAAAACCATAAACATAAGCACTACAAATTGTACATGTAAATAATCAATGAGTAAGATTGTATGAACAAGACCACATCTACAAAAAAGATTGTACAAAGAAGATTGTATGAAGATGACTAAGTAAGTCTCTATCAAGAATACTGTCATGGTAATTCCTCCCAGTCGACGTCCTCTCCCTCCTCCTGCATCTGGGTCAAAAGGGCCACAAGTCCATGCTTGTACCGATACTTCTCCTCTCCACGTGTTGGAAGGCGCTTCACGGAAACTTCCTACAAAATTATGATTTAATCATGAGATAAATCTTCAAACTTCATATATATTTTCAACAATGAAAATCATTCGTATAATACTTACAAAATTCCTATATATATATATAACCTAAATCTAACATATAAGCTAAACATAACCTATAATCCATAACCTAACCTAACCTAGCCTAGCCCGACCTAACCTAACCTATAACCTAGCCGATACCCAAATTAAACCTAACCTATAACATAATCTAATCAAAGTCCATTTGCATTTTTTGAAGTACACAAATCATTCTTGAAATCCCTTTGTGTTTTTTCTACTTTTTGTCGCTAGCTCTAACCTAACTTATAATCTAACCTAACCTATAACCTAAACCTAACCTAGCATGACCTAACTTATAATCTAACCTAACCTAACATAACCTAGAACCTATAACCTATAACCTTTAACTTAACATTAACCTTAACCTAACTGAAGTCCCTTTGTGTTTTTAGAAGTACACGAGTCATCTTCGAAGTCCGTTTGTATTTTTTCTACTATTAATTTGCCACTATCTCTAACCTAACCCATAATCTAATCTAACCTAGAGCCTAAACCTAACCCATAGGCTAAACTAACCAAAGTCTATTTGAGTTTTTTAAAGTACACGAATCATCTTCAAATTCCGTTTGCTTTTTTTCTACTATTAATTTTCCGCTAGCTCTAACCTAACCTATAACTAGCCTAACATATAACCTAAACCTAACCTTACCTAACATAATCTATAACCTAACCTATAACCTAACCTAGCTAAAGTCCCTTTGCGATTTTTGAAGTACACTAGTCATCTTTGAAGTCCGTTTGCTTTTTTTCTACTATTAATTTGTCGCTAATGTTGAGATGTAGAGAGAAAGAGAGAGAGACGAGACAAGAGACACACCATATATGCTCCCAAAGAATGATTCATATTGAGGACAAGATACAAATATATAGGTGAGACCAAGTTGAGTAAAGTGAGCCATATATAGCTCCAACACCCCCACTCAAACAAAGGTCTCTAGCTTTGGATGAAAAAACCCTTGGGGAGTTCAAGGGAAAAACCCAAGCCCCTATACAATGTGAAAATATGAACCAGCGATGATGATGTGAAAGTGAATTGTGAATCTATGTACAAATATTCAAGTGACTTAGAGATCACAATGTGCAAATGTGGAGTGTGCATAGTGCATGGTACCTAAAAGATTACAATGTCATATGTACAAAGCTATTATAATAGCAAAGAAGCTAATCTAGAAAGAGTGAGGTCGAAGCAACTCCAAGCTCCTCGCGCAAGAGGATGAAACGTGACTTGTTGAGGCCTTTGGTCAAAATGTCTGCAATCATCTGGTCACTTGGACAGTGTTCAACCATAATGGTTCCCTTGCGTACTTCATACCTGACATAATGATAATGGACAGCAATGTGCTTTGACTTATTATGTTGAACATAGTCTTTTGCAAGACTAATAGCACTTTGGTTGTCACACCGCAAGGGTGTGCTAGAAAGAGGAGAGTGACCAATATCAACCACCATTTGTCGAAGCCAAATCAACTAACTAGCTGCAAGTGATGCCGCAACATATTCTGACTCAGTCGTAGAAACTGCAACACAACGTTATTTCTTGCTAGTCCAAGAAACAAGACAACCATTTATAAAGAAGCAATTTCCACTAGTAGATCGCATAGATAAATGTGAGCTTGCCCAGTCTGCATCTGTGTAACCCAAAAGAGAAAGAGATTGCATAGAATCCGATGTGAGTTGTCGTCGATAGACTAAACCAAAATCTGTAGTGCCTTTCAAGTATTTCAACACACGCTTTGCAGCAGACCAATGCTTAAGAGAAGGACATGCAAGATGTTGTCCAAGATAATTAGCAGCAAACAGAATATCAGGACGAGTGTTCATGCCAACAAACTAAAGACATCCAATCAAGTTAGCATAAGGTTGATTTGTGACAAGTTGACCGCCATTGTCAGAAGTGTTCTTCGTAGAGCTTGCAAGACAAGGTGTGTTGGCTGAATGTGCAGATTCCATACCAAATTTTTGAATAGTATCTGCAATAAACTTTGACTGTCGAAGGAATAAAATACCTTTTGTACGGTTCAGTTGGATTTGAATGCCAAGACACGAGTGAATCTCTCCAAGATCCACCATATCAAATGCAGAAGACAATAACTTTTTCACTTGCTGAAGAAATCCCAAATCATTGGAAACAAGGATGGTATCATCCACATAAAGAGCAAGAATCACAAAACTGCTACCTTGGCGTTTTATGTATAAGTTGGGGTCTAACGACCAAGAGATGAATCCTTTAGAGGTGAGAAAAAGATCAAATTTTGTATACCAGGCTCGCGAAGCTTGTTTGAGACCATATAGTGCCTTATGGAGTTGAGCAACAAGGTCTTCTTTACCTGGAATAACAAACCCTTCTGGTTGTTCCATATAAATTTCCTCTTCCAAGTCACCATTAAGAAAAGCAGTTCGCACATCCATTTGATGAGCTTCTAAATCAAATTGAACAGCAAATGCCAATAAAACTCGAACACTTGTAATGAGAAAAACTGGTGAAAAAGGCACTTGATAATCAACACCAGCTACTTGGGAATAACCTTTTGCAACTAAACAAGCCTTGAACTTGTCAAAAGATCCATCTGCTTTTACTTTTGTCTTATACACCCACTTACATTTAATAGCTATACAAGCAGGAGGTAATTCAGTTAGTATCCATGTACCTTTAGAGATAAGAGAATCGTACTATGCTTCCATAGCCTCTTTCCATTGATCCTTTTGTGGTGAAGAGATAGCTTCATCATAAGTAATTGGATCTTCGGAAGTAGAAAAAGCATTATCAGCAATATCGTCATCATAAACATGACATGAGCCATGTTCAAAATCAATAGGCAGATCAACAAAAATATCAATATCATCATTGGCGACATTCGGAATGGATGGTTGTGAAGAGGAAATTTGCTCTGTAGGAAGAGTTTCATCTTCTGAAAGAAATGGAAAAGCTTGAAGCGATGATTTAGTATCATCAGAATCATCCATGGACCATGAGCCTCCCATAAGCTGTTGGTTAAAAGTAGCATCACGATTCACAATTACTTTCTTGGAGGAAGGGTCATAGAATTTGTAGCCTTTGGAAGTGTCAGAATATCCAATAAAAATAACTTTAAGACCAGGAGCATCAAGCTTTGTTCGTGTTTCTTTGGGAACATGAATATAAGCAATACATCCAAAGGTTCGAAAATGAGATACAGAAGGAATGTCACCTGTCCATGCTGTGATGGGTATCTTACCAGAGGGTGCAGTAGTAGGAAGATGATTCTGAATAAATACTGCTGTCAAAGTAGCTTCAGCCCAAAAAACATGAGATAAGCCAGAATGAATCAGCATACATCTTACAGCATTGAGAATAGTGCGATTCTTTCGTTCAGCAACACCGTTTTGTTGAGGCGAATATGGAATAGTGTGTTCATGATGAATTCCACTGTCAGCACAGTAACTCACAAACTCTCGAGAAACATATTCGCCTCCATTGTCACTACGAAGCTTCTTAAGGCGACGACCAGTTTGAAGTTCCGCAGCCTTGTGGAATTGTTTGAAAACAGATAAGGCTTCAGATTTTTTGTCTAAGTAGAAATACTGCCGTATACCTTGAGAAATCATCAATGAAAGTAATGAAATAGCGATATTGTGATCTCGAAGAAGGTAGAGGTCCATATATATCAGTATGAACAAGATCCAATATGTCATGAGAATGAGTTGTATTTGAAAGAGGAAAGGGTTTGCGATTGTGTTTCCCAAGAGCACAAAATTCACAAATTCCCATATGAGGATGGGCTTTAAGATCCATGCCATGAACAAGATCACGACGTTGAAGATCAAGGAGTTTTGAGAAATCAGCATGAACAAAATGGTGATGCCATACTTTGCAATCATGATCACCTGGAGCAGTTACAACATTTGCTACAACATCGTTGAGAGAGAGTTCAAACAAATTACCATTTCGAGGAGCAGTGGCTATAGTCTATCCATCTTTCTCAATTCGGCATTTGGTATGATCAAATCCAACAAACAGACCAAGATCAACAAGTCTAGCAACTGAAAGAAGATTACGTTGAAGATCTGGTACATGTAATACTCCTCGCAAAATTCGAGTGGAAGAAGATAAGGTACCAAGATATAAGTCTCCAATACCCTTTACTTGACAAGTAGTATCATCAGCAAGATAAACAACACGTTGAACTGGCAGTGGATGATAGTTATGGAGCCAATTAGACTGGTATGTCATATTTCCTGTAGCACCAGAATCGACAATAAAAAGTGATCCATCGCGTACATGAAGTATTATGTCTGGAGCAACTGAACAAAGGACGCAGCTTGTTTCTGGTACAATGTTGTTTCGATGTTCAGTAGCATATGCTCTATTCCGATCTGTGTCGAATCGACGCTTATAGCACATATGAGTGGGATGATCAGATCGTCCACAATATTCACAACAACAAGAAGAAGAGTCTCTAGATAAACGTGGTTGTTTTGTGGTAATATTGTGTTCTTCATCATATTGACGTGCCCAACAATCATCTTCAGTATAGCCATTTCTGTTGCAGTAAGAACATTGCTTATTAGGAAATTTGACACGAGAGAAAATATTACCGCGACGGCCACCTCTGTGGTTTCCTCGTTGAAATGGACGCCTTCGAGCATAAAAATCCCGTTCCATCTGTTGTGACTCAGTCTCCTCGTGTGAAATCATAGCTGTATCATGACTAGCATTACGACGTTCTTGACGTTGAGAGTATTCAATTAAAGACATGCAGGCTTGGTCGAAATCAAGACCATCTTTATTAGAGAGAATAGTAACAATGTTATCATAAGAAGAGTCCTTCACCGTATCAAGGAGAAGTGTAATCAGTTGCTTTTGTGGAACAGGATCACCGGCAGCAGCAAGTTGATTAATAATAGATTTTAAAGATTCAATATGTCCCGTCATGGCAGTACCAACTTCATATTGTAACTTGTTAAGCAACCCTCTCAAATAAAGTATTTCTATGACAGATTTCTTCTGAAAGTTTGCAATAAGGTACTTCCATACGTCGTGGGAAGTAGGCAGTTCGTACATATCAAGCAAAAGGGAATCAGTAAGAGCAGAAAGAATATACCGACGAGCTGCTTTATCACATCGTTGCCAATCCGTATAGGCAACATTCCAATCTTCAAATATAGGTCCTTCAGTGATAAGCACGTTATCATTATCCGTATCAACAGGCTGAGGCGGACAAACACGATTTCCAAGAACAACATCGGAGAACATCTTTGCTTTCCAGCCTGGAAAACCTTGACCTTGGAAAGGAGGAACAGAACGCTGGCCAGAAGGAAAGCCGTTGACGAGAATATTCATAGCCATATCTTGTTGCGAGAAGACGTTGAGGCGGTCCGGGGCGGGCAATAAGAAGAGTGGCCTCTAGACACCCTTCAAGGCTCCCGTGCTGCTCAATGGGGCTGGGGTACAACACAACACAAACCAAAACAATAAACCCACAGCCAAATCCCAACTACACAAGGGGCACCACCTAGTTTAAGAGCGAACTAGGACGCAAAAGAGGAGAATCGTTAGAGCAACCCACAAACAAGCAAGGAGTTTACACTTACCCTAACACCAATGGAACACTCTCACACACTAAAACACGAGAGAGAGAGAGAGAGAGAGAGAGAGAGAGAGAGAGAGAGAGAGAGAGAGAGAGAGAGATAGTGCTCGGGCTGCTTTGAAACGTACCGGCAATGATCAAGCAAACACAACTATATATTTAAGAAAGAGAGAGAAAGGGGGAGGGGGTGCTTGTTGCATTAATACCTTCTTACAAATCTGTCATGACAAATCAAAGTGAGATTAGTATTTGTTCAACATATCTTGCGTAAATTTCACCACAACACATCACAAGAAAAGCCACCCCAATCACTGTCTTAAAGCCAGGGGAGTCCTCTCCACCCTGTCACCCACTTACAGTATGTGGGATTTATGGATAGATTGATGACAACACCAGAGACAAGCTATCAAGAACTTAACAAAAAACACCAAGACACTTACTCATCATTGTTGTCCATTACTTCACGTTGGAAGGGAGACAAAATATCCAAGCTTAGTCCAAATCCACCCTCCTTGATTCATCAATTGTTGGGCTTACACTAGTAGGAGAAATGATAGATTTCCTACTCTCAATTGAATTATCACTCTCTCTCTTACAATGGCATAGAGTTCCCTTGCTAATCCCCTATGACAACACATGCACATGCATAAGACAATGAGCTTCCACTCAAGAGCTCCTTCTAGAGAGGTTGAGCTTGGCTTCTCAAGCTATAGCATAGTGCTCTTGCTTATGGCTCCCCCCTTTTGTGCTAGATACACCCTCCTTTTATAGCAATTTTGAAGGCTAGGGTTACTCCTCTGACCATGGTTGGGTTAGATTTTCAGCAATTTATCTAATTTCTATTGCTTGGAATTATCAAGAAGTTGGTGGGGAAAGAGAGAGGAGAGAAATGGAGGTGATAGGACTTTTCATAGTGGGTTAGTGTTAGTAGAGTTAGTATTAATTTACAAATGGAATTGGATATTTACAATGGGAGTATCCATGTAGGATACAAATAAGGAAGAAAAACTCTTAAGAGGTAAGAAAAGGTGGATTTCTTACAAGGTTGATGCTCCAAGTGTCTTGAGTAGGGCCGATTTTGACGCTTGTTGACGGTCCACTAGCTTTGACGGTACATTTTTTCTCCACTCTTGACCTTCCTTGAGAGACAAGGTAATTGAAGCTGAGTAATCAACCACCATGATGCTGTCTTTTAAGAGAAGAGGCTGAATTTTGTGGTTTTTTTTGAAAGATATGGGTAACTTGGAGGAGGAAAAATGAGACTAGGTGGTCAATTTTGGAATGGAATTGTGTGTGGGAGGTATGAGTTCACCATGGTTTCTCTTATTCTTCAAGGTTGAGGAGAAGGTGAGTAGGGTGCAGAGAGGAGGGGTGAGAGAGGTGGGGATGATGAGTGGAGAAGTGTGTGTGAAAGAGGAAAATGATAAAGTGGAAGAGAGAGTGTGGCTGCATAGCATGGGAAAACTGGGGTCCACTAATAAAATCATAGCTCACAACTCGTAGCTCAAAGAAATATGAAAAAATTTGAGGCAAAAGTTCAGCCCACGAGCTACAACTTTTGTTTGTATCACCTTTTCAAATTCAGAGAGCAAGTGAACTCTAAAAATTCAGCAAAACCGACCGTTTTTTTCACTGCACAAGGTCCTTGTGGGGTCCTTCTTTGGATGATTCTTTTGAATACCTCCAAGAGTGAGCTTTCCATAGTGCATATATGCATGCCACCTACCCTTGACCTTATTTGGTAGGTCTATAATTGAAGATATTGTTGAGATCATGATATAAGTGAATAGTACAACTAAGAAAATCAAATATTGAGGGGTCTAAAAAATATGTACATGTCAAATATAAATAATATAAGTGGAAAAATATAAAGGGGTCAAAATAAATCTCTCTCATTATAAGTCTACCATAAAAAGATGAATATTTTTGGTGGTCTAATTTATGAGAGTAATAGAGAATATATGTAGGAAGGAAAAAATCACAATAGTGAAAAAAATATACGCATAAATAGAACTAGTTTTTTTGGATTTTTGTTGGGATGGAGTTACACCAAATATAAGAGAAGCTTACATGAAATTATTTCTATATGGAATAAAGAGTATGAAAAATGGTAAGAAAAATTGTGGTAATGGTGAGGCAATTTACAAAGCATAAATAACACACACCTAGGTAGAAATATTTAAATAAATACCAAAATAATTATGAAAAAATCTTTTATTTAGGCCCTATATACAAAGAAATATTTACATACTCATGGGCCATAATATACTTTTATTTTTTATTTTTTTTATTTTTTTGGCTCAACTAGCCCAATGACTAGCTAATTGAGGATTTTTTATTTCAGTAAGGAGATATGGGAAAAGTCCCCTAACTCACACGCACCTATATACAGTGAAAGGGTGAGGGTAACCACACTGTTTGAGTGATTTGATAGGGTGAGATAACTTACTATGGCAATTACAAAGAGCCGAAAAACGGCTATCAACGTATAAGATCAGATCGTAGAATTTGCACACCATATATGGTGAAGGCCACAATTGAGAATGAGAGAGATATGAGGACTGCGTTCTGTCAACGATAAATGTAAGAAGGATGCTCAAGGAACTTCCAAAGATGTGAGAGACGTCACCCAAAAAAGGGCAGGGTAAAGGAGACGTTAATAATAAAAGAGTCCTCAAAATAGAGTGGCGTGAGACGCAAGATTGACGGCCACAATATGAATAGCAAAAAGCTAAATCTTCTCAAAAAAGTTAACGCCAAAATAAGAAAAACGATCGCGGACACTTCACGAAGAAGTAGGACGAAGAAAGCTACGTCAAGCTCAATTGCAGTAAAAACAGCATAACTTTCTGCTGCGAACTCCGATTGACGCAAACCTAGAACTCAAATCGAAGAGCTCGAGGAGACGAACAAGTTTTGGATGAAAAGTGCCATTGTGCTATGCTCCATTGCGCTTTTTCCGTTTCTCCAAATTTTGAGCAGAACAGCAAGAAAAATTGAGATGAAGTTCAGGGTGTCATCAACAAGAAAACGTAATCAACGATTAGATTGATTAGCAATAAACGTCACACAAAACACTAATCATATTCTTCTTAACACAAAAAACCACAATTAACAAGAATCAATGCTCAAAAATAAAATTTGTAGCAATTTTTGAATCTTACATGCAAATCGCATACACATACTGTTTTGTCACCATGAATTGAATCAGCGCATACACATACTGTTTTGTCACCATGAATTGAATCAGCGCATGATCGTTACTGCTCTGATACCATGTTGAGATGTAGAGAGAAAGAGAGAGAGACAAGACAAGAGACACACCATATACGCTCCCAAAGACTGATTCATATTGAGGACAAGATATAAATATATAGGTGAGACCAAGTTGAGTAAAGTGAGCCATATATAGCTCCAACAATATTGATATTAATAAAAATCTCAATTTTACTATTTATAGACAAACTATCTATTATTCATTAATCTTTATCAAATATGTCTTTAGTTTATTATTTAAAAAAAGAATATATGTTCTCTCTTAATATCTCAAACTCATTCATATAAGCTCTATTTAATAGACTATTCAACAGTCTTTCAAATCGTGCTAAACGAAAGATATGTCCTACTACATTCTTTTCGACTTTAAGAACTTCAAAGATTAGTCCTATTACATTTGCGTTGTTCTTCTCTCCTCTTCCCTCTTCTCTCTTCTCTCTGGCCGTGCTGGCATAGCACTCCAGTCTAGGAGGTGCGCTTGCACGTGCTCTTTTATCATCTCACGCTCTCAATCTCTCTCTTTGTTCGTGTACGGCTTCGATTTTGTGCTATGGGATTCGTCAAGTATGGGGATTTGCCGATTTATGTGTTATCTTGACATTCACTAATATGTTTTATTGTTTGTAGTTTGTACTTACCATAACTATTAGTGGTTATGGGAACACTAAGGTGAAGGCTGGAATATTCAAAGTGGGTGAGATTTTGAGGTAATGGGTTTTTTTCAAGTACTATATCATGTTGTGCATGCATGAACAATGGAATTTTTTTTCATCTACTATATTACTTGTGCCCTGTAGATTTGTGAGCTCGAAGGAGATAGAAGTAGAAGCCATACCAATAGCCCATCAGCTAGCAGTAGAGGCAGTGTGTGCTATTGAAGATGCATTCCCACGTACAATCCTTGTTAGCCAAATACACCTATTGCTTCACCTTGTTGAGGAGATTGTCATTTGTGGGGTGTTCTTTTCACAAATTCCTCTTTGAGTGCCGATGGTTTGCGGGTGAGGTCAAAAGACATGAAAATGGCCTCATTATCGTGGATTCCATCCAATTTCATTGGGGAAAAACTGACAACTTGGTGTATCCTAGTAGTTGCGAGCAGGTAATTTAGGCTATGTGCAATTAACTTAAATTAAAAATTTAATATATGTATATCATCTTATTCGTTGTGTGTGATGTACAAGTCTTTTATGTGCCATGTATATATCAAAGAAGACTTTGGTATGTCATTCCAGTCACGCCGCGGGGTAGATCTATCTTTGCAGAGATGGACATTGAGCCAGTAATTGATCCCATCATACCATCACCACAAGATGCAGAGGAAGATGTAGTAGAAGTTGAAGAAGGTTAGCCAAGCCTTGCAAATAGTCATCTTGAGGAGGAGGAAGAGGGAGAAAGCGATGATGAATCTACAGGAGGTGATGGAGAGGAGGAAGAATCTCTAAACTTGTTTATTGATTTGAATACTATGGGTTTAAATATAGATCCTAGTGCTTGTAGAGATCTTATACAAGATGAGAATTAATAAAACTCTCCATTCTTTCACTTGGTGTAGTATATGATTATGTTGCAAATGTTTCACTATGTGCTTATGAATAGTATTTGTAATGGTTTTGTTGTGACTACAATGATTTATGTATAGAATTTTTAGAGTGAAAGAGAGATTAAGTGAAGTGAGAAAGCATTTTGGAGAGTGTAAGGGCTGTAGTGTGTAAATACATTTTGAGTTGTATTGGATTTAAATGGTAACCCGCAGGGGAGAGGCAGGGGAAAGGGGGTCTATGGCCTTAGCCGTAATGGGCGCTGCAATATTCGCGGAAATACACACGGTAATACAGGCGTTAAAATGCCGCTTGAAGAACAAAAGGGTTTCTCTCTCCTCATTTTGAATTCCGCTCTCTTGTTTTGCGATAATGGCCCGCGGTAAACACCACGATCTCTCATAGTGTAATAGATTAGTAAGATTCAATTAACTTTAAGAATGATGTGTGTTTGCTATCTCTTACTCTAATTTCTCTCATAGATTAGTAAGATTCAATTAGTTTTAAGAACGATATGTGTGTGTGTGTGCTATCTCTCACTCTAATCTCTCTACTAATAGACTGGTGAGATTGAATTAGCCTTAGATAAGGATGTGTGTGTGTTCTCTTTTACTCTAATCTTTCTAATGGATTAGTAAGATTCAATTAACTTTAGAAAAGATGTGTTTGTATGTTTTCTCTTACTCTAATCTCTCTAAGTATACCTACTCTCTCTAGTTAGTACATCTTCACTAACTTATGCATAGTTAATTGAAAGTTAATACATAAGAGAACTCATCATATTCTTATTATACATGATGAAATTCTCATTCAACAATTTTATTGTCAATTAGATTAAGTAGAATTTTGAATAATACAAAAAATTGATTTAGTTGAAGTATACAAATGGAAGTTATAATCAGATTAGAAATGTCATGCATAAAAGTAATGTAGTCCTAAACTTTCACTTGTAGTTTACACACTTAATTTTTGATTAATTAAGATTAAAAAATATTTGATGTATCGAAATTAGATATAGAACAACGACACTAAGTGTGAATCCGAGCTCGCGAGGGTTCAAATTACATACTGTCTTTGGAAACAAGGAGATTACTAGGAAATTGACCAATTTGAAGTTCTAAGTGTATAACATAAGTGTAGTACAAAAAACTGGCTCCAAAGCGTGCTCGAACCGAAGGCGCTAATGATCATGAAGCTGGTACAAGTAACGGTGGAACTCCTGCGGAACATGTTATGTCTCCACCAATCGGATCAATCGAAGCTATGGTATAGGTTAGTATTGCAGTTTCAAGTTATGCATCATTGCATATGGGAGAACATAGAAATATATTATTTACCTTATGAAAAGAAAACACGAACCGAAACCAGGAGGCTTAACCCCAAGAAACTCTGCATCTGCATATGTTTGACAAGTAGGAAAGATTGTCTGGTTAAATTGGTCGCTATAGGAAAGAATGTTTGTCCAAAACCTTCTGTAAGGTTTCTCTCAAGTCTCTCTACTTATTAGTGCTGGTATTATGGGGAGTTGTTGCCGAGGCGTGAGATGACGCCCAGGATGGCACCGCTGATGCTGTGGTGGGAGTACACCCAGATTAGCTCAGCTGGATACTGCAGTTTTGTTTTGCGGTGGCGTGAGGATGATGCCCAGATTGGCACCATTGTTGCTATGGCGGGAGTACGTCCAGACTAGCACAACGAATACTTATCGAGCTATATGGGACGCTCATGAGGACAACGGTTTTTATAAATAATGTATATAGCGATCGAACATAATAGCGCCAATAGAGATTCTTAAGTGAACCTAATCCAAGGGTTGTTGGTTTAAAATTGGACAACTTCTTGTTTGACTATTTTTTGTAAGGTGAAAGCATGTTAACCTATCATGCTTTTTCATGTCTCGGACAATGCTAACTAGCACAATTTGACATATGCTAACTAGTACAATAACTTGAGCTACATCTCCAAGATCTATGACATATGATATATCAATAGAAAGCACTTGAAACAAGGAATCCAAATGTACAACCTCCGAAAAATTTTGATATTATTTGTAAAAAATTTACCGGACACCCAACTTTTTGAAGATGTGCTAACTTGAAAGTACTTAATCAACCGATCACCCTCAATGGCATTGGATGGGAGAGTTCTAGAAGAGGCATGGACAGGTAAAACAATGAATTATGCATTTTTCAAAGTGTTTGGGTGTAAGTCTTTCATGCACATAGATAGAAGCCTAAGATCAAAGCTAGATGCAAAGTCCAAAAAGTGTTTCTTCATTGGCGATGGAGAAGGTGACTTTGGGTATCGCCTATGGAATCCTAAAGATGGTAAGATCTTTAGGAGTAGGGATGTAGTTTTTTACGAACAAAATACGTACAAAGATTACTTGGAAATAAAACAAACAAAAGAAATAGGTGGTGAGTACATGGAGCTTGAGGATGGTGACGACTCAAGGACTACAAATGGTGACAATATGCATCAACGTCAACCAAATTAGGAGCCTCAACCTATTCCCCGAAGATCTAAAAAGAGCAAGTAGACCTCCAAAAAGGTTTGTTCCATCCTTCAATCATATCTTGATCTCAGATTCTGGAGAGCCGGAATCATACGAAGAAGCTATGCATCATGAATCCAAAGAAGAATGGATACTGAGCATGCAAGTGGAGATGGACTCATTACACTGTAACCAAACATGGGAGTTGGTTGAGTTGCCTTAATGTAAGCAAGCACTTCATAAAAAATGGGTGTATAAGCTGAAGGAAGAAGAAGGTGGGAAGAAAAGGTACAAATCTAGGCTTGTGGTAAAAGGGTTTCCTCAAAAGAAAGGTATTGACTTCAATGAAATATTTTTTCCTATATTAAAAATGAACTCAATTAAGTTTTCCTTAAGCCGTGTGGCTGCTCATGATCTAAATCTTGAGCAAATAGATGTAAATACGGCATTCCCTCACGGAGCGGTGACTTAGAGGAGGAAAGTAACATGCTTCAACCAAAGGGGTATGAAGTAAAAGGTAAGGAGAAAATGGTTTGCAGATTAAAGAAGAGCTTGTATGGCTTAAAGCAAGCATCAAGGCAATGGTAATTGAAGTTCTATTGATGGACGTTGAATCATGGATTCACAAGATGCAACTCGGATCACTACATCTACACAAAGAATTTGGGAGATGGGAAGTTCATTATCCTAATGTTGTATGTTGATGACATGATGATTGCAAGTGCCACTATGAGAGATCGTGGTGTTTACCGCGGGCCATTACCGCAAAACAAGAGAGAGGAATTCAAAATGAGGAGAGAGAAACCCTTTTGTTGTTCAAGCGGCATTTTATTGCCTGTATTACCGCTTGTATTTACGTGAATATTGCAGCGCCCATTATCGCTAAGGCCATAGATCCCCTTTCCCCTCCCTCTCCCCTCGCGGATTACCATTTAAATCCAATACAACTCAAAATGTATTCACACTACAACTCCTACACTCTCCAGAATGCTTGCTCACTACACTTAATCTCTCTTTCACTCTAAAAATTCTATACATAAATCATTGAAGTCACAACAAAACCATTACAAATACTATTCATAAGCACATAACGAAACATTTGAAAATAAATCATATACTACACCAAGTGAAAGAATGGAGAGTTTTATTAATTCTCATCTTGTATAAGATCTCTACAAGCACTAGGATCCATATTTAGACCCATAGTATTCAAATCAATAAACAAGTTTAGAGATTCTTCCTCCTCTCCATCACCTCCTGTAGAATCATCATCGCTTTCTCCCTCTTCCTCCTCCTCAAGATGACTCTTTGCAAGGCTTGACTGACCTTCTTCAACTTCTACTACATCTTCCTCTGCATCTTGTGGTGATGGTATGATGGGATCAATTACTGGCTCAATGTCCGTCTCTGCAAAGATAGATCTACCCCGCGGCGTGACTGGAATGACATACCAAAGTCTTCTTTGATATATACATGGCACATAAAAGACCTTTACGTCACACACAAAGAATAAGCTGATATACATATATTAAATTTTTAATTTAAGTTAATTGCACATAGCCTAAATTACTTGCTTGCAGCTACTAGGATACACCAAGTTGTCAGTTTTTCCCCGATGGAATTGGGTGGAATCCACCATAATGAGCCCATTTTCATGTCTTTTGACCTCACCCGTAAACCATCGGCACACTCAAAGAGGAAGATCTGAAATCCACTTTGATTATTCTCTCTATAGTACCACAATATCTGACCTCATCTGTTGTTGTGTCAAAGTTTCCCATCACTCCACAATCATTAGCGGTGCGACGCTCATCTATCTTGCGGGTGCAAAAATGTCGGCCTTTGGACCGAATGGAGTTGAAATGAGACCCTACAATCACAATGCATAAGAGGTTACATCGTATTTCATTAAGTGATTTGCATACATGCATACATAACATATACACACTCACCTTGCGCAAGCATCCTCGTGCATACTCCCATTCTTTAGGGCTTATTTGTTCTCCTTGTGCTTTGAAATTGGTCATGGCATTATGGATCCACTCTACTTGAATCAAATCAGGATATTTTGCAAGCTCTTTAGGAAAAGGAGGTGCATGTCTACCTCCATGGGACCTCTTCCATGCATCTCTATCCCTTTCTCTAGCTGCGCGGGCTTCCAAGTACATATTGACCCATTTGTTCATGATAGTGGCATTGAGTAAATAGTATTTGTTGACTATGGCATGAAACTCTCTATCCATGACCAAGAGTGAGCCTTTTCCACTGGGAATCGTTGCGTGCTTCCTAGGATCCTCTTCTTCACTCCACAGACGAGGAAATGATGGATCCACTATGATTAGATACTGTGAGACATACACAAATGCCTCTTGCACCACCCAACCTTCTGTCATGCTTGCCTAAAAACATTAAAACAACATATTTTTTATTAGTAACTCCATAGCGTATAAATGCTATCTATATTGTATTGATTTTGCATACCTCCGGTTGTGACCTCAATCTAACAAAATCCTTTAAAGTCTTCAAGAATCTCTCCAAGAAGAACATCCATCTAGAGTGAACCACCCCACAAATGGAAATCTCCTCAACAAGGTGAAGCAATAGGTGTATTTGGCTAACAAGGATTGTACGTGGGAATACATCCTCAATAGCTACTGGTATGGATTCTACTTCTATCTCCTTGAAGTTCACAAATCTACAAGGCACAAATAATATAGTGGATGAAAAAAAATTCCATTGTTCATGCATGCACAACATGATATAGTACTTGAAAAAAACCCATTACCTCACAATCTCACCCACTTTGAATATTGCAGCCTTCACCTTAGTGTCCCCATAACCACGAATAGTTATGGGAGGTACAAACTACAAACAATAAAACATCTTGGTGAATGTCAACCTATATATAAGGACACATAGACACCACAAACTGTTCTACTCTTACCTGAAGGATTTTATGCCAATCATGGGATTTCAGCCCATACAATTGAGTGGAGCCACCCTTTTTGGTTTTTGTGAAAGCACCTTTGAGTGACCGCATATATCCCGTTGGAGTTCTGATGGATGCAATAACTTGCTTTGTCATCTCTTGGTCTGCCTTTGACAGTATCCATGGTGCTTTTGGGAGAATCATCTTTCCCCACTCCCCCATGCGGGGCATGGCTGAAGGGGGGAGATGTCTCATGGATCTTAAATCTTCCCTAGTACCCAATGAATCCTTCTTGCCAATTATGTGGTCCCATATAGCTTGCCCAACATTTTTGACTACATGCATAGGGTCCAATAAGTGCTGAATTTTCAACGAAGCCCAATAGGGGTGCGACAAGAAGATTGAGTACCTCGACATACCCTTCGGCAACCCATTGGGAGGCGGTGAGGTACCATGATGCTCCTCCCAATGCTTTGCCCAATCAGCCATGTTCCAATGGAACGACTGCAGTCCATTGATAGGGGGAGCATATTTACGATGTGAAGGAGGCAGGAAGCGATGGTTGTTGGGATAGATCACCTTCCCAAGAAGAGGAGGTCTCTCTATCAAAAGGGAAGGGCCACAAGTGGGACACGCACTATGTCCAGATGTTGCCAATCCTACCAAGAAGTAAACAAACATTACACATGAGATGATAAACCTAAAGCAAAGAGTATAATTAACATGTGCATACTTACCAGATACCTCTCCAAATCCTAGGTAATCATGCATGGTCCACATGAGGATGCACTTGACGGCTTTGCTGTCTCGTGGTGGCCGTGAAATATCAATGACATCTATGCCTCTCCATAGTTCTTGAAGCTCATCAATAAGAGGCTGCAGATATACATCCATGTTTTTTACCTTGTGCTTTCCTAGAATGAGAAGTTATAGTAAACTATTTCCTTTTTTTGTTGCCTCCCAAGGAGGAATATTGTAGTTTACAACCACCACCGGCCAAGTGCTCCATGAAGTAGAGCGGTGCCCAAATGGACTCACTCCATCACTAGCTAACCCAATCCTCAAGTGATGAGTCTCATCCCTGAACTCTAGCCATGTGTCGTCTATGTGCTTCCACGCTGGTGAGTCAGCTGGCACTCTCATAATACCATTTGTGGAGCGATTTTTTGCATGCCAACTCAAAAGCTCGCTCATACCCTTTGATCTAAACATGTGTTGGATGAGAGGGATGAGTGGAAAATGTCTCAAAACTTTACGTGGAATTTTTTTGCTCTGCATTCCTTCTTTGAACCTAGGCTCCTCGCACGATGGACATGTGTCACAATCGGCATGCTCATTACGAAAGAGCACACAATCATTCACGCAAGCATGAATGCGATCATAATCCATCCCTAATGTAGTCACCACTTCACATGATTTTTGTCTATTCTCTGGCATGTGATTGCCAGTTGGCAGCATCTTTCCTAGCAACCTATTACCAGAAGAAAGTACATTAGAAGCTAATTTATGCAATTTTGCAAGCATCCTTCACAATCTGTATACATACCTCAAAAGTGCGTCGACACTAGCATTGCTCCATCCAAACATCGCCTGAAGATTAAGGACTTCGAGAGATGCCCTTAAAATGGAGTAAGAGCATCTATCATATAGTGCGGTGTGTGCTGAATCGAGTAGCTCAGTCCTCGTTCTTTCGGAAGCTTCTTCGCATGCACACTCTGGTTCGTGATCCTCCTCTCGTGCAAGGAGATCCTCAACCATTCTATGCAAATGGTCGTCTTCTGCATCCACGTAAGGAGATGGGATGTGGTCACTCATAGAGGGAGCAGCAGTTGGTTGATTTGATGTGCTTCCTCCCTCTCTAATGGATTCCTGGCGCATACGCTCTTCCACCCTCCTTTCCCCTCCTCCAGCAACCACACGCCAATGAAGTGTGACGTAAATAGCCGCTACAATTTGCGGATCGTTTCTTTCCATCCATGCACGCTTGTGAGGATCGTCCCATAGTCCATAATCTTCGACATGGCTCAAGCATATCCGTCGAAGTCCAGCAATGGCGCATTTGCACCGCACGCATGGACATGGTAATCGCTCGGCCAACCATTGTGATCTATCCGGCTCAGTATGGACGGGCCAAAATCATCCCAAGCAACCTACATTAATAAATTACATACACTAATTAAAATCAAATTACCAAAAAATATCATTAAAAAGTAAAAATAAATAAATTTAACATGCATGGTAACCAAAACTTTTAGATAAAAATGTCATTTTCAAAGTACTAGGAATACTTTTATTTTATATACATTTGATAGAAAACATAGTACCAATAGATTTTGGAAATCAATAGTAATAATGTCAGAATGTGGCCATCTGTGTGGATGGGCCGAAATTGCACCGCGGTAATAGTTGGGGTAATGAACGAGGTAATGCATGCGGTACTGCTCGCAGTAATATGAGCGGAAACTCAATTTTCAAATTTTTTTATAAATAGGGGCACCCCCGTGCCCCGCAAAATTCAAAACCCTAAAATTCGAACTGCATCGTCTTCTCCACAGAATCCGAGAGCGTGAACCTCACAACCTTGATCTCTTCCTCCATCTCTACTCTTCTACTCTCTACCATCTCTACTCTTCCACCCTCCTACCCTCTCCCAACAAGCTCTTCAATTCCATGTAAGTTTTGTTGTTATGTTTTTTGATTTTTTCACACGCATACACACACATGCATACACACACACACGCATACACACATGCATACACTCATACACACACATACACACACACATGCATACACTCATACACACGCATGCACACACACACACTAATTACACACACTAATTAGTGCATGTGTTCATTACACACACTAATTAGTGTAAGTAAAGACACACCAAAACCTAAATTTGTTAATTATTAGTTACTTGCAAAATCTAAACTTGTTAAATTTATTACTTGCAAAACCTAATATATTAAATTTGGGATTGGCCATGCACACACTAATTAGTGTGTGTTCACACACACTAATTAGTGTTTGATTAGTGTGTGCATTGGCAAATGTGATTGATCAATGCACACACTAATTAGTGTGTGATTAGTGTGTGCATTGGCCAATGTGATTGGTCAATGTACACACTAATTAGTGTGTGCATTGATCAATCACATTTGCCAATGCACACACTAATTAGTGTCACTATTTACTGTGTGATTAGTGTGTGCATTGACCAATGTGATTGGCCAATGCGCACACTAATTAGTGTGTGCCTCTGTCAATTGGATTGGCCAATGTACACACAAATTATTTTGGGATTATTGTGTGCGAGCACACTAATTAGTGTGTGTTAACACACACTATTTATTGTGTGATTAGTGTGTGCATTGACCAATGTGATTGGCCAATGCGCACATTCATTAGTGTGTGCATTGATCAATTGGATTGGCCAACGTACACACTAATTAGTTTGGGATTAGTGTGTGCATTGGTCAATGGCATTGGCCAATGCACACACTAATTAGTGTGTGTTAACACACATTATTTATTGTGTGATTAGTGTGTGAATTGACCAATGTGATTGGACAATGCGCACACTAATTAGTGTGTGCATTGGTCAATTGGTGATTGACCAATGTGCACACTAATTAGTGTGTGCATTGGTCAATTGGATTGGCCAATACACACACTATTTAGAGTGTGATTAGTGTGTGCATTGGTCAATTGGTGATTGGCCAATGTGCACACTAATTAGTGTGTAATTAGTGTGTGCATTGACCAATGGGATTGGCCAATGCACACACTAATTAGTGTGTGCACAAGCCAATTACACAAGCCAATGCACACACTAATTAGTGTGTGCACAATCCAATTACACAAGCCAATGCACACACTAATTAGTGTGTGCACAAGCCAACACTAATTATGTTAAATTAAACAGTAATCAACACAAAAACATAACATACCTCCATGATTAAGTCGTAGGTGACGTATTAGGCCCCAATGGCTGTCCAAGTGATCGCACAATCGGTCACGCTAATCATAAACACAATAATCTCTTATTAGCACTCAAGGATTTGCAAGACTCTTTTATAGGTTGTAGACACACCTTGGATTCTTTCCACATTGGATTCTTTAAACATTGAATACTATAGAGAATCCAATGTTTGAAAAAAATCAATGTGTAAATTTTTAATCATATATTCAAATTTTTATACCCTAGTTTAATATTTGTCGTAATAAATGCAGACCATGTCTTCTTATTCCACACCACGCTTTCGTAGCATTGAGGATTTCATGGCGGACGGGATGTCATATCCTGACGCTTTCTCTGCCTATCATTCACAGCCGTTGCCTCAGCAGTCATGATCAGGGTTCGGCTAGTTTCGAGACGCTCTTGGTGGGTCCGCTGCCGTGCCTGTGACCGATCCAGATGTGGAGAGGGCATTGCGTCTTCGGGCTGAGTGGTTAGGTATGCAGCAGACCCTTACACACCGCTATTCACCGGCGCAGCTAGCAGCTTTTGGATTATCAGAGGTCTCTACTCCGACTGGTGGCACTCCGTACCTGCAGATTTTTCTAGCTACAGCTCCAAGTTCATCTTTTCCTTCACAGGGTCCAACACCCCAGGGTCCGACGTCGTTGGGTGCGACTCCACAGGGTCCGACGCCATGGGTGTCTACCTATCTATCACCTATCCCACCTTCTGCCCAAGATTCACGTCGGCGCTCTTCTGGCAGTCAACCCCAGGGTAGCTCGCGCGCTAGCTCCGGTCGATCTTGACGAGGGAGCATGTTTTGGGGGGGGGGGAGGGCGTACTACAGATTCTCCTTCACAGTCACCGCTCCCTGCTCCAGCAGAAGATGAGGACCATGACATGCCTTCACCAGATGCTCGCAGGTTATACTACCAGGTTCATAGAGGAGGTATGGTGGATCTCGGGACAGCACAGGGCAGGAGATTGCGCACACATGTCAACCAATTAATCCACTCCACATATATCAATTGTTTTCTCAAATTTGATCAAAAAGATCCCTACAACCTCACATATATAGAGACAACCATGCACATGCGTTTCCCCATGTTGAGAGAGAAGGAGAGAGCACAGAAGTAGAACCCCAAAGTGTGTAGAATACACACATGAGATGATGTATATATAGAGGGGACCTGGGTGCCATATATAGAGAAGCCATATATTGAGTAGCTTCACATATAAGCTCAACACCCCCGCTCAAATAAGGGTCCCTAACTGTGGATGAAAAAACCCTTGGGGGATCAAGGGAAAAATCCACAGCTCTATATACACCCACCGTTATATTATAAAAATCACTAAATATACAAATGTTTACGAGGAGCTACATCACTCCTTTTACAATGAATGTTTTATGAGGAGTTACATTACTCCTATCCTATCAAATACAATAATGAATACAAAGGTTCAATAAAGAGGTGTAAAAGCTATCGATTAGCTTGTAATCAAAAGTGTCTCCGTGAATCTGCTGTGTAGCTTGTCATCAATATCGCATCACCAAACATGTCTTCATGTTGTCATCAATATGGCATCACCAAACATATCTTCATAAATCTTTTATTGTCACCAAGTTTGTCTTCATAAAATCAATTCTTTGATCAATCCTACATAGATCATAGACTCCAAAAAACATGTCATGAAAATTATTAGCATCGTTAATGAAATAATTACGTTCACAATGCCATAAGAGATGGTTCGCGACTCCACTCTTTTGACGACATATATACGCACGACAACATATGGTACATAAAGTATAAACGTAAAAGTACAAAATGTGTGATTACGTGATACAAATGATATGTGTATATACTACATAAAACAACATTTATCAATGTAGTGATCAATGGATACCATCAAAGTATTAACAAAATATCATCATTATATCAATAAAAATGAATAAATGATCATGGTATCAACAAAAAGCATCATGATATCACCGAGAATAATCATTGTATCAACGAAACAACATCATGGCATCATCGACAATAACCATGGTATCAACGAAACAACATCATGGAATCACCGAGAATAACCATGGTATCAACGAAACATCATCATGGCATCACTGAGAATAACCATGGTATCAACGAAACAACATCATGGTATCACCGAGAATAACCATGGTATCAACAAAACATAATCATGGTATCAACAAAAATCACCATGGAATCAACGAAATATCATCATGGAATCACCGAGAATAACCATGGTATCAACGAAATATCATCATGGCACCACCGAGAATAACCATGGTATCAATGACATATCATCATGGTATCAATGAAAATCACCATGACCAAAGTATTAACAAAACATCATCATGGTACAATCAAAATCACTATGCTATCAATGAGAAATTATCAATAAAACGACGTAAACTATATCTCTAAAAGAATAATTATACGAGAATCAATGAACGAGTATATCATATAACAAAAGATCATGTACCAACAGTAGCTCGATAGAATTTGGACGATCATCAACGGCTCGACTGAATCGGAACGATGTGTAACTGGCTTCTGCAGCAAAGTTACGTCAGTAACAAATATATGATTGATGAAGAAAAATATAATTGAGAAGTTTTCAATTATGAGAAAAATCAAAAGCAAAAAGTAAAATTTTGATTTTCAAACATATTCGCAGTCCGAGACGATAACCCAAAATCGGTGCAGAATTTAGAGAAACTTTCTTCTGCAAAGTTATAGACCACATCGATTCCAATTCCCATAGCAGGTAGTTTCTTCTACAAAGTTGTAGAACACATCGATTCCGGTCTCTCACCGGGGTAGTTTCTGCAAAATCGTTTTCAATAAGCAGAAAAATAAAAAACAAAAAACGGAAATTGCTTTTTAGGTATGTACACAGTCCGTGAACGATAACTCAAAATCGGTGCATAATTTGAAAACACTTTCTTCTGCAAAGTTGTAGACCACATCGATTCCGGTCTCTTTGGTGGGTAGTTTTTGCAAAATCGTTTTCAATAGGCAAAAAAATCAAAAACAAAAAGCAAAAATTGCTTTTCAGGTATGTACGCAGTCCGCGAACAATAACTCAAAATCGGTGCAAAATTTGAAAACACTTCCTTCTGCAAAGTTGTAGACCACATCGATTCCGATCTGCTGAATGAGTAGTTTTTGCAAAATCGTTTTCAATTAGCAGAAAAATCAATTATCTTTTCAGGTATGTACGCAGTCCGCGAACGATAACTCAAAATCGGTGCAGAATTTAGAGAAACTTTCTTCTGCAAAGTTATAGACCACATCGATTCCAATCCCCATCGCGAGTAGTTTCTTCTATGTTGAGCTTATATATGAAGCTACTCAATATGTGGCTTCTTTATATATGGCACCCAGGTCCCCTCTATATATACATCATCTCATGTGTGTATTCTACACACTATGGGGTTCTACTTCTGTGCTCTCTCCTTCTCTCTCACCATGGTATCAGAGCAGTACATTTTTGTTTTCAATTTTTCTCCTGATAAAAATCGATTTTGATCAGGAGCTTCACATATAAGCTCAACACCCCAACCGTGAGGGGCAACAATTCTCAAGGCAATGGTTGCAAGAGCATGTCAAAACATTTCTGAAGAATAAAAAATATAGTGTGAGGAGAGATGCAAAGAAGACAATGGAGTCTCCAGAGCATAGCTATCGGCGGCCAGGAAATGTCCATGATGTGGAGTGGGAGACAGCCATGGAAGAGAAAGAGGGCGAAAGGGCAACGGGTGCGAGGATGTATACGCGTCAAGTTGAGGCCAAATCCCATCAGACTCCTACGCATTATGGTTGGGGAGGAAAAACGGCTTGAAAAGAAAAATATGTAAGTAAAAATATTAGTTTTATTGTAAAAAATCTAATGTTTTTCATTTAATTAATTGGTTGCTATTTTTTGTCAGTATAACATTACCATGAGTCGCCCGACCAGAGATGTGCAGAGATATAGAGAGAACCATACCGAGTATCAAACTTGGTGTTGGTTGTTTGAAAATCAAATGATCTCTCGAGAGGAGTTCGAAAATGCGTGCAGAAGTCTGCAACATGTAAGTTTAATCTTATTTATATTATCAAATTGTTGATTTCATATCAAATATTAAATAAAAAAGTGTTAATTGTTTCTTTTTTTGGTTTTGCAGAGTCAAGGAGTTCCACGTGAAATGCCGCCATCTCCCCCATGAGCATCCTCTATTTTGTATACGCAGGCCCCGCTTGCCCTATCCCACATGACCATACTCTATTTTTTACACGCGGGCTTTTTTTGCCCTTTATGTAAATGCAATACCTATCATTTTTTGGCTCAATACCTTCCCCAATTGTAATTCCACTTATATCAATGAAATTATCAATCTTTTTTTGGCTCAATGTATTGTCCAATTGTGATATTTTGTTGTAATTAATAATAATTTTGTAAAATATCTTAAATAAATAAAAAAATAGATGACCTTTTGGATGGTCCTGCAAAGGACAATCCAAATGGTCATCTGTTTTCTTATAATAAACCCGTTTGCGGTAATGCTGGCGATAAAGTCTACGCGGTGACTGTCATGGGTATTTCTGCAGTAAAGTACGCGGTCATCGGCGCGGAGATATACCCTCAGGCATTACCACGTATGTTACCACTAGACCATTACCGCAAGTGTTTTTCGCATACGGGAAATTTTATATTTACAAATTTCTTTGTTTTTGTGCGCGGTAATGTGAGCGATAATACCATGCATATGTTATAGTGTGCTAACATGCACGACATCAAAGACCTGAAAGAGAAGCTGTCTAAATCCTTTTTAATGAAAGATTTAGGTGCTGCAAAGAGGATACTTGGTATGAAGATATCAAGGGATAGGACGAAGAAGAAAATAAAGCTATCTCAAGAGGAATACATCAAGAAGGTACTAGAAATATTTACAATGCAAAATGCAAAAACGGTTTCTACACCTTTGGCCGATCACTTTAAACTAACCAAGGATATGTGTCCAAAGATACAAGAGGAGATAGCCTATATGTCTAAAGTTCCATATGCTGTAGTGGTAGGTTCTCTTATGTATGCTATGGTCTGGATAAGGCTTGACATTGCACATGCAGTGGGAGTTGTGAGTAGGTTCATGGACAACCCAGGTAAAGAGCATTGGAAAGCTGTGAAGTGGATAGCTAGGTATCTAAAAGGGACAACAACAAATGCTTTGTATTTTTGAGGAGCTGATATTTTTCTAGAAGGGTATGTTGATGTAGATATGGAAGGTGACAAAGATACTCGAAGGAGCACTACTAGCTATGTCTTCATGGTTGGAGGCACAACAATAAACTGGGCTTCAAAGTTGCAGAAAGTGGTCTCACTTCCTACCACGGAAGCTGAGTAGGTAGACTTGACGGAGGCAAGCAAAGAAATTATGTGGCTTCACAGATTCTTACAAGAGCTTGGATTCAAACAAGACAATTGTGTCTTGTACAGTGATAGCCAAAGTGATATCCATCTTGCAAAGAACTCAGCTTTTCATTCAAGGACAAAGCAGATTGAGGTGAGATATCACTTCATACACACTCTTTTGAAAGAGGGACAACTAAAGCTAGGAAATGTGCATACAAGTGAAATCCTGCGCAGACATGTTTACAAAGGTGCTCAATAACGATAAGTTTAGATTTTCCTCATCTTCAATCGGCATTCAAGGATAAGAAGCCAAGATGGAAAGCAGTCACAAGTTTGGTTTGGAGATCAGCCTCCAAGTGGAAGATTGTTAGGTATGGAGCCTGATTTACACCTTGTAATTTTTTGTGTTAAAAACGCACATTTGTAAAGCCCCCATTATGAGGAGAAGCCATCGTGCGTGAAGAAAAATAACTTTCCAGAAAATAAAATCACTCTCCGAAAACCATAATTTTCACGCCCACTCTTTGCCAGAATATTATGGTTGGACAGCGGGCCGAAAAGTGGTCGAAAAATGACTGGTTAGTTGGCCGGTTGGCTGGTTGGCTTGTGGCCAAATTCAATGGCCAGTGCCCAATTTCAAAGGAGGACTTGTCTTCTAAAGGGTGGCCACACATGGGCGGATTGGAGGGTCCGATTTGGATTTATCTACACAAGGGCGGCTATACATGGCTACCTCTCCTGAGAGAGGGCAACCCTTTTGGCCTATAAAAAGAGTCCATTTCTACACAGTGTGAAGTTGATGTAATAAGGTGGGTGTGAGGTGGTGAGAGTGAAGCAAGGCGGGAGCTCCAAAAGGGTATAATCCCTTTGTAACCAACTTCTTGTTTGGAAATACTAAAGACATTGAGTGGATGCTTTCCCGTGGACGTAGCCCACATTGGCTGTACCACATATATCGTGTGTACTCTCTCTCTCTCTCTACTGTATAATCTCTTATGTGTGAAAATTATCTCTCTCCATTCAGTAATCTACTCAGTTATCTACTTAGCTACGTCATATTTCCTAACATATTATTCCATGGAGTTGTTCCATGATATTATGATTTGTTTCTATGATTAGAAGTCATTTGTATTGATTGTTCATATATAAGATATACATATAGCTTCTCATAAGTTGTCATACTTGTTGCTAGTTATTAAGATGATATTTATTTCGTAGAATTGTTTTATGAGCCATGATGTGTTTCTAGATAATTATAATTCCTTTGTATCCATCGAGTATACTAACATGATTATTATTCCATGGAGTTGCTCCACAATACCATGATATGTTTTTATGGTGATAAAAAATTGTTGGTACTGATTGGTTTTTATTGAGATGGTTTTTTGTTCCATAGCGTTGTTTCATGAGATGAGCTAGTATGATTGAGATGATTTTTTTGTGAGATATATTTCTTTCATAATATGGTGGTATTGTTTCATGTGATTCAATATGATTGAAAGAGTTATTGCTCCATGGAGTTGATTCACTATACCATGTTGATTTATGCTCATTTGTAATAATTGAGATAAATGTCTTGTGATGTCATCATATTGTTTTGTGATATTTTAGATATTTGTTATTCTATGATGTCATTAAGTTCTTACATGATGATTTGTTATGATCCAGATAGTTTTTATTCCATATAGTTGCTTCATAACAATCTATCATTAGGGAGAGAATGGTGTCTAAGAGGGCCTCTTCATTTGGCAGTTTAAGCAAGTGAAACCTATAGTATTAATAAACAAAACAAAGAAAACTTTTGAGTTCAAACAAGTAAAACAGCTAGTTTATTTGATTTCAAATTTCTCCCCAAAATAAAATTTGAAATCTAGCGGGAAAAACCATATCATGTAACATATCTACCAAAAGAGCTCGACCTATAGATCACAAATCTATAATTGGCATTGAACTTGGAGATCATATGTTAGAGTTATAGAAGACCAAAATTCATAAAGCTATCCACCCCCTTTTTTGGGGATGTCAAGCCAAGGGGCACCCTAGAGGTCAAGGATTGGGCCAAGGGCCGGCTGCTAACTCAGAGGGGATCCTAGGGAAAAAGCCTATAAAAGGAGGTTGGGTGGAGGATCAAGGCTAGGCAGTCCCAGGGTCTTATATTGGTATCAGAGCCAAGGGAGAGAAAATCCGTGGAGAAGGGAAGGAGAAGGGTCGGCTTGCTTTTCATGGTAGCTGCATGAGCCCTCCCCCTCTCTCTCTCTCTCTCTCTCTCTCTCTCTCTCTCTCTCTCTCTCTCTCTCTCTCTCTCTCTCTCTCTCTCTCTCTCTCTCTCTCTCTCCTTCCAACTCCAACTTGAGGGCGTGCATGGAGGGGACATCCAAGGGTGGAGCTGCAGAAGTCACCCCTTCTATGGGGAGTTTCATGGAGAGCTCAAGAAACTTAAAGAGGGCGAGAACCACCCTTTGGTCAAGGATTGGGCCGGCAGTCGACTAGCACGAGATTGAGCATAGAAGAGCTCGTTAGCATGGAAATAAGTAAGGCTACAATTTTTGTCATTGCTCGACCATGAATCAAGGAAGGGACGACACTCTATCTCTTTTGCTCTCCCAATGCAGTCGGCCATCTTTGATGCAGACAAATTTCGTGTATTCTTTTAATTCTTTAAGGTGGGTGCCCTACCCAATTAAGGGTTGAAGCCCACGACTAGGGTCGACAAGGCATGGTCTACGCCAAGCATGGCTAATAGCAATGACCAAGTGGAGTATCCACAACCGCAAACGACTTGCAAAGCACAGCTTGCAAGGCATGTCAAGCTGCACACCAGCTCACGATGATAAAGCCATATCTTTTTGTATATGGAGCATTTTTTGTATGTGGAAAGGATATGATATTTAGTATTGGGGCAAGGGTTTGAATCAAGATTGGAAAAGGTTCAAGGTTCAAGGATGCTCAAACACGCAGGCAATGTGGCCGCCAAGACAAGTTTCTCGAGGGCATTTTGGAGGTAACCAACAGCTTTCAATTTTGCTTTTTACTTTCCTTCAAAAGATGTTGCATCAAGAAACAAGTAAGGCTTGTGCAAATGGTGTTGTTATCAAATTTAAGCATGGCTTATTCACGTTGTCAAAACCCCACACAGTTGGCTCATGCCACGGTTTGTGTTTTAATAACTTTGGCTATCCAAAGATCAATAATTGGTTTGATGACCAAAATCAAGCAAGGCATGAGTGAGCAATGATCTCACTAAAAGGCAAGGCTTATTTCCATGACTTGCAAAGTTCAAGACATGGTAGTGTTTGAGAATCTCATAGAGATCAGCACAGCCTATTTGCTAGCCTTGATGAAGGAGGTGCAGGTACTTGGTACGACCGACCATTAACTACAATTTCAAGTAGTTGTTCAACAAGTTTCTCGGGCTTGACTTCTAGGCAAGTTGTCTGCCCATGATCCATTCAACTACGAATATGATCCACTCATTGTTGACAAGCATGATCTGATGAGCTTTCTAAGATATCACGCGAGCATGGCTCCATCTCCACAAATTTATAGAATAAAGTAACCAAGCCAACCTGGTATGAGGTACATCCCTTGCAAGTATTCTTTTATTTTTCACCACATTGTCAATTTGACAAGGTCAATTAGCGGTGAATGCTTGAAAAGGTGGACTTTCTTTTGCTCTATAAATTGGCAAGAATATCTGTTAGCTATGTGCACTAGAACTTCATGAGTATGTATGTGAAGCAATGCTTCCCTTTGGGCATCATCATTTCCACAGTTTGGAATATGCTCTTACCATACAAACTTGCGAAAGCTTTCCAAGATGTTTGTAGATTTTTACATCACACGAGAGTTTATATGAAACTTACGCAAATTCACCCGAGCACCACATATGGCTATGAGCCGGATTTGAGCAAACTCCCTCAAACCTGGCCACAACTAGTTGACAAGCTTAGTATATTTTCAAGTTATGTTTGGTTTTGGCTATGTTTTGATTTTCATTTTGGAACAGATTTCTCTATTGTGCAAAGCAAAATGCTTGGACAGACTCCACATGAAGCCGTTGTTCACAACATAGTGCTTTGCAACTTTTTTTGTAAATCAAGGCTTCTCTTATGTGCAAAGCTATTATCGATTGACTTTAGCACAATGCTATTGTCACACATCTTGCACACTACATAGATATAAGCTCACAGTTTATGCAATGGTGCAGTGTGATGTATATATGCTAGTGTAATCGTGCAAGGCACGTATACCAGTAACCTCACATGGTTGAGACTGTTATTGAAGCCAAGGGCTTATCATTCCATTTTTTGATATGTATGCATGGCGTACTAGTACAATGGCCTTCCAACACCCATCATTGCATACACTTTTTCTATCACACTAGCTACTTTGTCAAGGAAGAGCTCACTGATTGATATTTTCAAATATTTTGTGTTTATGTGTATTTAGAGGCAAAATGCCATTCATATGCACCTTTTAACGGTCACAATCACATACACGATAAGTGAGTCAAGATGTTCTCTCTCTGAGAGTGTGATACTAGTACACTATTGTACGCTTATATGATAAGCTAAAATACATACATGGTCTGCACGGCATCATGTGCAAGGGGCATACAACAGATTCAAATACGATATTTTTCTCAACCAAGCATTCTCTCTCTCTCTCCCCTTCCTACTTCTTTGCGGGAAAGGTGAAACTAGGCATGATTTTATTGACATCTTTCTATGTCAAAACAATAATAGAACGGGCTATGAGCCCACAAGAAGGGCTACGAGCCATCTAGTACCACCTATTTGTCATGGCTAAGAGACATATGTTTGTAGTCCATCAGTGATTGATTCTACGATGAAGCACTTCTCTCTAGTTCAATACCCATTGATTAGACTGGACAAGCAAGTGTCTTGCCAGTAGTTCTTTTTGGGGCATTATTTTATCACTCTACAGTTCATGTGTGCAAGTCAAGTTGAGTTTTTGAACGTCTTAAGCTCGTCAGGGCTTATCTCTACCATGGTTTCTGGACGACGCTCGCATTTCAGACAACACGACTATCCACAAAAACGCAGGCTTATGGATTTTTGGATGTAAAACAAGTTGTGCATACGACTCCAACTACAGTGGAGATCTTATTTGCACTAAGAGTGCCTATATGAGTACAGCTTTGGGGTAAGACCCGGTTCATGATTAATAAATCACTTAGTAAGGGTTGATGGTCAATACTTGGAACCTTCCCGCTTGCGTTTTCAAGGAAATAAGTCCACAAACTACCAAGTGTAGTGGACAAATTTCAACTTTCAAAGGAAAGTACTGCTATGGGCAACCTCAGGGGGGTCATGGACATAGGCCAAGCGCCAGCTGCTAGTTGAGCAGTTTTTCTTCACGATTTAACCAAAGGGTTTGACAATGTTGATTTGACCATGGGGTTTGGATTGCAAAGGCAACACCCAAGGTTACAGGTGCAATACTATGTGCATTCAATCACTATTCCTAGGCCTTTGCTGGCGGGAAATTTGGGCAGGTTGTTTTCACTCCGGATAAGTGAACACTATGTTGATCTACATGTATGCATTTGGTTTTGTTTTGTTTCTTTTTGTTTTCTCCACGTAGGCTGCACAAACTCTGTTCTCCTCGGTTTTTTCTCTTGCGAGAAATGCCAATGTCATGTAAGAGTCATGAAATTTGGGTTGTCGCATCCAATATAAGTTTTTGCATTATGTAGTTATAGACCCACTTGTAGGGTTTATTTGGCACATGTTCTCACATGGGATGCAACATGGTCTAGAAACTCAAGGAGTTCGGTTTAGCCAGTGTGGCAAATGGATAATGAGGATCTCTCTCACGCACGTCGTATGCATGTTTATAGTTACCTCCACACTCAAGTACCTCTCGTACTTGAAGGATGTTTTTTCAGACATCGTTGCTGGAGACATATTCCACATGTGGAGAGTATGAGTCTTTGGGATAGACACTGCGCCACTATTTCTATTACATGTCATGACGATGTCCCTAGGTGCTGGTGACATCTATTTTCTAGACCATTTTTAGCACAACGTATCAGGAGAAATTTCAGTGTTGGCTAGAAATTAACACCATTTTAGATGAAATGGGAAAATCCCACAACTTTGGGACTAATTTCAACGCCTATGGATTCCTATTTTCCATTAAATTTGGAAAAAAATCATTTAATTTGGGAATGTGACAAAGAGATAGATTCTCAAGAAAAGTGTGGTGTTGAGAAACACCTTTTAAATTTTTTATTTTTATGTGGGTGTTTCAAAACACTTCACAAAAGAGATAGATTCTCAAGAAAATGGTGGTGTTGAGAAACACCTTTTAAAACTTTTATTTTTATGTGGGTGTTTCAAAACACTTCATAAAAGAGATAGATTCTCAAGAAAATGGTGATGTTGAGAAACACCTTTTAGAATTTTTATTTTTATGTGGGTGTTTAAAAATACTTCATAAAATCATACATAAGCTGGGGAAATAAAACAATGAGCAAGATATGAAATGCTATTCAATTTCTCCTATTAAGCTAGCCTGTGCCTTCTCCACGACATTTGATGGGATCTTGATTGTTTTCGCAATTCTTCCACCCCTTCGAGTCCATGATCATACAATTGTATCAACACACTCCCAACACTTTGGGTTAGCAAGATTGTAGCACCAAATATTTTTCCAAAAATCCTCATATTGTTCTTGGATTGTGGGATTTCTTTGGTGCCCAATACTGAATCAAAACTTTCTTGTAGTTAGGAAATGATTTGTCTACATCAACGTTTGAGTCTACCACTCCTAGCCATATCGGATATTCAGGATCTGCAGGTCTGACAAGAAAAAGATCCCCTTTTCTTACATCAATTTGAGGCCTAAAGGCCTCCTCTGGCCTTGCACTTTGAGGACCAACATAGTGATCATTAAGTTCTTCATATCCTTGAAACTCATCTCTGTCTTCCTCTATCTCTTGCATTCCATGACTCCCTATAGTCTTTGTCCAAAATGTTGTATATTCACCAATGTGTTTATTGGTTGGTTGTTCAAGCTCATTGATTATGTTTTGCCAATAATTGATAACTGGCTCCATGTATTTTGTGGAGTCATGGTCCTTTCCCTTTAATAGAGAGCATCTCTTCCAAAATTCAAGATATGACTTAATCCCTTGAATAACAAGCGGACTATCTCTCACATAGTCTGCTATAGGTACCACATCTGGACAGTCTGTTGGTAGTTTTGGTTTTCCTTGGTCATCTTTTTTCCACAACTCAATTCCCGACTCCTTTGGCATCCAATCGGGTGATTTGGGATGAATTTTGTACTGCATTACTCGGACTTCACCTTGCATATAGAAACGAAATTGAAGTGGCTTAGAGTGTCCGACTAGAGCATCTTGTCCATCACACATGTACCCTTGCCCAAAGGATTAAAGTCGGGACCTTGTGTCATCAAAAATTGTGCTAGAGCTGAGCTTTCACATTTTTTTAAATGTTTCATCAGATGTGGAAAAGTGAATGTCATTCCTGTTCGCAATCTTTCTGAGAACCTACTAAACATTGCATCTATATCCTCATGTGTATGACCCACCATTAAGAATCCCAAATGCACGGTTTTGAAAACTCCTTTTGCTACTAACAAGGATAAGTATGCAAATAAATATCGATTTTTATTCTCTCCTATACAATTATCTAGCTGTAGCAAAAGATTCTCAGGAAATTTTTGAAATACAAGAGTGGATATGGTATCCACAACACATTGAGAGGAAGTTGATTGTATGTGTACAATCTCTTCATTACATCCTTGGATGGCCAATGGTGGTGTCATGGTTGATGCATTCCTCTCATGCTCTTCCTTCATTTTGTTTTGGAGGTCTAGAGCTCTCCTTGAGTTCAATGCATTGAATAACGTTACATTGCTGCGTGGCAAACCGTCATGGCATAAATCTCCTAGTCCATGGTTTTCTGTTCTTTCTAGATTCTGTAAGCATAATGCAAGGGAACCAATTGTAGCATTGGGATATAAAGGCCATAGACCATTAGGTGATAAGTGACCATACATTCCATGACCATGTCCATGAGTTATCATACCTGTTAATGATACTTGCAATTGATATGCATTCGCATAATCTTTTGAGTTCACGCGCAACCTAGGTATTACTCTCTTTTTTTGATCCATTTTATCATGTATAATGCATAAGCACTTATCCTTTTGCAACTGGGAGAACTTACGGCAGGTGTAGTACACATTCCTACAACTTTGTTGTTGCAACACTCGGGGGGTTCACTATGTGTAAAACTACCAAATCACGTGCATTCAAGACATGTTTGTAAAATCCCTTATCTGTGAAGTTTGTTAGGAATATAATGTACCCTTTTCTTCTAAAATTTGTAAGTTTTTTTCAAATTTGAAAAAATAATGTCTTTTTGTATATATATTTCTGTAAGTTTCAAGAACTTTAAATACCCTTCTGTTGAACTCACGCGATAGGTTACTTTTTTCTTAGGTGACCTCCCCGGGTTGCACCATGTGAATTGGACGTTCATCCTTCAAACGTGCAATCATCTCGACATCCTTTGCTGACTGCAACATGTGAATTCGACACTCATCCTTCAAACGTGCAATCATATCGTCATCCTTTGTTGACTCTAGTTGAGACTTTATCCGACTACACACAACACATTTGGAGAACTCACTTGTTTTTCACAATGTCACATTAGCAAACTCTGTATTCCAAATCCTATTGAATTTCATGCTAGACATTGGCTTGAGATTCATACTCTCAAGTGTTTTATTTACATCATTTAAAATGTCTACTTGCTTGTACATGTTTGGTATTGCAAGCAAAGTTTCCCTAGTACCATCTTCCATGATTCTACTCTTATGTGGCATTATCTCCGAGTTTTCATCAACAAAAGAGCGCATCAATGCCCTTCCCATTTCTTTATGGTCTCTTCCTTTCCTCATGACACCATCATTACCATGCACTGAGCGTCTAAACCCAATCTCAAAATGTTCACGGTAACGATAAAATGAAGTTGTTGGATTGCCATGAATTTTGTACAAAGCTCTACTGAAAACCTCATTACCACTAAAAGAAAACAAATAGCATGTCTTTGTAGTTGTTTTGTTCTCACGCCATGCAGTCAACATTGTATCATACACATAGTTTGTTCTATTTTGCAAACTCTGTCCCCAAAATTAGCCATGACCTTATCTCGATTGGCATATTGACAACACCTTTTGGAACAACAATCTATGGTTGAAACAAGCTGGACAGATGCTAGGGATGCTTGATCGGATCTCTTAGAAGCTTTCACTCTCATTTTTGGCTTCCTATTGACAAAGCAATATTTTTGCTTTTTTGAAATAGGCTCTGCCAAATAAGCTGATTCAACGCATGTGTCTTGTAACGCATGCATAGCATGTAGATCCTCATAGCATAGCAATTCTTTTCCATCCATAGTTGTCACTCTCTTGATAGGCCAACAAACTAGATTAATGCTGCATACACTAGCTTCTACAGAAATAGTAGCCTCATCTGCATAGGATGTTTCGATACCAATACCAATGTTATCTTCACCTAGCTCACCAAAGTTTACAGAGTCAAACGGACACACATACATGACAACCCCTTCGGCTACTACATGAGTTTTGCTTTCATCCCAAAGTTGAACCCTCTTATCCTTCCAAACCTCTCTATAGCTCATTCCATTACATTGTGCATCCAATGCTCCTTCTGCTTTGTCAGCCTCATGCATAGAAGCCCCTTTGTACTACATCTCATTTATATGTTGCAACAACCCACTACTCCATTTCACAATACTATGAAAAGCATCTCCCACTGTCAATGCATCCATTGTTGGAAAAGGGATGAGTGCTTTCTTTTGAAAACACAAATCCACTGACACCGATACATTGCCTTCCCCAATAAGCATCCCATAACAATATGTACTTGGATTTATTTCAAAAACAGTTCCAATGGCAACCTTTTGTGTTGCTACAAACATGCACACTCTATCACCATGATTGAAATTAGCCATACCTGCAAGAAGATTTGCAAGAAGATTTGTTAAACAAACCGCTTGCAGAGTATATTGATTTACATAGCATAAAGCATAACAAGTATGTATGTAGGTGTTTCATGAGAAGCACCCTGTGGCCTGAAGGTCATAGGGTTCCCTCTATGCTACTAAGGATCTCTTTGTGCTCTATGCTCTATCTTCTATGCTCTATGATCTATATTGACTTCCTATGTCTCCTAGAACACAAGGTGCCCTCATTGTTTCCAAAAAACCCTCATTGTTTTTCTATGGCCCCAGGGCCATAGCTCTCTATGCTGGTATAAAGCACCATTTTCTCTATATTAGCTCCCTAAGGCCTGAAGGCCATAGGGTTGTCCTCAAGATCACCTCACGGAGTTTCAAGTCAAGTATATATACATCCTATGGCCTTAGGGCTACATGGAGTTTCATGTCAAGTATATATACATCCTGTGGAACCCCATGACCCTAGGTGTTTGGAGGTGATAAAAACATACAAGTGCCCACCTAGCCAAGGCGCCCTGTTGGGTCAGCCGGCAAAAGTTTTGATGTGGTCACATTATTTTTCCGATGTTTAATACATCAAACCATGTAAAATCCTAATGTCAATTGTCTATGTCGAGTCTGAGTCAAAGATGTAATTTTTCCAGTGATGTATGTAAAGGTCCATGAGAAGTTGGTCGCCGGCCACTTTAGAAAGCCCTAGGTATATAGTACACTAAGGTTAGTGGGAAAAGGATATTATTTTTTGAAGATAAGTGACTATTGCGTTGCACACAGAGAGCTACCTCATTGCTCCAACTTGTAATCATCGCTTCTGTGGCTACGGTAATCCAAATTCAGTTTTGTTTCTTGCATTGTGTTCCTCTTACTCTTCTCTTTCATTCAAGTGTAAGAATTCAAGATTCGGTGAGGGTTTCAAACGCATCCGTTTAGGCCTTAAATCGTTGTTTTAAGTGTTTATATGCATATTTTATGTTGTTTTGACCCTAGGAGAGGCTTAAGGGACCTAAAACCGACCCTTTAGGATCATTCGTTTACTTATTTTGGGTACTCTAGGACGAACGATCGCAATCTTTGTACCTCTCCAAAATGCTCTGACAATGATAGGATATGTTCGTGATAGTCTCCTGCAGCTTCCCTTCAAGTTTCGTGCGATTCTGATATGATTTGCATGGTGAACGGGCGTGACGACTGTGGAGGTGTGTAGAAGGACATAGGCAGATTACTTGGCTTTAGTGCGATTGATTTTCTTGTAGAGTTAGAATTTGCATCTCTTCGAGTTCACTTCATTAGGATTGACACCCTAGTGAGTTTCCATGCCTCATCCGAGTCACTTCCCCTATATCGATAATTTTATGTTGATGCTTGAGAACTATGCTATGGACGTTCGTCGCGGCGACCCACAAACATTGGGGCCATTTCCGGGGAATGAATCTTAAGTGATGAGTGATCGAGTGGGTATTCAGAGTTTTCTTATTGTTCCAAAAGATAATTTCCATTCCATTTACATTTCAGTGAAGCATCTAGACAGGGGTTTAGTGCTTAGTGGAGTCTAGGGTCAGTGGACTGGCTAGATCTACTCTTGAGAGATATAGGGAGTTGTGAGTGAGGTGCTTTAAGCATTTTTTCTCTTCAAATTTCTTTGTATTGATTGAGTACTGATCCATCATCCGGTTTTTATCCTGTTTGTTTTACTTTATTCATTTTCTTATGTTCCTTCATTTCTGTACTTAGGAGTAGGATAAGTAAATCACATTCCAGTCAGATTTGGGGCTAAAGTCAGAGCCAAAAAAACAGAAAATAATAACTTTGGCAAAAGGGCCATAAGACTCTGAAATTAGAAAATCTGACCAAACAGAGCTGAAATTGATTCAAATCACAAAGTGGTAGCACCAAACAATGGGAAATACTTGTCAGAGAGAGCCTGTAAAATTTCATCAGATATGGCTCTGGTACTACGATCACGATCGGTGTACCTCAGTGTCAGAATTGTACAAGATTTGACATGTACTTGCCTTCCTGATAAGATTCTAAACAAGTTTGTCTAAAGCAACCACACCCAAAAACATCAAAAATCAAGGAAATCAGGCCACTAGGGTAAAACTAGCTTGACATACCCAGAAACTGTAAAATCCTGACTTTTGGTGATCCATATGCAAAAAGACTTGGGGGATAGTCTACAAGCATGCCAAATTTGGAATAATTTGGGCTCCAAACTACGATCGCGATCGATGTACCTAAGTGCAGATTTTTACTAGATTTCATCTGTGGGATCCTCACGTGTATACAAACATAAAAGTCTAAAGGACCTAGAGCCAGAAACCTGAAAATACCTGTCGAACCATCTGAATATAGATCCAAGTCAAAAACTGCTAAACTGACATAGAAATTGACTTTTAGTAGACCAAAACACATCAAAACTGAGAAGAAACCATGCAGAGGGATAGCCTGTGCATATGAGAAGCCTAGGTATCTCTCATATCCCAAAACAAACACCAAAATCAAGTCAAATTGACAGATTCTAGAAAACAGACACTTCCAAGAAATGGTAAATTCTTGACTTTTTTGAGTCCAAATACAAAAGTGTTTGGCAGGTAGTCTTATAATAGCCTAGTGAACAAGCTGGTGAAGTTTCATGCAATTTGGTCTCCAAACTACGATCGCGATCAGTGTACCTCAGTGCCAGATTTTGACCAGACTTTACCCACACATACACCTAGGTTACATAAGATACCAGGAGTTTTCAAAATTATAAAAAAATCACCAAAATAGCCAAAATCAGCAGACAGTCAGGAAACCACTACAGCAGACCAAGATCTGGTAAAAACTTGACTTTTTCTTGTCCAAACTAAAAAAGATTTGGGGAGTAGACTGTACACATCATTGTCTACCATATCCACAAGTTTAGTACGATCGCGATCAGTGTACCATAGTGACATTTTGAGTTGAGACTTGGTGAGTAGGTAGCTGACAAACAACTTTCTCAAAAGGAGCAAGGTCAAAAAACCAAAAGATAGTTGTCAAATAGGGAAAACACTGATCACTGATCCTTCAGACCAAAATTTTGAGAAAATTCAAGTTTTTGTGATCCAAATGCAAAGTGGGTTTGGGAATAGACTATTCATACCCTTTTCTATCAACTCCTAAAATTTCATCCAATTTGGGCTCCAAACCACGATCACCATCGGTGTACCACAGTGACATTTTGGATTGAAAATTTATGAGTAGGTAGCTGACATCTAGTGTAACATATTTTCCAAAAGGAGCAAGGTTAAAAAAGCAAAAGAAAGTGGTCAAAAGTCCCAGTTACACAATCAGGCCAATAACCGCAAAACCACCTGGAATTTGGGTTTTCATTGGTCAAAACATCTCCAAATTCAAAAATACAAAGACACTTGGTATCAAGACATCAAGGGCCAGCTACTGTGAAAAAATATTCCAAATCTGTGAGGCAGGGGGTTAACGATCGCGATCGGTGTACCTCTACATAGTGGGGGTATCTGACTTCATAAGTTTGTAGATCTACTTGAGTACATCCCAAATCTCAAGTTTGAGTGAAAAATACCCTCTGGAAGCCAAGATACAAGATAGTTTCTGTGTTCTGGTCCTGAGACTGTTTTGAGTGCTGTTTCAAGTGCAGTTCACTAAAATTGCTCTAACTTTTGATATACAACTCCAAATTGAGTCAGGTATAGCTAGGAAGAAAGCTTACGGGAAAGAGCTGAATTTTTCTAGGTTTCCTAATTCCAAACTTTTAGGGTACCCAGAACCAATTTCTAGAGACCAAAAAAGTCACAAATTCCTTACTTTTTAGAGACAAAAAGGGGCAAAAAGGCATTGTGTGCACTAAGCCAAGGTGTTCTTATCAAGGACCATCTTGAGAGTATTGACTGAGGCTTAAACATGACAACTCATCCATCATTAGGGTTTCCCACTCAACTCAAAGGTATGCCACCTTCACAAACAGCCAGAAATACTGCAACACCTATAACAAGATGGTTGAGACAAGACCATGAAGCTTATCAATTATATCAAGCCAAACCTCAAGGCATGGCTCATGGATATTTGTCAAGTAATCATGTAGCTCACTGGAAGCCAAACCAATCAACTAAAATGCGGGAGTTTGGAAGAGCAAAAGTGGAAATTGCTAGAGACTTAGAGGAGAAGCATCCTCTAATCAACAAACCCAACGTGAGGTTCATCAAAACCAATGAAGCCACGAGAGTTCTAACGGATTACACTTATGATGGCCTTTATAGGTTATCTATTGGGGATCAAAAGAACTTCTATAGATGTTTAAATTCCATCATTGAAGAGTTGACAGACTACAAGAACCTCTATGCCTTCACATACACAGATGACCAGGGAGTGCAAGTTCTAATGGTAGATAAGTATGGATGAGAGTACAAACTTATCAGCCCAATTGAGCTATAAATATATACATACATGGGTACTCCAATATCTTCTTACTACTTTCAACCGAGTGTAAGCATACCAGGGTTTTTTGAGACTGATTTGCAAGAAGCTAACATTGAAACTATGGGATCCAATGGACCTCAAACATCCAAAATATCTATTCACGGGAGTGTAGCTCCTACCTCATTGAGTGGAACCAAGACACCACCAATTAGACTTACAATTCCATCAAAATTTCCAAAACATGTCTCAAAGGGGATTCCAACAGGATCTGCTCCAAGATGAGAAGAAGGAACAAGGGATGTCTTTGTGAGAGACCCCAACACGCTAAGATACATGGTTCAACCAGAACCAATGAGACCATATCAACTGGCCAAATGTGTCAAAGAAGAAGTATGATGGATTAAGGGATTCATACATACATGCATCCTTGTTCAAACAAGTGTTAAGAGACGAACAAGTATTTTATTTTCATACACAGTATGAGGGATTTGGCTTAACCTTGGAAGGGATAGCATTGAATTGGTTCCAACCGTTGGAAAAAAATGCCTTCTCAAATGTTGAACAATTGTTGCAAGAATTTGTTGTGGAGTTATCTAAAAGGGGAATCAAGTATAACACAGCGTCCCAAATCTATGCATTCAAGCAGAAAGAAGATGAGAGAGTGAAGGAAGCATTGCTACGCTTCAAACAATATATAGAGAGATGTCCGGAACGTGAGTTACCACATGATGAAAGATTATCAATTCTCTTCATAGAAGGTTTGAAAAATGAAACTCTCAAGAAATATTTGCACTTAAAAGGATGTACTTCCTTTGAACAAGTCACAAGAGAAGCGTTATACCTAGTGGACAATTGTAAAGCCTATGGTGAGGAAATTGGTGATACAAAGATGACTATGGATAATGCTCCTTTAGCATCTAGTGAAACCAACACAAGGCAAGTGGTTATGTCTCAGTTAATGACCAACCTAGATTAGATAGCAACGCAAGTAGCACAACGAATAAAATCGTGTGCCATTGAGCTAAAATGGACCAATCATGAGATGAGTGAGTGCTACTATAATCAAACCTACACGAGGGGGATACTATTTGGACATAAGATAGAAAAACAAATGCCATTGCCAAATCATCCATTATTTCATAATAGGGTTGTATCAAGGGCTTTACGAAGAGTTGAGGTATCACAACCTAGGCTAGGGCAAGAACCTATGAGAAAACTCTATTCATTGAATGAGGACACTCTGATGTTCATAGCCAATCAAGAGCATAGAACAGAGACCATTCTGGCTAAGCAAGAACAACCATCCCACCAATGACTCAACAAGATGGACCATGCTACAAGTGTGGAGGTAATCATTGGGCCAAGAATTGTTCTCGTGTAGAGATATTTGGATATTGTTTGGAGTGTGCCATTACACACGTTGTTCCAAATTGTCCAAAACACCCAAACAAACAGGGGAAAACAACAATGAATGTTGTGGGAGTGTTTCCTTCTCCAAGTGGATCAGAGGCAGAACCCAAAATTTTTGTGAAGGTAGTGACTAGAGCCCAAGCAAAAGAAAATGCTGAGGACCAAGCTAATGAGGAGAAAGATCAACAACCCAAACAAGGGGAAACAACTAGTGTGTCAGTGAGGATTGGGAGAAAATCTTGGAAGGCCAAAGAGACAGAATTATAGAAAAAACAATTACAAATCAAACTGCACTACAAATAGAATTACAAGAGACAAAGGAGCAATTAAAACAAGAACGGGAAAACAAAACGGTGAGTGATAAGAAACCAAGGAAGGCGTCTTCCGGAGGATCTGTGTTGGTAGACAAAGTCATAGAGCCATTAGATGTTGCGCTGGAAGCATATGAGGCTTGATTGAAACCCAACCAAACCATAGAGCAACGAGGGATGAAATATCCTCATGCTGAGGTAGAGACTGAGAGGTTGAAAATGTGTAAGGAATTGGTAAAAACTGCACAGGCAATGATGGAGCATGAAGCACCAATTCCACCTCCAGAAATAAAACCAAAAATTGTTGGAGTTGAAATGCCTAAGGCAAAGGTTGTTGAAACATTAACTCAAAGAAACATTGAGCTAGAATCACAAAAGGATGTGCAAGCAAAGACTGCAACACAACCCAACAACCTAGAAATTCAACTAGATGATCAAGTAGTGGCCAACACCACTAATGATGCAAGGTCAAGATCACAATTTATGGCACCTATTCCAGAGATAGATGAGCCATGGCCAAAGTAATTGTGGGAACCAATTAGAAGTGCAAAGGATGGAAGTGCGACTTTCCAATCTACACCCATAACTGAGGTCAGTACAGGGAATGAAGTCTATCTGGAAGACATTCAATCTCTAAATGGAGATGCAGGGACGGAAGTTTCAATTGAAAGCAAACCAGAGTCCTTGAAGACCTTACCCTCATACATAGGAGAACATGAGGCAGACTCAGAGACTAGAGTGGTGCCATCTCAGAGGAAAGCCATGTCCAAGATAATGAATACAGAGAGTATTCAAGAGTTGATGTCAGCTCCAATACAGTGCACCATTACTCTATCTGAACTGCTTAAGATTAGACCACATGTATGGGATGAAGTAGGCAACAATTTGGGGAAGATGGGATTAAAGATACCTCTTCAAGATCTACCATCAAATGAACAATCAAACAAAACTCAACAAGAAAGTGCAAACGCTAAATCCGTGCCAATAAACAAGGTGGGGGAATATTGCGAAGGAGAAGAAGGAAACACCACCTTACCTGTGGAATACAAAGGAGTTAAAAAATTGGCTATACTTGATAGTGAGGCTGGAGTAGCCATAGCCACAAAAGACATTTGGGAAAAATGGGGTAGACCAGCGCTTAGGAAAACTGGAATGAAGCCGCAACTTGAAGATGGATACACGAAAAAAACTAAGGGTATCTTAGAGAAAATTATTGTGACTTCTTGTGGAATTTAATATGAACATACATTTGCAATAGTAGATTTTGAAAAAGGGAATAATTTTATCATTTTAGGAAGACCTTTCATGCGTCAACTTAAGATGGTTCAAGATTGGGGCTATGACTATATCTACTTGAGACATAAAAAGATCACCACAAAAATAAGCATAAAAGACCATAGCTATAGAGATGTGAATAGAACTCCTTTAGAAGAAATTGACTCTACTATAGTCAATGGGAAATAGATACCTGCATGGCTACAAACCAAACAAGAACTTTGGATGTGTGGTGCTTTGAAGTGTGGAAGCTCAGTGAAGGAGGATTGCATCCTAGAAAGATCAATGGACAATGAAGCTTACATACCATTTGATCCATTTGGATGGACTCAAATATTGGCAACCTTGGATGTGTGTGTAAATGAGCTAACTCCAACCAAGTTTTGTAATGAAGAAGGCTACGACCTAGTTTCATGTTTTATGTTGAAAGTGTTGAAGGAAGTTAATGAAGTTTGTGAGTGTGAAAGCAAAAAAAGTGAGACAGATAGCTACATCCTGGAGCACGAGGCAAAACTGAAAATGAAGGAAGCAGAGAAACCACAAGAATATGTCATTATTGACATATCTGAAGAAACAACAAAAGGTATTTCAAAGAAGCCGACTCCAGAAAAAGTGCAAATGAAAGTAGATGAAGAAGAAAAGAATCCAAGTTCAACGGAAAATCTTCAACAAACGCAAGATCAAAAGAAGAACAGGGACAAGGAAGAAGATGGACTATCTCCTACGATGATCGAATTCAATTTATGCGGACAAACAGGGCTCAAGGTTACATGTTCGGCCGCAATAGATCCAGAGGCAACAAAGAATCTAATGACTTATGGAATGTGGATCATGATGGGAAAGCCACCAATCAATGAGCTAGAAGAAACAGTTTACAGAAGTTCAAAAATGCCGATTCCTAACTTTGGAGTGGCAGAAGCTGTACTCAAATTGAATACCGGGGAGTATAAAGATACTTTACACATAATCAACTCCCATCATATCAAAGAGAGTCTGGTCTTGACAGAAAGCTGGAGGAACATCTTCTTTCAACAACAATCAAAAGCTTCAACAACAACAACGGTAAGACTCCATGAAGCTTCTCAAATCCATGCAGAGAATAAATCGCCAACCATCGCGAAAAAAGGTAAATCAAAGGTAAACATTGAAGTATATCAACCTCGCCAGACGACTTTACTTTCAACGAGCTTCCATCAAATTTCCCACGAAGCCTCTACATCAAGAGACACACTGTTAGGAAATAAGACGTAGCTAAATAGATAATTGAGTAGATTACTTAATGGAGAGAGACAGATTTATATACACAAGATTATAGAGTAGAGAGAGAGAGAGAGTACACACGATATACGTGGTTCACCCAATGTGGCCTACGTCCACGGGAAAGCAGCCACTCAATGGCTTTAGCACTTCAAAAGAAGAAGTAGTTTACAAAGGGATTAAACCCTTGATAGAGCTCCCACCTTGCTTCACTCTCACCACCTCACACTCACCTTGCTGCATCAACTTCACACTATGAAATGTGTGTAGAAATGGCCTCCTTTTATAGGCCAAAAGGGCTGCCCTCTCTTATGAGAGACAGCCATGTGTATCCGCCCTTGTGCGAATAAGCCCAAATCGGACCCTCCAATCCGCCCATGTGTGGACGCCCTTTAGAAGACAAGTCCGCTTTTGAATTCGGCCACCGACCATTGAATTCGGCTATCGGCCACCGGCCATTGACTTCCAACCACCGGCCACAGGCCATTGACTTCCGACCACCGGCCATCGGCCATTGACTACCGGCCACCGGCCAACCGACCGGTTGTTTTCCGACCACTTTCCGGCCGCCGTCCGGCCACAATATTCCGGCGAAAAAGAATATTCCGACGGAAAAAAAGATCCTTGTCCGTGAAAATTTTGGTTTCCGATGAGTGATTTTCCTTCACGCACGATGGCTTCTCCTCATAATGGGGGCCTTACAAATGTGCGCTTTTACCACAGAAAATTACAAGGGTAAATCAGGCTCCATACTTAACAATCTCCCACTTGGAGACTGATCTCCAAACCAAACCTGTGACTGCTTTCCATTCTGGCTTCTTATCCTTGAATGCCGATTGAAGATGAGCAAAAGCTCAACTTCTCCTTGTTGACCACCTTTGTAAACATGTCTGCAGGATTTTCACTTGTATGCACCTTTCCTAGCTTTAGTTGTCCCTCTTCCAAAAGAGTGCGTATGAAGTGATATCTCACCTCAATGTGCTTTGTCCTTGAATGAAAGGCTAAGTTCTTCGCAAGATGGATAGCGCTTTGGCTATCACTGTACAAGACACAATTGTCTTGTTTGAATCCAAGCTCTTCTAAGAATCTGTGAAGCCACAGAATTTCTTTGCTTGCCTCCGTCATTGCTACATACTTTGCTTTCGTGGTAGAAAGTGAAACCACTTTCTGCAGCTTTGAAGCCCAGCTTACTGCTGTGCCTCCAATCGTGAGCACATAGCCAGTAGTGCTCCTTCGAGTATCTTTGTCACCTGCCATATCTGCATCATCATACCCTTCTAGAAAAATATCTGTTCCTCCAAAATACAAAGCATTTGTTGTTGTCCCTTTTAGATACCTAAGTATCCACTTCACAGCTTGCCAATGCTCTTTACCTGGGTTGTCCATGAACCTACTCACAACTCCCACTGCATGTGCAATGTCTGGCCTTGTCCAGACTATAGCATACATTAGAGAACCTACCGCTGCAGCATATGGAACTTTAGACATATAGGCTATCTCCTCTTGTGTCTTTGGACACATATCCTTCATTAGTTTAAAATGACCAGCCAAAGGTGTAGAAACTGGTTTTGCATTTTGCATTGCAAACCTTTCTAGTACCTTCTTGATGTAATCTTCTTGAGATAGCTTTATTGTCTTCTTCGTCCTGTCCCTTGATATTTTGATACCAAGTATCCTCTTTGGAGCACCTAAATATTTCATTGAAAAAGATTTAGACATCTCCTCTTTTAGGTCTTTGATGTCCTGCATGTTAGCACTTGCAATCAACATGTCATCAACATACAACATTAGGATGATGAATTTCCCATCTCCCAAATTCTCCGTGTAGACGCAGTGATCCGAGTTGCATCTTGTGAATCCATGATCCAACATCCATCGATCAAACTTCAAGTACCATTGTCTTGATGCTTGCTTTAAACCATACGAACTCTTCTTTAATCTGCAAACCATTTTCTCCTTACCTTTTACTTCATACCCCTTTGGTTGAAGCATGTAGATTTCCTGCTCTAAGTCACCGTGAGGGAATGCCGTATTTACATCCATTTGCTCAAGATTTAGATCATGAGCAGCCACAAGGCTTAAGACAAGCCTAATTGAGTTCATTTTTACAACAGGAGAAAATATTTCATTAAAGTCAATACCTTTCTTTTGAGAAAAACCTTTTACCACAAGCCTAGACTTGTACCTTTTCTTCCCACCTTCTTCTTCCTTCAGCTTGTACACCCATTTGTTTTGAAGTGCCCGCTTACCTTTAGGCAACTCAGCCAACTCCCATGTTTGGTTGCGATGTAGTGAGTCCATCTCCACTTGCATGCTCTTCGTCCATTCTTCTTTGGATTCATGTTGCATAGCTTCTTCATATGATTCTGGCTCTCCAGAATCTGAGATCAAGAGATGGTTGAAGGAAGGAACAAACCTTTCTGGAGGTCTACTTGCTCTTGTAGATCTTTGGGGAATAGGTTGAGGCTCCTCATTTGGTTGACGTTGTTGCACATTGTCACCGTTTGCAGTCCTTGAGTCTTCACCGTCCTCAAGCTCCATGTACTCATCACCTGTTTCTTTTGTTTGTTTTCTTTCCAAGTAATCTTTGTACATATTTTGTTCGTTAAAAATTACATCCCTACTCCTTAAGATTTTACCATCTTCAGGATTCCATAGGCGATACCCAAAGTCTCCTTCTCCATAGCCAATGAAGAAACACTTTTTGGACTTTGCATCTAACTTTGATCTTAGGATTCTATCTATGTGCATGAAAGCCTCACACCCAAACACTTTGAGAAATGCATAATTCACCGGTTTACCTGTCCATGCCTCTTCTGGAACTCCCCCATCCAATGCCGTTGAGGGTGACTGATTGATTAAGTACACAGACATACTTACAGCTTCCGCCCAAAGCTCAAGCGGTAGGCCTGCATGTAGCCGCATGCTTCGTGCTCGTTCCATGATTGTCCTGTTCATCCTTTCCGAAATCCCATTTTGTTGAGGTGTCCTTGGGGTTGTCCTTTGCCTCCGAATGCCACTGCTAGCACAAAAGCTTGGCTGCAATATTCTCCTCCATTGTCGGATCCGAGGCATTTAACCTTGGTACGTGTTTCATTCTCCACAAAGGCTTTCCACATTTGAAATATGGAAAATACATCGGATTTATTCTTCATGACATAAACCCATGTTTTTCTAGTCGCATCGTCTATGAATGTTACATAGTACAATGAGCCACCAAGTGATGGTGTACTTGCAGGACCCCAAACATCAGAATGAACCAACTCAAGTTTTTTATTTTTTCTTTCATTTCCTGATTTTTGAAATTTTACCCTCTTTTGTTTACCATAAACCCAATCTTCACAGAACTCTAAGTCCACTTCTTTCAAACCTGGTAGAAGCTTCTTTGTTTGAAGGATTTGCATTCCTTTGGCACTCATATGCCCAAGTCGGTAGTGCCACACCGCACTGTCAACTTCTGTAGTTGCTGCACAAGCTGAAGGTTGCGTGCTAACAGTACACAAGTAAAGTGTATCGACTTTTTCACCCTTGGTAACCACCAAAGATCCCTTTGAGATCTTCCACCGTTTGTTTCTGAATGCAATGTTGTGACCTTCATCGTCCAATTGTCCTGTAGAGATCAAATTTTTGCGAAGAGAAGGAACATGCCTAACATCTTTAAGCTTCCATTCATTTCCGTTAGCAGTTTTGACAGAAACTGTACCTTTGCCGACAATCTCACAAGCTTCATCATCTCCCAAGTATACATACGCAAAATTACCTTTGGTGTAGTCTTGGATATGTTGCTTGTGTGGTGTTGCATGGAATGAAGCCCCGGAATCTACTATCCAAGAATTAGACACATTGTCTAATGAGAGAATTAGAGAATCTTGCTCTACTTTACCTACCACATTGGCCGCCGATGTTGGCTTGTTGTTTTGAGAATCTGTCTCCTTTTTCTTCTTGGACCACCAATCCTTCTTGACGTGGCCCTTCTTGCCGCAGTTCCAACATTCAAGAACTGACTTTATGCGTGACTTGCTCCGCCTTGAGCGATCACGACCCTTTTGGTTTTTGAACCTCTCCTTAAGCCTTCCTCTTGTTTCCACTGATAGTGCAGCACTTGATGATTCTCCTGTGCTTCTCCTTCGCATTTCCTCGCTTAGGAGAACACCCACAACATCATCAAACTTAAGAGTATTTGTGCCAGAGATAGAATTACTTACAGCCATCACAAGGCTGTCCCAACTATCCGGTAGAGATGATAGTATAAGGAGAGCTCGCACTTCGTCATCGAAATTGATTTTCACTAATCAAAGTTGACTTATGTTTTTGTTAAAGTCATTTAGGTGTTCTCCAACTGAACCATTCTCTGCCATCTTTAGATTGAACAAGCGCTTCATAAGAAATACCTTATTGGATGCCAATGGTTTCTCGTAGAAGTCGTCAAGTAACTTCATCAAGTCCTCCGTGGTCTTCATCTCCAAAACATTGAAGGCCACCATTGACGCCAAGATTAACCAGATTGTTCCCAGTGCCTTTCGATCAAGTTCAATCCATGCTTCATCTGCCATTGTTGCGGGCTTCTTCGCAAGACCGCCTAGTGGCAAATAGAGGTCCTTCTGGTAGAGATAGTCTTCAATTTGCATCCTCCAATGTTGGTAGTTTTTGCCGTTGAACTTATCAATCTTGAGCTTCCCTTCCTCCGCCATAACTCCCACTCAATTCAAGGAATCCTTTCCTTGATATAATTTAGCTACGAGCAAACCTTGCTCTAATACCAGTTGTTTGGAAATAAGACGTAGCTAAATAGATAATTGAGTAGATTACTTAATGGAGAGAGACAGATTTATATAAACGAGATTATAGAGTAGAGAGAGAGAGAGAGAGTACACACGATATACGTGGTTCACCCAATGTGCGCTACGTCCACGGGAAAGAAGCCACTCAATGGCTTTAGGACTTCAAAAGAAGAAGTAGTTTACAAAGGGATTAAACCCTTGATAGAGCTCCTGCCTTGCTTCACTCTTACCACCTCACACTCACCTTGTTGCATCAACTTCACACTATGAAATGTGTGTAGAAATGGCCTCCTTTTATAGGCCAAAAGGGCTGCCCTCTCTTATGAGAGACAGCCATGTGTAGCCGCCGTTGTGCGAATAAGTCCAAATCCGACCCTCCAATCCGCCCATGTGTGGCCGCCCTTGAGAAGACAAGTCCGCTTTTGAATTCGGCCACCGGCCATTGAATTTGGCTACTGGCCACCGGCCATTGACTTCCCACCACCGGCCACCGGCCATTGACTTCCGACCACCGGCCATCGGCCATTGACTACCAGCCACCGGCCAACTGACCAGTTGTTTTCCGACCACTTTCCGGCCGCCGTGCGGCCACAATATTCTGGCGAAAAAGAATATTCCAGCGGAAAAAAAGATCCCCCTGATTCTTGTCCGTGAAAATTTTGGTTTCCGATGAGTGATTTTCCTTCATGCACGATGGCTTCTCCTCATAATGGGGGCCTTACAAATGTGCGCTTTTACCACAGAAAATTACAAGGGTAAATCAGGCTTCATACTTAACACACACCATCAACAATGCAATTGAAACCAAATCAAAAAGTATATCAACCAAAGTTTCCATCACAAAAAATCATCCAGAAGAAGCCGAAGAATGTCAAGAAAGTGTTGGTATCTAAAGAGCACATCCAAGTCAAAGATCCAGTTTGGATACATGAAACACGGGTTCAACCACAACAACAAAAGGTGACAGGGTGGATAACATCAAATGATTCAATCAATGCTCAAGGCTACTTCCAAGGAAACACTAATGTTTGGGCCAAAAAGCCAAAAGTAACAGCCTGGACCTACACACCTCAACCAACGAGTTCTACAAGGAACAAGACGTGCTATTGAGGCGGTCCGGGGCGGGAAACAAGAGAGGAGACCTCTAAACACCTCTCAAGGCTCCCTTGCTGTTCAATTGGGGCTGGGGCAACCACAAGTAAGAAACAACAACAACAAACCCACAGCCAAACAAATGAAGGGGCACCACCTAGTTATAGTATGCGAACTAGGACGCAAGAGAGATTTTGGCACAACCAAGAGGATGCACCACAAAACACACACAAGAAACCTCACACCAAGACTCACATAAAATGATCTAGAGAGATCTAGAGCAAAGGGAAGAGAGAGAGGAATGGATCTTGCGTAATACCTTATTTGTGACTTGCAAATCGAGATGGTTGGTTATGTTGCTATCGTAGAGCTTGTACAAAACTCACTCAATGCTTAGTGAATGCTAAACTTTGCCAACACACATACACTATCTTAGGGTGTGGGAGACCTCTCACCACAATACCCTCTTACAATGGACACATAATTGGCAATGAAAACACACTAAAACACTTTCTAAAACAAGATAAACGATAAAACTCAAAGTACACAAGTCACCTTGAATTCACTAAACCGTATTGCACAAGTGGAAGGACGAAGATTTGAACGTCAAATCATGCCTTTGATGCTCCTAAGTTGTTGCTACACCTAAGTCTCTCCTCACGCATAGAGTGTTGGGGTGCTATGTGAGATATTGGAGGTTGTTTTACAAGAAGGAGAGGGGCCTATTTATAGGTTGGAGACCTTTCATTAAGATTATTGAAAATCCTAATTTACAAGCTAACAAATCAGGATTATGAGTTTTTTGAATATCAAACCATTGCGGGCCTTCTTTGTCTGCTTGAGTCATGGATGTGGGCTCAAAAAGAGCAGTATTGATGGTAGATAAGGTGAAAGTAAAGTTTTTAGTAAGGAGAGAGAGAGAGAGAGAGAGAGAGAGAGTTACTATGCACATGTCTTGAGGTGAGGTGTCGTTTATGGTTAGGTCAATGGCTATTTCGTGTTAATATGTTAGTGGTTAGTATTAGTAATCTCACTAGAAAGTTAATGTTATATTACAATGGGTAGAATGAGGTGGATGGTTGAAGTAAGATGGTTGAATGAAGTGAGGAAATCCTTGTGATGGTGAAGCTTGAAGAAGCACTTACTTGTGTAGGTTCCCAAAATGACTATCGATCATCCTCTTTGTCTTCTCTTCTTTACGCCACCACCGCCATTATTGATTATCGCAATGAAAACGGCAATTCCGTTAATGAGATATCTCAATTTGCAGAGGTTAAGCTTGGTTTACATACTGAATTCTATGTATATAGAGAAGGGGTGAGTAAAAGTTTTACTTTGGAAGCAATAGAGAGAAGCATAGAGATGGTGTATGTACATGTAGATCTCATATGAGAGCTATGGAAGTAAGAGGGGAGGTTAATGGTGAAGAAGGTGAGAGAAACCATGAAAGGTGCAGGTTTGAGTGAGGAATTGAGAGAAATGAGTGTGTGTGTGTGTGTGTGTGTAGAAGTGTGGAAAGAGGTGAGAGAAGACTATGGGCTACTTGTGAGAAAAGTGGACAGACTGGGGTCCACTCAAAAAATCTTAGCTCACCGGTGGTTTCTCCAAAAATCACCAAAATGTTTGAGGTGATTATGCAGCTCTTGGTCCACATTTTCTCTTTTGACCACCGCTACAAATTCGGAGTGGAGATGGGTGCCAAAAATCTCACTAAAAAGCGTGTTTTTTATGCCTGCAAAAGTCTTTTAGTGGCCCCCTTCTTTGTTGAATTTGTACAATGCATCCAAGAGTGAGCCCCTCCTTTGTTGAATTTGTACAATGATTTCAAGAGTGAGCACCTTCTTTTTCATATCATAATACAAAGCATCCAAGTTGCCCTTTACACATGCATGGAGGAGGATTATTGGTGAATAAAGCAATATATACATGGTGGGACAAGTGTATGGACTATTCATGGATTTTAGCTCAATGAGCACATGGTGTTAGAATAATGAGTATATAATTAAAAAAAATATGGAAGAATTATGGATATGGAAAGATATTGGAATCATATGATATGGTCCCTCTTTGTATTATTTTGGGTGAAAGAGGAAAAGGTATGCAAGTAAATAATATAATAAATGTGACTAAGGGAATAGAAATCAATTTTTTGTTTTCACGAGGGTGAGGGTGAAAATGTGGGGGTAATTTGTATAAAAGAAAATACGGTGTTAGAGTATGTACACATTGGCAAAAAATATACTTATGGTGTAAGAGGATGAAAGAAGGCATACACAGGTTTAATAAAACCCACACCTAAGTATAAATATTTAAATAAAATACCAAAATAATTATACAAATCCCTATATTTAGACCATATATACAATGTAATATTTACACACAAATGGGCCATAATATATTTTATTTTTTTGATTTTATTTATTTTCTTGGCTCAACTAGCCTACTGATGACTAGATAGCTGAGGGTTTTAAGAAGATATTGGAAAGGCCCCCTAACTCACACACGCCTATGTACAGTGAAATGATAGGGATACCCACAGTGTTTGGGTGATTTTGCTAGGGTTAGGTAGATCACTATGAAAATTATGGAAAACCAAAAAACAGCTATCATTAGCCCCCCCCTTAGATAATGGTAGATTCATGTACCATTTATCCGATCATACAACATGTAGATTGTGTAACGTTTGTCTTTGTCTGCTCTCATCTTTGAAGAACCTTTGTTGTATGATAAAAAACCTTGTGTGATATGAAAGGTTCTCAGAGCCAATAGTAGGATGCAATGAAGTGACTCAGTAAACCTCCTCCATTGAGAAAGTTTCCATAAGCACCCCCCAGGATCAAAGATCTTGAAATATCTTTCCCAAAGAGAGATGTATGGTATGGAATCACTTACTGATTTTGGTTGAAGAAACTTTTAGATTTTATTGTTGTCCATCATTGCATCTATCACTATGAGCTTGATATAAAATATTGGTTGCTCTTCCTCCCATGTAAAGTTGATGTATCTGCTACGATCTTCAAGAGCTTGTCCTGAACTGTAGCTCATAAAATTCATTCAACCTACGTAGGCTCATCAAGTCAAAAATTCTATGACCTTCATGATTTAGGAAATCTTGATCCATGCTTCCAGCTGCTATTGGAAGGTATTGCAAATAGTTTATAACATAAGTAGATAATAGACGAAGGTTTCTATTGCTTCCAACACATTGGAAGAGAATAGATTTTGGTATTGATTGATGAAATATCCACATGTAGCAAAAATCAACAAGTGTTTCATCTATGATGAAGACCAGAAGCATCACAATGTGCGACCTCCATACACCAAAGAACCAAATGAAGAAGGTTTGGAAACATCTGTTCATCACCAAGTATTCATGTCCTCTTCCACTTAAGAAGGTATGTTGCCCCCGATGAAAGGTATATGTGAAGAGAGGAGAAGTTGACTTTGAAGAGGTGAAACCCAATGTGAAGATGATTGGGGCTTCAAAAGATTGGATTTTCTTGCTAAGAGATTGTCCCATGAATGAAGAACCACCCACTAAAACACCATTGGAGAGAATGATACCCTTCTGACAGTTTCCTTTTATGATTTTATTTTTTACTACTCTCCCATGTTCTTCATCTCCTTCTAAGCCCCCCCTTTGGCAAGGTTGTAACTCCTCACATTGTACCACCTCAAAGGTTGATGGATTACTATTTGATTTTGTGAGAAATTTGGCTTCTTGCATGATAGGTTCCTCCATGCTTGACATACATGGGTCATACCAATGCTTTTCAACATCCTCAAACACTTCTTGAAGATTATCCTCACATGGATTCAACTCACACTCTTCTACTTTGTTTTGGAGTTGGCATTCCATGTACACAATCATCTCTTTATGATCAATGTGGTCTATGATCTCCCCACCTATGATTTGATCTTCTTCTTCACTCTCTTCTTTTAGACAAGATACACTCTCAGAACATTCCATAAGATCAAGGTTACCTTCGAGGTCTTCATTCTCCATAGAGTCATGTTGCACAAAAGCTTCGTCTGCTCAGACTAGAAATTGATCCTCCGCCAAAAGGTTGGATATATCCATTATTGAATCATCAATGCCATTTGTGATATCTTGTGTTGATTTTTGCATGCTTGTGATAAAGGTAGAAGAAAGAGATTCCACATTTGAACCTTGGCCACACACTTCAGCACTTGAATAATCAGTTGGCATGTAAGTAAATTCTTCAACATTTGTCGGTGTAGAAGAAGACAAGTATGGCAAAGGAGATGACTCCTTGATAGAAACACTTTCATAATGGTTGGTTCTTACAGCATGATGGAAACCATTTTTGATGTATAAGTACTTGTAAAACTTCCTTTGGGCAATAGTGACCGCTTCTTCAAAGGTAGAGGGTCCACTAAAAGTAACCTTAGTCTTTAGGAAAGGAGACAAACCCGAAATAAATTACTCCATTTTTACCTAATCTGGAAATGTAGAACTAAACCCACGCCCTCCCCATTGACGAGAAAAAATATCCTCATAAGCATAGTAGTCTTCACCATGTTGTTGAAGTCTCCCTAATGAAGCCCATGCTTTCTCCGTTGTTGGAAATTTAGAGAATCTGGTCTTCAAAGCTTTGGAAATTTGGGTATAGCCATCTTCAATCTGAGAAGACATACTCCAAAACCATTGCTTAGCATTGCCTCTAAGTCATAGCAATAGAAAATCCCCTTTTCCAATGTCATCCCTTTTACCAAGGATACGACAAACCATTCTAAAATAAGCAAAAGAATCATCAACATCTTCTTCTAGATTTCCGAAGAAGATTGGGATATCATCAAAGGTATAGCATGTCATAGTCTCTCAATGCTAGAACCACACAAAGATTAGTTCCAACCAATCATTTTCTCTCATGACATCAACTAACTACACAAAGTTTTGAAAGGTCTTTCAACATGAATTCTAGATTCTTATGTGAAAATGTTTTTTTCCTTTCTTATGTTATTCTACCATATTCTAGATCAATTTTTGTTGCCTTGAAATTAAACTCGGTCATACAAGTTTTCATGATTCATATAATCTACTTGATTATGCTAAAATTCAAGCATTCATGCAATACAACAACAATTTCTTAGGGTGTGGGAGACCTCTCACCACAATACCCTCTTAAAATGGACACAAAATTGGCAATGAAAACACACTAAAACACTTTCTAAAAGAAGATAAACGATAAAACTCAAAGTACACAAGTCACCTTGAATTCACTAAACCGTATCGCACAAGTGGAAGGACGAAGATTTTAACGTCGAACACGCCTTTGATGCACCAAACCTCAATTTATTGATGATGGAGGAACATATACAATAGTGGTTTTGAGATTTTGAACTCACGCTCTCTCATTTGCAATGTGTAGCTAGAAAGCTTCTCTGACACCAAGAGTGAAGCTCACAAATTTGTTGCTACACCTAAGTCTCTCCTCACGCATAGAGTGTTGGGGTGCTATGTGAGATATTGGAGGTTGTTTTACAAGAAGGAGAGAGGCATGTTTTTTGTTTGGAGACCCCTCATTAAGATTATTGGAAATCCTAATTTACAAGCTAACAAATCAAGATTATGATTTTTTCTGAATATCAAAACATTGCAGGCCTTATTTGTCTGCTTGAGTAATGGATGTGGGCTAATAAACGAGCATTATTGATAGTAGATAATATGAAAGTAAGTAAGGACACACACACACACACACACACACACACACACACACAGAGAGAGAGAGAGAGAGAGAGAGAGAGAGAGAGAGAGAGTTACTATACACATGTCTTGAGGTGAGGTGTCTTTTATGGTTAGGTCAATGGCTATTTTGTGTTAGTATGTTAGTGGTTAGTGTTAGTAATCACTAGAAGGTTAATGATGTATATACAATGGGTAGAATGGGGTGGATGGTTGAATGAAGTGAGGAAATTCTTGTGATGGTGAAGCATGAAGAAGTTTTTGACTTACTTGTGTAGGTTCTCAGAATGACAATCGATCTTCTTCTTTATCTTCTCTTCTTTACGCCACCGCCGCCAAGGTTGATTATCGCAATGAAAATGGTAATTTGGTTTATGATATCTCTTGATTGACAGAGGCTAAGAATGGTTTACATTATGAATTTTATGTATATAGAGAAGGGGTAAGATGAAATTGCACTTTGAAAGTAATGGAGAGAGGCATAGAGATGGTGTATGTACATGTAGAGATCCTATGAGAGCTATGGGAGTAAGAGGGGAGGTTAATGGTGAAGAAGGTGAGAGAAACCATGAAAGGTGCAGGTTTGAGTGAGGAATTGAGAGGAATGTGTGTGTGTGTGTGTGTGTGTAGAAGTGTGGAAAGAGGTGAGAGAAGACTATGGGCTACTTGTGAGAAAAGTGGGCAGACTAGGGTCCACTCAGAAAATCCTAGCTCACCGGTGGTTACTCCAAAAATCACCAAATGTTTTGAGGTGATTATTCAGATCTTGTTCCACATTTTCTCTTTTCACCACTACTCCAAATTTGGAGTGGAAATGGGTGCCAAAAATCTCACCAAAAAACATGTTTTTTATGCCTGCAAAAGTCTTTTAGTGGCCCCCTCCTTTGTTAAATTTGTACAATGAATCCAAGAGTGAGCCCCTCTTTTGTCATATCATAATATAAAGCATCCAAGTTTCCCTTTACACATGCATGGAGAAGGATTATTGGTGAATAAAGAAATATATACATGGTGGGACTAGTGTATGGACTATTCATGGATTTTAGCTCAATGAGCACATGGTGTTAGAATAAAAAATATGGATATGGAAAGATATTGGAATCATATGATATGGTCCCTCTTTGTATTATTTTGGGTGAAAGAGGAAAAGGTATGCAAGTAAATGAAAATAATATAATAAACGTGACTAAGGGAGTAGAAATCATTTTTTGTTTTCACGAGAGTGAGGGTGAAAATGTGGGGGTGATTTGTATAAAAGAAAAATATGAGGTGAGAGTATGTATACATTGGCAAAAACTATACTTATGGTGTAAGAGGATGAAACAAGGTCTACACAGGTTTAATAAAACACACACCTAAGTATAAATATTTAAATAAAATACCAAAATAGTTATAAAAATTCCCTATATTTAGGCCATATATACAATGCAATATTTACACATAAATGGGCCATGATATATTTTACTTTTTTGATTTTATTTATTGTTTTGGATCAACTAGCCCAGTGACTAGGTAGCTGAGGGTTTTTAAGAAAATATGGGGAAAATCCCCTAATTCACACACGCCTACGTACAATGAAAAGGTAAGAATAGCCATAGTGTTTAGGTGATTTTGGTAGGGTAAGGTAGCTTACTATGGCAATTATGGAAAGCCGAAAAACGGCTATCACTATCAACGGAATACAAAATACTCAGGCAAGCGAAAGAACACCAACAAAAGGCAAACAAAAAGACCTTGCAAGTGGGCAATGCGAAAAGTTTGGGTACCGAAATCAGACTTCAACGAAGATACCCAACACCAATAGGTGAATCAACGGATGATTCCAATGAAGCTACTTGAAGCACAAGGAGTTTATGAAGGTAACACTCCAATATGGTTACCAAAAATTGTACCTCAATCGGGAACAACGAAGAGAAATCAAGCAGCACAAGCTTCTACCCCAAAGCAAGCAATGACAACCAAAAGCTGACAGGGGCCAAATACAACCAAGGCTATTGCAATCTACAGATGGATACCTTGTCATTAATTACAAAAGCAAGGCTTTTACAACGGAAATCATCAAGTCTATATACCAAAGCTTAGTGTCCATCAAATTATAGAAGAAAATAAAATGACAAGGACGGCCACAGAAGGACCAAAAACAAGATGGCTTCCAAAATTACTAGTGGAAACTCGGTCACAGAGAACCCACACATCTCGAAAATTGCTTCTCATGGAAATTAATGTAAATGATACATCAAGCCCTATCAGAGCTAAAGGACTTGTTGTACAAAGAAGTATCAACATACAACAAGCAAGTCAAGAGGAGCCAAAATATGCCAACCTACTCGACAAAATGGTGGCATTCAAATACCAAAGCAATGATAGAGGCCTTGATCTCAAGAACTTATGGCATTGGGTTTCAGGCCATGAACATGTAAGTCAAAGTCGCCATTAAAAATACATGGTATAAAAGTCAAGAGTCTGGAAGCTGAGACACTAAATGAGCAAGGCATTAGTCCCAAAGCTTTAAGTAATATTCTCTATGGTTTAAGAGTCTTAGCTATTCTAGGTACTGCTCACGGTGGAGGAGTTGAGCATATTTATGTTGTGTCTCTCATGGTGGTATAGGTGAGCATACGAGTCCAAGTCTATGTATTTTAAGTTTGGTAAAATGAAGAAGAGAGTCCAAAAGACACTCACGCACTATGCATAGTGAGTAATGAGTGGAGAAGCTTCAACATCAAAAACCCTTCTTGGAAATGTGGAAGCTATTGAGATGTCCTTGGATATCACATGTGCTACATTTGTTCCTTGAAGCACCCATCAACTCATTTTTCACACTGCATGATTTTCTTGAAAGAACTCTTGTGTGCATATAGAGTGTCCCATAATTGGCACTTGCGCATTACGCACTTTTACTTTATTTCTCCCAAGCACTCACCTTGCATGAACAGGTACTCAACTCCCAAGTGTTCAACCCCAATAAGAGCGTGTACCAAAGGCATTTTTTCCCACTGAGTTTTTCCCTTTGGTCATTCACGTTCTAGACCCTAATTTAGAAACACCCATCACTATTCTATTGTATATATTCCTTCCATCAAATGAAACCAATAAAGAATTTGTTACACGATCTTCAAAGAGATAAAGTGAAGCCACATTGTTCTCAACTACGCTTCGACAAGAGCAACTCTTATCTTCAAAGATACCAACAAAGCTCTATTGACAAGTGGCAAAGAAAATCAAATTGGAGATGCCAGTGCACACATGTTAAAGTCTCAAACATTTTGAGATACGAGCTCCAATAAAAAGTCAACTGCACCAGGAGGCAAAGTATCCAAAAAAGCAGGTATCATCGACCAACTGCACAAATGGAAAGATAAAGCAGGATGTGCAATAACATGCACAAATGCCTCGTCCACAACATCAAAATCACTGAGAACACATGTTCATCCATCAAAGGCAAATGGGAACCCCATTTGAACAAGCAAAACATACCAGATATAACTCAATCAAGGAAGGAGGGAGTCTCATTAACAAGAAGACCAGACTACAAAGGGTCGTGTCAAGGGACGACACGATCTAGGAAGGGGGGAGTGTTTGGAGGTGATAACAACATACAAGTGCCCACCTAGCCAAGGCGCTCGTTGGGCAGTCGGCCAAAGTTTTGATGTGGTCACATTATTTTTCCGATGTTTAATACATCAAACCTTGTAAAAGCCTAATGTCAATCGTCTATGTCAAGTTTGAGTCAAAGATGTAATTTTTCCAGTGATGTATGTAAAGGTCCATGAGAAGTTGGCCACCGGCCACTTTAGAAAGCCCTAGGTATATAATACACTAAGGTTAGTGGAAAAAGGAGATTATTTTTTAAAGATACGTGACTATTGCGTTACGCACAGAGAGCTACCTCATTGCTCCAACTTGTAATCATCGCTTCTATGGCTACGGTAATTTAAATTCAATTTTGTTTCTTGCATTGTGTTCCTCTTACTCTGATCTTTCATTCAAGTGTAAGCATTCAAGATTTGGTGAAGGTTTCAAACGCATCCGTTTAGGCCTGAAATCACTGTTTTGAGTGTTTATATGTGTATTTTATGTTGTTTTGACCCTAGGAGAGGCTTAAGGGACCTAAAACCGCCCTTTAGGATAGTCCGTTTACTGTTTTTGGGTACTCTAGGACGAACGATCGCGATCTTTGTACCTCTCCAAAATGCTGTGACAATGATAGGATATGTTCCTGATAGTCCCCTGCAGCTTCCCTTCAAGTTTCGTGCGACTCTGATATGATTTGCATGGTGAACGGGCGTGACGACTGTGGAGGTGTGTAGAAGGACATAGGCAGATTACTTGGCTTTAGTGCGATTGATTTTCTTGTAGAGTTAGAATTTGCATCTCTTCGAGTTCACTTCATTAGGATTGACACCCTCGTGAGTTTCCATGCCTCATCCAAGTCGCTTCCGCTGTATCGATAATTTTATGTTGATTCTTGAGAGCTATGCTATGGACTTCCGTCGTGGCGACCCGCAAACACTAGGGCCTTAAGATCTCCAAATGAAACATACGGCAAATGAAACATACGGCAATGTATGGCCCTTGAGCTTATACATTGCAACCCCGTGACCCTGGGGCCATAGGATCCGCATATGAAACATACGGCAATGTATGGCCCTTGAGCTTATACATTGCAACCCCATGACGCTAGGGATATAGGATTTCCAGATGGAACATAGGGCAACGTATGGCCCTTGAGTTTATACATTGCCACCCTATGGACCTACGGCCACAAGACTTCAAAACATACAAAAAGACAACCTTTGGCCCTAAGCCCAAGGGTGTGAGTTCAAGGGTGGGCAAGATGTCAATGCAGCCCCATGGACCTGTGGCCATAGGATTTTCAAATGGAACATAGGACAATGTATGGCCCTTGAGCTTATACATTGCCACCCTATGGCCCTAGGGCCACAAGATCTCACAACATACAAAAACACAACCTATGGCCAAGATGTCAAAGGTGGCCAAGATATCAATGCAGCCCCATGGCCCTAGGGCCATAGGATCTCTATATGGGACATGCAGCCCCATGGCCCTAGGGCCATAGGATCTCTATATGGGACATGTGGCACCCTATGGCCCTTGATCTTATACATTGCCACCCCATGACCCTAGGGCCATAAATTTTCCAAATGGAACATAGGCAATGTATGGCCCTTGAGATGATACATTGCCACCCTATGGCCCTAGGGCCACAAGATCTCACAACATACAATAAGACAACCTAAGGCCCCTAAGCTCAAGGGTGCGGGTTCAAGGGTGGCCAAGATATCAATGCAGCCCCATGGCCCTAGGGCCATAGGATCTCTATATGGGACATGTGGCACCCTATGGCCCTTGAGCTTACATATTGCACCCCATGACCCTAGGGCCATAGGATTTCCAAATGGAACATAGGCAATGTATGGCCCTTGAGCTTATACATTGCCACCCTATGGCCCTAGGGCCACAAGATCTCACAACATACAATAAGACAACCTAAGGCCCCTAAGCTCAAGGGTGCGGGTTCAAGGGTGGCCAAGATATCAATTCAGCCCCATGGCCGTAGGGCTAGAGGATCTCTATATGGGACATGTGGCACCCTATGGCCCTTGAGCTTATACATTTCCATCCCATTACCCTTGGGCCATAGGATTTCCAAATGGAACATAGGCAATGTATGTCCATTGAGCTTATACATTTCCACCCTATGGCGCTAGGGCCACAAGATCTCACAACATATAATAAGACAACCTAAGGCCCCTAGGCTCAAGGGTGTGGGTTTAAGGGTGGCCAAGATACCAATGCAACCCCATGGCCCTAGGGCCGTAGGATCTCCATATGGGACATGTGGGACCCTATGGCCCTTGAGTTTACATATTGCCACCCCATGACCCTAGGGCCATAGGATCTCCAACTAGAAAGTAGGGCAATGTATGGTTGTTGAGCTTATACATTGTTGTGACCCTAGGGCCATAGGATCTCCAACTAGAACATAGGGCTATGTATTGGAGCTTATCCATTGTCACCTCTAAACCCTAGGGCCATACGATTTCCAAATGGAATATAGGTCAACTTATGGATCTTGAGCTTATACATTGCCACCCTATGGCCCTAGGTACACAAGCTTTCACGTTGCCACCTTAGGGCCACAAGGATCTCACAAGATAGAAGAAGAAAACCCTAGGACATAGGATTTTCAAATGGAATTGAGTGCACGCTTTGATCCTTGACCTCCAACATTGCCGCCCTATGGTGTGAGCCCGGGGGTGGCTGAGATGTCTTCATAATAATTTTGGCCATTCAAGGGATATCCACAAGTGGCATAAATAAGAATAATAAAAAATACTAATAATAATATTTTTTTAAAAAAATTTATGCTGCGATAAACTTTGTCATAATGGGTTTTCGAATATAGTTATTGATATCAGACAAAAAAATAGCCCACAATTTTCGGGATAATTTTTTAAAATTTAGCTATTTTTAGAGTATTTTTTAGTATGCAAATTTTGATTCTGGAGTCAAATTTTGCTTCATGGGTGTCGTTCCACTCGTACTACAAAGATATGGACATTGACAAAGCCTTGCACCAACTTTTTTTTTTTCCATAGTCTTTTTTTTTTCCTTCTGAAAAGATCTTTCAATTTCGGAGCCAATGAGCTATGTCTCATTTTCTCACAAAGCCTAGAGCTCTAGTAATCTCGACTGCAACCCCATGAGAACAGCCCCTAAATTCAAAATTCAAATTTTGAATTTCTAACCTAACCTAACTAACCTTATCTCTCTCTTTCTCTCTCTACCATAATTTTTTTCGAGCTGTCGCTCTCTTTCTCTCTCTCTCTCGTTTCTTGCTCGAAACCTACACAGAAACCTGCACAGATCTTTTCTTTCTCTGTCTCTCTCTCCCTCTCTCCCTACGCATACAGTTCTACGCCATTGTTGTGACGCGTACAAATCTATGCAAAGCCATTGCCACAACCTTTAACAGAAGGACTGCTGCCGCGACCTCCCAACACCTAAGTGACTGCTTGCTACTGTTGCAGCCTCTCTTCATCAAACACAGATTTACTCATAAGTAACCTGTAGAGACCCTAATCTTTTTGCTTAATTCGGTTTCAAATGTTCTTAATCTAAATATATTTTAGCTAAGTTGTGAATCACCTCTCTCTAAAACAATAAACAAAAATCATTAATTACATCTCTATAATTGTAAAACTGTAGACTGTAGAACTATAAAACAAAAAAATCTCTAATTAGCGATCCAAAATTGTAATACAGAATACTCTAATTAGAGACCTAAAAATGTAAAACAGAAGACACTAACTAGGGACCTAAATTTGTAAAACGAAAAACTCTTATTAGGGACCTAAATCTGTAAAACAAAAAACTCCTCATAAGAGACCTAATACTCTAAAACTATAAAACTCTAACTGCAAAAATCTCTAATTACAAAAAAATTATAAACCTGCAAATACAACAAACAATAACTACAGAAAATGTTGAAACTATGGATACCTGTAATTGGGTTGTGGGGAGTTGGGCACACGTTGTAAGAGGACCAGTAGAGCGTGCTGTTGTATGAGTATGGATTAGGGTTCAGTTGTTGTAGGAGGATGGGAAAAAAAAAGAGGCAAAAAGGTGGGAAAGAAAGTGTACACTATATGTGTTTGTAAGATATGGCGTAATGTAGTTTCTTAAAATTCATTTGTACTCACTAAAATAAAACAAGACATAGAATCTTTAGAAGGGCATACAGGGTGTGGCTGCATAGGGTTTCACCTCATACTAAAGAGTAACATATGGCCCTAAGGCACCCTATGAGCATAAGGCCATAGGGTGGTCTCACATTGTACTATAGGGTGACCAATGTCCCATCTGGGCCATAGGGTGCCAATGTAAAATCTCAAGGTTCATAGGGTTCCCTATGTTCCTATTGAAGATCCTATAGCCATAGGGCCATAGGATCTCCAAAACATATATATGGCACTATGGCCATGGGATCACAGGGTTCTCTATGTCCGATCCAGAGACCTTGTGGCCCATGGGCCTTAGGGTGGCAATGTACATTCTCAAGGGCCATAGGGTTCCCTATGTTCCTTTTGGAGATAGGGTGGCACTAGGGCCATAGAATCTCCAAAAGCAACATAAAGAACCTATGGCCAAAGGATCAAAGGGTGACCTATTGGAGACCTCGTGGCCCAAGGGCCATAGTGTGGGAATGTACAATCTAAAGGGCCATAGGGTTCTCTATGTTCCTTTTGGATATCCTATGGTCCTCGGGACATAGGATCTCCAAAGGGAACATAAGGAACCTCGCACCATAGGATCAAAGGGTGCCCTATGTCCCATCTAGAGACCTTTTGGCCCAAGGGAGGGCCATAGGGTTCCCTATGTTCCTTTTGGAGATCCTATGGTCCTCGGGCCATAGGATCTCCAAAATGAACATATGGCCCTACGGACATAGGATCACAGGGTTCCCTATGTTCCTTTTGGAGATCCTATGGTCCTCGGGCCATAGGATCTCCAAAATGAACATATGGCCCTACGTACATAGGATCACAGGGTGCCCTATGTCCCATCAAGAGACCTTGTGGCCCAAGGGACGTAGGATGGCAATGTACAATCTCAAGGGCCATATGGTTCCCTATGTTCTTTTTTAAGATAATATGGCCCTAGTGCCATAGGATCTCCAAAAAGAACATAAGGAACCTATGGACATAGGATTAAAAGGTGCCCTATGTTCCATCTTGAGACCTTGTGGCCCAAGGGCCATAGGGTGGCAATGTACAATCTCAAGGGCCATAGGTTTCCATATGTTTTTTTTGGAGATCCTATGGCCCTAGAGCCATAGGATCACAGGGTGACCTACCTTCCATCTAGAGACCTTGTGACCCAAGGGCCATAGGGTGACAATCTACAATTTGAAGGGCCATAGGATTCCCTATGTTCCCTAGGGTCACAAGGTGCCCTACGTTCCATCTGAAGACCCTATGGCCCGAGTGCCATAGAGTGGCAATGTACAATCGCAAGGGCCATATGATTCCCTATGTTCCTTTTGGAGATCCTTTGGCCCTAGATCCCTAGGTGCATAGGGCTGTCATGGTGTCCGTTAATATGCACCATGGTGTACCCTATGTACATAGGACACCCTTGGGCCCTTGGATGCCCTCTGTCCCATCTAAAGACCTTGTGGTCAAAGGGCCATAGGGTGACAATCTATAATGTCAAGGTCCATAGGATTCCCTATGTTCCCTAGGGTCACAAGGTGCCCTACATTCCATCTGAAAAAATGAGGGCACCTTGTGGCCTTCGGGCCATAGGATCTCTATATATAGCATAGAGCAAAGAGCATAGAGAGCTTCTTACTACCATAGAGGGAACCCTATGGCCTTCAGGACACAGGGTGTCAATATAGAGAAAACAAAGGTTCTTACTAGCATAGAAGGGACCCTATGGCCTTTAGCCCACAAGGTCTCCCTAATATAGAGAAAATAGTGTTTTTTACTGGCATGGAGAGCACCCAATGGAACTGGGTCCATAGGTTGCCAAAAAAATCTCATGAATGGTTTCTTTAAAACATACAGGGCACCTTGTGCCCTTAGGGTCATAAGATGTGTAGAGCATAGAGAGGTTCTTACCAGCATACAAGGGACCCTATGGCCTTCATGCCATAGGGTCCCAATATAGAGCATAGATCGGTTCTTATTAGCATAGAGAGACCAAATGGTGCTTTATACCTGGGGCCATAAGGTGTCAAAACAATGAGGACTTTCTCGAAACAATGAGGGCACCTTGTGGACTTGGAGCCATAGGATGTCAATATAGAGCATAGAGCATAGAGCATAGAGCATAGAGAGCTTCTTACTACCATAGAGGGAACCCTATGGCCTTCAAACCAGAGGGTGTCAATATAGAGAAAACAGAGGTTCTAGCATAGAGGGGACCCTATGGACTTCAGCCCACAAGGTCTCCTCAATATGGAGCAATAGTGTTTTTTAGTGGCATAGAGAGCACCCTATGGCCCTGGGTCCATAGGTTGCCAAAAAAACCATCATGAAGGGTTTCTTTAAAACATGCAAGGCACCTTGTGCCCTTAGGGTCATAAGATGTGTAGAGCATAGAGAGCTTCTTTAAAACATGCAGGGCACCTTGTGCCCTTAGGTTCATAAGATGTATAGAGCATAGAGAGGTTCTTACTAGCATATAGAGAGGGTCCCAATTTAGAGCATAGATTGGTTCTTACTAGCATAGAGAGACCAAATAGTGCTTTTTACCTGGGGCCATAATGTGCAAAAACAATGAGGGTTTTTACGAAACTATGAGGGCACCTTGTGGCCTTGGGGCCATAGGATGTCAACATAGAGCATAGAGCATAGAGCATAGAGAGATTCTTACTATCATAGAGGGAACCCTATGGCGTTCAGGCCACAGGGTGTCAACGTAGAGAAAACAGAGGTTCTTACTAGCATAGAGGGGACCCTATGGCCTTCAGCCCACAAGGTCTCCTCAATGGCATAGAGAGAATCCTATGGCCGTGGGTCCATAGGTTGCCAAAAAACCCTCATGAAGGGTTTCTTCAAAACATAGATGGCAACTTTTGGCCTTGGGGTCATAGGATGTGTACAACATAGAGAGTTACTTACTAGCATAGGGGGGACCCTATGGCCTTCAAGCCATAGGTTGCCAAAAGACCATGATGAAGTGTTTCTTCAAAATAGAGAGGGCACCTTGTGCCCTTGGGGTCATAGTATGTGTAGAGCATAGAGAGGTTCTTACTAACATACAGGGGACCCTATGGCGTGAATTAGGGTGCCAATATAGAGAATAGATCGGTTCTTACTAGCACAGAGCGGACCCTATGGCCTTCAGGCCAAAGGGTACCAATATAGACCAAAGATCAGTTCTTACTAGCATAGAGAGACCAAATAGTGCTTTATACCTGGGGCCATAGGGTACCATAACAATGAGGGTTTTTCAATGGCATAGAGAGCACCCTATGGCCCTGGGTCCATAGGTTGCCAAAAAACCCTCCTGAAGGGTTTTTTCAAAACATAGAGGCCAACTTGTGGCCTTGGGGTCATCGGATGTGTAGAGCATAGAGAGGTTCTTACTAGCATACAGGGGACCCTATGGCGTGAAGGCCATAGGGTGCCAACATAGAGCATAGATCCGTTCTTACTAGCAAAGATCGGACCCTATGGCCTTCAGGCCAAAGGATGCCAATATAGAGCATGGAGAGGCTCTTACTAGAATATAGGGGACCATATGGATTTCAAGTCACATGATGCCAATATAGAGCAAATAGTGTTTTTACTTGCATATAGAACATCCTGACCTAGGGGGATTGGTTGTCAAAAATCCATCATTGAAGGGTTCCTATGGCCTTCAGCCCATAAGGTCTTCTCAATATAGAGAAAATAGTATTTTTCATTGGCATACAGAGCACCCTTCGGTCTTAGGGAGCCAATATAGAGAAAATGATGCTTTATATCGGCATAGAGAGCTATGGACCTGGGGCCATAGAAAAACAATGAGGGGTTTTTGGAAACAATGAGGGCACCTTGTGGTATTGGGGCCATAGGAAGTCAATATAGATCATAGAGCATAGAGCACAAAGAGATCCTTAATTAGTAGAATAGAGGGAACCCTATGACCTTCAAGCCACAGGTTTCCATTATAGAGTAAACACAGGTTCTTACTAGCATAGAGGGGACCCTATGGACTTCATCCCACAAGCTGTCCTCAATTTAGAGCAAATAGTGGTTTTTACTTGCATGGAGAGCACCATATGGCCGTGGGGTCATAGGTTACCAGAAAACCCTCATGAAGTGTTTCTTTAAAACATTGAGGCCACCTTGTGGCCTTGGGGCCATAGGATGCCAATCTAGAGCATAGAGAGGTTCTTGCTAGCATGGAGGGGACCCTATGGCCTTCGGGCCACATGATGCCATATGGTGTTGGTGTAGAGGCTCTAAACGGGTATTTAGGCCACTTAAGGGATACTTCTTTGAGGTTCCTCTAATGTCATAAGAGAACATATGATCACACTACCATAGAGTGGCCTAGGTACACTTGTAGAACCATTTTTTTGGCACCCTTTGGAGCTAGGACCACATGGTTTAACATAAATGGGACTCTATGGACCTAGATTCATATGGATGTAATAATATCCATCCTATCTAAATATATGTCATTATTTTTACAGAAAATGTCTCAAAAGAGAAAGTAAAGTCAGTTGATGCAACAATCTCAACACCAAGTTCTTGGTATCTAGATTTTCACTTACCAAATGGTGGAAGTGATGAGAAAGTCCACTTATTCTTTCAAGATAAGGAGCAATTGCCTTTCAATGACTGTGGTATTGTCAAGGAGATAAAGAAATATTGTTCAAATCTTGAAATGTCTCCATGCCTTGGAGTAAAACTACTCAATGGTGACTCCTACTTGTTGGAGCCTATGGCCTTTGCTCAAAAATTGGTGAAGGTTGATTATGAAAGAGTGACAATGACAAAAGCAGGGTGGGTGGAGCTTCAAGATGAGACTCCAAGTGAGAAGTTTATAGACTTATATATTGAGGGCTTTAAGAAATTCAATCAATATTTAGGTAAATTGAGAAGCACAAAGAAGAATAATAAGCGAAAGAATGAAGACACATGTACAGCAAATCAATCTAAGACGCTCAAGAGAGTCAGACTCCCTCACTTGAAGAAAATAGTGGAAATGTGACCAAAGAAAATCTTTTAGTTATACCCTTACAGACTCAAGAAGTAGGAGATTCTAGTAGACTTGCAACCCTAAGAGTTGGAACCCCCTCAGTGGCAGTGGTTGTAGACTCATCATCCTTATCTATGTTGGACTCTATTATACAGCCCAAAGAAAAAGATCTTGATAAAGAAGTTGCCAAAACTTCTAAGAGTGGTCTACATGGATACATCAGAATTTCACACTATTTTAAATTTGGTGTACAATTTACCCAATTGATCCCATTTGAGCAATGCAACCTTGCACCAGATGGCTATAAATGCAGACCATTGTCAGATGTGTATGTGAAATATCTCTTGAAGCAATTTGCAGGGCACTCTAGGCCAGTCTCTAGTGCAGCAGACTTGATGCCGTATAACCCAATTACAAAAATGCCTTTACAAACAGCTAAAGTGCGTGGACCCAATCTATCAACATAGCACTACTGGATTCTAGTTGGTCAGCATTCCATCATAGCGGCTAGAGCTTTTTTGGGTAACAAGAGCACTCAGTATTCCTTGAGAAAAGAGTTCTACAAGTTTAGAACTGCAAGGATAGTGGTAGAGGCTCCGAAAGAGGTTGCTGTTCGAATTTCCAAAATGGAGAACATGGAGAGAATAACAACAATGAAACACCAGCCTTAGGTGGAGGTCTTGAAGCATGGCCGTAGTGAGTGGCTTGCATATTCTAAACCAACAAAAGCCAAGGCAGGTGTTCCTGTTGGTCATCCGAGTCGAGCAACTTGGGATGTAAGTTCCACTTCCCTATGCTTGTTTTTGTTACAAATATGTCTTGAAATTAAGTTAATTTTCTTTTCTTTATTTTGAAGGCCTTTTTAAATGTGGCGAACATCGTGTTCAACCATAAATCATTTGCCAACAAAGAAGCACACATGTCATGTACGATGATGAAATCTATGATCAATGGATAAACAGCTTGGAGAAGGATTAGACATCAACTGCTCATGGGTGACATCCAAGAATAATAGCCTTTAGATGCCTAAATGGTTTAGAAGATAATGATGTCAAGCTACTACAACAGGAGCTGACAGATGAGAAGATCTGCTTAGTGAAGCAACCACATCAAGTGGGCATGCTTGACCTCACTGCACGTGCAATGGTCTTAAAGAAGACTAGGGTTTTTGATCCTCAAATGTTGATGGCATTTAAAGAGATAGATTCATCAGAAATAGCAGTTACTTCACGGGATAAATGTAAGTCTCATTATAACATTACAGATGAGATTTACAAATCTCTCTTCACGAGTTGTACGCAATGGCGAAATCTCCTACTACAAAAAGGAAAGGAGAAAGAGCCAATTCCTGAGATCACTAGGCGATATGTGCAGTGGATCATTGCACAAAAGAATGCCACTTCTAGTTTGCAATTCATTTTACCATGGACAATCAAGTGTGTAGGAAAGAATTTGGAAGGCATCGAGTTTCTCTACAGTGAGAAAAACTCTAAAATTCGTGTTGGTGTTTGCATCATAGAACAACACACAAAATTCTTACATCTAGTGGTTGGAGTGTTGCCCAATTTGGTGAAGTAATTGATGGAGTATGTGGGGTAGCATATCAACCATCAGAGTTTTTAATTGCCAGCTTAGTCAAGTATCAACATGCTGCTTCCCTAGAGAAGGCAATTTTTGAAAAAGCTAAATGGTATGAAATGAACGTTCTACCTTTGAGCTCTTAATGGGATGAGAGACCATCCAAACATGTGCTCTTTGCAAAGTACTTTTTGGGGTTTGGGCATTTTTCAGTCAAGGAGAGCAGTAACCAACTACTCTAGTGTTAAAGAGTCACTGTTGGAGCCAATGCATACTCTCTGCATCAATGACGAGGAGTATAATGCTGTGACCATGGCCAAATCCTTTTTCGTACATCGTGCAATCAAATGCATCTGTCTCAAAGAATCTGATCAAGTAATAGACATCGATCTTCTCATTAGGCTGTGGGACTAAAGAGGCACTACAACAGAGAAAGGTGATATCAACTGCATGTAGTAGTGATCAAATGACGTAATTGGAATCTCTTTGCCATTCCATAGTGGAATAAGACCTTGATCTTAGAAGGTGGGGAGGTGTGGATAACACAGAGAAAGTCAATACCAAGGATTCAGAGGAAGAAGAAATTGAAGAACCATTGGATGCAAGTGCTGAGGCCATTCTAGAAATTCTACAAGAAACAAGTTAAGCCAACCACCCATGATATTACATTACTGATATTTAGATTATTATTGTTATCATTTTATTTTATTTTTTCCATCTCAAATCTGCCCATGATGTTAAAAACATTGATGCTTTTAACATTGTTAAAAACATCAATGTTAAAAACATTGATGTTTGGCTCGTTATTGTTCTCAATTATTTTCTTTGAAAAAATGTGAACTTGTGAGTTTGAGTTTTTTCACAATAAATGAATTAGACTTAAGTGTATGATATTATATGGACATGTTGTGGTAAATAGAATTCTACATTTATATATGGTCATAAGATATATATTATGTAATACTTTAAAGTTAATTGATCATATGAGGTTTGGGAAGAATACCCTATGACTTGAGGATCATAGAGTTCTTTGTAGACATCCCCCAAAAGAAAATGGTATATCCTACAACCTTACGGATGTAGGGTGATTACACCAAGTCTCTAAAAGGGCACATAAGCATTTGGGTTACTTTATAGCCTTAGGCCCATAGGGTGTCAACAGAGAATCCCCCAAAAGCATTTGGCTACCCTACAATCTTATGGATATAGGGTGATTACATAAAGTCTTTAAAAGGGCACACAAGCAATTGGGTTAGTCTACAACCTTAAGGCAATGGGGTGTCAACACAACTATCCTACAATCTTATGTATATAGAGTGATTACATAAAGTCTCTAAATGGGCACATGAGTATTTGCGCTATTCTAGAAGGAAACATAGGTTATCCAAGATCATTTGAGATACCCTAAGGCCTTAGGGACATAGGGTGGTGACATAGAATCTCCACAGGGACACCTAAACCACCCCATGGATGAAAATCACCTAGCTCTTATGGACACATCTTATAAAACATCACATGACACCCTATGGCCTTTAGACCATAGGTTGGTTATTCTAGGTCACCTAAAGACTCTTTAAGTGTGAGTCAAAAACATTTTTTTTGTCCTTATATCTTGTGTCCATATACATTAGGGACATATATTTCTTATCTTTTAATTAAGGTTTAATATTCTATTGAGAATGAAATAAGCTAGAAAAAACTAAAAAGTATTTAGTCCTCAAAATTCCAAAATGAGAGTTTGAACAATTGATGTATGATCATTTTCTGTTGGGTGTAAGTTCTTCTATTGTGAATTGATGGTGTAAGCGTTTGAAATAATTATCTTTGTATTGCAACTAGCTAGATTAAACATATATTGAACATTTGTTGTAAATGCCAATTATTTGTTTAGATAGTAAACATCGAGTATAAATGGTTATTGAAGCATTTGTCCTTTGGATTATGTGAAGATCTAGTTCTTTAATTGTAACAAGATTTTATTCAAAGATATAAAGTGCGAGTATTTTGTTCCAAACTATGATTGTGTTTCTCTTCTAGATGATGCAGAGAATTGGAATTTATATCTTGAATTTTTTTCAATAAAGGGAAGCTAGGACTAGTAGAAATTTTTAGCTTGTCATGTAGCAATCGGAACATTGTATCAAGGTTTATTGCAAAGAAATTAGTTTATAATGTATAACCATTGTTTAAGTTTTTAAATTGGAAGTAGAAGGCAATGCAAGTTCTAGAACATGTGCAATGCCATAAGGAGATACTAAAAATTGATTTAGTTGAAGTATAGAAATGGAATTTAGAATTGGATTAGAAATGTCATGCATAAAAGTAATGCAGTCCTAAACTTTCACTGGTAGTTTACACACTTAAATTTTTATTAATTAAGATTAACAAATATTTGATGTATAGAAATTAGATATAGAACAACAACACTAAGTGTGAATACGAGTTGGCGAGGGTTCAAATTACAGACTCTCTTTGGAAACAAGGAGATTACTAGGGGAAGTGACCAATTTAAAGTTATAAGTGTATAACATAAGTGTAGTACAAAAAAATGGCTCCAAAGCATGCTCGAATCCAAGGCGCTAATGATCATGAAGCTGGTACAAGTAACGGTGGAACTCCTGCGGAACATGTTATGTCTCCACCAATCGGATCAATCAGAGCTATGGTACAGGTTAGTATTGCAGTTTCAAGTTATGCATCATTGCATATGCGAGACCATAGAAATATATTATTTACCTTATGAAAAGAAAACACATACCAAAACCACCAGGCTTAACCGGAAGAAACTCGGCATATGTTTGACAAGTAGGAGAGATTTTCTGGTCAAACTGGTTGCTATAGAAAAGAATGTTTGTCTAAAACCTTCGGTAGGGTTTCTCTCAAGTCTCTCTACTTATTAGCGCTGGTATTAGGTGGCAGTTGCCAAGGCGTGAGATGACGTCCAGGATGGCACCGTTGATGCTGTGGTGAGAGTACACCCAGATTAGCCCGCTGAATACTGCATTTTTGTTTTTCCATGGCGTGAGGATGACGCCCAGATTTGCATTGTTGTTGCTGTGTCCGGAGTACGTGCAGATTAGCACAATGAGTACTTGTCGAGCAGTATGGGACGCTCATGAGGACAAGGGTTTTTATAAATAATGTATATACCGATCGGAAATAATAGCGCCAGTAGAGATTCTTAAGTGAACCTAATCCAAGGGTTGTTGGTTTAAAATTGGACGACTTCTTGTTTGACTATTGTTTGTAATACTGTTTGAAGGACTGTTTTAACAAACCAGTATCATAAATAAAGTAAAGGAACATATATGTTTAAACAGTGTGGTAGTAATTAGATAACAAAGAAGGGTGACTGTGGTGTGGAAAGTGGGAGAATGATACCCCGACGGTATCATTCTATGGACGGGTGGACCCGATGAGTCGGGTAAATTTCCAACGTTGGAATTTTTTTTTTCAAGTCATATATCTTAAAAGAGATAAAACTTGGCGGCTGTGCTTGTGAAACATGGGAAAAAAAGCGCACAGGTTGGTCACTCTAAGATTTATACTTTTAGGTATAACTGATTATAGATAGTTTTTAGATAGGGTTATGGTGGTCACGCTTCGCCATAGCGAGATAGGACCAATCCTTCACTAACGGTTCATGCGCATGGCTACGTAGTAGCTAAGGCAATGTCCATTGGTTTTCTTTTTCAGGATTGGAGACCTATCAAAGGTACTCCGCTCCTCTCAAAAAGGGGCAGGGACCACACACTGGTATCAGAGCCTAGGTTAAATCTTCAGGAGATTTTTAGATTGATGATTGGATAATGAAGGATGAGAATGTTTGAAATAATAGAAGAACCTAGAAAAATTGTTTTGAGTTTTTATATGGTATTGAAGACTGAACTTTCCTCGTACAGGAAAATGTTCATTCAGCCTACCAGAAATTCCAGGTGTTCACCGTCATGTTTGAAAATGCATGCCAATCACCAAATTATCAGTTTCGAGAAAGGGTGATGATGATTTTGGATAGGGTGTTTGCACCACCTATCCCAAGGGTGCATAGAGGATGGGGCATCAATTAGAGTCCATCTGGAGGAATCCATATCATCGATGTTGACAAGATATGATGCATGTATACCAACCTCAAGAAACTTTGATGGACAGAGGAGTTTTTTTGTTTTTTCCAAGAAAAAGATCCTTCTATTAGTTAATGAAAACTGCCCATAGGGCTACATCCACCTCTGCAAGAGAGGGCTACAACAAGCATGATGGGGAGACTCTCCCAATGAAAAAACAGCATATATACAATGGGGCTAGATCAAGAAATGGGAGGAGGGAAGAGCCACACAGGTGGACAGTAGTGCCATCTGAGCACCCCCTGGACCATGGTGTAGAAAGGCCCAGGGCGCCAGAGTCAAAGGAAAGCCTCGTGGCGCTCCCGCATGCGGTCGGAGCCGCCCTGTAGTCCTTCAAGCTGTCCTCTGAGAGTATGGATCAGCTCTAGCCAAAAGTCACGAACAGTCTCTGCTGGTGGCACAGGGCGAGCCTCAAAGATGCGGAAACAATGGGCCTGCGAGATGAACCAAAGAGCTAGGCCGCTGATGAGCTCCCAGCACTCCTCTCTCTCACTGCACCACTCCTGTGGAGTAAGGTTTGTAGCAGGTTGGAGTGCAGGTCGACCCCCTGTATCACTACCATCCTGCTGGTGGAAGATAGCTCAAACTATAGTGCCACGCCCATGCGGGTGGACCAAGCCGCTGCCCCCCAAGTGTACTGTCGAGCCGCGGAGAGGGCAGGCATCAGCCGAAGAACTCATAGACACACCTGCTGGGCCGAAGGAAAGTCCTAAAGACAGTGTCGCTGACTATCCACCAACTGGTCATAGGCTGTACATGCGGCCGAGAGACCACTATGCACAAGCCAGATCCCTACTGCTATGGCTCTGTGTGAAACCAACCAATGGAACAAAGTGACGCGCCTTGGCTGTCTGGAGTCCCACAGCCTCTGCCAAAAAGCTGCCAAGAACTCAACTGTGAGACCCTCCTCCTGCCAATGACGTGCTACAGCGGGGCGGGCCTCTCTCTACGCTGCAAGTATATGACGTCCAATCCGAACAGTGTACTGAAAGAAAGGAACTCCTGGGCGGTTTGCAGAAGAGAAGGGGTCCCACTGTACTCGTGCGAGTGGACAACACTCCCAAACCCATAGCCTCCAGTGTCCTGTCTCGAGAGCTGCTGGGTCAGGGTCTATGACGCAAGTCCTCCCACAGATGCCCACAACTCGGATCCTCTGGAAACAGAACTTTGCTACCTGCGGGGCCTCTACTGTAACTCGTTGTAATCGTCCCCCACCCTAAAGCTCAAAGAACACGGCTGGGACAGTCTCTGAACAAGCCCTGACTGAGATGAGAACCTCCAGTCGTGTGAAGGCTCCCATCCATCGGGGTGCTACTGGCTCGAGAGGCGTGAGCCACTCAGCTGGAACTGACTCTGAGATGTCTTGATACATGCTCTGAACCCCTCTCGTGCCCTTTAGCTGGACACCCTGCACCTCCTCTGACAAACCTGTGAACTCTAGCCAGTCACCTAGAGAGCGCGCTGGACCTGCTGCCATGGGACCCCATGACACATGAGGCCTACTCCCAACCAGGTGGCCTCTTTGAGTGCTAACCATGGGGTTCCAGACGAGGGGCTGACATAGGTGCTCCTCCGTGCATGTCGGTTGTCTCTGCTCTAGGCCACGCCGTAAGAGCTCCCAAGATCGAAGCAAACTCACAGCGAATCAATCCTCTAGTCTCGTACTCAAACCAACTCGGCGCAACTCTGTAAAGATCCATATGGTCGAAGGTTGCCAAGGGCCTCCTGACTGAGGCACCCTGGCATGAAGCATTTGCAGCAAGAACTCTTTCGAGGGCTCCTCGCCTGGAAGAAGTCCTCTGACGACGAACTTCCCAAGAAGGGCTCTGCTCTGCTGTGCTGGATCAATGATCCCAAGCCCTCCCTGAGAACAAGGAAGTGTGATGACCGACCAAGCCACCTTGGCTCGGGCAACTTGAGTGTCGTGACCTGACCAAAGGAATTTCCTGATCAGCCTCTCTACCTGGATGATACAAGAACTCAAGAAGATCCGGCAAGAAGTGATGTACCACATAGTTGCCAACAACACCTGGTTGGCAACTACTACTCTACCAGCCAGCAAAAGTCGTGCTGAGCTCCACTGGAACAGCTTTCTCTTCATGGACAGGAGAAGAGGAGCAATCTGCTGCTCGGGGGACAAATCCAAACAAACCTGACAACCCAAGTATCAAACTGCAGTCCCTGGGGGAATCCACCTGAAACCCTCTCCTGGCATCCACTCTGGCACAGGAGCACTGCAACCCGAGAAAGCCACTGTCTTTCTCCAGTTGATCAATGTGCCCGATGCATAGCAGAAGATCTCAAGAGCCTGCCCACACCTATGTAAATTGGCCTCCTGACCCTCTAAGTACAAAGCTGAGTCGCCGGCAAACTCAGTGTCCAGAAGCTCATCTCCCCATATTGGGAGTGCTAAGCCCCTCAAACCAACCTGCTGTGACACCAAAAATCTGCTCATCGCCTCCGCATAGAACAGAAAGAGAAAGGGGGCAAGAGGACAACCCTGCCTGACCGATCGTGTGAGCATGAAGCGCTCTCTTCTACCTCCTGCCAAAAGAACCTGACTGTGAGCTTGTCTGTACAAAGCCGACACCCCTCTGATCCAAGCATTTGAAAAGCCCATCTTGCGAAGCGTGCCCTCTAGAAAGTCCCAGTCAACTCTGTCGTATGCCTTCTCAAAATCGAGAAGAAGAATCACAAGGTCCTCCCCACAGACACGTGCCAGGGCAGAAGCCTCCCAGAAAGTGAAGATGTTGGTAAGGATACTGCGTTCCTTGACAAAACCTGTCTGAGTCCCATGTATAAGGCTCTCCAAAAGTGGCTGAATCCTCAAACTGAGAGCCTTGGCAAGAATTTTGTAGGTTGAGTTGAGGATGGTGATGGGGCGCCACTGTCGAATCTCATCCAAGGAGCCACCCTCCTTTGGAATGAGGTAAATCAGGCCCCTACTCATGCTATCCGGCATCACTCCTGTGTGCAGAATGTACTGAAAGGCACTACAAAGATCTGGGCCAAGCAAGTCCCAGTACTCCAAGAAGAAACTGGGAGTCAGCCCATCCTCACCTGGACAACTACAACGAGGAAGGGCCCTAAGAGCCGTGTGCATCTCCTCAAGCTGAAGAGGTATCTCCAGCCTCTGGCGCATCTCCTCAGTCACAAGACAAGGCATCTACGCCCAAACCTGCTCCCTGCATGCATCCTGTCTCTGTGACTGGGGCTCAGCCGTCAGTAGCTCACGGTAAAAGTCATTAGCAACTGCACGCATATCCTCAGGCTCACAAGCAACTGACCCATCGGGTCTCCTCAGCTGAGTGACCTTGGCATGCGAGTGCCGAGGTCCTACTGTCTCAAAAAAGGCACCTATCACTCTGTCACCTACCTGAGTCCACTGAGATGCCTGTCGGTGAAAGGCAAACTCATGGCGCCTCTCCTCTCTGCAAACAAGCTCCTGTCAAGCCTGCTGTAACTGCTCCTCTAACCATGGACTCTCTGGATGCTACTCCTACATCCTCTGTAGTGAAGCAATGCCTTGTCTGAGACGCTGCTCCTCCTCTCTCGCTGCGGCCCGTCGAGCCAAAGACTCCTGGAGAAAAAAGTGGCTAAGCTCAGCTAGGCCTAAGGCCACTCTGTCTGCCGATAGAGCCTGGCTGTCCATGCCCTCTGTCCAAAGAGCCTCTATCCTCTCTCTGAGTGCTGTGTCCAACAAGACCCGCTCTGGGATGCGAAGCATCGTGCTCCCACTCCTCTGCCTGTCTGCCACTGTGAGGATCACTGGTGCATGGTCCGAGAAGGATGTCCCTGCAAGGATTCCCATTGATCCCTGCAAGTCACTGAAGTGGTCACTAGTGTAGAAGCGATCTATACGCGATAGATTCACTCCTCCCACTCTGCGGTTTGATCTAGAGAAGGCAAGACTCTCTGGAGGTCTCACAAAGCCAGAATGCTCCCATGTATCCGAGACCCTCAAGGTCATACACAACCTTTCCCAAGCTGCTAACTTGACTCCATGCACAGTAGCATGGCTGCCTCCGATCCTGTCAGAAGGGTCCTCCAACATGTTGAAGTCCCCTCCTACACACCAATGGTCAACCTGTGGCAAAGACTCAACAATCTGTGCTTAAAACTCTGCACGAGCACTCGCCACATTGGGTGCATAGACGTTCAGGAATCCCACAAGGCCACCCTGAACCTGCAAAGTAATCCACTGAGCCCTGCTTGGCACAATAATCCCTCTGCCCACAATGGCCTGCCGCAATGAGTCCGCAATAGTCATACATACCCCACCCTGGATGCCTCCAGGTCCAAAAGCAGCTGACCAAAAGGAATCATAACGTCCACGCAAAATCTGACCACAGCGCCGGATGCGGCTCTCAGACAAATGGTGCTCCTGGAGAATAAGGAGATCAATCTCTCCTCCCACAAGGCAACGCTGAAGCTCCTGCCGCAATCGGCCCCGCTGTCACTAAAACTGGGGCCCACCTAGTCCCTGCACGTTCCATGAGACGATCCTCATGGGGAGCGAGAGAGAATAGATGCTGCAGCAGCAGCAAGACAGGCTATCTTCGAGGCAGGCTTGGATGGGGAGTAATCCGCATCCGAGCGGCCTCTAGATAGGCGAGTCTGTAGTGAGTGCCTGGCCCAAGCCCAAGCAGAGCGAGCCGAGCGTAAAGCAACCTCCTCTATCCAGGAGTCCTCATGTATGTATACATAGCAAGGAAAACACTGTGTATCAACAAAAAAGTACACCACAATGTGCCTACATCCTGCTGAGTCTGGGGGTGTCACCGCAAACTTGGCCAGTGGCCACAAAGTCTGCAGCAAATCTGTAACTCCAAGCTCTCCCATGTGGTGAGAGAACCGAGAACCTGTGTATGCAACCATACCACCACTGCATCGAGGGACCACTCTGTCTCGGTCCTACCGCAGAGAGGAAAAGAGAAACCAACTGCTGATTCCAAGACCTCTGTCCCCCTAGCGGCGAGGAACAGAGCGTGGACCCTGAAGCAGGCTGCCTCGTGGTCTGCTGCGGAATCTCCGAGAAAGCGAGTGAATCCGTAATCGAAGAAGTCCTAGCGGCGTCAGAGGTCAATGCTCGTCAGACCACGAGGGATAGCTGCAAGGGAAGATGTCTGAATCTCCAAAGGGGGCCGCAAGAAGGGCTGAACCTCTCTCGCTAGGCGACTCGTGGCAAAAGCGCTACCAAGAGATCTCCTAGCCGCCGGCAAGGGACCAGTCTCCTGAGTCGATTGTGGTACTGAAGCAAAAGGAGGGGGAGAAGGAGCTGGGGGGGGCGGAGGAGAAGAGAAGCGGGGCAGGACGACAGAGACAGGGGGGTGAGGTGGGGAGTGGGCGGGAGCAAAGGGCAGGGGAGGGGATGAGGAGGAAGAGGGGAAATCTGAAGGTGGAGGGACTGGCGAGGGTGAAACGGAAGAGAAGGTTTGTGTAGGAGGCTCCTCCTCCTCAAGAGGACCAAAGCGGTTCCCCGTGGGAACCCACTACTGCTGAGTAGGCACCTGAGGGCCACTCTGAGTGCCAAGTTGTTGTTGTGGCCCCTGGCGTCGACGGCCACGGGCCTGCTGCCACCCCTCCTCCGCTGGAGCCCGAGGCTCGGATGGTGGCTCAGAATCTGTGCGCTGTGTCGTTGGCTGAGGCTGCGGCCCAGCCTTGGCAGGCTAGGGCTGAGGCTGAGGTGCAGGTCGTGGTCTCCTCCGTGGACAAGCCTTCGCTAGGTGGCCCATCTTTCTACAAATGAACCACTGCTTCGGGAGACCCGAGTACTCCACACTCTCCCTAAACCAACCCCCACTCACCCGAGGCAAAAGGATGACCTTCGGGAGCGTCTGGGTATCTCTGACCAAAACTCGAACTGAAGGGATGTCGGCCGCCTTGGCAGCTACTGATGCTGCCATACGCGGTGTCTCCAAAACAGTCCCGATGGTGGAGCCAATCTTGGAGAGCAGTGGAAGGTACTCCCTCCGTAAACCCGGAAAGCAGACTGAGATGGGGATGTCTGCCTCCTCTACGAGCACATCCGATGTCGGGTCAAAACCGTGTCCCCACTGTCGAAAGTGGGCGCGTGATGCTCGGATAGCCAGTGGACTCATAGCTATGACCTTGGAGGCCATCTCAAAAGCCTCGAACTCGATCTGGTAGTACCCCTGTCCGAGGATCTGGACATCCAAAATCTTGTCCACCTCTGCGAGAAGGCGGGCCTGGAGAAGGTCACGCAGCTCTCCTCTGCCGGGTCGGGTGCCGAGAATCTTGCAAATGACCGAGGTCGCCTGCAGACGCTCTACATCATCGGCTAGGCTCGCTTACTCTGTCGGTGAGAGAGCAAGTCGAATGGTGGGCTCAGCGGTGTCGGGCGAGGGGGCTTTGGAGGAGTCCCTCTGAGGTGGAGCATGAGCCTCCATTAGTGTGTGCTGCTCTGAAGGAGAAGGGCGGACGAGAAGGCCAACGCTTGAGAGCTCGGCAAGGAGAAACCAACTGAGAATCCACTGCCAGGCAATTCAAACGAGGCCTTCGGAGGAGGGGGGGGGCGGGGGGCGGGGGGATAAGGGGCTGGAGCGGGGAGGCAGCGGGCAACGAACAACAGGGGGGGCAGTGGACGGGGCTGCACTCTGGCTGGGCTGCACGCAGGCTAGGTGTAAGCTCAGCAGCACGCGTGGACAGACAGCGCGCAGTCAAGGGTAGCGCGAGGGCGAGGGCGAAGGGGGGGCTATGGCGCGTGGGAGCAGGAGCAGGCGGGGAGGGGAGGGGAACGCGCAGGAGCAGCAGCGATAATTACCCTAGCATTGCTTTTGGGCAAAGGAGTTAAAAGTCATAGAAGTTTATCTTTTCATTGGTACTAAGAATCCGGATGCTACCATTACCTCAGGAGGTGAAAAGATATCTCAGACTTTTTAAGCGGAAAAAACCACATAATGCATACATTTATGTCAATCAGATGATATAAGCAATTATAATATTGATTATAGATTTGACACGACAATAGATTGGTGATGGCAATTTTCCGGGCTTCCCCATCTTGCCGCTATATGATCTAACTTCGGGTGTTCTTCTTTATTGGAGGCCTGGCTTATGGCAGGAGCTAACTTTCCAATTATAGTGAAGATCTAATACCCAGGTCTTTCCATGCCTCTATGTTTTCTGCTCAATGTTGATGATTTGCTGATGTTTACTCAAGGTTCGGTGGATCCCTTGTTCGTTGATCTTGGCTTTATATTTTTGTGCTCAAGATGCCCTCGCTTGGATTGTGGAGCATGGCTTACAAGGCATGTTATTTTTTGGTTTTCTTAATATATAATCTCACTCATTTTTATGAGTTTTGCCAGAAATAAATAAAAATTTGGCAACAAAAAATAGTTTCAATTCCAATGATGTCACATAATTAAAAGGTCTCAACAGAATGTCCCATCATAGAGTAACTTGAAGAGTATTTAGATAACCATTTTTGAAACATACCTAATTTAATATTGGTATTAAGCGAGAAAAAATAGTGTCATTTTCAAAAAAATTATATTATTAACGAATTCCAAATGTTTTTTGTCTGGTCTGATCATATTTATTGAATTTAGGATCAGGAAAACTCAAGCCGAGGGACATTGTTTTCGAACACGAGACTTGCACTTTTTCTGAAACATTCTAATTATTGAGTTGACTTTCTTTAACAAGACCACTCCAAATATCTAAGTGCTACCATGAGTTGCGGACCTGGACTCCGATGCCCACTATTCTCAATGCATGTGACCTCCATCGAGCCCACCAACCAAGTCTAGGAAAAGTGAAAAAAACATCTCTGACTGCTTTTCTGACAACTGCCACCTAGCCATCAATTCCTGTCAGCTCAACAGGATGCATTTTACATGTTGAAATGTCAGCAAGCCCGAAATATCTGCAGATGACATGAGTCCTCATGCTCTCAAATTGGCACAAACCCGGCCCCCAATAAATCATTCACTAGCCATAACTTGAAATCTAGAATTTCCATTGGCAATCTTCAAAGAGACACAAGGTCTATGCATCTGTCACTTCAAACCGCCTTTGACCATTGGTCCCCATCTGCCTTGTCCGTCTCAGATCTGCAACCACTTTAAGCTTCAAACTACAATAACTTTCTCATTGGGACTCTGCTTTTTATGAGCAATCTCGACCAGTTTAGTCATCACTTCAAGCTCTATCATTTCAAGGAGAAAATCAATCCTTCATACAATCTTAACCTATCAACCCAATTAGTCCACTTTGATGCTTCAAAAACATTAAAAGGTATTCCTAATTCAAAGATTCCCTCAACAACGATAAAAATGATGCATTGGTCTATAGCACACAACAACAGACAATGACGAAGCAAATAGATTTGCAATAGTATCAACAGGATGGGAGAAGTACGAATACAACATTGAGAGAGAGAGAGAGAGAGAGAGAGAGAGCAAGGACTCTTTAAAGAGAAGAAAAATCTAAAGAAACAAGTGAAAGAATCACTATGGCTTTCCTAAACAATTAGAACGTGATAAAATAATTAGGTTGAGTTTTTAAGTAGCATCAGTGTTGAAGAAAGGATTGCCTCATCTTAGCCTTGAGCTGGTTGAAATTAGAGATTAGCTAGCTGCAAACCATGGTAAAGGGATGAAAAATTGGTGAAATATGTGATGAAATAGTTCAAAAGTGCTACAATTTTAAATTTATGCTAGTATTTTTGTTCGCTTTTTTATAGGGAGGAAACTCAGCCGATGGTCGCTTAAATAAAAGAGACTTTTCTAAATATTGACTTGAATGAAGCTATAGAATGTAAGAAAAGTCAAGCCATGTGAAGCTCTGAAATGAAATGTGACATTAAAAAAACTCATTAATAAATGTATGTGTGTGTATCCATAGGATTTACTAGAATTATGAAAGTGAAGTTTCACTTTAACATTCTAAAACAATAGAATTGAAGAAAAGTAAAGACATGTGAGGATATGAAATGAAAAGATCCATTTACTATTTTAAAATTGAAATAACATTTAATCCAAGTTTCAGTCATCACCAACGACATTGAAAGTATGCCTAACCCGACTCAACTCTAAGGCTTCTTTTAGAAAGCCAAAAATAAAGGAGAAAATAAAAAAAAATGTACCAATGTAAAGCTGACTACCTCTTTACATTACATGGACACAAAAGGTTTTTTGAATTTCCACCTTTCTATGTCTTTTGACTTTCTACCTTCATATGTCTTTCCATTTCCTAAATTCATTCTTCACTTAAGCACTTCATATGTTTAGAAAGACTTTTTGTTTTTTGAGATTGGGATCCTATCAATTTGATGCCATAAGCAATTATAACATGGATCATAAATGTGACAAAGTTTGAAAATGCAAGAAGATCCTCGTCTTTCACCCTATGCCTACAAAGCGCCACGACAACAGGTTTGTGATGGCGATGTTTGGAGCTTTCCCATCTTGCGACTATATGATCTAACTTTGGGTTTTCTTCTTTCTGGCTTGTGGCAGGAGCTAGCTCTTCGGTTGTAATCAAAATCTGATGCCCAAGTCTTTCCATGCCTGTACGTTTTTTGCTCGATATTGATGATTAATTTGCTGATGTTTACTCAAGGTGTAGTGGATCTCTTGTTCACTGATCCTAGCTTGATACTTATGTGCTCAAGATGCCTGGCTCGGATTGTGGAGCATGGCTTACCATGTAATTTTTGTTTTTCTTAATATATAATCTGACTCATGATTATGAGTTTTACCAATAAACGATGTGTTTTTTTGGCAAAAAATAAAATTTCAATTCCAATGATGTCACATAATTAAAAGGTCTCAACAGAATGTCTCATCGTAGAGTAACATGAAGAGTATTTAGATTACCATTTTTGAAACGTACCTAATTTAATATTGGTCTTAAGCGAGAAAAAATTGTGTCGTTTTCAAAATTTTACAAATGTTGTTTGTCTGGTCTGATCGTATTTATTGAACTTAGGATCCGAAAAACTACAAGCCGAGGGACATTGTCCCCGCACACGAGACTTTAGCTTTTTCCCAAACATTCTAATTATTGAGATGACTTTCTTTAACGAGACCACTCCAAATATTTAAGTATACTTAAGTGAATGATGTTGCTATCAGAGTGGAAATTTGGAGGCAAGCGAGGATTCTAAATTTCCTTTCCTTAAAAGAAAAAGTTGCCTAAGTCAATGTTGAACGTCAAAGTGATCTCCTACATTGCGTCTCCATGGGAATCTTTTGTACATCATCCACTTAACACTTAAGTATACTTTTGTACATCATCCACTTTAGTATACTTAAGTGGATGATGTTGCTACCTAAGTGGAAATTTGGAGGCCAGTGAGGATTCTACATTTCCTTTCCTTTAAAAAAAGTTGTCTAACTCAATATTGAACGTCAAAGTGATCTCCTACATTGCGTCCCCATGGGAATCTTTTGTACATAATCTTTACCTCGGTAGGTGGTTCAAACCAACTTTTTGTGGGGGAATCAAGGGGGATGCTGCCTAGGGGTTTGAAGAGAAAAAACATGTGTTTGGCGAACACACCAAGCAGAGGTTTGAAGGCTACTAGGTGGAAGGCTGGCGAACACACCAAGCAGAGGAGACGGGCGATGGTTATTTATTGTACGTTTCAAGTCTCTTATAGCAAGCATGGAATCTCACTCAAAGTGCTTACTCTCAGCCATAGTGTTCTGAAAGCGATGTCATCTGTAAGAAGGGAATTTTGTGACTATCACCAAAATAAGATAGCATCCACGAAGATTCCATGTAATACAAAGGTGGAGTGACTAGGTGAACCAAAATGTTTTGTTAAGGGGACCTGAAGTGTCACAGGAACGGAATAATAGAGATAGACATCAAAAGATAGAGAAAGAGATCTTTGTATTGATGGGATTTTTTTTTTTTGCAGATTTTTGATACAACAGAGGAGCAATAAAATATATGGGTGCACTCTGTTGTACGGAGCTCGAACCTCCAAAATGCCGTTGAGTCCGCCCTGCACGACCGCGCCACTGCACATATAGGCCACCATGATCCGCCATCGCTGAGCTCAAGGGAGCTCTGATACCAAGTGTCACAGGAACGGAATAATAGAGATAGACAGCAAAAGATAGAGAAAGAGATCTTTGTATTGATGGGATTCTTTTTTTTTTTTTTTGCAGAGTTTTGATACAACAGAGGAGCAATAAAATATATGGACGCACTCCGTTGTACGGAGCTCGAACCTCCAAAGTATGTTCCTAACGTGCATCATGTTTTACAGGACAACTCTAAGTTGAAAGATGACGTAACATTGACAATAGAACCAGACTTAGTGCTAGATAGGCGTGTCAAACATCTGAGAAATAGAGACATTGTGGAAGTTTTGGTTAAGTGGCAGAACTATCCAGTAGAGGATGCATCATGGGTTGATCTTAGTGTTCTGCAAAGTGGATTTCCCTCCTTCCAACTCTGAGGACAGAGTTAATTTTGAAAAGGGGAGATTGTAACAGGACTTGATTTTGAAGTGTTTTAGCAATAAATTTTGTTTTTCTAGGAAGTTTTGGTCGTTTTAAAGTTGGTCCACTGTGTAGAAGGATGTGTGGATTGTTTTCGTCCAATAAAATTTTTTGATCCGGAAGGCACTTTCTGGGGCATTTTTAAAGGTGTTAACGTGGGATTTTGAAAAAGTGATGTATGAAGCGATTGAAGCCTGTGTTATAAGGAACAACTTTGGTTCTTTGAGTCCTTAGATATTTTGATGTTTTGAGGCTCGTTGAGGGCCAAAGATTAAGAAAAAAGTGGGATTTTCTGTTTTTGCATTGTTTTTGTAGAAAATGTTGTTTTGCAGGTTGATTTTCAGCAAATCAGAGCAGACTATGGAAATTTTCCATCACATAGCCGTCAAAGAGCGCAACGAGGGAAACAAGATTGTGTGAGACGGACCTGGGCTGTTTTGGCTCCGTTTGGGAGTTATGTTCAGTTGAAGACAGCTGAAAAAAGAAAGTTTCAAAAATCTAACCTTTATCGCTTCGCGATCACGTTCTTACCTTATTCTCGTAGGTATACTTGGCACGCAAGTCGAGTCGAGCGAACGCCAAAAATAGAAAAGCGGCTATTTAGAGAGGTCGCATGCTTTTGGAGGAAAAATCAGAATAGAAAGACGGGTGGTGCGTTTTGGGGATCATTCACCGATCTCTTCTTTTGCGAGTGCGAGTGTGAGTGCAAGTGAGATGTTGCATGCAAGCGGACTGAAGCTCGCGGGTGGTCGGGAGGTTCGAGCTCCGTACAACGGAGTGCACCCATATATTTTATTTCTCCTCAGTTGTTTGAAAACTCTGCAAAAAAAATTAAAAAATCCCATCAATACAAAGATCTCTTTCTCTATCTTTTGCTGTCTATCTCTATTATTCCGTTCTTGTGACATGAAAATATCTACGTTGGTGATTGTATATAAAACAAAAGCAAAAAGGAAAACAAAACTACAAATTTGATAGTTGAACCGCTAGCAAATCTAGCAACGTCATGCATGCTAGGCACTGGCGAGCATGGGGTTCTATTTTTCTCTCTCTAGAAGATTCTTTCAATACTCTCTCTCTCTCTCTGGCTCTCTCTCTCTGGAAAAGTATTTGTTTCTATATTATCTCTTTATATATTTTACATTGTCTTCTACAACCCCTGAATGTACTCATGCATCTGCCTTTGAATGGGTTTAGGCAATGGCAAATAGTCTTCCAGAAGCCTATCTGTAAGTTGAGTCCATGACCAAGTGTGTCCAAAGGTAGATTTATAAAAAAGTGCCAAATTTAAAACACTCCAAATAAACACCAACATCCAAATTCTAACATGCATCAGCCAAGCTTGCATGCCAATTTTCTCAAATTGAACCAAAGCAAACAGCATGTGAAATTGAGTGACCTTTACATTCCAATGCAGCATACACATATCTTGCAGAGCTTGCCCATTCTGTCAAATTGGCACAAACTCGGCCTTCGATAAATCATTAAATAGCCATAACTTGAAATCTAGAATTTTGATTCGCAATCTACAAAGAGCGGCATGCTCCATAAGTTAAGCTCTATGCATGTGTGACTTCAAACTGCCTTTGACCATTTGTGCGCATGTGCCTTGTCCGTCTCAGATGTGCAACTACTTTCTGCTTCAAACTAAATTACTTTCTCACCGAGACTCTGTTTGACGAGCCGTCTCGTCTGTCCATGTTTGTATGTTTCTGCTGCTCGATGTTGATGATTTCTTGATGTTTGCTCAAGGTGTGGTGGATCCCTTGTTCACTGATCTTGCCTTGATACTTTTGTACTGAAGATACCCTGGCTCAGATTGTGGAGTATGACTTACTATTTAATTTTTTGGTTTTCATAATATATAATCTCACTCATTATTATAAATTTTGCCAAAATAAAAATGGAAAAAAAGTGGTAACAAATAGAGTTTCAATTCCAAGGATGTCACATAGTTAAAAGGTCTCAACAGAATGTCTCATCGTAGAGTAACATGAAGAGTATTTAGATAACCATTTTTGAGATATAATTAAAAGGTCTCAACAGAATGTCTCATCGTACAACAATATGAATACTATTTAGATAACCATTTTTGAAACATACATAATTTATCATTGGCCTTAACACTAGTCTTGTAAAAAATTAGCCACTTTTGTGAAAAAAAATTCCAACACTATGCTAGTTATCTAAATAGAAAACGGTTTCACGGAACTATCACCAACACTCAATATGAGTTGATAAAAAATAGTATAGAGCTAAGTGAAGGCCTAAAGGTGTCTTTTCATTGCCATCTTCTACAACAACTTTGTGTGTATGGAAAAAAAAATTCTATTTTTTTTTGAAAGTAAATCGAATCCTTGTGAAGCAAACCCAATCTTCTCTGAAAATTCCCTCAATAGGTATGTGACAAATGTACCAAGCTTTTTTAATCCATATACAAAGACTGCCAGATATTTTTACTTCTCCAAGTTAAGTAGTGAAGTGCAGTTTTACATAAAATTTGCTAATTTAAAAAAAGTAAAATCTTTTTTTTGAGCTTTTCATGTAAATTTTATAGACAGAAACTTTGTTTATTCCTTGAACCCGTAATTGAGAATTTTCATGAAATTTTGATGTCATATACAAAAGTTATGTTTCATTTACTAGAATCCTGATGTGAGTCATTTTTGTGGCGTCATCCAGTTTTGTGGCTCATTACAAGTCTATTGTTAAGCGAGAAAATATTACGGTCATTTTCAAAATTTTACTCATATTAGTAACGAATTCAAATGCTATTTGTCTAGTCTGATCAATTTTCTTGAATGTAGGATCAGGAAAACTACAAGCCGAGGGACATTGTTTTCGAATAGGGGACTTACACTTTTTCCAAAACATTCTAATTATTGAGTTGACTTTCTTAAACGAGACCACTCCAAATATCTAAGTGCCACCATGAGTTAAACCTGGACTCCAATGCCCATTGTTCTCACTGCATGTGACCTCCATCGAACCCACCAACCAAGGCTATGAAAAGTGAAAAAATAAAACTACAATTTCTTTGCCGACAACTGCCACCTGGCCGTCAATTGCTTTCAGCTCAACAGGATGCATTCTACATGTGGAAACGTCAGTGAGCCCAAAATATCTTCAGATGACATGACTCCCCATGCTCTCAAATCGGCACAAACTCGGCCCCCAACAAATCGTTAACTAGCCATAACTTGCAATCTAGAATTTCGATTGGCAATCTGCAAAGAGCCACAAGCTTCATAATTTAAGCTCTATGCATCTGTCACTTCAAACTACCTTTGACCATCGGTCTCCATCTACCATGTCCATCTCAGAGCTGCAACCACTTTAAGCTTCAAAATACAACAGCTTTCTCATTTGGACTCCGCTTGATGAGTAGTCTCAACCAGTTGAGTCCGCACTTCAAGCTCTACCATTTCAAGCAGAAAATCAAACCTTCATACAATCTTGACGTATCAACCCAATTGGTCCACTTTGACGCACTTTTAATCTAACATATTAAAAGGTATTACTAATGTCTTAAAAAAAATAAAAGGTATTCCTAATTCAAAGATTCCCTCAACACCAACAAAAATGATGCACTAGTCTATAGCATGTAACAACAGACAATGACGAAGCAAATAGATTTACAATAGTATCAATTGGATGTGAGAAGTACGAATACAACATTGAGTGTGTGTGTGTGTGTGAGTGAGAGAGAGAGAGAGAGAGAGAGAGAGAGCAAGGACTCTTTAAAGAGAAGAAAACGCTAAAGAAAAAATAAAGGAGAAAAGAAACACAAATATACCAATGTGAAGACGGCCACCTCTTATATGGACACAAAAGGTCTTTTAAATTTCCAGCTTCCTATGTCTTTTGACTTTCTACTTTCATAAGTCTTTTCATTTCCTAAATTTACCCTTCACTTAGGCACTTCATATGTTTTGAAAGACTTTTTGTTTTTGAGATTGGAGAGACATTACTGCATACATCCCTGTCAAATCTAATGCCATAAGTAGTTATAACATGGATCATAGATTTGACAAAGTTTGAAAATGCAAGCAGATCCTCGTCTTTCACCTTGTGCCTACAGAGCGGCATGACAATAGGTTGGTGATGGCGATGTTACGAGCTTCCCTATCTTGTGGCTAAAGGATCTAACTTCGGGTGTTCTTCTTTATTGGAGGCCTGGCTTGTGGCACGAGCTAGCTCTCTAGTTGCTATCAGGATCTGATACCTAGTTCTTTCCATGCCTCTACGTTTTCTGCTCGATGTTGATGATTTGTTGATGTTTGCTCAGGTGCGATGGATCCCTTGTTCGCTAATCTTGGCTTGATACTTATGTGCTTAAGATGCCCTTGCTTGGATTGTGGAGCATGGATTACCATGTAATTTTTTGGTTTTCTTAATATGTTATTTCACTCCTTATTATGAGTTTTGCCAATAAAAAATATATTTTCTCGGCAACAAATAGAGTTTCAATTCCAATGATGTCACATAATTAAAAGTCTCAACAGAATGTCTCACCGTAGAGTAACATGAAGAGAATTTACATTACCATTTTTGAAACATACTTGATTTAATATTGGTCTAAAGCGGGGAAAAACTAGTGTCATTTTCAAAATTTTACTCATATTAGTAATGAATTCCAAATGTTGTTTGTCTGGTCTGATCATATTTATTGAATTTAGGATCTGGAAAACTACAAGCGACATTGTCCCCAAACACGAGACTTAAACTTTTTCCCAAACATTCTAATTATTGAGATGACTTTCTTTAACGAGACCACTCCAAATATTTAAGTATACTTAAGTGAATGATGTTGGAAATTTGGAGGCAAGTGAGGATTCTAAATTTCCTTTCCATAAAAGAAAATATTGTCTAACTCAATATTGAACGTCAGAAGTATACTTGATTGAATGATGTTGCTGTCAAAGTGGAAATTTGGAGGCAAGTGAGGATTCTACATTTTCTTTCTTGTCTAACTCAATATTGAACGTCAAAGTGATCTCCTAAGTTGCGTCCCCATAGGAATCTTTTCTACATAATCTTTACATCGATAGGTGATTCAAATCAATTTGTTATGGGAAAATCAAGGGGGATGCCGCCTAGGGGTTTGAAGAGAAAAAACACATGTCGAGCAAGCAACTAATACGCACGAGGTTTGAAGGCTACTAGGTGGAAGGTTGATGAACTCACCAAGCGGAGGAGTCGGGCGATGGTTTTTAATTGTAAGTTTCAAGTCTCTTATGGCAAGCACGGAACCTCACTCGAAGTGCTTACTCTGACCCATAGTATCCTGAAAGTGATGTCGTATGTAAGAAGAGACTTTTGTGACTATCACTTGCATAGAATAGCAGCCATGAAGATTCCATGTAATACGAAGGTGGAGTAAGTAGGTGAAGCAAGTGTAGGGGTAGTTCAAGAGATCTCCCTTGGTGATTGTATATAAAACAAAAGAAAAAAGAAAAACAAGACTATAGATTTGATAGTTGAACCGCTAGCAAGTCTAGCAAGGTCATGCATGCTAGGCACTAGCGAGCATGGGGTTATCTGTTTCTCTCTGTAGAAGATTCTTTCAATACTCTCTCTCTCTCTCTCTCTTTCTCTCTCTCTCTCTCTTTGGAAAAGTCTTTGTTTCTATATTATCTCTTCATATATTTTACATTGTCTTCTGCAATCGCTGAATGTACTCGTGCACTTGCCTTTGGATGGGTTTAGGAAATGAAAAATAATCTTCCAAAAGTCTATCTCTAAGTTGGATCCATGGCAAAGTGTGTCAAAAGGTAGATTTATAAAGAAGTGCCGAATTTCTAACACTCCAAATAATCACCAACATCCAAATTCTAAGATGCATCAGACAAGCTTGCATGCCAATTTTCTCAGATTGAACCAAACCAAACACCATGTGAAATTTGTTGACCTTTACATTCCAATGCAACATACACATATCTTGCAGAGCTTGCCACCGAGATCTTACCAGACTACAATCTAGAAAGAGGTCTATCATAGCGTGCATTTTTTTACATCTGATACATTTGCCATGCATTACATTTTTTCTAAGCAGAAATTCAACAATGGGCATGGATCACTCTCTCCATAGGAAGACTTTATGCCTGTAGGAACATTGAGAAGTCCACACATGTTGAGTTATTTGTAGCCACCACTTCTTGTCTTTGGAGAAACCCCATATCTGGTTGCATATGAACTGAATGGAACACTCGGCTTGAAGCATTTGACATCAAATTTTGGTAGGTAGATTCCACCAATTGATTGAGGGGTTTGGGATTTCCTAATCTTTGAATCTTTGCGAGGAGTCAAGATTACATGATAGAGGTATACTGAATAGACAAGCACATAGACTACACCAAGGCACTCTAAGTCCATTTCCTAATTCATGTCTTCTCTTGGCGATCAGAAAAGCTTTCTCAATTGAGCTAATCCCCCTTTTAACACTAGAGTGGTAACCTAACAGGACATAAAAGTGTCCTTTCAGGGTTTTGGAAAAAAATTCCAAAACCATAGTAGATCCACTCATTTTGAAAAATCCTTTCATGAGCTTATAGTTCAATAACTACTACATATGGAAAAAATGAGAAACTTGTAATTTTTCTCATCCCTTGGTCACTACAAGCCTCCAAAGTTGATGGACTAGTGCATTTTGCCCAAAACAGCAATTTCTTATGGTTGATTGAATATAAATGAGAGTGGATATTTTTGTAGGACATGAGATAAAATGCCCCGTTCACTTCAATCGGTTGGTGATTTTTGTAGGACATGAGATTTTTGTATACCTCACTATTTTTCTTTTGGGCAACAAAATAGGTACAAAAAAGTTGCATTTTTGCCATTCTGCGGACCTATCATTAAAGTTTCTATAGTCATGCTCAATACAGATACTATATACATGTTTTCGTAGTTTCTTTTGGGCCTATGGATTCATAAGGAGCCATGGAGCATGTCAAAATGATAATGGATCTCTTACAATTGGAACCTTGGGGGCAATGATAAAGTGCTAAATACAGCAAACATGAAAAAATTGGGTTTAGCATTATGACCTCTAGAAACCCATAGAAACTACTCAATATCTAGCCAAGTTTGTAGTCTTGGATTAGATATGGTCACTACCTACAAAATACACACAATTGGCCTAAGAAACTTGCAATATTGAGAAAGTTACTTGCTACTCTAAAATGTATCGTATTCTTCAGCAAATCAAAAAACTCAACCATCATCATATACTTATGCTATATAGCATATTAGGTCCCTTAAAACTCAAGGAAGATTAGCTTTATGTTATACATTAGACTTACACAATCAAAATTGAATTTGGATATCAAGAAAGCCACCAAAAAAATCATAAAAGTGCTAATTTTGGCCAAAAAACAAGATTATGCAATTCTTGTAAATTGGTCATAACTTTCAATTTTAACACTTAGCTCTCCCTACAAGCATCGAAACATGTTGAGAACTATGAAGGACTAACCTCTAGCCATCTAAACCTCACAAACATGAAGTTTAGAGTGGTATAGTTGCCAAAAATCGAAAAAATGCCAAAAACAGGACCCGTTTTTTCACACAGTTTAGCACTAGAATGGTAAGGACATAAAAGTGTCCTTTGAGGATTTTGGGAAAAAATTCCAAAACCATAGTGGGTCCACTCTTTTGGAAAAATCCTTTCATGAGCTTATAGTTCAATAACTACTACATATGGAAAAAATGAGAAACTTGTAATTTTTCTCATCTCTTGGTCACTACAACTCTCCAAAGTTGATCGACTAGTGCATTTTGCCCAAAACAGCAATTTCTTACGGTTGACTGCATATAAATAAGAGTGGGGATTTTTGTAGGACATAAGATAAAATGCCTTGTTAACTTTAATGGGTTGGTGACCAAAACATATGGTTGATTTTACCTCGCTAAATTTTTTTTGGCAAAACAAACAGGTACAAAAAAGTTGCATTTTTTCCATTCTCTAGACCTATCATCAAAGTTTCTATAGTCACACTCAATACACATACTATATACATGTTTTCTTAGTTCCCTTTGGCCCTTTGGATTCAAAAGTAGCCATGGAGCATGTCAAAAGGATAATGGATCTCTTACAATTGGAACCTTGGCGGCAATGATAAAGTGCTAAGTACAATAAACACGAAAAAATGGGTTTATCATTATGACCTCTAGAAACCCATAGAAACTACTCAATATCTAGCCAAGTTTATAGTCTATGATTAGATATGGTTACTACTTACAAAATACACACAATTGGCCTAAGAAACTAGCAATATTGAGAAAGTTATACTTGCTACTCTAAAATGTATCGTATTCTTCAGCAAAATAAAAAAACTCAACCATCATCATATACTATGCTATATAGCATATTAGGTCCCCCAAAACTCAAGGAAGATTATCTTTATGTTATACATTACACTTACACAATCAAAATTGAATTTGGATATCAAGAAAGCCACCAAAAAAATCAAAAAAGTGCTAATTTTGGCCAAAAAATAGGATTATGCAATTCTTGTAAATTGGTCATATAAACTCTCAATTTTAACACTTAGCTCTTCCTACAAGCATCAAAACATGTTGAGAACTATGAAGGCCTAACCTCTAGACATCTAAACCTTACAAACATGAAGTTTAGAGTGGTATAGTTGCCAACAATTGAAAAAAAGCCAAAAACAGGACCCGTTTTTTCACACAGTTTAGGTTCAAAAATGTTGTGCAAGAGTAAGGTTAATGGTGAGATCGATACTCCAAAAAAATTCTAAGTTTTTTTCAGCTCATAAAGCAACTTTGTGGATATATAGCACCTAGAAATTCATTTTCATACTCTTCAAATAATTCAAGCAAAATGGCCACTTAACAGGACACAAAAGTGTCCAAGGACATAAAAGTGTCCTGTTACCATTCTAGTGTTAATTAAGTTCAAAAATGGTGTGCAAGAGTAAGGTTAATGGTGAGATCGATACTCGTAAAAAAATACTAAGTTTTTTTCAGCTCATAAGGCAACTTTGTGGATATATAGCACCTAGAAATTCATTTTTATACTCTTCAAATAATTCAAGAAAAATGGTCACTTAACAGGACACAAAAGTGTCCAAGGACATAAAAGTGTCTTGTTACCATTCTAGTGTTAAATTAAAGAAGGTCAAAGCGTTCTTCCCCAATAAAAGTGTTGGTGGTTTTTTTACCATAAAATTACAAAAATATGATTCTACCCCTACAAAATTCCCCATGTATTGGATTCGGCTAGCCCATACAAGGTTGGAGCAAATATTTCTCCAAGATTTAACTAATGTATTCCTTGTTGTTTTGTAGAGTTTTGTAGTGCCATGATAGTACACTCTCGTTTTTTCAATCAACCATCACAACACTCTACCCTATCATGTGTCAAATTTAAGCATATGTTTCATGAGAGTGGCTCGTCTGGCTTGCATATGATTTCTCAAGTTTAAGATCCTCAATCCACCCATGTGTACATGCATTGTGATGAATTCCAAGGAGATCCAAAATTTAATTGATGACCCCCCAAATAATTGCAAAAACCAAGATCTAAAATTATCTAATGATTTATTTGACCAATCCAAAAGAGGGAGGTAGTACAACAAATAGGGAACCAAATCAATTGCAAAATCCACACTCTCATATGAAAGGGCCATTCGTTGCAATGCTGGCTTGCACTATTGCTACATACTCTTTCTTCCACCCAAGTGTACAACTAATTACCAGTAACATCTACTCCTTTCAAGTACCTCTGATTCCTAAACACAATGCCCCTCTGAATTATTTTCCCTCTCCAAATGAGATTATGAAAATGTTTTGCAGAGATATCAATTAGATGAGATGTAGGGAGATTTAGGTCTAAGCTAGTAGCCACTGAACACTATCTAAGATAGTTTAAACATTTCCCTATATCACCAAATCCCAATGCACTTATATTTTTAGTTAGAATTTGCAAATCTTTAGGATTACCAACATTGGTCTGAGAATTAAGAAAGCAAAACAAAGGATGTGTAGCCAACCAATAAGGGGCTAAATGGACAACATTGTCTGACTAACTTGGACATTGGCACTACATGAGATAGCCTCTCATTGAACACAATATTGGAAATAGCACCCATTCCCAAAAACATTATGCAAGCAAACATTCTACTTTCAAATCCTCTCTTTTCCATAACTTTGACTATAGAATCCCAAATGAAATGCGTTGGCAAATTCTAACTACAGTAGAACCTTTTTTTTGGGTTGGTTTTCTACATGCATCTATGCCCAAAACTATTGTAAAAATACTGCACAAGATAGATCTACCCCCAATGAAGTGTGATTATGCTTCATGATTATTTTTCTTAAGAAAACAGGAGATTCTTATAGCAACTGCCTTTGCTATGTAAGTTGATATCAACATTGTAGTTAGCAAATGCACTCAAAGGGTTCAAATCATCTCTTGTATACACATTATGGGAGATTCTATGTGCTGACAAGCATCCTTGTGCAATGTGAATGCACCTCAACTTATTGTCTATATGGTAGAGTTTCTTGTCCTTATTGGGGATTGAGACTGTAGCTTTCAATACCTATGTATTGAGCCCTTAATTTAATAAAAGAAAATTAAGCAAAAAATAAAGAGGAAGATGCATAAGGAGCTACGGGGTGAGATGTTAGAGGAGTGTGTTTTGGGAAAGCAAGATGGAAAGTGCTAGTTGTTGAAAGGGGATCCAGTAATCGTTAAAGAAGCTCGAGAGTGTGGGCGCCCATATGGGGGGACACTAGAGGCAACAAAGAAAGAAGGGAGTGCTGCCAAGTTAAGGGGGGATTGTAGGATGAAGAAGATCTGATAGTGGTCCATTTTAGAGAAGACCTTGGTAGCAATCTAGAAATGTGCCAGTGTTTTATGTCCTGGCTCTCAATGTGCTTCCCCATGTAGGTGGGGTTGTGTAATTGGCAGGTCCACAAAGCATGTTATGCAATGGTGCGAAGAGTGGAGCAAGCCTCCCCTTTGTGTGTGAGATCAAACCAAGTGTGTGCTCACATAAATTCCATATCGCAAAGCTCACAAATGAGAATTTTTAAGGATAGGGCACAAGATGCCTAGTTTTGTCTTTACTTGAGTGTTGTTACTCATGCATAGCAAGTAGGATTTTTATAGAGAGTTTTAAGGTGTGTATGATGAGATGTGCACATCGAGCCACCGTATCCCCCATATGAGCATGTGTATTGTAATTCTCCCATTGTGCTACCTTCTATCTAAGCTTGTAAGGGAGTGAATTAGGGATTCCCTCCATCAAAATGATGTGTAGATTTCAATATGTAAGTCTTAAATATTTGCAAAATCAAAAGTCTAAAAGTACGCTTTGGTGATACAAAAAAAGGACCAATTTGTATTTCACATAATTGGCAGTTTGACCACACAAATTTTGGATTTTCAAAGGGAGTTTATTGGGTAAAAAACAAAAAAAAATGAATCCAAATAAAGACAAAACTTAAAGTGTGCCATATATGCGATAGAAACATAGGGTGATGGGATCATTATTGAGAGGAGTGCCAAAGGTTTGAAATCATGGGAGAGAGTAGAATAGTGCCATTTTTTAGGAAGTCATGTCAATATTTGGTCGTAGTCACAAGGTGAAGGGAAAGTTTCTCTACTAATATAGTGGGCTTTACTCTAGCTCTCATAGAGTTTTGCCCTACTTGCTCTTCCTCTCCTAAACAAGCTCATAGAGTTGTTCCATGAGGATCCGTGGGGAGTCCACTATGTCAAAATTTCATATAGAATGTGCAAACAAGAGGTATTTAAATAATCCCTTACCTGTACATTTTCAAGTATTATATGTACTGCTTATGTATGCATTTTTTGAAAAAAACTAGCCCTTATCTATGAAAATTTTGACTTTCTCAATTAAAACAACCTTTTTATAAGTACACTTTTCTGTAAATGTATCTAATTATCAATCCCTTTTTTTTTTGCACGTGCCATCTTATATGTTTCCTAGTGGACACCCTAGGTGAGGATCCCATCGCACAAGTGTTGAGAAGATAGAGGAAGACATGAAGAGAGAGACAATATGCAAAGAGTGCAAACCCAAAGTGTGTATAATATGCACATAGGATGGTATTTATAAAGAGAAAACACATAGCTATATTTAGAGTAGCTTCACATATAAGGTCAACAACCTCCCTAAAACAAGGGTCCCTAACTGTGGATGAAAAAATATATGGGGGATGAAGGGAAAAACACTCAGCTCTAAATATACCTACCATTATATTAATATATTATTCAATTTATAGAAATGGTTTATAAGGAGCTACATCACTCATGTTACATATAATGATAGCTTCAAAGGCTCAATATAATAGCCCAATTAAATCTTCAAACACTTCAACAAATACTTTGGATCATCTTAAGCTTCAATGAATATATACCATCTCTGAGATACTTCACGTTGTCTCTAAGTTGTATATAATTTGTCAATCAATATCGCAAAATCAGAGAGCACAAGATGGAAATCATACTAATATTAGAGAAATAGATAAACATAATATCCTGGAGATGGTTTTCAACGCCTCTGTTTGAATTTTTTTTGATTCACATAAAATATATTAAACCAAGATTAAGCCCATGCATATATTATAGAATCTTCTTAACATGATTTATATGTATTATGTGCACATATACACAAAGTCGGTATACAAATTTGACTATATGTATCTCTTACTTCTATGAGCTCTATCTAACATGATATAAAAGAACATTGTGAAAAAATAATCATACAAATCATAACTTATAATCATGGAATAACACAATGAGATAATAGTCACGTTAGTCATAAGAAATGATAACATTGAGTCATCATGGAAGAACATCACAACATCAAGGACCGCATCCATGAAATAATAACTATCTCAAAGTCAATATATCATGAAACAATGCCATGACATCATGCAACAATCATCTAAATCATGTTGAATCAATATCATGGCATCAAAAAGAAATTCGATAGACATAAAACAACTAAATATAATAAATCCCATGACATCATGATAAATAATCAAACATCAAGAATAACATCATGGCATCATGGAATAACGCCGTCATAAAAAATTACCATGAAACAAAACCATTAAAAAAAAATCTCGATCATAAATGAAATACCATGGAATAACATCACAGTGTCATGAAGAAATAAATATCTCAAACTCAACAAAATGTCATGAAACAAGGTAGTGAACAATATTATGACACCATGAAACAATCATCAAAATCATTACAAATCAACATAAAATAATATTAAGGAATGATGAAGAAAAGACAGATTAGAGTAATAAATTATCATAAAAAAGGATCATGACATCAATCTGTCATTCATAATTAATATATATCATAAAACAAAACCATGACATCATGCAATAAGCATAAAAATCATTGTGAATCATTATAAAACTATATCATGGCATAAGAAAAAAACTCCATAGAGCAATAACTCTTTCAACCATAGCATATTATCATGGATTAACACCATGGCATCATGTCACAACACCATGGAACAAAAATAATTTTGATCATAAGGGATCATCATGGAACAACCCATGGCATTACAAAACAATGAAAAAACCGTCATCATGGTATTACTAAAATGATTTTGATCATAATGAGTCACCATGACACAATTTGTTGGAGCTATATATGGCTCACTCTACTCAACTTGGTCTCACCTATATATTTGTATCTTGTCCTCAATATGAATCAGTCTTTGGGAGCGTATATGGTGTGTCTCTTTTCTCGTCTCTCTCTCTTTCTCTTTCTCTCTACATCGTAACATGGTATCAGAGCAGTAACGATCATGCGCCGATTCAATTCATGGTGACAAAACAGTATGTGTATGCAATTTGCATGTAAGATTCAAAAATTGCTACAAATTTTATTTTTGAGCATTGATTCTTGTTAACTGTGGTTGTTTTGTGTTAAGAAGAATATGATTAGTGTTTTGTGTGACGTTTATTGCTAATCAATCTAATCGTTGATTACGTTTTCTTATTGATGACACCCTGAACTTCATCTCATTTTTCTTGCTGTTCTGCTCAAAAATTGGAGAAATGGGAAAAGCGCAATGGAGTGTAGCGCAATGGCACTTTTCATCCAAAGCTTGTTCGTCTCCTCGAGCTCTTCGATTTGAGTTCTAGGTTTACGTCAATCGGAGTTCGCAGCAGAAAGTTATGCTGTTTTTACTGCAATTGAGCTTGACGCAGCTTTCTTCGTCCTACTTCTTCGTGAAGCGTCCACGATCGTTTTTCATATTCTGGCGTTAACTTTTTTGAGAAGATTTAGCTTTTTGCTATTCATATTGTGGCCGTCAATCTTGTGTCTCACGCCACTCTATTTTGAGGACTCTTTTAGTATTAACGTCTCCTTTACCCTGCCCTTTTTGGGTGACGTCTCTCACATCTTTGGAAGTTCCTTGAGCATCCTTCTTACATTTATCATTGACAGAATGCAGTCCTCATATCTCTCTCATTCTCAATTGCGGCCTTCACCATATATGGTGTGAAAATTCTGTGATCTTATCTTATACGTCTCCTCGCAACAAGATATGGCTATGAATATTCTCGTCAACGGCTTTCCTTCTGGCCAGCGTTCTGTTCCTCCTTTCCAAGGTCAAGGTTTTCCAGGCTGGAAAGCAAAGATGTTGTTAATTCTTGAAGGTGATGAACTCTCTGATGTTTTTCTTGGAAATCGTGTTTGTCTGCCTCAGCCTGTTGATACGGATAATGATAACGTGCTTATCACTGAAGGACCTAGATTTGAATATTGGAATGTTGCCTATACGGATTGGCAACGACATGATAAAGGAGCTCGTCGGTATATTCTTTCTGCTCTTACTGATTCCCTTTTGCTTGATATGTATGAACTGCCTACTTCCCACGACGTATGGAAGTACCTTATTGCAAACTTTCAGAAGAAATCTGTCACAGAAATACTTTATTTGAGAGGGTTGCTTAACAAGTTACAATATGAAGTTGGTACTGCCATGACGGTACATATTGAATCTTTCAAATCTATTATTAATCAACTTGCTGCTGCCGGTGATCCTGTTCCACAAAAGCAACTGATTACACTTCTCCTTGATACGGTGAAGGACTCTTCTTATGATAACATTGTTACTATTCTCTCTAATAAAGATGGTCTTGATTTCGACCAAGCCTGCATGTCTTTAATTGAATACTCTCAACGTCAAGAACTTTGTAATGCTAGTCATGATACAACTATGATTTCACAAGAGGAGACTGAGTCACAACAGATGGAACGGGCTTTTTATGCTCGAAGGCGTCCATTTGAACGAGGAAACCGCAGAGGTGGCCATCGCGGTAATATTTTCTCTCGTCTAAAATTTCCTAATAAGCAATGTTCTTACTGCAACAGAAATGGCCATACTGAAGATGATTGTTGGACACGTCAATATGATGAAGAACACAATATTACCACAAAACAACCACGTTTATCTAGAGACTCTTCTTCTTCTTGTTGTGAATATTGTGGACGATCTGATCATCCCACTCATATGTGCTATAAGCGTCGATTCGACATAGATCGGAATAGAGCATATGCTCCTGAACATCAAAACAACATTGTACCAGAAACAAGCTGCGTCCTATGTTCAGTTGCTCCAGACAGAATACTTCATGTACGCGATGGATCACTTTTTATTGTCGATTCTGGTGCTACAGGAAATATGACATATCAGTCTAAGTGGCTCCATAACTATCATCCACTGCCAGTTCAACGTGTTGTTTATCTTGCTGATGATACTACTTGTCAAGTAAAGGGTATTGGAGACTTATATCTTGGTACCTTATCTTCTTCCACTCGAATTTTGCGAGGAGTATTACATGTACCAGATCTTCAACGTAATCTTCTTTCAGTTTCTAGACTTGTTGATCTTGGTCTGTTTGTTGGATTTGATCATACCAAATGCCGAATTGAGAAAGATGGACAGACTATAGCCATTGCTCCTCGAAATGGTAATTTGATTGAACTCTCTCTCAACGATGTTGTAGCAATTTTTGTCACTGCTCCAGGTGATCATGATTGCAAAGTATGGAATCACCGTTTTGTTCATGCTGATTTCTCAAAACTCCTTAATCTTCAACATCGTGATCTTGTTCATGGCATGGATCTTAAAGCCCATCCTCATATGGGAATTTGTGAATTTTGTGCTCTTGGGAAACACAATCGCAAACCCTTTCCTCTTTCAAATACAACTCATTCTCATGACATATTGGATCTTGTTCATCCTGATATATGTGGACCTCTACCTTCTTCGAGATCACAATATCGCTACTTCATTACTTTCATTGATGATTTCTCAAGGTATACGACTGTATTTCTACTTAGACAAAAATCTGAAGCCTTCTCTGTTTTCAAACAATTCCACAAGGCTGCGGAACTTCAAACTGGTCGTCGCCTTAAGAAGCTTCGTAGTGACAATGGAGGCGAATATGTTTCTCGAGAGTTTGTGAGTTACTGTGCTGACAGTGGAATTCATCATGAACACACTATTCCATATTCGCCTCAACAGAACGGTGTTGCTGAACGAAAGAATCGCACTATTCTCAATGCTGATTCATTCTGGCTTATCTCATGTTTTTTGGGCTGAATCTACTTTGACAGCAGTATTTATTCAGAATCATCTGCCTACTACTGCACCCTCTGGTAAGATACCCATCACAGCATGGGCAAGTGACATTCCTTCTGTATCTCATTTTCGAACCTTTGGATGTATTGCTTATATTCATGTTCCCAAAGAAACACGAACAAAGCTTGATGCTCCTGGTCTTAAAATTATTTTTATTGGATATTCTGACACTTCCAAAGGCTACAAATTCTATGACCCTTCCTCCAAGAAAGTAATTGTGAATCGTGATGCTACTTTTAACGAACAGCTTATGGGAGGCTCATGGTCCATGGATGATTCTGATGATACTAAATCATTGCTTCAAGCTTTTTCATTTCTTTCCGAAGATGAAACTCTTCCTATAGAGCAACTTTCCTCTTCACAACCATCCATTCCAAATGTTGCCAATGATGATATTGATATTTTTGTTGATCTGCGTATTGATTTTGAACATGGCTCATGTCATGTTTATGATGACGATATTACTGATAATGCTTTTTCTACTTCCGAAGATCCCATTACTTATGATGAAGCTATCTCTTCACCACAAAAGGATCAATGGCAAGAGCCTATGGAAGCAGAGTACGATTCTCTTATCTCTAAAGGTACATGGATGTATAAGTGGGTGTATAAGACAAAAGTAAAAGCAGATGGATCTTTTGACAAGTTCAAGGCGCGTTTAGTTGCAAAAGGTTACTCCCAAGTAGCTGGTGTTGATTATCAAGAGACTTTTTCACCAGTTGTTTGCATTACAAGTGTTCGAGTTTTATTGGCATTTGCTGTTCAATTTGATTTAGAAGCTCATCAAATGGATGTGCGAACTGCTTTTCTTAATGGTGACTTGGAAGAGGATATTTATATGGAACAACCAGAAGGGTTTTTTATTCCAGGTAAAGAAGACCTTGTTGCTCAACTCCATAAGGCACTATATGGTCTCAAACAAGCTTCGCGGGCCTGGTATACAAAATTTGATCTTTTTCTCACCTCTAAAGGATTCATCTCTTGCTCGTCAGACCCCAACTTATACATAAAACGCCAAGGTAGCAGTTTTGTGATTCTTGCTCTTTATGTGGATGATACCATCCTTGATTCCAATGATTTGGGATTTCTTCAGCAAGTGAAAAAGTTATTGTCTTCTGCATTTGATATGGTGGATCTTGGAGAGATTCACTCGTGTCTTGGGATTCAAATCCAACGGAACCGTACAAAAGGTATTTTATTCCTTCGACAGTCAAAGTTTATTGCAGATACTATTCAAAAAATTTGGTATGGAATCTGCACATTCAGCCAACATACCTTGTCTTGCGAGCTCTACAAAGAACACTTCTGACAATGGCGGTCAACTCGTCACAAATCAACCTTATGCTAACTTGATTGGATGTCTTCAGTTTGTTGGCATGAACACTCGTGCTGATATTCTGCTTGCTTCTAATTATCTTGGACAACATCTTGCATGTCCTTGTCTTAAGCATTGGTGTGCTGCAAAGCATGTGTTGAAATACTTGAAAGGCACTACAGATTTTGGTTTAGTCTATCGACGACAACTCACATTGGATTCTATGCAATCTCTTTCTCTTTTGGGTTACACAGATGCAGACTGGGCAAGCTCACATTTATCTATGCGATCTACTAGTGGAAATTGCTTCTTTATAAATGGTTGTCTTGTTTCTTGGACTAGCAAGAAACAACGTCGTGTTGCAGTTTCTACGACTGAGTCAGAATATGTTGCGGCATCACTTGCAGCTCGTGAGTTGATTTGGCTTCGACAAATGTTGGTATATATTGGTCACTCTCCTCTTTCTAGCACACCCTTGCGGTGTGACAACCAAAGTGCTATTAGTTTTGCAAAAGACTATGTTCAACATAATAAGTCAAAGCACATTGATGGACGTACCATGCACTATGCACACTCCACATTTGCACATTGTGATCTCTAAGTCACTTGAATATTTGTACATAGATACACAATTCACTTTCACATCATCATCGCTGGTTCATATTTTCACATTGTATAGGGGCTTGGGTTTTTCCATTGAACTCCCCAAGGGTTTTTTCATCCAAAGCTAGAGACCTTTGTTTGAGTGGGGGTGTTGGAGCTATATATGGCTCACTCTACTCAACTTGGTCTCACCTATATATTTGTATCTTGTCCTCAATATGAATCAGTCTTTGGGAGCGTATATGGTGTGTCTCTTGTCTCGTCTCTCTCTCTTTCTCTCTACATCTCAACACAATTATCATTCATATTTTACATTAGGAAGAGGATGGGGTCCAGAAGGGCCTCTTTATTTGCCATGATATTATAGACGTGATTAAATTTTTAAAAAATAGATGCATGCCATGTATGCAAGAATGGTGGGTGTGTAAGAGAGGTGTAGGAGTGGTCAAAGGATGCACTGTCTCCCCTATAAGACCCTGGGATTGCGTATGCTTGATCCTCCACCCAACCTCCCTTTATAGGCCTTGCCCCTAGGATCCCGTCTCTTTAAGCAACTGGTCCTCGACCCCCAGGGTGACCCTTGGCCTGACATTACTCCCCCGTTGGAGAAGCGTTTTCATCCTTGAAAACAAGAGTGATGATACACTAATGTTTTCCATAGTGGAATCCTTCATGGATCTAGCTGTTTGCTTGATCAAAACATGGTTTAATAGGAGGTTCAATGAAATGCAGAGTAACGTCTTGATTTTCCACATTGTTGTCCATTTGCAACCATCTGATGTTACCAATTCCAATCCAATCATAGTGTGTAGACTCCATTTTTAACGCACATGAGCATGCTAAACGATTTATCATGGCTAAGATGTACCTAAAAGAGTACCGCTTTTTACTTTCCATGAGGTAACTTGCTGACATAACTCATCATCCAAGTGTAAGTCCTTGACTTTTTCTCAAATTTCACCAGTAAACAACCCCACCATAACTAGTATTCAAGGTTGAGAACCTGACTTATGCATGAAGAGACTAAACCTAGTTGCAAACATGCTTTATCTGATGGTAAGCAAACTCCAAGTTTAATTGGATTGCTTGGTTCTAATGTACGCACTTTGCATATCCTTTAGCACAAGATTACACTTTGTAATCTGCCTATCCCCTTGGATAACTGACAATATTGAGATGTGTTTCCCCCACGATTTACAAACAGTCTTCCCAGATGACTAGTAAATGGGGAGTCACAATATCGTACCACATTGTTGAGGAATCAACAATGTCCTGAATAACCATCACGGTTAACTTGAAAAATCCACAATCACCCAAACCGAACCATGACCTCTATTGGTGATTGGTAGACCCCAGAGTAAGCTCATAGAGATACTATACATAGAGTGCAACAATGCTTCATAAGCAACAACTTGATGAATACACATGCCATTCCAAATCGGCCTTTGCTAAGCACTAGGGCCCATAACACCTAGTGTGTATGCATTAATCACAACAGATCCAAACCTGTATATCCATGATCATCCTTGCCAATACTTATGGAGAATGTGATGCGCCTAGCACACATTAAAGAGGAATGCAAATAGTTCTGAAAATAACTAAATACTTTCAGTTGCAATCATTTTCAAGCCTTGTTGAAACGTCTGAACCATAATAAAAGGTGAGACAATAATCACTTCTAGGTATAGACAATGAAGCTTTTTCATTAACAACTCATAGCCTTGCTCTATGTATAAACAACCATCTGTAATGTTGTTTAGCAGCACTTATATCTTAACAATTCATTCTAAGTATCCGATAATTAACACCATTTTAGATAATTTGGGAAACTCCCGTTTCCCAAATTCTAAACGTATATGCTAGGATTGTGTTATTTTATGATTTCTAAGCTCTAGTTGCCTTTAATTTAGATAAATTATCATGATTGTATGAGTCTATTTTAATTTCTCTACTATAAAATTTAAGAATAAACCTCCAATATAGTTTTTGGAAAGAGGATTTGTATGACATCAGTGCTTTTCAAAATTCAACAAATGCTTCTAGAAGTAGCTTCTCAAAAAATGAGGTGCCGAAAAAACCAATTGATATGATTTTAAAGCAGCATATAGATTGATTACAACAATTAAAAAAGATAATATGTAAACACTCTTGTCATAATTGGGTGACCTGAATCCATGTATAACAAAATACTTGGTCATGGTTTTGTAGCATGCTATCAAGTTTTAAAATACATGATAATTTAAACAGCATTCAAACTAATATTTCACACTTCAAAAGTCAAAAAAATACTATATAGTATCCTATGGCTATAAAACCATGAGATGCCATCTATTGCACCTATAGCCTTAAGGCCATAGGTGCTCTTTGTAGACATGTCTATGACTTTAAGATAATCCAAAATACGTCTCTTTATGACCTCAAGGCCATAGGGTTAGGATTGTTAGCTTGTCGCAACGTATAAATAGATCCAGTGCTTCAAAGCCATATGGGACTTTATTTATGTGCCACCCTATGTCCCTAAGGCTGTAGGTTGTCTTAGGGCCACAAGATGTTGTTTATGCCAATAAGAAACCGTTCTATGCTCTATGTTGGCACTCTATGTCCCCAGGCGCACAAGGTGTGCCTTGTATGCTAGTTAGAAACCCTTTATTCGATATGTTGTCACCATATGGACTTAGACCATAGGGTGCCCTCTGTGCTAGTAAGAAATACTCTATACTTTGTGTTTGCACCCTATGGACCTAGGGCCACAAGGTACCCTCTATGCTAGTAAGAAATCCTCTACGCTCAATATTGAGACCATGTGGTTCCAAAGCCATAGGATATCCTCTATGGTAGTGAGAAAAACCCTCTATGATCTATGTTCACAAACAATTAAAAAATCTAAACAATAATATAGAGTATCCTATGGCCCTAAGACCATAAGATGTCATCTATTGCACCTATAATTCCATTTGGTATTTTATTTAACTATACAAAGTTAAATGAGGCACTTACTAAGATAAACTATCATAATTCTAACTTTGAATTTATTTCTTAACATAAAACTACAATATAAAAACTCCTAATATAAGAGAATCAATGTTAAGATGAAGATTTTTTACATCAAGTACATGCTTTAAAAATTCACTCAAAGGTTTTAGAGATGGTGTCTCAAGAAAAGGAGGTGTTAAAAAACACCATTTGATGTGAATAATACAAATTGTATACATTGATTATGTCAAAATAGTATAAAGTATAGACATAAAGATTACCACCAACTTGGTAGTTTCAAAAAGAAAATTAATAAGAAGAAAAAGTTAACAATACTGTGAGGTCCCTGCCCCTTTATGAGAGGAGCGGAATACCTTTGATAGGTCTCCAATCTTGAAAAAGAAAAACCAACGGACATTGCCTTAGCTACTACGTAGCCACGGGCATGAATCGTTAGTGAAGGATTGGTCCTTTCTCGCTATGGCGGAGCGTGACCACCATAACCCTATCTAAAAACTATCTATAATCAATTATACAATAAAAGTATAAATCTTAGAGTGACCAACTTGTGCGCTTTTTTTCCCATGTTTCAGAAGCACAGTCGCCAAGGTTTGTCTCTTTTAAGATTTATGACTTAAAAAAAAAACAATTTCTAGCATTGGAAAGTTACCCGACTCACGGGTCCACCCGTCCATAGAATGATACCATCGGGGTATCATTCTCCCACTTTCCACACCACACTCACCCTTCTTTTGTTATCTAATTACTACCACGCTGTTCCTTTACCTTATTTATGATACTGGTTCATTAAAACAACCCTTCAAACAATATTACAAACAATAGTCAAACAAGAAGTCGTCCAATTTTAAACCAACAACCCTTGGATTAGGTTCACTTAAGAATCTCTACTCGATCTATTATGTCCGTTCGGTGTATAAATTATTTATAAAAACCCTTGTCCTCATGAGCGTCCCATATCGCTCAACAAGTACTCGTTGTGCTAATCTGGACGTACTCCCGCCACAACAACGCTGCCAATCTAGGCGTCATTCTCACGCCACGGCAAAACAAAACTGCAGTATCCAACTGGGCTAATCTGGGTGTACTTTCACCACAGCATCAGCAGTGCCATCCTGGGCGTCATCTCACGCCTCGGCAACTGCCACATAATACCAGCGCTAATAAGTAGAGACACTTGAGAGAAACCCTACCGAAGGTTTTAGACAAACATTCTTTTCTATAGCAACCAGTTTGACCAGACAATCTCTCCTACTTGTCAAACATATGCCGAGTTTCTTCGGGTTAAGCCTGGTGGTTTTGGTCTGTGTTTTCTTTTCATAAGGTAAATACTATATTTCTATGGTCTCGCATATGCAATGATGCATAACTTGAAACTGCAATACTAACCTGCACCATAGCTCCGATTGATCCGATTGGTGGAAACATAACATGTTCCGCAGGAGTTCCACCGTTACTTATACTAGATTCATGTTCATGAGCACCTTGGGTTCGAGCATGCTTTGGAGTCATTTTTTTATACTACACTTATGTTATACACTTAGAACTTTAAATTGGTCACTTTCCCTAGTAATCTCCTTGTTTCCAAAGAGAGTCTGTAATTTGAACCTCGCCAACTCGAATTTACAATTAGTGTTGTTGTTCTATATCTAATTTCTATACATCAAATATTTGTTAATCTTAATTAATCAAAAATTAAGTGTGTAAACTACCAGTGAAAGTTTAGGACTGCATTACTTTTATGCATGACATTTCTAATCCAATTTTAACTTCCATTTCTGTACTTCAACTAAATAAATTTTTAGGATTATTCAAAATTCTACCTAATCTAACTGACAATAAAATTGTTGAATGAGAATTTCATCATGTATAATAAGAATATCATGAGTTCTCTTATGTATTAACTTTCAATTAACTATGCATAAGTTAATAGTGAAGATGTACTAATGAGAGAGAGTAGGTATCCTTAGAGAGATTAGAGTAAGACAAAACATACACACACATCTTTTTTAAAGTTAATGGAATTTTACTAATTCATTAGAAAGATTAGAGTAAAAGAGAACACACACACATCATTTTCTAAAGCTAATTGAATCTCACCAATCTATTAGAGAGATTAGAGTAAGAGATAACACACACACACACACATATCCTTCTTAAAACTAATTGAATCTTACTAATCTATTAGAGAAATTAGAGTAAGAGATAGCCAACACACATTATTCTTAAAGTTAATTGAATCTTACTAATTTATTAGAGAGATTAGAGTGAGAGATAGCACACACACACACACATATCCTTCTTAAAACTAATTGAATCTTACTAATCTATTAGAGAAATTAGAGTAAGAGATAGAAAACACACATCATTCATAAAGTTAATTGAATCTTACTAATCTATTAGAGAGATTAGAGTAAGAGTAGCAAACACACATCATTCTTAAAGTTAATTGAATCTTACTAATCTATTAGAGAAATTAGAGTAAGAGATAACACACAAATACACATCCTTCTTAAAGCTAATTGAATCTTAATTAATACGTATTTTACTAATCCACTAGAGTTTTTGCTCTCTTAGTGGTTTGTGGACGTCTTCTCTTTTAGAGAAGCGGCAGCACTTCGTGAGCGCTATAGAGGCAATCTCTATGTTTTTAAAGTGTGAGCATGGATGCTCTATTTATAGCAGAAAAGAAAATGTCCAACTTTTTTTTTTCAATAAAATAAATAATTATTTTTTTCATAAATCGTACCCGCGTTTTTGGTACCCTTGTGGTACCCATCTGCTTGACCAATTTGTCATTATCATCAAAAGATAAGGCCACACAGCCCCCCCCTCATTAAGATTAGTTAGGACTAGCCTCTCCTTTTCATGTGACAGTGTATCCCACTTTGTCCCCTCCTATGTCAGTCCAAGTGAGTCCATGTGCCTTCATTTGACATCCCTGTGTATTCTTTTGTCTTTATAATTATTTTATTTATTTCCTTAATGATAATTTACTATACAGCTTTAAGTTAAACTTTACAGTCTTATATTAACTTTACAGTAGTAAAAGAAAATTCTACAATCAGTATCTAAGTCTTACAATAAGTTAATTAGTGATACATATAGCGAAACACGTCAAAATTTTGTAGCATAAATTTTAAATTCTAGGTTTTCTTAGCCTACGATTCATAATTTGAACTCGAATATCTTAAATAATGAGTGATGGTTGGTTAAAAAAAATTCAAATGCGTAATAGAACTTGTGTGAAATTTGAAAGTAGAGACCTTACAATCTCCCCAACTTAGAATTTGAGATGCCCTCATCTCAAGAACAGTGAAGGGTGAACCTTAAGAAGGGATGTCTCATCTTCCCAAGTAGCATCTCCTATAGGGAAATCTTTCCATAAGATAAGATGTTCTTTGATGGATCTATTCCTAAGCTTTATCTCCCGAGTTTCTAGGATAGTATCAGGTTCGAGTTGTAGAACATCTTGAGCAGGTAAAAGGATTTTCTCATCATCAAGGACATGGTCAGGGTTATATACATAAGGTTTTAACAGACTTACATGAAATACGACATGTACTTTGAGATGAGAAGGGAGTTTTAGTTTATAAGCTTGATCACTGATAACCTTGATTATTTCGTAAGGTCCACAATATCGATAGCTAAGCTTCTTATACCTTCCGAGAGACAGATTTCTCTTTTTGGGCTTTACTCGTAAGAAAACTTTGTCACCTTCTTTGAAAATCCGATCAGATCTTTTAAAGTCGGTGTACTTCTTTTGTCGATCTTGAGCCGCTTGAATATCCATTCGAATAGCTTTGGTTTGAGCTTCCATTTCTTCAATCATTTTCTTTGAGGCTTCTACCCTTATAGTGGGGTCAGAAAAGTTAAGAGGTGATAAAAATTCTTGACCATAAAGAGCATTAAAAGGTGTCATTCCAATACTTCTATGAGTAGAGGAATTGTATGCATACTCTAACAAGGGTAGGTATTGAATCCACTTGTGAGGTTCTCTATTGCAGTAGGCTCTGAGGATGTCTTCAATTACTTGATTAACTCTTTTAGTTTGGCCATCAGTTTGAGGATGATAAGCAGTACTAAAACATAACTGGGTTTCAATAGCTTGAAACAATGATACCCAAAACTTTGAAGTAAACTTGGGATCACGATCGCTGACAATCCTCTTGGGTAAACCATGAATTCTGAAAACCTCCTTCACAAACAGACGAGCAATATCTGAAGCTGTAAAGGTTGTCTTGATTGGGATTAAGTGAGCCACTTTAGTAAGCAAGTCGACTATGACCATGATTGAATCATAGCCAGCTTAAACAGAAGGAAACCCGGTGATAAAGTCCATGCTAATACATTCCCATTTCATTTGGGGAATATCTAAAGGATCTAATTTACGTGGAATCTATATTCTCTCTGCCTTAATCATTTGACAAGACAAACACAGCTTGACATAGCGAAGGACATCACCCTTCATACCTTGCCAATAGCAACTTCTGCAAATTGCATTGATGGTTTTGGCATAACCTGGATGTCCTGAAGTTGGGACATCATGTGATTCATATAGGATAGCATTCCTTAGGGTAGAATCCTTAGGTATGCATAGTCCATTCCTATAGTAAATTTTCCCATCTTCTAAGGAGTAATGTAGAGGTTTATGTTGATTTGATGATACCCTCTCTTCACGTAGGATACTAGCAAGCATTTGGTAATCTACATCTCTGACAACAACATCCGAGATCTTGTCTAAACTAGGGTTGTTAGCCATGGAAATTTCCCCCAAAAAAGATTTACAGCTTAGGAATTTTGCCACAACATTATCCTTACCTGTTCTAAATTTAATATCAAAATCATATTCGTGCATGAGCTCTATCCATCTCCTCTGTCTCATGTTAAGGTTAGGTTCGGTAAAAATCCACTTAAGTCTCTTGTGATCTGTTACCAATTGGAATTTGCGTCCCAATAGATAATGTCTCCATAGATTGAGAGCGTGAATAACTGCTAGCAATTCTAAATCATGTGTAGCATAATTCACTTCATGAATCCTAAGCTTCCGAGAAGTATAAGCTACAGGCCTTCCTTATTGAGTAAGGACTCCTCCTAATGCAAGGTTACTAGCATCTCTCATCACCTTGAATTCTTGGGTGAAGTTTGGAATTTTTAAGAAAGGTTTTGAAGCAAGATACTCCTTAAGCTGTTTGAAGCAAGATTCATGTTTTTCTTCCCAAAGTATCGTAGCTCCTTTCTTTAGCAAGTCGTTAGTGCTGCAGCTTTAAGAGCATAGTCGTTTACAAAGATCCTGTACCACCCTGTGATACCTAAGAATCCTCAGACTTCGGTTTGTGAAGTGGGTTGAGGCCATTCCACAATATCTTTTACTTTGTCAGGGTCAACAGAGACTCCTTCAGGTGAAATGATAAACCCTAACTCATAGACCTTTGGGGTAAAGAAGGTACATTTGCTTTTCTTTGCATACAACTTATTTCGGCGTAAAAGCTCTAACACTTTCCTAATATGTCCTTCATGCTCTTCCTCTCATTTAGAATAAATTAAGATATCGTCAAAGAATACTAGGACAAAATCTTCCAAGAATTCTCTAAAGATATCGTGCATCAGACGATTGAAATTTGTAGGGGCATTCATAAGTCCGAAAGCCATCACTGTAAATTCCTAATGACCATAACGAGTGTTGAAAGCTATTTTGGAGATATCAGCCTCCTGGGGATTCGAATTTGATGATAGCCCGGTCGAAGATCGATCTTTGTGAATATTTTGGTTCCATGTAGTCTATCCAGCATCTCATCAATACGAGGAATTGGATATTTATTCTTGATAGTAACCTGATTTAAGGCCCTATAACCTATGCAAAGTCCTTTTTATTTTGGAAGAGAACAGGTGCACCCCATGGAGATGTACTAGGTGGAATAAACCCTTGCTCAATCAAGTGCTTGAGCTGCTCCTTGAGTTCTATAGCCTCTCAAAGTGACATCTTGTACGGCACTCTTGAGACTGGTTCACTACCTGGAAAAATTTAGATTTCATGGTCTACCTCCCTAGGTGGTGGTAGTTCAGAAAGTTTAGTGGGGAAAACATCCAAAAATTCTTCTAGCCACATTGGTTCAGGGTTGGAAGAACATTTTTCTACTTTGTTTAGCTTGACTACAAAAATTTGTTGACCCTTGCGTTACCCTTTCAAAAGACGATTATCTTTGACCAAGTAAGCTTTTGGTCGTCCATTCTGGCCTTGAATAGTGACTTCTTTACCTTGGTTGTCCACAAAAGTAACACTTCCTTGGGCACAATGGATATTGGCATTATGGTTGGCTAACCAATCCATTCCAAGAATTCCGTCATAGATTCCTATGGGTAAGGTTCGAAAAGTAGCAGAAGTAGAGTATTCTCCCAACTTGAAATCTATTTTTCCCACAGTGTAGTAAGATAACACCTCCTTTCCATTGGCTAATTCAACTCTCATCTTTCTTGCAGGGTGTTGATTAAGTCCTAACCTCCTTAAACATTTAGGTGACAAGAAAGAGTGAGTACTACCACAATCAATAAGAAGATCAAATTTCTCACCTTGGTGATTTGCAGGTGTTTGAATGACAACATATAGTTGTCTTGCTCTTGGGTTATCAAATGCAGCATGTAGAGTTGCTCTTTACTCTTGTTCTTCTCCCAATGTTGGTTCTCCTATGATAGCATTGACTCTGGCAGCCATTCTGCGCCCTCGACCTCCTCCTCCATTTCTTCCTCCACGATTTATTATTTGGCCTCCTCCTCTAGCTCGATTAGGTGTATTTGTTGCGGAGACTCGCCTAGGACATACATTCCTGAAATGTCCTAGCTCGTTGCATTCATAGCATCTAAGATCTACATTTTGAGCTCCATTTGCTGAAGCAGCAACTATTGGATGAGTTTGGTGAACTGGGTGAACTTGCCTTTGGTTCCACATCATAGGCCGTCCTCTTCTTCCAGCATTCCTTGTATTTCCATTCCGTACCCTTTGAGTGTTTGACATCTCTTTAGCTAAGGGTTTCGCTCTTAAAAGAGCATCTTGAAAATTTACAGGCCTCATGGCGTGTATTTAAAGGAGCATTTAGCCCTTGGCATAAACGGGCTACTTGTTGATCAGCGGCCATTGGCGGAGCATTGCGCCTAAGAGTTACAAATTTGGAGTAGTATTCTTCCACTTTATAATGAAACTGACGTAAGTTGAAGAATTCATTCATCTTAAGGGATTCGTGTGTAGGTGGAAGATAACGTCCTTTGACAACATACTTAATATCTTCCCAAGTTTGAGTGTTTTGAGCTACTTGGTTATCTTTGTAGTGTTGTTTCCACGAAAGCTTGGTATCCCCCGTTAGACGAAACATAGCCAACATTGCTTGGTTATCGGGAGTAGTACTAGCAGCAGCAAAATAATCTTCCATCTCTTCGAGCCACACTTCTGCATCGCGCTCAACTAGGGGTCCTTACCCTTTGAAAGAGGGAAGTTTAGCTTGCTTGAGAAGTAGCTTTTTCTCTTGAAGAGATGTGTACACCGCACTCTATGCAATATAGATTAAGTGAAACTTTATTGGATACTCTAACTTTAATCCACTTTAAGGCAAGACTTGATCAGACAATAATACAAACAAAAGATAATATTAATCCAAACTTTAGTTATATACACATTATTTGCTAGCAAGGTTGGTAGTCTTTAGGTACAGTGATTGTAATGTCTCTATATTTTCAGTTTAGTGACTACAAAAGGATAGGCTAAAGGATCAAAATAATAAGTTATTTTTGACCCTTGAAAGCTACAACATACACATATGGGTCGAATCCTACCACCATGGATAACTTTTTTAACTTGGTTATAGACCCATTGAGTGTGAGATATCTTTTCTCCTCCCAAGGTAATGGTAGCATCCGGATTCTTGATGCCAATGAAAAGATAAACTTCGATGAATTTTAACTCCTTTGTCCATCGAAGTTTCTTGAGGTTGGTATCCATGCACCATATCTTGTCAACATCGATGGTATAGATTCCTCCAGATGGGCTCCAGTTGATGCCCCATCCTCTATGCACCCTTGGGATAGGTGGTGCAAACACCCTATCCAAAATCATCATCACCATTTTTTGAAACTGATAATTTGGTGATTGGCATGCATTTTAAAACATGATGGTGAACACCTGGAATTTCTGGTAGGCTGAATGAACATTTTCCTGTAAAGTTCAGTCTTCAATACCATACAAAAACTCAAAACAATTTTTCTAGGTTCTTCTATTATTTCAAACATTGGCATCCTTTAATATCCAAACATCAATCTAAAAATATCCCCAAGCTTTAACCTAGGCTCTGATATCAGTGTGTGGTCCCTGCCAGGTTTGTCTCTTTTAAGATTTATGACTTTAAAAAAAACAATGTCTAGCGTTGAGATGTTACCCGACTCATCGGGTCCACCCGTCCATAGAATGATACCGTCGGGGTATCATTCTCCCACTTTCCATACCACACTCACCCTTCTTTTATTATCTAATTACTACCACACTGTTTAAACATACATGTTCCTTTACTTTATTTATGATACTGGTTCGTTAAAACAGCCCTTCAAACAGTATTACAAACAATAGTCAAACAAGAAATTGTCCAATTTTAAACCAACAACTCTTGGATTAGGTTCACTTAAGAATCTCTACTGGCGCTATTATGTATGATCGGTATATACATTATATATGAAAACCTTTGTCCTCATGAGCGTCCCATACAGCCTCGACAAGTACTCATTGTGCTAATTTGGATGTACTCCCGCCAAAGCAACAACGGTGCCAATCTGGGCGTCATCCTCACGCCACGGCAAAACAAACCTGCAGTATCCAGCTGGTCTAATCTGGGTATACTCCCACCACAGCATCAGCGGTGCCATCCTGGGCGTCATCTCACGGCTCGGCCAACTGCCACATCATAACAACGCTAATAAGTAGAGAGACTTGATTGAAACCCTACCGAAGGTTTTGGACAAACATTCTTTCCTATAGCAACTAGTTTAACCAGACAATCTTTCCTAGCTTGTCAAACATATGCCGAGTTTCTTTGGGTTAAGCCGCGTGGTTTCGGTCCGTGTTTTCTTTTTATAAGGTAAATACTATATTTCTATGGTCTTGCATATGCAATGATGCATAAGTTGAAACTACAATACTAACCTGTACCATAGCTCCGATTGATCGGATTGGTGGAGACATAACATGTTTCGTAGGAGTTCCACCATTACTTGTACCAGCTTCATGATCATTAGTGCCTTGGGTTCGAGTACACTTTGGAGCCATTTTTTTGTACTAGACTTATGTTATACACTTCGAACTTTAAATTGGTCACTTTCCGTAGAAATGTCCTTGTTTCCAAAGAGAGTCTGTAATTTAAACCCTCGCCAACTCGGATTCACACTTAGTGTTGTTTTCTCTATCCAATATCTATACATCAAATATTTGTTAATCTTAATTTATAAAAAATTAAGTGTGTAATCTACCAGTGAAAGTTTAGGACTGCATTACTTTTATGCATGACATTTCTAATCCAATTCTAAATTGTATTTCTATACTTCAACTAAATCAATTTTTAGTATTATCCAAAATTCTACTTAATCTAATTGACAATAAAATTGTTGAATGAGATTTCATCATGTATAATAAGAATATGATGAGTTCTCTTATGTATTAACTTTCGATTAACTATGCATAAGTTAATATTGAAGACGTACTAACTAGAGAGAGTAAGTATACTTAGAGAGATTAGAGTAAGAGAAAACATAAACACATATCTTTTCTAAAGTTAGGTGAATCTTACTAATCTATTAGAAAGATTAGAGTAAAAGAGAACACACACACATCCTTTTCTAAAGCTAATTGAATCTCACCAATCTATTAGAAAGATAAGAGTAAGAGATCGCGCACACACACACATATCCTTCTTAAAATTAATTGAATCTTACTAATCTATTAGAGAAATTAGAGTAAGAGATAGCAAACACACATCATTCTTAAAGTTAATTGAATCTTACTAATCTATTAGAGGGATTAGAGTAAGAGAGAACACACACACACACACACACACATATCCTTCTTAAAACTAATTGAATCTTACTAATCTATTAGAGAATAGAGTAAGAGATAGCAAACACACATCATTCTTAAAGTTAATTGAATTGAATCTTACTAATCTATTAGAGAGATTACAGTAAGAGATAGCAAACACACATCATTCTTAAAGATAAATGAATCTTACTAATCTATTAGAGAAATTAGAGTAAGAGATAGCACACACACGCACATCCTTCTTAAAGATTATTGAATCTTAATTAATACATACCTTACTAATCCACTAGAGTTTTTTCTCTCTTAGTGGTTTGTGGACATCTTCTCTGTAAGAGAAGTGGCAGCACTTCGTGAGCGCTATAGAGGCAATCTCTATGTTTTTTAAGTGTGAGCATGGATGCTCTACTTATAGCAGAAAGGAAAATGTCCAAAAAAAAAAAATCCCAAAGAAAAAATAAATATATTTAATATATATATATATATATATATATATATTCCAAGAATCATACCTGCGTTTTTGGTACCCTTGTGGTACCCATCAACTTGACCAATTTGTCATTATCATCAAAAGATAAGGCCACATAACCTCCCCCCTCATTAAAATTAGTCAAGACTAGCCTCTCCTTTTCATGTGACAATGTATCCCACTTTGTCCCCCCCTATGTGAGTCCACGTGAGTCCATGTGCCTTCATTTGACATCCCTGTGTATTCTTTTGTCTTTATAATTATTTTATTCATTTCCTTAAAGATAATTTACTTTACATTTTTAAGTTAAACTTTACAGTCTTATATTAACTTTATAGTAGTAAAGGAAAATTCTACAATCAATAACTAAGTCTTACAATCAGTTAATTAGTGATTCATATAGCTAAACATGTCAAAATTTTGTAGCGTAAATTTTAAATTCTAGGTTTTCTCAGCCTACAATTCATAATTTGAACTCGAATATCTTAAATAATGAATGATGGTTTTAAAAAATTCATAATATCTTACGTGGCATCTTTAGTCTCTCTGCCTTAGTCCTTTGACAAGACAAACACTGCTTGACATAGCAAAGGACATCACCCTTCATACCTTGCCAATAGTAACTTCTACAAATTGCATTGATGGTTTTCGCATAAGCTAGATGTCCTGAAGTTGGGGCATCATGTGCTTCATATAGGATAGCATTCCTTAGGGTAGAATCCTTAAGTATGCATAGTCCATTCCTATAGTAAATTTTCCCATCTTCTAAGGAGTAATGTAGCGGTTTAGGCTGATTTGATGATACCGTCTCTTCATGTAGGATACTAGCAAGCATCTAGTAACCTGCATCTCTGACAGCACCATCCGAGATCTTGTCTAAAATAGGGTTGTTCGCCATGGAAATTGCCCCCAAAAAAGCTTTACGACTTAGGGCATCTGCTACAACATTATCCTTACCTGTTCTAAATTTAATATCAAAATCATATTCGTGCATGAGCTCTATTCATCGCCTTTGTCTCATGTTAAGGTTAGGTTGGGTAAAAATCCACTTAAGGCTCTTGTGATCTGTTACCAATTGGAATTTGCGTCCCAATAGATAATGTCTCCATAGCTTGAGAGCGTGAATAACTGTTGGCAATTCTAAATCATGTGTAGCATAATTCACTTCATGAATCCTAAGCTTCCGAGAAGTATAAGCTACAGGCCTTACTTATTGAGTAAGGACTCCTCCTAATGCAAGGTTACTAGCATCTCTGATCACCTTGAATTCCTGGGTGAAGTCTGGAAGTTTTAAGAGAGGTTCTGAAGCAAGATACTCCTTAAGCTTTTTGAAGCAAGATTCATGTTTTTCTTCCCAAAGTATCGTAGCTCCTTTCTTTAGCAAGTCGTTAGTGGTGCAGATTTAAGAGCATAGTCCTTTACAAAGATCCTGTACCACCCTGTGATATCTAAGAACCCTCAGACTTCGGTTTGTGAGGTGGTTTGAGGCCATTCCACAATATCTTTTACTTTATTTTGGAAGAGAACAGGTGCACCCCATGGAGATGTACTAGGTGGAATAAACCCTTGCTCAATCAAGTGCTTGAGCTGCTCCTTGAGTTCTATAGCCTCTCAAAGTGACATCTTGTACGGCACTCTTGAGACTGGTTCACTACCTGGAAAAATTTAGATTTCATGGTCTACCTCCCTAGGTGGTGGTAGTTCAGAAAGTTTAGTGGGGAAAACATCCAAAAATTCTTCTAGCCACATTGGTTCAGGGTTGGAAGAACATTTTTCTACTTTGTTTAGCTTGACTACAAAAATTTGTTGACCCTTGCGTTACCCTTTCAAAAGACGATTATCTTTGACCAAGTAAGCTTTTGGTCGTCCATTCTGGCCTTGAATAGTGACTTCTTTACCTTGGTTGTCCACAAAGATAACACTTCCTTGGGCACAATGGATATTGGCATTATGGTTGGCTAACCAATCCATTCCAAGAATTCCGTCATAGATTCCTATGGGTAAGGTTCGAAAAGTAGCAGAAGTAGAGTATTCTCCCAACTTGAAATCTATTTTTCCCACAGTGTAGTAAGATAACACCTCCTTTCCATTGGCTAATTCAACTCTCATCTTTCTTGCAGGGTGTTGATTAAGTCCTAACCTCCTTAAACATTTAGGTGACAAGAAAGAGTGAGTACTACCACAATCAATAAGAAGATCAAATTTCTCACCTTGGTGATTTGCAGGTGTTTGAATGACAGCATATAGTTGTCTTGCTCTTGGGTTATCAACTGCAGCATGTAGAGTTGCTCTTTACTCTCGTTCTTCTCCCAATGTTGGTTCTCCTATGATAGCATTGACTCTGGCAGCCATTCTGTGCCCTCGACCTCCTCCTCCATTTCTTCCTCCACGATTTATTATTTGGCCTCCTCCTCTAGCTCGATTAGGTGTATTTGTTGCGGACACTCGCCTAGGACATACATTCCTGAAATGTCCTAGCTCGTTGCATTCATAGCATCTAAGATCTGCATTTTGAGCTCCATTTGCTGAAGCAGCAACTATTGGATGAGTTTGGTGAACTGGGTGAACTTGCCTTTGGTTCCACATCATAGGCCGTCCTCTTCTTCCAGCATTCCTTGTATTTCCATTCCGTACCCTTTGATTGTTTGACATCTCTTTAGCTAAGGGTTTCGCTCTTAAAAGAGCATCTTGAAAATTTACAGGCCTCATGGCGTGTATTTAAAGGAGCATTTAGCCCTTGGCATAAACGGGCTACTTGTGGATCAGCGGCCATTGGCGGAGCATAGCACCTAAGAGTTACAAATTTGGAGTAGTATTCTTCCACTTTATAATGAAACTGGCGTAAGTTGAAGAATTCATTCATCTTAAGGGATTCGTGTGTAGGTGGAAGATAACGTCCTTTGACAACATACTTAATATCTTCCCATGTTTGAGTATTTTGAGCTAGTTGATTATATTTGCAGTGTTGTTTCCACCAAAGCTTGGCATCCCTCGTGAGACGAAACATAGCCAACATTGCTTGGTTATCGGGAGTAGTACCAACAGTAGAAAAATAATCCTCCATCTCTTCGAGCCACACTTCTGCATCGCGCTCAACTAGGGCTCCTTCCCCTTTGAAAGAGGGATGTTTAGCTTGCTTGAGAAGTAGCTTTTTCTCTTGAAGAGATGTGTACACCGCACTCTGTGCAATAAAGATTAAGTGAAACTTTATTGGATACTCTAACTTTAATCCACTCGAAGGCAAGACTTGATCACACAATAATACAAACAAAAGATAATATTAATCAAAACTTTATTTATATACACATTATTTGCTAGCAAGGTTGGTAGTCTTTAGGTACAAGGATTGTAATGTCTCTATATTTTCAGTTTAGTGACTACAAAAGGATAGGCTAAAGGATCAAAATAATAAGTTTCTTTTGACCCTTGAAAGCTACAAGATACACATATGGGTCGAATCCTACCACCATGGATAACTTTTGTAACTTGGTTATAGACCCATTGAATGATTTTGGGTTGAAACCGTTGATGTTTGGTTGCAAATCATGCATTTGGGATTTGGTTGCTTGTAGGTGAAAACACCGGATCCGGAGCTTCGCGTACACACACGGTGTGTAATCGTCATTTGGACTTGGATTCGATGCGTTGATTATGGTCATGTAAGTTCTCTACGTCCCTTGTGTGCATTGGTGGTTTGGTGTTTGGGATTTAGTGCTTTGTGTGCTCTTTGAAATCCGTTTGAATGACAATTTTTTGATATCGGATTTGTGTGATTTGGTCATCCGTTTGTTGGTATAAGCATTGAGCATGCAATTTGTGCAATTGGACATTCGGGAAAGTGTATTTGTGCTTGCCAAAACGCTTATTTGGTTTGTGCATTCAAGTAGTCAAGCACTTAGCGTTTTCTCTGAAATCGTCATTTGGAAAGTATGTTTTTGATGCCATATTGAGTTGTTTTGATTGTTTATGCATTTTGGTTCTACATTTGTGTTTTTGATATGGTATCAAATTGATTTGAAAAGTTGCACTTCATTCGGATTTGATTTGGGTTGATTCGGGCCAAAAACGCTCAAAAAACGCAAAAAAAAGGCTCCAAGAATCTCGCCTTTTGCTACCATTTGGTATGTATGATGAATTAGCGGGTGATTCTTGATGAGAATGTGTGTCTAAGTGAGCTTAAGGGGTTGCTTAATTTTCAAAAAATTTCCGGTGATGTTTTGGTAAATTTTGATATTTTTAGGCAATTTTTTACCTCTTGAATGCCAAAAAAATCAATTAATTGACCAAAAATTGATGAAAATTTAGGCAAAATTTGGTAGCCGAATCCGTCGACGTATTCTTCACGAGCGCAAGACTTTCCTATATTTTTCGGGCTAAATTTCACATTTTTTGGTTATTTGTTATGCTCTTGGGCAATTTTTTTTTTCTTTTTGGGGTATTTTGGGAAAAAAAAAAACACACACACACATACACACACACACACCCCCCTCTCCCAAGGCGTTGCCCCCCTCCTTAATTCCTCCCCTCTCTTCCACTTTGTCTCCCCTCCCCATTTTTAAATTGTACCTTCCGCCCCCTTGTCAGCTGTCCTCCTCCCCTCTCTTCCACTTTGTCCCCCCCCCCCCCCCCCCCTTTTTTAATATTGTACCGCCCCTTGTCAGTTGTCCTCTCTTCCACTTTGTCCCCCCCCCTTTTTAATATTGTACCCCCCCTTGTCAGCTGTTCCCTCTTTCACTTTGTCCCCCCTCTCAATTTGTGTAGCACCCCGTACTTCAATGGCATGTAAAAGAAACCCCCTCCTCCTTTTAATTTGTGCATAGTGCCCCTCTTATTTTAATTTTGAGTAAAAATACAAACCCTCCACGGGTTCACTTTCAATTCAAAAGAGAGGTAGATGCTTTTTTTTCTTAAGTTGCAAAAGTGAAGGGTTTGTGGCCTAGAGGCTTTCCCACTAGAAAAAAAAAAAGAATCGAGAGAGGAGAGAAGAACAAGTTCCCGCATCACACAATGAGAGGGAGATAGGATGCGCGCCCACGTAGCGAGAGAGAGATAGGAGCTTTTTGCCCACATCGATGAGAGAGAGAGGGAGACTTCACACCCATTTGTCCACATATTCACTTGCACTCGCCTTCACTTGTATATGTGCATTCATGCGCACACACGACCACTCGCACGCGGACACATACGCATCCGCATTTGATAGCCGACACACACGCGCATTCATGTGCGCCACGTTGTACATTCGCTTCGCACATACACATTCACGCGCATCACCCCGCACATTTCACATCGCACACCCCATTGACCCGATTGCCCGAGATTAGAGATAGGAGCCCCACTAGAGACCGTGCACACGTCGAGAGTGCACTTTGCGCACACATGATGGCCATGACGAGCCAGTGCTACGAGTATATATTGCTCACGCTAATAGGCGAGCACAGAGGCCGACCCACTTACACAGACACACAGGGATACTTTTTGTTCCAGTGTCGTGCCTCCCTTGGCCCCACACAGACATTCCAGATAGTGCGAGTCCGTCCCGGCGACATGCTACATGGCACATTTAGAGATGATTTTTGTGCCACTTACGTGGTCAACTATTCGATTAGGCGAGAGGAGATAGAGCTAAAACACGCAGACGACTGCTTTGAGGCATTCGACCACGCTGAGCAGGTTATATTATAGCGGGTAGGTCACCGAGTGATCTATAAGGATAGTGCTTAGCGTCGATATCAGTTAGAGTGTCGTGCATCCAGTCGACGCCTATCCAGAGATGTTGTGACACTAGTTGGCGAGCCTAGAGACAGATGCTACGAGAGCACCATAGGCACTGAGTTTTACTTTTTGACTTGTGGGTTGCCATATGATCCTCGACCAACCCAGCGCCCTGCTTCGAGTAGGAGTCCCTCACCTCCTCTAGACATAGTGCCACCACCCAAGACACTCAAGAGACCACCGCCAGGGTTCTCGTCACCTAGACCTGATTTGCTGCCAGGCGTTTCAAGCTACCACGAGTCTAGAACGATGCACACCTCGGCGAGTGCTAGTACTTTGCGTACCACTCATAGTGAGACTGAGAGCAAGAGCCCGCGAGCGACATATTTTAGGGAGTCTCCACCTCGACACCTTGCACCATCTAGAGACCCATCCCCGCCTCTAGTAACACATATTAGAGACCATACGAGAGAGTCGACGATGACCCCAGCACCACCGTTGAGAGCACCAGAGTTCGGGCACGATAGACTACACATTGTAGATATGAGTGGCCCTAGACCACTAACCACTACGCTTCAGGCACCGCTTGAGGCTAGAGAGACCGCAGGTAGCACGATACAGATAGAGGGTCAGATTCTATGTATCATAGGCCAGTACCAGCGTGGTGTTGCCTTCTATGTTGATTTACATGACCACTTATATGTGCGGATGGCAGACCCACAGCGACCATTGTCTTTACCTAGGCAAATTGCGAGAGTCTACACAGAGGCAGATAGAGCAGTCCTTATTGATGAGCTTAGAGAGAAGTATCGCTCGATTGAGACCCTTGACTTCGATGATATTGAACGAGCACACCCAGACGATCGCCTAGACACGCAGACACATCCTAGGCTAGTGGAGCTTCATAGAGTTGAGCAAACCATGACCTATATAGATGAGCTCGGTCGTAGGTACAGACGCTTGTCGATTGGTGGATCCAGAGATCCTTCAGCACACTTTCTTGCACATTTGATAGGAGATCCACGTGAGCGAGTTTATAGGGATACCGGCCACGCAGTGTACATTTTGACTATAGGTCTACTCTACTCCCTTCGACTTAGGCATCACGACTTATGTTTACCCACGACGGCCATGCTATCTCCACAGTTACCGAGAGCTCCGAGTCCTCCAGTCACACTAGTTGTGATATCACCACCTAGGCCTCCTTTGTTGCGGCGTATTTTACCACCTTGGGAGAGGCCCGATGAGGATGATGCCTATCTTGACGAGCGAGTGACCGCACGAGAGAGAGCCGCTCAGGACACACCTATGCTTGAGCCTACACGAGAGCCTCTGAGGAGTGTTCCACGACAGATAGCTCCAGCACCCCCGTGACTAGAGACCACTCAGAGCATTGTTAGGGAGCCTACACCACCTGTCGCTCTTGTCCACGAGACTTCTAGCATTGTGCAGCAAGAGACCTCACAGAGTCGCACATTGAGTGACCCTAGCCTAGACACACATGAGACCATTATGCAATTCTTGGCTACCTATGAGCATCCTTGTTTACATTTGCCGACCTCACAGCGGCCCTTAGAGATAGCTATCGAGCCAGATCCATATGCGAGAGTCACTCCTTCTACGAGAGAGACTGTAGACCCGATAGCATCAATGTCCCACACTTCTAGCATGCATAGTGGTGCCACAGTGTGTGAGCCACCGAGAGAGCAGCCACCCCAGTGAGATGCCGCCTTAGTGCCATCTACGAGTTTCGATTCACGATCATATCACCCAATTGAGCGGAGACCATCCATGAGCGGTATATTGCTAGATCAGGTTCCTAGAGACCACGTTCGAGACACCATGCCGATAGAGGTTACACCACAGATACCTGGACGTACATGGACTAGAGTTTCCTCTACTGACACACGATGTAGGGATACGAGACCGCCTACTAGACTTGTTTGGAGACCACGTACACAGGCATCCCAGCCATGTATAGAGCCTTCTCTAGACAGTGGTTCCGCAACGATGAGTAGTGCCACCGAGGAGCGATCCATGATAGATCAGGCACGTAGTTTTCCACGTAGAGCTTCTTGGACCCTTCGACGGGTCTATGTTCCCCGTACCGAGATACACGCTAGATCTTTGCCTTGTGACAACACGATTGTGTTTGTAGAGAGCCATATGACCGATGACGGACTTTCACATGGTTGGATCACATCTAGACGGTCACTTGAGGCACATGACTATTTCGAGAGACAGACACATGTTTGGGTACCTAGGCCATGAGTGGTAGCATACCCGGTGCATACACGATCATACCCTCACGTGAGACCTCCACGAGCTAGATGTCGAGAGACAAGACGGCCCATAGAGAGGCTAGCCCCTCCACAACAGCGAGCATGTCTTAGAGATAGATACACACACAGACATGCTAGACGAGCTCATACCGGTATCCCTATGAGAGCGCGAGCATTGCAGATCTGGCTACCGAAGAGCCTTCCCCCTAGTTTATCACACGTAGACCCTAGCACTTGATCGAGTCATATTTCTATTGACCATCATAGAGACATAGAGCTATGTAAGAGTGTACCAATGATACATGAGCTTCAGAGACCTATGACTAGTGACATAGAGGCTGATGTCATTCCTAGACATGATATTTTCCCTTCAGCGGAGACCAGATGTATAGATCTAGGTGCTAGCCAGCCTTTGACCATTAGATAGAGAGCTATCCTTTTATTTGGAGAGGGTTCTCTTATTCATTCTAGTCGCACGCGAAATTGATTTGTATTGATTGATCATGGTGCACTAGACACATGCGCATATACCAGAGGCACTTTTTCCCACTGGGTTTTTCCCTATGGATATCTAGGTTTTTAGACCTTAGTTTAGGACTTTTATTTTGTTTTCACTATTGCTTCTTTTCCTGCTGATATGCCCCTCGAGGTATTGTGCTTTGTGTCTTACTTTTGTGCAAGAAAAAGAAGCATGAGGACTAGCTTGACATTTACTCCCGGCGATTTGCACTTGGTGGGCCATCTCCATTGCTATTGGGGTCTATCGTCACATACGAGGATCCACCCCATAACAAGTGTACTTTTTCCATGATTTCCTCTTTCTCCTCTTATCGCTACATTTTCCTTGATGTGCATAAAGTGCACAACCACATGAGTTTTTGCAATCTAGGCTAGCTTTTGCAAGTTTCCATCTAGGTGTTTTGGTGCAAGTCATTAATTTAAGTTTGACCTTATTTTTAGTAATCATGGGTATGCGTTTGTGACCTTGTGTTAATCCTAGTTCATAACATTGCTAGCTATAGGTTTTGAAAATTCTACTTAATGATTGACAAGCATTTAGGTGTGCTAGTTCTATGTGCAAGCCTGTTTCATTTGGTTACACTTTATGAGATTGCATCATACACTTTGGAAGAGAAATCCAACCAAAAAACACCAAAACAAAGGTCTACCAAATGAAAAATAAAGTCTATGTTTATGTGTACGACCTATCGCCTTAGTGGTCTTTGGCAGGCGAGGGGAATCACCTTGGCTCGCTTGGTCAAGGCCCTAAACCGATGCCTTGGATTGTTAGGGGGTAGCCATGCCTTGAGTGAACTAGTAGACTCTTGGAGAAGACCTTGTAGTCATACAAGGAACCAAGATCGATGCTTGTCTCACTCTTGGATGGTCGCCATGTGCTTTAAATTCCTATGTTTGCATAAAATCAAAAGGCAAATGAAGCCTCTTCCACTTGAAATTCAAAGATTCTCATATTTGTTTACTACTTGAAATGTGCCCAAGCCTAGCTCTAGTGCCATTTAGATGTTTGTTTCTTATTAAGCATGCTAATTTCACTTCTTAGACTTGGCATAGTTGAGACCTTAGATTAAAACTCGGACACCTTTTTCTAACTCATGCATTACTTCCAATAAGCTTGGACTTTAATGAAGTGCCTACACTTGACCATCTAATGTACTTTACAATTGCTATGCTTGCTTTGCAAAACTCTAATGTGGTTGCTGCTATTCATTGCTTCTCTTTTATTATGCACTCTCACTCTTATGTTGGACTAGCATGCACCTTAATGAAATTATCTTTTGTGCAGCCACATTCATCACCCCTCTGACGACTTACGGGCACCCGAGGACGTGCGCGAAATTAGGAAGGGGAGAGTGGGCGAGCGCCAACGACATGCATTATGCTTCATTAGTGTGTACACATATGTGTATACACATATTCTTTGTATCTACGGGCTCTACTTGAGTTCCACTTTGTACATGTATGAGTAGATGAGCCTAGATGCCTATTACATTCATTTACACTTTTGGCTGGCTGCCCATTTTTAGAAGCTCTTTGTATATAACTCAATTGACAAGATGTGAAAGGGCATTCTTCGAAGAGCCAACTCTTGGAGAGCAAAGAGAGCTCAAGAGAGTGTGAGGTGAGTGTGGAGAAGAAGAAGAGGAGTGACTATGGAGCTTGGAGCTTCCTCATACACATGTAGCTGACGTTTGGGGTTAATGGAAGCTAAGTCTCTCTACTTGCTCTTGTCTTTCATGCTTATGTGTGTTGTTGTTGCTTGATTAATTCTTAATCTTCTCTTCTCTCTTAAGTTTCCCTCTTGTTGGAGCATTCTAGTTTCACATGTGTGCTAGATTAGAGTGTGTGTGTACGTGTGTTGCATGAATTGATCTAATTAGGCTTCCGTGTGTGTGCTTAATGTGTGATTAGAGTGTGTGTGCTTGAGATGAAAGCAAGGGAAGCATCAATGTCCTCATGTGTAGAGAGTTAGAGTGTAGATTGAGTGTGTGTGTGTGTGTGTAGATCTAGCTTCCCGAGCTTTCCCTCTTCTATTCCCATGCTTTTCCCCTCTTCCTAGAGTCCTCAATCTATCACATTTGGTGCATCCACGCCTCCATGCACTAGCCGGGTTCCGATCCACCGGATTGACATTATGTCGATGGGTTGAGCTCTATTCTACGACCGCCAACACCTATTATACTGGGCAGACCATGGTTACGTGCAGTGGGAGCGTTTCAAGATTGGCGACGTGGTACGATTAGCCTCTATGGAAAGACAGGTTCCAAGAATCTTTATAATATGGACAAAAGGAAACGATTAGAAGAGCTTTATGAATATGAGGATGAGTCTAGTGATGAAGACTATTCCACACTCACTAATGAGGATAGTGATAGTACTACCAGTAGCGATGAGGATGCTGATGTTGCATTCCTTTTGATGGACAAAGGAATCCAGGAGTCTGGTTTAGTTGCATTTTCAAATGAGGTTGAAGATGAAAGTGAAGGACCTTATGAAGTGATTGAAGGGCTGATGCAAAACAAGGTTGAATTGTCAAAGAAGCAGGAATTGATGAAACAAATGATCAGTGGAGACCTCCCAGTTGTGGAGAAGGAGATATATTTGCGCATGCTAGCTAGTTTTCCTGATTTGTTCATTACTTCATATGAAGAGATTAGAGGGTTCAAGGGAGAAGAGATGCATATGGAGCTGAAAGAAGGTGCTAATCCAATGCACCAAAGGCTAAGAAGGTTGGGTCAAGAGCAAATGGAAGCCTTGCGGGAAGAGGTGGACAAGTTATTGAAGGTAGGGTTCATAGTCCTAGTGGAAACCACAGAATGGGTGAGTCCAGTAGTAGTCAGTCCAAAGAAGGATGGGAAGTGGAGGATTTGTGTAGATTTTAAACCCTTAAATGCATCCACTAAGAAGAACCCATATCCTCTTCCATTCATTGATCAGATCTTGGATTTAGTGGCAGGTTATGAGAGGTACAGTGTGTGTGATGGGTTTTCAGGCTATTTTCAATTGAAGATTGCTCTTAAAGACCGCACAAAGACAACTTTTATTACGTCATGGGGCTGCTATTGCTACACTGTATTTCCATTTGGGTTGTCAAATGGACCATCCTTCCATCAAGAGAAAGAAAATTGAGTGTTGGAACCATTCATTGGTAGTTGTGCTAAAGCTTTTATGGATGACTTCTATGTCTACAACACTAGGGATGAACACCACGAGAAGTTACAGATGGTATTGGCTCGATATGATGAATGTGGAGGACAACTAAATCCAAAGAAATATCATCTAGCAGAGCCAAGGGTGAAGTTATTGGGCCACATGGTGTCAGAAAATGACATTGAGGCTGATATTCTTCTTCCGTCACCAACAAGTACAAAGCAATTGGCAACCTTTATACACAAAGTAAAGTACATGGCACGGTTTCATTGTCTTCACAGCTCCTTTATCCATTACAACAAGCAAAGCATGATCCATTGCAATGGGATGACAAGTGTGAAGAAGTGTTTCAAGAGGTGAAAGAAGTGTTAGGGGGGTTGTCAGCCATGCAGGCTCCTGATTAGGAGCAAGTGTTTTATGTAAGTCCATCAGTAGGGGATGATGCCATTGGAGCCATGATATTGCAAAAGGGGAAGGGCATCCATTATATGAGGCCAGTGTATTGTGCAAGCCGAGTGAAGTTGATAGTAGAGAGAAAGTTCTCGGAAGTAGAGCTAGTGATGGCCAGTGTAATATTTGCTTGTCGGAACGATTTCGTCATTACTTGTTACCACAACCTTTTGTTTTCTTGACGAGTTATGCTTTTTTTCCACAGTTAATTAATGGCACTAACATGTCAAATGTGGTCAAGAAATGGGTAATTGAGCTGCAAGAGTTTCAGTTCTCTTTTCTAGTGGAAGACAGTACAAGGGCTACCCTAGTTGATTTGTTGATGTACAAGGACAATCCCCTTCTTGTTAAGGAAGAGGTGGTGAGAAATGTAGTTGAAGAAGTGCCATAGATCAGCAATGCACATGTTTTGTTCTTTGATGGCTCAAACAGGAAGAGCCATGATGTGGCTTTGGGGGGTATAGCACTTTATGATCCAGAGGGGAATCTAGTATGCAAGAGAGGGCTCGAATTGGATGCACACAGTAACAATGAGGCTGAATATGCTACTTTGGAAGTTGGATTACACATTTGTTTGAAGCATGGGGTTAGAAGGTTCAGCATAAAAGGTGATGCCTTGTTAATAGTGAAGCAAGTGTTGGGTGTGTGGAAGAGCAAGAACACCTCATTGAAGGAAATGTATTTCAAAATTAAAGGCCTGTTAAAGAATTTAGAAGCATGGAGCATCCGACACATTGAACGTGCTCTAAATGGAGAGGTGCATGAAGGAGCTCAAAGCATGATTCGGAATCTATTTGTGTTGAGGACCACTTTACCTCTTTATCATGGCTGGGAAAGTTTGGCTCAAGAAGAGGAGTTTTTGTTAACAGGAATCTTTCCAAAGGACATTCAAAAGTCAAAGAAGTATGGTTTTGTGCGTAGAGCATACAGGTACAAATTGATTGGTGATGCCTTGTACATGAAAGGGGCTGATCTCGTATTGAGACGTGTACCTTGGTGAGAGGAGCTTTACAGAGTGTTGGAAGAGAATCATGAAGGCGCATGTGGTGGCCATTTTTCTCTAAAGATCACCTTACATAAGATCTTGCAAGAGGGGTATGTATGGCTTAGTTTGCACAAGGATGTTCACCATTGGTGTAGGTCTTGCAATAGGTGTCAAGCATTTGGGAAGAGAGTGTTGAAGCCAGAGTTACAAAAAACCATCATGGCGTTTGATGTGTTTGAAAAGTGGGGGATTGATGCAATAGGCCCGTTTCCTATCACAAGCAGGGGCAAAAGCTATATTTTGACTGTAGTGGACTATCTCTCTAGATGGGCGGAGGCATTAGGATGTGGCAAGTTTGGGGTACCACTTGAGCTACTTTCAGATAAGGGTCCGGGCTTTTTAGAGCATTAGGAAAAATTTGGACTCACAAAGGGGCCCTTTTTAGGAGCTTGACTTTACCCCTCTCTACCAAAATGCGCACATGGATAAATTTTTGCAAACAAACTCAAAAGTTGGCAGAGGTTTGAGAGTTAGAATGTCCTCTTCAAGCTTTATCTAACCCTGATATATAGCACGCCATGAGATATTTTAGAAAATTCTTTTTTTGATTCACCTATGATGGGACAACTCTGTCGGAATCTAAGTGAATCAAAAAAAGAATCTTCTAAATATGAGGAATCTCATGGCGTGCTATATATCAATAGATAGAGCTTGAAGAGGACATTCTAACTAGTCAAACCTCCGCCAATTTTGGAGTTTGTTTGCAAAAATTTATCCATGCGCCCGTTTTCGTAGAGAGAGGCCCCTTTGTGAGTCCAAATTTTGCCTAATGGCTAAGCTGATAGACTTTTATGCGCAAAGATGAAGATTAGGCACTAGCATACCACTCCTTATTACCCGTAGTGTAATGGCTTAAATGAAAGATTCAATGGTGAGTTGGTACAAATTCTTTCGAAAGTGATAGAGCACCAAGGAAAGAATTGGGATTTGGAATTGCCTAGTGCATTATGGGCTTACCGTACATCGGTGAAGACAGGTACAAGATTTACTCCATTTCATTTGGTATATGGAAAAGAAGCATTATTGCCTGTGGAAGTAGAGTTGCCTTCAGTAAAGATGTTAGAGAAGTTACTTGTGCCGCCTAGTGATGCATTAAAAGAGAGGCTCTTATAGTTACAAGAGGTTCAGCTGGATAGGATGAGTGCATTGGAACATTATGGGCAGATGCACGATAGGGCTTTGGCAAAGATAAATGAAAAGGTCAAAAGTAAGGGTATCAAGAAGAATGACATGGTTTTGCGCTACAATAGTAAGTTGTAAAACACCTTCCAAAATAAGTTTCAAGCTAAGTGGGAGGGCCCTTTAAAGGTAGTGGAGTGTTTTTCAAATGGTACATATCCAGCTGGCTAACCTGGATGGGATTCTGCATAAGTCAAGGGTCAATGGATTGTGTCTTAAATTGTATCATGCTAGATTTATGATGGTGGAGCAAGATTAATTGTCTACAGAGCAAGTAATGTTTGTGAGGGATGAGGAGACTTATGACGAGGCGAGTCTCGTATCTCTTTTTGCTGCTGGTGGTGATCATGAATGATCTAGCAGGCTAGGGGATGGGAAAATTATGTAAGGAGTTTTTTGGAGCAAGGGATTGCGCATATGTACATACACATGCATTGTGCATCAAATAAAGAATTGCCCATTTTCCAGAGCCAGGTGGTTACGTGGGGCCCACATGTGTACAGGTAGGACATCATGTACATAGTGCATCGATTTTCACTATCACTAGTACCAGTGTGTTTTTTCTATAATAATGAGGAGTTAGTAGCGCATAAAACTTCTCGAGGAAGCTATCCGCCGGCCGAAGACATGAGGTAAGCAGGTGTGTCAGATGGCATCTAGTGGCGTCAAGAGGTCGAAAGGGGTCAATATTTGCACGTGGATAAGTACGGACACAACGTGGGTGTTTCCTTGTGATAATTATGTAGAGAGTTCATCATGAGGACCATCTTTTGGGGCCGATTCACAAGGTGGAGGGATGCATTATTGGAAAAAGCTGAGTGCCAGGTGTGCGGATGGATGCAGCAAGGTGACAACTATGCACTACGAGGTTAGTTTTTGGCCTGTTCGAGGTCTGTTTGAGGTCAACTAAAAGGCCAAGGGTGCCCAAGTAATAAAGCTAAGTGTGGGAACTGAAAAAAACAGAGAAAAGACCAGAAAAAACATGGAGAAGAGAGGAGGAACATCCGCAACTATGTTTTTTGCTTGTTTTGGCCCTAAATTGCTCATCCGAGGTCAGATTTGAGCACTTTCACATTGTAGACTGGGGTTTTGGGTCGTTCCAGACACGATGGCACTATCCATTTTGCCAAATTCCTCACTGTTTTTTTTTCTCTTTTGGCTGTGTAAGTTTCTTTATGAGCGAAGCTTCTGCCCAATTTGTGATTGTATCTGGCTTATTTTACCCATATTGTGTTAGCGATTTGCCCCATTGGTCTTGGCCCAAGCTCAGTTGTATCTAAACATAAGAAATTCTTCTCTTCTGAGCTGAGTTTTTTGGGTGTGTGTGTGTCTCTTTGTGTGGAGTGAGTACATGGGTAGTCTCTCTCCTCTCACTCCATCGGTGTGTTCCTTGTCTCGGCTAGGTGGGTTGTGTAAGCCGAGTGGTGCCCCATAGTGTGTGTGTGTATCATTCCAAGAGTGTGTGTCGGGTCATTATAGAGACATTCTGCGTGTTTCCATCTCGCTCACAACGCCTTTCTTCTCTCCTAATGCAAACGGTTGGCTTGCAACGCTGATGCTTTCGCGTTTCTCGATCGAAGCCACTCGAGCTCCAGAGAGCGCAGTGCGAGCGGATTTCTTCTTCTCTCTTGCATCGTTTTCTGCATGCACGCCGTCTCTTTGATTTTTCTTTTTTCTTTTATTCATATTCAAGGCACTACTTAGTTTGTTGGGCAGCCTTTAAGTTCGTGGGCCGCCGGTCTTAGTGGACGGCATTTAAGTTATGGCCTATGGCTCGTGGCATTATCAAAGGCACCATATTTGGCATACAATTTGGCCAGGCAATGTTAAGCAGCAAATAAAAAGCATCATATTGGCTCTTTGTTTCTTTTTTGGGCGGGTGGCCCTTAAAGGGCATCCCATTAAACATGCATGTGACCAAGCAATGCCAAGCAGTACAACTTCTTTCAGCAGTCCTTGACTAACAATAATATCGTGAATTTGATGCCCATATTCGCTTCTTAGTGCAATTACCTTCTTAGCCCTGCCTTGTTGGGAATATCACGCAGTCAATGCATTCCAAGACTTGGATAAAGCTCAAAAACTCCCAGATAGCATCCCGATTGAGCCGACCGAACTGGTACGAAACCGGCCCCCTCTGCATCTTTAACGGCCAATAACTTGGCAGTCGTAACTCCAATCGTTGATCTGAAAAGACCGACGCGCTCCTCAAAGTGAGCACTTGAGGCCCATACATTCATTTCAATTCGGTCACCTTAGTTGTAGTTTACCAATCCAGTACGGATCTGCAACAATCGACTTGAACTTTAAACTGCCATAACATTTTCACAGTAGCTCCAATCGATGACCCGTAAAGACAAGCCGATAGAGCACTTCAAGCACTACAATTTTGCATCATAGACTCCCATCTGTGCTCACTTGAAGCATAATCATTTTTGTCATCATTAAGGCATCTGTTGGCCCTTCTAAGCCGTATCTCACATACATTAATCATTAAACTTGGCCTGCTAACAAGCCCTGATCACTGCTAAGAAAATGTGTAGGCTTCAAAAAATCTTAGCTTGCATTTCTCTGCTCTTTTTCTCTTCATGGCAGCGGAGCTGCTTGACACTGGCTGTAACATTTAATGGCCTAATAACTTATGTGTAGCGGAAATTAGCATGAACATAGTGGGCATTTCATTAGAATAGATTAAGAATTACAAGAGTGCTTGGGTGGAGAGAGCAAAAAAAAGCATAACACCTAGTTAGATAGCATCGACAATACTTTCAAAACAGAGAGAAATTGAGCCATTGACAACAGTTGAGAACCAGATTTTCATGGAGCCGGTCCCCCCTCCAAAAGGCTTTGTATTATGGTTTCTCCTATCAAGAGAGACACTGTACAATACAATTCTCTGTGTTCCTTCAAGACTAGCTAGTGCAATGAAGATGGAAACTTCATGCACTAAGCAAAACACTTAACAAACACAACTTGAATTATCCCCGTTCTCAGACCCAAGACCTCACACACCTTCGAAGATGGTGAGAGCTAGTAGGGTATGAGAATAGATTCAGAGGAAGAAGGAGTATCTGACGATAAATATGTACATCTCCTCACATAATCACTCATATGTAGCATAGCTTAGCTTAGTAATTGGCTTGGTAGAGAATATGAGCATGCATTGAAGCTTGGCTCTTGGTTGGATTTGCATCCACATGCCAAGAGAGTGTTGATGTAGGCTTCTATCTCACAAGCTTGGAGTAGGTGATGAGTTCTCCATTAAAGCTTGGGAAAAAATAGTCTTCTCTTTCTTCACACATGAGCTTGTGTGAGTGTGTGTGTGATAATGCCTTGGAAAAATCAGCCCTCTCTCTCTCTTGGGCGAGCCCTCTTGCTAATTGCTCTTGCTGAAGCCTCATTGGCCCTCCCCAAGTCAAGCCAATTACAATTAAGCAGCATAAGTGATAGCCTTCTGACATGTGTCCCCCTTTCCCCTTTCGTGAGAGATTTAGGTAATTAAATAATTAAACTAAACTCTCATTGGACCCCTTTGCCTCCTGGCCAATAGGAATCAGGCAAGCCATGGGGCTCCTGAATGCTCATTGGACCCCTTGGGAGACTGCCCAATAGTCTTCTAGGAGACTTAATTCTCATTGGTTTATTTTATTAAATGTTTTTAAATTAATTAAACTAGATTTACTCTAGCTTAATTCTCATTGTTCCACTTCAAGGGTCATCCAATAGAAATTGGGCACACCTTGTGGGCATCTGGCCTAGGGAGCTGACATGTGTCCGTCATTCCCTTTGTGTAGAGGGAGCCTGTGTGTGTGTGTGTGGCTTTCTCTGTCATCCCCTACGTTTAGGGCTCGCTCCCTCCCATGTAGGGATGTGCAAAGACTTTTAGGACACACACAAAGCATCCAATTTTCCCTAGGGTTGACCTTTGGACACAGCCTTTGAATTTTGGAACCTTAGCATTTTGGAAGTCTTAATGGGATGAACCTTAGGGTCTTTTTATCCCATTGTTGCACATGGCTCTTTTGCAGATGGCCCCCCCTTTGGATCCCTATTTTCCCTCCTTTGGATCCCTACTGTGGCCGGTCTGCTATCTTAACCAATATTCTAGCTTTTTCTCCCTTGGCCTGCCCCACATTAAATGATCAGCTTAATATGAGAAAATCATTTAGGAGAATTAGATATTGATTATTATGACATTACCTCTCTCTTGAAATCATATTCGTCCTCGACTATGGTGTAGAGAAGATAAAGCATGTTCATGAGTCCTTTTCTTAGCGGGTAGAGGATCCCTATGTTACCCTACGACATCATTCCACAATGGATGACTAGTCCATTTGGCTCTTGAGAGCCTGAGGCTACCGCAAGCATGTCTGCACACTAGTCCTATCAGTCTTCCATAGTATAGTGACAAGCTCTACTTGGTGTTTGGGAGACGTCGTCTCCACAAACTTGATCTAAGCATGCATACTACTTCATTTTTGTGCACAAATAAAGAAAAAGAGAGTCTTATAAGACAAAAATTTTGTTCATTTTAACATTTTGTACATTTGCTTACTCTTGGGAAGCATTGTAAGCATTGACAAGGCTTAGGTGATCCTCTAATTGTATGCCTTGCATCCATCTAGCATCTTCAAAAGGATAATTCTTAAACTTAATAAGATATCGTCGGATAGTCTTACCGCCTCTTAGTACCTTGTCTTCATGTCGGAGAATGGACTCGGGCTACAGCACCTCTTCTTGGTCCTCGATCTCCGGTGGGTCTTCAATAGTTGGTTCTTGAGGTGGCTCTCCTTTGTAAGGCTTTAATAGGCTCACATGAAAAGCATTGTGTATGAGCCAATGATTGGACAACTTGAGTTGATAGGCCATCTCACTGATTGGCCTAAGAATCTGAAAGGGACCATAATACCTTTTTGCTAGTTTAGCATAGTACTTTTGGTGACCCGTAGGATTCTTGCCCATTGTGTGCCTTAATCGAGCCTTGGGAAACTTTAACAAGACCCAATCGTTTTCTTTAAAGGCTTGGGCTCTTCTGTGCTTGTCAGCAGCAGCCTTTTGCTTTTGCTGTGAGATAGAGATAGCATCCTTAATCTTTTGGAAAGATTCTTGTAGGTCTCGGCTATACTCATCTGCAGCGAAGATCTTCCCATGTACCTTAAGTAGCAAGGGACTTTTTTATCTTCCCTCATTTACCTCAAAAGGTGCTTTTTCCGTGGAAGTATGTACAGTGTTATTGTAAGCATACTCCACTAAGGGTAAGTACTTCTCCCATTGGGATCTTTGATCTACTTCTGGTACATAGGCTTTTAGTAGATCGAGAATGGTTAGGTTAGCTATTTCACTTTCGCCATCAGTTTGTGGATGATAGGCCGAAGAGATGTTTAGCCTTGTTCCTAAATTCTCAAAGAGACCCTTCCCGAAATTACTGGTCATTCTAGGATCTCTATTCGACACTATGGACATGGGCAAGCCATGGTACTTGAAAATTTGTGAAATAAAGAGGGTTGCCATTTGATGGGCTTTGATAGTCTTTTTGACAGGTATAAAATGAGCTTGTTTACTAAACCTGTCTACTATCGTCCATATTCCCGTATTCCCATGGATAGACTTAGGCAATCCAAAGATAAAATCTATGGATATGCTATCCCATGGTGAATTAGGGATTGGCAAGGGTTTATGCAATCCAAGTTGCTTCCCTCTATCAAATTTTTTCTTTTGGCATACCACACATTTGGAAACATACTCTTGTATGTTCACTTTCATGGTAGGCCAATAGAAATATGTTTCAATTCCCTTTAAGGTAGACTGAATCCCTCTATGCCCCGCATAAGGTGGAGCATGAGATTCATACATAACTTTCTCACGTAGTGAGTTAGTAACGCATAGTCTATTGCCATAGAGAAGATAACCATCTTGTAAAGTAAATGGTTCTTCTTTCTTCCCTAATGCAAGGGATGAAATCACATCTCTAAAATCAGGATCAATAGCATACTCATCTATCATTGAAGATAGATCATTTTGAGTTGCTATGGAAACCGCATTCACTCTTGGCCGTCTTGAGAGTGCATCAGCTACTTGATTATGCTTTCCAGCAATGTGAGCAATATGAAAATGAAATTGTGAAAGGAAATTTTCCCACCTCATTTGTTTGTCGGAGAGCTTGGTCTGCGTCATGAAGTACTTAAGACTTTGGTGATCTGTTCGCAGAATGAAAGGAGTCCCCAATAAATAGTGCTTCCATGACTCTAAGGCATGTAGAACTGCAAGGAGTTCCTTTTCATATATGCCTAGAGCTTGCTCAACAGGGTCGAGCCTTCGACTCTCATAGCCTATGGAGTGCCCTTCTTGGAGCAAAACAGCTCCAAGGCAATCACCACAAGCATCGCATTGGACCTCAAATGGTTTTGAGAGATCCGGTAGCGTAAGCACAGGTTGAGAGATAAGCTTTTCTTTAAGATTTTCGAAAGCATTGTTCTCCTTAGCAAACCATGTATACCTAACGCTTTTCTTTGTTAGGTCATGTAATGGTCCCACAATTTGTGAGAACTTTTTAATGAAGCGTCTATAGTATGCACACATACCTATGAAGCTTCTTAGTTCATGAAGATTCCTTGGTTTAGGCCATCCTTTTATTACCTCTAACTTGGATGGATCCATTTGGATGCCATCTTGAGAGATGATGTTACCTAAATACTGAATCTCTTGCAAGAAAAATTCACTTTTCTTTCGATTAACATAAAGTTTATTCTCTCTTAAAACTTGAAATATTACCTGGAGGTGTTGCTTGCGTTCCTCCAATGAATTAGAGTAGATGATAATATCATCAAAGAACACTCCAGTGAAGGTTCGATGAGGCCTGAACAACTTCTCCATCAAGCGGTTGAATGTGGCTGGTGCATTGGTCAAGCCAAAAGGCATGACAATGTATTTGTAAAGACCAAATGTAGTACGAAATGCGGTCTTTACAATGTCTTGATCAACTATCCTTCTTTGATGATAGCCACTTTTTAGGTCAACCCTACTGAAGTAGGTCGATCCTTGTAGCTTACCAAATAGGTCTTCTACCCATGGAACGGGAAACCTCTTCTTGATAGTGATCCTATTTAGTGCTCTATAGTCGACACACATACGATATGTGCCGTCTTTCTTTTGCACTAATAGCACAGGTGAGCAAAATGGAGATGAGCTTGGCCTAACCATACCCTTCTCAACTAACTCATGCACTTGACACATAATCTCCTCTTGTTGAGCTTGAGACACTCTATAAGGAGGTTTATTAGGTGGTGAACTTCCTGGAAGAAGTTCAATTGCATGGTCATCATTACCTCATTTAGGAGGTATCTCACAAGGGATGTCGTCAATAAAAACATCTTGAAACCCCTTGAGAAAATTGGATAACTCTAATTCCTTTTGGTTGCTTTTATTTTATTTTGCTAAAGCATTAGGTTCATTTTGAGAGTCTTTAACAAAAATCATGTACACGGAAATAGAGCTCTTTATTGACTTGTTGAAAGCTGGTGTATGTACGATGGGGATGGTGTTACCCATTTCCTTAGCATCTATATACATGTCTTTTTCCCTGAACTTAAAGGAGATTCTCCTTTCAGGAAATTTAACATCGGCAGCCAGGCGGTCAAACCATGGTGCCCCTAGGATTACATCCTCATGCTTGAGAGGAGAGATAAAGAAGTCCTCTTTGTCCACATAGCCTTGGACATGAAGCCTATACAATCCCATCTCGTAGGATTGTATTCCTAGCTTTGTGGCCAACTCTATAGATATAAAACTGTGAGTAGAACCAGGGTCAAAGAGAATAAAAGCATCATGTTCTCTTACCTTTCCCCAAGCATGGCATAGAGGAGATCCTTTGTGGTGAGTTTGGTGAGTCTCCTCCTCTTGGATTTCAACCAAGGAAGCTCTAGGATGATCTTGGCGGTTGTTCTTTTGGGGACAAGCACGGTACGCATGCCCTTGTCCACCGCACTTGAAACACCGGTTATCCTTACGACAACTCTCAAGCTCTTCAGGAGAGAGTTTATTCTTACCTTTGTAAACTCCCTTCTCTTTAGCTTTGTTGGAGTTGCCCTTAGGAGACTTTTGGACATTTTCCTTCCCCTTAGGCTCATTGCAACCATTGTTTTCTGGGGGCTTATTATTTCTTTTTGCCTCCGTTTGGAAATTGATTCGAGAGGCGACCATAGTGTGGTGTATTACCGCCGATATGGTACGTGGTCTTTGGGAGTTGACATACTCCGCCATTTCTTCGGTTAAGCCCACACAAAATTGTTACTTTTGCTCTCCAAAATCCAACTTTTTGAAGACAGTGGCTTTGAGTTGTAGGTCCCAAAACTTGTCTACATATTTGTGGATAGATTCATTGGGAGAGAGCTTTAAGCTTCGCCATTCGGTGAGTACTTTGTCTTTGGCATCGGTGGCCAAAAACTCCTTCATAATGGAAGCTCTTAAATCTTTCCATGTTTGTGGAGCTTCACCGTTGGCTCGTAGGCTAGACCACCATTGTCTGGCGGACTTTTAAAAGTGCATAGCTACATGGCGTAGCTTAGAGGACTCCGTGAAGCCCTCATCTCCAAACGCCGCATCGAATTGTTGGATAAAGGCCAAGACTTTGTCCGTAGCACCAAAGGTACCATCATAGGTAAGGAAAGAGATGCTCTTCCCTCCCTCTTTGAATTTCTTCAACTTGGACGAACTCTTCCATGCAGCATAGGATTTACTATGGCCTCTTCTTTTTGATGGTTCAAAGGTTGCACCATCACTTTCTTCAAAAGGTGAAGAATTTGAAGAAGGTGGAGAAGAGGGTGACCTCTTTCTCGCCTTTTTCTTGTCTTTATCTTTTTCGTCTTCACCATAGCTTTCATAAGAGGAAGAGGATGAAGAGGATGGAGAAGAGGTTGTCCTCTTTCTCGCCTTTTTCTTCTCTTGCTTTTTATCATCCCTCTTTGAATTATGGCGTGGAGAAGAGTGTGATGGTCTTCTTCGCTTTGGTGGTGATAGAGAGCGTTTAGCCCGCCGTCTTCGTGGAGCCATCTCCGCCGAGGTGGCAGGAGACTCGCTCCTTCGGTGGAGGCTCTTGAGTTCTCCTTTGGGAAGGAGATGCATCATCAAGAAGTAAATTCTTGAGCCCTTCATATGGATTCTCTTCTTCTTCCCGAATCGGAGAGAGACCTATTTTGGTAGTCTCACAAGGAGGCTTCCTAGGTATTCTCTCATCATGGTGATGAGCTTGGAGAATCCCGTGAGCACGGAGCTGCCGTTGCACTTCACTTTGGAGAGATGGATTGCCCATGGCTTGTTGAAGCCTAGAAACAAGATAGTTAACAAGCATTGAAGCATCATTAGTAGCTTGCTCATGAGCAAAATCAAAGTTATCAACATTAATTTCACTCTCTTTACTATTACCAGCCATTCTAACAACTTTTAGGTGTACTTTGGCACTTCAAGCCCTAGTTGATACTCCTCTTTACCCCTTTAGAAAAAGAACTCAAGCTACTATACCTGCGGCTCGAATACCATTAATTGTAAGGAATAGAAGAGAGGGTCTTTCGACACCAAAATAGCACCGGCTCCTGTCAAGCTTCTAATAGCTCAATAGTGGTTAAGCTGTAGGCAAGCCCCATAGGACTCCACTATTAAGACCATAGCTCTCGACGGTGATTCCCCGTTAACTGCACGAAGGCAGGCACACTGCAAGGCTGAAAAATCCCTATTCTACTTACTCACAGGCAATTAATAATACCAACCATTTGTAGCTAGCTTGAGGACCTCCCTTCTTGAGCAAGAAAAGAGAAACCTTGAGCTCTGATACCAATGTAACATTTAATGGCCTAATAACTTATGTGTAGCGGAAATTAGCATGAACATAGTGGGCATTTCATTAGAATAGATTCCTAATGAGAATTACAAGAGTGCTTGGGTGGAGAGAGCAACAAAAAGCATAACACCTAGTTAGATAGCATCGACAATACTTTCAAAAGAGAGTGAAATTGAGCTATTGACAACAGTTGAGGACCGGATTTTCATGGAGCCGGTCCCCCCTCCAAAAGGCTTTGTATTATGGTTTCTCCCATCAAGAGAGACATTGTACAATACAATTCTTTGTGTTCCTTCAAGACTAGCTAGTGCAATGAAGATGGAAACTTCATGCACTAAGCAAAACACTTAACAAACACAACTTGAATTATCCCCGTTCTCAGACCCAGTACCTCACACACCTTCGAAGATGGTGAGAGCTAGCAGGGTATGAGAATAGATTGAGAGGAAGAAGGAGTATCTTACGAGAAAGATGTACATCTCCTCACATAATCACTCATATGTAGCATATCTTAGCTTAGTAATTGGCTTGGTAGAGGAGATGGGCATGCATTGAAGCTTGGATCTTGGTTGGATTTGCATCCACATGCCAAGAGAGTGTTGATGTAGGCTTCTATTTCACAAGCTTGGAGTAGGTGATGAGTTCTCCATTAAAGCTTGGGAAGAGATAGTCTTCTCTTTCTTCACACATGAGCTTGTGTGAGTGTGTGTGTGATAATGCCTTGGAAAAATCAGCCCCCTCTCTCTCTTGGGTGAGCCCTCTTGCTAATTGCTCTTGCTGAAGCCTCATTGGCCCTCCCCAAGTCAAGCCAATTACAATTAAGCAGCATAAGTGATAGCCTTCTGACATGTGTCCCCCTTTCCCCTTTTGTGAGAGATTTAGGTAATTAAATAATTAAACTAAACTCTCATTGGACCCCTTTGCCTCCTGGCCAATAGGAATCAGGCAAGCCATGGGGCTCCTGAATGCTCATTGGACCCCTTGGGAGACTGCCCAATAGTCTTCTAGGAGACTTAATTCTCATTGGTTTCTTTTATTAAATGTTTTTAAATTAATTAAACTAGATTTACTCTAGCTTAATTCTCATTGGTCCACTTGAAGGGTCATCCAATAGAAATTGGGCACACCTTGTGGGCATCTGGCCTAGGGAGCCATTCCCTTTGTGTAAAGGGAGCCTGTGTGTGTGTGTGTGTGGCTTTCTCTCTCATCCCCTACCTTTAGGGCTCGCCCCCTCCCATGTAGGGATGTGCAAAGATTTTTAGGGCACACGCAAAGCATCCAATTTTCCCTAGGATTGACCTTTGGACACAACCTTTGAATTTTGGGACCTTAGCATTTTGGAAGTCTTAGTGGGCTGAACCTTAGGGTCTTTTTAGCCCATTGTTGCACATGGCTCTTTTGCAGATGGCCCCTCCTTTGGATCCCTATTTTCCCTCCTTTGGATCCCTACTGTGGCCGGTCTGCTAGCTTAACCAATATTCTAGCTTTTTCTCCCCTGGCCTTCCCCACATTAAATGATCAGTTTAATATGAGAAAATCATTTAGGAGAATTAGATATTGATTATTATGACACTGGCTCCAAGTAAATCCGATCCTCAACTATTATCATGATCTCTAATACTCTCTCTCTTGCAAAAGTATTGTTCATGCCAAGTTAATTAAGTACTATGTTCATGTTGCTACCATCAATTAAGTTCACCCTCTATGTTCTCAAAGTAATCTCACAAAAAATGCTCACTCTAATTCTCTTAATTCCACTATTCTCAAAGTTCATATGCCATTCCCCTTACAATGGTATTAGAGCATTTGGTTTCTCTTTCCTTGCTTGAAAACATAGGTCGTTAAGTAGCCTATTAATGTTTGATTTTTTAAATTATATTAGAGTAAATGGGACTAGGGTCTATTATCGAATTTGTTGAGCCCACTATGTGGGATATGATGCACACCTCAGGACTTGCCTACGGCTTTACCATTATTGAGCCATAAGAAGTCCAAAAGGAGCTATCCCCCGGTAATTTTGCTATGTTAGACCCACCTCACTACTCTCTATAATTAACCAATTCAAGCCACGGGTGTAGATACTTAAGTGCATATTTTCAAAGTCTAAGAGGAGTAGCAACTAAGCTTTGGAATTGCCAAAGGATACACAAAGTAAACACGTAAGTATAATTAGCATTACTCACAATAACCAAGAGAGTAGAATGAACATTGATAACTTTGATTTTGCACATGAAGGTGCTAATGATGATGCCCCCATGTTTATCAAGTATCCTGTTACTAGGTTGCATCAAGCTATGGGAAACCCTACTTTGCAAGCCAAAGTTACCTAACAACTTCGTGCTTATGGGATTTCTCTTCCTCTCCAAGAGGAGAGAGAGTTTAGGAGGCCTCTTGATGAGACTCCCAAAAGAATACTCTCTCCCATAAGAGAGGAGGAATCCAAAGAGCAAGAAAGAAGTGAATCCCTAAGTTCCTCTAAAGATGTGGCTCCATGAAGACGGCGATCTAGACTATCACGAACTTTTTCCAAGAGGAAACGGTCAACCCATAGTCCTTCTCCTTGTCATTCCAAAAGCGAAGAGAGGAAACAAAGGAAGCAAAAGGCAAGAAAGAGGTCACCCTCTTCTCCTTCTTCTTCACCTTCCTCCTCTTCCAACGAAAGCAATAGTTATTCTTCTAGAGAATACAAGAGGAGAGGACATTGCAAAACTTACCCTGCATGGCCAAGGTCCCAAAAGCTTAAGAAATTCAAAGAAGGAGGAAAGAGTATCTCTTTTCTCACGTATGATGGCACCTTTGGTGTCACCAACAAAGTATTGTCCCTCGTCCAACAATTTGACGAGACCTTTGGAGACGAGAGCTTCAAGGAGTCCTCCAAGTCACTCCATGTAGTTATGCACTCCCAGAAATCTGGTTGACAATGGTGGGCTATACTTCATGGCAATGAGAAGGCCCCGAAGACATGGAAAACTCTACAAGTTTCCATCATGAAGCAATTCCTTGCAAGCAATGCAAAGGACAAAGTGATTACCAAGTGCTGGAGCTTGACGCTACTCTTCAATGAGTCTATCCACAAATATGTAAACAAGTTTTGGGATTTACATCTCAAAGCTATAGTATTTAAAAGCATAGATTTTATCGAACAAAAGAAATGTTTTTGTGTGGTATTACTTGAAGAAGTGGCCAAGTATGTCAACTCACAACAGCCTAGCACTATCACTAAAGTCATCCACCAGACTATGGTTGCTTCAAGGATTGATTTCCAACAAGGGGCGATAAGAAATTTCAAGCCCATGGAAAACAAGGATCGAAATGAAGCTAAAGGGAAGAGCAATGCTCAAAACTCTTCCCAAGGTAACACAAACACCAAAACAAACAAGGCCAAGGATAAAGGAGCTTACAAAGGTAAAAATAAGCTCTCTCCTAAGGAATTGGAGGCCTTTCATAAAGGTCATAAATGCTTTAAGTGTGGGGAGCAAGGACATGGTTATCGTTCTTGCCCCAAAAGACATATACTCAATGACACTCTTAAATATTTCATGGTTGAAGCTCCAAAAGAGGATACTCATTGCAAAGGCTCATTCCTCTCCTACGCTTGGGGAAAAGTAAAGGAGCATCATGCCTTCATCTTGTTTGACCGTGGCTCTACTCACAAATTCATATCAATAGAGTTGGCCACCAAGTTGGGAATTCAAGATTTTGAGATGGAAGATACTGTAACTGTCGATGTAGCTTTCAAGGGATAGCAAGCCTTGATTGGGAAGTCGAGGTTTCATGTCCAAATCCATGTCGACAAAGAAGACTTCTTTTCACCTCTCCAACATGAGAATGTTATCATAGGGGCACCATGGTTCAACCGCATGGTTGCCAGCATTAAGTTCCCTAAAAGGAGAATCTATTTCACTCTATAGGGAAAAGAGAATGTATATAGATGCTAACGAGTCAGGGAATGCCATATCCCTAGTAAATATGCTTGCTTTTGATAATTCAATGAAAAGATCTATTTTGCGTATATGATTTTTGTTAGAAAATATGTAAATGATTCTAGCAATTTCACAAGTAGCACAGGGAATCAAAAGGAATTAGAGTTGTCTAATTTCCTAAATGGATTTAAATATGTTTTCATTGATGACATCCCTAGTGAGATACCTCCAAAATGAGGGGATGATGACCATGCAATAGAGCTTCTACTAGGAAGCTCACCGCCTAATAAACCTCGTTATCGAGTTTCCCAAGCTCAACAAGAGGAGATCATGAGTCAATCGCATGAACTGGTGGAAAAAGGGATGGTCAGGCCTAGATCCTCTCAATTTTGTTCACTAATACTTTTAGTGAAAAAGAGAGATGGCACATATCGCATGTGTGTCAACTATAGAGTACTAAATAGGATCACTATTTATAAAAAAAAGTATTTCTTGTGCCACAAGTAGAAGATCTATTTTCAGGTTTTGGCCCAACAAATGCTCCAGCTGCATTCAAACAAACAATGGATAAAAATCTTCAAGCCACTCAAATTCTCTTGAGGAGTACAAGTGACGTGTCCAAGTAATCTTTCAAGTGGTGAGACAGGATACACTTTTCATTAATCAAAAGAAAAGTGAATTTTTCCTTCAAGATATTCAATATTTAGGTCACATTATCTCTCAAGATGGTATATGTATGAATCCATCAAAGTTGGAGGTAATAAAAGCATGGCCTAATCCAAAGAATCTACATGAGCTAAGAAGCTTTATTGGTATGTGTGCATACTATAGACGCTTCATAGTAAAATTCTCTCAGATAGTAGGACCATTTCATGACTAAAAAATGAAGAACGTTAGGTACTCATGGACTACTAAAGAACAAAATGCTTTTGACAAGCTCAAAGAGAAGCTTACCTCTCAAGCAATCCTCATACTTTTGGATCTCTCAGAGCCATTTGGGGTCCAATGTGATACTTGTGGTGATTGCCTTGGAACACTCTTGCTTCAATAAGGGTGTGCCATAGCATATGAGAGTTGAAGGCTCAATGCCGATGAATGGGTCTTGGGAATATACGAAAAAGAGCTTTTAGCTATTCTACATGCCGTAGACACATGGAAGCACTATCTCTTGGGGACTCCATTCATCCTAAGAATGGATCACAAAACCTCAAGAACTTCATGATGCAAACCAAGCTTTTTGACAAACAAATGAGATGGGAAAATTTTCTTTTGAAATTTAAACTTCATATTGCTCACATTGCTGGAAAGAACAATTAAGTGGTTGATTCACTTTCACAACAGCCAAGGGCAATGTAGTGTCTATAGCAACTCACAACAATCTATCTTTTATGATAGATGAGTATGCTACTGACCAAGACTTTAAGTAGGTAATTATAGCCTTTGCATTAGAGAAGAAACAAAGAACCATTCACCTCGAAGGATGATTATCTTCCAAATGGCAATAGGCTACTATTGATTTATTGCTTTCAATGGTGGACCAATGCATTGAGACAAGTAATGCATGCTAAATATTTGAGGAACCATTTAATGAAAAAGAATTAGTGTGGGATTTAAAGAAGTTGGGCAATGACAAGACCCTTGGCATATGTGGTTTGGCTAAGGAATTTTTGTTGGACTACCAAAACATCTTGAGCCCTTTGGATCACTCAATGCATGGAGCCGTCACTCAAGCAAAGAATCATAAATTGTTGTCCACCAAGAAGACTTTTCTGGCTAGAGACCCATCACAATGATGGGCATTCTGTATGAATTGATGGAAAAGGGAGTTGATCTAAGAATCTCCTATTTTCTTAAGAAAAATAATCATGAAGCACAATCATGTTTCATTGGGGGTAGCTCTATCTTGTGCAACATTTTAATAGTAGTTTGGGCATAGATGCATGTTAAAAACCAACCAAAAAATGTCTCTACTATAGTTAGTCTTTGCGAAGGCATTTGTATCTATCATTTGAGATTTTGTAGTCAAACTTGAAAAGCTAGGATTTGGAAGTAGAATCTTTGTTTGCATAATGTTGTTGGGAGTGGGTGCTTTTGCTAATAGTGTGTTCAATGGGAGGTTATCTCATGTAGTGCCAGTGTCCTAGTGAGCTAGGCAATGTTGTCCATTGAGCCCCTTGCTGCTTGGCTACACATCCTTTGTTTTTCTTTCTTAATTGTCAAAACAATTTTGGTAATCCTAAAGATTTAAAAATTTGAATGAAAATATAAGTGCATTGGGATTTGGTGATGATACGACTACATTTCTACAAGTTGATAACCTTAATGTAGGGAAATGTTTAAACTATCTTAGATTGTATTCAGTGGTGGCTGCTGGCTTGGAACTGAATCTCCCTGAATCTCATCTAATTGATATCTCTGCACAAAAATTTTATAATCTCATTTCGGGAGGGAAAAGAATGCACAAGGGAATTGTGTTTAGCCATTAGGGGTACTTGATAAAAGTAGATGTTACTAGTAAATAGCTATACACTTGGGATGGAAGTAAGAGTATGCAAAAAAAGTGCAAGCTAGCATTGCGACGAATGGCCCTTTCATGTGAGAGTGTGGATTTTGCAACTGATTTGGTTCCTTTTATTGTACTACTACCCTCTTTTGGATTGGCCAGATAGAGCCTTGGATAAATTTAGATCTTGTTTTTTGGAGTTGTTATAGGGGTCATCTAGTAAATCTTGGATTTCCTGAAAATACATCACAACGTATGTACACACGTGTGGATTGAGGATCTCAAGCTTGAGAAATTATATGTTTTCTAGATGAGCCACTCTCATAAAACATATGCTTAAATCTGACACATGCTAGGCTAGAGTGTTTTCATGGTTGATTGAATAAGCAGTAGTGTACTATCATGGCACTTGGGACTTGAAACCGTGGGATAAACATTTATCTACAACTCCATCCAAGCTATGCAAAACCACATGGAATACATGAGATGGATCTTGGAGAAATATTTTCTCCAACAATGTATGGGCTAGCTGAATCCGACATATGAGGAATTTGCTAGGGGTAGAATCATAATTTTGTAGTTTAGTGCTCAAAAAACCACCTACATTTTTATTGGTGAAGAAAGCTTTGACCCTACTTAAAAGGGGCTTTAGCTTAGTTGAATAGATATTAGACTCTAAACGCCGACGCCTGGATTTTTATATTGCCAGGAGAAGATTCAGATTGGGCAATGGACTCAAAGTGCATTGGGGTATTCTATGTGCTTGTCTATTTAGTCTACATGTGCCATGTAATCTTGACTCCTTGCAAAGATTTAAAGATTGGGAAATGCCAAGGCACTACCCACAAAAATTTTCTATCAAATGCTTCATGCCGAGTGTTCCATTCAGTTGAGATGCAACTAGATATGGGGTTTCTCCCAAGACACAAATTGGTGGGTACAAAGATTTCAAGATGTGTGGGCATTGGATTGTTCCTACAAGCATAAAGTGTTCATATAAAGAGTGCTTACAGGAGCCATGCCCATTGCTGAATTGCTTCTTAGAAAAAATTTAATTCATAGTAAATGTATTAGATGTAACAAAATGGAGGCTATGATACACCTCTTTCTGAATTATAGTCTTGTAAGATCTCTGTGGAAAGCTCTGCAAGATATGTGTATATTGCATTGGAATGTAAAGGCCACTAAATCTCACATGGTGCTTGGTTTGGTTCAATCTGAAAAAATTGGCATGCAGACTTGTTTGATGCATATTAAAATCTGGATGTTGGTGTTTATTTGGAGTGTTCAAAATTCATCATTTTTTGATAAATATACCTTTCGACACACTTTTCCATGGACTAAACTTACAAATAGACTTCTGGAAGATTATTTGCCATTGCCTAAACTCGTCCAAAGGAAGCATAAGGCAAAATTTGGAGTCACAAAGGGGCCCTTTAAGGAGTTTGACTTTACCTCTCTCTACCAAAACGGGCGCATGGATAAATTTTTGCAAACAAATTCCACAGTTGCAGAGGTTTGATAGTTAGAATGTCCTCTTCAAGCTCTATCTACTGATATATAGCACGCCATGATATTTCTCATATTTTAGAAAATTCTTTCTTTGATTCACTTAGATTCTGAGAGAGTTGTCACATCATAGGTGAATCAAAAAAAGAATCTTCTAAAATATGAGGAATCACATGGCGTGCTATATATGAGTAGATAGAGCTTGAAGAGGACATTCTAACTGTCAAACCTCCGCCAAATTTGGAGTTTGTTTGCAAAAATTTATCCATGTGCCCATTTTGGTAGAGAGAGGTAAAGTCAAACTCCTTGAAAGGGACCCTTTGTGAGTCCAAATTTTACCTAATGATGCACGAGTACATGCAGGGATTGTAGAAGACAATGTCTAATATATAAAGAGATAATATAGAAACAAAGATTTCCCAAAAAAAAGAAAGATAGAGAGAGAGAGAGAGAGAGAGTATTGAAAAAAGCTTCTAGAGAGAGAAAGAGAAAGCCGCGTGCTTGCTAGTGCCTAGCATACGTGACCCTGCTAGATTTGCTAGCGGCTTAGCTATTAAATCTGTAGTCTTGTTTTTCTTTCTACTTTTGTTTCCTCTACAATCACCAAGGGAGATCTCTTGAGATACCCCTAACAAAACACTTTGATTCACCTACTCAATCCATCTCTGTATTACATGGAATCTTCGTGGATGCTATTCTAAGCAAGTGATAGTCACAAAAGTCCCTTCTTACAGAATCACTTTCGAGACACTACGGCTCAGAGTAAGCACTTCAAGATGAGACACTTCGCCACGTGAGGTTCTGTTCTTGCTATAAAGACCTGAAACTTACAAAAAAAAACCGCCCATCTCCTCTTCTTGGTGCATTCGCCAGTCTTCCACCTACTAGAAGCCTTCAAACCTCATGCCTATTAGTAGCTTGCTTGACATGTGTTTTTTCTCTTTAAACCCCTAGGTGGCATCCCCCTTGATTCCCCCACAAAAAATGGTTTGAACCACCTACCAATGTAAAGATTATGTACAAAAAGATTCCCATGGGGATGCAATGTAGGAGATGAACAGTTTCTGTGGGTGCGTAGATTTTGACGTTTAATATTGAGTTAGACAACGGGAAAGGAAATCTAGAATCCTCGCTTGCCTCCAAATTTCTACTTTTGATAGCAGCATCATCCAGTTAGGATAAAAGCCCCAATAAAAAGCCGGGTACCTGGAGAGGGATCCTTTGACCCCTAACACTTGCTCAAAAAACCTCGAAAAATTGGATATCAAGCGTTCAAATCTAATGTGGTTCGCATGAATGAGTGAAAATATCCATCATTAGATTCTGTGTTCAAGCCTTGCTAGTGCGCTCACTCTCTACTTTCCTTGGGCTGGGGTCCTTGGGAATGTATGCTCACTGGCCCTCAATTTTGTTATACTAAGAAAATTAATGCCATTTTTCATTGCCTGTGCATCGCTCCTCAATCTACAACCTTTATCGCAACTAGATGTTGCCTTAAACCATCTAATGCACCCCTCCAAGCTTAAAATAGTGCAGTCACCAGCTTAGGTGGTCCAATATTGGGGGTTTTACCCTAAGTATGCTTAAATATTTGGAGTGGTTTTGTTAAAGAAAGTCATCTCAATAATCAGAATGTTTGGGAAAAAGTCTTGTGTCTGGGAAAAATGTCCCTCAACTTGTATTTTTCTTGATCCTAAATTCAAGAACTATGATCATACCAGACAAACAACATTTGGAATTCATTTACCAATATGAGTAAAAATCTCAAAATGACACAATTATTTTCTCACTTCCGACCAATATTAAATTATGTATGTTTCAAAACTATTTATCTAAATACTCTTCATGTTACTCTACGATGAGACATTCTGTTTGAGACCTTTTAATTGTATGACATCATTAGAACTGAAACTCTATGTGGTGCTGCCAAAAATAAATAAATATGTTTTTGCCAAAACTTATAATAATGAGTGAGATTATATATTGAGAAAACCAAAAAATTATATGGTAAGCCATGATCCACAATTCAAGTCAGGGCATCTTGAGCACAAAAGTATCAGGCCAAGATCAATGAACAATGGATCTACCACACCTTGAGCAAACATCAATAAATCACTAACATCGAGTAAAAAACATACAGACATGGATAGACCTGGGTATCAGAACCTCGCTACAACTCGAGAGCTAGCTCCTACCACAAGCCAGACCTCAAATAAAGAACGACACACAAAGTTAGATCATATAGCCTCAAAATAGACAAAGCCTAGAACATCGCCATCACCAACATGTTGTCGTGCCACTTTGTGGGCATGGGGTGAAATATAAGAATATGCTTGCATTTACAAATTTTGTCAAATCTATGATCCATGTTAAAACTACTCATGGCATCAAATCAATAGGAATGTATGCATTATGTGGTTTTTTAAGCCTAAAAGTGCATCCAAAGTGGACCAATTGCGTTGATAGTGATAGCTATTTTACGGCTCTCCATAATTGTCATAGTGAGTTACCCCACCCTACCAAAATCACCCAAACACTGTGGCTATCCCTACCATTTCAGTGTACATAGGCATGTGTGAGTTAGGAGACTTTCCCCATATTTTTTTAGAAACCCTCAGCTAGCTAGTCACTGGGTTGACCCAAAAAAAATAAAAATAATATATATATATATATATATATATTATGGACCATTTGTGTGTAAATATTACATTGTATATATGGCCTAAATATAGGGATTTTTATAAGTATTATGGTATTTTATTTAAATATTTATACTTAGGTGCGTGTTTTATTAAACTTGTGTATGCCTTCTTTCATCCTCTTACACCATAAGTATATTCTTTGCCAATGTGTACATACTCTAACCTCATATTTTTCTTTTATACAAATCACTCCCACATTTTCACCCTCACCCTCGTGAAAACAAAAAATTGATTTCTACTCCCTTAGTCACATTTATTATATTATTTACTTGCATACCCTTTCCTCTTTCACTCAAAATAATACAAAGAGGGATCATATAATATGATTCCAATATCTTTCCATATCCATAATTCCTCCATATTTTTTTAGAATTATTTTTACTCATTATTCTAACACCAAGTGCTTATTGAGCTAAAATCCATGAATAGTCCATACACTAGTCCCACCATGTATATATTGCTTTATTCACCAATAATCCTCCTCCATGCATGTGTAAAGGGAAACTTGGATTCTTTGTATTATGATATGATAAAGGAGGGGCTCACTTTTGGATGCATTGTAAAAATTCAACAAAGGAGGGGGCTACTAAAAGACTTTTGCAGGCAACATAAAAAACAGGCTTTTTGGTGAGATTTTTGGCACCCCTCTCCACTCAGAATTAGGAGCGGTGGTCAAAAGAGACAATGTAGCCCATAAACTGAAAAATAACCTTAAATGTTTTCATGATTTTTGGAGCTACCAACGGTGAGATAGGATTTTTTGAGTGGCAGTCTGCCCACTTCTCTCACAAAGTAACCCATAGTCTTCTCTCACCTCCTTTCCCACTTCCACACACACACACACACACATTCCTCTCCATCGCTCACTCAATCTTGCACCTTCAATGGTGCCTCTCACCTTCTTCACCAATAACCTCCCCTCTTACTCCCATAGCTCTCATATGAGCTCTCCATGTACATACACCATCTCTATGCCTCTCTCTATTACTTCCAAAGTACAATTCCATCTTACTCCTTCTCTATATACATAAAATCCAGCATGTAAACCATGCTTAACCTCTGAAAATCAAGAGATCTCATCAACCAAATTACCATTTTCATTGCGATAATCAACCTTGGCGGCGGTGGCGTAAAGAAGAGAAGACAAAGAAGAAGATCGATAGTCATTTTGAGAACCTACACTAGTAAGTCAAAAAATTCTTCAAGATTCACCATCACAAGGATTTCCTCACTTCAATAAACCATCCACCCCATTCTACCCATTGTAAATATATCATTAACTTTCTAGTGATTACTAACACTAACCACTAACATACTAACACAAAATAGCCATTGATCTAACCATAAAAGACACCTTACCTCAAGACATGTGTATATTAGCTCTCTCTCTCTCTCTCTCTCTCTCTCTCTGTCTCTCTCTCTCCTTACTTCCTTTCACCTTATCTACCATCAATAATTCTCTTTTTTGAGCCCACATCTATTAGTCAGTAGACAAAGAAGACCCGCAATGTTTTGATATTTAAAAAAATCATAATTCTAATTTGTTAGCTTGTAAATTAGGATTTCCAATAATCTTAATGAGGGGTCTCCAACCTATAAATAGGCCCCTCTCTATCTTGTAAAACAACCTCCAATATCTCACATAGCACCCCAACACTCTATGCGTGAGGAGGGACTTAGGTGTATCAACCACTTTGTGAGCTTCACTTTTGGTGTGAGAGAAGCTTTCAAGCTACACATTGCAAGTGAGAGAGCATGAGTTCAAAATATCAAAACCACTATTGTATATGTTCCTCCATCATCAATAAATTGAGTTTTGGTGCATCAAAGGCGCGATTCGACATTCAAATCTTGATCCTCCCACTTGTGCGATACGGTTTAGTGAATTCAAGGTGACTTGTGTACTTTGAGTTTTATCGTTTATCTTGTTTTAGAAAGTGTTTTAGTGTGTTTTCATTGCCAATTTTGTGTCCATTGTAAGAGGGTATTGTGGTGAGAGGTCTCCCATACCCTAAGATAGTGTGTGTGTGTTGGCAATGTTTAGTATTCACTAAGCATTGAGTGAGTTTTGTACAAGCTCTACCATAGCAACATAACGAACCATCTACATTTGCATCTCACAAATAAGGTATTACGAAAGATCCATTCCTCTCCCTTCCCTTTGCTCTAGCTCTCTCTGGACCATTTTATGTGAGTCTTTGTGTGAGGTTGCTTGTGTGTGTTTTGTGGCGCATCCTCTTGGTTGTGCCAAAATCTCTCTTGCGTCCTAGTGCACATACCATAACTAGGTGGTTCACCTTCATTTGTCTGGCTATGGGTTTGTTGTTGTTGTTTCTTGCTTGTGGTTTCCTGAGCCCCAATTGTGCAGCACGGGAGCCTTGAGAGGTGTTTAGAGGTCGCCTCTATTGTTGCCCGCCCCGGACCACTGCAAATTGGTGCCCCCACTGAGGACGGCTTGTGTATGTTTTGTGTAGGCTCAAACTTTAGCATAATCAAGTAGCTTGCATGAATCACGAGAATTTGTATGATCCTTTTATTCCCATTCCAAGGAAAAAGGTGCACATAATTGCTAGTACTAAGTTACAATTTCAACGAGTAATTCATAGAATTTTGGGCCCTCGTAGGTTGACCGAGATAAACGCTTCAATAAATCCTTTTATTTTTACTCTTATTAGGTACGACCTTATTTTGGACGTCTATATTTTGTTTTGTTTTAAGAATTAGGTCATGCATAGACTATGGATAATGGCCGAGGAATAGACTCGGTTTTCCCCTTCCATTTCACTCCACACATTAGAGTAAACATTGCAATTAGTAGAAAAATCTATTTTTAACAACGTATGGTGTTCATGTTTGGTGCCCAAAGAGTAGGAGAAATTCTCGCGTCACCAACCCCTGTCATCCTACCTCTTATTGATTATCATAGGTCATTTGATGTGAATATTTTTATTTTGTTGTAGAATAGATTTCAATTTAGAAAATATTATTGAAAAAACAAAAATGTGAGTCACTTTGAAATCAATTCAATGGAGAGCCAACACCAAATGTCTGGATATCCTCTTTTCTTTGGAGAGCCTGGAGAGGATGCAGAATTATTTTTGGCGAATTTAAAGATGTCTTGCCATATCAAGAGGATAGTAACTGATCAAGAACGTGTAGAAATGTTTGAGGTGGTCCTTAGGAAAGATGCTAGCACTTGGTTTGACTCTTTTCCTGAGGAAGTTAAGGGGAATTACACAGAAGTTTTGAATCGTTTCAAGAAATACTTCTTTGATCCCCAAAAGACTCAAAAACTATGGAAAGACATTGTTTGTCATAAGCAAAAAGACTTAGATGACTACTACTTATACAAGCAAGAGTTTCTACGTCTTTGGGCTCTATGGATATGAAATGTTTCTAACCCTGGTCATGGTGCATAATTTCTAAAGAAGGAGAGGTTCATATACGGACTCTTTCCTGATCTTAAGGTAAAACTTGAGGCTAGTGCACCTGCCATCTTTGATGCAGCTGAAACTAGGGCTGCTAAGAAATATAGGAAACTCAAGTGATTAAGGGGGGAGGTTCCAATAGAAGATCTTAGACCCAAAGGTAAGTCATAAGCATCAACATCTAGGGAGCTTCCTGACGTAATGGCGGAAGTGATTGAGAAGTTAAATGAATCTTTAAGCAGCTTGTCAATTCACCTTGCACAAGCTGTAGGTCCAAAGGAACAAGCAAAGAAGTCTGAAGAAAGAGATTCACGACCTAGGAGAGTCTTGCAATGTTGGAATTGTGGCGAGTCTGGACATGGGATGTATAATTGTCCTTGGCCTCGTGGGGAGCCAGGAAGACCTAACTTGAATTACCTAGTGATGAATGCAAGTGAAGGAATTGGTCAACAACCAAGGATTCTACAAAGACCAAATGGACCAAGACAACCTCCACAAGGGGTAGAAGGAGTTCCACCTTTGCGAGATCCAAATGTGCATGTGGTAGAGGTGAAAAATTCAAATGAGGTTGACATGAAAGAAAATGGCATTAAGCGTGGCCGAGGGAAGGGTAAAGAGAAAGAAAGTGTCACATCACAGAGTGACCATGGACGAGGCAAAAAGGCAAAGGAGACCAAGGAAGCTAATAGGACTCGACGTCACTTCCCTCTTGGACATGGTATGGATCCATACAACTTATTGGAAGACATGCGAGGTAAGGGTCCTGATATTTCATGGCCTCAATTCCTTGCATTATGTCCACAAGCTAGAAGGGATTTAACAAAGGCACTTAGCACTAGGAGAAAGGTAAAAGAGAGTGTTCCTGTTGTAAAAATTGCACAAGCTGAAATGAATGAGGATATTACACCTGTGCTAGATTGTTACATCAAAGGAAGATTGGTTGGGAAAGGTCTAGTGGATGGGGGCACACAAATTTGCATCATGACAGAGGGAATCATGCAAAAACTAGGCATGCACATCCATGAGACACCTGAAATTAAATTCAAGATGGAAAACAATAGCAAGGCTAGATGTGTAGGCATTTGTAAAAATGTTTTTGTGGATTCCTTTGGCATTAAGAAGGTAGTGGATTTCTATGTCATGTCTACAAAAGGAAATGGTTACCCATTTATCCTAGGAAGACCATGGCTAATGAAAATGTGAGCTTTGCAGGATTGGGAGAGTGGAAAGCTAATTTGCAGGAATGACAATCATAACAAGGTTGTCTTTGACATGAAGGAGCAACGCTAAGAGGAGCTCCATGAAGAATCATCTCAAAGTGAGACGGAGGAAGGCTGGACCGATAGCACTTCAGAAGGAGAAAGTTGCGGAAGCATTACTGAAGAGGATTCTTCCATTGAAGTCATGGGGGTAAGGTTTAAGCCGAAAAACCAAGCGACCTCTTGCCAAGGTTTGGAAGAGGTAGGTTCCCAAGAGAACCAAAAAGTGAAAGATGAAAGAATGCTAGAAGGTATGTTATCTACAACACTTACAAGGGATGAAAGAGAGGAGCTCAAAGGTGTGTTAAGGAAATTTCCTAGGCTTTTTGCTATAGACTACACCGATGTGCGTGGAGTAGATGCTGTTCAACACAACATTGAGTTGAAGCCAAACCTAAGTCTCAGAAGCCAAACCTAAGTCTCTCCCGTTGTTGTCACTCCTAAGAAAAACGGCAAGTGGAGGGTGTGTGTGGATTACCTACCACTCAATGAGGCAATAAAAAGAGATCACTTTTCCCTCCCATTTTAGGATGAGATACTAAATGAGGTAGCTGGTCATGAGAAGTACACTGTGTGTGATGGCTACTCGGGTTACTTTCAAAAAGGTATCGCATTGGAGGACCAATTGAAAACAACCTTCATCACTCCTTGGGGTTGTTATGCTTTTAGAGTCATGCCATTTGGCTTGAAAAATGCTCCAGCAACTTTCCAACGCTTCATGAACATGGTGTTTCAAGCATTCTTTGGAAAGTCCATTAGGATTTTTATTGATGATTTTTGCATTTATATCTCAAAATCATTGCATCTACAAAGGGTAGAAGAAGGTTTAAAGAAGCTCTACGACATGGGAGGTCAACTCAACCCCGACAAGTGTCACATAGGAGAGGATGAAGTGATCTTGCTTGGTCACAAGGTTTACTATAAAGGAATTGAGGTGGATCCTTCAAAGGCGAAGGATCTTATTGAGCTCCCATCACCCAAGAATCTCAAAGAGGTCATCTCATTCATTCAAAAGGTGAAGTATATGTCACACTTTATTCACTTAGCTTCGGAGCTGCTTCATCCTTTGCAAAAGTTGACACAACAAGTAAAATTTTCATGGTCTGATGAGCTCGAAGAGTACTTTTGTAACGTTAAATTAATTTTGTCAGAGCTACCAACACTCATGCCTCCTTGTTGGGAGTACACATTCTTTGTTAGCTCTAGTGTTGAAAGGGAAACATTTGGTGCTGTGATGCTACAACAAGATCCCCAGAGTACCAGGATGCGACCCATCTGCTTTGCTAGTAGGGTCATGAATGCTTTGAACAGAGGCTACACGGAGGTAGAACTCACGATGCTTTCTTTCATGTTTGTGGTGAGAAAGTTTAGATCCTACTTGCTACAAAAACCTTTTGTAATTCTCATTGCAGAAAATTGCTTCCTTGGGTGTCATCTCAAATGAATCTTAGTACTAGGAACTCAAAGTGGATGATGGAGTTGCAAGAGTTTCAATACTCTTTCAAGGTAGAAGATAGTGTGCATGCACAATTGGTAGGGATTCTCACTTATGAGGTGCATGATAAGGAAATTAAGGTGCCTGAAGTAAAGACCCTACCATTGCCACCACCTAAAAGTATTCCTAATGCTTTGACCTTGTTCTTTGATGGAGCTTTTTACCGAGCCACAAGAAACGCAGGGGGAGGGCTAGTATTGCTCAACCCAGGTGGAGAGGTGGTTATGAAAGAGAAGGTCATCTACCAGGTTCTACTAGCAACAATGAAGCAGAATATGAAACACTACTTCATGGTTTGAAGATGTGTATTAGACAAGGTATACAACGTCTCATGGTAAAGGGGGATACACTTCTCATCATGAATCAAATCTTAGGCATTTGGGCATGCAAGAATGAAATCCTTAGGACAAAGGTTCATGCCATTTGTAGGTTGTTTAATCAGTTTGAAGAAGTGAAACTATATCATATTCCTAGGAAACAAAATGAAGATGCCGATTTACTTGCACAACAAGCAGTTACATGTGTTGAGAAAGAAGTGCAGGTCATCGTGGTGGCAGCAGTTGTCAAGCAACCGAGATACCAAGGGTTGGAGTCATTGGCTCTCATTATTCGCTACATTTTGGAGGGCGAGTTTCCACAAGACTTCACTAAAGCTCAGAAGAGGAGACTCCTGAAGAAGGCAAGTTTCTATCTCTTCCTAGAAGGCTCCCTCTATCAAAGAGGGAAGGATCAAGTGTGCAGAAGTGTACCAACTATTGAGGAAATTCTAGCCATTCTAAAAGGTTTGCATGAAGAGGCATGTGGTGGTCATTTTTCCCAAGAATTAACTGTGAAGAAGATTTTGCTTGCGGGGTATGTTTGGCCAAGCTTGCATGTGGATGTTCAAGATTGGTGTAAAAGCTGTCACAATTGTCAGATAAATGGAAATAGAAGGTTGGTGCATGGCCCGAGGCAAATAGTGCTTGCAAATGGACCCTTTGAAAAATGGGGCATTGATGCGATGGGTCCTCTTCCTATAACAAATAATGGTAAACTCTACATTCTAGTGGCTGTGGACTACATGACTAGGTGGGTAGAGGCTCAAAGTGTGGCAAGGGTAAATGGGAACCATGAGCAAGTTTGTCTACACTAATATTTGTTGTAGATTTTTCACACCTCTAGAGATTGTTTCGGATAATGATCTGGGGTTCAAGAAGGGTTTACCCACATAAGTTTGTGAAGAGCTTCACATTCTACATCATCATAGCACACCATACTACCCACAGTCAAATGGTTTGGTGGAGAAGGATAATGGTGTCATTGCAAGAATCATTAGAAAGATGGTGAAAAACAAGAAAAATTATGGGATGACTTCTTGGATGGTTCCTTGTGGACATATCAAACCACATATAGGGAAGCCACGGAGTTCACACCATTTCACTTGGTCTATGGTCAAGAGGCTTTGCATCCTATCGAGCTCAACATTCCAACAATGCGGCTTCATGGCATAGGAGCAAAAAATGATCAAGAAGCATGGATGGATCAACTTCTTACCTTAGCTGAGCTTGAGTGGAAAAGCGAAGTAGCATACGAGTGCTACAAGAGGAAATCTACGTAGGCGAAGGAGAAGCTTGACAAGAAACTAAAGGACAAAGGCATCAATGAAGGAGATCTTGTGCTAAGGTATGACAATCAACTCGATAATCGTTTTGATGCCAAATTTGAAACTAGATGTCAGGGGCCATACATAGTTAAGAAGGCTTTCAATTCAAGTTACTATCAACTTATGGACTTGAATGGGAAAGAGCACTCCAGAAAGGTAAATGGTTATCGCTTGAAGCCCTATTTGAGTCGCCTTCTACCAAAGGATCTACCATAGATCTATTAAAAGACAGCTATCTCATGTAAGTATTGTTCCATAAAGCATGAGTGTAACTCCAACCAAAATGCTAAGGGGCCAAACAATGAAGATCTCATCAAGGACTCTGAAGCACTCTCTTTGGAAAATATGGTCTATGATGGTACATGAATATACCATCATCATGGGAGAGGGCTAATGATAGCCATTTTTTGGCTCTCCGTAATTGTCATAGTGAGTTACCCCACCCTACCAAAATCACCCAAACACTGTGGCTATACCTACCATTGCACTGTACATAGGCGTGTGTGAGTTAGGGGACTTTCCCCATATTTTCTTAAAAACCCTCAGCTACCTAGTCACTAGGCTAGTTGAGCCAAAAAAATAAATTTAAAAAAAAAATAAAAAAAAAATAAATATATATATATATATTATGGCCCATTTGTGTGTAAATATTTCATTGTATATATGGCCTAAATATAGGGATTTTTATAATTATTTTGGTGTTTTATTTAAATATTTATACTTAGGTGTGTGTTTTATTAAACCTGTGTATGCCTTCTTTCATCATCTTACACCATAAGTATAATTTTTGCCAATGTGTACATACTCTAACCTCGTATTTTTTTAATATACAAATCACTCCCACATTTTCACCCTCACCCTCATGAAAACAAAAAATTGATTTCTACTCCCTTAGTCACGTTTATTATATTATTTACTTGCATACCCTTTCCTCTTTCACCCAAAATAATACAAAGAGGGACCATATCATATGATTCCAATATCTTTCCATATCCATAATTCTTCCATAGTTTTTTTAAATTATTTTTACTCATTATTCTAACACCATGTGCTCATTAAGCTAAAATCCATGAATAGTCCATACACTAGTCCCACCATGTATATATTGCTTTATATACCAATAATCCTCCTCCATGCATGTGTAAAGGGCAACTTGGATTCTTTGTATTATGATATGACAAAGTAGGGGCTCACTCTTGGATGCATTATACAAATTCAACAAAGGAGGGGGCCACTAAAAGACTTTTGAAGGCATAAAAAACAGGCTTTTTGGTGAGATTTTTGGCACCCATCTCCACTCCAAATTTGGAGCGGTGGTCAAAAGAGAAAATGTATCCCACACACTGAGTAATCACCTCAAATGTTTTCATGATTTTTGGAGCTACCAACGATGGGATAGAATTTTTTGAGTGGACCACAGTCTGCCCACTTCTCTCACAAAGTAACCCATAGTCTTCTCTCACCTCCTTTCCCACTTCCACACACACACACACTCATTCCTCTCCATCCCTCACTCAAACCTGCACCTTCAATGGTGTCTCTGACCTTATTCACCACCATTAACCGCCCCTCTTACTTCCATAGCTCTCATATGAGATCTCCATGTACATACACCATATGAGCTCTCCATGTACATACACTATCTCTATGCGTCTCTCTATTACTTCCAAAGTAAAATTCCATCCTAACCCTTCTCTATATACATAAAATTCAGCATGTAAACCATGCTTAACCTCTGCAAATCAAGAGATCTCATCAACCAAATTACCATTTTCATCGAGATAATCAACCTTGGCGGTGGTGGCGTAAAGAAGAGAAGACAAAGAAGAAGATCGATAGAGTCAGTTTGAGAAACTACACAAGTAAGTCAGAAACTTCTTCAAGGTTCACCATAACAAGTATTTCTTTACTTGATTCAACCATCCACCTTATTCTACCCATTGTAAATATATCATTAACTTTCTAGTGATTACTAACACTAACTAACATACTAACACAAAATAGACATTGACCTAACCATAAAAGACACCTCACCTCAAGACATGTGTATAGTAACTCTCTCTCTCTCTTTCTCTCTCTCTCTCTCTCTCTCTCTCTCTCTCTCTCTCTCTCTCTCTCTCTCCTTAATTCCTTTCACCTTATCGACCATCAATAATGCTCTTTTTTGAGCCCACATCCATTACTCAAGCAGACAAAGAAGGCCCGCAATGTTTTGATATTCAAAAAAATCATAATCCTAATTTGTTAGCTTGTAAATTAGGATCTCCAATAATCTTAATGAGGGGTCTCCAACCTATAAATAGCCCCCTCTCATTCTTGTAAAAAAACGTCCAATATCTCACATAGCACCCTAACACTCTATGCATGAGGAGAGATTTAGGTGTAGCAACCACTTTGTGAGCTTCACTCTTGGTGTGAGAGAAGCTTTCATGCTACACATTGCAAGTGAGAGAGCGTGAGTTCAAAATCTCAAAACCACTATTGTATATGTTCCTTCATCATCAATAAATTGAGGTTTGGTGCATCAAAGACGTGATTCGACGTCAAATCTTGGTCCTCCCACTTTTGCGATACGGTTTAGTGAATTCAAGGTGACTTGTGTACTTTGAGTTTTATCGTTTATCTTGTTTTATAAAGTGTCGTAGTGTGTTTTCAGTGCCAATTTTGTGTCCATTGTAAGAATGTATTGTGGTGAGAGGTCTCCCACATCGTAAGACAATGTGCGTTTGTTGAAAATGTTTAGCATTCACTAAGCATTCACTAAGCATTCACTAAGCATTGAGTGAGTTTTATACAAGCTCTAAGATAGAAACATAATGAACCATCTCTATTTGCAAGTCACAAATAAGGTATTGCCCAAGATCCATTCCTCTCTCTCTTCCCTCTTCTCTAGCTCTCTCTGGCCCATTTTATGTGAGTCTTGGTGTGAGGTTGCTTGTGTGTGTTTTGTGGCGCATCCTCTTAGTTGTGCCAAAATATCTATTGCGTCCTAGTTCCCATACCATAACTAGGTGGTGCCCCTTTATTTGTTTGGTTGTGGGTTTGTTGTTGTTGTTTCTTGCTTGTGGTTGCCCTGGCCCCAATTGAGCAGCACAGGAGCCTTGAGAGGTGTTTAGAGGTCGCCTCTCTTGTTGCCCGCCTCCGGACCGCCTCAGCAGATCCAGATTATATGAATGGACTAATTCTCTACTTGAAATGGTGGAGCTTGAAGTGCTTACTAAACTGGTCGAGACGACTCATCAAACGTAGTTCCAATCAAAAAGTTATTGTAGTTTGAAGCTGAAAGTGGTTGCAGATCTGAGATGGACAGGGCAGATGGGGACAGATGGTGAATGGAGGTTTGAAGTGACAGATGCATAGAGCTTAAATTATGAATCTTGTTGCTCTTTGCAGATTGCAAATAGGAATTCTAGATTGCAAGTTTTGGCTAGTTAAATATTTGTCGGGGACCGGGTTTGTGCCAATTTGACAGCATGGGTAGTCATGGCATCTGAAATTTTTTTGGGCTCGATGATGTTTCAACATGTAGAATGTATCGTGATGATTTGACAAGAATTGATGGCTCGACAATAAGAGATTTGATGGTCAAGATATGCAAGTTAAATCTTGATGGCAGTTGTTGGCAAATCAATCCCAGATCTCTTTTTATCACGCTTCCTAGCCTTGGTTGGTGGGCCCGATGGAGTTCACATGTGCGGTGAGAATAGTGGGCATAGGAGTCCAGGTAGATAGCTCATGGTGACACTTTATGGATCAAGGGTAGGGGAGTGTTGAGTGGCAATGGGGAAGCTTTGAAAGTTGGGGGGGAAATTTAGTCCTCAAAAGGGTTCATTTTGGGATTTTTCCGAGCTTTCGGAGGCTTGGGGACTCTCTAGCCACTACATGGCATGAGGAAATCCGACATGCGAGGAAATGAGCTCACATTTTGGGCTACTTAGGTTGTGGCTTTGTCGTATCATGGCACATACATAGTGTGAAATAAAAACATTCACCTCACTTTTGACACTTCCCGATTCATGCAAATAAAATCAATCATGTACATATTGTGATATATGTTAAAGCGCCTCCTACGGTCGCTATCATGTATATGTCTATCCGAGGAGTTGTGTCCCTGGATGTGGAGACTTTGTGTGCTTTTCCACTTGATAAGATTCCTATTTTGTTTTGACAATGTACATACTCCAAGTGTTTCATGGTGGTGCACTCATATCGCCTATAAAAGGTGATGCGGGCAAAAACTGCAAATAACAAACGTCGTTGTTGCAGAATTGCATGCAAAGTGATCCAAAATGGTATAATGATGAAAAATGATGCTATATATGATTTTTATGATTATGCAAGTGATCCCACAAATTTAGGGATTTCTTGACTCTATTTGGGATTTTTCGCAAAAAAAGGGTGTTTTTGGATAAAAAATGAGTTGAAAATGACCTAGTTTTGTTCCAAGCTAGGAAAATAGCCCAGAAATTTCCACATCCGTTGAGAATTCCACAGGGAGGAGAAAGAGTTCTGTTTTTTACAGAAAAAAACTGCAATTTTCTTCTACTATGCAATGGCTTCCATGGTTGCTCAATCTATGTGTGTAGGGTAGTCCGACCTCTTTGTAATCTTGTATTGGAGCTTGTGATGGAGTGAATTAGGGTTTCCTCTTATCAAAATGGTGTGTAGGATTCAATTTAGAAGCTCTTAAGTCTCTAAAAATTCAAAAAATGGTCGCCATGAAGGTGGAAGCTCGTGTATTCCTTTCAGATGTTAGGACTATGTAGTTGCGGGCGAGGCTACATGATACCGAGGTTTGGGTTTTGATTGAAAGTTGTGCTTCTATGAGAGTTGAAGTTTCATGGCTGAAGGTTTAGCGTTCTTAATTACTCTTTTTAAGTAAATTTGGATGTGAATTGGCTATTGTTTCATCACGAACTCGTCTATGAAAACAACCAATTTCCAAACAAAATAGGGGAGAGGGTTTGTCACTATCTTGTCACAAACACTCTTAGCTTTCTAGTCATCTTTAGAAAGAGATTTTGTGATTTTACATAAATAATTTATCTTAAAGTGTTTGCAACTCTCATCATGAACTCTCACAGCAAGAGGTTTTGCACCTTCCTAGCTAGACCACAAACATTCTGATATTTCTAGTGAACCCCATGGGAAGTGGCTAGGATGAGGATTTGTGATGATATAAAACTAGATGTACATGATGTTATTCTTGCAAGGGATTGCAGGTAAAGAGTCAAACAAAATTCTATTAACCAAAATGATGGAGATGGAAGACCTAGTGGGGATTGCATTGGGTGAAGTGTATGAGAAATGTAATGTCTTTTAGGGCTATGACCCAAGAGGCTTTCTTGAGTGGTGTGCAATGGAGATGAGGGTTCAAGGGGTTCCTTAGAGATTGATGATTATTTTCTTTCAATAGTTGGTGGCTCCTCTAGATTTCTATCTAAAAGTACAAGAAATCGCAAAGGAATGTGGACACAACTGGGATAAGTTTTCAAATTATTTTACACAAGAAACCTTGAGCTTTATGGAATGGAATGGATCGCATTGCTTCTACAGAAGTAGATGTTGTGGAAGATGTTGAAAGTAGCAAGTTGATACAAGTACCATGCTATACAATTGATCATAATCAAATTGGAGGGGCATGAGGATGCAAAGAAGATAGACACCCGAAGAAGAGCCACAACTAGCCTAAAGAGCAACAAATCTAAATCCAAAAGAGGAGGAGAATCTCATAAGTCTTCTCAAAGAATACAACGACGTGCTCGCTTGTTCATATAAATACCTGAAAGGAGTAGATCCTACGATATGCCATCGCACGATCCCTTTAAAACCCGATGCAAAGCCTAGCCAATAGAGACCTTACACATACAATGATACATTCACTAAGTGCATCAAGGAAGAGATTGAAAAATTAAAGGAGGTTGAGTTTCTCTACGAGATAGAACACACCGACTAAGTATCTCCCGTGGTGGTAATGCCTAAGAAGAATGGTAAACTACGAGTGTGTGTCAATCTAGATAAGGTTAATGCCGCCATGATAAGGGATAATTATTTCTTACTAGTTAGTGACCATTTCTTGGAAGCATATCGGCTCCAGTATTGAAAGCACCGGATTGGGATAAGATATTTCATTTTCATGTTGATGCTTTCAAATTTTCTATTGGGTGCATCTTGGCCCAATCAAGAGAGGGAAATATGGATTTTCCAATCTGCTATGCAAGCAGGCAACTTAACCATGCTGAAAATAACTACACAACGATAGAGAGAGAAGGGCTGGGGTCCTAGGGATGATGATATACACAGTGAAGAAATTCCTGCATTATCTCATTGGCAATATTTTTGTTTCACCGACCATCAATCCCTCTTATACCTGGTAAACAAACCCTCCAATACTAGAAGGATTGTATGATGGTTTATCATATTGCTAGAGTTTGATTTTATTGTCGTGGTTAAAAAAGGGAAGATGCATCTACGAGATGATCACATTTCTAGATTTCCAAAGGGAGAAACTCTAGAAGGGGTAGATGATGACATCCCTAAAGCATCACTTTTTATCATTTCACTCTAGAAGGGGTATATGATGACATCCCTAAAGCATAACTTTTAACATTGAAATGATACCAAAATTGTCTCCCCCAAAAATTGGCTCCTATAGACACTCTCAATGCTATAGACAATGTAAGAGATCCACTAAAGTTGAAATTGTATTAAAAAAAAGATCTTTGGTAGACTTGAAAGTCCATAATCTTGGTTTTTTTTAATGTACAATCATGCTGTTTGAAATGTTTTCTTCGTCTATACACCTGGGTAGAGATAAGCCTTTAAGAGTCTAAGACTTTCAAAAACTCAACTTGATCTTCTCACTAAAAGTATGGAATGCTAAAGTAACACCCAAAAAATCACTAATGGCAAGACTTTGGCTTGTCCATTAGAATTGATGGGTACTTAACTAGAGAAAGTTGTTTGATCTTGATAACAATCATTGATGGATTGCAAACAAGTTTCTCTTAGACATTTGAAATTAGATGACTCTTACCCCTTCTTGTTACCATACTGACTTAGAAAGGTTTCCGTACAGTCCTACATAATTTCACTATCCCATCATAGAGTTAGAAAAGAAAAAGAAAGAGAGATAATACGAAGCTGAAGAGAGTCCCTTATTCTATTGTGGTGTGTGTCCTCTATGTATGCTTATGTGCACACAATGTATGTCTCGTAGCTTATCCTATAAGTGTACAACAAGGGGTTTGTATCATTGTATGAAACTCTCTCATAAAGATGCATTCAAACAACATCCGTCAAAGCTTGACCCACCTACCTTGTATGTGGCCATGAATCTATTAGATAGATGTACTTATGGAACTTTTCTAGTGAATGAAGTTCATTAGATTAAATCGTTGCAATCATTTAGTAGCTTTTTGTGTCCATGACATAGTAGTTGGTATTATAGTAGAAGCTTGAACAATGATGAGGTGGAATTGATTCCACCGTTCTTATGATGACCCTCGAACGACCATAAGTGAATCCTTTGCCCAAACTCCCTTTATAGGCACCTGGTCTAGAACTCCCATCTTAGTAGCAGTCAGTTCATTGACCCCCAAGGTTGACCTTGGCATGACATTACTCCTCCCTTGTAGAAGTTTTTTCATCCTTGGAAAAAAAAGTGAGAAACTTCTTCTTAAGAACAATAATGTTTTTCCAAGTGGAACCTTATTCAGGTCGATCTTTCCACTTGACTCATGATTTTCTAAAATGCATTTGGGTAGGAGGTTCAACGAAATCAGCCAAAATATATTGTTCAATAGAATTGTCGTCCCCGTGTGCAAACATTATTGTCGTCCCCGACGATAATGTGTCGGTAATGAGAGTTTGTAAGTTGGATCACCAACTTGCTTGAGTATCTTGAAATTCCGGTAATATCTCAAAGATATTTTAGGTGTTTTCCCAATTTCATATTTTTTGAATGCTCTAGCATAAGAAAAACGACCGCTTCCCACAAAGGAAGCTTACTAGTGTCTCTCAATAGCGCACTTCTTATATTTCTCATGTGCTTGTTGTACATTTTGAGGAGTGAGTTTTAGCATATCCATATGGTCTTGGATAGAATAAACTATTGGAGTTTCTCATTGGCCAACCCCATCATAACTGGTGACCTAGGTTGAAAACCATACATTGGCATGAATGGTTTGAATCCACTCGTTATGTGCTTAGCATTGGAACAAGAAAATTCAAGAAGATGTTGATACTCTTCCTAGTCTGATTGTTTCTTGCTAACATATACTCATAGTATATCCTCTAGCACTTGGTTGATCGGTTCAGTTTGACCATCCATTTTAGGATGATCTATTGTACTTATGTTGAGTTCTGTATCCAATAATTTAAACACAGCCTCCAAAAATGACTCTTAAAATTGGGATCATGAGCACTCATAATGCTACTTGGAAATCCATACAAATTCAACAGATTGTCCCCTAATGACTTTGTTGATTCTAGAGTTTTAATTGCTCACTTGGTTGGTTTATAATTGCATACTTTAGTCAATCAATCTATGACCACCCATACCAAGTCATGACCTCGTACACTGGTTGGTAAACCCACAATGAAATCCATAGAGATACTTTCCCACATTTACCATGAGGAATCTCTAGTGTAAGAAAGATACCTCCTGCCTTCAGGCGCTTTGCTTTGTTAACTTGACATTTCTGGCAATCCAACTTAGGCATGATATTAGACAAAGTCGTGTAGACCTAGCTAGTAAAACTTGTGGCTTATGATAGCATAAGTCTTTTTAATGCCTAGCCCTTTCTGACTTTCATAAAGAATGTGGCACCAAATGTCCGCCTTTGTTTATAGAAAAACTCTCCCGTGTAAGCAGGTACCCATTGTCAATGGAAAAATTCTTCCATCTTTGCAATTCATCACTCAATAGTGGAGATTAACAAAACATTACCAGCATTGGAGTGAGAAGGATTTCTCATTTTAACATGGTTGCACACTTTAGAATATGCATGATCATGCGCATATTTTCCCTTCAAAGAGTCAAAAAACTCAGTTTGAATTTCTATAGAGAGTTGATCCCATACATACAGCTAAGAGTGTTAACCACCAAATTGAATTGTCCTTTACGATACTAGAGCTTTGCATCATACTTTTGAATAATATCAACCCACCTAGCCTTTCGACCCTTCAAGTCAATTTGTTGTGTAAACTATTAAATATGCTTTCATGGTCAAAAATAATTTCAAACTTAGCCCCATTCAAATAATTCTACCATTTTTTTAAGCAAGACATGATTGCATAGAGTTCACATTCATAAGCTAAAAAAATTTGTTGTGTTGAATCAAGATTCTTGCATTCAAATGCAATTGGCCTCCCTTCTTATAGAAGGAATCATCCAATAGCATGAATATTGGCATCCATTTTCAAAAACAATGGCTTCAAATGATCCATAATAGCTTGGATAGGTCTATAGATAATGCATCCTTGAGAGTGTTAAAGCCTTGCTATTGAGTGCTATCTCATTGAAAGGTTTTTCCCTTGCCTTTTAGATGGTATGTTAATGACACGACAATATGAGCATAGTTTTTAACAAATCTTTGATAAAAACCTGCAAATCCCAAGAAAAAATTTAACTCTTCTAACACTCTTTTAGATAAAATGGGAAAATTCCACATCTTTGGGACTGATTTCAATGCCTAAGGATTCCTATTTCCCATTTGATTTGGGAAAATTTCAATTATTTTGGGACTTGTCTTGAGGACTTGTGTTACATTAGACAAAGAGATAGATTCTCAAGAAAATGGTGGTGTTGAGAAACACCTTTTTTTTTCATGTTGGTGTTAATTGATACTTTATAAAACATACATAGACACGGATAGCAAGAAAAACAATATATGAAAATGAAATGCTAGTCAATTTCTCCTATTAAGCTAGCTTGTGCTTTCTCCACAACATTGGATGGGATTTTAGTTGCTTCTACAAGTCTTCCACCCCTTGGAGTCCATGACCACACAATTGAATCAACACACTCCCAACGCTTTAAGTCAGCAAGATTGCAGCACCAATTCTTTTTCCAACAATCCTCATATTGTTCTTGGATTGTGGGATTTTTTTCCGATGTTTTGGTGCCCAATATTGAATGAAAAATTTATTGTAGTTAGGAGATGAGCTGTCTACATCAACATCTGACTCTGCAACTCCTAGCCATATCGGATATTCTGGATCTGCGGGTCTCACAAGAATAACTCCTAGCCTAAAAGCTCCTGTGCCCTTGCACTTTAAGGACCAACATAGTGATCATTCAATTCTTCATATCCTTGAAACTCATCTGTGTCTTTCTCTATCTGTTGCATTCTATGACTCCTTGTAGTCTTTGGCCAAAATGATGTATATTCACCAAGTTGTTTATTGGTTGGTTGTTCAAGCTCACTAATTATTTTTTGCCAATAAATAATAACTGGCTCCATGTATTTTGTAGAATCGTGCTCCTTTCCCTTTAGTAGAGTCCATTTTTTCCAAAACTCAAGATATGTCTTAATCCCTTGAATAACAAGCGGACTATCCCTCACATAGTCTGCTATAGGAACCACATCTGGACAACCTACTAGCGATTTTGGTTTCCCTTGATCATCTTTTTTCCACAACTCAATTCCTGAATCCCTCGGCATCCAATCAGGTGATTTGGGGTGAATTTTGTACTGCATTACTAGGATTTCACCTTGCATAAAGAAACGAAATTGAAGTGGCTTAGAGTGTCCAACAAGAGCATCTTGTCCATCACACATGTACCCTTTCACAAAGGATTTAAAGTCAGGAACTTGTGTCATAAAAAATGGTGCTTGAGCTGAACTTTCACATTTTTGAAAATGTTCCATCAAATGTGGAAAAGTGTAGGTCATTCCTGTTCGTAATCTCTCTGAGAACCTGCTAAACATTGCATCTATGTCCTCATGTGTATGACCCAGCATTAAGAATCCCAAATGCACAGTTTTGAAAACACCTTTTGCTCCTGCAAGAATAAGTATGCAAATAAATATCGATTCTTATTCTCTCTTGCACAATTATCTAGCTGTAGCAGAAGATTCTCAGGCAATCCACAACACATTGAGAGGAGGTTGATTGCAAGTTAGAAATCTCTCCATTACATCCTTCAATAGACAACGGTGGTGTTACTGCTGCTGATGCATTCCTCTCACGCTCTTTCATCATTCTGTTTTGGTGGTCTAAAGCTGTCCTTGAATTCAATGCATTGAACAATGTTACATTGCTGCGTGGCATACCATCATGACATAAATCTCCTAGCCCATGGTTTTATGTTCTTTCAAAATTCTGTAAGCATAATGCAAGGGAACCAATTGTAGCATTCGGATCTGAAGGCCATAGACCATTCAACGAGAAATGACCATACATCCCATGCCCATGCCCATGAGTTATCATACCTGTTAATGATACTTGCAACTGCTATGCATTCGTATAGTCTTTTGAGTTCACTCGCAATCTAGGTATTGCTGTCTTTTTTTGGTCCATTTTATCATGTATAATACATAAGTACTTATCCTTTTGCATTTGCGAGAACTTACGCCAGGTGTAGTACACATTTCTACAGCTTTTTTGTTGCATCATGTGAATTTTACGTTCATCCTTCAAACGTGAAATCAGCTCATCATCCTTTGTTGACTCTAGTTGAGACTTTATCCGACTACACACAACACATTTTGAGAACTCGCTTGTTTTTTACAAGGTCACATTAGCAAACTCTGTATTCCAAACCCTATTGAATGTAGTGCTAGACATTGGCTTGAGATACATACTCTCGAGTGTTTTATTGACATCATGTAAGATGTCTATTTGCTTGTACGTGTTTGGTATTGCAAGCAAGGTTTCTCTGGTACCATCTTCTATAGTTCTACTCTTATGTGGCATTTTCTCTGAGTTATCATCTACAAAAGAGCGCATCAATGCCCTTCCCATTTCTATATGGTCTCTTCCTTTTCTTATGACACCATCATTACCATGCACTGAGCGTCGAACCCAATTTTCAAACTGTTCACGGTAACGATAAAATGAAGTTTTTGGAATGCCATGAACTTCGTACCAAGCTCTAGTACATACCTCATTTCCATTAAAAGAAAATACATAGCAAGTCTTTGCAGTTGCCTTGTTCTCATGCCAAGCAGTCAACATTGTATCATACACATTGTTGGTTCTATTTTGCAAACTTTGTCCCCAAAATTCATTGCGCATAGCCATGACCTTATCTCTATTGGCATATTGACAACACCTCATAGAGCAAAAATCTATGGTTGAAACAAGTTGGACAGATGATAGGGATGCTTGATTGGATCTCTTAGAAGGTTTCATAGACATTTTTGGCTTCCTATTCATAAATCAATATTTTCATTTTTTTGAAATAGGCTCTACCAAACGAGCTGATTCAATGCATGTATCTTGTAATGCGTCACTAGCATGTAAATCCTCATATTGTAACAATGCTTTTCAATCCATAGTTGTCACTCTCTTGATAGGCCAACAAACCAGATTGATGCTGCATACATCAGATTGTGCAGAAATAGTAGCCTCGCAAGCATAGGATGTTTCAATACCAATACCGATGTTATCTTCACCTAGCACACAAAAGTTCACGGAATCAAATGGACACACATACATGACAACCCCTTCGGCTACTACATGTATTTTGCTTTCATCCCAAAGTTGAACCCTCTTATCCTTCCAAACCTCCCTATAGCTCATTCCATCAGACCGTGCCTCGAATGCTCCCATTCTTTTGTGAGTCTCAGACATAGAAACCCCTTCGTAGTGTATCTCATCCATATGTTGTAGCAACCCAGTACTCCATTTCACAATACTGTGAAAACCATCTCTCACTGTCAATGCATCCATTGTTGGACATGGAATAAGTGCTTTCTTTTGAAAACACAAATCAGCTGACACCGATACATTTCCTTCACCAATAAGCATTCCTGAGCAATATGCATTTGGGTTTGTCTCACAGACACTCCCAAGGGCAACCTTTTGTGTGGCTACAAACATGCGTACTCTATCACCTTGATTAAAATCCCTACCTGCAAGAAGGTTTCAATAAATATTTGTTAAGAAAACCATCACAAAATCATTTTATTGTGAGTATATATGTAGGTGTTTCATTATGATTATATACACAGAGGACACTATATGTGGTTGTTTCATGATGGGTATACAGAATCCTATGGACTTAGGGCCATATGATGCTATATGTAGGTGGTTCATATTGAGTATGTATAAATCATATGGCCTTTAGTCCATATGATGTTTTATGCAGGTGTTTTTTGTTGAGTAAATATACATCCTGTGGCCTTAGGTCCATAGGGCACTATTTGTAGTTGTCTCACGATGGGTATTTAACACTAGAATGGTAACAGGACACTTTTATGTCCTTGGACACTTTTGTGTCCTATTAAGTGACCATTTTGCTTGAATTATTTGAAGAGTATGAAAATGAATTTCTAGGTGCTATATATCCACAAAGTTGCCTTATGAGCTGAAAAAAACTTAGAAATTTTTTTAAAGTATCAATCTACCCATTAACCTTACTCTTGCACAACATTTTTGAACCTAAACTGTGTGAAAAAACAGGTCCTGTTTTTGGCTTTTTTTCAATTTTTGGCAACTATACCACTCTAAGATTCATGTTTGTGAGGTTTAGATGGCTAGAGGTTAGGCCTTCATAGTTCTCAACATGTTTTAATGCTTGTAGGGAGAGCTAAGTGTTAAAATTGAAAGTTATGACCAATTTACAAGAATTGCATAATCCTGTTTTTTGGGCAAAATTAGCACTTTTATGATTTTTTTGGTGGCTTTCTTGATATCCAAATTCAATTTTGATTGTGTGAGTGTAATGTATAACATAAAGCTAATCTTCCTTGAGTTTTGGGGGACCTAATATGCTATATAGCATAGTATATGATGATGGTTGAGTTTTTTGATTCCTGAAGAATACGATACATTTTAGAGTAGCAAGTATAACTTTCTCAATATTGCTAGTTTCTTAGGCAAATTGTGTGTATTTTGTAGGTAGTAACCATATCTAATCATAGACCACAAACTTGGCTAGATATTGAGTAGTTTCTATGGGTTTCTAGAGGTCATAATGCTAAACCCAATTTTTTCATGTTTGCTGTATTTAGCACTTTATCATTGCCCCCAAAGTTCCAATTGTAAGAGATTCATTATCATTTTGACATGCTCCATGGATCCTTTTAAATCCAAAGGCCCAAAGGGAACTAAGAAAAAATGTATATAGTATCTGTATTGAGTGTGACTATAGAAACTTTGATGATAGGTCCGAAGAATGGCAAAAATGCAACTTTTTTGTACCTATTTCTTTTTACCCAAAAAAAATTGGTGAGGTCAAAGAAACCATATGTTTTGGTCACCAACCCACTGAAGTTAATGGGGCATTTTATCTCATGTCCTACAAAAATACCCACTCTTATTTATATGCAATCAACCGTAAGAAATTGCAATTTTGGGCAAAATGCCCTGGTTCATCAACTTTGGAGGCTTGTAGTGACCAAGAAATGAGAAAAATTACAAGTTTCTCATTTTTTCCATATGTAGTAGTTATTGAACTATAAGCTCATGAAAGGATTTTTCAAAATGAGTGGATCTACTATGGTTTTGGAATTTTTTTACAAAACCCTGAAAGGACACTTTTATGTCTTGTTAGGTTACCATTCTACTGTTAACATCCTCTGGCCTTAGGGCCATAGGATGCTATATGTAGGTGTTTCGTGATGCAACTATACACATCCTATGGACAGAGGGCCATAGGGCACTATATGTAGTTATCTCACGATGGGTATATAACATTCTATGGCCTTATGGCCAATATAGAGCTATATGTAGGTGTTTTGCGATGCAACTGTACACATCCAATGGCCTAAGGGCCATAGGACACTATATGTAGTTGTCTCATGATGGGTATATAACACCCTGTGGCCTTAGGGCCATAGGATGCTATATGTAGGTGTTTCGCGATGCAACTGATAACATCCTATGGCCTGAGGGCCATAGGACACTATTTGTAGTTGTCTCACGATGGGTATTTAACATTCTGTGGCATTAGAGCCATAGGATGCTATATGTAGGTGTTTCGTGATGCAACTATACACATCCTATGAATTGAGGGCCATAGGGCACTATATGTAGTTATCTCACAATGGGTATATAACATTCTATGGCCTTATGGCCAATATAGAGCTATATGTAGGTGTTTTGCAATGCAGCTGTACACATCCTATGGCCTAAGGGACATAGGACACTATATGTAGTTGTCTCATGATGGGTATATAACATCCAGTGGCCTTAGGGCCATAGAATGCTATATGTAGGTGTTTCGCGATGCAACTGTACACATCCTATGGCCTGAGGGCCATAGGGCACTATTTGTAGTTGTCTCACGATGGGTATTTAACATCCCGTGGCATTAGATTCATAGGATGCTATATGTAGGTGTTTCGTGATGCAACTATACGCATCCTATGGAATGAGGGCCATAGGGAACTATACATAGTTATCTCACGATGGGTATATAACATTCTATAGCCTTATGGCTAGTATAGAGCATATGTAGGTGTTTTGCGATTCAATTGTACACAGCCTATGGCCTAAGGGCCATAGGACACTATATGTAGTTGTCTCATGATGGGTATATAACATCCTGTGGCTTTAGGGCCATAGGACACTATATGTAGTTGTCTCATGATAGGTATATAACATCTGGTGGCCTTAGGGACATAGGATGCTATATGTAGGTGTTTCGCGATGCAATTGTACACATCCTATGGCCTGAGGGCCATAGGGAACTATTTGTAGTTGTCTCACGATGGGTATTGAACATCCTGTGGCATTAGAGCCATAGGATGCTATATGTAGGTGTTTCGTGATGCAACTATACACATCCTATGGACTCAGGGCCATAGGGAACTATATGTAGTTATGTCACGATGGATATATAACATTCTATGGCCTTAGGGCCAATATAGAGCTATATGTAGGTGTTTTGCGATGCAACTGTACACATCCTATGGCCTAAGGGCCATAGGACACTATACATAGTTGTCTCATGATGGGTATATAATATCCTGTGGCCTTAGGGCCATTGGATGATATATGCAGGTGTTTCGCAATGCATACATACACATCCTATGGTCTAAGGGGCATAGGGCACTATATGTAGTTGTCTCGTGATGGGTCTATAACATTCTATGGCCTTAGGACCATATGGCACTATATGTAGGTGTTTTGTGTTGACTATATATAAATCATATGGACTTTAGTCTATATGATTTTTTATCAAGGCGTTTTGTATTGAGGGCGATAGGGCGCTATATGTAGTTGTCTCATGATGGGTATATAGCATCATGTGGCCTTAGGGACACAATGAGTTTGTATACATCCTTTGGACTTAGGTCCATGGGATGCTATATGTAGGTGTATTTATATGATTATATATATACATCCTATGGCCGTAGGTCCATAGGGCCCTATATGTAGGTGTTTCATGATGACTATATGAACATCCTACGGACAAAAGGCCATAGGATGCTATAGTTGATATTTCTAGCTAAATATATATAGATCTTATGGATTTATGACCACAAGGTCCATAGCGTAGGGAGTGATTATATATATACATCCTATGGCCTTAGGTCCATAGGGCCCTATACGTAGGTGTTTCATGATGACTATATGAGCATCCTACGGACAAAAGGCCATAGGATTCTATAGTTGATGTTTCTAGATAAATATATATAGATCTTATGGATTTATGACCACAAGGTCTCCTCAATTCGTGTTTTGTGGTGAGCTATATATGCATCCTATGGACTTTGGGCCATAGGGTGCTATATATAGTGATTTCAGAAAGCTAGAGCCTACCAGGACATAAGAGGGTACATATGAGCCGCACGATATGCCACGTGGCGCATCCACATTCATTGATAATATGCCACAACCATTGATTATATCTAGAGACCGTGTCTCAAGTAGTCCCATGGATGTACATCCATATGACATGTTTACGTCTTTGAAGGGACATAAAAAACAATGGTGTGCACGTATCGCATGATCAAATGTGTGATCAAATTACACCTTTACAAGCCTCTTCGCAAATACGCACCAACACCTTTGCAACCCATTCTAGTATATGACCTCCTCGTTTAAATACTATTTGTATAAATATATACATGTATGTTGCATGTATACTTACACTTTCAAAAAACGTGCAATAAGTGTGCAATTGCATGTGGCAAAAAAAGCCTTTCTTTTTTTTTTTGCTATAACTCCTTTGGTATGACTCTCCTCCTTAAGAAAACGATTATAAACTCTTCAAAATTCAAAATAAAAGAGAGCGGGAAGTTTAGGTTTAAAACTTGAAAGTAAAATTTTGAATTTTGAAAATTTAACCTAATCTCTATCTCTCTCTTTCTTTCTCTTTCTTTTCAAAATTTTCGAAACCCTAGTCTTCTCTCTCGAGCACAGCTCTGTGCGCTCCTTGCTTCTCTCCTAAACGCCCTCCGTGCGCGCTCCTTGCTCCTCTCCTAAACGCCCTCCCTACGCCTCTCCCAAACGCCTCTTTTGCACCCCTCTGTTGCCCTTGTTGCGCCTGTGGTGCCTCCCTCTCACGACATCAAATAGCCACCCATTGCCGCCCTGTGGTGCCACCCTCTCACGACATTGAATACGCCCGTTGCCGCCCTGTGGTGCCGCCTCTTTCGCGTTCTCTCTCCCTCTCTACGCAGTGCCTCACAGGTAAGCTCAATCTTTTTTAAAAAAATTTATTTACCGCTCTCTATAAAAAAATAGTAAAACTGTAAAACAGTAAAATTGTAAAATAGTAAAACTGTAAAACATTAAAACAGAAAAACAGAAAAACAGAAAAGAACTAACCTTTCTGTTGGTGTGAGATAGGTCCTAGAAAGAGGAGATGTGGTAGGGGGTGCGTGAATGACGATGCCACCGGTAGATATTGAAGCCCTTTATGAATGGGGAGAGATGAGAAGAGGGAGATAAATAGCTGTTTGGAGTGAGAGAGAAAGGAGAGTAAGAGAGACAAACAGAGGAGAGGAAGCTGGGAGAGAGGGAGGACTGATAATAAGGCCAAATTAACAATTTAAATCCGAGAGAGAGAGAGAGAGAGAGCACCTTGTGGCCCTGGGGCCGTATGGTGTCAACGTAGAGCATAGAGGGGTTTAGGGTAGCATAGATCACACCTGGGCCCTGCGCCATAGGGTTTCAATGTAGATCATTTAGGTTTTTTTAAATTATTTCCATGGAGCATGGCACCTTGTTGTCATAAAACAATAGAAGAAAAACCTAGAGAAATGGTGGTTTATTATTAGCAAATGGCACAAACGCCATTAGATGCCCAGATATAGACCATGGAGAGTTTTCCTTAGTATTCAACAAACCCTATGGCCATAAAGAGAGCATCGTATGGCCATAGGTTGCCAAAAAACCCTCATAGTGGTTTCTAGCATACAGGGTTCCATATAGAGCATAGATCCGTTCTTACTAGCATAGAGCGGACCCTATGGACTTTAGGCAAAAGGGTGCCAATATAGAGCATGGAGAGACTCTTACTAGAATAGAGGGGACCCTATGGCCTTCAAGCCACATGGTGCTAATATAGAGAAAATAGTATTTTTTATTGACAAATATAGCTCCCTACGGCATACATGGGACCCTATGGCCTGAAGGCCATAGGTTTTTAATATAGAGCATAGAGCATAGAGGGTTTTTTTCAAAGAATGAGGGCACCTTGTGGCCTTGGGGCCATAGGATCTTACTAGCATAGAGGGGACCGTACGGCCTTCAGCCCTCGATGGCATAGAGAGAACCCTATGGCCCTGGGTCACTAAAATAAAACTACACATAGAATCTTTAGAAGGGTAGACACGGTGTGGCTACAAAGGACACCCTATGGCCATAAGGCCATAGGGTCTCACATCAAAATAGAGGGAATCATATGGCCCCATGGCACAATATGTCCATAAGGCCATAGGATGTCACTTCATACTAGAGGCCATAGGATCTCATCTCATACTAGAGAGTAACCTATGGCTCTAGGGCACCCTATGGCCTTATGGCCCTAGGGCACCCTATGGCCTTATGTCCCTTGGGCACCCTATGGCCTTATGGCCATAGGGTTTCACCTCATACTAAAGAGTAACATATGGCCCTAAGTCACCCTATGACCATAAAGCCATAGGGTGGTCTCACATTGTACTATAGGGTGACCAATGTCCCATCTGGCCATAGGGTGTCAATGTACAATCTCAAGGGTCATAGGGTTCCCTATGTTCCTATTGAAGATCCTATGGCCCTAGGGCCATAGGATCACATGGTTCTCTATGTCCAAAAGGAACAATAGGGCCACACGATCTCTAAAAGGAACAATATGGTTTCCTAGGGCCATAGGACCACAAGTTGCCCTATGTCCCATCTGGAGATCTTGTGGCCCAAGGGTCATAGGGTGGCAATGTGCAATCTCAAGGGCCATAGTGTTCCCTATGTTCCTTTTGGAGATCTTTTGGCCCTAGGGCCCTAGGGACATGGGGCTGCCATGTTGCCCGTTAATGTGCACCATGGGGTTCCCTATGCTCGTTATGGCCACCCTTGGGCCCTAGGATTCCCTCTAGTATGATGTGAGACCCTATGGACTTAGGGTCACAGGGTGCCCTATGTTCCTTTTTAAAACCCTGTGGCCCAAGGTCCATAGGGTGGCGATGTACAATCTCAAGATCCATAGGCTTCCCTAGGGTCCATTTAGAGATTCTATGGCACTAGGGCCATATGATCCCCAAAGGGAACATATGGCCCTAGGGACAAATGATCAAAGGATGCACTATATCTCATCTTAATTCCTTGTGTCCATAGGGTGCCAATGTACAATCTCAAGGGCCATAGGATCACAAGGTGTCCTATCTCCCACCTGGAGACCTTTGTGGCCTAAGTGCCATAGGGTCAAAGGGTGCCCTATGTTCCATCTAGAGACCTTCTGGCCCAAAGGTGATAGGGTAGGAATGTACAATCTCAAGGGCCATAGGGTTCCCTATGTTCCTTTTGGAGATCCTATGGCATAAGATCCATAGGATCTCCAAAAGGAACATAAGGAACCTAGGGCCATAGGATCAAAGGGTGCTATATGTCCCATCTTCAGAACTTGTGGGCCAGGGGCCATAGGGTAGGATTGTACAATCTTAAGGGCCATAGGGTTCTCTATGTTCCTTCTGAAGATCCTATGGACCTAGGGCCATAAGATCTCCAAAAGGAACATATGGCCCTACTGCCATAGGATCACAGGGTTTAGGGTGTCCCATCTACAGATCTTGTGGCCCAAGGGCCATAGGGTAGGAATGTACAATTCCAAGGTCCATAGGGTTTTGTATGTTCCTTTTAGAGATCCTATGGCCCTAGGGCCATAACATCTCCAAAAGGAACATAAGGAACTTAGAGCCATAGGATCAAAGGGTGCTCCATGTCCCATATGGAGACCTTGTGGCCTAAGGGCCAAAGGGTGGGAATGTACAATCTCAAGGTCCATAGGATTCCCTCTGTTCCTTTTGGAGATCCTATGGCACTAGGGCCATAGGATCTCCAAAAGAAACATAAGGAACCTAGGGCCATAGGATCAAAGGGTTCCATATATCCCATCTACAGACCTTGTGGCCCAAGGGCCATAGGGTAGGAATGTAAAATCTTAAGGACCATAGGGTTCCATATGTTTCTTTTGAAGATCCTATGGCCCTAGGCTCATAGTATCTCCAAAAGGAACATTTGGCCCTAGGCCATAGGATCACAGGGTGCCTTGTGTCCCATCTAGAGAGCTTATGGCCCAAGGGCCATAGCGTGGCACTGTACAATCTCAAAGGCCATATAATTCTCGATGTTCCTTATGGGGATTGTACGGCACTAAGGCCATAGGATCTCCAAAAGGAACATAAGGAACCTAGGGCCATAGGATCAAAGAATGCCCTATGTCCCATCTACAGACCTTGTGGCCCAACGGCCATAGGGTGGGAATGTACAATCTCAAGGGCCATATGGTTCCCTATGTTCCTTTTGGATATCCAATGGCCCTAGGGCCATAGGATCACCAAAACGAACATAAGGAACCTAAAGCTCTAGGATCAAAGAACGCCCTATGTCCCATCTAGAGACCTTATGGCCCAAGGGCCATAGGGTGGGAATGTACAATCTCAAGGGCCATATGGTTCCCTATGTTCCTTTTGGGCCATTGGATCTCCGAAACAAACATAAGGAACCTATGGCCATAGGATAAAAGGATGCCTTATGCCCCATCTAGAGACCTTGTGGCCCAAGGGCCATAGGGGGGAAAAGTAAAATCTCAAGGGCCATATTGTTCCCTATGTTGCTTTTCCAGATCTTATGGCCCTAGGTCCATAGGATCATAGGGTTCCTTGTGTCTCATCTGGAGAGCTTATGGCCCAAGGGCCATAGGCTAACACTATACAATCTTAAGGGCCATATGGTTCTCTATGTTCCTTATGGGGATCCTATGGCCCTAGGGCCATAGGATCTCCAAAAGCAACATAAGGAACCTAGGTCCATAGGATCGAAGAATGCCCTATGTCCCATGTACAAACCTTGGGGCCCAAGGGCCATAGGGTGGAAATGTACAATCTCAAGGGCCATATGGTTCCCTATGTTCCTTTTGGAGATCCAATGGCCCTAAGTCCATCGGATCTCCAAAAAAAACATAAGGAACCTATGGCCATAGGATCAAAGGGTGCCTTATGTCCCATCTAGAGACCTTGTGGCCCAAGGGCCATAGGGGGGAAAGGTAAAATCTCAAGGGCCATATTGTTCCCTAGGTTCCTTTTCCAGATCTTATGGCCCTAGGGACATAGGATTAAAGGGTTCCTTGCGTCTCATCTAGAGAGCTTATGGCCCAAAGGCCATATGGTGACACTATACAATCTTAAAGGCCATATGGTTCTCTATGTTCATTATGGGGATCCTATGGCGCTAGGGCCATAGAATCTCCAAAAGAAACATAAGGAACCTAGGTCCATAGGATCAAAGAATGCCCTATGTCCCATCTAGAGACCTTGTGGCCCAAGGGCCATAGGGTGGAAATGTACAATCTCAAGGGCCATATGATTCCCTATGTTCCTTTTGGAGATTCAATGGCCCTAGGGCCATAGCATCTCCAAAACAAACATAAGGAACCTAGGTCCATAGGATCAAAGGGTGCCTTATGTCCCATCTAGAGACCTTGTGGCCCAAGGGCCATAGGGGGGAAATGTACAATCTCAAGGGCCATATTGTTCCCTATGTTCCTTTTCAAGATCTTTTGGCCCTAGGGCCATAGAATTATATGCTGCCTCGTGTCCCATCTAGAGAGCTTATGTCCCAAGGGCCATGGGGTGGCACTGTACAATCTCAAAGGCGTACGGTTCTATAGATTCCTTATGGGGATACTGTGGAACTAGGGACATAGGATCTCCAAAAGAAGCATAAGAAACCTAGAGCCATAGGATGAAAGAATGCCCTATGTCTCATGTACATACCTTGTGGCCCAAGGGCCATATGGTTCCCTATGTTCCTTCTGGAGATCCAATGGTCCTAGGGCCATAGCATCTCCAAAACAAACATAAGGAACCTATGGCCAGAGGATCAAAGGGTGCCTTATGTCCCATCTAGAGACCTTGTGGCCCAAGGTCCATAGGGGGGAAAGGTACAATCTCAAGGGCCACATTGTTCCCTATGCTCGTTTCTGAGATCTTATGGCCCTAGGGCCATATGATCACATGGTGCATTGTGTCCCATCTAGAGAGCTTATGGCCCAAGGGCCATAGGGTGGCACTATATAATCTCATAGGCCATAGGGTTCTCTATGTTCCTTGTGGGGATCCTATGGCCCTAGGGCCATAGGATCACATGGTGCATTGTGTCCCATCTAGAGAGATTATGGCCCAAGGGCCATAGGGTGGCACTATATAATCTCATAGGCCCTAGGGTTCTCTATGTTCCTTGTGGGGATCCTATGGCCCTAGGGCCATAGGATCTTGAAAAGGAACATAACGAACCTAGGGCCATAGGATCAAAGAATGCCCTATGTCCCATCTACAGACCCTATGGCCCAAGGGCCATAGGGTGGGAATGTACAATCTCAAGGGCCATATGGTTCCTTATGTTTCTTTTGGAGATCCAATCGCCCTAGGGCCATAGGATCCCCAGAAGGAACATAAGGAACCTATGGCCATAGGATCAAAGAAGGGCCATATGGTTTCCTATGTTACTTTTGGATATCCAATCGCCCTAGGTCCATAGGATCAAAGAATTCCCTATGTCCCATCTATAGACCTTGTGGCCCAAGGGACATAGGGTGGGAATGTACAATCTCAAGAACCATATGGTTCTCTATCTTCCTTATGGGGATCCTATGGCCGTAGAGCCATAGGATCTTCAAAAGGAACATAAGGAACCTATGTCCATAGGATCAAAGGGTGCCTTATGTCCCACATAGGGGGGAAAGGTAAAATCTCAAGGGACATATTGTTCCCTATGTTCCTTTTGGCGATCTCATGGCCCTAGTGCCATAGGATCACAGGGTGCTGTCCAATGTAGAGAGCTTATCGCCCAAGGGCCATAGGGTGGCACTGTACAATCTCAAAGGCCATAGGGTTCTCTATGTTCCTTATGCGGATCCTATGGCACTGGGCTCATAGGATCTGCAAAAGAAACATAAGGAACCTAGGGCCATAGGATCAAAGAATTCCCTATGTCCCATCTATAGACCTTGTGGCCCAAGCGCCATAGGGTGGGAATGTACATTCTCAAGGGCCATATGGTTCCTTATGTTCTTTTTGGAGATCCAATCTCCCTAGGGCCATAGGATCTCTAAAACAAACATAAGGAACCTATGGCCATAGGATCAAAGGGTGCCTTATGTCCCATGAAGAGACCTTGTGGCCCAAGGACGATAGGGGCGAAATGTACAATCTCAAGCTCCATATTTTTCCCTATGTTCCTTTTCGAGATCTTTTGGCCCTAGGGCCATAGAATTATATGCTGCCTCGTGTCCCATCTAGAGAGCTTATGTCCCAAGGGCCATGGGGTAGCACTGTACAATCTCAAAGGCCATAGGGTTATCTATGTTCCTTATGGGTATCCTCTGGCACTAGGGACGTATTATCTCCAAAAGGAACGTAAGGAGCCTAGGGCCATATGATCAAAGAATGCCCTATGTCCCATCTAGAGACCTAGTGGTCCAAGGGCCATAGGGTGGGAATGTACAATCTCAAGGGCCATATGGTTCCCTATGTTCCTTTTGGAGATCCAATGGCCCTAGGGCCATAGGATCTTCAAAACAAACATAAGGAACCTATGGCCAGAGGATCAAAGGGTGCCGTATGTCCCATCTAGAGACCTTGTGGCCCAAGGGCCATAGGGGGGAAATGTACAATCTCAAGGGTTATATTGTTCCCTATGTTCCTTTTCGAGATCTTTTGGCCCTAGGACCATAGGATCATAGGGTGCCTTGTGTCCAATATAGAGATCTTATGGCCCAAGGGCCATAGGGTGACATTGTACAATCTCAAAGGCCATAGGGTTCTCTATGTTCCTGGTGGGGATCCTATGGCCCTAGGGCCATAGGACCTCCAAAAGTAACATAAGGAACCTAGGGGCATAGGATCAAAGAATGCCCTATTTCCCATCTAGAGACCTTGTGGCCCAAGGGCCATAGGGTGGGAATGTACAATCTCAAGGGCCATATGTTTCCCTATGTTCCTTTTGGAAATCCAATGGCTCTACTGCCATAGGATCACAGAGTGCCCTATGTTCCATCTAGAGATCTTATGGGCTAAGGGCCATAGGGGGAAATGTACAATCTCAAGGGCTATATTGTTCCCTATGTTCCTTTTCGAGATCTTATGGCCCTAGGGCCATAGGATCACAAGGTGCCTTGTGTCCAATATAGAGAGCTTATGGCCCAAGGTCCATAGGGTGGCCTTCTACAATCTCAAAGGCCATAGGGTTCTCTATGTTCCTTATGGGATCCTATGGCCCTAGGGCCATAGGATCTCCAAAAGGAACATAAGGAAACTAGGGCCATAGGATCAAAGAATGCCCTATTTTCCATCTAGAGACCTTGTGGCCCAAGGGCCATAGGGTGGGAATGTACAATCTCAAGGGCCATATGTTTCCCTATGTTCTTTTTGGAAATGCAATGGATCTACTACCATAGGATCATAGGGTGCTCTATGTCCCATCTAGAGATCTTATGAGCTAAGGGACATAGGGTGGAAATGTACAATCTCAAAGGCCATAGGGTTCCCTATGTTCCTTATGGGAATCCTATGGAGGTAGGGCCATAGGATATCCAAAAGGAACATAAGGAGCGTAGGGCCATAGGATAAAAGTGTGCCTTATGTCCCATCTGGAGACCTTGTGGCCCAAGGGCCATAGGGTGGGAAGGTACAATCTCAAGGGACATATTGTTCCTTATGTTCCTTTTCGAGATCCTATGGCACTATATCCGTAGGATCTCCAAAAGGAACATAAGGAACCTAGAGCCATAGGATCAAAGGATGCTATATGTCCCATCTTGAGACCTTGTGGCCCAAGATCATAGGTTAGGAATAAAAAATATCAAGGTCCATAGGTTTCCCTATGTTCCTTCTGAAGATCCTATGGTCGTACTGCCATAGGATCACAGGGTGCCCTATGTCCCATTTAGAGATCTCTAGGGCCATGGAGTTCCCTATGTTCCGTTTGGAGATCCTATGGCCCTAGGGCCATAAGGGCTGCCATGTTGCCCGTTAATGTGCATCATGGGGTTCCCTATATTTGTTATGGCCACCCTTGGGCCCTAGGATGCCCTGAAGTATGATGTGAGACCCTATATACTTAGGGTCACAGGGTGCCCTATGTTCCTTTTGAAGACCCTGTGGCCCAAGGGCCATAGGGTGCCAATGTACAATCTCAAGGTCCATAGGGTTCCATAAGCTCCTTTTGGAGATCCTATGGCCCTAGGGCCATAGGATCACAAGGTGTCATATGTCCCATCTGGAGACCTTGTGGCCTAAGGGCCATAGGGTGGCAATGTACAATGTTCAGAGATCAAGCATGGCTAGATAATGTGAGGTAGTTTTCTATTTGACTAGTAGCATTCAATATAGAGACTCTACTTGGGCACCTAGGCCAGCCATGTAGCACTAGAGCCATTTATAACAAAGTAATGTTATGCTGTTAAGTTTACATAAACTTGGCTCAATCATATTCAAATCGAACATAAATACAAATAATGTTATATTGTTATGTTTTCAGAGATATGGCTCAATCCTCTTCAAAGAAGAGAATTCCAAAGTCAGTTGATGCAACAGGCTCCACTCCAAGCCCATGGTATCTAGATTTTCACTTACCAAGTGGTAAATCGGATGAGAGAGTCCACTTGTTCTTTAGAGATAAAGAACAATCTCCCTTCAAAGATTGTGGAATTGTCAAGGAGATAAATAAAGATTGCTCAGATCTTGACATGTCCCCATGTCTTGGTGTGAAAGTACAAAACGGTGATTGTTACTTGCTAGAGCCCATGGCCTTTGCTTGGGAGTTGCTGAAAGATAGTAGTGATGGAGAGACAATGATAAAGGTAGGGTGGATAGAAATTAGAGAAGATACTCCCAACGAGAATCTCATGGACATGTTTACTGAAGGCTTCAAGAAATTTATTCAGTATTTAGCCAGCTTGAAGGCACAGAATAGTAAGAAGCGAAAAAATGAAGGTACAAGTCAAGTTAATCAGAAGAAGACTTTAAAGGAGAGTGAGAGGACCTCAGTCAGAAATAGCACCGAAAATGTGGAGCAAGAAATTCTTTCACTTGTACCTCTAGAGGCTCCACGTAGGGATGAAGCTAGCTTAATTGAACTTCCTTTAATAACTCCTTCAATAGCAGTAATTGCAGATTCAGCCTCAGTGAAGGTGCTAGCCTCAATTGTTCAGCTGGAAGAAAAAGATCTTGATAAGGATGTTAAGAAGACTTTCAAGAGTGGGCTAGATGGGTACATTGGAATAGAGCACTACTTCAAGTTTGGGGTGTAGTTTACACAAGTCAGCTCTGTTGACCAATGAAATTTTGCACCTGATCACTTCAAATGTAGGCCATTGTCAGGTGTGTATGTAAAGTTCCTTTTGAGACAATTTGCAAAGCATTCTAGACCAGTCTCCAATGCAGCTGACCTTATGCCATATGATCCCATAAAAAAGGAGCCTCTAAAGGATAATGAAGTACATGCAGACAAGCTGGCAACATACCACTACTGGATTCTTTCTGGTCAACACTCCATAATAGCAGCTAGAGCATTTTTGTGCAACAAGAGCACAAAGTATGCTTCAAGGAGAGAGTTCTACAAATAGAGAACTGCAAGGATTGTTGTAGATGCCCCTAAAGAGATTGCACTGCAAATCTCCAAAATGGAGAACATAGAGACACAGACAACAATGAAAACCCAACCTTATGTGGAGGTCTTGAAGCATGGGCCTGGATAGTGGCTAGCATATTCTTGTCCAAAAAAAACAAAGGCATGTGTTCCCCATGGTCATGAGAGTCAAAAAGATTGGGATGTAAGTTCTATTTCTTGTTTCTAATTTTCTTAATCTATAGTTGTAGATAAAACCTTATTACTTTTTGTTTCTTGTAGGCCTTTGTGATTGTGGCAAACATCACATTTAACCATAGCTCATTTGCGAATAGAGAAGCCCACATGGTCATGTATCCAGACGACATCTATGAGGAGTGGATAAACACCCTAGAGAACCATCAAGCCTCATTTTCACGTGGACGCCAACCAAGTATAGCTACTTTTAGATGCTGACAAGGCTTAGAAGATAACGATGTTAAGCTATTGCAACAGGAGCTCAAAGAAGAAAAGATTTTCTTGGTGAAGCAACCACATCAACCGGACATGATCGACCTCTCTGCACGTGCAACAAACATAAAACAAACGAAGGTGTTTTTGGCTGAGATGTTCAAGTTATTCAAAGATCTTTATCCAGTAGAAGCCATTACTTCATGGGAGGAATGTAGATCTCATTATAACATTACAGATGAGATCTACAAATCTCTCTTTATTAGTTGCACCCAATGGCTACATCTTAGGCTTCAAAAAACAAAGGAGACCCCAGCAATTCCAGAAGTTACCAAGGGATATGTGCAATGGATCATTGCACAAAAGAATGGTTCATCTAGATTACAATTTAGCTTGCCATGGACCATAAAGTGCATGGGGAAGAATCTAGAAGGCATTGAGTTTCTCCAAGGTGAGAATAATTCTACAATGCATGTTGGTGTATGTATCATAGACACAACACACAAGGGCACTATATCTAGTGGTTGGAGTGCTGCTCAATTTGGAAAGGTTATTGATGGAGTTTGTAGGATAGCACATCAACCATCAAAATTTGTTATTGTTGGTCTAGTCAAGTACCAACATGCTGCTTCTCTTGAGAAGGCAATCTCTGAAAAAGCAAAATGTTATGAGTTGTATGCTTTGCCTCTTGGCTCTTTAATAGCATCAGGGACCGTCCAACCCACTTCTCTTCGTGAAGTAATTTTTGGAGTTTGGGATTTCTTTAGTCAAGAAGAGCAATTTGCCAATCACTCTAGTCTCAAGGAGTCTCTCTTTCAACCAATGTCTACTCTAGGCATTGACGACAATGAAGAGTTTGATGCCATGACTACCGCCAAAGCTTTTTTTGTTCGGCGCGCCATCAAGTGTATTTGTCTCAAAGAGGATGATAAGGTAGTGGACATATTTTCACTTGGTTATGGGACCAAAGAGGCACTTCTACAACAACGAAAGGTGATCTCGGTTGCTTGTACCAATGATCAAATGACTGAGCTATAAGCTCTTTGCCATTCTACAATAGATGAAGATGACGAGTTTAAAAGGTGGGCATGTTTGGTCTCTACTCCACAAAATGATAATGGCAAGGACTCAGAGAATGAAGAAATCGATTAGCCATTAGATGTTGAGGCTGATGCCATTCTAGAGCTTCTACAGGAAACAGGTTAAGCTAGCCAAAATTTCAATTATTTCATGATCTTTAGAACATTGGTATTTGGTTTGGTGTTTTTCTTTGACTTTGTAATCTTGAACGTTGATTTTGAAATCTTAAACATTGGTCTGATTTTATTTCACAAAAAAATTGTGTATGCTTATGATTTAGAGTATTTTCTAATGAGATGATTTGAATTGAAGTGTGCAAATATTTCATGAACAAATGGTTCCAAAGAGCAAAGAGCACCTTTTAACCATGTGCCCATAAGATATGTATTCTTGGTAATTAAAGTATCTTCAAAATAGGTGAATCAAATATAACCAAAAATATGAAGATGTGAAAGTTTTCTAAATCTTTCTATCAAAGTTTTGAGTAGCATGTGAGTTTGATGTGCCAAATGTTTAGTTTTCATATTTAAAGATTTCTTTTTATTTTGTAACTTGAGTTTATATTCGATGTTAAGGACAATGTACATTGTCATAAGGCCAAAAGTTGATTTATAAACACAAGAAATTTTTCGCTTTATGGTATCAACAGCCTATGACCGTAAGCCATAGGCTGGATCAAATATATTTACACTTGAACAGATGATGGAGAAATATTTTGTAATGTTCTATCATTATGTACTTTGTGATAAATCTTATGTTTTCAAATAGATTGACACTTGAAAAGATCATGGAACAAGGGTTTGTATTGTTTTGGCATTATGTACTAATGGATCCATACTAGAACCCTACGGCCTTAGGGCCATAGGGCTCCTTTTTAATGTAAGGATGCAAAAGGATGAGATTATGACCATGGGGCCAAAAAATACAAGTAGAGAGCCATTATGTCATCTTTGTATGTAGCACACACAGATCTTGTATCTAGTACGTAGCACAACTAGACCACCTTATGGCCTTAGGGACATAGGGTTCCTTATTGACGTATAAGTGCAAAATTGATGAGCATATTGTTCTTAGATGCAAAATAGAGCACTTACAATTTAGGTTTATTGTACAATTTAGGTTTATAAGCCCTTGATAAAATTGTATCAATTTAGGTTTATGGAAATTGTATGTAGCATTCATAGAATTTAGAGAAACCCATGAATCTAAAGTTTAGGGTCATAGGGTAGTGTGACCATTGGGTGCAAAGTATATGGTTCCCATGACACCCTATGGCCTCAAGACCATAGGGTTATGACTCTATGAAACAATAAAATATCCTAAATAGGAGTGTCAAATATTTTATGTTATAGCTTAACTAAGAGGCTTAGAATTTTTCAAAAGTTGTCAAAAAAGAGATCCAAAGTGTCTTGCTAGTGACCTTAAGGGTAATAAATGTAGACCACACTTTGTAAGTAGCTTGTAGAAAAACAAAAAACAAATTATGGCCTTAGGATCATAGGGATCATACACCACAAAAAGTAAGGTGAAAATCCCTAGCTCTTGTTTGTAGTACATAAAGCAATCTGACCACCTTATGGACTTAAGGTCCATAGGGTTTCTTGTAATCATAAATAGCACCCTAAGGCCATAGGGCCATAGGGATCCTTGTGAACATTAAGATCAAATATGGCCCTATGGTGCTAGTACATAGGCAAAAAGGAGACCAGTCTATGGTCTTTAGCTTCAAAATATAGCACCTTATGGTCATAGAATTTCTACATAACACCTAAGCAACCTTATGTACACCTAATGGCCTAAGATCCATTAAGTGTACTTTGTAGGTAGTACATAATGCTCTTGTAGGCCACTTTGGCGACCTTAGGCTGTTAATACAAATATGCAATATAATGATCCTATGGTTCAATGTCTCAAAATAGAACACCATTTGGACATGAGGTACATGTATGTAGTACATAGTACTTTTGTAGGGCCATCGAGATCTTCACTAACAAAGAGAGGACCGTACGGCCCTAGGACCTAAGGGTGGCTTTTTAGAGGTGAGTCAATAGTTTTTGGTATAAATTTGAGCACCGTATGGTCATAAATTTGATCACCGTATTGCTTAGAGTTTTTTTGAATCGTTAAAAAGGGGATCCAAAGTGTATTGCCAGTGAGCTTTTGATTATAAGGTGATAATTGTGGACCACACTTTGTAAGTAGCTTGTAGAAGAACATATAGAAAATTATGGCATCATGATCACAGGGTCATACACCACAAAAACCAAGTGGAAATCCCCAAGCTCTTGTTTGCAGTACATAAAGCAACATGACCACCCTATGGCCGTGGGGCCATAGGATTCCTTGTAGAAAAATTATGTCCTAATGATCACAGGGGTCATACACCACAAAAACCAAGTGTAAATCCCTAAGCTCTTGTTTGCAATACATAAAGCAACATGACCACCCTAAGGCCTTGGGGCAATAGGGTTCCTTGTAGACAAATTATGGCCTCATGATCACAGGGGTCATACACCACAAAAACCAAGTGGAAATCCCTAAGGTCTTGTTTGCAGTACATAAAGCAACATGACCACCCTATGGCCTTGGGGCCATAGGGTTCCTTGTAGACATAAATAGCCCCATATGGCCTTAGAACCATAAGGCTCATTTTCAACATGAAGATCATCCATGGACCTATGGTGTTTGTACAAAGAAGCTATACATAGTACATAGGCTACCTTATTTACACCTAATGGCTTAAGAGCCGTTAGGTGACCATATAGGTAGTACATAATGCACTTTTATGTCAATTTGGTGGCCGTAGGAATTGTATTGAGCATAGAAATCACCTTGTGGCACTAGGGTCATAGGTGCCAACACAAATGTGTAATGTAATGATCATATGGTCCCAATGACCCAAAATAGAACACCTGATGGATGTGAGGTACATGTATGTAGTACAAAATACTCGTGTAGATCCATAGAATTCTTCACTAACAAAGAGAGGTTGGTATAGCACAAGGACTAAAGATACCTCCATAGAGGTGCAAAAAATATAAGTCTATAGTCCCAATGTGTGAAATGGAGCACTTTATATTCATGAAACTATAAACTGTCAATATAGAGGGCACCATATGATTCTAGGGCCATAAGGTTCTTGACCAACATATAGAGCACCCTATGGCCCTAGGGCCATAGGGTGGTAGTATAGAGCAATTAAGTGAACTTTTCATATAGTATATAAAGCATTGTAATTTAATTCTCATGTATATGTCATTTGGATACTCAATCTTTTTTCTAACTGCTTGATTATAGAAATTCATCACATTTGTAAGTATTTTCAAAGCTAAAAGTAGGTGTTGTTTAAACTTTCAGGTCATCAACAAGATATTGCAATTGAGGATGTTTCATGTGAGGTCATTGGTACAGAAGATGTTTAAGCTATTGAAACTGTTGAAAAAGAGCCTCTCAATCCCCATTTAAACCAAAATGTCCATAAAGATGATGACAAAGAGATCCAAGCTTCCGAAGGTCAACCAACGACAATTCTCCCATGATATCGAGATTGTTGTTTCTCTTTGATTGTGTAAATATTGACCAGCAATATTGTTTTGTTTTAAAAACTATTTTGCACGCTTGTGAGTTTTAATGTTTTCAAATTAGATGAATTATATTTAAGTGTGTAAATATCATGTCATGAACATATGGTGGCAAAGAGCACCCATTATCTATGTGACCATAAGAGTGTATACTTGTGAGCTTGAGTATTTTCAAAATAAATGAATTTAATTTAAGTGGAAAATTTATACATAGACATGAGGTGACGAAGGTCATCCTTTAGCTTTGTGATCAAATGATGTATGATGTAAAACTTTAAAGCTATGTGGTTATTGATATATTATGTAATGCTTTTAAGCTATGTGATGCTATGAGGTTTATTGTCACACATATGACATTGTACCACTTAAGGCTAGGGGTCTTGTCAAAGAATCCTATGATCTTAGGGCCAGAGGCTTTTCATTGTTGAAGACAAATTTCATGGTTGTAACATCATATCATTCTTTGTAGACATGCAAACTTATGGCCCTAAGGCCATAGGGTGGCAATTGTATGCATCCTCTAAAATATTTAAAAAAATCTATGACTAGTGACCTCATGGTCAAATGTTCTAATTGTAGGCCACACTTTGTAAGTAGTAGCTTGTAAAAGAGCATATAACAAATTACGGTCTTAGGATCGTAGGATCCTTTGGATAAATAGAACCATCAGTCCACAAATCCAAATGATGTTCCTTGTTTGTCCTTCTAAGGTTCATACACCATAAAAACCAAGGTAAAAATCCCTCCGCTCTTGTATATGTAGTAGTGAAGCAACATGACCACCCTATGGCCTTAGGACCATAGGGTTCCTTGTTATCATAAATAGCACCCTATAGCCTTAGGGCCATAGGCTACCTTGTAATGCAAAGATGATCCCATATCCCTAATGTGCTAGTACATAGGTAAAAAGAAGATGAATCTATTGTCCTTAGCTTCAAAAGAGAGCACCTTATGGTCATTGAAGCTCTACATAAGTACCTTATGTACACCTAGTCCCATAAATTTCACTATGTGTACTATATAGGTAATACTCTCATTGGCCACATTAGTGATCATAGGTTTCTTAGTTAGCAAAGAAAGCACCTTGTGGCCCTAGGGCCATAGGGTGCCAATATAGATGTGCAATATAATGTTCCAATGGTTCGAATGACTCAAAATAGAGCACCTTATGGACAAATGGCCATAAGGTTCCTCACTAACATATGGCTCCACACAAATATAGAGAGGACTGCATGGCCATAGGGATAGAGGATGTCATTGTAGAGGTGCAAAAAGATGAGCCTATAGTCATTATGTATAACTCAACACCTTATGTCCATATAGCTATAAACTTTTCATATAGAAGGCACCCTACGGTCCTAAGGCAATAGGGTGCTAGTATAGAGCCATTAAATAAACATATCATGTAGTATATACAACATTGCAATATAATTATGAGATATTTAGTATGTAGTTTGGATACTTAATGTTTTTTTAAGCCATCAAGATTGTAGGTATTTTCAAAGCTAAAAGTGGGTGTTGTTTAAACTTGCAGCTCTTCAACAAGACTTTACAGTTAACAATGTCTCTTGTGAGATCATTGATACAAAGGATGCTCCAGCTATTGAGCCTATTGAAGAAGAATCTATCAATCCTCATTTGAACCAACAAGCTTGTAAAGAAGATGACAAAGAGATACAAGTTTTTGAAGGTCAACCATCGCAGTTGTTGGACATAAATTCCAGCGATACAATGGAAGTAGACGATGATGCAAGCTCGAAAGCATATAGAAGGACAGAAGAAGACTCTGTCAATAACATTTTAGTAGCTCAAGATTTGAGCATTAGAGTGCATGGTGATCCAAATCTTTCATCCAATGATGGACCAACGCTGACTATAATACTGAGCTTGTGTGGATTGCTTTTGAGGCGTTGTTGGCAAAAGTCCAAAAAAATGAAGAGCCTGAAGTTTAAACATGAGTATATTGTTTTGCGACCAGGATGCATTGAGTTTTTAAAGAGTCTCCTAAGCATCTCCAATGTTGGCATATGGTCAACAGCTAATGATACACAGGTTATGCAAATCATCAAGATTTTAGAGAAGGAAGCTGGAGAAGAATTTCCATTCTTTATGATTTGGGGGCAAAGCCAATTTCAACAATGTGTAGAGTCAAGAATCACTCGCCCCGACAATCCTGGACTAGAGGCATTTTTCAAACCTTTAGCTATTGCATCAGCAAAGTTTGGGATTGATTTAAAAAGATTGCTTCTTATAGATGATGCACCATTGAAAGGATCCATTAATCGTGCATTAACATTGATGAGGAGGATAATATTCTCCTTGGAGAGCTGCTACCATATACCAAAGCTCTTCATCATGTCAACGACATTCGTACAATTACAAGATCTTCTTTGTATGGACAAGCTCCCATAGTGCAAGGTCTTGAGCTTTACAATCATGTACAAAAGGTTGTTTCAGAGTGAGAGGAGTGCAATTTGGTTTGTCTACAAAAAACCTACTCTACAAGCAGGCTACCAAAAGCTCCTCGCGTTCTTGATGATGAGAATGGTGCATCATCTAGCAGTAAAGACCATATTAGGTATTTTGGTAAAAATCTCACATTATGGGAATCTCCAAATCGGCCGAATTCATGTAATTTGGGAATTTTCCACTTAAAGTGGGAAAAATTGAGGTGTGTGGCTAGTAAATAAAGTGAAAATCTCATAGGATTGTGGTGTTAATAAACACCAAAAGTCAAGAGGATGTACAACACATGGATTTGAATAATAACTATAAATTACATAAAACAAAGGAAGATACAAAAAAAAATTTGTTTACAAATTGACTAGTATAGTCACAATAGAAGCTCCACATAATTCTACTCCACATTTGATACCATATCTGAACTTTGATCCAAGTGTGGCTGATGTGCATGAGTGAGGCCTTCTTTGGATTTTAGAGCATGTCTTTCTGGAATCTTTATTCTAGAAAATGGTCCTTCTTTGTTGGGTCTCCAGGACCAAACAATTGCATCTATAGTTTCCCACTTGTGGGTCCTTATAGTTGACAGCCCAATAACCCTTCCAACAATTACTGTAAGCTTGAGTATCTGTCATCCCACTTTTTCTCGCGCAAGGTGCCCAATATTGAATCAAGAGTTTTCTGTAGTTTGGTGATGTAGGCTCATTATCAATGTCAGATAAAGCCATTGCAAGCCACACTAGATAGATTCCTGTGTCACTCGGAACAAGCATAAGAAAGTCACCTTGGTGCACATCAGACATAGGGTCAAACTCTTCCCTTGGCCTATCTCGTTGAGGCCCACAAAAATGATCGTTCAACTCTTCAAGGCCTAGGAATCTTTCTGCTCCTTGTTGCAAATTCATTGTAGTGCTTTGTAAGTGAGAATATTCTTGAGTTTTTGGCCAAAACATTTCATACAAGACTCCCTCTAATATGATTTCTTTTCCAATATCTTCAATTACCTTACTCCAATAATCTATCACGGGTCTATAATATCGCGGAATACTTGAACCATTCCCTAAATTTTTCCAAAATTTTATATAGTTCTCTAGCCCCAAAATGACTTCTTCATGGGCCTTGACATACTCCGCCATTTGTACTAGAGGTGGATCTCCATGTGGTAACATTGGCTTGCCTTCTGTGTCTGTTTTCTAAAGGCGAATACTTCCACTCCAACTTGATACACCTACATGTGCCTTATATTGCATCATTGGTGTCTCATCCTGCATAAAGAACCTGAACTGAAGCGGTTTGGAATGTCCAACAAGTATGTCTTGTCCATCACAAAGATAGCCATCACAATATTGCTTGAAATCGGGGATCTTTGTGAGAAAAAATGGAGCTGGAGATGAAGATGAGCTGTTTCATAATGTATCCATCAAATGTGGCAAAGTATAGGTTTGTGTAACTCTCAACTTCTCTGAAAACCTACTAAACAAGGCGTCTATGTCCTCATGTGTATGCCCAACCATTAAAAATCCCAGCTGGATGGTTTTGAAAACACCCCTTGCAACAAGCATTGACAAATAGGCAAATAAGTATCGATCTTTGTTTTCCCCTGCACAATTATCCAATTGTAGCAACAAGCTCTCTGGCAATCTGCGAAATGTTGACCCCAATTCCTCTTCTGCAATTTCTGACGACTGCACAATGGGCTCTTTTCCATCACTCAAGTTATGGTAGTCCAAAGCATGTAGTAGTGAAATATTGCTCCTTGGAAGTCCATTTGTTACTAGATCACCAAGAGGATGCTTATCTATCCTCTCGAGGTTATGTAAACAATTAGCAATTGAGCCAATTGTAAGATTTGGATCAGCTGGCCACAAACCATTCAAGACAAAGTGTCCGTAATGACCTTCTTCTATGACCTTCTCCTTGTCCATGAGTGATCATGACAATCAATGCCACCTGCAGATTATATCTTGAATACACACCCTTGGGAATAATGCGTAATCTAGGAATGGCAGTCTTCTTTTGATCCATCTTATCATGGATTATGCATACATATTTTTGTGGTTGAGTTTCTGAATACGTGCGCCATGCATAATATAGGCTTCTGCAACTCTTTTTTTGTGCCATGTGAACTTATCTCTCCCTCAAGAGAAGAGCTCTCTCTTCAAGAGAAGGTTTAGCTTCTAACCTTGCCTTGATTGAGCTACAAATATTGAACTTAGAGAACTCACTCGTCTTTGTCAAAGTGACATGTGGGTACTCTTTGTTCCAAATTCTACCAAAAGAAGATTGGGATAGCTTCTTCTCATAGCCCATTTGGTCAAGTGTCGTGTTGATTTCACATAAAATATCCACTTGTTTGTATGTTGATGGAATCACCAATTGAGTCTCTCTTGAGCCATCTAGCAGTGTTCTACTTCTATGTGGCATCTTCTCAGAGTTGTTTTCCACAAACTCATTTAGTAGTGCTCTTGCTAAACTAGTATGTTGAAGTCCCCTTCTCAATGTACATGTGTTCCCATGTACATATTGGCGCACACCATTTTCAAAGTTCTCCTTGTATCGATAAAATGATGTCTTTGGTATTCCATGTAGCTCATACCATGCTCTACAACAAACAATAGAGCCATTTAGCCTGAATTGGTATCGTGACTTCTCATCTTTCTGATAACATATAGAAAGAACATCATAAACATAATTAGTGCGTGATTTTTGAGACTCTCCCCAAAATTTTTGTCGTAACCTTGTCACCATATCACGATCTGCAAATTGGCAGCATTTTTGTGCACAACAATCAATGCATGATACCCTTTGAATTGATTTGTTTGAAAGGTACAAAGTCGAAGCTGGTGCTGCTTTTGATTTTTGAGTCCTGTTCATGAAAGTGTATCGTCTCTTCCTTGACAACTGGACAACATTACTCCCATCAAGTTTTTTTCCAACATTGCCATCGTTGGATACATCCTCATATGTAGCATGCATGCCATCAACAGGAACAAAGTGTTGTAATGGGCTCCCAATCAACATTGTTGTCTGCTTATGCTACCCACTTCAACCACATCATCAATGCTTGCATTTTCTCTTTCAATACCCACACCCACACAATCCGGACCAAGTTCCTGAAAGTTGACATAATCATGTGGAAATACATATAAGATGGTCCCTTCATTCATGGTTTGCATCATTGTGTCATATTTTAAAAGGACCCTCTGATTTCTCCAAGACTCTCGAATCATTGCTTCAAATTCTGGGCTTGTCATAGGTATTGCATCTGTAACTAGAGGATCAGAATGATCATGTTCTTCATCACCATTGTAGCTTTCGTGTGGATCAATTAAGTTCCCATTTAATACAAAAGATTGCAAAAGAAGCTTTGACCATCGAACAACACTCCATAATGAGCCTTGGAGAGATGAAGTATCCATTGTAGGAAAAGGTAGGACCACATCCTTCAAGCATTCCTCCACTAGTATGGAGACATTTCCCATCCCTATCTTTGTACCACCACAAGTGGAATCTGGATCTGTTCTACACACACAACCAATACCAACGATTTCATTGTCAAGTATCATATGTACTTTCTCCCCAGATTCGAAGTCCATCCTGTAAGTAAAAAGATTACATTGTTAAATCCATAGTTATAGAAAAATACTCTTCAAACAAAAAATCATGCTACAACATGAAAAAGGTTTGCATAGGTTGGACAAGTGGTGAACCTTGAGACCAAATCCTCCTTGCTATATTAATGGAAGCAAGGTTGGACAAGTGGTGGACCTTGAAACCAAAGCCTCTTTGCTATATGAGAGCATAGGTTGGACAAGTGGTGGACCTAGTTTTAATATCCACTACCACCTTTCAACTACTATAGGACTATGCTTTCCAATGTCCAAGTATCCCTTGAGTCTTTCAAGGTTGAACACGTGGTGGACCTTGAAACAAAAATCCCCTTTCTATATCAGAGCATAGCTTGGACAAGTGGTGGACCTAGTGATAATGCCCAATATCCAAGGTGAAATACCTTAGGACTTTGCTACCTTGCTTGCCAATGTTTACGTAGCCCCTCATTTCTTTAATGGAAGTAAGGTTGGACAAGTGGTGGACCTTGAAACCAAAGCCTCTTTGCTATATTAGAGCATAGGTTGGACCTAGTTTTAATACCCACTGCCACCTATCAACTACTATAGGACTATGCTTTCCAATGTCCAAGTATCCCTTGAGTCTTTCAAGGTTGAACACGTGGTGGACCTTGAAACGAAAATCCCCTTTCTATATTAGAAAGGTTGAACACATGGTGGACCTTGAAACGAAAATCCCCTTTCTTTATCAGAGCATAGCTTGGACAAGTGGTGGACCTAGTTATAATGCCCAATATCCAAGGTGAAACACCTTAGGACCTTGCTACCTTGCTTGCCAATGTTTACGTAGCCCCTCATTTCTTTAATGGAAGCAAGGTTGGACAAGTGGTGGACCTTGAAAGCAAAGCCTCTTTGCTATATGAGAGCATAGGTTGGACCTAGTTGTAATACCCACTGCCACCTATCAACTACTATAGGACTATGCTTTCCAATGTCTAAGTATCCCTTGAGTCTTGCAAGGTTGAACACGTGGTGGACCTTGAAACCAAAATCCCCTTTCTATATCAGAGCATAGCTTGGACAAGTGGTGGACCTAGTTATAATGCCCCTCCTTTCTTTAATGGAAGAAAGGTTGGAAAAGTGGTGAATCTTGAAACCCAAACCCTTTGGCTATATATAGAGGATAGCTTGGACAAGTGGTGGGCTTAGTTGTAGTATCCAATGTCCAAGGTCCAAGGTCCAAGGTGAACTATGTAAAGACCTTACTTCCAAAAACAAAGTCGTACAAGTGGTTCTCCTTGAAACCAAAACCTCCTTAGTTTATTAGAACATAGCTTGGAGAAGTGGTGGACTTAGTTGTAATGGTGAATGTCCAAAGCAAACTATTATAGGACCTTGCTTCCCAAATCAAGTTTGGACAAGTGGTGGATCTTGAAACCAAAACCCCCTTACTCTATTAGAGCATAGCTTAGATAAGTGGTGGACCTAGCTGCCATGGAAAATGTTCAATTTGAACTGGTGCAAGACCTTGCTATTAAATGTCTAAGTAGAGCTAGCTTCTTTAATGGAATCAAGGTTGGGAAAGTGGTGCATCTTGAAACCAAAATCCCTTTATTGTATTAGAGCATAGCTTGGACAAGTGAGGGACCTAGTTTTAATGTGTGATGTCCAAAGAAAAGTATTACAAGACCTTGCTTTCCAATATTTGAATTGGTCAAGTGGTTAAAACTAAGTATAAAACTTTGACCATTTTCTTCTCGAATTGTCAAAAAGCTAGTTTTAGACACCCCTAAATGAAAATGGTTTAGGGTGGCCTTAAACAATGTTTTTTCAAAGACTTGAACAAAAGGGTTGCCGAAGAGTAATGAAAGTTTATTGTGGCTTGAAGTGCCTGAGTATGTGAAAACAAGCCTAGGTTTTCCACGAGGCAAGAGGTGACATAATAAGAACATTGGAAACTTAGGATTGACCATGTGGCCTAAACTTTGGCAAGTGAAGTGGTGGCCAAGTTTTGTGGCATAGTGTGCACTTGGTCCTATATGTGTTGACCACTTGGCTAAATCTAGGACCATAAGGCCAAACCTTTGGCACCTTAAATATAGTATGGGACATAATCTAGAACTGCTATAGTAAATTAGTAGTATAGTTAATATGTTAATATTTGTATTATATTTAAGTATATGCTAATATAATTTATGTTCAAAATTTCACTAATGAAGAATGTTCCCATTTAGCACTCCAGATGCGGGGTCTTAGGGCAATGCCACAATGGGGTGACAAGGCAGCGCTTCCACGTGAGGTTTGGGGGTAGTGCTCTTGATGGGGATGTGGAATATAGCTCTCTCGATGGCGGGGCTTGGGAGGTTGATTTTGGGATATTGTTCTGGGTGGGGTCCTAGGGCAGCGCCCCAGGCGGGGCTAGGGACAGTGCCCAAAGATTATTATTTTTTTAAGTGAATTCCTAGTATAGAGTTACGCATGTTTTTCATATTTTCAACCATGATTTCTTTAATTTTGGCCGTGTGAATTGGTTAATGTTTTATATTGCTTTTGTTTTTTTTAATCCTATGATAAAACATGGACTTGTAGCATACGTGGCATTCTAATAAACCCTATCAAGATTAGGCACACAGAGAGCGCACGAGCAACGCACACAGAGAAAGCAGGTGAGCAGCAAACACACAAAAAGCGCACACGGATCGCACACAGTTGGAGTATACGCGCGCGTAGAGGAGCAAGCTCGGCATTGTACACAACACACGGGTGGAGTGCACAGGATTGAAAGTTCGCGCACAAGATAAAGAAACAGCAGCGTACACAATGCTTTCCAGAAGGGCAGGATCGGGCATAGCTTCTTCTCAGGAGACATTACACACCTCACGAATAGAGAAAAAACAGGTCTTTCTCTCTCTCTCACTCTCTGTATTTCTCCATATAGAGAAGATGGTTCTCTGTAACTCTTCTTCCACACACACTCTCTCGTCAAAAGACAGAGATACATAGTTTAAAAGTATCCCCGCACACATACACATATTCCCACACATCGTCTTCCTCTCTTCCACATACATAACCACAGTGAAATCTGTTATCCTGCTGTCTCTCTCTTGAAAATACATGCACATATTCCCACACATCGTCTTCCTCACTTCCACATACATAACCACAATGAAATCTGTTATCTTGTTGTCTCTCTCTTGAAAATACGTGCACATATTCCCATACATCGTCTTCCTCTCTTCCACATACATAAACACAGTGAAATCTGTTATATTTCTCTCTCCTCTCTCTAAAAAACAGGTATTTATCTCTCTCTCTCTCTCTCTATCTATCTCTGTATCTTGCTATCTCTCTCTTGAAAATACATGCTCATGTATGTGTGCGTCTGTGTTATCTATGTGTATGTATGTATATTTGTGTTATTTCATTGTAATACTCATACATAATGTAGATACACAATTACACTTAATTACGATATGCACACATAGTATATATACATACATAAATATCACAAATAACTAACACATTGTAATACTAGTAAAATTGAATGGAAGACTTACTTGCGTGATCTGTTAAAGTCGATTCTTGTAGCGAGTTCTGGATGTATGCTGAGCTGATTTTCCTCTAATCCATTTGTAGATATGATTGTAACTTATGTTTCTCAAAAAAAGTAGTGTTGTTTAGTGATACACCTAATGGACATAAATGGTTGAAACTAGGACATGTAGACCAAAAATACGTGTATTTTTTGGATGAATATATACACTTTTTGGTGACCCTTACCACAAGTGGTGGACCTTGAGACCAGTGGACTATAAGGACCTCCAAACAATACCTTGTACACTCAATCCTTCTTGGTATCTAGGTTGGACAAGTGGTGGACCTTGTTCAAATTCTCTAACCACTCTCTCTAACATGGTGAAATAATTTAGGTGTGATAAATTCATATCTATGCAAACTAATATCAGTTTAGGCTTGTTAATTTGAATTTGTTTGAATTTATGTACAATATAATGATTTGAGGTTTGCATATTTGAATTTAGGTGGTATAATGATATCTTTTTGTGGTAAACTTGAATTTAAAATCAATTTTGCGTGAAATATTTTAAATTTAAGTGGTAAAATTTAGATTTTATAAAAAAGTTTGAATTTTAAAATTTGGGCGGGATATTTTAAAATTTAGGCGGGATATTTAAAATTTGGGAGGGATATTTTAAATTTAGGCGGGAAGGTTTTGAATTTATAGCGAGATCTCCCTTACATAAGAGAGTATAGGTTGGACAAGTGGTGGACCTTAAAGCTAGAGCATCCATGCTACTGGACATAATAGGTAGGGAATCTAGTTGAATATTGTATGTATAATATGTATGTAATAGATCTAGCTTGGACAAGTGGTGGACCTTGGAACAAAACCCCATGTAAAACATATCATGCACATTCCAAGTGGTCAGAAAAAATATCATTTAAGATATAGCCTTATAGGTTGGACAAGTGGTGGACCTTAGCACCCAGATATTCTTCATATAATGACATAGAGTGGAAAACTGGTGAATTTTGAGACCAAACCATGCTACTAGCGATAATAGCTTGGACAAGTGGTGGACCTTGAAAGTAAACCCCCCATCTACGAAATATCGTGGGTTTAAGGTATTTCGATGGAGCCTAGCATCTTGGAGACATCGTGCATCTTGTTTCTCTTCATGTTTCAATGGAGCCTATCTTGGACAAATGGTGGAGCATCCTTCTCTCCATGTTTCAATGGACCCTAGCTTGGACAAGTGGTGGACCTTTGCTTCTCTCTATTATTCAATAGAGTTAGCTTGGACAAGTGGTGGACCTTGGAATCAAACCCCCATGTAAAACCTATCATGGTCACTCCAAGTGGTGAGAAAGAATATCCTTTAAGATATAGCCTTATAGGTTGGACAAGTGGTGGACCTTAACACCCTAATATTCTTAATATAATGACATAGAGTGAAAAAGTGGTGAATCTTGAGACAAAACCACTCATGCTACTAGCACTAATAGCTTGGACAAGTGGTGGACCTTGAACGTAAACCCCCCATGTTTCAATAGAGTTAGCTTCGACAAATGGTGGAGCATCCTTCTCTCCATGTTTCAATGGAGCCTAGCTTAGACAAGTGGTGGACCTTTTCTTCTCTCTATAATTCAATAGAGTTAGCTTGGACAAGTGGTGGACCTTGGAACCAAAGCCCCATGTAAAACCTATCATGGTCACTCCAAGTGGTGAGAAAGAATAACCTTTAAGATATAGCCTTATACGTTGGACAAGTGGTGGACCTTAACACCCAAATATTCTTAATATAATGACATAGAGTGAAAAAGTGGTGAATCTTGAGACAAAACCACTCATGCTACTAGTGATAATAGCTTGGACAAGTGGTGAACCTTGAACGTAAACCCCCCATGTTTCAATACACTTAGCTTCAACAAATGGTGGAGCATCGTTCTCTCCATGTTTCAATGGAGCCTAGCTTGGACAAGTGGTGGACCTTTGTTTCTCTCTATGTTTCAATAGAGTTAGCTTGGACAAGTGGAGGACCTTGGAACCAAACCCCCATGTAAAACCTATCATGGTCACTCCAAGTAGTAAGAAAGAAGAACCTTTAAGATGTAGCCTTATAGGTTGGACAAGTGGTGGACCTTAACACCCTAATATTCTTAATAAAAGTGGTGAATCTTGAGACCAAACCACTTAGGCTACTAGCAATAATAGCTTGGACAAGTGGTGGACCTTGAATGTAAACCCCTCATCTACGAAATATCGTGGGTTTAATGTATTTCGATGGAGCCTAGCATCTTAGAGACATGGTGCAGCTTGCTTCTCGTCATGTTTCAATGGAGCCTATCTTGGACAAATGGTGGAGCATTCTTCTCTCCATGTTTCAATGGACCCTAGCTTGGACAAGTGGTGGACCTTTGTTTCTCTCTATGTTTCAATAGAGTTAGCTTAGAGAAGTGGTGGACCTTGGAACCAAACCCCCATGTAAAACCTATCATGGTCACTTCAAGTGGTAATAAAGAATAACCTTTAAGATGTAGCCTTATACGTTGGACAAGTGGTGGACCTTAACACGCGCATATTTTTAATATAATGACATAGAGTGGAAAAGTGGTGAATCTTGAGACCAAACCACTCAGGCTACTACCAATAATAGCTTGGACAAGTGTTGGACCTTGAATGTAAACCCCTCATCTACGACATATCGTGGGTTTAATGTTTTTCGATGGAGCCTAGCATCTTGGAGACATGGTGCACCTTGATTCTCCTCATGTTTCAATGGAGCCTACCTTGGACAAATGGTGGAGCATTCTTCTCTCCATGTTTCAATGGACCCTAGCTTAGACAAGGGGTGGACCTTTGCTTCTCTCTATGTTTCAATAGAGTTAGCTTGGACAAGTGGTGGACCTTGGAACCAAACCCCCATGTAAAACCTATCATGGTCACTCCAAGTAGTAAGAAAGAATAACCTTTAAGATGTAGCCTTATAGGTTGGAGAAGCGGTGGACCTTAACACCCACATATTCTTAATAAAAGTGGTGAATCTTGAGACCAAACCACTCAGGCTACTAGCAATAATAGCTTGGACAAGTGGTGGACCTTGAATGTAAACCCCTCATCTACGAAATATCGTGGGTTTAATGTATTTCGATGGAGCCTAGCATCTTGGAGACATGGTGCAGCTTCCTTCTCGTCATGTTTCAATGGAGCCTATCTTGTACAAATGGTGGAGCATCCTTCTCTCCATGTTTCAATGGACCCTAGCTTAGACAAGTGGTGGACCTTTGCTTCTCTCTATGTTTCAATAGAGTTAGCTTGGACAAGTGGTGGACCTTGGAACCAAACCCCCATGTAAAACCTTTCATGGTCACTCCAAGTGGTTAGAAAGAATAACCATTAAGATATAGTCTTATAGGTTGGACAAGTGGTGGACCTTAATACCAAATATTCTTAATATGATGACACAGAGTGAAAAAGTGGTGAATCTTGAGACCAAACCCCTCATGCTACTAGCGTTAATAGGTTGGACAACTGGTGGACCTTGAATGTAAACCTTCCATGTTTCAATAGAGTTAGCTTCGACAAATGGTGGAGCATCCTTCTCTCCATGTTTCAATGGAGCCTAGCTTGGACAAGTGGTGGACCTTTGCTTCTCTCTATAATAAGAATAAAGTTAGCTTGGATAAGTGGTTGACCTTGGAACCAAACCCCTATGTAAAACATATCATGGACATTTCAAGTGGTGAGAAAGAATACCCTTTAAGATATACCCTTATAGGTTGGACAAGTGGTCGACCTTAACACCTAGATCTTCTTTATATAATGACATAGAGTGGAAAAGTGGTGAATCTTGAGACCAAACCACTCATGCTACGAGGGATAATATCTTGGAAAAGTGGTTGACCTTGACGTTAAACCCCATATGTAAACAATATCGTGGGTTTAAGGTATTTCAATGGATCCTAGAATCTTGGAGACATGGTGCAACTTGCTTCTTTTCATGTTTCAATGAAGCCTATCTTCCACCAATGGGGGATCATCCTTCTCTAAATGTCTCAGTGGAGCCTACCTTGGACAAGTGGTGGACCTTTGCTTCTCTCTATGTTTCCATAGAGTTAGCTTGGACAAGTGGTCGACCTTAAAACCTAGATCTTCATAATATAATGACATAGAGTGGAAAAGTGGTAAATCTTGAGACCAAACCACTCATGCTACTAAGAATAATAGGCTGGACAAGTGGTGGACCTTGAATGTAAACCCCCCATGTACGAAATATCATGGGTTTAAGGTATTTCAATGGAGCCTAGCATCTTGGAGACATGGTGCAGATTGCTTCTCTTCATGTTTCAATGGAGCCTATCTTGGACAAATGGTGGAGCATCCTTCTCTCCATGTTTCAATGGAGCCAAGCTTGGACAAGTGGTGGACCTTTGCTTCTCTCTATGTTTCAATAGAATTAGCTTGGACAAGTGGTGGGCCTTGGAACCAAACACCCATGTAAAACCTATCTTGGTAACTCCAAGTGGTGAGAAAGAATAAAGTTTAAGATATAGCCTTATAGGTTGGACAAGTGGTGGACCTTAGCACCCAGATATTCTTAATAGAATGACATAGAGTGGAAAAATGGTGAATCTTGAGACCAAACCACTCATGCTACTAGAGATAATAGGTTGGACAAGTGGTGGACCTTGAATGTAAACCCCCCATGTACAAAATATCATGGGTTTGAGGTATTTCAATGGAGCCTAGCATCTTGGATACATGTTGTAGCTTGCTTCTCTTCATGTTTCAATGGAGCGTATCTTGGACAAATAGTGGAGCATCCTTCTCTCCATGTTTCAATGGACCCTAGCTTGGACAAGTGGTGGACCTTTGATTCTCTCTATGTTTCAATAGAGTTAGCTTGGACAAGTGGTGGACCTTGAAACAAAACCCCCATGTAAAACCTATGCTGGTCACTCCAAGTGGTGAGAAAGAATAACCCTTAAGATATAGCCTTATAGGTTGGACAAGTGGTGGACCTTAACACCCAAATATTCTTAATATAATGACATAGAGTGAAAAAGTGGTGAATCTTGAGACCAAACCACTCATGCTACTAGCGTTAATAGGTTGGACAAGTGGTGGACCTTGAATGTAAACCCCCCATGTTTCAATAGAGTTAGCTTCGACAAATGGTAGAGGATCCTTCTCTCCATGTTTCAATGGAGCCTAGCTTGGACAAGTGGTGGACCTTTGTTTCTCTCTATGTTTCAATAGAGTTAGCTTGGACAAGTGGTGGACCTTGGAGCCAAACCCCCATGTAAAACATATCATGGACATTTCAAGTGGTGAGAAAGAATACCCTTTAAGATATACCCTTATAGGTTGGACAAGTGGTCGACCTTAACACCCAGATCTTCTTAACGTAATGACATAGAGTGGAAAAGTGGTGAATCTTGAGACCAAACCACTCATGCTACTAGAGATAATAGGTTGGACAAGTGGTGGACCTTGAATGTAAACTCCCCATGTACAAAATATCGTGGGTTTAAGGTATTTCAATGGATCTTAGCATCTTGGAGACATGGTGCAGCTTGCTTCTCTTCATGTTTCAATGGAGCCTATCTTGGACAAATGGTGGAGCATCCTTCTCTCCATGTTTCAATGGACCCTAGCTTAGACAAGTGGTGGACCTTTGCTTCTCTCTATGTTTCAATAGAGTTAGCTTGGACAAGTGGTGGAACTTGGAACCAAACCCCCATGTAAAACCTATCATGGTCATTCAAGTGGTGAGAAAGAATACCCTTTAAGATATAGCCTTATAGGTTGGACAAGTGGTGGACCTTAACACCCAGATCTTCTTAATATAATGACATAGAGTGGAAAAGTGGTGAATCTTGACATCAAACCACTCATGCTACTAGTGATAATAGGTTGGACAAGTGGTGGACCTTGAATGTAAACCCCCCATGTACGAAATATCATGGGTTTAAGATATTTCAATGGAGCCTAGCATTTTGGAGACATGGTGCAGCTTGCTTCTCTTCATGTTTCAATCGAACTTGGCTTGGACAAATGGTGGAGCATCCTTCTCTCCATGTTTCAATGGAGCCTAGCTTGGACAAGTGGTGGACCTTTGATTCTCTCTATGTTTCAATAGAGTTAGCTTGGACAAGTGGTGGACCTTGGAACCATACCCCTATGTAAAACCCATCATGTGCATTCCAAGTGGTGGTAAATAATACCATTTAAGATATAGCCTTATAGGTTGGACAAGTGGTGGACCTTAACACCCAGATCTTCTTAATATAATGACATAGAGTGGAAAAGTGGTGAATCTTGAGACCAAACCACTCATGCTACTAGGGATAATAGGTTGGACAAGTGGTGGACCTTGAATTTAAACCCCACATATACAAAATATCATGGGTTTAAGGTATTTCAATGGAGCCTAGCATCTCAAAGACATGGTGCATCTTGCTTCTCTTCATGTTTCAATGGAGCCTATTTTGGACAAATGGTGGAGCATCCTTCTCTCCATGTTTCAATGGACCCTAGATTGGACAAGTGGTGGACCTTTGCTTCTCTCTATGTTTCAATATAGTTAGCCTATATTAGACAATTAGTAGACCTCGAATCTCTCCATGTTGTCTAGAGCTGAGCTTGGACAAGTGGTGGACCTTACTTCTCCCTTCCCTTAGTTTACTAGCTTAAATGATCACTATGTATACTTGCTTAGATCTAGCTTGAACAAGTGGTGGAACTTGTATTCACACAAACTTAATCCATTACAAAAAAGTATATGTTAAAATAACATTTGGTTTTTTTTGTTTCAGGAAAGATGGCTCCAAAAAAACAGGTTGCAAGGGTTGCTGTCTCAGTTGACTATACTTGCAATGATCTTAGGAAATGGTATTTGGACATACATGGTATAGAGGGTGCACAATTTCATAAGGTGCATCTATTTATTGCCAAAAAGGAGAATGACAGCTTGTTTGAAGATGTTGGACAAGTTGTGGAAGCATCTGTCTCTGTAGTTGATAGTCATCCAGAGGTGGAATGCATTGACATTCTAGTTCCAATGAATCTAGAATTTCAACTATCTCCAGGAGCATATGCATTGGAGCGCATGTCTAGAAACAAAGAAGAGACAATGTTTTCTCGAGGATGGAAGTTTGCAGAATCAAATCCAAATATCACAGCAGATCAACTTCAAAGCTCCATCATTGCCACACTACAACGAAAAAAGGTGAAAGCTTCACGACCACCATCCACAAAGAAGCAAGCAAAAGTGCAGAAAGTAGAAGCTAAGCGAACTAGTTCCATTTTGGATGTAGACAAGGCATCTTTGGCATCCTCATCAACAGAGGGTTCAATGTCAAAGATGAGAATTGTGGATCCAGATGTTTTAGAAGCTGAGGCCATGAAAGGACAAGAAAAAGATACAGGTGGAATGAATAAGTACATAAATTATTTTCCTTTCCAATATAGGGAATTTGATATCCCTATTCAAAATTGTTGGCTTGCTCCTGATCACTATAATGCACGTATTATGGATAAAAAACACGCTGAAAGTGTGTTATTTGGATTTTCACGGAGTACGACCAAGCCTGCAGCATGTGCATATTTGATGCCTGTTCGAAATGCAAAATCAAAGAAGGGGACTCCTTTGGCAGTAGAAGAGGTAGAGGAGCAAAAAATTAAAGATTATCATTATTGGATTCTTGATGGGCAGCATTCAATCTATGCTGCAAAAGTTTTGCTTCACAATGAACAAAACAACAAAGAGATCTTTGAAAGACTGATTAGCGTGTATAAATTTAGAAAGGCTCGCATTGTTGTGAATGCTCCTCCATTTGTTGCAACTGCTATATCTGCCATTGCAAATGAGGAGGCTCAGGCATTGTATGTCAAGCAACCTTACAGCCAAATATTGAGACATTTACGGAGTCAATGGATCTTCTCAGGACGACCACCAAAGGCAGCAAGTGGAATTGCAGAGGGACATGCATCTCGTGCCGGATGGGATGTAAGTTATTTTCTTTGTCTTTTTGATAGTGTTTAATTAACAAATCTTGCTCAATAGTTTAATTATTTCTCTATTTCTTTTTAGGCTTTTCTTCGATTGGCAAGAATGAGTGCAGCAGCAAGTTGGATTGCTAAACAGGCACACATGGTCACGTACTCTGATTTAGTTTATGATTGCTGGATAGAAATCATTGAAAATCTAGAAGAGGAGAATAAGAAACCCCCAACAACTGTATTTAGATACCTTTGTGGCCTTGAGGAATCAGAGGTAAAGACTATTCAAGAAGAGATTAGAGATGAGAAGATTTTACTGTCAAAGAGTGCAAAGGATGGTGATGCAACTGACATGTATGATCGAATCAAGCAGTTGAAGCAAGACAAATTGATTCAAGATGCACTTCTTGAAGGCTTCAACAATTTGAATGAGTCTTCACCATGTAAAGACTGGGAGGAGGTGGTCAAAATGTATAACATCAATGATGTTGTTTATAAAACAATTTTAATGCTATGCGAGGAATGGATCAGATCTAGTTTGACGCGTGGAACAAAGAAAATGGCTTTTCCAGATGGAGCAATAAAATACATGCAATGGGCAATTCACCTTCAAAAGGAGAAAACTGAGCCTAGAGATTTGCCATGGTCAATCTATGTGGTGAGCCTACAAATGGAAGGCAATCTCTACTTGATGCGCCACTTCAATAATAAAGTGCCTATTGGCTTATGTGTTTTAGATATGACAAAAAACGTTGGAGGCAATTTGAAGTGGAGTGAGGAGACATTTAACAATGCTTTGGATGGGATCTTGGCTATTGCTGGAGGGTCAACAGATCCTGGATTTGTCTTTCTTGCATTTGTGGATTTCACTAACTTCACAAAATTGCAATGTGCCTTTCACGCCATGGGAGATAATCTGAGCTACCATTGTTGTGGTGCATTGCATCACTTTCCATCAGCTCCTTGCAAAGGAGCAATTCAATTCCTAACAGTTATTGCCTTCTTGGGACAAGGCAATGCATTTGAAGACCTGAGAAGAAGATCAGAGGAACATCCCATGCCAATTGATTGTTCTCTTCTTCAAGTAGCAGATAACGATATGTCAGATTTGCAATATTTGGAGGCCAAAAAAAGAGCTTTGGTCAAGCACTACATTCGTACATATTGTTTTGAAGACCGCAAGCTTGTTGATGTTTTTGGTGATGGCTCCTTGGTTGCACAAGAAGGAATACAACAGAAAAAAGAAGTTATCTGCTTAATTGATAGTGTGGAGGAGGCAAAAAGCGTGGAGACCATGCTGCTAGACTTTGTTAAGTCTCATGAAGATATAGAAAAATGGGCTGGACTTCAACAATCCACTTCGCAATCAGGCGACATTGTGCCTGTTACAGAGGAGTGCTCTCCACAAAGAGAAGAAGAACAACAACAACAACATCCTCTGTCAATGGAGGACTTTTTGGAAATGGAGACACGTATGTTTTGAGTTTCTTGTGCATGTTAGTGTTTCTTGTTACTGATTTGATACTCTTAATGTTAGATTTTGCTTTATATAGTATTGATTGAGTTTGTATTTTTTATCTCAAGCATTCAAGGTTTGAATGTAAATAGTAAATTACTTGAGTTTTTGAATGGTGGATCTGTAGACTAAAACTATAACATTTAATACTCACAAAGACTTAATTACTTAAGAGCTTGAACTCAATAAGTTTTGGACCTTTTATCAATACCCCCTTGATATGATACATTAGATCGTAGCATGGTTAAATGGTGATGCTTCATAAATTGAACCTAGCTTAGACAGGTGCTGGAGCCTAAATTTAAACTAACCTTGCTAGAAGGGAGCTTATGTTTGGACTTTGAGAACTAGCATAAGTAATCAATTAGAGCATAGATTAGACATGTGGTGGTGGCCGGCCTTAGAGACCAAAATCTTAATGAGCTTGGAAAGGTATTTAAGTACTGCAATTTACTTAGTTTTAGTACTCATTAAATGCATAGCTTGACAAAAGGTGGACCTTACATGGATCCTAATTTCAAGAGGTGTGGTAGACCTTCAAAACAAGCTCATATAGCTTGGACATGTGGTAGACCTTGCATGAAGACTAGTTTAGACAAGTGTGGTACACCTTGTAACCAACACCCATTTGTTATATTAGCTTGGACAAGTGGTGGACCTTGCTTTTATGTTTCAATGGAGCATATTTTGGACAGGTGGTAGACCTTGTTTCTCTCCATGCTTCAATGGAGAGAAACTTTAGCTTGGACAAGTGGTGGACCTTGTTTTTATGTTTTAAAGGAGCATATTTCGGACAAGTGGTAGACATTGTTTCTCTCCATGGTTCAATGGAACCCACCTTAGACAAGTGAAGTACCTTGAAACCAAACCCCCATAATACAACCTACTAAATAGGTTGGAAAATTGGTGGGATATGAAACCATCCATGATAGAGCATAGTATAGGTGAAAACGTAGTGGTCCTTATATCAATTACCCATGCATAGCTTGGACAAGTGGTGGACCTTGATTCTCTCTATGTTTCAATGGATCCTATCTTGGACTAGAGATATATCTTACTTAGTTCCATGCTTCAATGGATTGTAGCTTGGATAAGGAGTGGAACTTCAAACAAAACTCCACAGCATAGCATATATTAACAATTCATGGGTTTTATAGAGATTGTCTTGCCTATTTTGGAGAGTTGGTACACCTTTATTCTCCATTCTTCAATGGATCTGAGGTTGGACAAGCGGAGCTGGAGAAGTGGTCAACCTTAAAATGAAACCTCCCATGCTACAACCCATCATAGATCGTATATGTAGTGGACCTTGAAACTCTTTTATGTCCCTAGCTTAGAGAAGCATTGCACTCTTGATTATCTCCATACATGAAGGCAAGGTTGGACAAGTGGTGGACCTTCAAACCAGAATCTCTATGCAATAATAGGCAAGTGGTGGAGCTTGTTTTCTCCATGTTCCAATGGAGCCTAGCTTAGACAAACAATGGAGCTTGCTTCTCTCCATGTTTCAATGGATCCTAGCTTAGAAAAGTGGTGGAGCTTTGCTTCTCTCCATGTTCCAATGGACCATAGCTTAGACAAGTGGTAGACCTTGAAAAACACCCCCCGTATACAACATATTATGGGGTTTTCATGTTTCAATGGCTCCTAGCTTGGACAAATGGTAGAGCTTGCTTCTCTTTATGTTTCAATGGATCCAATCTTAGCCAAGTGGTGGACCTTGAAACAAGAATCCCCCCCCCCCCCATGTACAACGTATTATGGGTTTTGAAAGCACTGGGAGAAAATAATAGCTTTGATAAGTGGTGGACCTTGCTTCTCTCCATGCTTCAATGGAGCCGAGGTTGGACACATGTTGGAGAGAAGATGGTTGCCCATGAAATAAGACCATGCATGCTATAATCAATCATATGTTGTACACATGGTGGACCTTGCAATTGTTTTATATGCCTAACTTGGACAAGTGGAGGACCCTTGATTACCTCCAGATATCAACAACAAGCCAAGTTTGGACAAGTGTAGTACCACCAAACCAGAATCTATATGCTACAATAGAGTATAGGTAGGACACGCGATGAACCTTGATATCAAACCATCCATGCTACTAGAGATGATAGGTTTCACATGTGGTGGAACCTTGTATCAATGTTCTATGTGTAGTTTTTGACTAGTGATAGACCTTGAAACTAATCCCTCTAGGCTACAAGAAAAAAGAGATGGATGAGGAGGCTAGACTACTTTTGTTGCATCAATGCATCCCATGTTACCACATATACTATAGGGTTCTTGGATAAGTGTTGGATCTTGTGTCAATGCTCCATGTCTAGCTTGGACAAGTGGTGGACCTTGGTTCTCTCTATGCTTCAAATGGGCAATAGATTGGAGACACAGTGGCCTTTTTTTTCCAATGATTTTATTTTTTGGAAACCTTGGAGGCACCATGTAAGAGGCACTCTAAGTCTTCCATACAATGGACCTATTGGACTATAAAATAATGATATCTTTCTTTGATATTGTCATTATTTTATGCATAATATTTTCTTCTTTTTGCAGACACAAAGGAGTTAAGTGATATAAAAACTAGATGTATTTCACACTATGATTGGCATGAAGATCCTTTTGGGACACCAACTTTTCCTATTCCCAAAGATGTAATTTTCCATATTAACGGTGTGGATTTTGAAGTGCGACTTTCATGTATTGAAGGAGCTGGTTATGGGCTATTTGTGCATACTACCCTGGAAAGTGGTTTGACTATTCTAAACTATGGAGGGCATAAGTATAGATTTCAAGACTGGAAAAAGATATGCAAAATATTTCCAAGAGCTTATAAATATTCTCTTCTAGAGGATCCAAACATAGAAGAAGAGGAAGATCAATCATACATTATTGGTTGTGTAGAAGAAGGAAACGTGTCGGGCTATATAAATAGTTCTCACAGTACAAATGTCTGTCCCAACGTACGCTATACATTTGATCCAAATTTGCCACCTTGGCATAAATGCACCTCTTCACACATCAAGTCAGAAGAATATGGCCATGTATGCATTGAGACTATTTGTCAAGTTGAAGCAGGAGAAGAGTTGTTTGCTGACTATAACTTTACTTGACATTGTAAAGTATTGTACATGGATGGAAATCTCAAGTACATGCATCATTTTCATTTTTCATGGATGAAATCTCAAGTGAATATAACATTTGATTATTGTTTAGTTTATGCTCAACGAGAATCTAGAGTGCTCTTATGCTTTGTGTGTTGTCTAACATATTTGACTACCTTGGCCATAGAATCTTGATTCTACTCTAGATTTGTGATAAATCTTACCAAAATTTAATCAATGTCTAGGTTGGACAAGTGGTGGGGCTTCAAACATTACTGTCTTAAACAAGTGGAGTTATCTTACTTGAATAAGTGGTGGCCTTTGAATCCAAATCTAAGCCAAATCTCTAATTATTTTCTTGTAGTCTAGGTTGGACATTTGGTGGACCTTGTATCCATGTTTCCTCAACAAGGGTGGCTTTTAGTTTTCACTTTAAGTACTCATCTTTAATAAAGTGTAGGATGGAAAATGTTGAGTTAGTAGATTGTATTTTAGACAAGTGGTGTTTGGTGTACGAATGCTGAAAATGGTTGCAAGGATTCTAACAACGACTTTACCTTAAATAAATTTCTTACTAGGAGTTCTACATATAAATATGGTGAATAAAATTCTAGTGGTTTTGAGATACCATTTGTGTGTGTGTTTTCTTAGATTCACAAACTGGGATGGATAATGCTCCTATGGTTCAGTCAACAACTATAGAATCCATAGATTCTATGGTTTCTAAAGTGCCCAAGATGGATGATATTTCTATACTAGAGTCTAGTGTTGTGCAACTTGAGCAAGCTTCCAATAATGAGAACCAAGAAATCGATGCTTCAAAAATGCAACATACATCAAAAGAGACTGAAAAGTCCACTCACGAGCTATTGCCAATTGGTACTACGTCATGTAGCGTAGATGTTGAGAAATCCATGCTTACAATTATATTGGATTTAAATGGTCTATTGTTGAAACGTTCCCCTCAACCATCCTCACACCACAACTCAGTGCAAATGGATTCAAAAAGATATATTATACTCAGGCCAGGTTGCATCCAATTCTTGAAGACTATTTTACAAAGGTTTAATGTTGCAATTTGGTCGACAGCTACTAGGAATAATGTGTATCAAATCCTTGCAGCACTAAACAACTTAGCTGAGGATACATTGCCTTTCTTTGCAATTTGGTCGCAAGATGTTTGCTACACCGCTCAAACTCAAAAATTGTTTAGACCCGACAATCCAAACGTTGAGGCAATGTTCAAGCCTCTAGCCAAAATTGCCATGGGGTTTGAATGTGATCCACAAAGAACAGTGCTTATTGATGACTCTCCTTACAAGGGATGTATTTCACCAGCAAACAATTGCATTTTTCCACCACAATTTGATGCTGAGAAGATGGTTGACAATATGCTCTTGGAGGAGCTACTGCCATACTTGATTCAGCTTGATGAGAGAAGGGATGTGCGTGATTTAATTGCTTCTAATCGTTATGGACAACCTATAGTGACAAATGATAGTGAATACAAACAAATCATGGAGTATTGGAAGCAAAAAAATGATGTTTGGTCAGCTAAGGTGTTCTTTACAAGAAGAATACCACCTGCAAAAGGTGACAGAGATGAAACTATCATTGAAGATGCAAGTGACACAAGCCACCGCAATGAAATGAGAAGAGCCCAAATACAAGAGATCTTGGCAAAGGAGCGTACACCCATTGAAAGCATGAAGGCGTCACAATTGACCACTTTAGCTAGGCAATTGGGTTGTAACACAAAAGGAGTTTTGAAGGCAACCACAGCAAAGGCTTATATAAATAAGGTGAAAGCTGAGAACAATCTTCTAAGGCTGGATAGAAAGCAACCCTAAGGTACTAGTGACATGTCATATATTCTTGATACACATGCTTGAACACTCATGTGCATGGTATCTAACAAATCTTTCTTTTTATTCCTTCTTGCAGGATCTTACAAAGGATACTACTAGATGGAGCTCAATCAATAGAGATTTTGATATTTTTGCTCAAAATAATGAAGCAGTCACCTACATTTTTTGTTTATCAATTTCTTGAGAGACTTTATTTTAGTTTGTAATCATCAAATGAAATGAAAAGTATCCTTCTTATTAAGATTGTTGATCTTTTTCTTGTTCAAACCTTTCAATTGTGATTTATAGTTTTGTTAGCATGAGATTGTGCTTTTTTAGTTTGAAAAAAACTGTCAAAGATCCAAGTCTTTTTGGCTTTACTTAAGTTATTAATTGTGAAAGATCCAAGTCTTTTTGCTTTACTTAAGTTATTGATTGCCTATGTAATAGTCCTTAAAACAATATCGGATGGCTTTCTTGCTCCCATGTCTCACATTGGTCTTTAGGTAAGACAAGTGGTGACCTTGAAAGTATGGTCTCATATCTCGATCAAGTGAAGAGACATGAAGCTTAAATATCACTACTATGTATCTAGTGTTAAACTCCATCGAGACAAAGACTAGATAGCCAAATTGCAGTCGAGTTTAAGTGAAAAATCCATTTGAGCTAAGGTAAAACTTATAGTGCCTCATTTTTCTAGGATTCTACCCCATCAAGGAAGTTAGAATCTAGCACAAACCAATTAAGACTCTTTTGGAGCCTAGATAGGACAATTCGTGGAACTTATGAAACTTATTATTGAGTTAGAGTCTAGTTTAGATAAGCAAAAGATCTTCAAACCAGCACTTGACTTTCTTACTATTCAATATTCAAAGTCCCTTGAGGCTAACAAATTACATACCCACTTGTAACCTAACTAATGAGTAATTATATAGATCTAAGCAAGTATATATAATGAGTCTTCAAACTAATAATCCAAGGGAAGAGAGTAGCAAGGTCCACTACTTGTCCAAGCTCAGCTCTAGACAACATAGAAAGATGCTAGTTCTACTAATTGTCTAATTATAGGCATGGAGAAATGATAGAAGGTTGACCACTTGTCCAACCTATCATCTCTAGTAAGATGGGAGGTTTGGCCTTAAGATTCACCATGTAACCAACCTATACATCATTGTATTATGAAGAGTAAAAAAGCAAAGCTCCACCACTTGTCCAAGCTAGTTCTAAAATCCACATGGAGATAAGCAAGCTCCACCATTTGTCGAATCTCTCTTCCATTAAAACATGAAAAAACTCAGCTATGTTGTACAGGGGGACTTTTTTCCAAGGTCCACCACTTGTCCAAGCTAGGATCCCTAGTAGCACGAGTGGTTTGGTCTCAAGATACACCACTTGTACACTCTATGTCATTATATTAAGAAGAACTATGTATTAAGGTCCACCACTTGTCCAACCTATAAGGTTATATCTTAAATAGTATCCTTTCTCACCACTTGAAATGCCCATGATATGTTTTACACGGGGGTTTCATTCCAAGGTCCACCACTTGTCCAAGCTAACTCTATTTAAACATAGAGAGAAGCAAAGTTCCACCACTTGTCCAAGCTAACTCTATTCAAACATAGAGAGAAGCAAAGGTTCACCACTTGTCAAAGCTAAGCTCCGTTGAAGTATGGAGAGAAGTAACCTCCATCATTTTTCCAAGATAGGTGCCATTCAAACATGGAAAGAATCAAGATCTACCATGTCTCCAAGATTCTAGGCTCCATTGAAACACCCTAAAACCATGATATTTTGTACATGGGGTGTTTACATTCAAGGTCTACCACTTCTCTAATGATTTGGTCTTAAGATTCACCACTTATCCACTCTATGTCATTATATTAAGAATAATTGGGTGTTAAGGTCCACCACTTGTCCAACCTATAAGGGTATATCTTAAATGGTATCCTTCACCACTTGTCAAGGTCCATCACCACTTTTCCAACCTATAAGGTTATATCTTGAATGATATTTTTCCTCATCACTTGTAATGTCCATGCTATGTTTTACAAAGGGGTTTTGTTCCAAGACCCACCACTTGTACAAGATAACTCCATTAAAACATAGAGAGAAGCAAAGGTCCACCACTTGTCCAAGATAGGATCCATTGAAACATGGAGAGAAGGATGATCCACCATTTCTCCAAGATAGGTTCCATTGAAACATTGAGAGAAGCAATCTCCACCATGTCTCCAAGCTAGGCTCCATTGAAATACCCTAAACCCATAATTTTGTACATGAGGGGTTTACATTCAAGGTCCACCACTTGTCCAACCTATTATCCCTAGTAGAAAGAGTGGTTTGGTCTCAAGATTCACCACTTGTACACTCTATGTCATTATATTAAGAAGAAATATGTGTTAAGGTCCACCACTTGTCCAGCCTATAAGGTTATATTTTAAATAGTATCCTTTCTCACCACTTGAAATGCCCATGATATGTTTTACATGGGGGTTTCATTCCAAGGTCCACCACTTGTCCAAGCTAACTCTATTAAAACATATAGAGAAAGAAAGGTCCACCACTTGTCCAAGCTAGGCTCATTGAAACATGGAGAGAAGGAACCTCCACTGTTTCTCCTAGATAGGCTCCATTGAAACATGGAGAGAAATAAGCTCCACCATGTCTCCAAGTTGCTAGGCTCCATTGAAATACCCAATACCCATAATATTTTGTACATGGGGGGTTTACATTCAAGGTTCACCACTTGTCCAACCTATTATCCCTAGTAGGTTTGGTCTCATGATTCACCACTTGTCCACTCTATGTCATTATATTAAGAGGAATTAGGTGTTAAGGTCCACCACTTGTCCAACCTATAATGTTATAGCTTGAATGGTATTTTTTCTCACCACTTGTAATGCCCATGACATGATTTACATGGGGGTTTTGTTCCAAGGTACACCACTTGTCCAAGATAAATCTATTGAAACATAGAGAGAAACAAAGGTCCACCACTTTTCCAAGCTAGGCTGCATTGAAACATGGACCTTAATACCAAATTATTTCTAGTAGCATGAGTGATATTTTGTACATGGGGGGTTTACATTCAAGGTCCACCACTTGTCCAACCTATTTCCCTAGTAGGTTTGGTCCCAATTTCACCACTTATCCACTCTATGTCATTATATTAAGAATAATTGGGTGTTAAGGTCCACCACTTGTCCAACCTATAAGGTTATATATTGAATGGTATTTTTTCTCACCACTTTAATGCCCATGATATGTTTTACATGGGGTTTTTGTTCCAAGGTCCACCACTTTTCCAAGATAACTCTATTCAAACATAGAGAGAAACAAAGGTCCACCACTTGTCCAAGCTAGGCTCCATTGAAACATGGAGAGAATGATGCTCCACCATTTATCCAAGATAGGCTGCATTGAAACATGGAGAGAAGCAAGCTTTACCATGTTTCCAAGCTAGGCTCCATTGAAACACTCTAGGGGGTTTTATTTCAAGGCCCACCACTTGTTTAACCTATTATCCCTAGTAGCATGAGTGGTTTGGTTTCAAGATTCACCACTTGTACACTCTATGTCATTATATTGTGTTAAGGTCCACCACTTGTCCAACCTATAAGGTTATATCTTAAATGGTATCCTTTCTCGCCACTTGAAATGCCCATGATATGTTTTACATGGGAGTTTCATTCCAAGATCCACCACTTGTCCAAGCTAACCATATTCAAACATAGAGAGAAACAAAGGTCCACGACTTGTCCAAGCTAGGCTCCATTGAAACATGGAGAGAAGGAACCTCCACCATTTCTCCTAGATAGGCTCCATTAAAACATGGAGAGAAGTAAGTTCCACCATGTCTCCAAGATGCTAGGCTCCATTGAAATACGCAAAACCCATGATATTTTGTACATGGGTGATTTACATTCAAGGTCAACCATTTCTCCAACCTATTATCCCTAGTAGGTTTGGTCTCACAATTCACCACTTTTCCACTATATGTCATTATAATAAGAGGAATTGGGTGCTAAGGTCCACCACTTGTCCAGCCTATAAGGTTATACCTTGAATGGTATTTTTTCTCACCACTTGTAATGCCCATGACATGCTTTACATGGGGGTTTTGTTCCAAGGTTCACCACTTGTCCAAGCTAATTCTATTGAAACATAGAGAGAAACAAAGGTCCACCACTTTTCCAAGCTAGGCTCCATTGAAACATGGACCTTAATACCAAATTATTCCTAGTAGCATGAGTAATATTTTGTACATGGGGGGTTTGCATTCAAGGTCCACCACTTGTCCAACGTACTTTTCCTAGTAGGTTTGGTCGCAAGATTCACCACTTGTCCACTCTATGTCATTATATTAATAATAATTGGGTGTTAAGGTCCACCACTTTTCCAACCTATAAGGTTATATATTGAATGGTATTTTTTCTCACCACTTGTAATGTCCATGATATGTTTTACATGGGGATTTTGTTCCAAGGTCCACCACTTGTCCAAGCTGAATCTGTTCAAACATAGAGAGAAACAAACGTGCACCACTTGTCCAAGCTAGGCTCCATTGAAACATGGAGAGAATGATGCTCCACCATTTATCCAAGATAGACTCCATTGAAACATGGAGAGAAGTAAGCTCCACCATGTCTCCAAGATGCTAGAGTCCATTGAAATACCCAAAACCCCTGATACTTTGTACATGGGGGGTTTACATTCAAGGTCCACCACTTGTCCAACCTATTATCCCTAGTAGCATGAGTGGCTTGGTCTTAGGATTCACCACTTGTCCACTCTATATCATCATATTAAGAAAATTGGGTTTCCATATCTAAATGGATCTTTGCTTGGATAAGTGGTAGACCTTGAGACCTAAATACCCATTCTACACTAGAGCATTGGTTAAGCCTTATGCACTTCAAGCATACCTTTAACAACAAGTAGTAGTTATTAGTTGACTTAAGTCTAGTTGAACTCCATGGTATTGAGACTAAGAGAGAGTGTAGCATAAAAAAGAGTCAGGATTTTAATTTGACTTTCTTTCTATTAATGAGTAGATCATAGATGGATTTTGGTATCTAATAAAACCTTAGGGTAGACAATGTAAAACTCATTTCTATTGTTGTGTTTGCATCAAGTGTTCTTGTTCTTTAATTTCAGAACCATTACAGAAAAATGGATTGGCTATATGCTGGCATAAATTGAAGAAAACTATTGAATTACCCATCCAACCTCCTCCAAGATCTTGTCCAAGGAATGAATCACCTCCTTATCACCTACCACTTGCTTTCAAGGACATCAAAAGAGTACTTATCTTGGATCTAGAGGGGTTACTTCTCATGACAGTTGAAATGAAACATAGAGATTCTATGCCATCTTGGGCTCAACACATGCGACTTGTGGAGGACAAAGATGAAGTTTATCATGTGGTGCGACCAGACGCACAAAGTTTTTTGGATTTTTGTGCTGAATACTTTGAGCTATGGATATGGAGTTGCTATAACTTAACAAGGGTGCAACGCATCACACAAAAATGTTTTCCTGAGCAGTATACCAAGTTCAAGGTGTTTATGAGTAACAAAAATTGCCAAAATCCAAATATCATGTTAGGATTTACAAGGGTTTATCACAAAAATCTGAGTGATATTTGGAAGATATTTGAGGAATTGGATGCAAACAATACCTTAATTTTTGATGACACTCCATATAGGGTGATGTGGAACATGCCAGGGACATATCTTATATTTCCAAAGATGTGGAGGCAAACTTCGGAGCAACTTCACAACTTCTTGCAGAGAACCATAATTCCATGGTTGGTAGGATGGTTGTATGCAAGAGATAAGAGAGTCTATACATACAACACAATTGTAAATCAGTATAGTGATTCTGAGACAAATTATGTCCTTGGTGTGTACTTGTCAACACGAAAGCATTGAATAAATATGGCCATAAGATGCTTTTTTTATTCTAGTGTGTATCTTTCAACATTTGTATAATTTGATATAGTCTTTTTTTTTTTTATAAAGGTGTGTCAATTTTATGAACACTTGAATGGAGTGCACCCTACTCTAAGGGGACTTCAATGTACTATTGGAGTGCATCCCATTGTAAGGGGACTCTGATGTATTGCTAGAGTGCACCCAAATTTTTGGGGACTCATTTTTTATTTGATTGGGGCCTATGTTGGGTCATATAGTAAAAGAAATTCATTTTTTGTCAATTTATATCGAGGTTGCATTTATTTGGAACTATGAAAGAATTGATGTTTGATGTCAAAATAAAACTTGTAAGTGTGGATCAGAGAATTCATGGACTTTAAATATGTGAGAGGGATCTTTTTCTTGGGCACAAATGTTTGCTTCAAGAATTTTGTCATTACATACTTTATGTGAAAGAGTTTTAGAACCTAAAAGACTTTGAAAACAAAACTATGGAATCTAAGTGCATGTATTCTTAAATGGCTTGAAAGTTGATGTATACATGCATGTCGCCTTGATGAAGATTTAGATCTGACAAGATGGAAAGATATAATTCTTGGACGTTACCTTTGTCAATTTGGTAATAACATATTTAACTTTCTTTTAATATGGGTGGAAAATATATTATTATGTGCATTTGGAACCTAATTGCTTGACCTTCAAACCAAGATTCCTATGTTATTTTTTCATATACTTTTTTGTACTGAATTAAGATTGTGGATACAAGGTCCACCACTTGTTCAAGCTAGATCTAAGAAAGTATATATACTGAGTCTTCAAACTAGTAAACCAAGGGAAGAGAGAAGCAGGGTCCATCACTTGTCCAAGCTCATCTCTAGACAACATAGAGAGATGTTATGTCTACTAATTGTCCAATATAGTCATGGAGAAATGATAGAAGGTTGATCCACTTGTCCAACCTATCATCTCTAGTAAAATGGGAGGTTTGGCCTTAAGATTCACCATGTAACCAACATATACTTCATTGTATTATGAAGAGTAGAAAAGAAAAGCTCCACCACTTGTCTAAGGTAGTTCCAAAATCAACATGGAGAGAAGCAAGCTTCACCATTTGTCCAAGATAGGTTCCATTAAAACATGGAAAACCTCATATATGTTGTACATGGAAGCTTTTTTCCAAGGTCCACCACTTGTCCAAGCTAGGATCCATTAAAACATGGATAGAAACAAGGCTCCACAACTCGTCCAACCTTTATAGCTGCGAAGTGTACCGGTTGTCTAAACTAGGCATGGGAAAATAATAGAAGGTCCACCACTTATCCAATATATTTTCTCTAATAGCATGGGAGGTTTGGTCTCAAGATTTAGGAATTGGCTGACCTGTATTCACACTTAGGCTCAATTTAATGATAGCTAAAAAAGAACGCCTATCTTTTTTAGGGAAAAGAAAACCTTTTTGAGAATCTTCTGAAGTGTTTATCATTTTAAATTACCACTCCACAATTTTAATGTCAAAAGAATCCAAGGGATTTGCATCATATGCTATTAAACCCCTATGACCTTGAGGCTATAAGACAAACAAGGTGCTTTTTCTAAAATGTACCACAAAAGTTGTCATGTAACATATTGAGTGCCATGTGTAGAATGTGCTCATTGTTTTATAATCACAATTTGATTATTGACTGTATGATCATACATGTTAAAATGATATTATATTTTTTGAAGGATTCCAAATCTGAAGAAAAAGAGTTTAAACATAACCTGATCTTTGTTGTACTCATCATGTATCATAAATATCATCCACCAAAACTTTTGGTGTTCTATATATTTTCAATCTTTTTATTTAATGAGAACATGCATGTTATAGCTTGAAAAGTAACAAAGATTTGAATTTGTGAGGTGCATCTTATTATGAGGATACTTTTCTTATTTAAATAGCATTGTAAGTTAATGGTTTAATATTTATGGCATATTGCTATGGTTTCTTTCTTAGTAATGTTTTTTTTGGGAGTGATATAAACTACCAATTATTTTTTATAAATGTTATTGCTACAAAAATGGTGTTTGTTTAACACCCTCAGACTTGGAGATACCATACTCTTTGTACTTAGTACTTTGTTTGATATAAGATCAAGATCATCAATTTTATGAAAAGAGTGGAGTACTACAAAAAGGTGTTTGTTTAACACCCTCTATCTTGAAGACACCATACTCTTTGTACTTAGTGCTTTGTTTTACATGAGACCAACACCTGTTGGTAATCTTTGTGTCTACAATTCATATGATTTGGCATAATTGATGTACAAAATTTTATGGTAGTCACAACAAATGGTGTTTTTAAACATGTCTTTTCCTAGAGACAACAACTCTAAGATCTTCCATTAAAGTCTTAAAACATGTATTAAGGAGTAGATATAGCATATTTGTATAGAATCTTAATCTCATGACCACAAAATTATATGGAAAGTTCTTATATTGTATTTCTATGTAAATAAAAAATTGTACTTAAAACTATAAAGTTATATTCATGTAAGTGTCTCATATAACAACTTACGGTCACAAAAGAGATATAGTGCCATAAGTAGGATGTTATGATCTTAGGACCATAGGATACTTTAATATTACTATTTAGGTTTTCTAATTGCTAAATATTAGTTATGGTTCTATTATACAATATTAAAATGTAATTAAACCTTGATAGTGTTAAAAATTTTATTTCTATAAGTGTCTCATGTTACATTATAGGACACAAAATATATCAAATGGCACCATAAGTGCCATATGTGGCATCTTATGGTCTTAGGGCCATAGGGTACTCTATAGTATTGTTAAGCCTTTCCAATTGCTAAATGTTAGTTATGGTGTAATTGGTATTTGATAGTGATGCAAAGTAAAGACTTAGTACTTTGCTGTACAAGCAAATTAAGGTCATTGATATTATAAGAACATTTGATATTGGTGCAATAAACTTATATAGCTTAGTAGCCATCTTATTGGGTGTTGTTGGATACCTCTTCTTTTACGATGCCATCTCTAAAAGCCTTGATTAAAGTTTTAAAAGCATTTATTGATTGCAAATCCTTTTGCTGTAACTTACATAAGTGGTTTTATTATAGATTATTAAGTAGGAAAATAAAAATAATAGGTAAAATGTTGACATCACATTTAGACTAACGACAAATTGAGCCTTAAAAGAGTTAAATAACACAATCTTGACATCCCAATTAGCATTTGGGAAACGGGATTTTCCCAAATTATCTAAAATGGTGTTTTCTAGTCTTTTGGGAAAGGCCACTTCTGAATGGTATCCACTTTGGATTGATCTATGTGCAACCCATTAGCTGAGATAACATGCCCTAGATAGTGAATTTTCTTCTCAAGAAAATCACACTTTGAATCTTTGGCATATAAGTTGTTTGCTCAAAGCAATGCAAACACCTGTCTTAGATGTTGCAAGTGCTTTTTTCGCAGAGGCAATGTGCACATCAATTCCATCGAGAAAAATTATAACAAATTTGCCCAGGTATGGTCTCAAGACACTATCCATTAAGTTCATGAAAGTGGCGGGCGCATTGGTTAACCCAAAAGGCATAACCCAAAAGTCGTAATATCCAAACCTTTTTCAAAATGTAATTTTAGATATATTAGTAATTCAAACGCGTACTTGATGATATCTCGATCACAAGTCTATCTAAGTAAAAATACAAGCATGAATGAACTGAGATAGTCAACAAGATGACGTTCCACCTTAGGAACCTTAGAGTGGATCATTCTGTACAGTGGTTTGCTTACTAGTTTACTGTCTACAACCATGTCTATGACATATTGCACAGATAATTTCCGTGGTAATCTCGGTGGTAAATCATTAGGAAAAACATCTTGAAATTATGTTAACAAATCTCTTAATTGACTAGCCACTTTTGCTTGTCGAGGAGAGAGAGTAGTAGCCATTGCTGGAAGAGAAGTGAGAGAAGCATGCGGCATTGAGGAATATTCAATAGAATCAACATTTTAAAGGAAATGACACAAAGAGTAACACAAAACTTCTTCTATTTGATTCCCATAAGTGAGCTTCATAATCTTTGTTGTATATATGAGTGCTGGGGAAGGCAAATCCTTATCTCCCAATAAAACAACACATTTTCCCGATGGGATTCAAACATTAAGTGTTGTGCTCGTAGCTAGGCTTAATTTAAGTGATAAGTCGTAGTCCATGAAACCATTCTTGAACTAGTACCACATCTAACCTCTCCATATTCATAACCTAGAAATCTAAGGATATGGTATACCCTTGAATTGCCAACAATACAACTCTCACTTGAGTGTTCCACCCCTCAACGTCATAGTCATTCATCATCACTACCTTGTAATGGTGGAAACTCGGTGTTTGGCACACTTTGAGCCGTTACACTAACCCAGAGCTAATCAAATTGTGAGTAGCTCCATAATCTACCAAGATAAACACCTTGTCTCCTTGAATAGATCAATATATACATTCTACTACCACATGGAAGTTGTTATACAGCATACATGCACCACCTCCATGTGTGTTACCTCCATCTTGGAGAAATGTGGGTAAGACTCAAGAGCCAATAGCTGCACCATGTGCACTACTTTCTCCTTGCTCCGGGCACCAGATTTCTCCTTGAGACAATCATTTTTATCTTCTCAAAATCTTTTGTAGAGAGACACCCTCTAGGCCCCTCGAGTTTCCTAACCGCCTCCAAATTGGCTACTATTAAATTTCTTTTATTGTTTGCGTGTATAACCATGTGTATTGACAGGCACATGAGATCATTGGGATGTAAGGTTGCACTATCCTCCTTAAGTGTTTTGGGATCATGATTCTTGATGTGCTTCTTAAGCTCTGGTGTCAGACTGCGGATAGACCCACACACATGCTCAAAGGTATTTAACCCCTTCCAACTTGAGAATAGCATCTCGATAATGTGAGATATATTCCAACAATGATTTATGTTGTCGTATGGAACACTTATCCCAAGCTGAGCGATTTCTATTTGCCTCATTGTGAACACAGTGGCTACCCCAGTCTGTGGCATGATGTTATTTTCCTTGAGAGACATCAACCATTTGTAAGCCTTCCCTTAAAAATTAGTGGATTTTTATTTATTTTTTAAATCGTCCACATCCTTTGGAGTGAGAAAGGTCAAAGAATCCGGAGGGGAATCTTGTCCTTGTCCAAGAGGACCTTGCCCTTGGTGAGCTATGTACTCATGCATGTGTGTATCAACAGGGCCCTTGGCTTGCTATTGCATAAATTGCACCACTACATTTTGCGATAAAATCCAAAAAAAACGTGATAGATACTTCAACTTACAAACAAATGAAGCCGAACCTTGAGCATCTGATGATGGTGGATCCATTAAAACCAATGCAGTTACCTTTTCGGGATTAGCCTCTATACCATTGTGCAACACCACATGACCCAACAGCTGTGCTCGAGGCTGTGGTAGCTTGCACTTTCTGGGGTTTAGTTGACCTCCTTCTTCATCAAGCCTTTGAAATCATAACTATAGCTTTGATAGGTGCTCCAATCTTGAATTGTAGAAGCCTATATCATCCATAAAGACCGTGATAAAGCGTCCTAGGTATGGACCAAATACCATGTTCATCCAATCTTGGAAGGTGACATATAAATTTACCAAATCGAATGGCATCATGCGGTAAGCAAAACAACCCCATGGAGATATGAGCGTGGTCTTCAACTAGCCTTCGAGTGCAATCCCTATCTGAAAGTACCCCAAAAAGCCATCCATAATCGAGTATCTCTCGTGCCTAGCCACTTGGTTTAGGATTTTGTCTTAGAATGGCAATGGATAGTAATTTCTCTTGGTTGCCACATCCAGTGGCTTATAGTCAACACACACTCTCCGTTTCCCATTCTTCTTAGGGGTTATAACCATTGGTGAGACCCACTCTGACTCTTTCACAGGATATATGATGCCAACACCTAGTAGCTTATATGATCTCGTGCCAAAGGGCCTCCTTTTGGATTTCCCCTAGTCTTCTCATCTTATGTGCTTTAGGCCTATGTCCCTCCTTGAGAAAAATCTTGTGCTCTACCCCCTTTGCACCTCGCAAATGTTTGTACTCCGACGCATATAGATTTGGATAGGACTCACACAGTTGAACATAACCTTCTTGTTCACCTTTGGTTAAATCTTCACTCAACATGCTTGAAACCTCCTCTTTGCTTAATCATGAGCTTGAGGTTGCATACCTTCTTCTTTAGGTGGGGAGTCATCTATGGTGACTCCAAATAAGTCTGCATCTATCTTGAGCATGTCGTCCTCACTCTCCTCTTCCTTTGTTCTAGTATAGCCTTCATCATAGTCCGTCTTTGTCTCGTACTCATAGCTCGTTGTGTCTCCCTCATCTTTAATTGCCATAGGACGAGAACTACTCTCTGTTGTCTTCAAATCAAGCACAATCTGCCTTTCCCTCTGTTTGTTGGGCAAGGTGAACACTTTGCTCTACCAATCCTGCTTAGTGCTTATCGCCAAAAGCCATGGCCTACCCAAAATTACTGGATAAGCATTATCTCTCACCTTCATAACAAAGAAGTCTATCGGGCATTCTATGCCCATCACCTTGACCTTCACATCTTGAGCCACGCCCAGACATCTGGCCTTAGTATGGTTAGCCATCCTCATGCGCACATTCGACTTGACTGCCTTGACTCCTGTCTCTTTCATGGTTGCTTCTGTCATGACACAAACTTGCGCTCCACAGTCTATGTAGACTTGGACCTGCATCCTCTTTTCTATAATCGCATCCACTAGCAGAAGAGCATCACGGGGTTACCTACCCTCAAAGCCATATTTTGCACTGCTTGCACATTCCCCTTGGCTCTTGGCAGTCTGGTGCTAACACTTGTGGACCACTGTCTCCTTAACTTTGGATTTAAAGCTAACAGTTGACCAAAAGTAATGTTTTCTTTTTTATTTTGAACATCACATACCAGATTGTACTCGAGATAGCCACACCCTAATTGGAAATCCACTTGTTTCATTTTGCGACGCCTCCTTATTTTGCTAGGCTCGAGTTTCTCTCTACCTTCATACACCTTCTCTTTGCCTTTGCAAGCTCTGGTTTCCCGATCTGTCTTTGTCTCCCTCTCAACTCTGGCTCTCTTATTGGCCAAAATCTCGATATCCTCCTTATCCACCCCGATAATGTTCACTCTTGGGACCTCCCCACCGTTTGGCAAAGCTGGCTGCATAGGATTCTCCATCGCTTGCTCTCTTGGACCATTGGACTGCCCTTGACCTCCAACTCTATCAAAAAGCCGGTAGATGTCTCCTCTTTCTCTCTATGGTTGAGGAAAATCGGGTGCATAGTGCTCATCTTCTCCACAATTGTAGCACCTACCTGGCAGTGGCCTTGCCTTGACCTTGCTCCTCTTGGCTGTCCTCTATCCATGACCTTGCTCCTCTTGGATGTCCTCTATCCATGACTCCTGCATTTTCTCGGATAAATCTTAAACCGTGTACCCAATTTTGTGGCACAACAACTACACCTCAGTTTCCATAATTTTCTTCGTGTATAGCCTCCCTCGGACTCTGCGGTTGAACATGGGCCATTTTCTCGTAGCCTCACACACCCTACTCTATCTTCTTCTTTCTCTTTCTGCTCTTCGATAGTGCAATGGATACCACACCATTGTAAGTCGTTGGGATCTCGAAATCGACCGTTTCTCTCACCTTAGGATGTAGACACACCATGAACTTATCCAGCTTGAAGTAGTCTCCATTAGCCAAATGCATGGCCGTCGCTAGTTTTACCCAGCACTATTCAAAATGACCCAAAAACAGATTGAACTCTTCACTTACATCGTGCTTAAGCGCCATCAGCTTGGCATCCATCTCGACTGGGATGCCTCCTTGCAAAATTTGTGAAGAAACCTCGCCCGTAGAGCTAGCCATGCTTGCCTCGGCTCGCATTCCAATGCTTCATACCATACTTTAGCTTTACCATGCATCACCAAAGGAAAAGTCTACATCTTTCTATCCTCGTTTGGCATACGCAATGATAGCATATACAACTCGAAATCTGACATCCACTCGTCAGGGATCTCTTCGCCTGTGAAAATCGGTCCATAGCTTCTAGTTGCCATGACTTCCAACATGAAAATCTGCTTCTTTTTTATTAAAACTGGGAGCAATCAGTGTGCTCTTTTGTGGGGGCACCAGAAGATGGAGAGGGGGAATGGGGGAACACACCCGGCACAAACACAAGGGCCTCTCTATAGCTCAGGGTATCCACAACACCCCTATTCTCTCGGAAAACACCTTCAAAAACACACTTCACACTAGCAGACCATCGCCTGCTCAATTTCCACTACTAACACACTCCACAAATCCACCACATAAAGCATACCTACTTCCACGGTCTGTCTCCACCCTTACACACGCACACAACCGCTCAATCTCACTCTCTCACACAAAACACCATTGGTCCCGGGGGGCACACACATGTGCACTGCCGACACTGAGGGGAAACATGAAAGGAGGAGAAAGAGAAGGGGGGAAGGGGAAACAACAACAATAGAGGGCAACGATGGCTTGATTGCACTTGAAAAGGCATGTACATTGGTTTTCACTACCATCACCATGGCCATTTTCAAGAAAAAGTTACAAAGGGTTTAGCTTGTCATAGAACTCCACTTTGTAGGCTTCAAACAACACAAAACAAAGAGCCCTTAATTTGACTAAAATTTAATCTTTATAGGGGGGGCCTTTAATTTTGTACTTTACACTTTAACTGGTCCATTTGGCACATTGATTTTTCATCTTTTGGAAGGGGGAAACCGCCTTGCTTCCCTCTGTTGTATCTTGCTCTCTTTGCACTTGTGGGGGGGGGGGGGGGGGGGGGGGGGGGGGGATTATTTTTTTTTTCTTTTTTTTCTTCATTTTTTAACCCCTTTGGGCTATTGAAATCTTACGCTGCCCCTTTGGCCACTTCTGTCCGGCTCACACCCGCTTTCTCTTTCTCTATTTCTCTCTCCTCCTTCCCTTTGGTCTGGCTTCCACCTTGTCCTTGCCTTGGATTTTGTTCTTTCCTCCTTTTCTTTCTTCTAGTACATCTTTCTTTGTCTTGACTTGTCCGGCCTAGAAGCTGCCCTTTGCTTTGCATTTAATCTCCCGACCGCTCTGCCCATTTCCTCATCCCTACGGGACTCTACTCTATCTCATGGGAGGCGAGGCATTGGCGATGTCGCTAATGCCTCCCTCTTATTTAGTTCCAAAATGGGGCCTACTAGGCCGCGGGAACGAGCCCCCACCGAGTGTGCCACATCATCACTGCACAATGGCCTCCGCCGGCCACCGCTCCTCCTCACGTGGGCATGCCACCGTGCCGCCCGTCCTGGCCAAAACTCGTGCCCAACACGGCTATGCCATCACCCATGGGGTGAGGGAGCTCCCCTCTCTCTCCCCCTTTGTGTTCTAGTGGGAGCTCATGGCCCCGGATATAAATTGTGCCCCATTGAGCCTTGTTGCACATATGGGACCACGATGCCCGGCAGGTGGCATTCCGTTGTAGTTCGCCCCTTTGAAGGTTTCCAAGTTCCTCAAAAATCCCTCCATTTTAACTTTTTTTTTTTTTTTTTTTTTGCTTGCATTGGATGCTCTTCTATATCGTGCTCAGTTGGCTTATTCATCAGCCGTTAAACCTGACCGAAACCCTACATTCAAATCTTCAAGCTCACATACCGACCTCGATCAGTGCACCCCAAACCGGGAGAAAACATCTGACTCCTCACGTTTGCCACAAACTGCTAACTTTGGCCCAACATATCTCCATGCCCCGGACTCCGATTTACGTGCCATCACTTCTTGCTAGCATAATATGGTGCATACTACGCACCAAACACATGGCGAGCTCATGAAAATGCTAGATGGAACCTCTCCCAATGGAGTCAAGCGAGCTCAACCGAGAAAACTTTCAATTCACCATAACTTGCTAACTAGAGCTCCGATTCGCAATCCGAGAAGACATGCATGCCGCATAACTCGAGCTCTATACATGCATCCACTGACATTGGCTTGGGCCACCTATCCCCAGCTGTCCTGTCCGTCGAGGATCTGCTACACACTCTATCTTTGAACTGCAATATCTTGAGCACTAGGGCTCCGTTTGACCAGCCGTTTGGACCGGCTTCTAGAGCACATCAAACACATCATTCCAGAGCACTAACTTGGCATTTTGGGCACCTTCATGTGTCATTCCAACTGAGCCAACTTGGAGATATTTTAGCCTAAAAGCTGCCTTGGGCCTACATTCCCACTTCCCTTTGGTTGCCCAGGACCTTGGTACCTACCCTAGCCTTCATCAGTGCACTTGCCTACTGCCTCTGCCTAGCATAGACCATTTCCTAGCTTAGACCAACTTTGGTTGCACCAACGTGAGTTCAAAAGGAGGGGTTTTAAAATGCAAGACATTTAGGCAATTTAACAAAGGTACATAAAAATAATGGGTTTATATTCAAATTTGGAAAAAAATCATAAAATAGGGGGTTATCTTATTCATTTAGACATGTTAAAATAGGGGTTTTATCAATACCCCATGAACACACATTATAGAAGGCTACTAAACAGTTAACCCCCCGAGTGTTTGAAGATGTGAAAAGAAGGGGAATATCTAGTGGATAACCTCCCTTAGATTTATTTTTTTTGCCCTAGGCCTTTGGGTGGTATAATGTGGAAAAAAAAATTTGTGAATTGGGGGATGGGATGCAGTAGAGTGCACAGATAAAGAGAGAGAGCGTGCATTTTTTCTTGCTTCCTAGCCCTTGACCATGTGACAAGAAGATCTCCCTCCGTAGTGAAACCCCATTGGGCTTAACTATGTGTGATTTGGTGGAGTTGGAGCTTGTCTCCTTCCTCAATACAAGCCCCCCTATACGCATCATTTCTCGGCCTCCCTCTTCATGTCTGTCAAGAGATATTCTCAACAGATTTCTTCGTGCATGAGCATGCAAATGCATGCAAGGGTGAGTCAACAACCTCTAGGCCCAAATAGATTGCTTTGATACCAGCATGATGGCCTTGGAACTATCATAAGTGAATCCTCTATCCAACCTTCATTTTAGCCATGCACATAGCCTAGGATTCCCTTCCTATTGTCAGGGGAAGGTCCATGACCCCCAAGGTTGCCATTGGCATGACAAAATCGGTACGCTATGCATGCAAAGCAGAGAAATAAAGCGATAATCCCTTGGCTAGAATGGCGATCTTAACACAATGAGCTAATATTGTTAGTGTCATGTACAATATGGACTGGCATGGATGGATCACAATTCAACAATATCCCATGTACAATGTGAGATTATATCCCTTTAGTGCCAAGTCTCTGAACTTGTGTTCCAATGGTTCTTATCCCAGGTCAATGGAAAATACCTCGACACGGGTTAGAAGCCTTCCTTCTTATTAAATGTGTCAAAGAACATTGCTTTGCGTAGTAGACAATCCTTTGTAAAGTAGAAGTTAAAATGTAGACAAATAAGAATAACTTGAAATGGTCCGACCTTGTTACCTTGTTATGGACAGTTGTTCTAAACTTTCAAGGAAAAAGCTATTTTTAAAAGTAGTTTTTAGCCTGATTTTGTTGTCTATGCTAGAAATTGGCTCATAGGCATATCTTTTGCTAGAGTGAGAGTTTAGGTATATACCATGTATGCCCTCTTGGTTTATGTCAGACTAATATCCAGTAAAATAATCGATAGACACATGGGAAAGTCCCCCAAGTTTGTATGCTGATAGCATATCCCAAACCTTGGAAGTCACTATGCAATATGTCTGAACCAAAAAACCTTGATGCACATACATGTTTTTGTTCCCATAGACAACATATGATCCTGTCATGATACAACTTGGCATGGAAAGTTTTATTGGACCTTGTCAAACAATTACATCTAATCAACCACGTCGAGGAGAATACTAAATTGAGAATCATAAATTGCACTAACAAAGGGTACCTTAAATTATCCAATAGAGCCTCGAAGCAAGTGTTCCTCATTCACTTTGACGAGTGGTGATAAAGAGTCGGCAATGCTGAGCAGCTTAGCACCCACCATCAAGTAGAGCAACAAAACATGCCGATCTCTATGGTCTTCAAACCAACCTTTGGCCTTTGCTTACCATGTATTTATCAAGATGTGATGCTTAGGCTAAATTTCTCAATTTGTACTTGCATTTTGAGTGCGTAGAGTGCACACATTTCTCATCGATCATGTGAATCAAGTTGCTATGCCGGCCACATGGTATGTGCTTTCAAGCCTCCTTGAACCTAAAACCGCTGCCAAATTTTCCTTGATTGCAAGTTCTTGCATTTCCCTATTCTTTGGCCGCTTGAATCTTTGAATAAATTGATGAAGTGATTGAAAGAATTTTGGGCCCAATCAAACATAATCGTACTAGTCTTAACAATATTGAAAGGCCTTTGGTATTTAATCACCTACATCAAGATGGTGTGTCAAGGTACAAAATGATTTCAATGATGAGGATCCAAAGTGGATCAAAGTTGTTCGCACAACTCATAAGGTCAATGTTCTTCATGCTCACCAAAGCAGTTGCAATAAAAATTCTTAAATGAAAACCTTAAATATCACCGAATCGCACTTCATGCAATTGCGTCATTATAAGATTTTAATTTTCTATATGTGACTAAGAAAGAGGTTGCAATTTTTTTGTTGAGATCAACTTTTTCTCCCGAAAAAGATCGAGTTGATGATCCTCCTTGAAAGATTTCATGATGTCGGGGTGCTTCCGTAGAGTCAAACATTGTTCCTCGTAGAAGGCGAGGAGACCCCAACAAGATCAAACCCACACACATTGGTGTAGCCAAAGTGTGTCAACCATAGCAGAGGGCACAGGAAGTGATATGCATGCTTATAGATGCATGGCTGAGGGCTAGAGAAGATGGGAAGAGGGGACGAGAGGGGGTCTCCCATGGTCTTGTCACGCTGCCAGGACATCCAATGGGGCCTCCCACAAGCATTGGTGCCAAAGCAAAGGAGCCAAAAATAGGGGTAGTGCACACGTGGTTGCGAGCTAAAAAAAAGGGTTGGTGGAGCCGAGAATAGAAAGGGCTTCACACGCCCTATGAGGGAGCTTTTTGGAAAGGTTCAAGGGGGCTCTCTAAAGGAGAAGACAGAGCTCCCAAGGAGAGTTTTTTTCTTTTCAGAGCCAAAGGAGAGGAGATTCAAGAGAGCTCTCATTTTTTGGAGAAGGCAAAGCTCAAAGAGAGCTTGGAGGAGGGAGATTTTTTGGCTAGAGCTTGACGGGAGTTCCTTGGGGTCAACACAGAAGCCTTTCTTGACCATGCTCTCAACGATGGGAGCCACACAATGGAGGAGCCAAAATTGCCTCGACTTTGTTTCTCGATGGTGGCATGCCGAGTCCGTAGGAGAAAAAGTTTTCAAGGTTGTTTATAGCAGGTTTTTTGCCATAACTAAAGAAAATCACAATGGTTTCTTGTGTTGTTTCTTTTCTTTTTTCCCCTTCTTCTCTTTGCTCAGTCCCAGCAATTTGGTGTCGGTGTTTGAGATTCTTGTGCCTCCTTGGACCTCCGTGTGTGTGAGAGGGAAAGAAAGAGCAATGTGTGTTGCGGCATGGTCGTAAACAGGCGTAATCTAGTGTGGTATGTTGTCAGTTGTGCAAGTTTTGAAGGTGAACTCTACTGGATTTGGGTGCAGTAAAGAGAAAGTGGGACACCTCTATAGCTTTATAGCCCAGGAGCATTCAAACTTCAATATCAACACCGAAAATTCTACCAAGAAAACTTTGAATAAACCTTAACCATAAGGCATATTCTCCCTTGGGAATTTACAAGCACACACCCACCCAAAGTACCATAACACATAGGAGAAAAACCTTGTCAAAGCATCGATTTACAGCACGTGCCGACCTATGCATATGAATGCAAGGTTCTACCCTTTTACAAATTGGATTCACAAACCCACAATTTCAACATCAATCCATAATTCATACAAGGTACATGACACAATTTTTCACTAGGCTGCCATAGCCATGATCCTCTAGAGAACTAGTCATAACTTGAAGAGCACAACTCCAATTGGGAAACCTGAAAGCTTGGAGAAAATATTGAAACATAATTGGAAAAAAATAATAATATGATTAAAATTGATTCTACATGCCGATATGTGCAAATTGATGCGAATAGAGAAGTGTTCCGGTACGACTACATGTAGAGAAGGCAAGACGGGGGTACAAAACTACATCATAAACCATCAAGGAGGCACAACGAGATAAAACCTGCAAATTTCTAGTGTTTGGATGCTCTTTTTTTATTTTGTACATGATTTTTAGTTATATACAAGTCTCACTTCAAAAAAATCACTAACGGGCACATTCAGCAACTAGATAGTTGATGCTATGCTAGTGACTTGCCGTGCATATACATGTGCTTGCTAAATCAAGATTAAAAAACCATAAAATAAAATCCCACACACACTTTTGACATCGGGTCCCATGACCATATGTGTACAAATCTACAAAAAATAGGGCTCTCAAAATGTGCCCAAACAACGTCAACCGAGGTCAATCTCCTCCCCCCTTGTGAGGTCATCCGAGGTCGATCTGCTTTTTCAAAACAAAAAATCAAAAGCGTCATCATTACAAGTTCTTAAAATCATTATCATAACGTCGTCTTGAAAACTGCAGAACCGTAAACATAACCCACTTTCCATACCTTAACCATAAACATAACAGCCATACAATCATTGCAAAACCATAACCCGATTGCCAAATCATAACCATAACATGATTGTCAAACCAAAACCATAACCTCTATGCCATATCATAACCATAACCTTTGTGCCATACCATAATTGCAAAACCATAACCCGATTGCCAAATCGTAACCATAACATGATTGTCAAACCAAAACCATAACCTCTATGCCATATCATAACCATAACCTCCGTGCCATACCATAATTGCAAAACCATAACCATAACTTGATTATCAGACCAGAATCATAATTGCAAAACCATAACTTGATTGCCAAAACATAACCACAACATGATTGACAAACCATAACCATACCATGATTGCCAAACCATAATCATACCATCATTGCCAAACCATAACCATAACCTCTCTGTCATACTATAACCATGACCTCTGTGCCATACCATAATTGCAAAACCATAACCATAACCTGATTCTCATTCTACAATCATAATCGTAAACGGAACGTAAAACCATAAACATAAGCATGAAACTATACATGTATACAATGAATGGGTACAACTGTATCAGAAGATCACAGCTACAAAAAAAAAACATATATGGAGGATGTTACTCTCATGGTAATGCCTCCTTGTCTATGGCCTCTTCCTCCTCCTACAACTCGATTGAAAGGGCCTCAAGTCCATGCTTGTACCTATACTTCTCTCTTGGTATGTCGAAGGGCGCTTCACGACAACTTCCTAAAAAATTATGATTTAATTATTAGATAAATCTTCAAATAACATATACATTTTTTATAATTTAAAGCATACATATATTACTTACAGACTCATGCCAAAGTGTGTCGTAGCCTCCACTCCCAATATGTGACACTCCAACAGACTCCAAATGTTCTTTGGATGCATCTCTCTACTTCTGAAATCTCTCAATATTTTCTCGTGTCTCTCGTGGAATTCCCCCCCTCCCCCCCACTCCTCTACGACCAACCATGTTGGCTTTGGATTGCCATCCCTTTATCTATCTCTTGCCTCTTACCGACAGTGTGACATTGTGGCAATCACCACGCTCAAAATCTAATCATTTGAGATTGGATCGTACCACTCTACCGGATTGTACTCTCTATTAATGGCCTTCACAATTTAATTCTTTATTTCATCATTTTCATTATCCCAAGTATCCATCAAAGAGTGGCCAAACTGAACTATATAGAGCTACCAAATCCTTTTTTGCATGGCCTTTTCAACCCTATTTGGCACAATAGCCCCATCGTTGCTCTTGTACACCTTTCTAGGATCATGCTCGTGTGATCCCCAAGGTGTACACGATGTTCCAATCCATGAACTATCTATTGAAGAGAGTGGTGGATGCTCTCTTGGTGGTGTGGATGCATTGGTAGAATTGCTACCACAACAACCACCACCTCCAGAACAATGTCTACCTCATCTCCAAGATGAACCAACTGTCATTGTAGGGGCACACTCAACTGAGGTGCGGGGCCGATCGATGTAGGGGACACACTAGTACTAGGCGTTAGGGCAGTCGTAGTAGGTTTAGAGGAGCTAGCTGCCCACCAAAGGTTTTGTGCGTAATTAGTCTTTTTTGGTGTGAATTGTGTCAAAAATGAGACCATCTACTTGGGTGACAAGAAAACTAAAACTAGGAGAGTATGTATTGTCGTCATTGGCCATGGCTAAAGATACACAAATAACACAGATACAATATGTTAGTTTACAAAAGAAACGGTTAAGCAATGCAAATAACAAAAAATGAAGCTGCAACACAACTCAATGAATCTATCCAGTATTGTAGACTACTAAAAAGAGTTTTACAAAAGAGTTCCTAGCAAAAATTAGTAGTCAAACTCTCATTTTTTATGAGAGCTGATGCACCAAAGATGTTTATCTCACTCCGTACTTCTGCATCTTCCTCATCAAACTCCACTTCTTCATTTCTCTTCACATCAATTTCAATATTTGAAAGCTCATTTCTAGGTTCAGGCATCTGCTCACCACTAACCTCCATTGAAAAATCCAAATTTACATCATCCATCGGCCCTGCACTTTGTTCATGAAGCTCTTCAACCTCAACTACCAATCCTTTACACACTTGCTTACTCCGTGGAGAATCTTGAACAACATAGCGCCAGCATGGTTTAGACAGACATTTTTCATTCGTTTCTCTCCATAGTGGATCTAGTGTGACCAAAACTTGTTGAAAGTGATGCAGAGGTGCGAATGTATCCCGTGCATCTGCCCACATCCGTCTAGAGTTCACTTGAATCAATCCACTATTATCTTTGTGCAAAGTCTCATTAGGGAGGCTAACTTTGAACCACTTGACATCAAAAATAAAAATATCCAACTTTCTAAAACTAATCATCAAGATGTCTTAGAGGTATCCAAAGTATTCAAGATGGCTAGGCTCTGTATTCTCATCCCTGGCACTACTCCTACTTTCTTGGAAGAATCTTATCCTAACACCATCAAAGGTGACCCTTTGTTCGTCTATTGGTTGCACTCTAAAGTGTCTCCCATGCAACCACAAAGCTCCATATTTGTGATAATGTAGCCATAAAAGTGAAACAAACTTAAAGTTACTAAAGTAATGTGATCGTGTGGAGCTCAAAAAGGAATTTGTGGATATTTACATGCCAATCGCGACCCCTTGATATATCCTCTTTCTCTTTCGTAATCAACACTTTATTCCTCTTTGCCTCTGAGATTTTCGAATCTAACCCACACCGAGTTGGAAAGTCAGGCAACTCAGAAGATGATCTAGAAAAGGAAGGTTTTAGTGGCACGGTTGCACTTGAATTGCAAGAAACCTATCAACTGTTGTTTCTTTTCCCCTTCATACATCTCGAGCCAGTTTTGCATGATGTATGAGTTGAGAAGGAAAAACATCATAACCTTTTCTTGCATTGTGGTATCCATCTTCCTAGTGATGCTTTGTCCTTGCGGCTCATCCTTTTTCACCTTGATGTTCAACTCAGTAGTCCAAATTTGGGGTATCTCTAGATCGATTGAGCCCAAAAATTCACTAACGAGGGCAAGAGACTCTTGTACAAGCCATCCTTTGACCATGCTACCCTCAGGGCAAGCCCTTTGACGAACGAACCCCTTTAAAGTCTTCATGAATCTCTCCAAGAAGAACATCCACCTACTATGAACTACCCCAGCAATTGCAACTTCATCGACCACATGCACAAGTAAATGCATTTGGATGGTAATAATGTTTTTTGGAAAGTACTTGTTTACCATACACACTACTTCAATAGCATTTAAGTGTGTTGCATCGATGCTATCTTTTCTTATCTCTTTTGAATTGATCCAGTGTACCAACTCATTGATTTTATAGATTGTTCTTCTAATGTCATTTGTCACACAATCCTTTATGGAAATTGGTAAGATACACTATAGAAAATTGTGCCAATTGTGGGACTTAAGACCACTAAGATTGTCATCTCCTATAAAATCCATTTTCAAACATCGCATGCACCCAGTGGGAGTCTTGAGTGAAGATATATTCTTCTTCACTTGTTGCTCTTCTACATGACTCAAAACCGACGGAACTTCTGATATAACAAACTTTACATTGGGTTTAAGTCGAGGCCACATCTTTGGCATTTTTGACCCACAGCCTGCAGGTCATCTCTTTGGGCCTTGCTCTCTCTTTTTCTACTGATGGTTTTCCATATGATCTCCCCCACATTCTTGAAGATGTGCATTGGGTTGAGAAAATGATTAATAAGAAGGTCATTCCAATACGGGAGTTCATGGAAAATAGAAAGTCTTTTCATTTTGGGTGGCATGAAATCTCACCCATTTCATACCAAGTATATGACTTGCCTTACCCATGTCTTTCATGTCAAACGATTTTGCCATATTTGACTTCAAAGCTGAAATTTCTTCCAAGTGCTTGCCAGCAATCAACATGTCAGCCACATACAAAATAATGATCATCCAACTACCATCCTTAGCCTTCTTTGTATATAGACAATGATCAAACTCACTACGTTTGTAGCCTTGAGAAAGCATAAACTTGTGGAATTTATGGTACCATGCCCTCGGTGATTGTTTTAAGCCATAAAGACTCTTTAACAACTGGCATACCCAATCTTCCTTGCCTTTCTCAACAAACCCTTCTGGCTGCTGCATGTAAATTTCCACATCTAAATCACCATGCAAGAACGTTGTCTTGACATCCATTTGGTGCAACACCAAATCTAATATGGCAACCAATGCAAGAAAGCATCTCAATGTAGTCATCTTGACCACCGGAGAGAAGACTTCCTCAAAGTCAATGCCTTGTTCTTGCTTAAAGCCCTTGGAAACAAGCCTTGCTTTTTACTTTGGCTGACTATCATGAGCGGTGATCTTATACCTGTAAACCCATTTACAAGGTAGAGCCTTTTTGCCCCGTGGTAATTTAACTAGCTTCCATGTTTGGTTTTTATGCAGAGCTGTCATCTCTGACTGCATGGCCAATTGCCAATTCCCGAAGTCCTTCATTTGCACTGCTTCCTTGTAACATGAAGGCTCATTGCAATCAGTCAACATGACATTGTTCATAGATGGAACAAACCTATCAGGAGGTTGCATGAAACGTCCAGATCTACACACAATAGGTGGCTCAGGCTCAGCCACAACCTGTGGTTCCACTCTATCCTGTCCTTGCTCCTCTTGAGCCCTGACATTTTTTCTTGCACGTGCAGGTCCATCTTCTTGGAAGACAACTCTTCTAATCTCCTCAACCCTCTCTGGTTTAGAATGATATTTGGATTCATTAAAGTGAACATCATTGCTACGGACAACCTTTCTGGATTCGGGATCCCAAAGTCTGTACCCCATCTCACCAGAATTACCATAGCCTAGAAAGATGCAGTTTCTACTCTTAGGCTCAAGTTTGTTCCTAAATTCCTTTGGAACGTGAGTATATGCCTCACAGCCAAAGACTCTGAGATGCTTGTATGAGGGCATTTTGCCTGACCATACCATCTCTAGCACTGATTCCTTCTGCAAAACCTTGCTACGAGATCTATTTACAAGATGACATCCTCTCAGCAACACCATTTTGAGGAGGATTATAAGGAGCAGTAAGTTCACGTTTTATACCTTTTGACTCACAAAAGTCCTGAAAGGCCTTTGAAACATACTCTCCACCATTGTCAGTGCGTAAGCATTTAACTTCTTGCCACTCTGATTCTCCACAAGTGTCACAAACGTTTTGAAAACACTAAACGCTTCATCCTTGTGCTTGAGAAAGTAAACCCATTCTTTCCTCGAGTAATCATCTATAAATGTCATAAAGTAAGAAGCTCCCCCTAGAGATAGGTTAGGCATAGGTCCACACAAATCACTATGAACAAGTGCCAACTGTGTATCTCTTCTACTGCTTCTATACTTATGTGGCTGCTGTGTTTGCTTACCATACAGACAATGTTCACATAATTCAAAATCATTAAATGAAAATCCAGGAAAATAACCAGAACGAGACAAGATTTCCATTCCCTTCTTGGACATATGTCCTAACCGGCTATGCCACAAAGAAACGTTCGGCTACTCGGTTACATTGATTACATTTTTAGAGACATTTGATGCATAAATCATGTAAAGTCCTCAAGACTTTACTCCATGTGCTACTGTCATAGAACCCTTGGATATCTTCCACATGTTCTATCCAAAAGTGGTGAGGTAGCCAACATCATCAAGTAAACCTGTGTTGATCAAGCTCTTTGTAATTGCGGGAACATGTCTCACATTCTTCAGCGTGAAAGAAGAGCCATTCTGAAACTTCAATTGAACATCTCCAACACCTAAGATCTCACATGTCTGCCCATTGCCTAGCCAAACATGATCTTTAGTGGTCACATAAGAGGTAAACCACTCCTTGTTTGGAGGCACATGAAGTGATGCCCCTGATTCTATAATCCAGTCACTTAGTGCATTTCCATCAGATGCTGTAAGAAGAGCTGAGTCCATTGTAGTTTTCAAGAAGTAGATGTCTCTTGACACTAGACTGTCATCCTCTGCAACAGTGTTTGTCACATTTATTTCTTGAATCTTCACTGAGGACTCGTTCTTGTTGGAGCTATATATGGCTCACTTTACTCAACTTGGTCTCACCTATATATTTGTATCTTGTCCTCAATATGAATCAGTCTTTGGGAGCGTATATGGTGTGTCTCTTGTCTCATCTCTCTCTCTTTCTCTCTACATCTCAACATGGTATCAGAGTAGTAACGATCATGCGCTGATTCAATTCATGGTGACAAAACAGTATGTGTATGCGATTTGCATGTAAGATTCAAAAATTGCTACAAATTTTATTTTTGAGCATTGATTCTTGTTTATTGTGGTTTTTTTTGTGTTAAGAAGAATATGATTAGTGTTTTGTGTGATGTTTATTGCTAATCAATCTAATCGTTGATTACGTTTTCTTGTTGATGAAACCCTGAACTTCATCTCAATTTTTCTTGCTGTTCTGCTCAAAATTTGGAGAAACGGGAAAAGAGCTATGGAGCATAGCGCAATGGCACTTTTCATCCAAAACTTGTTCGTCTCCTCGAGCTCTTCGATTTGAGTTATAGGTTTGCGTCAATCGGAGTTCGCAGCAGAAAGTTATGCTGTTTTTACTGCAATTGAGCTTGACGCAGCTTTCTTCGTCCTACTTCTTCGTGAAGCGTCCGCGATCGTTTTTCTTATTTTGGCGTTAACTTTTTTGAGAAGATTTAGCTTTTTGCTATTCATATTGTGGCCATCAATCTTGCGTCTCACGCCACTCTATTTTGAGGACTCTTTTATTACTAATGTCTCCTTTACCCTGCCCTTTTTTGGGTGACGTCTCTCACATCTTTGGAAGTTCCTTGAGCATCCTTCTTACGTTTATCGTTGATAGAACGCAGTCCTCATATCTATCTCATTCTCAATTGTGGACTTCACCATATATGGTGTGCAAATTCTGCGATCTTATCTTATACGTCTTCTCGCAACAAGATATGGCTATGAATATTCTCGTCAACGGCTTTCCTTCTGGCCAGCGTTCTGTTCCTCCTTTCCAAGGTCAAGGCTTTCCAGGCTGGAAAGCAAAGATGTTGTTAATTCTTGAAGGCGATGAACTCTCCGATGTTGTTCTTGGGAATCGTGTTTGTCCGCCTCAGCCTGTTGATACGGATAATGATAACGTGCTTATCACTGAAGGACCTATATTTGAAGATTGGAATGTTGCCTATACGGATTGGCAACGACGTGATAAAGCAGCTCGTCGGTATATTCTTTCTGCTCTTACTGATTCCCTTTTGCTTGATATGTATGAACTGCCTACTTCCCACGACGTATGGAAGTACCTTATTGCAAACTTTCAGAAGAAATCTGTCACAAAAATACTTTATTTGAGAGGGTTGCTTAACAAGTTACAATATGAAGTTGGTACTGCCATGACGGGACATATTGAATCTTTCAAATCTATTATTAATCAACTTGCTGCTGCCGATGATCCTGTTCCACAAAAGCAACTGATTACACTTCTCCTTGATACGGTGAAGGACTCTTCTTATGATAACATTGTTACTATTCTCTCTAATAAAGATGGTCTTGATTTCGACCAAGCCTGCATGTCTTTAATTGAATACTCTCAACGTCAAGAATGTCGTAATTCTAGTCATGATACAGCTATGATTTCACACGAGGAGACTGAGTCACAACAGATGGAACGGGCTTTTTATGCTCGAAGGCGTCCATTTCAACGAGGAAACCGCAGAGGTGGCCGTCGCGGTAATATTTTCTCTCGTCTCAAATTTCCTAATAAGCAATGTTCTCACTGCAACAGAAATGGCCATACTGAAGATGATTGGGCACGTCAATATGATGAAGAACACAATATTACCACAAAACAACCACGTTTATCTAGAGACTCTTCTTCTTCTTGTTGTGAATATTGTGGACGATCTGATCATCCCACTCATATGTGCTATAAGCGTCGATTCGACACAGATCGGAATAGAGCATATGCTACTGAACATCGAAACAACATTGTACCAGAAACAAGCTGCATCCTATGTTCAGTTGCTCCAGACAGAATACTTCATGTACGCGATGGATCACTTTTTATTGTCGATTCTGGTGCTACAGGAAAAATGACATATCAGTCTAAGTGGCTCCATAACTATCATCCACTGCCAGTTCAACGTGTTGTTTATCTTGCTGATGATACTACTTGTCAAGTAAAGGGTATTGGGGACTTATATCTTGGTACCTTATCTTCTTCCACTCGAATTTTGCGAGGAGTATTACATGTACCAGATCTTCAACGTAATCTTCTTTCAGTTGCTAGACTTGTTGATCTTGGTCTGTTTGTTGGATTTGATCATACCAAATGCCGAATTGAGAAAGATGGACAGACTATAGCCACTGCTCCTCGAAATGGTAATTTGTTTGAACTCTCTCTCAACGATGGTGTAGCAAATGTTGTCACTGCTCCAGGTGATCATGATTGCAAAGTATGGCATCACCGTTTTGTTCATGCTGATTTCTCAAAACTCCTTGATCTTCAACGTCGTGATCTTGTTCATGGCATGCATCTTAAAGCCCATCCTCATATGGGAATTTGTGAATTTTGTGCTCTTGGGAAACACAATCGCAAACCCTTTCCTCTTTCAAATACAACTCATTCTCATGATATATTTGATCTTGTTCATACTGATATATGTGGACCTCTACCTTCTTCAAGATCACAATATCGCTACTTCATTACTTTCATTGATGATTTCTCAAGGTATACGACAGTATTTCTACTTAGACAAAAATCTGAAGCCTTATCTGTTTTCAAACAATTCCACAAGGCTGCGGAACTTCAAACTGGTCGTCGCCTTAAGAAGCTTCGTAGTGACAATGGAGGCGAATATGTTTCTCGAGAGTTTGTGAGTTACTGTGCTGACAGTGGAATTCATCATGAACACACTATTCCATATTTGCCTCAATAGAACGGTGTTGCTGAACGAAAGAATCGCACTATTCTCAATGCTGTAAGATGTATGCTGATTCATTCTGGCTTATCTCGTGTTTTTTGGGCTGAAGCTACTTTGACAGCAGTATTTATTCAGAATCATCTTCCTACTACTGCACCCTCTGGTAAGATACCCATCACAGCATGGACAGGTGACATTCCTTCTGTATCTCATTTTCGAACCTTTGGATGTATTGCTTATATTCATGTTCCCAAAGAAACACGAACAAAGCTTGATGCTCCTGGTCTTAAAGTTATTTTTATTGGATATTCTGACACTTCCAAAGGCTACAAATTCTATGACCCTTCCTCCAAGAAAGTAATTGTGAATCGTGATGCTACTTTTAACGAACATCTTATGGGAGGCTCATGGTCCATGGATGATTCTGATGATACTAAATCATTGCTTCAAGCTTTTCCATTTCTTTCAGAAGATGAAACTCTTCCTATAGAGCAACTTTCCTCTTCACAACCATCCATTCCGAATGTCGCCAATGATGATATTGATATTTTTGTTGATCTACCTATTGATTTTGAACATGGCTCATGTCATGTTTATGATGACGATATTGCTGATAATGCTTTTTCTACTTCCGAAGATCCAATTACTTATGATGAAGCTATCTCTTCACCACAAAAGGATCAATGGCAACAGGCTATGGAAGCAGAGTACGATTCTCTTATCTCTAAACGTACATGGATACTAACTGAATTACCTCCTGGTCGTACAGCTATTAAATGTAAGTGGGTGTATAAGACAAAAGTAAAAGCAGATGGATCTTTTGACAAGTCCAAGGCGCGTTTAGTTGCAAAAGGTTATTCCCAAGTAGCTGGTGTTGATTATCAAGAGACTTTTTCACCAGTTGTTCGCATTACAAGTGTTCGAGTTTTATTGGCATTTGTTGTTCAATTTGATTTAGAAGCTCATCAAATGGATGTGCGAACTGCTTTTCTTAATGGTGACTTGGAAGAGGAAATTTATATGGAACAACCAGAAGGGTTTGTTATTCCAGGTAAAGAAGACCTTGTTGCTCAACTCCATAAGGCACTATATGGTCTCAAACAAGCTTCGCGAGCCTGGTATACAAAATTTGATCTTTTTCTCACCTCTAAAGGATTCATCTCTTGCTCGTCAGACCCCAACTTATACATAAAACGCCAAGGTAGCAGTTTTGTGATTCTTGCTCTTTATGTGGATGATACCATCCTTGTTTCCAATGATTTGGGATTTCTTCAGCAAGTGAAAAAGTTATTGTCTTCTGCATTTGATATGGTGGATCTTGGAGAGATTCACTCGTGTCTTGGCATTCAAATCCAATGGAACCGTACAAAAGGTATTTTATTCCTTCGACAGTCAAAGTTTATTGCAGATACTATTCAAAAATTTGGTATGGAATCTGCACATTCAGCCAACGCACCTTGTCTTGCAAGCTCTACGAAGAACACTTCTGACAATGGCAGTCAACTTGTCACAAATCAACCTTATGCTAACTTGATTGGATGTCTTCAGTTTGTTGGCATGAACACTCGTCCTGATATTCTGTTTGCTGCTAATTATCTTGGACAACATCTTGCATGTCCTTCTCTTAAGCATTGGTCTGCTGCAAAGCGTGTGTTGAAATACTTGAAAGGCACTACAGATTTTGGTTTAGTCTATCGACGACAACTCACATCGGATTCTATGCAATCTCTTTCTCTTTTGGGTTACACAGATGCAGACTGGGCAAGCTCACATTTATCTATGCGATCTACTAGTGGAAATTGCTTCTTTATAAATGGTTGTCTTGTTTCTTGGACTAGCAAGAAACAACGTTGTGTTGCAGTTTCTACAACTGAGTCAGAATATGTTGCGGCATCACTTGCAGCTCATGAGTTGATTTGGCTTCGACAAATGGTGGTTGATATTGGTCACTCTCCTCTTTCTAGCACACCCTTGCGGTGTGACAACCAAAGTGCTATTAGTCTTGCAAGAGACTATGTTCAACATAATAAGTCAAAGCACATTGCTGCCCATTATCATTATGTCAGGTATGAAGTACGCAAAGGAACCATTATGGTTGAACACTGTCCAAGTGACCAGATGATTGCAGACATTTTGACCAAAGGCCTCAACAAGTCACGTTTCATCCTCTTGCGCTCGGAGCTTGGAGTTGCTTCGACCTCACTCTTTCTAGATTAGCGTCTTTGCTATTGTAATAGCTTTGTACATATGACATTGTAATCTTTTAGGTACCATGAACTATGCACACTCCACATTTGCACATTGTGATCTCTAAGTCACTTGAATATTTGTACATAGATGCACAATTCACTTTCACATCATCATCGCTGGTTCATATTTTCACATTGTATAGGGGCTTGGGTTTTTCCCTTGAACTCCCCAAGGGTTTTTTCATCCAAAGCTAGAGACCTTTGTTTGAGTGGGGGTGTTGGAGCTATATATGGCTCACTTTACTCAACTTGGTCTCACCTATATATTTGTATCTTGTCCTCAATATGAATCAGTCTTTGGGAGCGTATATGGTGTGTCTCTTGTCTCGTCTCTCTCTCTTTCTCTCTACATCTCAACAGTTCTTCTCACCATGGTCTTCAGCTTTCTCTTTGCCTTTTTCTGCTTTCCATTCTCTGAAGTCTCTTTTCATGTGACCCTTCTTGCCACAATGGTAGCATTCTATGTCACTCTTGCCTTTAGCACTGCGGGACTTGCTACGAGACTGATTCCTCTTTCCACCTTTGTACTTTTCTTTGGTCCTTCCCCTGACAACTAAGGCTGTTCCTTTGCCTTTGTCCATTGTCTTTCTATTGGTTTCTTCAGTAAGCAGACTTCCTTCTACACCTACTATGTTCAAACCATCTTGAGGTGCAGAATTACTCAAAGCTGTGCGAAAAGTGTCCCAACTTTCCAGCAATGTGATCAACAGGAACATAGCTCTAATAGGTTCATCAAACTTGACACCTTGAGATGACAACTGACTATAGATTGTGTTGAGTTCATTCAGATGATTGGACATAGGTGTCCCTTCTTTCATCTTGAAGTCAACAAGCTTCTTAAGCCAGTATACCTGTGAAGCTGCACTCTGCTTCTCATAAAGATCACTCAGCTTTAACCATGCTTGATAAGCCGACATCTCGTCTGCTACATTGAAGTAAACGCTTCCTGCCAAAGTCAGCATAATGGTAGAAAGTGGCAATTCATCCATTTTGCTCCATTCATCTTCGTCCATATCTTCTGGTTTTATCCCCTCGAGCTTTATAGGTTTTATCTGCTTCTTTTGTACCAACACATGCCAAATCTGCTTCTTCCACAATAAGAAATTGGTTCCATCTAGCTTCTTGATATTGTAAAGAGCAGTGTCCTGTGATCCAGCCATAGCTACGCTTCACAGTGGTTTACTTTCCTGGGAAAAATTCGGCAGAGTTTCCCCTGTAAACTGACCTCTGAACCAATATCAACCTGTCAAATGAACCAAGAAAGCTTCAGATTCTGCATAAATTTCGGCAGAGTCTCCTTTGTAAAATGGCTTTGGTGTACTAAAAAACAGACCAAAAAACATCTCAAAAAACACTGTCTCTCTGACATTGTAAGCAGTATCATTATAAGGAATTCCATTTCATAAAGTCATCCAACAGAATACTGTCAGCTCTCAGTATCCCTGAAGCTCAAAGAGACATCAATGACTTTAGTATAAAAAATCGAGGCATATGTTGACAAAGGAGCGGAGTGACTCCCCTCTTGTGCATCCCACTGCACCAGATCTCCGGCCAATGGGTTCCGTTTGGAGTAGACTATGCTAAACCAAAACATCGAGGTAAAGTTTCACAATCCGAGGAGTATCTACTAGGTCCTCCTCCTCCATCCACTTCGCATCAAATGCAGGAAAGTTCTTGAACTTAACCAAGAATCGCCTTCGGACTTTACCGCTTTCAGTGGATGCCTGTCATGTTTTCATATGTTTGGTCCACATAGCACATGTCCTTCAGGAAAAAATTTACCATGCTCCTCGTAAACTATCTTACTCAAATGATTAGAGTGGTGGAAGCCAAGTCGAGGACCACATTTCAAACATGCATGATTGCCCGAGTAACTCAAGCCTAAAAAATCATAAAATTAAAATATAAAAGTGTTGGCATAACCAGGAATAACATGTATGTGAGGGTTTCAAAGGCACTTACATAAAAACTCACCGAAACCTGGCCAATCGGGCATGGTCCACATGAGAATTCCTTGCACATGTACATTTTGTGATCCGATTGGCTCCGAAATATCAACCACATCGATCCATGTCCACAAGATTTGGAGCTCTTCTATAAATGGTGTGGATAGATGTCCATGTTCTTTTCTTTGTACTTTACTGTGATGATCAGTGACAACAATAAATGGCCCTTCTTGATAGCTAGCCATGGTGGAAGATTGTTATGAACCAAGAAAATAATCCACGTGCTCCATGACAAACTCCATAATCAAAATGGGTTTACTTCGTCCATTGCTAGACCAAAGCAAATATATCGAGGCTCATCCTTAAATGTAGGCAAACTTTCATCTTTGAGCTTCCATGCATGAGAGTCAATAGGTACTCACATCACATCGTCCGCATCGATTACAATTTCAGTCCCGTGTCATCAAAGCGGCTATAGACTTGCATCTGAACATGCTCTTTATTTTTGGAATGATAGGAAAGTGCCAAAGAACCTTTGCAGTGATAAATTTTCCTTGTGTGTCCTCTCTATACCTGCTTGATCCACAATTGGGACATTGTTCCAAATTTGCATACTTATTGAAAACAATTATACAATCATTCTAGCATGCATGTATTTTGTGATAATCCAAGCCCAAGTTAGCAAGAAGCTTTTTGGGGGCTGGATGGGTAGGAGGCATGTGATTTCCGTTTGGCAAGATTTTCTTGCTGAGCAACCTATCCTTACATGAACAAGTCAACCCCTTGATCACATTATTGAGCTATAGTTTGCACTTTGGTATGCTTAGAATACAAAGTATTTACCTAAAAGGCTGTGTGGCAGAGGCACCAGACCATCCGTAGACAGATTAAAAAGTAAGCATTGCCAAATCGGTACGGAGAACTGAGATTCTTGCATCATTTTAAAGTGGCATACATGCAAGAGTTTGCATCATCTTTCCCTCTTTATCGTTGCTAATGATAGCCGTTTTTCGGCTTTCCATAATTTCCATAGTAAGCTACCTCACCCTATAAAATCATCCAAACATTTTGGTTATCCCTACCATTTCACTGTACATAGGCGTGTGTGAGCTAGGGGACTTTCCCTATATTTTCTTAAAAACCCTTAATTAGCTAGTCACTGGGCTAGCTGAGCCAAAAATATAAAAAATATAAGTATATTATGGCCCATTTGTGTGTAAATATTTCATTGTATATAGGGCCTAAATGTAAAAAAATTTCATAATTATTTTGGTATTTATTTAAATATTTATACTTAGGCGTGTGTTATTTATGCTATGTACATTGACTCACCATTACCATATTTTTTCTTACCATTTTGCATACTCTTTATTCCATATAAAAATAATTTCATGCAAGCTTCTCTTATTTTTTGTGTAACTCCATCCCAACAAAAATCCAAAAAAACTAGTTGTATATTTTTTCACTATTGTGATTTTTTCCTTCCTACATCTATTCTCTATTACTCTCATAAATTAGACCACAAAAAATATTCATCTTTTTATGGTAGACTTATAATGAGAGATTTATTTTGACCCCTTTATATTTTTTCCACCTATATTATTTATATTTGACATGTATATATCTTTTTAGACACCTCAATATTTGATTTTCTTAGTTGTACTATTCACTTATATCATGATCTCAGCAATATCTTCAATTATAGACCTACCAAATAAGGTCAAGGGTATGTGGCATGCATGCATGCACCATGGCGAGCTCACTCTTGGAGGTATTCAAAAGAATTATCCAAAGAAGGACCTCACAAGGACCTTGTGCAGTGGAAAAAACAGTCGGTTTTGCTGAATTTTTAAAGATCTCATGCTCCCCGAATTTGAAAAGGTGATACAAAACAAAATTGTAGCTCGTAAGCTTAACTTTTACCTCAAATTGTTTCATATTTTTTTGGGTTATAAGCTGTGAGCTATGATTTTATTGGTGGACCCCAGTTTCCCCATGCTATGCATCCACACTCCCTCTTCCACTTTATCATTTTCCTCTTTCACACACACTCCTCCCTCTCCTTCTCACTCCCAAACCTGCAACTCGCATTTCCTAATTCACCCTCTTCACCATTGCCACATCTCTCACACCTCCATAGCCTTCATCCTCCATTTCTACACCCTATGTGCCCCCCTTTCTCTCTACATATATGTCCATATTACCATACTCTCTTCAGCTTTGTAAAGAACTTCAAAAAATCAGCAAAAATCCAAGGATAACCTCTGCAAATTAAGGCTTTTTTTTCCAAGGTTTGAAGATAACATAGCTTCATCGACACGCGCTACTTCGCCATGCTAACCGCTTCTTCTACCGGTGCTGTAAAGAGGTGAATGTCAATTTCTCCAAAGCTTCAACCTCTCTTTACAAGCTCATCCCTTCTCTAGCTTTTCTCATCATATATCTCACCATTTGGTGAATGATTTTGTAAATATATTTTAGTGATAATTACTAACTACTAACCACTAACCTTATTGTAAAATGCACCCTCTAATAGAGTAGGCACTCCCAAATTATTCACTCAATCCTCTCTCCTTTCATCCTCAATAATTCTCTTTCCTTGAGCCCACATCCATGTGACTCAAAGGACAAGAGAGACCCACCCTCATTAAAAACAAATAAAAGTATGCATAATCTTTTATTCTTTCAAATAAACTTGATTAGGCCTAATCCTAATCCGGGCTTCTAAAACCTATAAATAGAGCCCTTCTCTCCCTTGTAAATCATCACATGATCACACTACACTACATCATTCTCAACACATAACACACCACTCTTCAAGCCTAGTTGTGTAGAGTGTGTGCATTGTGAGTGCTCTATTCCATCACTACACATAGGTGCATGGAGAAGCTTGAAGTTAGTTATGCCATCTAGAGGAGTGGAGTGATACTATACTCTGCAATCACACTTGTAGCCTACTCTTGTCCATAAATAAGATTTTTTGAGTACAAGGAGATATCACGTGTGTCCTAGTTCGCATCTACAACTAGGTGGTGCCCCTTTTCTTGTTTTTTTTTGGGATGTGGGTTGTTGTTGTCTCTGATTGTGCTTGCCCCAGCCCCAATTGAGCAGCACGGGAGCCTCAAAGGGTGCTTAGAGGCCACTCTTCTTGTTGCCCGCCCCAAAACGCCTCAAATTGGTGCCCCCACGGAGGACTGACTTTGTGCTTATTGTTGTTGTATTGCATGCATGCTTGAATTTTAGCATAATTAAGTAGATTATATGAATCATGAAAACTTGTATGACCGAGTTGAATTTCAAGGCAACTAAAATTGATCTAGAATATGGTTTGGATTAGCATAACATAAGAAAGGGAAAAAAAAAATCATATAAGAATCTAGAATTCATGTTGAAAGACCTTTCAAAACTTTGTGTAGTTAGTTGTGTAGCTATGCCTTAGAGGCAACGCTGAGCAATGGTTTTCGAGTATGTCTTCTCAAATTGAAGATGGGTATACCCAAATTTCCAAAGCTTTGAAGACCAGATTCTCTAAATTTCCAACAACGGAGAAAGCATGGGCTTCATTAGGGAGACTTCAACAACATGGTGAAGACTACTATGCTTATGAGGATATTTTTTCTCGTCAATGGGGAAGATGTGGGTTTAGTTCTACATTTCCAGATTATGTAAAAATGGAGCAATTTATTTCGGGTTTGTCTCCTTTCCTAAAGACTAAGGTTACTTGTAGTGGACCCTCTAACTTTGAAGAAGCGGTCACTATTTCCCGAAGGAAGTTTCACAAGTTCTTCTACATCAAAAATGGTTTCCATCATGCTCGAAGAACCAACCATCATGAAAGTGTTTCTATCAAGGAGTCATCTCCTTTGCCATATATACCTGTCTCCTTCTACTCCGACAAATGTTGAAGAAGTTACTTACATGCCAACTGATTATTCAAGTGCTAAAGTTTGTGGCCAAGATTCAAATGTGGAATCTCCTTCTTCTACCTTCATCACAAGCATGCAAAAATCGACACAAGATATCTCAAATGGAATTGATGATTCAATAATGGATACATCCAACCCCGACCGCCTCACTATCATGCCATCAATATGGATGGGATGAGTGAGGTTGGTTCGCAATATTGCCTTGAATATTGTCATCTTCTATGTTTTCAATGGTGGGATCCATGTCAAGAATACGTTGAATATATCTGGTCCATCTCTACTTCTTGAAATGTGGAATCAGGTATTGGTTGGGTGGACTCAGTCGATGGTTGTTTGTTTGAAAATCGTCTTCTCTGGGATGAAGTTGGAGCAATCTCTACTTTCGAAGGTTTATCTACTGCCTCCAAATCCTAAGATGGATAACGCATGTATTGTAATTTCTCTTTGGGAAAGAGACAGTTATTGCGTATGTACTAGTCGTAGATTTTTTGTTTTCAAAAGATCTGTTGCCTGCAATGTATCTTCTTTTAAATATCTACAAGAGACTTTCGTATTTCCCAACATTGTGGTAGGGTTTAATTTTTGAGTTCCCTGTAGGAATGAGCAACACATATTGGCCTTCACCTCGTAGCTTACGCTTTGTGTTCCCCCGTATAGCACTAGTGAGGTCTTTAATGAAGATGGCATGCACTTTCACTCATCTGTTGTATGCAACCATATGCACATGCCGATATTGCCAAAATACATTCTTTTTGAATGGCACGCATACTAATATTCTTTTGATCTCGCATCATTTTTGCATTGGACAATAAAAAACAACATATCAAATACAATTTCATGGGTGCACATTGCACTAACCTCACACTAGTTCAGACAAACCATAGCCATGACTTGGAGACTTTAAAAAATATGCACGATTATATTGATAGACATTGAAAAGCATTTTCACTTTAAAATCCTATGTTTACCCATGTAAAATGGAGGGCAAAGAAGTAGCTTTTAAGAACTTCATTGAGATCAAACAATACATGTAAAAAACCTGAAACATTTTAGCATATTTTTAGGAAACATTTTAGCATATTGTGAATATTACTTATCTTTTGCACATTTCACTCTCACACTAGTTCAAACAAACCATACCCTAATTTACAGACTTCAAAAAAATGTGAAAATTTATATTTATTCAGGTTGATAATCATTTTGACTTTAAAATGCTATATTTACCCATGTAGAATGCAATAAAAATAAGTAGCTCATAATAAAATTATCCAGATCTAGCAAAACAATTCAAAATTTTCCGATTGAACATAAGACATGAGTTTATATTTTGCACATTATCACAATTCACTTCAAAAAAAATGACGGATAAAAAATACATGCATCATGATGTACATATTGCCAAATTCATTTTACCTCATTTTGAAACATTGAAAGTATACAAATGAATCATAAATTGCAAATAGTATCTTGCTCTTTAAAAAGATAAAAATGAATATTTGACATGAAAATTGTGTGCATATACTTTTTTAAATTGAAAGTGAAAGTGCGGTGGTAATGTGTGTGCTAGTCTCCACCCAAACGTGCTATCTTATAGCCTCCCCCTAGCGTACACACTGTCCGGCCGTGCCGGTGGCCTTGCCCATAGGACCCATTACCTTACATTACCCCTATCTTGGAGAATCGTTTTCGTCCTCAAAAACAAACGTAGGAAAAGGTTTCTCAAGTACAGAGACATTCTCCCATGTACAACCTTCTTCAGGTCTATCTAGCCATTTTACCAACACCTGTCATCTGACATGATGTCTACTGTGAAGCTCATGAGAATCCAAAATCTTTTCGGGCTCGTGAGGAATGCTTGGCGGTGCGATAAGGTCAACCAACACACCTGTGTGATTGACAATATCATTCTGTCCTAGCTATTTTCATCAACGGCTAACCTGAAAAACAGGATGAACTCGTGAGTGCTCTAGAAGAGCTAAATTATAGGCCACTTGACCTATACATTTGAGAATGGTAAACGGTCCACAATAGCGTGGTGAAAGTTTGGCAACTTTTCCCGTCTTCAGACTTTCCGAATGCTACGGAGCAAGACATCGATGCTCATCTGCGTACTTCTTATATCAATCTTGAGCTTTCTTAACATTGTGTCCCAACAACTCGAAGCATGTCAAAATGGTCTTGGAGAAAATCCTTCGCTTGTTGTATCTTCTCCTTAGCCAACCACACCGTAAACCGTGATCTAGGTTGAAATCCATACAAAAGCATAAATGGACTAAACCCTGTAGTCACATGCTTTGAACTATTATAAGCAAATTCCAATATAGGTAAGTAGTCTTCCCAATTGGTTTGATTCTTGCTAACGTATGCTCGTAGCATATCGTCTAGCACTTGATTATTAACACTTTCTGTTTGACCATCCATTTTTGGATGATCAGCCATACTTAGATTAATTTTAGTTTCCAACTTTTGGAACATCAGCTCTCCAGAAGTGATTATCGAATTGAACTTTCAATATCTATCCCTAATGATACTAGCTGGAAGACCGTAGAGTTTATATATATTCTCTACAATCTAGTCATGCTAATTGTAGTGTCTTAATCGTAGTCTTAGTAGGAATGAATTGACCCATCTTTGTGGGACGGTCTACAATTACCCAGATGACATCATGGCCATGATTTGTAGTAGGTAGTCCTACTACAAAATCCATAGAGATACTCTCCCACTTACCTTGTGGAATCTCTAAAGGATGTAAAAGGCCACCTACCTTGAGGCGCCTTGCCTTATTAACTTGGCATTGTTGGTAGTTTATTATGTACTCTTGAACATCATGATGTAAGCCCGGCCAATAAAATTGCCGTCGAACTAAGGAATACATCTTACGGATACTTGGATGACCAGCACTTGGACTATCGTGACAGTCAAATAAGATTTGGTGCCTAGTGTCTGAGTCCTTTGGCACACATACTCTACCTTTGTGGAGTAAGTAGCCATCATCAATGGAAAAATTATTCCATAGCTTAAGCTCTTCCTGAGTAGGGGTGGAGATCTGTGTGTTGGAGTTTCTATGTGCGCGTGCAGAGACATGTTGATGTGGCTGTTCAGAGACATGTGAGTGTGAGGGATCCCTTTTCAAAATTGTACTCCACACTTTAGCATGTGATGGATCTTGTGCACACTTGCCACATAATGAATCCAAAAATCCACTCTTTAGTTCCGTGAAAAAAAGTGAGTTAATCTAAGGGATCCGATTTAGTGCATCCGCTACTACATTATATCGCCCCTTACGATATCATAGCTTACAATCATAATCTTGAATGATTTTTGCCCATCTAGCTTTACAGCCCTTTAAGTCTGTTTGAGTAGTAAACCATTTGATACTCTCATGCTCAAAAACTACTTCCAACTCGACACCATATAGATAGTGTTGCCACTTTCGTAAAACGTGAATTATGGCATAGAGCTCTCTCTCATAGACAACATAATTTTGTTGAGATCTATCTAACTTTTTACTTCCAAAGGCTATAGGTATTCCCTCCCGGAGAAGTACCGCACCGATGGCTTTATCACTAGAATCAGTCTCTACCACAAATGGCTTAAGTGGGTCGACGAGATGGGAGAAGTGGCTATAGCTACCTTGAGCTGTTCCAAACTGCATTTTTGGGCTTCTTCCCAAGAAAAGGTCTTACCTTTTGCTTTAAGTTGATCCTTCATAGGAACAATGATTTTGGCATAGTCATGGATATACTCTCGATAAAATCTAGCCATACCTAAAAATATTTGAAGCTCCTCAACCGTGTTGGGATGTGGCCATCAAAGAATGGCAGCGACCTTGTCACTGTCCATCTTGATGCCAGAATAAGAGATCACCTGACTGAGGTAGCGTATCTCTATTTTAAATAAATCGCACTTGCCTTGCTTAGCATACAACACATGAGCTCGTAGTTGTTCAAACACTAATTGTAAGTGTTCTATGTGTTCATCTTCAGTCTTACTGTAAATGAGAATATCATCAAGGAAAACCACAAAAAAATTTCCAAGATAGGGATGCAAGACACTATCCATGAGTGTCATAGATGTAGCTGGAGCATTGGTTAGACCAAAAGGCATAACCAAAAATTCAAAATTCTTGAACTGTGTTCTAAAGGCGGTTTTGGAGATATATTGTAGTAGGATACGTACCTGGTGGTATCTTGAACTAAGATATATCTTTGTATAGTATCTTGCCCCATGGAGTTGATAAAACAACTCATACACTCGAGGTAGAGGATACTTGTTCATGATGGTGATTGCATTTAAACCGTGATAATCCATGCACATGCGCATAGTACCATCTTTCTATTTTACCAATGTAATTGGTAATGCCCAAGGCAAAGTGCTAGGTCTAATGAAACCGCGAGCAAGGTAGTCAGTCATCAACTGACTCTCAACCTCCTTGGCTTCTTTAGAACTAAACCTGTGGTTTACTCACCGGTTTAGTGCCTGGCAAGACATCTATGCCATGCTACACATCACGTGTAGGGGGTAAACTCGGTGGTAAATCACTTGAGAACACATCACTATACTCCACGAGTAAGTGAGTCAGCTTTTTCCATGCAAAAGGAGAAAGTAAACTAGAGTTATACTGGGATGTAGAATCTTGTAATTCTTGTATTGTTTGTTTTGCAACAGTTTCACGTTGCTCTAAAGAATTAAAATTGAGAGCACTTTGCTCGTTAGATTTGTCAACACTTTGTTTATGAGTAGAATTCATTGCACTTTGCATACCACTACTAGAATTCATTGCACTTTGCATACCATTACTAGAATTCATTTCATTTGCATACCATTACTAGAATTCATTGCACTTTGCATACCATTACTAGAATTCACCGCACTTTGCTCTTGAGAATTCACAAGACTTTGAGACAAGCAGTAACACAAACAGACTTCATCTATTAAATTTTCTTTCTGCAAAATATAAATCTCGGCTGTACATATAAGAGGTGAAGATGGTATATTTTTCTCACCAAGCAAAAGCACATGTTTACCATTGGCCATAAGGAAAAGGAGTTGTGTTCATAACTAATGGGCAATGTGTTTCCTTAACCATGCATCCACTCCCGTCCTAAAACTACATCAGCATGATCCATGTTCATATCTTGGAATTCAAGGGTCATCATATGATCTTGAACAATAAGCTTAACCCCTTGAAATATCGCATCCCATAATTCTTTATCATTCCCAGACATCTGCTCCACCACATACTTGTGAGAGCAGGGAGTCTGTGTAAGCTTCAATTTCTTGACTAGCTTATAGTTCAAGAAGTTATAAGTTGCACCATCATCCAACTAAAATACGAACACGTTGTCCGTTATTAGTGCCATGCATGCGAATCAAATCATGGGGGCGAAAGGTGGGCTGCCACATTGAAGCAGGCACACAACACTTGTGCTTTTCATCCATATGAAGAACCTTTACAACACAATATTTAGGAGATGAATCTAATGTGAGGCATTGCAGCGTGTGCATGGCCTTTTCTTTGCCTTGCAAAAGAGGAAAATCTTTCTTGTTTTGTTGGTCTGAAACACATCTAAAACACAAATTGTGTTTCTTTGAATGCTCAAAATCAGCAGTGTTGAGAGACCCACACGGAGTATCTCGTGATTGCTTAGGCTTCATTAGAAAATTTCGGAGGTCATTTGGAGGGCCTTGTAAGAAATTGTATTTCTCTCTCCAGAAACTTTTTTTAAAATGCACTTGCACCTTGTGAGTACGTCCAAAAGGACAACCAGACACTCTGAAAAGTAGATTTATATTCCCAATCGTCCTTGAAAACGGTCACTTTTTTATTTAATGCGAGCGTCTTTTTCAGGAGGCAGGTGTGGCGCATTCAATGCAGCTTACGTCATCACTGAAAGTTGAAAAGTCACAAACTATAAAATAGTGATAGATTTTGAGGATTTTGACACCACGAATGCATCCGGAACGCCAAAATACTTTAAAAACGAATGTCTACTTGTCTCATTCCGACATCCGGAGAGGCAAAAAATGTCAAAAAACCCCCAAAAATGGGCTTTTTACTAAAGGCGCGTGAGGAGGCATTCTAAAATTTTAGAATGCCCCTTTGCGCGCCGTTAGTACAAAGCCCATTTTTGGGGGTTTTTGGACACTTATCTTTCCAAAAAGCCCCTTTTTAGAGGTTTTTGGACATTTTCCTCTCAAAAATCTCCCTAAAAAAAAGAAACAAGGCCCTTTTTACTAATGGCGCGCGAGGAGGCATTCCAAAATTTTGGAATGCCCCCTCGCGCGCTGTTAGTACAAAGCTTTTTTTTAGTGATTTTTGGACACTTATCTTTCCAAAAAGCCCCTTTTTAGAGGTTTTTGGACATTTTCCTCTCAAAAAGCTCCCTAAAAAGAGGGAAAAAGGGCCTTTTTACTAACGGCGCGCGAAGAGGCATTCCAAAATTTTGGAATGCCCCCTCGCGCGCCGTTAGTACAAAGCTCTTTTTAGTGATTTTTGGACACTTATCTTTCCAAAAAGCCCCTTTTTAGAGGTTTTTGGACATTTTTCTCTCAAAAAGCTCCCTAAAAAGAGGGAAAAAGGGCCTTTTTACTAACGGCGCGCGAGGAGGCATTCCAAAATTTTGAAATGCCCCTCGCGCGCCATTAGTAAAATGTTCTTTTAGGGGTGTTTGACATTTTTGGCCTCTTTGGATGTCTAAACGAGGCAATTGGACATTCATTTCTAGGAGATATGTGTGTTCCGGATGCATTGGCAGTATCAAAAGTTTCAAAATCTTCCACCACTTGATAGTTTTGTGACTTTTTGAGTTCTAGTGATGACGTATCCCGTATCAAATGCACCGCATCTACCTTCTGAAAAAGGTGCTCGCATTAAATAAAAGAGAGTGCTCGTCTTCAAGGACCACTAGATTATTAAATGAGGAGAGGGACACCTTTTATATTTTTGTTAATATCAATCTATTTTTCTACGTAACGTAGGCTCTTCTCTCATTGGAGGAGCTTATTTTCCTCTCTCTACCAAAAGGCCCTCCAAAAGACCTCTGAAATCTCCTAATGCTTACCCTCTTCTGGGCGTGGAGAGGTAGATTGTCTCTTATTCCTCTTGAAACGTGTGGGAGATCTACCTCGCCATTGGCTCTTAGCCACATTGCTCTTAGCAAAAGTATTCTTAGGGTAGGGAACATCTCCTTTCCTCTCTTGGTCATCATCATATGTTTGTGCATGACTAATGTCTTCTTCCAAAGTTTTTGGATGTTGGGTCTTGACATGAAGACGATAGTCTTTGTCAAGACCCCTATTAAAACCCCGTATCTTTTGGAATTCATCTAGAACTTCTAGTTTTAATATGATTTCCCGATGCTTTGTAAGGTACTGTGTGAGGGAGAGGCCAGACATGAGGCATGCATCCCATGCTAACTAATTCTTATCTTGGAATCCATAAACTTTTTAATGAAAGAAGATTGAAATGCAGGCCAAGACGGAGGACGAGCATCTATTGGAAATGTCATCCACCACTTATAGACCTTTCCTTTAAGAGATACACTTGTTTCCACAGCCGTCTTTATATCCGAGGTGTGTCTCAATCTATGAATATCACTACATTTGTGTAAGAACGTATTGAGCGCATCCTTGTTGCAATCACGCTCTTCCCCGTGAAACTCAGGAATGGTGATATTTTTAAGTAATGAATTGCTACCTTCTGCATCTTCTGCAACACTTGTCTCTTGGACTCCTTGATTCAAGCGAGCTTGGTTCCCTTGAATCGTGCCACTTGTGGCTCCTTGAGTTGTTTGTGAATTCCTAAATTTCACAAGTAACTCTGTAAGATTGGTAACATTTTCATTGAGTGCAGAGAGGTTGCTTTCAAGTACGCTTTGGTGATGTTCCAAAGTCTTGAAAGAAGCCATATCTACAAGCTCATGATTTCCTAGATCGTCATCACTCATCATGAATATTAGTGTCAGCTGCACCCGTGGTGCCCGGATTTTGGTCTACGTGCTCAAAATCAAACGTGTGTCTATGTGGGATATTCTCACTAGCCATGGTAAACACACACTAATGTAAAGAGAGGAAAAGAAATGGAAACTTGTACCTTGAGAAATTGATGGCTTTGTGTTTTGTATGCTCCGCGATTTGCGTTGCATGCGAACCTCGCCTTGCGGGAATTTGAGCGCTTCACTTGTCGTTTCTTGTAAGAACACGTTTGATGATTGTTCACAAAAACTCTTCGTTTTTGTGAAAGATTTTCTTCAGTTTGAAGCTACCTCCTTGAGGAAAAAAGAATTTTTGGAGGAAAACTTGCATTCCTCCAAGAAATGAAAAAGAAAAGTAAAGCTACTTCCTTGAGGGTTGAAGCTTTTCCTTTCCTTCTAGTTTTCCTTTCAACACAATTAGACTATATTTCCTTGTTATACACAACAAGGGCCAGTAGCTTGATGGTAAAGTGTTGGCCTCTTATCCTCATGGGGTTGGTTCAACCCTCCTTCATGCAAGGGTTAAGCGGGCCTCCCTACGTGTGCAACCAACGGAAGCCTTTCGAGCCTCGGTGTCGTCGAGTTGCCGGTCGAGTTTGCCTTGGTCGCCCACTGTGGAGGGCATAGGTGGGGCGGCCACGCTCGATAGTCACTGTCTGTCCATGTGCTGCTCGCACAAGGAACTGTGCCTGTCTTCTTTTTACTGCACATCGGTGACATCTCTGTCTGCGGAACGTGGGAGAGAAGCAGGGCATTGCACGCACATGCAAGACGCTTTTAGCCTCCTCCCAAACATTGCTCAGATACCAGTGAAAGGTTGGTGGTAATGCGTGTGCTAGTCTCCACCCAATCGTGCTATCTTATAACCTCCCCCTAGCGTACACACTATTCGGCCGTGCCGGTGGCCTAACCCATAGGACCCATGTCCTTACAAAAAGCATATTACCTATTTGTAGACATACATAAATAACATAGTCTGTGTTACGGCATTAGTCGCACATGCGGTTCTACGGTCCTGCGGAGGTCTAGGCATTGCGCATCAGGAGTCATGCGGTATGCGACAATTCTTCACAGGATATTATGGGAGAGGGGGAGTGTGTGCACCATTCTCGATCTGCGCTGGAGCAGCGGTTGTATATGGGGGCCAAACTTGTCTTTTGATGTAACTCATGAATCTCTATGTTATTCATGGCATTTGCTGTTGTAACTCAGTTTCCGGATTACATATGAATGAAGCAAGAGGTGTTATGTGCCTGTGTACTGTGTACTATTTTCTATCGTCATTCTATGTGTTGATGTTCACATAATGTAGTTGCGGGTAATCATTCTCGTAATGCCTATTGCTCTTGTGTGGGCAATAGCCATTACATTTGGCAACCACGATGCGTGATGGACGCCCTACTGCATGCGAACTAGGTTGCAGGGTCCGCCTAGCCCTGTGGTTCCAATTGTAGGAAGACGTCGGAGGAGAGGCGGTTCGGATGAATTTGTTTTTTCTTCACCGTGGGTTGAGGAATCTGTATCTCCATCACCAATCCCGGTGCGGGGTAGGTGGTTACGGCGAGCAAGGCGTACTCCATGCAGTCTGTCATGTCCTCTTATCGTACGTTCACCCTCACCCACAGAAGTTGCTCCACCACTGTCTCCGGTAAGCAGTCCGGGGGTGTCTCCGCCACTGTCTCCACCTCCTAGTGCTCGTTAGCTTTTTCCAGGAGGAGGTACAGTTGGGCAAGGGGTGATGGCTCATCCTCAGATTAAGTATATTTGGTTTCGAGGTCTTTCAAGAGAAGACCGTGATGCACATTTGCGCCAATTCAATAAATCTTATGGATTGAATCATCCCGGGGTGGTGATTCCTCTCCATCAACAATCAGTGTTTGAATCTACACGCTCGGGGAAAGCTGCGAAATGGTTGTCGGAATACCCTGATGATCATTTTCAGACATATGTCGATGGATCCAGAGCGTTTCTACGAAGGTTTAGAATGAAAAAGACAGTCCCCCAACATTTGGAAAAGCTTCGAACGCTGCGGCAAAAGTCATTGCCAGTGGAGGATTACGCTGCAAAATTTCGGATCCGTTTGCAGAGGGTACCTCAAGCACAAAGGCCGGCAGTAGAGGTGCTGAATGATTATTTTTTGCGAGGGCTCAACAATGATCTCAGAACGGCTATTGAAACATTGGATAAGGTAACTACTCCACTGGATAATGTGATTGCTAGGGTTGTAGTAGCAGGAGAAGCTTTAGGGGATATGGAATCTCCAAAGAAATCAAAGAAAAAAGACAGGAAGAAATCTGATCGGAAGTCGCAAGACAAATGCAGTGATAGTCCGGAGTCGAAATCCGCAGTATCAGATTCCTCAGACTCAAGCAACAGCGATTCGGGGAAAGAATCGGAAGAGACACCTCGAAAACAATCCCAGCGTCACGGGAAAGGTGCTTCATTCGGATCGTTGGAATCGGCTGTGGTGGCTAAAAATCATAAGGAACTATGGTGTACCCAGTGTCGCAATCCGGGCCATGCTTCTCAGGAGTGCGCAATGAATCAGAAGTGGTGTGCGATTTGCACGACCAATACTCATAATACAGTGGAATGTTATTTCAACGGTCGGGGTCATCGGAGTCGACGAGACTCTTCTTCATGGCAACAACCATAGATAGAGCAGGGACAAGAGACTGTTGTGGTGATGGCTCATGCTCATACATCAAAGACGCCTTTGCAAGGTCAAGCAGGAGGACGGGGTCAAGGAGGAGGACGAGGTCGCGGAAGAGGTGGCCGAGATCCTAATCGACCCAAGAACTGCCTTTTCTATTTGGGGGATGGACACTCGTGATCCGAGTGTATTGAAGCTATGGAATATGATCGGAAGAAGCAGGAACACGCTGTAGGGAAATAGCCTAGTGTGGCTATGGTTCAGATTGAAGGATTGGAGGAGTCTGATCCAGTGGTTTCATTAATCACGCGATCGGGTAAAAATGTGGTTCCAACACCCGATGTAAAGATTCCAAGTTGGACGACTTAGGAAGAAGTGCGGAAGAAGACTGTGTCCTGGTTGCCACAATCCGCACCACCACTGAAGTCATCAGGACCATCGACTGTGGGCCTGGAAATAAAGGAAGGAAGTTGAAAATAAGGATGATATTAGAGAAGAGGAGGATTGGAATTCAGTTTTGAAAGAGGTCCTCACGTCGCCAATACAAGTACCTCTGGGTTCATTGTTGCTGAAATTGGTCCCAAATTTTCATAATGCATTGCTCCGACAAATGACCACAGAGCTGAGGGAAGTCGCCACCGGGAAAGTTGAAAGTGAGGAGGATGATTCAGTCCCGTTGCCAACAAATAGGATCACGGATACCCGCATTCCGGAGCTTTCAGTTAGATACCATGGAACATATATTGACAAGGTACTATTGGATGGAGGAGCGGGAGTAAACATTATTACTCAAGCGGCTTGTGAGCGTTTTGGACTCAGTGATTGGGAGCCTACACCCTTTTTTGTCCGCATGACAGACCAAAGAAGAGTGCAACCAGTGGGATTACTTCGGGGCATTGTGTTGGATGTGGCGGGCTTTTCTTTTGCCGTTTCCTTAGTAGTCTTGAATATTGAGGATCATAATTAGGATTATCACATTATCTTGGGAAGACCCTTGTTACGACAAGCGACGGTGAAGCATAATTGGGAAGCAAATATGCTTACAGTAAAGAAGGGTAAAAGGAAAGTGCGGGTGATGTTGGGAACATGCAGACAACCAGTTCAGGCAGCATGGCCGGTGATAGCAGAAACAGTAAGTACGGTGGAAAGATTAGAAGAGGATGAAGAGGAGCAATTTCTGAAAGCTAATCCGGATTTGGTCTCTTTATATCTTGCGGATATTTCTCTGGTTCTGAAAGGGAACTCGGTGTGGGATTCAACCAATAGGGGAGCAACAACAGGTGCTTCCAAGTCCTGAATCATTGGAGAATGTTATTCAGCAAGAACGTGTGTTTGAGGCACAGATGGAAAAAAATTACAAGGGTTAAAGAAGATGAATTAGAGAAGGTCTTTCTTGGGGAGCAAGCGGAGTTGCAGCCCATATACATTAATAAGTAGCTTGAGGCAAGCTTTAGAGATGATTTGATTAAGTTACTGACAAAATTTAAGGATGTTTAATTTTTGCATGGAAATATACGGATATTCAGGGATTAGATCCTAAGTTTTATCAGCATATGATAAATCTGAAACCGAATGCAGTGCCAGTGAAGCAGCAGTCATATAGGATGAATCCGAATGTGGCAAAGTAAGTTAAGATGGAAATTGATCGCCTTTTGGAAGTGGGTTTTATTACCCCCATTGATAATCCAGAGTGGATTTCTCCAATTGTGGTTGTACCAAAGAAAAACAAGCAAATCCGAATTTGTGTGGATTACCGAAAATTGAATGCGACTACTGTTCCAGATCCTTTTCCTCTTCCATTCTTGGATTCCATTTTGGATGATGTAACAGGACATGAGATGTATACTTTTCTGGATGGGTTTAGTGGATATAACCAAATCCGAATGGCATTGCGGGATCAGCCAAAAACAGCTCTTATTACCGCATGGGGTGTGTTTGCCTGCACAGTGATGTGGTTTGGATTGCGGAATGCGCCTTCAACTTTTCAAATGGATATGTTTCAAATTTTTGGTCCTTATTTAACGGATTCTATGAGAATTTTTCTAGATGATCTCAGTGTTTTTGGACCGCAATGTAATAGGATTAATCTTTGAAGTTCTTAAAGTCGAAAAGAATGTAGTAGGGCATATCTTTCGTTTAGCAGGATTTGAAACATTGTTGAATAGTCTATTAAATAGAGCTTATATGAATGAGTTTGAGATATTAAGAGAGAACATATATTCTTTTTTTAAATAATACACTAAAGACGTATTTGATAAAGATTAATGAATAACAGATAGTCTGTCTATGAACAATAAATTTGAGATTTTTATTAATATCAGTGTTTTATATTTATGTGGTTTAGCTTAAAATGCATGGGTAGGCTTAAAATAAGTTGAAAAAGTAGTGGAGATTCAAAAATAGAGGTTTTATGAGTCGCGACCTAAAAGATGGGTTTTCAACCAAAGAAAGATTTTTTTCATAATTTTGACCGCGTTGCCAGACCTATTCCCGTCAGTTTGAGTACCTGGAGTGCTCTGTTCTGAGTTCGTTTGTAAAAGTTATGATGAAAACAAACAGAAGGCAGCAGCAGTGTAGTATACACAGGGACACACAGACATACAACATCATACAGCTCTCCCTGCTATCAACCAAGAAGTGGATTTGTTTCTTCATGGTGGACTATTGCAATTGAAATTATGAAGGTACATAATTATGTTTTTTACTTTGATTATCATGTTGAATTGGTTGCACGAGTATATTCTTTTGGATATTTTGTAGGCGATGCAAAAATCAATATGTGAAACAAGATCTTTGCAAAGTGTCATGATAAAAATCTAGCCTTCACGGATCGCTTAACGATCACGTTCTTATCTTATTTTCGCAGAGTCGATCGAACGCATAGAAAACGACTATTTTGAGAAGTCGCATGCTTTTCGAGGAAAAGAAGGATAAAGGAAGAATGGGTTCATGGTGCGTTTGGGGATCATTCATAGATCTCCTCTTCTGCGAGTGCGAGTGCGAGTGAGACACTGCGTGCAAGCGGACTGAAGCTCGGGGGTGTTTGTGAGGTACGAGCTCTGTACAACGGAGTGCGTCCATATTCAATTGCTCCTCTGTTGTATCAAAAGGCTGCAAAGATTCATCAATACAAAGATCTCTTTCTCTACCTTTTGCTGTCTATCTCTATTATTTTGTTCTTGTGACAATTGATATCAGAGCAAGCGGTTGATTCTGGACATGGAAGGATACAAGAGGAAGATGAAGGAGCAAGAAGACCTGATTCGGCGACTACAAGAAGATCTGGAACAAGAAAATCGGGAGCGTGTTGAGGATGTGCGGGGAAAAGTAGCACGATAGCCTGATAACTATGTGGACCTTGATGGAAAACATGAAGGTGAAAACCATGCTACACCACCAGGAAACAATAATCATTATGGCGACGCTGGGGCACCTGGCGGTGCTGATAGTGGTAATGGTGGAAGTGGTGATGGTGGACGTAGAGGTCATCCACACAAAAAAGAAACAATGATGATATGGGAAAAGTGACAACCAAATCATTCTTAACGAAGATTAAGCTTAAAGAGTTTGATGGCATAAGAAAGATATGCAAAGATTTAGAAGCGTAGATTGAAGAACTCATAGATTTGGATTATACTTTCAATATCGAGAACACGACTACTAAACTTTTGAATGCTCGAGCAAGGTGACCGATAAGACAATACGTAACAAGATGGCTAAATTGGAGATTTTTGGTGATGCGTACGATAAAGGTATGTCATCTACCCCTTCTTTGTGATGTTTTATGTCTTTGATACGTCCTTTGAAAGCTTCTGTGTGATTGAACTTATGCGTAAAAGTTGAGATTTAAAATTAAATTTCTTAATTAATTTGGATAGTATTCATTGCTTCTTATCATCTAAATTGATTGAGAAATTAAACTTGAACTTAAATTGAGAAGTTAAAAGACTTCTGGACTTAACCAATGGTAATAATAGTTTTACGAAAGAGTTAGTAGAATTTTTTTTTCTTTGAAGAGTCGGAAGTATAAACATGATTTCTATATCATAAACATTGATATGCATGATGTTATCATTGGTATCAATTAGATGATTGAAAATCATGTTTTGATTGATTGTTAAGAAAGAAAAATATATCTTTAATCATTTGATGATGATAAGTCACACTCTTCGTGGAAAGAAAGAGATTCTAAATCTAGTTTTGGCCATGGAATTGATAAGGTGACTTAGATAAGAGTGTGAGACGTTTCTTCTGTTTGCTGATGAGATTAAAGAAGAATCTAGGGATAAACAGAAAGAGACAAATCCAGAATTTGTAGAGGATCTCTTACATGAATTTAAGGATGTGTTTCCGGACGATCTTCCTGGTATAGCTTCGCCTAGAGTGGTAGACCATGCCATAGATCTATATCCAGGAGCAACACCTTATTCAAGGGTTCCATACAGGTTCAATATTGATGAGCTTAAAGAGCTCAAGATACAACTTGATGATCTTTTGAAAAAGGGTTTCATTAAACCTAGTGTATCTCCTTGGGGTAGTCCTGGGTTATTCCAAAAGAAAAAGGATGGTACATATAGGTTATGCATTGACTATAGGGGATTAAACAAACAGACCATTAAGAACAAATATCCTCTTCCTTACATAGATGAATTTCTTAGCCAATTGAGTGGTGCCACAATATTTTCAAAGATTGACCTTCGTTCTGGCTATCACCAAATCCGCATTAAGGCCGAGGACATTCCAAAGACTGCTTTTTGTACACGTTATGGGCATTATGAATTTGCAGTTCTTGCTTTTGGTTTGACTAATGCACTATCAACTTTTATGTGCTTAATGAATAATATTTTTCACCCGTATCTTGATGACTTCATTCTAGTAAATTATTGAATGATATTTTTGTGTATTCTAAGAATGAAGAAGATCATGCATTGCATTTAAAGAAAACATTTGAAGTTTTGCGTAAACATAAATTGTATGCCAAAGCAAGTAAGTGTTCTTTCGCAAAGGATCGGATTGTGTATTTGGGAAAAGTGATTTCTAAAGAGGGGATTCACATTGATCTTGATAAAGTTAAGACTATGTCAGTACGGGATGTAAGAAGCTTTATGGGTCTAGCACAATATGAGAGAGCACACATTAAAGATTTCTCTAAGATAGCAAGTTCTTTGACTGAATTGACCAAGAAAGACAAGGGTTTTGTGTGGACTTCTAGCTGTGAGACTGCTTTTGAGACCCAGAAGGCTAAAATAGCGGAAAATTGTGTTTTAAAAGTTCCTGAGATGGGAAAACCATTTTTTGTATCCTGTGACACTAGTGGTGAACAATTAGGTTGTGTTTTGACACAAGAAGGAAGAGTGGTTGCATATGAGTCTAGAAAATTAAGATGACATGAATTGAACTATGCAACACATGATCTAGAATTGCTTGCTGTTGTTCATGCATTGAGGCATTGGCGTCATCTTTTGCTTGGCATAAAATTTGAATTGCGTAGTGATCATCAAAGCTTGAAGTATATTTCACTCAGCCATTAATAAATAACAGACAAAGAACATGGATTGATTTGCTAACTGAGTATGACTTTGATTTGAAGTATTTGTATGGAGAAGAAAATATAGTTGCAGATGCATTGAGTCGTAGGCCTATGTGTAATGTGTTGACTGTTGTGCGGTCTAATTTGATTGTTGATATACATGCTGAAGTTGAAAATGATTCTTTTTATATGCCTATTTTGAAATTCTTGCGTGAAAATATTGGTGAGATGTATGAGAACAGATATCACTTGTATAAGGGAAATCTGTATTATTATGGCCTCTTGTGTATTCTTGCAAATACTGCTTTTAAGAGTCCAATTCTGCATGAGTGTCATAATTCACCTTTTTTTGGTCATCCTGGATTGAATAAGACATATGAAAAGATTAAAAGTTCATTTTTTTAGCCGCGTATGAAATTGGATGTTAAGACTTGTGCGTGAATGCTTTCAATGTCAACAAGTTAAGATTGAACATAAGAGGATGCCTGGTGACCTTCAACCCTTGGACATTCCTTTACAGAAGTGGGAATCTATATCCATGGACTTTATCATTAGACTTCCTACTACTCATGGAGGGTATGACTCGATTTTTGTGGTGGTAGATAGACTCACAAAACAAGCTCACTTATTTCCTGTAAAAATAATTGATACTGCATTGACCATTGCACGCTTGTTTGTGAAAGAAATATTTCGTTTGCATAGCATGCCCAAGAGTATAGTGTTTGACAAAGATTCTAAGTTCACTTCTCATTTCCGGAGAGCAACTTTTGACTCTATAGGTACCCAGTTACGCATGTCTACTACTTTTCATCCTCAAAATGATGGGGAAACAGAGAGAGTGAATCATAATTTAGAAGATATGTTACGAATGCATGTCAATGAAAACCAATCTAATTGGAATGAATATTTGCCTTTGGTTGAATTTGCATACAACAGTTCATATCATTCATCTATTAGGATGACTCCGAAATGTATGGCTACAACTGTCCCACACCTATTAATTTCCTTAACTCGACGAATAAGGTAGAACTATCACGTGAGATGCTTGAAAAAATGGATAGCGAGTTTACCAAAATCAGGGGGAATATTAGAGAAGCTCAAAAGAGACATAAATTGTATTATGACAAGAAACGTCGTGTTGTGGAGTATGAAACTGGTGATATGGTTTTCTTAAAGGTCATTTCTGAGAAGTCTCATTTGATTCTTGGAAAGGATAGAAGATTGTCTCCCGAATTTGTTGGGCCATTTAAAAATTTAAAGCGTATTGGTTCAGTAGCTTATAAATTGGAACTGCCTTCCCATTGTTAAAGTGCATCTTGTATTCCATGTGAGTTTATTGAAAATGTATGTTACTAATGTGCATCATGTTTTACATGACAACTCTAAGTTGAAAGATGACGGAACATTGATAGTAGAACCAGACTTAGTGCTAGATAGGCGTGCTAAACATCTAAGAAATAGAGAGATTGTGGACGTTTTGGTTAAGTGGCAAAACTGTCCAATAAAGGATGCATCATGGGTTGATCTTAGTGTTTTGCAAAGAGAGTTTTCCTCTTTCCAACTCTGAGGACAGAGTTCATTTTGATAAGGGGAGAATGTAATAGGATTAATCTTTGAAGTTCTTAAAGTCGAAAAGAATGTAGTAGGGCATATCTTTCGTTTAGCACGATTTGAAAGATTGTTGAATAGTCTATTAAATAGAGCTTATATGAATGAGTTTGAGATATTAAGAGAGAACATGTATTCTTTTTTTAAATAATACACTAAAAACGTATTTGATAAAGATTAATGAATAATAGATAGTCTGTCTCTATGAACAATAAATTTGAGATTTTTATTAATATGAGTGTTTTATATTTATGTGTTTTAGCTTAAAATGCATGCGTAGGCTTAAAATAAGTTGAAAAAGTAGTGGAGATCCAAAAATAGAGGTTTTATGAGTCACGACCTAAAAATTGCGTTTTCAGCCAAAGAAATATGTTTTTCGCAATTCTGTCCACGCCACCTTGTAGATCAGACCTATTCCCTTCGGTTTGAGTACCTGGATTGCTCTGTTTTGAGTTCGTTTGTAAAAGTTATGATGAAAACAAACGGAAGACAGCAGTAGTGTAGTACACACAGGGACAGACAGACGTACAACATCATACAGCTCTCCCTGCTATCAACCAAGAAGTGAATTTGTTTCTTCATGGTGGACTATTGCAATTGAAATTATGAAGGTACATAATTATGTTTGTTACTTTGATTATCATGTTGAATTGGTTGCACGAGTATGTTCTTTTGGCTATTTTGTAGGCGATGCAAAAATCAATATGTGAAACACGATCTCTGCAAAGTGTAATGATAAAAATCTAACCTTCACGGATTGCTTAGCGATCACGTTCTTATCTTATTCTCGCAGGTATACTTGGTGTAAAAATCGAGTCGATCGAACGCCTAGAAAATGACTATTTTGAGAAGTCGCATGATTTTCGAGGAAAAGAAGGATAAAGGAACAACGGGTGCATGGTGGGTTTGGGGATCATTCATAGATCTCCTCTTCTGCGAGTGCGAGTGCGAGTGCGAGTGTGAGTATGAGTGTGAGTGAGACGCTGCATGCAAGCGGACTGAAGCTCGGGGGTGGTCGGGAGGTTCGAGCTCCGTACAACGGAGTGCACCCATATTCAATTGCTCCTCTGTTGTATCAAAAGGTTGTAAAGATTCATCAATACAAAGATCTCTTTCTCTACCTTTTGTTGTCTATCTCTATTATTATGTTCCTGTGACATGCAATTGGAGCCCTTGAAGCAATTACGGTTATGCTTTATGAAATGTAGAGAGGTAAAATTCAGTTTTAATCCTTTAAAGTGTGCATTTGATGTTCGCCCAGTGTCAGGCTATTGGGGCATATAATTTATGAAGATGGTATTTGCGTGGATCCGGATAAAATAGCCGCAATTATGGAAGCACCTTCATCGCGGAACCAGAAACAGTGTCAGATTTTCCTGGGTCGAGCCCGTTGGCATGGGAGGCATTTGCGATTTTTTGCGCATTTGGCAATCCCGATTACTCAGGCAGCGCATGCTATAGATTTTGAATGGACACAGGAATGTGATTTGGCTTTTCGGAGATTAAAACTTCAACTATCCAAAGCTCCGATTATGCTTCCTCCAAATTGGGGTCAGGATTTTCATGTGTTTGTGGATGCTTCAGATGGAGCTATTGGCAGTGTGTTGATGCAAGAAAAAGTCAAGGATGGTTCCGAACTATCTATTATGCCAATAGACGATTATCATCCCACAGAAAGAAATTATTCAGTAATTTCCAAAAGGAAATGTTTAGGGATGATTTATTCAGTGAAGAAATTCCGGCAGTATCTGTTGGGCCGACGTTTTTTCTTCCATGTGGACCATTCAACTCTTTTATACCTAGTACCGCAACAGAATTTGACTGGAAGATTGGCACTTCCTTCCGTCTTATGGGCCTATCGGATAGATTATAAAGTGACAACAGGATTGACTCCTTTTAAGTTGGCATTTGGCATGGAGGCAATCACCCCGGTGGAGCATGTGATTCCGAGTTTGCAGATGCACATTGCGGATCGGCTTCTTCCGAAAGATTCTGTTATTTATCGCTTGGATGTTTTGCAAGAACTAGACGAAGAGCGGTTGCATAGCTTTGCGGTGCTGCAGGATCTGCAGTCTAGGCGGAAAAAATGGCTGGATCGTCGGAAAGCACGGCAATTTGTTCGGGGATAGCTGGTCCTTGTCTTTAATTCCCACCTCGAAAAGATTCCTGGAAAGCTTAAATTACGGTGGTCAGGACCATTCTGGATTTTTCAAGCATGCGGGCCCATTTCTTTTTACTTGGTGGATTTGCGGGGGGAGGTTATTTCTGTACCGGTCAATGGTTTCAGATTGTGCCATTATGTTTCACCTACCCTGATTCAGTGACCCTTTGCTATGGTACAAGAGCTGGAAGCCGCCCCAATAATGATTGGGGATTCTTTTTCATGCAATCTTGGAAAGCGGGAAAGGAGCTATGATGGTTGCGACTCCGTGGCTCGCCCTATTTTGGGAACTCATTGTGAGAGGGTTACCACATCCAGACGATTATTGTTGTGCTTCTCCTGTTTTATGCATCGCGCATCCTTAGATCTATATTCTCTGCTCCTACATCTCATCATCGCCATGACGGCTTCTCTTTTGCAATGCATCCCCTTTACTCCCATACAGCAGCTAGCGCTTCACCGAGTGGACGCCTGGCTACAAGATTTGCGGCTACGTGTGTTCGCCAACTTGGATTGGCAAGGGATTCCTATTCACCCGTAGGCACCAGGTTTGATTGAGCAACTGGCTGCTCGAGATATGGTGGAGCTGAATAACCAATAGATTCAGCTGACAGCAAAAAGGATCTCCAGGTGTTGCTGTTTGCCCAACGATGGAGTGGTGTGCGCGTCTCATGTGATTCCTGGTGGGCTGCAGATGTCAAGTAGGAGTTTGGCTTGAAAGTGAAAGGTGAATATAAGCTTTCAGGGTTGTCAAATGTAGCGACTAGGGATGCGTATCGATTGTTTCTCGAGGTAGTTTAGCTACAAGCCAAAACCTATACCATCTCGACCAGAGCAAGGAATGTTTTGCATTCGGCCAACTTTGGGCCTGTGGCTTGGGCAGTAGTTGTCAGAGAAAGACTGCTGGCAGAATGCTAAAGAGTGATAGCACAGTTGGGGTGAAATACCCCAACTAATACAAAAGTTGGCCAATTGCTCACACTTATCTTTCCCTTAAGGAAAGTTTTTCCTCTGGCCCTGCATCATCTATGCCACTTTGAAGATGACTCACTGATGGTCCAAGGGAGTGTTGCCCCTTTGACGCAAACTCAGAGTTTGGTAGTACCTATTTTGGGCGGGAAACATAGCAGCAGAATGTTGGCGCTGAGGAGTTGCCGGGTCCATCGACGGTAGTGGTACCCTCTGGAGCCCAAGAGATGGCCACTGTCGGACCAAAAACCCGCAAGCGCGGCACGGAGGAACAACAATTCTCTACACCACCTCCTGCGACTGCATCTCCGGTATTGGAGGATTCTGCGGTGGCACGCTGGCGCCGCTGAATACAAGAGACAGTGGCCAGTGCTACTCCGCTGAGGATGGGCTCTCTGGCTGTGTACGTTCCTTCGCAACCGGAAACTTCTGGAACCACCAATGCGGCTGCCTCAACCGGAGGTACTCTTCCCGCAGCGCTACCATGGGAGGCTACGGCAGCAAACCCTGCTGGGAACCAAATACATGCGTGCGGCACTATTTTGAGTAGACTTGCAGAGTCCATTCATGCGGCGTGGCCAGCCCCCTGCAAAACAGAGGGTAGAGTTAATGAGCTGGAAGCGCAGGTAACGGCCTTGCAGACTCGCATTGTCGAGTTGAGCAATCAAAATCAAGATCTGACTGTAACAGCTTGCCAACAAGATGCACAAATACAAATGCTTCGGGGGGCTAATGCTGAGTTTGTGGCTTCTATTCAAGAGGAACTACTTCAATTGAGAACGTAGCTTAGCCTTGCCTCATAATTAGCCTCACACCCTGGTGATGTAATGATCAGTATGAATGATTTGAATGCGTTGGCAGTGGAGATGCAACAGGATCTCCATGTATTTTTGGACAATCAACCACAGAGCTCGAGCACACGCTTATCTGCTGAGGTGAGAGCAGAGCCACCAACACAGCAGGTTGTGGTGCAGCAACCTGAGTCATCCAACACTGACAGAGGTAAGAGTGTTTTTCCCAAAGGTTTTGATGTTGTTGATTGCGCGCAAGCTACAAAGGATTTTGTTGAAGCCCAGGCTCATGTATCTCTTTTGCAAAAATTCGTCGATTTCCTAAGGAGCGGCGCAGGGTCTGTTTTTGGGTGGACCTTGGCTCATTCTTTCTCTCTCAGTCTACCCCCTTGCCCTCCATTTTGGTCTGCTCTTAATCGATACATTTCTCCCTATTATCCTCTACATACACCTCTTGCTCCTTTGCCAGAGGCGCCGCAATCTATTTCTTTGCCAACACAGTTTATTCTTTGGGCTCCTTGGCCGGAAAATACTGAGATAGATCCACATCTTTTGGATGAGGTCTATTGGGCACATACTGCAGATTTTATAGGCTTTGGCTACATTGATATTTCCTCTTCACCAAAATAGGTCGAAGAGCAGCAACCGGAACCTTCCAACCGGAGGGGCTTAGTATGGGTTCGCGCAATCCACCGTGCGTGCCAGGTGTCACGGCATCAGTCGCACATGCGGTTTTGCGGTCCTGCGGAGGTCTGGGCCTTGCGGATCAGGAGTAATGCGATATGTGACAGCCGTGGCGGCAGTTCTTCACAGAATATCATGGGACAGGGGGAGTGTGTGCACCATTCCCGATCTGCGTTGGAGCAGCGGTTGTATATGGGGGCCAAACCTGTCTTTTGATGTAACTCAACAGTCTCTATGTTATTAATGGCATCTGCTCTTGTAACTCTGTGTTCGGATTACATATGAATGAAGCAAGAGGTGTTCTGTGCCTGTGTACTGGGTACTGTTTTCTATCGTCATTCTATGTGTTGATGTTCACATAATGTAGTTGCGGGTAATCATTCCCGTAATGCCTATTGCTCCTGTGTGGGCAATAGCCATTACAGTCTGAATATTACTTATGTAAATGTAGCATTTAAAAAAGCAAATAATGATTGATTAATAATTCATTCTTTTTAATATGATTACATAGTATAAATTTTCATAAGAACACTTAAAAACAACAATATCAAACAATTCAAACATCTGTACATGAAATACTCTTCACAGCCACGCTATCAACCAAGTATTTTATATACTTAATACTTCAAAAAATGAATTGTACATGCACATACAAACTATATGGAATTCGTGGCTGAGTTTAGGGCTGAACGCCACATTTATGCAAAAACAGATGCTTCTAACAAAAGACACTCAATTAGCCGCGTTATTGATTGTGTGCCGCCCGAATCTAAGGAGCAATAATGGTTTGCATACGAGCATCATATAGCCGCATTAGCGACCGATCCCATATGTTTTTCTGGAAAGGGAAAAGAAATTCGACTCACCATAAGGATACTAGAGTCTCCTCGTTACCAACGTAGTACCCAGACAACGAGCCAATACTTATCACAAGGACACCATATTCCCCATGTCACCGAGGTGATGCCCCTTTGCTAAGCACGGTTTCGTAGAAGAGCTTACACATGCACTCACATTGTGTGGTAAGGTACCTTCTTATAAATGTTGTGCAATATGATAAAAAGAACGCTACCACGCAACGTGTGCGCGCACACACACACACACAACACACAACACACACCCAGGTTGTGTGGTCAGGTACTCTGCTTATGCCTCATACTACAATGCAGAGCACACTGTGCCATGACCCCCTTTCTCCCTCTTTCCTATTGATGTACCTACAAAGGCTGTCATCAATCTCTCTCTGTCTCTCTCTCTCTCTCTCTCTCTCTCTCTCTCTCTCTCTCTATATATATATATATATATATATATATATATATATATATATATATATATATATATATATATATATCACTCACCATCACTCTCACAAAAAGGCTCAAGGAATAACATTCAACAGGCTCGATCGGGGCCATATATATATATATATATATATATACACACACACTATGTTGCGGGCTCTCATGGCATCTGAGTTTTCCATTAGGACGTAGGGGAAATACTAATTCTCAAGGAGCGTGCAGGGAAAACTGCATTGCTCGACAGGCTTTTTGTGGGTTTGTATGTTTCTCTTAACTGGCTTGTTTGTGATCATGTTAAATGTAATTATGTCTCTTAACTAGCTTGTTTGTGATCATGTTAAGTGTGATTATGTAAATATGTCAATAAGACCTTGTGATCACACATTTTTTTTGGTAATTACGTAAACATTAAATCTATGATTGTGTATCTATGTACAAGTATACAAGTGATCAAGAGGTCACAATATATAAGTGTGGAGTGTGCACATGAATGTTGCATATATGATTACAGTGTCATATATACAAAGCTACCATAATAGCACAAAGGCTAATCTAGAAAGAGTGAAGCCAAAGAAACTCCAAGCTCCAAGAGGAAGAAAATGAAGTGTGACTCATTAAGTCCTTCGGTAAGAATGTTTACAATCATCTCATTACTTGGAGAATGTTTAATCATGATAGTACCTTTGCGTACTTTATACCAGACATAATGATGATGCATAGCAGTATGCTTTGACTTGTTACATTGAACATGATCTTCTCCAAGACTAATAGAACTCTAGTTATCACACCGCAAGGGTGTGTTAGAAAGTGGAGAATGACCAATATCAACTAGCATTTGGCGAAGCCAAATCAGCTCACGAGTTGCAAGTGATGCAGCAACATATTCAAAGTCACTCTTAGAAACTGCAACACGATGTTGTTTCTTAGTGGTGGTTAAAGAAACAAGAAAACCGTTTATGAAGAAGCAATTGGTACTAGTAGATCGCATAGATAAATATGAGCTCGCCAAATCTGCATCTATATAACCCAAAAGAGAGAAAGATTGCAGAGTGTTCGATGTCAATTGTCATCAATAGACCAAACCAGAATTTGTGGTGCCTTTTAAGTATTTCAATACACACTTTGCTGTAGACCAATTCTTAAGAGAAGGATGCACAAGTGAGCATGGCCTAATCGAAGGAATCTGCATGAGCTAAGAATCCTTATTGGTATGTTTGCATACTATAGCCGCTTCATAGCAAGATTCTCTCAAATATCAAGACCATTACATGACTTAACAAAGAACAATGTTAAGTATTCATGGACTGCTAAGGAAAAAAATTCTCTTGACAAGCTCAAAGAGAAGCTTACCTCCCAACCAGTCCTTCTGCTTCCAGATCTCTCAAAGCCATTTGAGGTTCAATGTGATGCTTGTATTGACTGCCTTGGAGTAGTGTTCCTTCAAGAATGTCATGCGATAGCATATGAGAGTTGAAGGCTCAATACGGATGAATGGGTCTTGGGCATTTATGAGAAAGATACTTTAGCGATTCTACATTCCCTAGACACATGGAAGCACTACCTATTGGGAACTCCATTTATTTTACGAATAGACCCACCAAAGTCTCAAGTACGTCATGATGCAAACCAAGATTTCTGACAAACAAATGAGGTGGGTAAATTTTCTTTTGCAATTTTATTTTCATATTGCTCACATTGCTGGTAAGCACAATCAAATGGCCGATGCACTTTCACGACAACCAAAAGTTAATGCGGTATTTATAGAAACTCGTAACGATCTATCTTCTATGATAGATGAGTATGCTACTGAACCTCATTTTAGAGGCATAATGTCAGTCCTTGCTTTGGGAAATAAAAAGGAAGTGTTCACCTTGCAAGATGGTTATCTTCTCCATGGCAATAGGCAATGTGCTACCCACTCCCTTTGTGAGAAATCTATGTATAAATCTCATGCTCCTTCCTATACGGGGCATAGATTAATTCAACCTACTGTTCAAGAAGTAGAGATGTACTTCTATTGGCCTACCATGAAAGTGGACATACAAGAGTATGCTTCAAAATGTGTACTATGCCAAAAGACTAAGTATGATACAATACAAAACAATCTTTTTTCTATAGTACAAAAGCCTATTGGAGGGGGACCTACTACACATAAATATGTTCCTCGATTGTTGTAAGTTCTTTAAACTCTCTCTCTTGAAAAAGTATTGTTCATTCCAGATTAATTAAGTACTATGATTATGTTGCTACCGTCAATTAAGTTCACCCTCTATGTTCTCAAAGTAGTCTCACAAACATGCTCTCTCTAATTCTCCTAATTCCGCTATTCTCAAAGTTCATAGGCCGTTTCCATTATAGACTAGAAATAATTAGAGGCTTTTCAAAAAATTTAATGAAGATGTATCAAAATTCTGGGCTCATGGAAGAAGGGATCAACTAGAAAGGTGCCTGTTTGGCTTGACTTCCAACACACCAACCAGCTCTGGCTACACCAATGTTCCTGCAGAATATATCCCAAATGTGGTTTGTTGCTCTCATGTGAAATATTGGCATTCCATCATAATGATGATGGTACCACATAAAATCATTGTGAAACCTCTCGCCCTTACGTTGGCTCCACTCTTGGATAAAGCTATTACTCCCCAACAACACAGTTTTTATGAAAGAAAGGTCTATTTTTGCTAATATTTTGCTAGCAATGGTCCTTTTGAGTATGATCTTTCTCTCGTACTTTTTATTGTCTAACCAAGCCCATCCACCTCCTCAGGCTGCCATATTTATCAAATAATTTCAATGCGATTGTTCTTTATGGGTGTTGTTGGAGGAAGGGATACAAGAGAAAATCAGAGGGTCAAGAGACTTGGGTGTAGGCTTATCCCTCCCTGGAATACCAAGTTGTGATGCTACTTAAGGGTGGGTTCAGACTAGGCGGCAGAAGAAAACTACAAAGGGGCGTCAATGCTCCATGGAAAAAGTTGATTGGTTGAAGTTGAGGCACTCTTTCGCTGGGCCCTCCATTTTTCTTCTGAACCCCCCCAGAAGACTTGATGGCCTCTCTAGCCCCCTTTGCTTTTTCATTGTTCTACCTCCACACTGTTCACACTAGGTGGCAGCAGATTTGCGAAGAAGTCTTTCTTCCACCGGCTCAGTCTCAACCCAGCCTAGGGCTCAGACTAGGCGGCGGAAGAAAACTGCATAGGGGCGTCAATGCTCCATGGCAAAAAATGATTGGTTCAAGTTGAGGCACTCTTTCGCCGGGCCCTCCATTTTTCTTCCGCCCCCCCGGGAAGATTTGATGGCCCCTCTCAGCCCCCTTTGATTTTTCATTGTTCCGCCTCCACACTATTCACACTAGGCGGCGACAGATTTGCAAAGGAGTGTTTCTTCCGCAGGCTCAGTCTAAACCCAGCCTAAGTTTTTCTACTTCCATAGGTCTTACTTAACTCCTCTACGTGGGTTCTCTCAAGATCCACCATCAAATTTTGTGAGCATGTGATTAGACTTCCATGGCCTTCATGGTAGCCATATGTCGGAGATGCGCAATCGATCTTCACTCAGACTAAGGAGTGGATCTGACAAAGCATTGTTGTGCTTGAAGGTGAACGGATATTTACGAGCTGGGGGGAATAGGAAAGAAGCAATGTTGCAGTGCTTTTTACACGCTTTTAAATGGATGTGAGTAGATATTTAATTGCCAACATCACAATATACATACTCTGGATGGCTCCAAGGTTGGAAACATTACTACAGCATGAGGTTCCTTAGGAGTGTGTGTATTTATTTGTTGTGGGTCTTGGAGTTATTATTGCATCATGCCGCTCTACTTAGGAACCCTGATGGCCTAAAGATTTTTCTCCTTGGTTCTTTGATGATTGTGGAAACCGGTCGTCACTCACACAACACAAAGTCCATGGACAATAGCAACCATGATACCTCCCATTGGACCTATCTGATAGCAATAATCTACAAGTTCTCCTTGGAGTGAAAAACATGGGGAGAAAATGAGCCAAGAAGTAGTGATAATATTGGGTAATTGGCGAGTAAAGACGAAGAAGAGTAGGTAAAAAAGAAAAGATAACTCAATCGTTGTAGGGTGTGCACGGCTGTTGGCTCTTTCTCCATTGGGTTAACTGTTGAACCGGAGGGAGAGAGTGCAGGTAGACGAGAAGAGAGAGAGAGACGACTCCACAATATGCAAACCCCAAAGTGTGTCCAACGACTACACGAGATGAGTTTATATAGAGGGGACCAGGGTGCTATATATAGAGTTACTATATATAGCTCAACAACCCCACTCAAATGAAGGTCCCTAACTGTGGATGAAAAAACCCTTGGGGGATCAAGGGAAAAACCCACAGCTCTATATATACCCACCATCATATTAAAATATTTTAAATTTACATTTACAATATTCAAAGGAGCTACATCATTCCTGTTTTACAATGTGCCCTTTCAAGGGTCTTCTTATAATCGAAGATATAGACAATTGAGCTATTGCAAATTCTTTCGTAGAGCAACTTCAATATCCTTGAGCCTCCATACATACTTCTTGATGTGATTTAAATTCTGTAAACAACATCAACTCAAGAAACATATTGAAATGTGAAGGTTAGAAATAATCACATCACATTGTCCTTAGAGACGGTTCGCGACGCCGCTCTAGAGACGACAGAGAAACAAATAATGATGTAACAGGTACATATAACAAGAATGCAGACAATTACGCACATACACACAAGCCAATACAAAAAGGGTATGAAATACTAGTGTTGTATAATCACAATTGCCAAATCCCTGACGACGACGAGGGTACAGTAAGACGATAACAACCATAGCACCAATGACGACGATGGTGCAACAAGACGATAACAACAATAGCACTAATCAAGAGGACGATAACATGCTCTCAAGTACGTATAAACTTTGTCACATTTCTCATCATTGATGCCGAGAACATCTGGAATTGAAATATGATGAAATAAACATAATACCAATGGTCAATACGAGGCACCGTGCTCTCTGACGAAATAAAACATAATACTAATGGTAGGTATGAGGCACCGAGATCTCAAGTACACAAACATAATACCAATGATGAGTACGAGGCACCGAGCTCTCAAGTATACATACAAAGTCTCTGTCACATCCATCGTCTATCACATCATCGAGGAAAGTATTAGTAAAATCATGATGTAAAATAATCAATTGACCAAATATAAGTGAAAAACTCCACCAGTGATGATGCACCAACCATGTAATCATTATTTGAAATAGATAGCTCTTCTATGTACGAGTGGGCTAACGATTGCTAAATATCTTTGGATTAATATGATGCTATCTTTGGACTGTTATGAAGCTATCTTTGGACTGTAATGACGACAATGATAGAGTTTCCTTGAACTAAAGTAATGGTGCTAGCTTTCGTGAGTCTCGCACTAGAAGTAGTGGCAATGATCCCTAAATATCCATTTAATAAAGACAACATGCTAGTGCTATTGTAATCAAAGCCAAAAAAGCAATTAACTCATGCTATACCAAGAAATATGGAAGTGCCATTTAGAACCAAACGCTATATTTTCTTAAAATAGCATAAAATAGCAAGATAGAAATACCACTCTTTCACGATGTGTTGCTGATTGGGGCTAGCGGTTGAAACCGATGTCATCAAGAACCGTAGATCACAACACTCTGACACACTGAAGGTCTCTGGTACCCAGACAAAGCTCGCAGCTTTCTACAAATTTCCTTCGGGAGATCTCATTCTAAATAAAGCAGCTTGCGTGAAGATGAGTGTCATGGCTTTGACTTTCGTCTATGGTGGCCTCGCCTGGGCGTGAACTAGAGAGCTCAATCTAAAATCCAATCTGGTTTCTCAATTTCTTTTCCCAAGCAGACCATCGTTATGAAGAGCTTTTCTCATCGTATCGTGAGCTGCTTCAGCTTTAAAAATGAAAAATAAATAAATAATATTCAACGGAAGTTGGAACCTTCACAACTTCCCAAGCTCCCAACAATGTTCCCGATGACTGCCGATACAGATCAGGACTGCTGATAACGCTGGGCTCCTAAGAGTTCACAATGTACTCAAGGTTAATAATAGGGAACGTGCGTTGATGCTCACTTGTAGCTAAAGACTTGATCTCTCACTGTTGCCGACTCTCACCATTGGCCTCGCTGTTGCCAACTCTAACCATCGGCCTGCAAGACCTTCGGTAGTTTTATAATTAACAACATATGCTACAACGCTAAACATGTGCAAATGCTACAAATAGCAAAGGTGTCGCTCAGCTTTTATTAGCCTTTCGCAAGCAGAAAAAACATGTGCAAACGCTACAAATAGCAAAGCTAGCACTCAACTTTTGTTAGCCTTTCGCAAGCAGAAGCTAGCCAGCTGCACCATGGCCGCTTGCTATTTCAAAGGGTAGCTAGACATGGCCGCAACTCCAAACAGCAGGAGAAGTCCAACTGTGCCGTTCTTCCTCTTCCTGGGTGCAATTCTAGCAAGCATCTGCCTACGCTACAGCACTAAGTGAGCTTGCTCACGAAGCCATGGTAGATACTTGTACATCCCCTATCAGCAGTCATTTGTGCATGATGAGGACAATCGCCTGCACCCTAGCCGCCTAGAAGCACGCAACCTCTTGCAAACGAAAAACCTTGCATCCCCAGGCAGTTGTGCGAGCACACGCTAGGAGTGATTACTTGCTACTTCTCAGTCATCTCTTCTGCATGTGTCTACATAATGTCTCTTTTGCATGTAGCTACACAAGCAGACGCTCGATAGGCAACCTTCAACAACATATATGAAATTGCTAATACAAAGCTTTGTGAATCCCACACAATTCAACGAAAAATAATTTGTATAAGCAAAGACTTATCTTGTCGAGATCAAGCATCTCCTCTTCATGGTCATTGTATATGACAAAACCGTTATCTTTGAAACTGTTTTATAGTCATGTCTTCCGCAGTGCTCTGATACCATGTTGAACCGGAGGTAGAGAGTGTAGGTAGACGAGAAAAGAGAGAGACGACTCCACAACATGAAAACCCCAAAGTGTGTCCAACGACTACACGAGATGAGTTATATACAGGGGACCAGGGTGCTATATATAGAGATACTATATATAGCTCAACATTAACCATCCTCTTCCACTGTCGCTTCCTCTTCCACTGTCACTTTAACTTAGGCACCATCTCTATAAGCTACCCAAAAGTAACATCGGATTTCCTGCTTGTCAGATCCTCCTTCAAGTCATAGCTTAATTGCCTATCTCCTGGTGGAAAATCTGAAACATGAAACTTGCGACAAGCCCTTCTTTTCCTCTTGGCCTTGACATCCTCACCTTCGTGGCTCTTTCCCTTCTTCTTACAAGGACCTGGGGCACTTCTTCCTTCCTTTTCCTCTATGGTCCCCTTCCGAATAGGCATCACTAATGTATCTTCTAGCTTTGATGCATTCTTCAAGGTAACCACACTTAACACTTTTGTCTTTCCCTTTTCCTCTTGGGTTAATCCACTGGTTCCTTCTTCTCCCTTAATTTCAATGCCATAATCATTTGACCTAGTTAGCACCTGTCTTGGCAATGGATACATGTCTCCCCCCATCCTTGGTGGCTTATCACATTGCGGGCTGATGTGGCCCAACTCTCCACAATTATAACATGTGGGCGTCTGCCTCCAAAACCTACCATTGCTTTGTCCACCACCATTCCTGGGTCTTTCCTCACCTCCTAGCTGATTTGCAAACCTCCCTCGACCTTGATTATTTCCCACATGACCTAGCATGTTTAGGCTGAGATTCTTCATCAAATCTACCACTTGCCTCATGTCTTGCCTTAGCCCATCATCTTGCACTCCTGTAGTGACCACTGATGGCATAACTTGAGGAGTAACAGAAACCACTCGTTCATGATGAACCCCTGGCATGCGACCTTGCAAAGAGTTTATAGGCTGAAATTTAGACCTTATGGGCAAAGACTCCACCCCTAGTTGGCTCATTTTTCTCAGCTTCCACTCTTTGTTCCTTGCAACCTCTAGTGCATCTTCATATGTCCTAGGCTTCTTTAGCCCACTCTTCAACGTATATTCTCCCAAAGACCAGCCAACAACCTTTCCTTCTTCATCATGTCAGGCAGGGATACCTGTGGTGCTAAGGCCTTGCACATCCACTCCCATGCCAATGAGAACTTACGTATGTACGCATCTACTGGCTCACCTTCCTTTTGCACCAAACCTTGTACTTCTTGTCACACTTTGTCAGGATCTTCTATCTTCACAAACTCCACTTCCAACCCATGCCGTAGATTGTCCCAACTCAATCTTACAGGTGGATCAGCCACACGCAACTCCTCTTCAAATTCTCTACACCAAACTCGTGCATCACTCTTTAAACAAATTTGGAGAAGACATAACCTCTGCACCGGGTCATGAATCTGGTTGCTAATGCAAGCAACCTCCATCTTTTCCAAAAAGTCTTCCACATCTTCATCACTTCTTCCATGAAACTCCGGATAAGAGAAAGCCATGGCTACCCAAGCTACAATGCTTTGAGAACCCCTTTGAACACACGTGCAAGAACCCCAAACTTTTGAATGACTCAATTCTGAGAAACTTTAATGGCGCTCAAGCTTTAGATAAGGACAAACATGTGCACATCAAATGAGTTTTCATAGTTAATCAACATAAAGACTATGCGCTGCTGAAAAAATCCTTCTTGGACACATGAACATTTATCTAGATTCTTTGAGTTAAATGAAAAGGAGTGAATCGAGGGCCATTTTGATCATCCATTAAAGTGAACCATGCAACTCCCAAGAAAGCACACCTGTCTTATCCTGTGGTTTTGCCCAAATTTCAGCAGCATAACAGCATAAATGGCTCAAAAGACCAAAAAACCATCCATCATAACTTGGAAAAATTTTGACAGAGTTTCCCCAGAAGTAGAGCAGTAGGAACCCAAAATATAGATTGTATATGTATGCATAAATTGCCAACAATAGAATCCGAGCATCAAGTAGGAATCACTAGTACATAGCCTATAAAGAGGTCATGAAAAGGGTGATCCAGCTACCTGTATCACAGAAAGGATCTCCACATTTGAGAATCCCCCAGCTCAATAAAACCTCACGCTATCGACCCTCACACGAAGGCTAATGCAAATCGCGTATAGTCAAGTCTCACAAATGACTATCTTCCAGACCAAGTATGAGAAATGGCTGGGACTGCCAAATAAAACCAAATATGGCTCCACAATGGCAGTTTCCACAAGTAACGTACAATCCAGCAGACAATGCGCTCAAACAGTTACCAAATGATGCATACCCACAACAACTGCAAGTGACAGCATTGCTAGTATATCACTGTACTCCAACTACCTGTACCTGTGTGAATCACCTGTGCCTGTACCTGTCCCTGTAACCTGTAACCCGTAATCCCAAATCTCGAAGCTTGAAGCTCGAAGCAGAAGGTACTCGAAGAAGATTCTTCGTGGGGGCGCCAAAAGAATGTGAGCGGGATGGAGACACACAGAACGCCTCTATAATGACCCGAAACACACTCTTGGAATGATACACACACACACACTATGGGGCACCACTCAGCTTACACAACCCACCTGGCCGAGACAGGGAACACACCGATGGAGTGAGAGGAGAGAGACTACCCATTTACCCACTCCACACAGAGAGAGAGACACAAAAAAAAAAAAAAAAAAAACTCAGCTCAAAAGAAGAGAATTCCTGATATTTTGATACAACTGAGCTTGGTCCAACACCAATGAGGCAAATCGCTCACACAATATGGGTAAAATAAGCCAGATACAATCACAAATTGGAGCAGAAGCTTCACTCATAGGAGAAACTTACACAACCAAAACAAATGAAAAACAATGAGTAATTTGGAAAAATAGATAGTGCCATCACGTCCGAAACGGCCCAAAACCCCAGTCTACAATGTCAAAGTGCTCAAATCCGACCTCGGATGAGCAGTTTAGGGCCAAAATCGGCTCCAAAACAGCAAAAAACACAGATGCGGATGTTCCTCCTCTCTTGTCCACGTTTTTTCTGGTCTTCTCTCTGTTTTTTCAGTTTCCACACTTAGATTTATTTCTTGGGCACCCTTGGCCTTTTAGTTGACGTCAAACGGACCCCGAACTGGCCAAAAACTGACTTCGCAGTGCATAGTTGTCACCTTGCTGCATCCATCCCCACACATGGCACTCAGCTTTTTCCAATAATGCATCCCGCCACCTCGTGAAGTGGCCCCAAAATATGGTCCTCATGATGAACTTTCTGCATAATTATCACAAGGAAACACCCACGTTGTGTCCGTACTTATCCACATGCAAATATTGACCTCTTTCGACCTCCTAACGGCACTAGATGCTATCTGACGCACCTGCTTACCTCATGTCGTCGGCCCGCGGATAGCTTCCTTGAGAATTTTTACGCACTACTAACTCCTCATTATTATAGAAAAAACACACTAGTACTGGTGATAGTTAAAATCGATGCACTATGTACATGATGTCGTACCTGTACACATGTGGGCCCCACGTAGCCACCTGGCTTTGGAAAATGGGCAATCCTTTATTCAATGCACCATGCATGTGTATGTACATATGCGCAATCCCTTGCTCCAAAAAACTCTTGACAACATGGCCTATTTGCCTGGTTAATTATAATCTTCCACCATGGCTTGCTATCAAGAAGGGCCATCTGTTGTTTGTTGTCATTCATCCTCCTAGGAGAGTACAAAGCAAAGAACATGCACTTCTCCCTGGCACCACTTATAGAAGAGATCCAAATCTTGTGGACAGGAATAGATGTGGTTGATATGTCCCAAATAATCGGATGATAGAATGTACATGTGCAAGGCATTCTCATGTGGACCATGCACAACTGGCTAGGCTTCAATGAGTACTCAAGTAAGTTCCTTTAAAACCCTCACACACATGTGATTCATGGATATGCCAACGCTTTTATATTTTAATTTTGTGATGTTTCAGGCTTGAGTTACTCGGGCAATCATGCATGTCTGAAATGTGGTCCTCGACTTGGCTTTCGCCACTCTAAGCATTTTAGCAAGACAATTTACGAGGAGCATGGTAGCTTTTTGCATGAAGGACAAGAGCTACGTGCACCAAACATAGGCAAACATGACATGCATCCACTGAAAAAGATCGATTGGAAAAACATGTGGATGGAGAGGGGAGATTGGATTCCATGAACTCCCGTACTGGAGTGACCTGCGTCAACCCAATGCACATCTTTAAGAATGTGGGGGAGATCATATGGAAAACTATCACTGGAAAAAGGGTGAGCAAGGCCCAAAGAGATGACTTGCAGACTGTGAGTCGAATGCCAGAGATGTGGCCTCAACTTAAACCTAATGGAAAGTTTGCTATACCAAAAGGTCCATGGGTTCTGGGTCGCACAGAAGAGAAACAAGTGAAGAAGACTATATCTTCATTCAAGACTCCCACAGGGTGCATGTGATGTTTGAAAACAGCTTTTACGAGAGATGAGAATCTTAGTGGTCTTAACACTAGTTTGCTACAAGAACAGGACAATTTAAGTGTCCTTTTTTAACAAATTTTAAATTAAATACTACTTGCATTAGACGGTTTATTTAAGAAAACCCTCTTGATATGCTTAGATATGTTAGCTAGAGGGCCTTTTAAAAATATAACCTTGAATTTTAGAATCTATCATGATCAAGAACTATACTCATCAAGTTGACCCTCGTATGACTGCGTTTGATGCTTTGAAGAAATCACCTTTATAAGCTCAAGAAAAAATGAAGCGACCTTGTAGAAAATTTTAGGTGACTCTTCCACAATTTAGCTATAGACAATTAAAAATTTCGTGTGCAAAAATTTGACTTTGGAGTAGATAAAATAATGGAAAGTTCCATGTGTTTCATATGGTCATTTCAAGCATATCGTTGTATACAAGAAAAACATGTTTCTAATGTATTTGTGAGTTTCAAAAAGTGATACATTGCTTGCCCTTTCCATTGAGCACTCAAGGTGGCAAGTAGAAGGGCTTTGGTATGCAGCAATTATTGGATCATTTAAAATATTCAAAACTGCATAAGAGAAAACTTTCATATTTTCATTCTTGAGACATAAGCATTCAAAACCTCAAATAATATCAAACTTTCCATGTAGATCAACTAAATGTATCAAATTATGTGGTACATACACAATTGGGGTGCCTAAAACCTTGGTTTCATTGATATTATGGAAAACTCAAGATTTTCAAGAGTTTTTGCACATAAAAAATTCAAGATAGAGTTCAAGCAACAAGATTTAACTAAGTTAGGGAGCCCAAAAATACGTACTTTCTTGGTTTAAACATATAAAGTCATTTTTAGTTATCAAATTGGAGTAGAATAGTACAAATTTCATGAGGGGACCTTTAAAAGACCAAAATTATTCTCTTATCCAGCACTCGCTCAAGTATGAAATTATGTCTATAGCTTGCATGTGACTTGAAAACCTATCTCTGAAGTGCATTCCATTGTTTTGTAACACTAAGTGCTAACACTTGGCTTTTATAAACATAAAAAAGGACATCTCTACAAAAAGATATAACAATTTTATGTTTTTTTTGGCAAAACAGCTTGAAATTTTACTAAAATATATGTCTTAGAACTTACCAAAATTTTCTCCATACAAATTGTAATTTGATATGGAGAAAAATCTAGTTTTCTCTCCCTCATAACCAATCTAGGGTAGAAGCAAGGTGTAAAAAACTTCTTTCTAGATTGACAAATAAATTACCAAAACTTCGTAGAAAAATAGGACACTTTAGTGTCTCAAGACACTTAAGTGTCCAATTACAGAACTAGTGTTAAGTACCACGATTGGCACAGATTTTTATAGTTCATCTTACCAATTGCCATAAAGGGTTGTTTGACAAATAACATTAGAAGAACAATCTACAAAATAAGTGAGTTGGTACGCTGGATTAGTTCAAAAGAGATAAGAGAAGACATCATTGATGCAGCACGCTTAAATGCTATTGAAGCAGTGTCCATGGTGGAGAAGTACTTTCCAACAAACATTCTTACCATTCAAATGCATGTACTTGTGCATATGGTTGATGAAGTTGCGGTTGTTGGGATGGTCCATAGCAGGTGGATGTTCTTCTTGGAGAGATTTATGAAGACTTTGAGGGGTTTGTTTGTCAAAGGGCTTGCCCTAAGGGTAGCAATGTCTTGTACAAGACTCCCTTGTCCTGATCAGTGAATTTTTTGTCTCAATTGATCCAGAGATGCCAAGAATGTGGACTACGGAGGTCAATGTCAAGGTGACAGGGGATGAGCGGCAAGGACAAGGCATCGTTAGGAAGATGGACATAACAATGCAAGAAAAGGTTATGAGATTTTTACCCTCTCAACTGACATCATGCAAAAGTGGCTAGAGAGGTACGAAGGGGAAAAGCAACAACGCTTGACAGATCCCCTTCAACTCAAGCGCAATCGTGCCACTAGAAACCTTCCATTTCCAAATCATCTTCAAAAATTGCTTGACTTTCCAACTGGGTGGTGGTTAGATGTGACACTCTCAGAGGCAAAGAGAAATGGAGTGTTGATTACTGAAGAGGAAGAGGGGATGTAAATCGGTTGTAATTGGCATGTATATTTCACAACTTCCTTTTTGAGCTCCACATGAAGATTACATTGCTTTAATAACTTTTAGTCTGTTTTAATTTTTTTGTTGCATTATCACAGATATGGAGATTTGTGGTTGCATGGGAAGCACTTCAGAGTGCAACGGATCGATGAACAAAGGGTCACTTTCGACAATGATGTTAGGGCAAGCTTCATCCAAGAAAGTAGGAGTAGTGCCAGGTATGAGAATACATAGACTAGCACACTTGAATACTTTGGCTACATCCAATACATCTTGAAGATTATCTTTAGAAAGTTTGATATGTTTATCTTTACAAGCACAATTCTCAATCAAAACCCAAAACTCTTTCATGGTATCATGTAGCTTCGTCCCCAATTACATAGTCGTAACATCAAACAGTTGAAAGGAATGCTCGAGCTTCCACCTTCACGATGACTATTTTCTAATTTTGGAGAGATTTAAGAGCTTCTATACTAAAGCCCAAACACCAATGATTTTGATAAGGGGAAACCCTAATTCACTCCCTCACTAGCTCAGATACAAGATTGCGAAGAGGCGGGACTGTAGCACACATAGATTGGGCAACCATGGAAGCAATTACACAGTAGAGAAACATTGCTGGTTTTTTCTGTATAAAGCCCCCTTCTCTCTCTTACCCACAAAATTTTCAGCTGATGTGTCAATTTTTGGGCCATTTTGCCACTTTGGACCAAAACTAGGTCATTTTCAACTCATTTTTTACCCGAAAAATGCCATTTTTTATGCGAAAAATCCCAAACGGAGTCAGAAAAATCCCTAAATTTTTGGGATCACTCACATAAACATAAAAGTAAATTATAATCATCATTTTCCATCAATATACCATTTTGGGTCAGTTTCCATGCAATTCTGTAACGGCGCCTGTTAGCTGCTATTTTTGGCAATTTTTGCCCGCATCAATCTTTATAGGTGAGATGAGTGTGCCGCCATGAAACACTTGGAATATATACATTGTCAAACCAAATTAGGAATCTTATCAAGTGGAAAAGCATGCAAATGCACCACATCCAGGACCACGACTCCCCGAATAGGTATGTACATGATAATGACCGCAGTAGACGCTTCAACATATATCACAATATGTACATGATTGCTTTTATTTGCATTCATTGATAAGTGTCAAGAGTGAGGTGAATGTTTTTATTTCACACTATGTACGTGCCCCGGCATGAAATCCACCCTCTCTGAACCTGCACATCCTCCGGTACGTGCCACAACAACATTTGTAGAGCATTAAAACTCATGGTGAGACGCCATATTCTCACTTTCATCCTCAGTTTGCATATAGTTGGCTTCATCATCCTCTTCACTTGGTTGTGCATTAAATGGATCAGCATTCCCTCTTATTTTGAATAATTTAATTATTTTTCCCGCAATGCAAATTTTCAGTTCTGTCCCATCCAGTTCACCCAAGGTATAAGTTGCATTTCCATGCACATGTTTGACGACATAAGGACCAAACTATCTCTTTGCAATCTTCCTTATTGTAGAGTGCTAGTTTTTGAGGCTACTATCATACACCAACACCCAATCACCTTTTTCAATGTCTTTTGGTCTGAGCCTATGCATCTTGTCAAATCTGTCTTTGTTTTTCAACCGTGAATTCTTTAGTCGAGTCTTTGCAAGCTCAATATCTTCAGGCCTTCTTTCTAGTTGACATATGCACAATGCAATAAGGTCTTCTCTACTCATTCCATCTTCCCATGGCAATACATTCCATGTAAGAACTACATCTTCAATTGGCATCACAGGTTTTTGACCATACATCAATTCAACAGGCATATAGCCAGTGGTTGAACTATGTCTTGTACGATCAGCCCACAATGCAAACGACAGTAACCTTGGCCACTCTCCAAGATTACCTTCACAAGCCTTAGCTAAAGCTTTGATTATTGAAGGATGCCCTCTTTCATTTTTTCCATTTCCCTCTTGGTTATAATCACAAGTTAAATCTAGTTTCATGCCCATTCTAAAGAAGTATTCCCTTGCTTCATCAGCATCCAATTCTCCTCTATCTGCACTTACCTTTTCCACACACCCATAGCGACATATCACATCTTCAAGAAGAAATTTACATACAGCTTGTGTACTCTTTGTCCTCAATGTACGCCCTTCAACTTGATTAGACAAATCTTCTCTTGCAAGCACCAGATACCTCATTTCCCAAAGTCCCAAAGGCATTGTAACCAAATCCACAACCCATTTGTCATGCATGGCTAATGGATAAGGAGGATGTAGTCCATCATGATGCCGTTTACTGTTGGGCACTTTGTGCCAACATCATGTCCTATTCATCTTCATACCTTGCCATTGGATTGCCTTTCCCTGCAATATGCTTGAACTTACGATTAAGGAATTTATGTAGGCTATCCATCGCAGCATTGCAATATCAAGAGTCGAACAATTTGATCAATCCAAGAAGAGGAAAACAATCAGTTTCCACAACCATTGATGCCCCTATCAAGTACTCCTTGTCACACCTCAATGCTATAACCACCCCCCATAGTTCCCTTTTTACTTGTGCATAATCGCATTGGTGAGAACTCAGAATCTTGGCTCCAAATCTCACCACATACCTCTTTCCTTCATCATCATCTTGCCCTACTGCCCATCCTATCCCTGTAGGACCCACTGTCACAATGAAAGGTCTCTCACATGCATAGTCTACCTTTCTCAAGGTTGGAAATGAAAGAAGTAGATTCTTTAGCTTTCTCTTGGCTTTTGTGTGTTCTTCTTCGCATCAAAACTTCTGATTCTTTCTCAACAACCTATAAAGGGGATCTGCTACATGTGCATAATGTGGTATCCAAATAAGATAGAAGACGCAAGCACCAATAAGTGTTCGAACTTCAGTTATAGTTGTACATGTTTCTTTTATGTTTTTTATTGAATCCATCTTTTTTGACAAGGTCTTCTACCATAAGGACCACACATATGCCCAACAGTAAACACTTCAATATGGCTCACTCTACTCAACTTGGTCTCACCTATATATTTGTATCTTGTCCTCAATATGAATCAGTCTTTGGGAGCGTATATGGTGTGTCTCTTGTCTCGTCTCTCTCTCTTTCTTTCTACATCTCAACATGGTATCAGAGCAGTAACGATCATGCGCCGATTCAACTCATGGTGACAAAACAGTATGTGTATGCGATTTGCATGTAAGATTCAAAAATTGCTACAAATTTTATTTTTGAGCATTGATTCTTGTTAATTGTGGTTGTTTTGTGTTAAGAAGAATATGATTAGTGTTTTGTGTGACGTTTATTGCTAATCAATCTAATCGTTGATTACGTTTTCTTGTTGATGACACCCTGAACTTCATCTCAATTTTTCTTGTTGTTCTGCTCAAAATTTGGAGAAACGGGAAAAGAGCTATGGAGCGTAGCGCAATGGCACTTTTCATCCAAAACTTTTTCATCTCCTCGAGCTCTTCGATTTGATTCCTAGGTTTGCGTCAATCGGAGTTCGCAGCAGAAAGTTATGCTGTTTTTACTGCAATTGAGCTTGACGCAGCTTTCTTCGTCCTACTTCTTCGTGAAGCGTCCGCGATCGTTTTTCTTATTTTGGCGTTAACTTTTTCGAGAAGATTTAGCTTTTTGCTATTCATATTGTGGCCGTCAATCTTGCGTCTCACGCCACTCTATTTTGAGGACTCTTTTATTATTAACGTCTCCTTTACCCTGCCCTTTTTGGGTGACGTCTCTCACATCTTTGGAAGTTCCTTGAGCATCCTTCCTATGTTTATCGTTGACAGAACGCAGTCCTCATATCTCTCTCATTCTCAATTGTGGCCTTCACCATATATGGTGTGCAAATTCTGCGATCTTATCTTATACGTCTTCTAGCAACAAGATATGGCTATGAATATTCTCGTCAACGGCTTTCCTTCTGGCCAGCGTTCTGTTCCTCCTTTCCAAGGTCAAGGTTTTCTACGCTGGAAAGCAAAGATGTTGTTAATTCTTGAAGGCGATGAACTCTCCGATGTTGTTCTTGGAAATCGTGTTTGTCCGCCTCAGCCTGTTGATACGGATAATGATAACGTGCTTATCACTGAAGGACCTATATTTGAAGATTGGAATGTTGCCTATACGGATTGGCAACGATGTGATAAAGCAGCTCGTCGGTATATTCTTTCTGCTCTTACTGATTCCCTTTTGCTTGATATGTACGAACTGCCTACTTCCCACGACGTATGCAAGTACCTTATTGCAAACTTTCTGAAGAAATCTGTCACAGAAATACTTTATTTGAGAGGGTTGCTTAACAAGTTATAATATGAAGTTGGTACTGCCATGACGGGACATATTGAATCTTTCAAATCTATTATTAATCAACTTGCTGCTGCCGGTGATCCTGTTGCACAAAAGCAACTGATTACACTTCTCCTTGATACGGTGAAGGACTCTTCTTATGATAACATTGTTACTATTCTCTCTAATAAAGATGGTCTTGATTTCGACCAAGCCTGCATGTCTTTAATTGAATACTCTCAACGTCAAGAACGTCGTAATGCTAGTCATGATACAACTATGATTTCACACGAGGAGACTGAGTCACAACAGATGGAATGGGCTTTTTATGCTCGAAGGCGTCCATTTCAACGAGGAAACCGCAGAGGTGGCCGTCGCGGTAATATTTTCTCTCGTCTCAAATTTCCTAATAAGCAATGTTCTTACTGCAACAGAAATGGCCATACTAAAGATGATTGTTGGGCACGTCAATATGATGAAGAACACAATATTACCACAAAACAACCACGTTTATCTAGAGACTCTTCTTCTTCTTCTTGTGAATATTGTGGACGATCTGATCATCCCACTCATATGTGCTATAAGCGTCAATTGGACACAGATCGGAATAGAGCATATGCTACTGAAAATCAAAACAACATTGTACCAGAAACAAGCTGCGTCCTATGTTCAGTTGCTCCAGACAGAATACTTCATGTACGCGATGGATCACTTTTTATTGTCGATTCTGGTGCTACAGGAAATATGACATATCAGTCTAAGTGGCTCCATAACTATCATCCACTGCCAGTTCAACGTGTTGTTTATCTTGCTGATGATACTACTTGTCAAGTAAAGGGTATTGGAGACTTATATCTTGGTACCTTATCTTCTTCCACTTGAATTTTGCGAGGAGTATTACATGTACCAGATCTTCAACGTAATCTTCTTTCAGTTGCTAGACTTGTTGATCTTGGTCTGTTTGTTGGATTTGATCATACCAAATGCCGAATTGAGAAAGATGGGCAGACTATAGCCACTGCTCCTCGAAATGGTAATTTGTTTGAACTCTCTCTCAACGATGCTGTAGCAAATGTTGTCACTGCTCCAGGTGATCATGATTGCAAAGTATGGCATCGTCGTTTTGTTCATGCTGATTTCTCAAAACTCCTTGATCTTCAACTTCGTGATCTTGTTCATGGCATGGATCTTAAAGCCCATCCTCATATGGGAATTTGAGAATTTTGTGCTCCTGGGAAACACAATCGCAAACCCTTTCCCCTTTCAAATACAACTCATTCTCATGACATATTGGATCTTTTTCATACTGATATATGTGGACCTCTACCTTCTTCGAGATCACAATATTGCTACTTCATTACTTTCATTGATGATTTCTCAAGGTATACGACTGTATTTCTACTTAGACAAAAATCTGAAGCCTTATCTGTTTTCAAACAATTCCACAAGGCTGCGGAACTTCAAACTGGTCGTCGCCTTAAGAAGCTTCGTAGTGACAATGGAGGCGAATATGTTTCTCGAGAGTTTGTGAGTTACTGTGCTGACAGTGGAATTCATCATGAACACACTATTCCATATTCGCCTCAATAGAACGGTGTTGCTGAACGAAAGAATCGCACTATTCTCAATGCTGTAAGATGTATGCTGATTCATTCTGGCTTATCTCGTGTTTTTTGGGCTGAAGCTACTTTGATAGCAGTATTTATTCAGAATCATCTTCCTACTACTGCACCCTCTGGTAAGATACCCATCACAGCATGGACAGGTGACATTCCTTCTGTATCTCATTTTCGAACCTTTGGATGTATTGCTTATATTCATGTTCCCAAAGAAACACGAACAAAGCTTGATGCTCCTGGTCTTAAAGTTATTTTTATTGGATATTCTGACACTTCCAAAGACTACAAATTCTATGACCCTTCCTCCAAGAAAGTAATTGTGAATCGTGATGCTACTTTTAACGAACAGCTTATGGGAGGCTCATGGTCCATGGATGATTCTGATCATACTAAATCATTGCTTCAAGCTTTTCCATTTCTTTCAGAAGATGAAACTCTTCCTATAGAGCAACTTTCCTCTTCACAACCATCCATTCCGAATGTCGCCAATGATGATATTGATATTTTTGTTGATCTGCCTATTGATTTTGAACATGGCTCATGTCATGTTTATGATGAAGATATTGCTGATAATTCTTTTTCTACTTCCGAAGATCCCATTACTTATGATGAAGCTATCTCTTCACCACAAAAGGATCAATGGCAAGAGGCTATGGAAGCAGAGTACGATTCTCTTATCTCTAAACGTACATGGATACTAACTGAATTACCTCCTGGTCGTATAGCTATTAAATGTAAGTGGGTGTATAAGACAAAAGTAAAATAAGATGGATCTTTTGACAAGTTCAAGGTGCATTTAGTTGCAAAAGTTTATTCCCAAGTAGCTGGTGTTGATCATCAAGAGAATTTTTCACCAGTTGTTCGCATTACAAGTGTTTGAGTTTTATTGGCATTTGTTGTTCAATTTGATTTAGAAGCTCATCAAATGGATGTGCGAACTGCTTTTCTTAATGGTGACTTGGAAGAGGAAATTTATATGGAACAACCAGAAGGGTTTGTTATTCCAAGTAAAGAAGACCTTGTTGCTTAACTCCATAAGGCACTATATGGTCTCAAACAAGCTTCGCGAGCCTGGTATACAAAATTTGATCTTTTTCTCACCTCTAAAGGATTCATCTCTTGCTCGTCAGACCCCAACTTATACATAAAACGCCAAGGTAGCAGTTTTGTGATTCTTGCTCTTTATGTGGATGATACCATCCTTGTTTCCAATGATTTGGGATTTCTTCAGCAAGTGAAAAATTTATTGTCTTCTGCATTTGATATGGTGGATCTTGGAGAGATTCACTCGTGTCTTGGCATTCAAATCCAACGGAACCGTACAAAAGGTATTTCATTCCTTCGATAGTCAAAGTTTATTGCAGATACTATTCAAAAATTTGGTATGGAATCTGCACATTCAGCCAACACACCTTGTCTTGCAAGCTCTACGAAGAACACTTCTGACAATGGCGGTCAACTTGTCACAAATCAACCTTATGCTAACTTGATTGGATGTCTTCAGTTTGTTGGCATGAACACTCGTCCTGATATTCTGTTTGCTGCTAATTATCTTGGACAACATCTTGCATGTCCTTCTCTTAAGTATTGGTCTGCTGCAAAGCGTGTGTTGAAATACTTGAAAGGCACTACAGATTTTGGTTTAGTCTATCGACGACAACTCACATCGGATTCTATGCAATCTCTTTCTCTTTTGGGGTACACAGATGCAGACTGGGCAAGCTCACATTTATCTATGCAATCTACTAGTGGAAATTGCTTCTTTATAAATGGTTGTCTTGTTTCTTGGACTAGCAAGAAACAACGTTGTGTTGCAGTTTCTACGACTAAGTCAAAATATGTTGCGGCATCACTTGCAGCTCGTGAGTTGATTTGGCTTCGACAAATGCTGGTTGATATTGGTCACTCTCCTCTTTCTAGCACACCCTTGCGGTGTGACAACCAAAGTGCTATTAGTCTTGCAAGAGACTATGTTCAACATAATAAGTCAAAGCACATTGCTGTCCATTATCATTATGTCAGGTATGAAGTACGCAAAGGAACCATTATGGTTGAACACTGTCCAAGTGACCAGATGATTGCAGACATTTTGACCAAAGGCCTCAATGAGTCACGTTTCATCCTCTTGCGCTCGGAGCTTGGAGTTGCTTCGACCTCACTCTTTCTAGATTAGCGTCTTTGCTATTGTAATAGCTTTGTACATATGACATTGTAATCTTTTAGGTACCATGCACTATGCACACTCCACATTTGCACATTGTGATCTCTAAGTCACTTGAATATTTGTACATAGATGCACAATTCACTTTCACATCATCATCGCTGGTTCATATTTTCACATTGTATAGGGGCTTGGGTTTTTCCCTTGAACTCCCCAAGGGTTTTTTCATCCAAAGCTAGAGACCTTTGTTTGAGTGGGGGTGTTGGAGCTATATATGGCTCACTCTACTCAAGTTGGTCTCACCTATATATTTGTATCTTGTCCTCAATATGAATCAATCTTTGGGAGCGTATATGGTGTGTCTCTTGTCTCGTCTCTCTCTCTTTCTCTCTACATCTCAACACAAAGATGGTGAAAGCTAGCAGTGTATGAGAGTAGATTGAGAGGAAGAAGGAGTAGTCATACCAGAAATAGGTATATATTCTCCCATAATCACGCATAATAGCTTTTTAATTAGCATGGTTGGATTTGCATCACAAAGCCAAGAGTTGCTGGTGTACTAGGCCTCCCTTCTCACAAGCTTAGTGTAGATGATGAGCTTTCCATTAAAGCTTGAGAAGGAGAGAGAGAGTCTTCTTGTTTCACACATGAGCTAGTGTGAGTGTGTGGAATAATGCCTTCACAAATCATCCCCCTCTCTCATCTTGGTCGACCCCTCTTGCTAATTCCTCTTGCTGGCTTCCCATTGGACCTCTGTGAGCTTAGCCATTCATAATTGAGAATCTTAAGTGATAGCCTTGTCCCCCTTTCCCCTTTTGTGAGAGATTTAGGTAATCAAATAATGCAATTAAACTCTCAATGGACCCCTTTGTCTTTTGGCCAATAGGAATTAGGCAAGACATTGGGCTGTTGAATACTCATTGGACCCCTTGGGAGACTGGCCAATAGTCTTCTAGAGAGATTAATTCTAATTGGTTCTTTTATTAAGTGTTTATAAGTAAATTAAACTAGTTTTACTATAGCCTAATTCTCATTGGTCCACCTCTATGGCCATCCATCCAATTTTCCTAATGAATGACCATTGGACACAAGCTTTGAATTTTGTGAACCTTAGCATTTTGGAAGTCTTAATGGGATGAGCCTTAGGGTCTTTGAAGCCCATTGTTGCACATTGCATTTTTGCAGATGTCCCCCCACTTTGATCCATATTTTCCCTCCTTTGGATCCCTATTGTGGCCGGTCTGCCTGTTTAGCCAATATTCTAGCTTTTTCTCCCCTTGTACCTCTCCATATTAAATTATCAGTTTAACATGAGAAAATCATTGAGGAGAATTAGATATTAGTTATTATGACATTGTGACTACATAAGGATACCTTTGAAGGACAACAACGATGAATTTTTACATGCTACAATGGGATTCCTTTTATCTATGCTTTCCGCAATTACATGTTTGCATCTTGTCATTTGAGTTTCTAACAATGCATAAAATTTATGAAGTTGTGACATTGCTAATTTAGATATAAATTTTTCAAACTTCTAGTACCTTGTTCTTCTCTTTGAGTTTGGTCTATTAGTTGGCTTTAAGTAGGTATTAGGACCTTAGGTTAAACTAGGACACTTAATTGCTGACTTTAACTCCTAAATAGTCTATTAATTTTAGTAACTTTAGTAATGTTTTAGGCTATGAGGATATAGTTCTCTCTATCTTATTCCACCTAAGTGTGACTTGTGTTGTGGAAGTCCATGTGTTAAGCTGGTAACTGAGACCTTGAGTCTCCCACCGCTAGTTTATGTTGAAGCTGGTATTTGAGACCTGGAATCTCCTAGTTTGCTGGTATCTGAGACCTTGATTCCCCCAGCTACTTTTAGCAACTATGACAACAACAAAAAAAAGGAGAGAAAAGATAAATCAAATAGCACAAACTTCCTTGTATTTTATGTTGATCACACTTAAGTGGTATAAGTGACAAGATCACTAGTCTTTAGACCCCAACAAGCATTCCTGGGGTTAAATACTCTTTAGTCGATGTTTTTTAATTAACATTGATCAATCTAGTACTTACTTTAGCCCTAGCTCTTGTGTACTTCTCTTGGAGTCAACCTAATAGACTTTAACTCTAGTGCATTTCATTCAGGTACTATGCTTGTTCTAGTTGGCAATGTTACAATTCATGATTTTTTTTTTGCATTTCCTAGTATATCATGTATGCATCTCACTTATTGCACGTCTGCACATGCTAACTTTGAGCTTTCACAATGTTGTTTTTATTTTGCTACAAATACTCCTATTTTGGATACCGATGCTGCACTGTTATATTCCGAGGGCATGTTAACCACCGGCGTCTACTTCTAGTAGTCATGGGCTGGGGTAGAGGACTGGTTTATGCGTCCCGCACAATAAAGGCATGTTCAATTGCATGTTGTATAGCCCTGGGTATTTTTAGACTTGCCTACAATTTTACCATTATTGAGCCATAAGAAGTGAAGAGTGATCACCGATGAAAGGCGCACTCTAACTGGAACATTCAAGGGCTAGTTGTCTAAGCATGGGTGCCCATGTGTGAATGGACGAGCTCATATAAAAGTCACATAAACCTAAAAATCACTCATTCTCTCAGTTGTGCAATTGAAGAGTGCTCTTGCTCCATCTCCATCTTCTTCTTCATCTCTTTGTGTGTGTGTGTGTGTGTATGCGTGAGAGAGAGAGAGAGAGAGTGATCGAGCATTACGATGGCACGCCGACGATGAAGCTGTTGAGCACGGCACGGTGGTAGCTCCCTCTTCTTTGCGGTGAGGAATCCTCCACGAAGGCGAGCGTATAGCAGTGAGTGACACACCCTTGCTCTCTTGAGATTTCTAGATTGATCTGGTTGTGTGCTTGTAGCCATTTGTGGCTCTCACACAGTGTACGGAAAGTCCTTTTCTTTGACATGTGTGACAGACTTTGTCATAGAATATAATATCTAACTTTACCAAATGAGTTTCTCATATTAAAGTGATCATTTAATATGGGAAGATAAAAGTGAAACAAGAGTAGGGACATAGATATGTGCTTCTTGACCTATCTCAATGGGGGACCAAAAGGAGAAATGGTACATCTCAACAGGGGTCCGAAAGGAGATGCTCTACCAAAGAGAAATGTGCAATAATTGCTTCTAGATTTACCTTAGTAAGGGACCAAGAGGAGAGATGGTTACATCTCAATAAGGGTCCAAACAGAGATAGTCTATCAAAGAGCAACGTGCATGTAATACATCTTAAAAGACCTTAGGGTTAGCTGCATTAAAGACCTCCAAAATTTAGTTTTAAAAAGTCGTTTGACCTTACGCAATCTAAGCTAACCTCGACGTGGGAATCGTGCCCAAGCATGAGGTGCTAAGATGCTTAAAGTGGATGTGGGAACCTTTCCCAAAGCTTGAGGTGATTTTTATGCTTAAATGACTATGGTTTTTGAAATGTGAAATTCATAGATAAATTCTCAAGAGGGATGAAAGTTTCCATGCTTGATTAACTAAGGCTTGAAGTATTCAATTCAAACCAAATGACTTAAGAAGCACAAAAGACACATGCTTGATTGACTAAGTGCTTAAAGTATTCAAATCAAACCAATGACTAAAGACGCATAAAAGACACATCCTCAAAAAAATTCTCCACATGTGGCCCTTATGATGTGCTTAAATCCTATTGGATACGCTTTACAAGGGTCCAATGAGAATTTATATACATAAAAATAAATAATTAAGTTCTTTATCTCAAAAAGGAAAAAGAGCATACATGTCCCAAATAATTGAATTAAATATTACTAGAGAGATAGATAGAAAGAGAGAGAGAGAGAAAGCGAGCGGATGAGATACTCCACGTGGGTCTCTCAGCACTGCAAATTTTGAGCGTGCAAAGAAACACAATTTGTGTTTTAGATGTCTTTTTAACCAACATAACAAGAAAGGTTGTCCTATTTTGCAAGCAAAGAAAAGGCCACGCACATGGCGCAACGCCTCACATTAGATTCATCTCCTAAATATTGTGTTGTAGAGGTTCTTTATATGGAAAAAAAGAAAAACTATTGCGTGCCTGCTTCAATGTGGCAACCCACATTTGGACCCCATGATTTGATCCGCATGGATGGAACTATAAAGAGGCAATGTGTTCATATTTTAGTGGATAGTGGTGCAACTCATAACTTCTTAAACTATAAGCTAGTCAAGAAATTGAAGCTTACACAGACTCCCTTCTCTCACAAGTATATGATGGAGCAGATGTCTGGGAATGATAAATAAGTATGGGACACGGTAGTTCAAAGGGTTGAGCTTAATGTTCAAGATCTAGGAGACCATGACCCAGTAGATGTGGTTGCTTTCAAGACTTTGAAAAATCACCAAAGCGTACTTGAACACAACCTCTTTGCATACAATGCAAATGTTACAAATCTTACGAAGCTACTTATGAAATTTATGAAGTCACAGATCGCTCAAGCAGCCACAAGTGGCATGGTTCATGGGAACCAAGCTCGCATGACTCAAGGAGTCCAGAGACAAGTGCTTCAGAAGATGCAGAAGGTAGCAATGCATTACTTAAGAATATTACCATTCCTTAGTTTCACAGGGAAGAGCGTGATCACAACAAAGATGCGGTCAATACGTTCCTACACAAATGGAGTGATATTCATAGATTGAGACACACCTTGAATATAAAGATGGCTTTGGAAAAAAGTCTATCTCTTAAAGGCAAGGCCTATAAGTGGTGGATGACATTTTCAATAGGTGCTCGTCATCCTTCTTGGGATGTGTTTCAAGCTTCTTTCTCCAAAGAGTTGTTAGACTCCAATGAAGAGGATAAGAATTGGTTAGCATGGGATGTATGTCACATGTCTTGCCTCTCTCTCACATAGTATCTTTCAAAGTATTGGAAAATCATATCTAAACTAGAAGGTCTAGATGAATTCCAAAAGATACGGGGTTTTAATAGGGGTCTTGACAAAGACTATCGTCTTCATGTCAAGATTCAACATCCATAAACTTTAGAAGAAGCCATGGGTCATTCCCACAGATATAATGATGATAATGAGAGGAAAGGCAATGTTCCCTAATCTAATAATAATTTTGTTAAGAGAAATGTGGCTAAGATTCAATGGCGAGGTAGATCCCCCACATGTTCCAAGAGGAATAAGAGACAGTGTACCTCTCTACACCCATAAGAGGCTACGAAGCCTAACAAATCATGAGATACTCCACGTGGGTCTCTCAGCACTGCAAATTTTGAGCGTGCAAAGAAACACAATTTTTGTTTTAGATGTATTTTTAACCAAAATAACAAGAAAGGTTGTCTTGTTTTGCAAGCAAAGAAAAGGCCACGCACATGGCGCAACGCCTCACATTAGATTCATCTCCGAAATATTGTGTTGTAGAGGTTCTTTATATGGAAAAAAAGAAAAACTATTGCGTGCCTGCTTCAATGTGGCAACCCACCTTTGGACCCCATGATTTGATCCGCATGGATGGAACTATAAAGAGACAATGTGTTCATATTTTAGTGGATAGTGGTGCAACTCATAACTTCTTAAACTATAAGCTAGTTAAAAAACTGAAGCTTACACAGACTCCCTGCTCTCACAAGTATGTGATGGAGCAGATGTCTGGGAATGATAAAGAAGTATGGGACACGGTAGTTCAAAGGATTGAGCTTATTGTTCAAGATCTAGGAGACCATGACCTAGTAGATGTGGCTGCTTTCAAGACTTTGAAAAATCACCAAAGCATACTTGAACGCAACCTCTCTGCATACAATGCAAATGTTACAATTCTTACGAAGCTACTTATGAATTTTATGAAGTGACAGATCGCTCAAGAAGCCACAAGTGGCATGGTTCAAGGGAACCAAGCTCGCATGACTCAAGGAGTCCACAGACAAGTGCTTCAGAAGATGCAGAAGGTAGCAATGCATTACTTAAGAATATTACCATTCCTGAGTTTCACAGGGAAGAGCGTAATCACAACAAGGATGCGGTCAATACGTTCTTACACAAATGGAGTGATATTCATAGATTGAGACACACCTTGAATATAAAGACGGCTTTGGAAACAAGTCTATCTCTTAAAGGCAAGGCCTATAAGTGGTGGATGACATTTTCAATAGGTGCTCGTCATCCGTCTTGGGATGTGTTTCAAGCTTCTTTCTCCAAAGAGTTTTTACACTCCAATGACGAAGATAAGAATTGGTTAGCATGGGATGCATGTCACATGTCATGCCTCTCTGTCACATAGTATCTTTCAAAGTATTGGAAAATCATATCGAAACTAGAAGGTCTTGATGAATTCCAGAAGATACGGGGTTTTAATAGGGGTCTTCACAAAGACTATCATCTTCACATACAAAAACTTTAGAAGAATCCATCGGTCATGCCCAGAGATATGATGATGAGCAAGAGAGGAAAGGCAATGTTCCCTAATCTAATAATAATTTTGTTCAGAGAAATGTGTCTAAGTTCAATGGAGAGGTAGATCCTTCACACGTTCAAAGAGGAATAAGAGACAGCCTACCTCTCCACGCCCATAAGAGGCTTAGAAGCCTAAGCAATCATGAGATACTCCACGTGGGTCTCTCAACACTGAAAATTTTGAGCGTGCAAAGAAACACAATTTGTCTTTTAGATGTCTTTTGAACCAACATAACAAGAAAGTTTGTCCTCTTTTGCAAGCAAAGTAAAGGCCACGCACATGGCGCAACGCCTCACATTAGATTCATCTCCTAAATATTGTGTTGTAGAGGTTCTTCATATGGAAGAAAATAAAAAGTGTTGTGTGTCTGCTTCAATGTGGCAGCCCACCTTTGGGCCCCATGATTTGATCCTCATGGATGGCACTATTAACAGACAATGTGTTCATATTTTAGTGGATAGTGGTGCAACTCATAACTTCTTAAACTATAAGCTAGTCAAAAAGTTCAAGCTTACACAGACTCCCTGCTCTCACAAGTATGTGATGGAGCAGATGTCTGGGAATGATAAAGAAGTATGGGACACGGTAGTTCAAAGGATTGAGCTTATTGTTCAAGATCTAGTAGATGTGGCTACTTTCAAGACTTTGAAAAATCACCAAAGCATACTTGAACACAACCTCTCTGCATACAATGCAAATGTTACAAATCTTACAAAGCTACTTATGAATTTTATGAAGTGACATATCGCTCAAGGAGCCACAAGTGGCATGGTTCAAGGGAACCAAGCTCGCATGACTCAAGGAGTCCACAGACAAGTGCTTCAGAAGATGCAGAAGGTAGCAATGCATTACTTAAGAGTATTACCATTCTTGAGTTTCACAGGGAAGAGCGTGATCACAACAAGGATGGGGTCAATACATTCTTACACAAATGGAGTGATATTCATAGATTGAGACACACCTTGAATATAAAGACAGCTATGGAAACAAGTCTATCTCCTAAAGGCAAGGCCTATACGTGGTGGATGACATTTTCAATTGGTGCTCGTCATCCGTCTTGGGATGTGTTTCAAGCTTCTTTCTCCAAAGAGTTTCTAGACTCCAATGAAGAAGATAAGAATTGGTTAGCATGGGATGCACGTCACATTTCTTGCCTCTCTTGCACACAGTATCTTTCAAAGTATCGGAAAATCATATCTAAACTAGAAGGTCTAGATGAATTCCAAAAGATACGGGGTTTTAATAGGGGTCTTGACAAAGACTATCGTCTTCATGTCAAGATTCAATATCCAAAAACTTTAGAAGAAGCCATCGGTCATGCCCAGAGATATGATGATGATCAAGAGAGGAGGGTGAAAGCATGTTAACCTGTCGCACTTTTTGTGCTAGTTAGCATAACAAGAAAGGTTGTCTTGTTTTGCAAGCAAAGAAAAGGCCACGCACATGGCGCAACGCCTCACATTAGATTCATCTCTTAAATATTGTATTGTAGAGGTTCTTCATATGGAACAAAAGCACAAGTGTTGTGTGCATACTTCAATGTGGTAGGCCACCTTTGGCCCCCATGATTTGATTCACATGCATGACACTATAACGGATAACTTGTTCATATTTTAGTGGATGATGGTGCAACTCATAACTTCTTGAACTATAAGTTAGTCAAGGAATTGAAGCTTACACAGAATCCCTACTCTCACAAGTATGTGGTGGAGCAGATATCTGGGAATGATAAAGATGTCTTAGACACGGTAGTTCAAGGGGTTGAGCTTATTGTTCAAGATCTTACGATAACCCTTGAATTTCAAGTTATGAACATGGACCGTGTTGATGTAGTTTTAAGACGGGAATGGTTGCATGGTTTAGGAAACACATTGCACACTAGTTATGAACACAACTGCCTATCATTTATGGCCAATGGTAAACATGTGCTTTTTTCTTGGTAAGAAAAATATACCATCTACACCTCTTATATGTACAACCCAACTTTCTATTTTACATAAAGCATATTTAATAGATGAAGCCTTTTTGTGTTATTGCTTGTCTCCAAGTCTTGTGAATTCTCAAGAGCAAAGTGCACTGAATTCTATTAATGGTATGCAAAGTGCAATGGATTCTAATGATGAACAAAATGTTAACAAATTTAAAGAGAAAAGTGCTCTCAATTTTAATTTTATAGAGCAACGTGCAACTATTTTACAATGTTTATTGATAATATAAAAATTACAAGAATTACAAGATTCTCCATCCCAATATAACTCTAGTTTACTTTCTCCTTTTGCATGACAAAAACTTACTCACTTACTCACGGAGTATAGTGATGTATTCTCAAGTCATTTACCGCCGGGTTTAGCCCCTACACGTGATGTGCATCATGGCATAGATGTCTTACCAGGCACTAAACCGGTGAGTGAACCCCCTTATCGTGGCGCCATTCGCTGTGATGTATGCTAAGCAAAGCAAGTGTGACTTCTTTAAAATAGAGATATATTACCTCGGTCATGTGATCTCTTATTCTGGCATCAAGATGGACACTGAAAGGTCGCTGCCGTTCTTCGATGGCCACATCCCAACACAGTTGAGGAGCTTCAAATATTTTTAGGCATGGCTGGATTTTATGGACAGTATATCCATGATTATGCCAAAATTGATGTTCCTATGACAGATCAACTGAAAGCAAAAGGTAAGACTTTTTCTTGGGAAGAAGCCCAAAAATGTAGTTTCGAATAGCTCAAGGTAGCTATAGCCATTGCTCCCATCCTAGCAATCGTTGAGCCACTTAAGTCGTTTGTGGTAGAGAGTGATGCTAGTGATAAGGCAATTGGTGCGGTACTTCTCCAGGAGGGAAGACCTATAGCCTTTGAAAGTAAAACTTTAGATAGAGCTCAACAAAATTTTTATGTCTATGAGAGAGAGCTTTGTGCCATAATTCACGCTTTATGAAAGTGGCGACACTAGTTATATGGTGCCGAGTTTAAAGTAGTTTTTAATTTTTGACGCACAGATAAAAACTCCAACACAAAGAGCTCCACCCCTACTCACGAAGAGCTTAAGAGATGGAGTAATTTTTTCATTGTGGATGATGGCTACTTACTTCACAAGGGTAGAGTATTTGTGCCAAAGGACTTAGACACTAGGAAGTAAATCTTATTTGAGTGTCACGATAGTCCAAGTGCTGGTCATCGAGGTATTCGTAAGACGTATGCCTTAGTTCGACGGTAATTTTATTGGTCGGGCTTACATCATGATGTTCAAGAGTACGTACTTAATTGACAACAGTGCCAAGTTAATAAGGTAGAAATTCTCAAGGTAGGTAGCCTTTTACATCCTTTAGAGATTCCACAAGGTAAGTGGGAGAGTATCTCTATGGATATTGTAGTAGGACTACCTACTACAAATTGTGGCCATGATGCCATATGGTTAATTGTAAACCGTCTCACAAAGATGGGTCGATTCATTCCCACTAAGACTACGGTTAAGACATTGGAATTAGCACGGCTATTTGTACAACATATATATAAACTCTACGATCTTCCAGCTAGTATCATTAGTGACAGAGATCAAAATTTTGATAATCACTTTTGGAGATCTGTGTTTCAAAAGTTGGAAACTATACTTAATCTAAGTACGGCTGATCATCCAGAAATAGATGGTCAACCCAAAAGAGCTAATCTAGTGCTAGAGGATATGCTACGAGCGTACGTTAGCAAGAAGCAAACCAATTGGGAAGACTACTTACCTATATCGTATAATAGTACAAAGCATGTGACTATAGGGTTTAGTCCATTTATGCTTTTATATGGATTTCAACCTAGATCACCCATTTTGGTGGGGTTGGCTAAGGAGAAGATACAACAAGCGAAGGATTTTCTCCAAGACCATTTTGACATGCTTTGAGTTGCTCGACAAAATGTTAAGAAAGCTCAAGACTGGTATAAGAAGTACACAGATGAGCATCATCGTCTTGCTACTTTTGAAGAAGGAGACAAGGTTTTCCTCAAAGTTCCGGAACATTCAAAAAGTCTGAAGACGGGAAAAGTTGCTAAACTTTCACCATGCTATTGTGGACCGTTTACCATTCTCAAACGTATATATCAAGTAGCCTATAAGTTATCTCTTCCAGAGCACACACGAGTTCTATAAAGATAATGTCATTGACACAGGTGTGTTAGTTGACCTTATCAAACCACCAAGCATCCTTCATGGTCTCGAAAAGATTTTGGATTCTCATGAGCTTCGCACCAGACATCATGTCAGACGACAGGTGTTGGTAAAATGGCTAGATAGACCTGAACAAGGTTCTACATGGGAGAATTTCTTTGCACTTAAGAAACATTTTCTTACGTTTTTTTTCGAGGATGAAAATGATTCTCCAAGGGGGGAGGGGGGGAATGTAAGGACATGGGTCCTACGGGCAAGTCCACCGGCACGGCCCGATAGTGTGTACGCTAGGGGGAGGCTTTAAGATAGCACAGTTGGGTGGAAAATAGCACACGCATTACCACCACCCTTTCACCGTGATAGGTATGGAATATGCCAAATTCAAAAAAGAGGAATATGTCCTACTCCAATTGGATCTTAATTAGGCATATGATAGAATAACCTAGTCTTTTGTGCAAGAAATGATATAGACTTTGGGGTTTGGTCCACATATCTGTCAAACCATAAGTACTAAAATTCTATTCGAGTCAAGAAAAATTGGTTGCTTTGAAGGCAAGAGATGCATTTTTCAAGGGTGTGCATTAGCTCCTCTTTGGTTTTTCACCTACACCCACCCTCTTATTGCGATGATGGAATAAGCGATGGCAAGAGGAAAGATTGAAGGGTTGCATGTCTAGAATGGCAAACAACTCATTATTAAAATATCCACAGATGACTTGAACTACTCTTTCTCCAAGAGGATGGAAACAATGTTACTCAAGCCTTGAAGGTTTTTGAGGTGTTCGTGATAGCGTCACGGTCTCAATGCAACATGAAAAATCAAGAATTATCTCTTTGATGGAAGGTGAAAACTTTGATTCTGCAGGTTGGGCTGGAGAGTTTGTGAAGAGAGGCAACATCTTCCACTACCTTGGGGTGCCCATAGGGGAAGTAATTACTCACAAGAGTTCCTTTGATTGCATTCATTAAAAAAAAAAAAAAAAATGAAGCGTTGGGAGTGTGCCATAATTCCCGTACATTGTAGAGCCACTATAATTAATACCTTCTTTATCATGTTCACAACCTTCACGTCACCATTTCTACAATTATTTTTTAAAAAATGGTGTTCTTTTCTTAAAGAATTCAAAGAATTCTTGTGGAGAAATAATCTGACTATTGGTAGACAGTGGCAATGGGATAAATGGACGGTTATCGCTAGACGAAAATCTTAGGGTGCGATCAAGGCAATGGGAGAAATGGGCGCACAGCTATAACTATTGAAAAACTTAGGGTGGGCGGGGCATCCTTGACCTCGCTAGCCAAGACCTCGGGGGTACACTATGTAATCATGTTAATGTATAATGTGAGTTTGATAAAAGGTGGTTTTCAAATTCAAAAACTTTAGGCGATTTAATAGAGATACGCTAAAATAAGGGGTTGCTATATTCAATTTTAAAAAAAAAACTAAAATAAGGGGTCATTTTATTTATTCAGACATGTTAAAAGAAGGGTTTTTTTAATACTCCACAAATGCACGTTTTTTATGGAGGTATTGAACGATAAACCCTCGGACACTACAAGAGGTACTTCACATTAGCAATGCTCACAGTGTGACGATCAAAAGTGAAAACCCACGACGTCGCTATGGGCGTCGCTAGTTTACTTGTAACTTAGGGACATCCATAGAGACGCCTATATCGATGCCGGCACGGGTAAAAAAGTAACCGAGAACATCTGAAAACTCAGATCTTAGATCTGAGCTTTCGGTGCTCAAGCAAGCAAAGGTAACCCTTGCTCTCCCTCTCTCTCTCTCTTTCTTCTCCACACACACACACACACATACACGAGGAGAGGAAGGAGATCCAGGTATGCTCCTTCCCTCTCCTCTCTCTCATGTTCCCTTACCCTCTTTCTCTCTCTCTCTCTCTCTCACACACACACACACACACACACACACATTGTGTTTTTGAGAGAGAGAGAGAGAGAGAGAGAGAGAGAGAGAGAGAGAGAGAGAGCACATGCATAAACAGAAAACACACACACACATGCCTAAACAAAGAATGCATACACACACACATTGAGAGAGGAAAAGAGAGAGAGAGAGAGATAGAGAGAGAGAGAGAGAGAGAGAGAGAGAGAGAGAAAGAGAGAGAAAAGAGAGAAGAAGAAGAAGAGAGCTTTAACATCGTAGGAAACTATCCCAAGAGACCTTAAAGATCTAGCCGGCGAGGATTTGAACTCAAGACCTGTTATTCAAGAGGGAAATGGCATAACCAATCTACCACACTTGGGTGATAGAAAGGTTATACCATTTTCCTCTTTTTATTGGCACACACACACACCCGAGAAGAAGAGAGTTTTAATGTTGTAGGAAACTATCCCAAGAGAAAATAAAGATGTAGCCAACGAGGAGTTGAACTCAAGACCTGTTATTCAAGAGGGAAATGGCATAACCAATCTACCACACTTGGGTGATAGAAAGGTTATACCCTTTTTCTCTTTTTATTGGCACACACATGCACCCACACACACACACCCGAGAAGAAGAAAGTTTTAACATCGTAGGAAACTATCCAAAGAGACCTTAAAGAGCTAGCCGACGAGGAGTTGAATTCAAGACCTGTTCAAACAAAGAGAAAGAGAGAGAGAATAAAAAACCAAAGAGAGAGAGAGGGGGGGGGGGAGAAGACAAAAGAGAGAGGTAAAGGGAGAAAACAAAGAGAGAAAGAGATTATGTTAAAATTTAAATTAGATTAGGTTAGATTACATTTAGACTTATGTTTATGTTGAGTTTAAGATTAAGTTAGATTTAGATTTATGTTAGATTAGATTTAGGTTTATTTAGGTTAGATTAGATTATATTTAGATTTATTTTGAGTTAGATTTACGTTAGATTAGTTTAGGTTTATTTACATGCGTTAGATTTAGATTTACATTAGATTATATTAAATTTAGGTTTATTTTGAGTTTAAGATTCAATTTGATCTAGATTTATGTTCGATGACAGTCTAGCGGTGGTGGTTGTTGTGGCAAGGAGCACGTCGTTTCTGGAGCTCATGTGTTGCAGAGTCCCTAGGACAAACCGAGGAGTGTCCCTGCTTGTGAGAGTGCTCAGACTACACCGAAGGATTATACTGCCTACACGTTTAAGAGTGGTGTCCCGGCCACTCCGACGAAGATACCAATGAGTGACCCAAACACTACATTGGGGTCTCCTAGACGCTTGGACGATGAGCATTCACCGGATAGGGTTGCTATAGTTCACGAGAGGGACATGCCAAAGGGATACGCCTACCTCATCAATCGTATGTCCGATGAGATCATTATGACCCTTGAGAGGAAGCAGGTGATGGGCCGCATATGACAGTTGTGTAGACAGGTTTTTGACACACTGTAGTCTGCCATGGTCTCTTGGAGGGCTCAAGATAAAGCCTCCAAGGATTATCCTATTGCTACGCTGCATCGGGAGTTTCATTTCCCTCTCTGGAGAATGCATTTGACGATGCTTGGATGAGGAGACGCATGCACGACTACATGAATCATTAGAGGTCATATGCACAGATGCCAGACCTGACTAGCTTGAAAGAGAGGATTTTAGGGGTATCAGGGAGGAGAGGACTACCAATCCAGACTGGTGGTGGCAACAGAGGGACGCAGCAAGAGTTTGCATCAAGACGGGATTATCCCATCACTTGGGGAGTGGTGACTGGGCCAACTTCGAGGAGGATTTTGTCCCATCACCTGGGTCATGGATCAACGGGGTGGATAGGTGAGATTATTAAACTCTTGCATTGAAGTATTTGTATATGTGAGGCCCATTCACATCTACGCAGCTAGTAGCCCCATTGGTATGTCTTTTACCCTTCAATGGAGTGAATCACCACATGTTCAATTAGGTTAGATTTAAGATTAGATTTTGGAATGAGTTTTTATATTAGAGACTACCTTCAAGATTACAGTAAAAAAATTAGAGTTAGACGAACGGTGATCCCTCTCTTCGTCTCTAGGGATGCGACCTTAAGCTGGAAAGCTATCAATGGCATGATACTCAGATTGGAGGCCAACATGTAATGTGTTAAGTAATCCCTCGAACAAAGATCTATTGTGAAAATATGTTAAGATGTTGTGAAATGCTACAGCTAGAGAAGAGGCAGAGGGGTTTTGTCCACTACATGCACTATCATGTAGACGTGGGTGTCTAGATTTCTTGTACCCACAAATATAGGCATCGACCAATAAAGACGAGATGATAACCTGGTGGTTCTGATCTCCGTGCACCTCTAGACCGAGGTGTGCGGGGATTGGACATGACTAGAGAATGTGAGGTAGTTTATAGTGTGAACAAAGAGAGAGAGAGAGAGAGAGAGAGAGAGAGAGAGAGAGAGATGAAAGATGAAGAATGCCAATAGAAGATTAAATTTTCTGTCCAGGTTATAAGGTTTTTACGCTCATTATGAGTTGTGACGAGGATGTGGGGCCGTCCAACCAAAACACCTAACTCTCAACGAGGATCTTATGTCCTTGTAATCAATGCAAGCGTGCTGTGCGACGGACAAGACGCGTTTCTTTGCAACACGTTCTTGAATTTGGCGAGTTCAATCCATGTATTATAGATCGAGTTTTTGCCCATTATAACTCGTCAGACTCTGACGTTGGCCAATAGGCAGCAATTTTGCAACCCAATAGACGTGTTCCTCGCAGGCGCTTTGGTCAAGCAGCATACGTGAGGCCACAAGATGTAGCTCTGACAGCTCGGAGGATGATCATGCAGACCACATTCCCAATGAGGAAATGTTTGAACCCGAGATTGATGAAATGATTCGACATGATCATGGATTCATAAAGGCTTATGTATGATGATATTAAAAGTGATTTGCAATGTGTTTACTTTAATAAAAAACTCTAGATGTATGATGATCTTATAGATTTTTACACAATTGTACCATATTCCTTTCCTTGTGTATATTGCTCAAAGAAAACATATTGCCTGTTGAGAATGTGATGCCAGATTCCAGAGAGGAAGCAAGAAAGATCTTGTGAAACTTGTGGATGGATTACAATTTGATCCACACTTGTCCTAATGACTACATTCTTTTCAGAGCGAGTACATAGACATGGACAAGTGTCCGAAATGTGATTTCGAGAGATATCGAGTAGATCTCCACGGAACAAAAATTCCACAAAAGGTTTAGCGACATTTTCCTCTGCTTCCTTGCATCAAGCCTTTCTTCAAATGTAAGTCCATGGCCGCCCTAGAATCATGGCATGAGGAGAATAAATCTTCGGATGGTGTGCTACAGATTCCTACAGATTGTGAAGCCTGGAAACATATAGATGAAACATGGTCCAATTTTGCCATGGAAGCTCGAAATTTGTGCCTAGGCCTGGCTATGGATGGCGTAAATCCATTTGGTAAAAGATCAATATCTTACAGTGTATGGCCCGTTGTCATCGTCAACTACAACATTCCCCCGTGGTTGACTACGAAGAAGGGGCACCTATTGCTAAGCTTGATTGTGCTGGAACGGTATAAAGTGAAGAATATGGATGTGTATCTTTATCCACTATTGGAAGATCTACAACCATTGTGGATTGGCATAGAAGTGGTGGATATGAGCCGACACACAGGTCGACGGAATGCTTTGATCAGAGGCATTCTAATGTGGACCATGCATGACTATCCCTGACTAACAGAATGCTCAAGTGATTTACACTTAAACTCAAACACTATAAATCTTGGTTTTTCACAAGCTTATCTATTATCATGTGTATACATGCAGGGCTTCAAACAAGCGGATACAAAGCATGTGTCACATGTGGACCTAGGCTGAATGCACGTCGAGCGCCCTCATTGATGAAGTAAATCTATGAAGTTCATCAAGCGTATCTTCCAGAGAATCAGGTGTTACGCGACGGCTTTTGGAAAGAGAGCCACTGAGGATGTCTGCACAAGCATGGTTAGAGTAGAAGGAGATGTGTGATGACGGTTTGCCCCCAGGGATGAAGAGACTCTCTCTATGGTACGAGTTACCATAATGGCCCTGACTCATGATCAATCACTTGATCGATCGAATGCACATATTCAAGAATGTGGTAATCTGCTATGGGACCATCTGACTGGAAAGAAATATACTTTGGGAGCCAGGGTTGACATTAGAAATGTGGATTGTATGGAGCAATATTGGCCGCAGACATCATCCGATGGATCGATAAAACTCCCTAAAGCGCCATGGATTTTCACAGGAGCCCAAGAACGCAAAGTAAAAGAGACCATTCGATCTTTGCGGACCCCCACTGGCGTAATGCACTCGCTCCGAACGTGTTTTACTAAAGAAGGAAAGCTTACTAAGTCACATGACTGGCATAAAATGTGTCAGGTATGTTCAGAGTGGAATATATCATAGTGGGAATTGTGTAATAAATTTGTGTGTAGACTGTCATATCATTGTTGCACGTGTTTTGTAGATTATTTTACCGGTGGCCATTGAGGGATGTTTGTCACTTGACGTTCGTAACTCAATCTACAAACTTGAGAAGTTGGTTCAATAGATCTCACAAAAGGAGATCAACGTACACTCCATACTATTCACCAAACTAAACGTTGCGGAGATTGTATGCATGTTTGAGAAACACTTTCCTACTACCATGCTAACCATTTAGGTGCATTTTCTTGTTCACATAGTTGATGAAGTGGAAATAGCTGGCACAGTACATTCCAGATGGATGATCTTTTTAGAACATTTCACAAAAACACTCAAGGGGTATGTGCGTCAGAAGGCACGTCTGGAGGGTAGCATGGTAGAAGGTTGGGTGGTATCAGAGTCCCTAGTGTACATTGGAGAGTGGATAGATGGATTTGATAAATCTCGGGACACGCTATGGCGAACCATAGATGATGAGCGCATATCTGGGATTGTCATGTGCAATCTCAGTGTTGAGAAGAAGATGATGAAAGATCTAGAGGCTAAAATCAACTAATTTTGCATGCTTCACAATCCAATGATGCAAAAGTGGATCTCACAATATGAGGATGCAAAGCAAGAGCAACAAAGGGCACGAATCGAGTGGAGATGGGGAAGACGACCAGTGATGCACTATCCGACGGGTCTGGAGAGCCTACCAACATTTATGATCTTAAGATGGTTGTGCAACCAATTCAAAAGCGCACAAAAGTGCGGTGAAGAAGTGCGAGTACTCTCGGGGTTGTGTGACCAAGGTAAGTTTTCAATGTACTACTAGTGATTTTCTAAATGTTTGAACAACCACTCATAATCTTTGTTGATTGTAGTATAAGTCATACACAGCAGCATGGTGTAAAGGTTGACATTTAAGGGTGGAAGGGATCGACAAAAAGCATTTTACTCAAGATTGTAGAATCATGGAAAAATATGAACAGTCTAGTCGTCGACGACGGTCCTCTGATGGAGATTCTGTGGTGGCGGAACTCACTTACTTCGGCACACTACAAGAGATTTTGAGGATCGACTATAGAGGATTTTTTGTTGACTTGTTCGACATGCAATGGTTCAAGATAATCATGGAGGGTCGCAACGCTACTGTGCGTAGAGGAGAGTTTGGTTTTCTTGAGGTGGATTCAACTAAGAAATGGATTGACCTAAGAGAAAATTTCGTACTACCCGAGCATTGTGAACAAGTAAGTATGTAAATAGTTAACATCCAATTTTAGAAGTTATGTGCTTGGAAGCTCTCGTGTAAGTTATGTGGTGCTGGTATGTGATATTTCATCCTACAAAGTTTGCATCAAACTGGTAGTACTTCATAGAGGTAGCCCCTCGTAGTGCCGGACGTATGAAGGCTACCATGTGCCAATCACATCGGCATCAATGAAGAAGATCGGAGAAGATGCTCAGTCGGAAGCCGCTGGGGAGGTGCCATACAAGCATCAAGATGCTACTCTCTATGGGGTGCATACAAAGGATCTACAAAATGAAATGGAGGACATCTCTTTAAATGGAGAACTCTATATAGATATAGGAAGTTATGTTGATATTTGCGAGGATGAGAGAGAGACCTATTAAAGCCATAAATATTGTATTTAAACAATTTAGCTCTGTTTTATGATGTATATTGTATTCATGTGGCTTTTTGTCTATTCGTCATTGTATTTAATAGTCATTGCATCACTACTGTTGAGCTTATATGTGATCTATATATACATCATCTCATGTGTGTATTCTACACACTTTGGGGTTCTACTTCTGTGTTCTCTCCTTCTCTCAACATGATATCAGAGCAGTACGTTTTTGTTTTCGATTTTTCTCCTGATCAAAATCGATTTTGCAGAAACTACACGCCTATGGAATCGGAATCGATGTGGTCTACAACTTTGCAGAATGAAGTTTCTTCAAATTCTGCACCGATTTTGAGTTATCATTCATGGACTGCGTACATACCTGAAAAACAGCTTTCGCGTTTTGTTTTTTATTTTTCTGCTAATTGGAAACGATTTTGCAGAAACTACTCGATAGAGAGACCGGAATGGATGTGGTCTACAACTTTGCAGAAGGAATTGTTTTCAAATTCTGCACCGATTTTGAGTTATCGTTCGCGGACTGCGTACATACATAAAAAAGCAATTTCCATTTTTTGTTTTTTATTTTTCTGCTTATTGAAAACGATTTTGCAGAAACTACCCGTGTGAGAGACCGGAATCAATGTGTTCTACAACTTTGCAGAAGAAACTACCCGCTATGGGAGACCGGAATCGATGTGGTCTATAACTTTGCAGAAGGAAGTTTCTCTAAATTCTGCACCGATTTTGGGTTATCGTCTCGGACTGCGAATATGTTTGAAAATCAAAATTTTACTTTTTGCTTTTGATTTTTCTCATAATTGAAAACTTCTCAATTATATTTTTCTTCATCAATCATATATTTGTTACTGACGTAACTTTGCTGCAGAAGCCAGTTACACATCGTTCCGATTCAGTCGAGCCGTTGATGATCGTCCAAATTCTATCGAGCTACTGTTGGTACATGATCTTTTGTTATATGATATACTCGTTCATTGATTCTCGTATAATTATTCTTTTAGAGATATAGTTTACGTCGTTTTATTGATAATTTCTCATTGATACCATAGTGATTTTGATGGTACCATGATGATGTTTTGTTAATACTTTGGTCATGGTGATTTTCGTTGATACCATGATGATATGTCATTGATACCATGGTTATTCTCGGTGGTGCCATGATGATATTTCATTGATACCATGGTTATTCTCGGTGATGCCATGATGATGTTTCGTTGATACCATGGTTATTCTCGGTGATGCCATGATGTTGTTTCGTTGATTCCATGGTGATTTTTGTTGATACCATGATGATGTTTTGTTGATACCATGGTTATTCTCGGTGATACCATGATGTTGTTTCGTTGATACCATGGTTATTCTCAGTGATTCCATGATGATGTTTCGTTGATACCATGGTTATTCTCGGTGATGCCATAATGTTGTTTCGTTGATACAATGATTATTCTCGGTGATATCATGATGCTTTTCGTTGATACCATGGTCATTTATTCATTTTTATTGATATAATGATGATATTTTGTTAATACTTTGATGGTATTCATTGATCACTACATTGATAAATGTTGTTTTATGTAGTATATACACATATCATTTGTATCACGTAATCACACATTTTGTACTTTTACGTTTATACTTTATGTACCATATGTTGTCGTGCGTATATATGTCGTCAAAAGAGTGGCGTCGCGAACCATCTCTTATGGCATTGTGAACGTAATTATTTCATTAATGATGCTAATAATTTTCATGACATGTTCTTTTTGGAGTCTATGATCTATGTAGGATTGATCAAAGAATTGATTTTATGAAGACAAACTTGGTGACAATAAAAGATTTATGAAGATATGTTTGGTGATGCCATATTGATGACAACATGAAAGCATGTTTGGTGATGCGATATTGATGACAAGCTACACAGCAGATTCACAGAGACACTTTTGATTACAAGCTAATCGATAGCTTTTATACCTCTTTATTGAACCTTTGTATTCATTATTGTATTTGATAGGATAGGAGTAATGTAACTCCTCATAAAACATTCATTGTAAAAGGAGTGATGTAGCTCCTCGTAAACATTTGTATATTTAATGATTTTTATAATATAACGGTGGGTGTATATAGAGCTGTGGGTTTTTCCCTTGATCCCCCAAGGGTTTTTTCATCCACAGTTAGGGACCCTTATTTGAGCGGGGGTGTTGAGCTTATATGTGAAGCTACTCAATATATGGCTTCTCTATATATGGCACCCAGGTCCCCTCTATATATACATCATCTCATGTGTGTATTCTACACACTTTGGGGTTCTACTTCTGTGTTCTCGCCTTCTCTCAACAACTACGTCATTGTATTTAATGGTCTTTGCATCCACTCTAGGTACGTATGCTCTAGCTATGTTCTCACAAGCAGGGACGACGAGCACTCCGCTCCAAGTGGGATGGAGACTGAAGCTGCAATCGCGAAGCTGGTCTGCTCAATATAGATGTTGCTCGTCCCACCACTCGATCTAGTTGATCTGGTGAAAGAGACACTAAGAAGCACATGATCAATTACATTTAGTGGTGGGGCAAGCAACTTCTATGAGCAGACCTTCGCGATGCAGCTTCAGTCTCCATCACACCCGGACCGCAGTGAAATCTCTCATAGAATTTCAATAAAATCTCTCTACACAGGAATCCCTCCCCCTTTATGAGTCCTCTCTCTCTCTCTCTCTCTCTCTCTCTCTCTCTCTCTCTCTCTACTTGTCCATGTTTTCTTTTCCATTCATTCAATACTAAGTTTAAATGTTTGTGTGGTTAATGCAGGTATGGATGATGAGCAGTTTCTTTCTTCTTTGTCACCCCAACAAAGACAGTGGTACGTGGAGCGTCATCGCTCTGGTGCACCATCCTGAATTCCTACTCCTTTAGCATCTCCCTCTATTTTGGAGCATTCAGCATGCTCCAAAGCTTTGGTGTCTACGAGACGGTCTTCACACTCGCCTATGCACCGCCGCTCTACTGGTGGCGGCGGCGGTTGTTGTGGGGATGCCTCCGCCGATGCCTCGACACCGCCTTTTGTTCGACGAGGCTCTTTACCCTCCCCTTCTTTGCCCTCCCCAACGCCAGCCACGGTATCGCCATTTGCACCAAGTTTTGTGCGATTGACGGCCGTTCCTAGCGGCTACACACCACTAGCTACTCCTCCAACAGTCACTCCAGTTGACACTACTCGCTTCGGGACCCAGACTCTAGTGGAGAAACCTGACTTTGGAGAGGGGGAATAGGGAACACACCGAGCACACAAAATACTTGCCTCTATATAGCCCATGGATTCCACAACACCCCTAACCTCTCAAAAAACACCTTCAAATTGGCTTATTTGCACTAACAACTCCGCTTTAGCATACAAAACAACTACCTCACACCTTGCAAAAAACACCCACAACACAAATGCACCCACACTACTCAACTCACTCTTCCGAACCACAAGACACTCCTCATCTCCCCTTTCGGTAGCACCTCTCGAGCTACAGGCAAACTTTTTGCAAGCTATGACCAATACACGAAGAGCGAGAGAAGAGGAGGGGGATGGGGAGAAGCAACACACGAGATTGGGACAAGTGAGTGGTATTATTGCATAGAGAGTAGTACAACCGATGTATGCAGCTTCAATGGCAAGCTTGGCATCACACAAGCTCCAAGATTTCCCTTACTCACACAGGCAAAAAAAGCCCTTAAATTTTCACATTTACAACCTTTTATATGGGTACCTCTAAGAGGCCCAAAAAAAGAAAACACGGTGAGTTTCTCTTGTCGTGGCCTTCACTTAGAGATTCTTTTAGTATTTTATTGCATTGCTAACACTTGGCCTAGTTTGCTTTTGGAAACATTTACTTGGTGTGCACATTGGGCTTTGGTCCTTCCATCTCGGCCGGCCGGATCTCCATCCCTTTGGCTTTGCGTCCTTTGATTTGCCCCTTTTGTGCTTTGCATAGGCTCTCGGACTCTCCTTCTTGCTTTCCTTGCATGCTGCTATGCGACCTCTCCCTTACACAAGGGGGGGAGGCAATAGCGATGTCGCTATTGCCCTCTCTCCCTCCTTTTAAAATATCGGGGCCCCAAGGGCCGCCGGACCCGCCTCTAGCAAGGGCCTGCCATGTCATCACCGGGCTCACACCGCCGCAAGCGCTCGCGTGCACCATCACCTCGTCGGAACCGTCCAAAACTGCCTAAATCTACCACCCGCCGCCTGCGTAGCGTCGGAGGCGCTCACACCATAGCCCACGAGCTCCAAGAGCTCCACAATGGAGGGGTCAGGGTTCCATATACATACACAATGGCATCCTTTTCCGGCTCCGCATGTGGGGTATTACCCCTCCCACGTGGCATCTGCTCATCAGCTCCACCCACTGGACTTGGAAAATTTGTTGGAACACAATGAAAACTTGATTTTTATCATCTCCCTTCACACCCTGGCCATTCTGTGCTAAAAAATCCACTGCTCGGTCGTGTCAAATCCCACTAAAAGTCTATATTCCATGCTTCCATCCCTCACCCCGGCTTGGCATTTCGACCACACTGCATCCTCGAACCATGAACTCCAAAACAAAAAAAAAAATCATTTGTAGCTGCACCTCCATTGTCCACTACCAACTTCGACTGGCCATTTCTCAGCGCTCCGACCTCGGAATGGCACGCCGTCTCTTCCGGCATGTCCCATATGCTGCATACCAAATCTACAAACCCTGGCGATGCCGAAAGAATCACCGCAGGCACACTTTCTAGTGCGGCCAAACCGCCCCAGATCCGGCCCACGTCCAAACTTTGACAGTAGCAGTTGATATCTTGCTCACCGTAACTCCGATCACATCGATCTGAAAAGTCCAATAGGCTCCAGAAATTGAGTACTCTAGATCTATCGCTTCACATCCACTTTCCTTGCTTAACCGCACATATCCATCCCGTCGGGAATCTGCAACCACTTTCACCTTCAAACTGGCATATCTCTCCCCATATAGCTCCGTTTGACGAGCCATCTGGACTAGCATGGAAAGCACACTGAGCACCATATTCCAGCACATGAAACCATCATCTCGGGCACAGAAGTGCATCACCATGCTTAGCTCTTTGCAGCACACCTTTGGCCAAAAAACACCGCATCAAGCATACTTTCCCATAGCCACCTGGCTGCACATGCACTTCATACCTACTGTAGCACCTCCTCCTGTACCTGTAGGCATACACACCACTACTTGTGCCCACTTCCACCATAGGGTTTGGTTGCACCATCATTGCCCACCCCCCTATTGAGCATTCATGCTCAACCACATAAAAGCTTTATTCCACTATAAACTGCAAAACCTGGCACACACTATGAGAAAACTAAACCATATATACATTGTTTTATTATACCCTATTGCCAAACCTTCAAGTGGGTTTCCCCACCCCCTGCATAACATAGCTTCTACCTGGATCAAACACCTGGCTCTCTTCACTTTCATCCATGTGCAACAACCTCCAATAGTGACCTAACCAAGCACATAGCCATCCATGCACACAAAAGGCCCATAGCACTTTAGCACCTCTTCGAACATCATCTTGCCTCATCAACCTATATGGCTCTGCAAACACATCATCTGTATGAACCAACACTTTTGACCCTCCCTCCGATCCATATAGAGTAGAGCTCCTCTCAAAGGAACCCCGTATTTGATGGTGGATAACATACCGCACAGTTGCACTTACAAGCATACCTTTCAACCATGACTTGCGTACCTCTTTTGAAAGCTTGGACACAATGTGGGAATCTCCTCCATATTCCATAGAATGCATCTCTTGCACTGGCTTCCTGTTCTCTTGCATCTCATCTTCGAACTCACTTACACTGTCATCAAGCCCTTCATCATCGATTGGTCCTTCAAGGTCGCTGAGCACTTCCTTTTGTCGAGCTTCTGTCTCCTACTCTTCAATCACCTCTTCCACCGCTACATCATGCTCCTCTAAGGAAGACAAAAACTCATTCGCTATTGTACCCATCTCCAGTTCCCCCATAGACATGGCTGTTTTATCCCTCGTGACAAAAGTCTGCACATGCTGCACCACCATGGCACATTCCACTGCTACTTCCATTAGCATGGCACCACATACCACCTTCACCTGCATTCCATCATCTGTAGGTCCAGACCGCATCTATTGGCTTTCATAAGCTATCTCGACTTGCTCTGTTCCCTGCTCTTCTTGCACATGTGCTATTACCATATCATCAAACATATAAGATGACAGCTTTACCTTTACTAGCTTGGGTTCATCAGATTTTGTTTCTTCGTCATAGGATGTGGACTCATCCACTCTATCCTCCTCGCTTGTATCCTAGCAAATCGAGCTTGTATCATCATCGGCATCGGCATCATATACCGACTCTGTATCAGCATCTGCATCCACTTGCTGCTCCACAGAAGCTTGACCATCTTCACCACTTTGCAAACTTTCTTCATCAGCTTCTGAACCCTCAGTATCTGCATCTCGATCACATTCTGCTACCTTTTCATGCAAACTTTCAACAAGACCATTCTTTACCTCTTCAATCTGTACCGGAACCTCCACATCTGCTACCGCTTTTGCATCTTGGTTCACCTCGACATGGAGCTTTTTCTCGTTGTGTGACAAGCTCTTCCACCCTCATCACATGCACATCACAAACCTGCATTCTCCAAGGAACATAACCAATAGTAGATCTTACCTCCACAGATCTTTCCTTTTGCATAACTGGAACCACCTTTGGTTGGACCCAAGAGTGCTTCACCACCTCCGCAACAACTTGCATATAATCTACTGGCTTTAGCATTCCCAACTCCAACTTCCGCTTCACCTTTTTGCTCTTTATCTTTGCCAGATAGACCATGTCTTCATATGTATCTGCACCATCTTCGACCTTTTCTCTAATCCTCGGATGCAAACACTCTAATAGCTTTGACAGCTTCAAAAATTGATTTCTTTTGACCCCAGTCACAATCTCTAACTTCTTCCAACAAGCTTCAAACTGCTCAATGAAAATAGAGAAATCTTTACTTACATCTTGGTGTACCGCCTTCAAATTTGCACTGGCTTTTTCCGCCGTAAGCACCTCTCGAAACCGCTCCAGAAACTGACTCTACAACTTTTGGCATGATTCTCGACCACTGCTCTTTAAGCCATCGAACCACACCTTGGCTCGTCCTCGCATCAACAACGACACTGTCTGTAACCTTTTTGCATCCGTCGACATACGCATTTACAACAACCATAATTCAAGATCTGCTAACCAATCCTCGAGATCTTCGACGCCCGTAAATATGGGGCCAAAACCTGGCTCCACCATCTCTGTCGCCTTCAATCTTGACCATTAAACATCTCGACCATCCACCAACCGCTTTGTTGGCTAAAAAACACCACTTCGAACTTCAAATTGGAGCATCAGACAGCTCCTCCGCGGGGGCACCAGAAGATGGGGAGGGGGAATAGGGAACACACCCAGCACACAAACTACTTGCCTCTCTATAGCCGAGCGATTCCACAACACCCCTAACCTCTCACAAAACACCTTCAAATTGGCTTATTTGCACTAACAACTCCGCTTTAGCATACAAAACAACTACCTCACACCTTGCAAAAAACACCCACAACAAAAATGCACCCACACTGCTCAACTCACCCTTCTGAACCACAAGACACTCCTAATCTCCCCTTTCGGTAGCACCTCTCGAGCTGCAGGCAAACCCTCTGCAAGCTATGACCAATACAGGAAGAGCGAGAAAGGAGGAGGGGGATGGGGAGAAGCAACACACGAGATTGGGACAAGTGAGTGGTATTATTGCATAGAGAGTAGTACAACCGATGTATGCAGCTTCAATGGCAAGCATGGTATCACACAAGCTCCAAGATTTCCCTTACTCACACAGGAAAAAAAAGCCCTTAAATTTTCACATTTACAACCTTTTATAGGGGTGCCTCTAAGAGGCCCACAAAAAGGAAATCGGGTGAGTTTCTCTTGCTGTGGCCTTCACTTAGAGCTTCTTTTAGTATTTTATTGCATTGCTGACACTTGACCTAGTTTGCTTTTGGAAAAATTTACTTGGTGTGCACATTGGGCTTTGGTCCTTCCATCTTGGCCGGCCGGATCTCCCTCCCTTTGGCGTTACCTTTGGCTTTGCGTCCTTTGATTTGCCCCTTTGGTGCTTTGCATAGGCTCTCGGACTCTCCTTCTTGCTTTCCTTGCATGCTGTTGTGGGACCTCTCCCTTACACGATGGGGGGAGGCAATAGCGATGTCGCTATTGCCCTCTCTCCCTCCTTTTAAAATATCGGGGCCCCAAGGACCGCGGGACCCGCCTCTTACAAGGGCCTGCCATGTCATCACCGGGCTCAAACCGCAGCGACCGCCCGCGTGCGCCATCACCTCGCCAGCACGGTCCAAAACCGCCTAAATCTGCCACCCGCCGCCTGCGCAGCGCCAGAGGCGCTCACACCATAGCCCACGAGCTCCAAGAGCTCCACTCTCTCCTTCTCATGCCAATGGAGGGCTCACGGTGCCGTATACATACACAACGCCAGTCTTTTCTAGCTCCACATGTGGGGTATTACCCCTGCCACATGGCATCTGCTCATCAGCTCCACCAAATGGACTGGGACGCAATGAAAACTTGATTTTTATCATCTCCCTTCACACCCTGGCCATTCTCTGCTCAAAAATCCACTGCTCCGGTCGCGTCAAATCCCACCAAAAATCTGTATTCTAGGCTTCCATCCCTCACCCCGGCTTGGCATTTCGACCACACTGCGTCTTCGAACCATGAACTCCAAAACGAGAAAAAAAATCATTTGTAGCTGCACCTCCATTGTCCACTGCCAACTTCGACTAGCCATTTCTCCGTGCTCTGACCTCAGAATGGCACGCCGTCTCTTCCCGCATGTCCCATATGCTGCATACCAATTCTTAAAACCGTGGCGATGCCGAAAAAATCACCGCAGGCACATTTTTCAGTGCGACCAAACCGCCCCCGATTTGGCCCCCATCCAAACTTTGACAGTTGATATCTTGCTCACCGTAACTCTGATCATTGATCTGAAAAGTCCAACACGCTCCATAAATCGAGTACTCCAGCTCCATTACTTCACATCCACTTCCCTGGCGTAACCGCACATGTCCATCCCGTCAGGAATCTGCAACCACTTTCACCTTCAAGCTGACATATCTCTCCCCATATAGCTCCGTTTGATGAGCCATCTTGACTAGCATGGAAAGCACACTGAGCACCACATTCTAGCACATGAAACCATCATCTCGGGCACAAAAGTCCATCACCATGCTTAGATCTTTGCAACACACCTTTGGCCAAAAAACACCGCATCAAGCATACATTCCCATAGCCACCTGGCTACACATGCACTTCACACCTACTGTAGCACCTCCTCCTGCACCTATAGGCATACACACCTCTTCTTGTGCCCACTTCCACCATCGACAGGGTTTGGATGCACCAACGTCCATATCTCCATCAACACGCCGCTAGGGACCCCTGTCGGGACACCCAGGTTCACGCGTCATCGGCGAGAGGGGTTGCCTTACTTTGTCGACTTCAGTGGCAGCATCATCTTGGATGATGAAGGTAAGAAGGTGATCTCGCACATGCACGGTCTTTGCTCTCACGTGTTTAGACACTACATACTAAACAGCTGGAGTGAAGTACGAAGTGATTTAAAAGACAGAGTCATCAGCATGCTTCATGACGAGTTCTCGTTCCAACACGGGATGACCGCTTCAATGAAGACGTAATGAAGGTTCTAATGCACGAATACAGCAAGCACAAGTGTTCCGAAGTGCAAAAAGCAATTAAGCATGGGTGGAACAGACCAGATTGGCTGGCCAATGATGATTGGAAGTTTGGTGTTTAGGGGTTTTTAAATTCTAACATTATGGATTCTTTGTATGTTTTGATAGTGGTCGATGAGGACGTGACCCTAGACCGTACAAGCGCGAGTATGTAGGCAGGAAAAGGGCTTAAATGCCCTGATCGACATTCTGAGTTATTACGGCAACATGGTTAGTATTAGGGTTTACTCTTTTTTATTTGTTGTATTGTTCTATAGATTATATGTTTATACTTACAGAAAGCTGTCTTATTGGTTTTTTTTGCAAAATCATTAGATACGCCTCTTGGATGTGATGAGGCGTCTTATTAGACGTCAGTTTAGCCGTAGCTAGATAGCATTAGTTTCCTTTTTTCATAGCATATGTATCATGAGATGACGTTATACGTCTTTTTGAAAACCATGTATATTTTTTTAATAATAACAATGGTATTGTAACTATTACATTTGCAAAGTTTAACAATTAAGTGATTTGGCTTATGATGTGTGCAATTGTCATTGATTTACTTCCATCAATTTACTTTTGTCCGTTTTGTATCTTTATTCTGCAAACGATACTATGGATATTGGAATTAAGGTTGCAGAGAAACTGTAATAGGACCAATCTTTGAAGTTCTTAAAGTCGAAAAGAATGTAGCACGGCATATCTTTCGTTTAGCACGATTTGAAAGATTATTGAATAGTCTATTAAATAGAGCTTATATGAATGAGTTTGAGATATTAAGAGAGAACATATATTCTTTTTTAAAAAATCATACACTAAAGACGTATTTGATAAAGATTAATGAATAATAGATAGTCTGTCTATCAACAGTAAAATTGAGATTTTTATTAATATCAATGTTTTATATTTATGTGTTTTAGCTTAAAATGCATGGGTACCTTTAAAATAAGTTGAAAAAGTAGTGGAGATCCAAAAATAGAGCTTTGATGAGTCGCGACCTGAAAGTTGTGTTTTCAGCCAAAGTAAGATGTTTTTCGCAATTCTGTCCGCTCAACCTTGTAGACCAGACCTATTCCCGTCATTTTGAGTACCTGGATTGCTCTGTTCTGAGTTTGTTTGTAAACGTTATGATGAAAACAAACAGAGGACAACAGCAGTGTAGTATACACAGGGACAGGCAGACATACAATATCATACAGCTCTCCCTGGTATCAACCAAGAAGTGGATTTGTTTCTTCATGGTAAACTATTGCAATTGAGATTATGAATGTACATAATTATGTTTGTTTACTTTGATTATCATGTTGAATTGGTTGCACGAGTATGTTCTTTTGGCTATTTTGTAGGCGATACAGAAATCAATGTGTGAAACAGGATCTGTGCAAAGTGCCATGATAAAAATCTAACCTTTACGGATCGCTTAGCGATCACGTTCTTATCTTATTCTCACAGGTATACTTGGTGCAAAAATCGAGTTGATTGAACGCCTAGAAAGCTGCTATTTTGAGAAGTCGCAGGCTTTTGGAGGAAAAGAAGGATAAAAGCACGACGAGTGGTGCGTTTGGGGATCATTCACAGATCTCTTCTTCTGCGAGTCCGAGTGTGAGTGCGAGTGCGAGCGAACTAAAGCTCGGGGGTGGTCGAGAGGTTAGAGCTCCGTACAACGGTGTGCGCCCATATATTTTATTGCTCCTCCGTTGTATCAAAACTCTACAAAAATTCATCATTACAAAGATCTCTTTCTCTATCTTTTGCTGCCTATCTCTATTATTTTGTTCCTGTGACAATTGGTATCAGAGCAAGCGGTTGATTCTGGACATGGAAGGATACGAGAGGAGGATGAAGGAGCAAGAAGACCTGATTCGGTAACTACGAGAAGATCTCAAAATTGCAAATCGGGAGCGTGCTGAGGCTCTGCGAGGCAAAGCAGCACGAGAGCTTGATATCTATGTAGACCTTGTTGGCCAACATGAAGGTGAAAACCATGCTAATCCACCTGGAAACAATAATCATCGTGGCGGTGCTGGGATACCGCCAAAAGAAACGATGATGATATGGGAGAAGCAACAACCAAATCATTCTTAACGAAGACTAAGCTTAAAGAGTTTGATGGCATAAGAAAGATATGCGAAGATTTAGAAGCGTTGATTGAAGAACTCAAAGATTTGGATTATACTTTCAATATCGAGAACACAACCATCAGACTTTCGAATGCTCGAGCAAGGTGACCGATAAGACAATACGTACCAAGATGGCTCAATTGGAGACTTTTGGCGATGCGTACGGTAAAGGTAAGTCATCGACCCCTTCTTTGTGATGTCTTATATCTTTGATACGTCGTTTGAAAGCTTCTGTGATGGAATTTATGCGTAAAAGTTGATATTTAAATTTGAATTTCTTAATTGATTTGGATAGTATTCATTGCTTCTTATCATCTAAATTGATTGAGAAATTAAACTTGAAATTAAATCGAGAAGTTAAAAGACTTCTGGACTTAACCAGTGGTAATAATAGTTTCACGAAATAGTTAGTAGATTTTTTTTTTCTTCTTTGAAGAGTCGGAAGCATAAAGATGATTTCTATATCATAAACATTGATATGCATGATGTTATCATTGGTATCAATTAGATGATTGAAAATCATGTTTTGATTGATTCTTAAGAAAGAAAAATATATCTTTAATCATTTGATGATGATAAGTCACACTCTTCGGGGAAAGAAAGAGATTCTAAATCTAGTTTTGGCCATGGGATTGATAAGGTGACTTAGATAAGAGTGTGAGATGTTTCTTATGTTTGCTAATGAGATTAAAGACGAATCTGGAGATAAACAGAAAGAGACAAATCCAAAATTTGTAGAGGATCTCTTACATGAATTTAAGGATGTGTTTGCGGACTATCTTCCTGGTATACCTCCGCCTAGAGCGGTAGACCATGCCATAGATCTATATCCAGGAGCAACACATTATTCAAGGGCTCCATACAGGTTCAATATTGATGAGCTTAAAGAGCTCAAGATACAACTGGATGATCTTTTGAAAAAGGGTTTCATTAAACCTAGTGTATCTCCTTGGGGTAGTCCTGTGTTATTTCAAAAGAAAAAGGATGGTACATATAGGTTATGCATTGACTACAGGGGATTAAACAAACAGACCATGAAGAACAAATATCCTCTTCCTCACATAGATGAATTGCTTAGTGGTGCCGCAATATTTTCAAAGGTCAACCTTCGTTCTGGCTACCATCAAATCCGCATCAAGGCCGAGGACATTCCAAAGATTGATTTTCGTACACATTATGGGCATTATGAATTTACAGTTCCTGCTTTTGGTTTGACTAATGCACTAGCAACTTTCATGTGCTTAATGAATAATATTTTTCACCCGTATCTTGATGAATTCATTCTGGTAGTCTTGGATGATATGTTTGTGTATTCTTAGAATAAAGAAGATCATGCATTGCATTTAAAGAAAACATTTGAAGTTTTGCGTAAACATAAATTGTATGCCAAAGCAAGTAAGTGTTCTTTTGCAAAGGATCATATTGTGTATTTGGGAAGAGTGATTTCTAAAGAGGGGATTCACATTGATCTTGAAAAAGTTAAGACTATTGTGGAGTGGCCAATACTTAAGTCATTAAGGGATGTGAGAAGCTTTATGGGTTTAGCACAATATGAGAGATCACACATTAAAGATTTCTCCAAGATAGCAAGTCCTTTGACCGAATTGACCAAGAAAGACAAGGGTTTTGTGTGGACTTCTACCTGTGAGACTGCTTTTGAGACCTTGAAAATAGCGGAAAATTATGTTTTAAAAGTTCCTGAGATGGGCAAACCATTTGTTGTGTCATGTGACGCTAGTGGTGAACAATTAGGTTGTGTTTTGACACAAGAAGGAAGAGTGGTTGCATATGAGTCTAGGAAATCAAGACGACATGAATTGAACTATGCAACACATGATCTAGAATTGCTTGCTCTTGTTCATGCATTGAAACATTGGCATCATCTTTTGCTTGGTATCAAATTCGAATTGCGTACTGATCATCAAAGTTTGAACTATATTTTCACTCAGCCATTGTTAAACAACAGACAAAGGAGATGGATTGAATTGCTGGCTGAGTATGATTTTGATTGAACGTATTTGTGTGGAAAAGAAAATAAAGTTGCAGATGCATAGAGTCATAGGCCCATGTGTAATTTGTTGACTGTTGTGCGATCCAATTTGACTGATGAGATACATGCCGAAGTTGAAAATGATTCTTTTTACATGCCTAATTTGAAATTCTTGTGTGAGAATATTGGTGAGATGTATGAGAATAGATATCACTTGTATAAGAGAAATCTGTATTATTATGACCGCCTGTGTGTTCCGGCAAATTCTGCTTTTAAGAGTCAAATTCTGCATGAGTGTCATAACTCACCTTTTTCTGGTCATCCTAGATTGAATAAGACATATGAAAAGATTAAGAGTTCATTCTTTTGGCCGCGTATAAAATTGGATGTTAAGAATTATGTGCGTGAATGCTTTCAATGTCAACAAGTTAAAATTGAACATAAGAGGATGCCTGGTGACCTTCAACCCTTAGACATTCCTTTACAGAAGTGGGAGTCTATATCCATGGACTTTATCATTAGACTTCCTACTACTTGTGGAGGGTATTACTCGATCTTTGTGGTGGTAGATAGACTCACAAAACAAGCTCACTTCTTTCCTGTAAAAATAAGTGATGCTACATTGACCATTGCACGCTTGTTTGTGAAAGAGATATTTCATTTGCATGGCATGCTCAGGAGCATAGTGTCTGACAGAGATTCTAAGTTTACTTCACATTTCTGGAGAGCGACTTTTGACTCTATAGGAACCCAGTTACGCATGTCTACTGCCTTTCATCCCCAAACAGATGGGGAAACAGAGAGAGTGAATCGTATTTTAGAAGATATTTTATGAATGTATGTCAATGAAAACCAATCTAATTGGAATGAATATTTGCCTTTGGTTGAATTTGCATACAACAGTTCATATCATTCATCTATTAGGATGACTCCATTTGAGGAAATGTATGGCTACAGCTGTCCCACACCTATTAATTTCCTTAACTCGAGGAATAAGGTAGAACTGTCACGTGAGATGCTTGAGAAAATGGATAGCGAGTTGGCCAAAATCAGGGGGAATATTAGAGAAGCTCAAAAGAGACATAAATTGTATTATGACAAGAAACGTCATGTTGTGGAGTATGAAACTGGTGATATGGTTTTCTTAAAGGTCATTTCTGAGAAGTCTCATTTGATTCTTGGAAAGGATAGAATATTGTCTCCCGAATTTGCTGGGCCATTTAAAATTTTGAAGCGCATTGGTTCATTAGCTTACAAATTGGAACTGCCTTCTCATGTTAAAGTGCATCTTGTATTCCATGTGAGTTTATTGAAAAAGTATGTTTCTAATGTGCATCATGTTTTACATGACAACTCTAAGTTAAAAGACAACGGAACACTGACAGTAGAACCAGACTTAGTGCTAAATAGGTGTGTTAAACATCTGAGAAATATAGACATTATAAAAGTTTTGATTAAGTGGCATAACTATCCAGTAGAGGATGTATCATGGGTTGATCTTAGTGTTTTGCAAAGAGAATTTTTCTCTCTTTAGACCAACTCTGAGGAAAGAGTTAATTTTGATAAGGGGAGAATGTAATAGGACTAATCTTTGAAGTTCTTAAAGTCGAAAAGAATGTAGCAGGGCATATCTTTTGTTTAGCACGATTTGAAAGATTGTTGAATAGTCTATTAAATAGAGCTGATATGAATGATTTTGAGATATTAAGAGAGAACATATATTATTTTTTTAAAAATAATATACTAAAGACGTATTTGATAAAGATTAATGAATAACAGATAGTCTGTCTATGAACATTAAAATTGAGATTTTTATTAATATCAATGTTTTATATTTATGTGTTTTAGCTTAAAATGCATGGGTAGGTTTAAAATAAGTTGAAAAAGTAATGGAGATCCAAAAATAGAGCTTTTATGAGTCGTGACCTAAAAGTTGCGTTTTCAGCCAAAGGAAGACGTTTTTCGCAATTCTGTCCGCTTTGCCTTGTAGACAAGAGCTATTCCCGTCATTTTGAGTACCTGGATTGCTCTGTTCTGAGTTTGTTTGTGAACGTTATGATGAAAACAAATAGAGGACAGCAGCAGTGTAGTATACACATGGACAGACAGACATACAACATCATACAGCTCTACTTGCTATCAACCAAGAAGTGGATTTGTTTCTTCATGGTAGACTATTGCAATTGAGATTATGAAGGTACATAATTATGTTTGTTTACTTTGATTATCATGTTGAATTGGTTGCACGAGTATGTTCTTTTGGCTATTTTGTAGGCGATGCAGAAATCAATGTGTGAAACAGGATCTGTTCAAAGTGTCATGATAAAAATCTAACCTTTATGGATCGCTTAGCGATCACGTTCTTATCTTATTCTCGCAGGTATACTTGGTGCAAAAATCGAGTAAATTGAACGCCTAAAATGCAGCTATTTTGAGAAGTCGCAGGCTTTTGGAGGAAAAGAAGGATAAAAGCACTACAAGTGGTGCATTTGGGGATCATTCACAGATCTTCTCTTCAGCGAGTGCGAGTGCGAGTGAGACGCTGCATGCAAGCGAACTAAAGCTCGGGGGTGGTCAGGAGGTTCGAGCTCCGTGCAACGGAGTGCGCCCATATATTTTATTGCTCCTCTGTTGTATCAAAACTCTACAAAAATCCATCAATACAAATATCTCTTTCTCTATCTTTTGCTGCCTATCTCTATTATTCTGTTCCTGTGAAATGTTTTATTAATATCAATGTTTTATATTTATGTGTTTTAGCTTAAAATGCATGGGTAGGTTTAAAATAAGTTGAAAAAGTAATGGAGATCCAAAAATAGAGCTTTTATGAGTCGTGACCTAAAAGTTGCGTTTTCAGCCAAAGGAAGACGTTTTTCGCAATTCTGTCCGCTTTGCCTTGTAGACAAGAGCTATTCCCGTCATTTTGAGTACCTGGATTGCTCTGTTCTGAGTTTGTTTGTGAACGTTATGATGAAAACAAATAGAGGACAGCAGCAGTGTAGTATACACATGGACAGACAGACATACAACATCATACAGCTCTACTTGCTATCAACCAAGAAGTGGATTTGTTTCTTCATGGTAGACTATTGCAATTGAGATTATGAAGGTACATAATTATGTTTGTTTACTTTGATTATCATGTTGAATTGGTTGCACGAGTATGTTCTTTTGGCTATTTTGTAGGCGATGCAGAAATCAATGTGTGAAACAGGATCTGTTCAAAGTGTCATGATAAAAATCTAACCTTTATGGATCGCTTAGCGATCACGTTCTTATCTTATTCTCGCAGGTATACTTGGTGCAAAAATCGAGTAAATTGAACGCCTAAAATGCAGCTATTTTGAGAAGTCGCAGGCTTTTGGAGGAAAAGAAGGATAAAAGCACTACAAGTGGTGCATTTGGGGATCATTCACAGATCTTCTCTTCAGCGAGTGCGAGTGCGAGTGAGACGCTGCATGCAAGCGAACTAAAGCTCGGGGGTGGTCAGGAGGTTCGAGCTCCGTGCAACGGAGTGCGCCCATATATTTTATTGCTCCTCTGTTGTATCAAAACTCTACAAAAATCCATCAATACAAATATCTCTTTCTCTATCTTTTGCTGCCTATCTCTATTATTCTGTTCCTGTGAAAGAAACGCACACAGCTAGAGAGTGTGTTACTTAGTAAGGCAATGGAAAGATAGATAGCTCTAGAGTGATGGGCATATATACAATGCTCGGAGTAAAAAACCTCCTAAAGAGGGAAAAAATGCCCTGCAGGTCCTAGTGTGTTCACACACATCATTACCACATGTATATGGTAAGAAGTCCCCCCTGGACTGATGCGATGAACGAGAGCTGCCACATGAGTAAAAGAAAGTGCCATGCCCTAAGGACATGATCAATCCACAAAGGGGAGTAAGCCCAAAGCTTTGCGAAAAGCTTCAAGCTTCTCACGAGACAATGCCTTTGTGAAAAGATCTGAAAGGTTGTCCTGTGTTGGCACATAAGCCAAGCTAATATCTCCTGCTGAGAGCCTCTCCCTCACATAGTGGTAATACACCTCAATGTGCTTTGTGCAAGCATAAAAAACTGGGTTCCTCGCAACTGCTAATGTGCTCTAACTGTCAGTGTAGATAGTGTTGGCAGTGTCTTGTCCAACATCCAAATCAGCCATAAGGTGTCTGAGCCCTACACACTTAACCGTAGCTGTGAAGACTGCCTTGTACTCAGAATCACAACTCGAAGTGGCCACAGTAGGTTGCTTCTTGCTCAACCATGATAAACATGAACTGCCAAGCATGAAATAAAAACCACTTGTGGACACTCGCGTGTCAAAACAACCAGCCAATCTGAGTCCAAAAAAGCATGTAAATCTGGTGGCAATGATCCCCCCTTGGGATAAAACAAGACAAGATGTAAAGTGCCACTAAGGTAGCGAAAAATCCTCTAGACAGCCTGCCAATGCTTAGACACTGGGCTATGCATAAATCTGTTGACCTATGAGACTGCAAACTCAATATCTGGCCTCGTGTTGCATACATAAATGAGGCAGCCAACAGCAGTTTGATAAAGTGTGACATCAGTAAGATTGCCATCATCATGTAGACTCAACTTCAAACCTGTTTCCATGGGAGTGGCAATAGGTTTGCAATCCTCCAGTCCAAAATTACATAGGAATGTCTCTATGTAACTTTTTTGACACAAGGCAACACCACCATCACATTGCTTAAAATCTATACCGAAGTAATGATGCAACAGTCCCAAATCTTTCATCTTGAAAGTAGCATTCAAATCAGCCTTAAATTCAACAATATGTCTCTCATTTGGTCCAGCAATCACCAAATCATCGACATAAAGAACCACAATGAGAAGTACATCACTCTCACGGTTTACATAAAGAACCACAATGAGAAGTACATCACTCTCACGGTTTACATACAATGTGCTTTCTATTGGACTGTTACGAAAGCCTCGTTTGACCAAATGAGTGTCAGCTTTCTCATACCAAGCATGACGAGATTGCTTCAACCCATACAAAGCCTTCTTACATTTGCACACTTTGTCCTTGACCTTTTATGACAAAACCGCAAGGCTACATTACATAAACTTCCTGAAATATATCAACATTCAAGAAAGCAGTAACAATGTCTGATTGATGTACTTCCCAACCAAAATGAGCTGCCAATCCACATAGAAAATGCACAGTAGTCATACGACAAGTGGGAGCAAAATTCTCTTCATAATCTATGCCTTTTTGCTGTGCATAACCCTTTGCAACAAGTCGAGCCTTATGGCGATCGATCTCACCATCCATCTTGCATTTCAACTTGTAAACCCACTTCGTACCAATGGCCTTTTTGTGAGGACGAAAATCACATAAAGTCCATGTGTCATTTTCTAGAAGTGCATCATATTCTGATTGCATGGCAGCCATCCAATTTTCTGAATTTTGTGCTTCATCAGAAGACAGAGTCTCCTCAACATCATGTAGGCTAGACACAGCCAAAGCATAACAATCTGATGCATAAGATGCATGGTGAGAGCCTGAACGAGTACGACTGGACAAAGATGCATCCAATTTACTATCACACAAAGTGTGCACTAGCCGGCATACCTCTAGCCTGCTCATTTTTAGCCCTTTCCTCATCAAGTACATCATGTACATTTGCACCAGTATTAGGCTGATCTGTAACATTTTCAAAAACCCCCATTTTCAACACTTGCTGCTGCCGGTGATCCTGTTCCACAAAAGCAACTGATTACACTTCTCCTTGATACGGTGAAGGACTCTTCTTATGATAACATTGTTACTATTCTCTCTAATAAAGATGGTCTTGATTTCGACCAAGCCTGCATGTCTTTAATTGAATACTCTCAACGTCAAGAACGTCGTAATGCTAGTCATGATACAGCTATGATTTCACAAGAGGAGACTGAGTCACAACAGATGGAACAAGCTTTTTATGCTTGAAGCCGTCCATTTCAACGAGGAAACCGCAGAGGTGGCCGTCGCGGTAATATTTTCTCTCGTCTCAAATATCCTAATAAGCAATGTTCTTACTGCAACAGAAATGGCCATACTGAAGATGATTGTTGGGCACGTCAATATGATGAAGAACACAATATTACCACAAAACAACCACGTTTATCTAGAGACTCTTCTTCTTCTTCTTGTGAATATTGTGGACGATCTGATCATCCCACTCATATGTGCTATAAGCGTCGATTCGACACAGATCGGAATAGAGCATATGCTACTGAACATTGAAACAACATTGTACCAGAAACAAGCTGCGTCCTATGTTCAGTTGCTCCAGACAGAATACTTCATGTACGCGATGGATCACTTTTTATTGTCGATTCTGGTGCTACAGGAAATATGACATATCAGTCTAAGTGGCTCCATAACTATCACCCACTGCCATTTCAACGTGTTGTTTATCTTGCTGATGATACTACTTGTCAAGTAAAGGGTATTGGAGACTTATATCTTGGTACCTTATCTTCTTCCACTCGAATTTTGCGAGGAGTATTACATGTACCAGATCTTCAACGTAATCTTCTTTCAGTTGCTAGACTTGTTGATCTTGGTCTGTTTGTTGGATTTGATCATACCAAATGCCGAATTGAGAAAGATGGACAGACTATAGCCACTGCTCCTCAAAATGGTAATTTGTTTGAACTCTCTCTCAACGATGGTGTAGCAAATGTTGTCACAGCTCCAGGTGATCATGATTGCAAAGTATGGCATCACCGTTTTGTTCATGCTGATTTCTCAAAACTCCTTGATCTTGTTCATGGCATGGATCTTAAAGCCCATCCTCATATGGGAATTTGTGAATTTTGTGCTCTTGGGAAACACAATCGCAAACCCTTTCCTCTTTCAAATACAACTCATTCTCATGATATATTGGATCTTGTTCATACTGATATATGTGGACCTCTACCTTCTTCGAGATCACAATATCGCTACTTCATTACTTTCATTGATGATTTCTCAAGGTATAGGACTGTATTTCTACTTAGACAAAAATTTGAAGCCTTATCTGTTTTCAAACAATCCCACAAGGCTGCGGAACTTCAAATTGGTCGTCGCCTTAAGAAGCTTCGTAGTGACAATGGAGGCGAATATGTTTCTCGAGAGTTTGTGAGTTACTGTGCTGACAGTGGAATTCATCATGAACACACTATTCCATATTCGCCTCAACAGAACGGTGTGGCTGAACGAAAGAATCGCACTATTCTCAATGTTGTAAGATGTATGCTGATTCATTCTGGCTTATCTCGTGTTTTTGGGGCTGAAGCTACTTTGACAGCAATATTTATTCAGAATCATCTTCCTACTACTGCACCCTTGGGTAAGATACCCATCACAGCATGGACAGGTGACATTCCTTTTGTATCTCATTTCGAACCTTTGGATGTATTGCTTATATTCATGTTCCCAAAGAAACACGAGCAAAGCTTGATGCTCCTGGTCTTAAAGTTATTTTTATTGGATATTCTGACACTTACAAAGGCTACAAATTCTATGACCCTTCCTCCAAGAAAGTAATTGTGAATCATGATGCTACTTTTAACGAACAGCTTATGGGAGGCTCATGGTCCATGGATGATTCTGATGATACTAAATCATTGCTTCAAGCTTTTCCATTTCTTTCAGAAGATGAAACTCTTCCTAAAGAGAAACTTTCCTCTTCACAACCATGCATTCCGAATGTTGCCAATGATGATATTGATATTTTTGTTGATCTGCCTATTGATTTTGAACATGGCTCATGTCATGTTTATGATGACGATATTGCTGATAATTCTTTTTCTTCTTCCGAAGATCCCATTACTTATGATGAAGCTATCTCTTCACCACAAAAGGATCAATGGCAAGAGGCTATGGAAGCAGAGTACGATTCTCTTATCTCTGAAGGTACATGGATACTAACTGAATTACCTCCTGGTCGTACAGCTATTAAATGTAAGTGGGTGTCTAAGACAAAAGTAAAAGCAGATGGATCTTTTGACATGTTCAAGGCGCGTTTAGTTGCAAAAGGTTACTCCCAAGTAGCTGGTGTTGATTATCAAGAGACTTTTTCACCAGTTTTTCGCATTACAAGTGTTCGAGTTTTATTGGCATTTGCTGTTCAATTTGATTTAGAAGCTCATCAAATGGATGTGCGAACCGCTTTTCTTAATTGTGACTTGGAAGAGGAAATTTATATGAAACAACCAGAAGGGTTTGTTATTCCAGGTAAAGAAGCCCTTGTTGCTCAACTCCATAAGGCACTATATGGTCTCAAACAATCTTCGCGAGCCTGGTATACAAAATTTGATCTTTTTCTCACCTCTAAAGGATTCATCTCTTGCTCGTCAGACCCCAACTTATACATAAAACGCCAAGGTAGCAGTTTTGTGATTCTTGCTCTTTATGTGGATGATACCATCCTTGTTTCCAATGATTTGGGATTTCTTCAGCAAGTAAAAAAGTTATTGTCTTCTCCATTTGATATGGTGGATCTTGGAGAGATTCACTCGTGTCTTGGCATTCAAATCCAATGGAACCGTACAAAAGGTATTTTATTCCTTTGACAGTCAAAGTTTATTGCAGATACTATTCAAAAATTTGGTATGGAATCTGCACATTCAGCCAACACACCTTGTCTTGCGAGCTCTACGAAGAACACTTCTGACAATGGCGGTCAACTTGTCACAAATCAACCTTATGCTAACTTGATTGGATGTCTTCAGTTTTTTGGCATGAACACTCGTCCTGATATTTTGTTTTCTGCTAATTATCTTGGACAACATCTTGCATGTCCTTCTCTTAAGCATTGATGTGTTGCAAAGCGTGTGTTGAAATACTTGAAAGGCACTACAGATTTTGGTTTAGTCTATCGACGACAACTCACATCGGATTCTATGCAATCTCTTTCTCTTTTGGGTTACACTGATTCAGACTGGGCAAGCTCACATTTATCTGTGCGATCTACTAGTGGAAATTGCTTCTTTATAAATGGTTGTCTTGTTTCTTGGACTAGCAAGAAACAACGTTGTGTTTCAGTTTCTACGACTGAGTCAGAATATGTTGCGGCATCACTTGTAGCTCATGAGTTGATTTGGCTTCGACAAATGCTGGTTGATATTGGTCACTCTCCTCTTTCTAGCACACCCTTGCGGTGTGACAACCAAAGTGCTATTAGTCTTGCAAAAGACTATGTTCAACATAATAAGTCAAAGCACATTGCTATCCATTATCATTATGTCAGGTATGAAGTGCGCAAAGGAACCATTATGGTTGAACACTGTCGAAGTGACCAGATGATTGTAGACATTTTGACCAAAGGCCTCAACGAGTCACGTTTCATCCTCTTGCGCTCGGAGCTTGGAGTTGCTTCGACCTCACTCTTTCTAGATTAGATTCTTTGCTATTGTAATAGCTTTGTACATATGACATTGTAGTCTTTTAGGTACCATGCACTATGCACACTCCACATTTGCACATTGTGATCTCTAAGTCACTTGAATATTTGTACATAGATGCACAATTTACTTTCACAGCATCATCGCTAGTTCATATTTTCACATTGTATAGGGGCTTGGGTTTTTCCCTTGAACTCCCCAAGAGTTTTTTCATCCAAAGCTAGAGACCTTTGTTTGAGTGGGGGTGTTGGAGCTATATATGGCTCACTCTACTCAACTTGGTCTCACCTATATATTTGTATCTTGTCCTCAATATGAATCATTCTTTGGGAGCGTATATGGTTTGTCTCTTGTCTTGTCTCTCTCTCTTTCTCTCTACATCTCAACATTTTTTGCGTTGTGTTTGTGGCACCAAATCATATGCCAAACAACCAAAAACACGCATGTGCTCAATAGAAGGATTTCTATCATGCCATGCTTTATATGGAGTAATAGACTGCAAAGCTTTTGTAGGACACCTGTTTAGTACATAAGTGGCACACATGATGGCCTCAAGACAAAAAGAATGCGGCAAAGCTTGACTTTTGACCATACATCATGTCATTTCCGTAAGTGACTTGTTTTTTCTCTCAACAACACCATTTTGGTGAGGTGTATAAAGCACTATACATTGGTGTTTTATCTCACGCAACTAGCCAAAAATGCATTGAATTCATGACACATATACTCCCCCCCTCAATCGTAACGGAGGGTGCCCATAGTACATTTTGAGACATTTTCAGCCATAGCCAAAAAAAAATTGAAGCACATAAAAACTTTGGACTTCGCTTTAGGCGGAAATACCCATGCATGCTTGGAGTAATTATCAATGAAATTCAGGAAGAAGTTTGCATGGTCCCACAAACATCACTATGCACAAGCTGCAACCTGCATGTGGCGCGAGCTGAACCATCATTTGGAAACTTCGAACGTTGCATCTTAACCAAAATACTGCCTTCACAAACATGTTTGAAAGGTGCTTCAAGAGGCGGCAAAGAAGCAACCATTTCAGATTTTTGCAAACGCAGCAAACTGGCAAAATTCAGATGACCAAATCGTGCATGCCAAATTTTTCAATCTGAAATAGCCCTTGAATCTACAACAGCATTTGCAAAATTTGTGTCCACACTTGTCATACAAAGTGAGCTTATACAGCCCACGGCACAAAAGGCCAGATGCAACAATTTCATCACAAAAATTGAGATCATGAACTGTACATCTATCATCCACAAATTTGACTACAAGTCCAAGTCTAGCAAGTGCTGATACATAAAAGAGATTCTTCTTGATCCCAAGTACATAAATTGCATCAACAAGTGTGAAGGAACTGCCATTTTCAGCAGTAAGCACAATCTTTCCAACTCCGTGAATCGGATAAGAGGGATTGTTGGCAGAAGTGACTGAATTCCCATGAGGGATAGACTCGAGAGAGGTGAATAATTCACGATGTGAGGTAATTTACTTTGTAGCACCACTCTCGAGATACCACACATGTGAATCTACAGCAGCAACTAATAAGCATGCATCATGGATAGCAGGATTGTAAGTGCACTCTACACTAAAAGCCCATTCTGAATCTACATCAGCATCACAGTCTCCTTTCACAAAAGATTCAACAACGGCTGCATTTGTAGTGGAACCAGCATTTGCAGTGGAACCACCCTCTTTCTTCTTGGCCTCTTTAGCCTTCAACTTAGGACACTGCTTGATCAAGTGATCATTAGCTTTACAATAATGGCAACGCATCTTCTTTTTTCCCTTATCACCAGAATTTCTAGATGAAGTGCTGCCAACAGAAGCATTAGGAACATAAGTTTTTCCACTTTCAACAGAACCATAAGAAGTGGTTGCATTGCTCTTACCACCCTTTCTTTGAGAAGCAATAAAAGCCTGCTCAACTGCACGCTGTCTAGTCCTGGTTTTTTGGGAAAGTGACTCTTGCAACATCAATATGCATAATGCATCAAACTTGACAACTTCAAGATTTCCTTGGGTCATAAGTCTCCAAGTACTAGCAAAAGTCTGGTAAGAATTTGTTAAGGCATCAAGAAGAGTCTGCACAAGGGAACTGTCTGAAATGACTTCACCTGCAGAAATAAGTTGCTCATTGATACTAGCAAGGAAAGTGTCCATATCATCTTCCCCATGCAAAATCTTTGACTCCATCCCTTTACGCAGCAAAGCAATTTTAGCCTCATTGCGACTTGCATAAAGACCAGCCAAAATATCCCAAGCCTGTTTTGCATATTTTGTTGAACGGATGTGAGGAACAATAGTGCGCTTCACAGACAATGCAATCAATGCATGAGCCTGCGCATCCTTTACATCCCAACGAGATTGTTCTGCTGTAGGCAAAACAACTCTAATAGCAGTAATCCTTACAGCAAGACCTTCAACATCCTCAACATCACCTGCATCCTTAGAACCAAGACATACATCAATGCCCTGCACAATATATCCAGACGCCCATTGACACAAGAACATGTTGCATCATGTAACCCACAAAGGGTGATTGTCCCCATCGAACCTGTCTTCAGCAACAAACATCTTGAACACATCTGTGTTGTTGTCAGCCATGGTAAATGCTGCACCTGATGTGAAAACTGCCCGAAAAGAGGGGAAACGAAGCAGAAACAACACGTGCTATTGATAGTCGTTTTTCGGCTCTCTGTAATTGCCATAGTGAGTTATCTCACCATATCAAATCACTCAAACACTGTGGTTACCCTCACCCTTTCACTGTATATAGGTGCGTGTGAGTTAGGGGACTTTTCCCATATCTCCTTATTGAAATAAAAAACCCTCAATTAGCTAGTCATTGGGCTAGTTGAGCCAAAAAAATATAAGTATATTATGGCCCATGCGTATGTAAATATTTCTTTGTATATAGGGCCTAAATAAAAGATTTTTTCATAATTATTTTGGTATTTATTTAAATATTTCTACCTATGTGTGTGTTATTTATGCTCTGTACATTGTCTCACCATTACCGCAATTTTTCTTACCATTTTTCATACTCTTTATTCCATATAGAAATATTTTCATGTAAGCTTCTCTTATATTTGGTGTAACTCCACCCCAACAAAAGTCCAAAAAAACTACTTTTATTTATGTGTATATTTTTTCACTATTGTGATTTTTCCCTTCCTACATCTATTTTGTTTTTTTTTCTAAAAAATTAGAACACCAAAAATATTTATCTTTTTATGATAGCCTCATAATGAGAGAGATTTCTTTTGATCCCTTTATATTTTTTCCACTTATATTATTTATATTTGACATGTACATATTTTTTAGACCCCTCAATATTTGATTTTCTTAGTTGTACTATTCACTTATATCATGATCTCAACAATATCTTCAATTATAGACCTAACAAATAAGGTCAAGGGTAGGTGGCATGCATACATGCACTATGGAGGGCTCACTCTTGGAGGTATTCAAAAGAATCATCCAAAGAAGGACCCCACAAGGACCTTGTGCAGTGGAAAAAAACGGTCGGTTTTGCTGAATTTTTAAAGTTCACTTGCTCTCCGAATTTGAAAAGGTGATACAAACAAAAGTTGTAGCTCGTGGGCTGAACTTTTGCCTCAAACTTTTTCATATTTTTTTGAGCTAGGAGCTGTGAGCTATGATTTTATTAGTGGACCCCAGTTTTCCCATGCTATGCAACCACACTCTCTCTTCCACTTTATCATTTTCCTCTTTCACACACACTTCTCCACTCATCATCCCCACCTCTCTCACCACTCCTCTCTGCACCCTACTCACCTTCTCCTCAACCTTGAAGAATAAGAGAAACCATGGTGAACTCATACCTCCCACACACAATTCCATTCCAAAATTGACCACCTAGTCTCATTTTTCCTCCTCCAAATTACCCATATCTATAAAAAAACCACAAAATTCAGCCTCTTCTCTTAAAAGACAGCATCATGGTGGTTGATTACTCAGCTTCAATTACCTTGTCTCTCAAGGAAGGTCAAGAGTGGAGAAAAAATGTACCATCAAAGCTAGTGGACCGTCAACAAGCGTCAAAATTGGCCCTACTCAATACACTTGGAGCATCAACCTTGTAAGAAATCCACCTTTTCTTACCTCTTAAGAGTTTTTCTTCCTTATTTGTATCCTGCATGGATACTCCCATTGTAAATATCCAATTCCATTTGTAAATTAATACTAACTCTACTAACACTAACCCACTATGAAAAGTCCTATCACCTCCATTTCTCTCCTCTCTCTTTCCCCACCAACTTCTTGTTAATTCCAAGCAAAAGAAATTAGATAAATTGCTGAAAATCTAACCCAACCATGGTTAAAGGAGTAACCCTAGCCTTCAAAATTGCTATAAAAGGAGGGTGTAGCTAGCACAAAAAGGGGGGAGCTATAAGCAAGAGCACTATGCTATAGCTTGAGAAGCCAAGCTCAACCTCTCTAGAAGGAGCTCTTGAGTGGAAGCTCATTGTCTTATGCATGTGCATGTGTTGTAATAGGGGATTAGCAAGGGAACTCTATGCCATTGTAAGAGAGAGAGTGATCATTCAATTGAGAGTAGGAAATCTATCATTTCTCCTACTAGTGTAAGCCCAACATTTGCTGAATCAAGGAGGGTGGATTTGGACTAAGCTTGGATACTTTGTCTCCCTTCCAACGTGAAGTAATGGACAACAATGATGCGTAAGTGTCGTGGTGTTTTTTGTTAAGTTCTTGATAGCTTGTCTCTGGTGTTGTCATCAATCTAGCCATAAATCCCACATACTGTAAGAGGGCGACAGGGTGGAGAGGACTCCCCTGGCCTTAAGACAGTGATTGGGGTGGCTTTTCTTGTGATGTGTTGTGGTGAAATTTACGCAAGCTATGTTGAACAAATACTAATCTCACTTTGATTTTTCATGACAGATTTGTAAGAAGGTATTAATGCAACAAGCACCCCCTCCCCCTTTCTCTCTCTTTCTTAAATATATAGTTGTGTTTGCTTGATCATTGCCGATACGTTTCAAAGCAGCCCGAGCACTATCTCTCTCTCTCTCTCTCTCTCTCTCTCTCTCTCTCTCTCTCTCTCTCTCTCTACGCGTCCTAGTTCGCATCCAAAACTAGGTGGTGCCCCAAATTTGTGTAGGGTTAGGTTGCGGGTTTGTGTGTGTGTTTGTTGTTTTTTTCCAACCCCAACCCAATTCAGTAGCATGGGAGCCTAGAAGAGTGCTTGGAGGCCACTCTTCTTGTTGCCCGCCCCAGACCGCCTCACTATATAGCACAAACCGTACAAGACTATAAGGCACCTGTTATACAGAAAACGGAACTGTCAGAAATTTTGCACAAAATGACGAAATAGCGTGTGCAGTATTGCTCATAGTGGAAACGGAGGTCGAAATGAGCCCGAATCAGAAATTTGAGCAGATAATCGCCATACTTCACTCTAATCGGAGAAAGTGAGCCTGCGTGTGCTCGAGCAGTTGAGGAATAAGCCCGGGAGGACGTAACCTGCTCTCATACCAATTGTTGGAATTAGGATTGGAGAGAAACGCACACAGCTTGGAGAAGACGAAGGAAGCTCAAGGCACACAATAGAGAGTGTGTTACTTAGTGTGCAATGGAAAGATAGATAGCCCTAGAGTGATGGGCGTATATAATGCTCGAGGGAAAAACATCCTAAAGAGGGAAAAAATGCCCCGGTGGTCCTACTTAAGCTCGATTGAGCACTTTATACTAAAAAAACATTCGCCTTTATATGGGAGTGGGGGTAGGGAGAGGCCCAAGTTGGTGTCAATGACCTTTTGTTTTTTAAACTAAGGCGCCAAGAGGGCCACTTGCAAAGATGCGAGAAAGAGTGCTGCGTCTCAGGCGGGGGCGTGGCGATCGGGCTTTGGAGAGGCCGGTTTGAAGGGTTTCTTATAGGGTGTGAGGAGAGGGAACTGCTTACTAGGTCTGTGGGACTACTGCACTTGTGCCAGAACATCTCGCTTGAACTATCTGTTGCTGCGTTGCATTTATATGCCCGTATAACAAAAATTATACGTATAAAACGTCAATATACGCCGTATTTCCAAATAATACCCGTATAAAGACGTTTTCAATCAAGATATTTTTTGATCGAAAACTTTTTCAATCGAAAAATATCTCGATCAAAAACGTCTATATATATACAACCTTCACCGTATTCGATTAAAAAGCAATTTAGAGCTTTTGGGAGTTTGCAAAGCTTGGAGCTTTTGAGAGATTAGCAGGTAGTGACAGCCCCTTCGGTTTACAATGGTTTTTAGGTATATTTTTTAAATTTTTAGTAAATATTAAGTTTCTTTTTGTGTTGTGCCAGACTTGTGTGGTGCTGTAGTTTCGACTCTCACCACAAAGTTGGATTGCAGGTCTTAGGCCACTTTGTGGTGTGTAGCCATATGGCTCACTCGAGAAGTGTGTAGAATATAGTCTCCTTTCCCGTGGTGTGTAGTCATATGACTCACTCCAGGGAAGGCTTAGGGTAAATTTAGATTCTCACTCGTATGGTGTAGTAGTATACTTCTCACCATAGAGATGAGTTAGGATTAGAGGTCGACTCGTGGAGTGTAGTAGGCATGATGCTACACCTCTCACTTTAGAGTGGTCTATAAAATTTACAGTCTTAAATTAAGTCATTGTTGATTATTCTACATACAAGCACAAAGATTAACGTTCATCATTTTAAGAGTGCAGAGATGCATACTTTATGCCCTCTTCATCTTAATGTGACTTTCGTTATTTTTGTGCTTCTATTTCTGTAGTAACATCATTGTTCATCAGCATATGACTCGGTGTTACTCTGAACGTAGATATATACAACAATTGGATTACATTTGCGATGGTTGAGCTGCTTGCTAATGGTTGTGTTGTGCGTTCCACACACTCCATTAGAAATAGCTTATAAAATTTACAATTTTAGATTAAGTTTTTCTATCATATGTGTTACATAGAAACACAAGCGCTACCACTCGTTCTATTAAGCGTAAAGATATGCATATTTTCATGCCCTCTTCATCTTAATGTGACATACTAGTTACTCGTGTGTTTCATATTCCAAAGGAACATCAATTTTCATCATTAAATAACTTGGTGTTGTTTTGGACGTAAACACATACAATAGGTAACTTACATCTGCAATTGTTAATTTATCCGCGTTGATAGTTGTGTTGTGAATTCCACACACTTTATCAGGGATTAGATTGATAAAAACTATCAATCTATTTTACAATAGCATCCATGACCTGTGCTGAAAATATCTCACACTAGTTGAGCTGTTCACATGTACGATTTTCCAATCCTTTAGATGTGATTTGTTTCATCATCTCACACTTCTACACATAGCAGGGTCCAGTTCTTGTGCTGAGAGCATCTCACACTCTTGGCCTATTTCTCTCTCTCTCTCTCTCTCTCTCTCTCTCTCTCTCTCTCTCTCTCTCTCTCTCTCTAATTTAATTTTCATGGTCAATTCACACAATGTGGTTTGTAATCATAAGATTTTCTCTTTAATTTGCAATAATTTAATATTGTTTAATAAATTTGTATCATCATTTAATATATATAGGGTCAACACTCATTATATAATAACTATGTTACTATGGTGTACAATCTTTTCGTAAGATTCTTAATTTATAATTTTGTCATACAGATATGGCAGACACGAACCTAGCGAAACATGAACAAAATTTCGTCTCCGAAGTGATTGTGAGACACTTTCATTACATGTCAGAGGCAGAGATTAGGCGTTGTTTAATTAAACCCTGTCGCTCCGGAGCATTTTTATCAGCTTACAGAGACTCTGACCAAGTCTGTGTTTGAGCAGCTCCAAGAAAAGTTTACACCAGCTATTTTTGACATAGCCCTCCTGACATCAGTTGCTTTAGTAACCATGGTCAAACAAACCATTGGGCAGATCATGAAAACCTTTCAAGAACTGAAAAATCCTGCAATTACTTCCTTGCCAAACATAGCTGAGTGCATACATCTTGTGCAACAGCTTTATAGGGAGTTCAAGAGCAAGGAAAAGTTAGAAAGAGCAGCAAAGCATGCAAGAGTGGAATCGATCTCTTCCGAAGGTGTTGTTGAACCAGAAATCCTTCTTAGAACAGAGACTTCAACGTCATCCATTGCTGCATTAGACCTCTCTCAGCTACCACCTATTTTACACCTTTTACCCGACACGGCCGTCTTCAATATCCAAGCTCCACAGTTGGGAGAGGGAAGATGGGCACATGTGAAGCGTGTGGGTGTCACACATCATGCTTTCAAAGATCAAGTGTATGATGCAAAAGTGTTATAAATCACTTACATGGTCCCACCATGGAGCAACAGGTCAAAGACGAAGCAACAATTTTGGATATTTCACATCGTGGTATTATCTACCCTCTTGCCATGCTGCGCCATGTGGAGAGACCTATGCTCATTTCACGATTTTGGAGCGGCGGCCATGTGAAGCAATGGATAAAAGAATGCACTGCAGACGGCAGTGAGCCTGTCATTCGCGATTACGTACTCACTGCAAGAACAGTAGAGCTATTCGAGGAGAATATTTTGCAGATCATCAATGCTCTCCTCCAAAATCTGAAGTATATACATACGCATAAGTACCTCCACAATGATCTACACTCACGCAATATCATGCTGCATTTTGGCAAAAAAGGTGTTTACGCCGGCATTGTGGATTGGGGTTCATGCACCATAACAAATACGGCAGCCGGTTTTCCTCCTCTACGCGATATGCAGATAGAGATTAGAAAACAATATGAGAGACATTATCCATGGGCAGCCCCCCAATGTATATCTAGTAATCCTCCCTCCTGGACCAATGCTATGTATATTTATTCCATGTGTCATACATGTAAACACATTTTGAAGTGCTTACCAGAGCCCTAAGAACAAAGCAAGAGACATTTTTTGAGTAATGTACTTGCTCATCTTGAAAGCGGCAAGCGCGTTCACCCCAAAACCCGGCCTAATGCTTTTGATCTCTCCTTATGTTTAAATGGTTCCCATAGAATGGGTTACAACATTGTAATGACATCTCGATTATGACCAGTTGATGATTAATGAAAATGTAGTCTCATGATTTCATCATTGTTTTACTTTTGGTGTCAGATTTAATTGTATGTTTAATTGAGCAAAATTCTATGTTTGTCATTCGATATACTGTCCAGTCAAATTAATTGAATGTGTATTTAAAAGTAATGACATGTTCACTTAATATGCAGATATGGAAGAAGAACTCAACCACGCCAAAGCTCATGCAATTTTTAAAGAAGAACAAGTTAGATGTGGACAAGCAGATCTTTCTACTAGTGCCAAGATTGAAGAAGATGAATCTGAGCTGCAGGGAGAACCATTAACCTTTAAAGAGTGCAAAAAGCTTTGCCCTAATCACTTTGTACGCCATCAACTATTTCAAATAAGTGGCAATGCAAAAGATACAGCTCCATTAAAGATCTCTGATTTGCAACATAAAGGACTGGCACGTGTATTGCGGCAAAGGTTTATACGACAAGAGAGATTCCTACCAAACAAAAACCAAGTAACAATTTACTTTATCCAGTAATGCTATGTTTGATATGTTTTGCTGAAGAGAGTGGATTGGTCAGATCGTCTAGGCACCGCTGGCGTTGGACATGGACGCATTGCAGAAAAGGTGGTGATGGGGGCGTTTCACAAGCCAAGATCCCATACCCCTCTTCTCTCGTCCCCACCCCATGAAAACCCCCTCTTTGGGAGGGAGTGATAAAAGGCATTGGAAAAAAGTAAGAAAAAAATAAAGTATGATTATGTAAATATATGAGAAAGGTAAAATAGGCCACCTCATGCCTGCGGGGCAGCCCATCCTCACCTTGCCTCCTTTTTCTTCACTATTGCCCTGCCGTGTGTCCCTTTTCCTCTCCTCCATTCAAAAGGTCAACCCCTCTCTCTTCCCCTTGTCCTTTCTCCTTTATCTCTCCCCTCAAGCTACCCCACCTCTCACCAATAATGCATTCTAACTCACCAATAATGCACCCTAACTCACATGCAACTTACCCTATCTTCCAAAATAGTATACCCCACCCCCCTTTCTCTCTCCTATCATATCCCATGACCCAAATACCCCCCCCTCTCTCTAAAGGGCGCCATGTCTCTTGTATTGTAGCTAAATAACCTCCCCCACACTCACACACACTCAATTTCATTGAAAAAGGTGCCCACAGACCCATCCCCACCCGGTGGTTACCTGATTTTTCTTGTGTTCGCACACATCTGCACACAGATTCACCTCTGAACACACTCCCCTCTCTCACCTCTTGTAATTACTTTATTCTCCATGTAACCTCTCACTTTTTTTCATCAACCCATCTCTCTCTCTCATGAGACTGTTGTTCTGGCACATATACACACAGCCCGACAAGTGGGGCCCACAGTCACATTGCCTATGTAGATAATGATTTCTTCATTTCTAAATTCTAGAATTTCTCCCCCCTCCTCCCCAATATAAAGAGGGGTCACCATCACACTAAACACACACACAACATCACCAAAGAACACACTATGCACTGTGTGTGCCTAGTGCACACACACACACCCACACCATCACCATCACCGCAATCACCATGCTTGTCTTGAGCATGACCTCTACACCCTTGGCTATGGAAGATGAAGGGCAACTAAATGAAGGATGATGGCCATAACCCTCATACGAGTCATCGCCATCAACTCCCACCTATCCGCCATGTGCTCTACCACTCTCTCCCTTCTCATTCCCCTACCCTATGCTCCCCATTTCATCGCCTTATTCGCTAAATAAAGCTTGAGGTTTTGTGAGTATGTTTTCTTGCAATGTTTTGTCCATGTGAGGTGTGCGGAATCGCCACCTAATCTTGTGTTTGGAGTGAGCTTGTGTATGTGTGAAGGGTGTGCGGATTCGCCATCCTTTTGTGGTGCCTAAGTACTAAGCTGCTATACCCCCTCCCTCGCTCTCTCTCTCTCTCTCTCTCTCTCTCTCTCTCTCTCACTTGATCTCATTCCCTTTCCTCTTCATCATTACTCCCAAGCATCCATCTCTCTTGGATGAAAACTTTGTTATGATGGTGTGTTGTTTGCGTCCTAGCCGCTAAAGCTAGGTGGTGCCCCTGTTTGCTTTACGATGACAGGATCGAGGTGCTCCATTCGGTCCCTAGTGTTTTAGAGGCCGTCGGCGGTTCGGGGTTCGCTTTGCTCCCGTCAGTGGCAACACGCAACGCAAATAATCCAATGCCTCCTCGCAAGCGTCCTATTGTTTTACTTCCTGAAGAGTCAGAAACACTCACTGAATTAGCCAGCCAAGGACAAGACCTTTCCAGCTAAGGAGAAACACCGAACATGCTTCGTGGCCGGATTCTTGAGCTTGAAATAGATTTAAGTGATGCACAAGAAAAGCTTCAACGATATGAATCATTGTATGGACCTTTTCTAGATGATACTACCACTTCACATAAAGATGTTGCTGAACCATCCCGTGAGCTAGGAATTACAGATTTTACCATAAACGATCTTATAGCAAATCTATCAAACTCATAAGTCACTCAGAAGAATATTGTAATGTCAAAATTATATCAAACTCTTTTCGATTGAGTAATTTCCCAGAACCTTGTTGTAATTTCAAACCTACATTGACTTTATGTAATTTTTATTGCGACAAGATATTATCGGCAGTTTATTATTTTCAACTGAAGAGATCACATCTCTTAATTGTGTATATATTTGAGTGTGAGTGAATATGTGTGTCTGAGAGAGAGAGAGAGAGAGAGAGAGAGAGAGAAAGAGAGAGAGAGAGGTTTTGATGTGAACGACAACGAGATAACACTTTCTTTCATCATATACAAAAACTTGTTGAGTAAGTATTACAATGGTACTCTCACAAATCATCTCCATCTTGAAAAACTACAACCATATCATCTACTTCGTCCATATTTGAGCACTCTAAAACTATCTCCCATTCCATATCATCATCATCATCAACTTCTATAGAAATAGCTTTATGCGTTTGGAAGACTCCATATTCCTTTTGAGCGGCTCTAGTTGCAATGTTTTGAGGTTTATGAATAAGTCTCATATTGCAAAAAAAATACACCAAATCAATAGTCCGTTTAGTATGAAGTCCGTTTTTCTTTTTAGTGTGCACAAAGTCGAATGCTGACCAGTTTTGCTCACAACTTCCACTTGATGCAGCTACCGATAAACCTCTAACTGCAATGTGTTGCAACTCCACTTTCTCTCCACCGTACTTCCACCATAAAGGTTCACTTGTTTTGCCAATGGCATCTATATGTGAAAGGACAAGGGGACTAGAACATGCTCATCACCACCCAACCATGCCCTATATAGTCCATTGCCTTTCTATATATAGGGACCCCCTTGACTGCATGTTTGTTGTCAAGAAGTAGGCGGTCTTGCCAGGAAGGCATCGGGCCTCTTGCTGTGAGAGTTTGTGAGGAAGCTGAAGGGTTATGAGAAAGAGCTAAGATGTAGATAACATAGCTTCTAGAGCTAAAGAAGAAATGTAGCCAAAGAAGCCGCTCACTTTTCCTTACAAACACACACGTGATGGAGAGAACTCATGAAAGATAGTCAGAACAAAACATAAATGAAAACATCGAGATTACGATCATATTGTATCATGGGTAGGATAAAAGGGTTAATGGATGAGTTAATGATATTTAATCTTTGTTGTCCAAATAAGCTACGGATTGCTCTTTGGGACTGTAGCTTTGTGCTTACTATAATGTATATGTTTTGTCTAGCGATGGGAATTAGTTGTGAATACATATCCTCTTAACTCATAATAAAAAAACCACACTCACATCAAAAGAGAATTTATAGTCAATAATAGGTAGTATGATGGGATCTGGTGAGAGACGTATTTCGTTGAGCCTTTCAGGACCAAATAGAAACACTATGCGTTGTTGAAAGTGAATCTTTCGACTAATCCAAATGTTGACCCTAATAGATTGCACAAAATGGAAATGAAAGAAATCGCCTCTATGTGGATTATGGTTATTCATCGATGATATACTTAGTATGTTCAAAGATAAAGGTGTGAAAGAAGTGAAAGGAGAAGAAAAAGAGCGTTTCTCTCCCAAGCCCTATTGTTGCCCTTAGGAAATAAGGATACTACGGGGAGAGAAGTACCTATAGCAAGGAGATTCTAGAGTTTGTGGAAGAGAATGAGAACCTTAAGAGAGATAAGTGCTTGTGAAAGATGAAGATATGGTTACTAACCTTGTGTACATCATTGTTTCCTGCAAGAAGGTTGTGCCCGTTACATTGACAAGATTGCTCCTTGAATACCTTCCAATGAAACAATTAGGACACAACAAGAGAGATGAAAGGAGGAGTAAAGATAGAATAAGAGATATATCTAAGTGTGGTGGTGGTATTAAAGATAAATAATGAGAGATAGAGAAGGAGTTAAAGACAAGTATTGGACTAGATATGCAAATGAAATAAAAACTAGCAACATATATCTTACATGAGAGCAATCGCCACCACCTTAATGGAGAGAGAAGATGAGGTAAGACTTCAGCATTTCTTCAAGAGAAAGTGTGTCACTAAGATGAGTGTGACACTATGGAATTGAGCTATTCTCACTCACTCCTAACTTTTCCCAATGAAGAGAAGGTAGCCCTTTTTATAGGTGAGGGAGCCATGTTTTACATAATCACTTGATTAGGCTAAAGCGTTAGCCCAAATCAAATGTTCTTTGGATATTTCTTAAAATGGGAAATATTAGGACTTTAAATATCATTAAATTCATCATCTTTGGTCGTTGAGGCTCCATGTGAGTGCATGATGTATGTGGGCCCCACCTAGGCATCTTTTGTGTGGCTCCAGCACGGGGTCCCAACTTGTGTGTCTTGTCCTTCAAGGCATCTTTGAGGTGTCACATTCACATGCTTGTGTATTTTATCCTCCAAATATCTTATTTTATGGAAAAAGACCAAGATTACCTCTTTTCACTTGATTCACATGTTTACCATCTCTTCTTGCAGTGTAGTTGTAAGAGGATTTTTCACTCTTTTCCCTTTAACTTTTGACCTGTAACTCGGATTGACATGCTTCAAAAGGAAAAATTGTCCTACTTAAAGATCTTGACTTGGTTTTGGCCTTTTCTCCATGCCCTTAGGTTGGTATTTTCAAGTTGGGATGGTCCAAGAAGCTTTGGCTCTTCCTTTTCATAAAGTCTTGTACTAGGCCCTTCCCTCTTGTATGTATCCAAGAAGGTATGCATTATTGAAGGGTTATATTATTAAATAAATGTGAAAATAAGAAAATAATTTATATATGGTAGGGTATAGCTGAGATATTAGAAGAAATATACAAATGCTTTTCCCCCAGACAAAGAGAGGCACAATCATTGATACTTCTCTTGCAGTACTTTCTAATAGTAATGTACATTTATATTACTTCAAAGGTAATACTAAGGTATGGTAGAAAGATTTTATTTATTCATATGAGTATTATATGAAGTATACTTATGCATCAAAAAGTCACAAGATAAATCGTTTACTGCCCATTCCCACTATATACATGCCACAGCACGACATCCACCCCCTCTAAACCTGCACATCCTCCGGTATGTGCCAGTTGTCTCTTTGTAAGATCAGACCTCTTGGACATCTTCCTTACTTTCTTCTCACTGGATGATTTCAGAGCTTCATGTTTACTTTGATCTTCACTTGTGTTTTTCTCTTCTTCCTCATCAACATCTTCTAGATCATTGTCTCCTCTTCTCTTAAACATTTTAATCCTTTTTCCCGCAATGGAATCTTTACTTCTGTACCATCTAGTTTAGACAAGCTGTAAGTAGCATTTTCATGCACATGCTTTACAACATACGGTCCAAACCATCTTTTTGAGAGCTTACGCATGAGTGTGTGCTAGTTATCAAGGCTACTATCATACACTAAAACCCAGTCACCTTTGTCAATTGCTTTGCTCCTGAGTCGATGTCGCTTATCAAAGTAGTCCTTGTTTTTCAACCTTGCATTTTTGAGTCGTTCTTTTGCAGATTCAATGTCTCTAGGTCTTCTCTCGAGTTGCCTTATACGCAGTGCAAGGAGATCATCCCTGCTAAGCCCCTCTTGCCAAGGTAGTACATTCCATGTGGGAATTGTATCTTTAATCGGCATCACTGGCTTTTGACCATACATTAGCTCCGCAGGCATGTACGATCAGCTTATAAAGCATATAGTAATAGTTTTGGCCACTCACCAACTCTTCCTTCGCAAACCTTGGCCAAAGCTTTGATGATAGGAGGATGCCCTCTTTCACTCTTTCCATTGCCTTCACGGTTGTAAGCTATAGTAAGAGAAAGCTTGATTCCTAATCTAGAAAAGAACTCCCTTGCTTCTTCGGCATCTAGTTCACCTCTATCTGCAATGATTTTTCCCACACACCCATAACGGCACATCACCTCATGAAGAAGAAATTTGCACACAGCTTCTGTGGTTTTAGCTCTTAATGCTCTTCCTTCAACCTGGTTAGTTAGGTCCTCTCGTGCAAGAACCAAGTATCTCATTTGCGAGAGTCCTAAAGGCATTGTGACTAGATCCACAACCCATTTATAGTGCATGGCTACTGGATATGTAGGGTGCAATCCATCACGATGTCGGACATTTGAATACATTTGACAAGTTACACATGACTCTACAAACTGAGATACATCTTTATACATACCCTTCCACCAGTATTTTTCTTTCAACTTGGATAAGGTTGCCCACTCACCTCTGTGTCCAGCCCATAGACTCTCATGAAACTCTTGCATGATATTTACTTGAGTCTCTTTTTTACATATAACCCGTTGTGGTGTAGCACCCTTTTGTTTAGGATGCTTCCACAAGTAACCATCCTTCAAAAAGTACCCATATGATTTCCTGCGTATCCTCTTGAATTCTTGTTGAGACCAATCAACCTATTTTGTTAGAGTACTCAAGTAGCTCCAATAAGAAGCCAATCACCTTCATAGAGATCTTTCAAGAACAATTCAAGTGAATTAGTCATGCAGACATTGTTACCTTTGACATGAGAGATAGAATAGAACTTTGTGCCTACATCATCTCCCTCGTCAATCATTTGTGACTCATCTTCATACCTTGCCCTTGATAGCATATCTACCACTGTATTGTGTTTACCTGCAATGTGCTTAAACTCGAGATTTAAGGACTTAATGTAGGCAATCCACCGCAACATAGCAATGTCTAGCGTTGAGCAGCTTGTAATCATCCTAAGAAGTGGTAGAAAATCTGTTTCTACAACCACACATGCACCAATAAGGTACTCTTTTCCATTTTTCAAGGCTGTAACCATACCCCATAGCTCTCTCTTTATTTGTGGATAGTTTCTTTGGCAAGCACTTAGTACCTTTGCTCCAAATCTTACCACATACCTGCGTCCTTTTTCGTCATCTTGCCCATCCAATCCCTGTAGGACTGGTGTCTACTGTCACAGTTACTGGCTTTTGACACTCATAGTCTACCTTTCTCAAAGTTGGTGCTGACTGGAGCAACTCCTTTAGCCTTTTCATGGATTTTACATGTGCTTCTGTCCATTTAAACTTTTGATTCTTTCTAAGCAACTGATAAAGAGGATCAGCTACATGTGCATAATGTGGAATCCAAATAACATAGAAGACACATGCTCCCAGAAACCTTCTAACCTCAGTGATGCTAGTGCATGTTTCTTTCATTCTTTGGATGGCATCTACCTTTGCTGGACAAGGTTTCCTACCATATGGTCCGCACATGTGCCCCACAATGAGCACTTCATTGACACCAAACATAGACTTTTTCCCTGACAATGTAAGATTCACTTCTTCCAACCTAGACAAAATTTTATCACAATCATTTATGTGATTTACCACAAACCTGCGACATCCCTTGAGATCCAAAGCTTCATCTTTGTCTCTTTCTTCACATCATTTGATAGGAAAATCATCAATGAAAGGCATTGTGATTTGAGAAATAAAGTCACGTAAGACCTTATTCATCCCATTCATCATATGTGCAATCGAGTTGGTTGATCCCTATAGCAAGGTACACATCCTTACCAAACCCAAAGGTGTCCTCATGGTTGTCAAGTCTCTTCTTTCGACTTCAAGCTGAAATTGATCATATCCTGAGTAGAGATACCCCATTGAGTAGATTGCACTCCCAGTAAACGCCTCTGCAAACTCATCCACAATTGGACCTATACCTACATTTCCAATTGTCACCTTGTTCACTGGTTGCATATCTTAGATGAAGCATAGAGAACCATTCTTCTTTGGAACTGTGAACCACCTGTTTAAGTATGGAGCACAAGAAGGCTCCAAGATTCCCATTTTGATTTTGTCATTCAGTAGCTCTACTAACTTTGTCCAATGAGCCTTTGGAACCGGAATAGGCCGCAGATTCCAAGGCACATGAGGTATTGTGAAAATTACCATAGGAGCTAGAATAGAAGGATCAACACATCCTATCTCATGTGGCTCAAATGCAAAAGCCTTACCATGATTTGAAAGCATTTATTTGAAACACTTTGTCTCCTCCTATGTTAGAAACTCCTCGCGACCAATCCGCAACTCTTGGAAAGACTCCTTTGTAAAGGTATGCCCAATCTTTTTAGGATTTCTCAAACTTGGTTGTAAAGAAGCCTGCTCAATCTTTTCCCTATTGTTGGGTGGTAAGGGTGAAGCTACCGGTTTCAACTTCTTTGCTACACTCTTGTATTTAGTTTCAACATGGACTTCTGGGCCAACTGTTTGATTTTCTTTAAAGGCTTCTATTACTTGATACATTTCCATAGAGAAAACTTCCACAACTTCATTCACTACAAGCCATGCTTAACATTAGCGACGCTCATACTGCGACGCTAAAATATGAAAATTGCTAGCTTTGCTATTACCGTCGCTATGTCAAGGGTAACATAGCGACGCCGGCAGGCCAAAAAAAAATAACCGAGGGCGTCCGCAAACTCAGATCTTAGATCTGAGTTTTCGACGCGCGCTGAAGCAAGCAAGGTAACTCTCTCTCTCTCTATCTATCTCTCTCTCTCTCTCTCTCTCTCTCTCTTTCTTCTCCACACACACGAGGAGAGGAAGGAGAGCCAGGTATGCTCCTTTCCTCTCCTCACTCTCATGTTCCCTTCCCCTCTTTCTCTCTCCTTCTCTCTCTCTCTCTCACACACACACACACACACACACACGAGGAGAGGAGGAGAGCCAGGTATGCTCCTTCCCTCTCCTCACTCTCACGGTCCCTTCCCCTCTTTCTCTCTCCCTCTCTTTCACTCACACACACACACACACACACATTGTGTTTTTGAGAGAGAGATAGAATGAGAGAGAGAGAGAGAGAGAGCACAAGCATAAACAAAAAACGCACACACACATGCATACACAAAGAAAGCACACACACATTGAGAGAGGAAGAGAGAGAGAGCTTGCATAAACCAAAAATGCGCACACACACACACATGCATAATCAAAGAAAGCACACACACATTGAGAGAGGAAAAGAGAGAGAGAGCATGCATAAACCAAAAAATCTCACACACACATGCATAATCAAAGAATGCACACACATTGAGAGAGGAAAAGAGAGAAAGAGAGATATATATATATAAAACAAAGAGAGAGAGAGAGAGAGAGAGATAAAAGAAGAAGAAGAAGAGAGTTTTAACATCGTAGGAAAGTATCCCAAGAGACCTTAAAGATCTAGTCGACAGGAGTTGAACTCAAGACATGTTATTCATAAGGAAAATGGAATAACCAATCTATCACACTTCGGTGATAGAATAGTTATACCATTTTTCTCCTATTTTTATTGGTGTGCACACACACTCGAGAAGAAGAGAGTTTAATTTAACGTCGTAGGAAACTAATTAAAGAGACCTAAAAATCTAGCCGATGAGGAGTTGAAACCAAGACTTGTTATTCAAGAGGAAAATGGCATAACCAATCTACCACACTTGAGTGATAGAAAGGTTATACCGTTTTTCTCTTTTTATTGGCACACACACACCCACACACACACACAAGAAGAAGAGAGTTTGAACGCCGTAGGAAACTATCCCAAAAGATGTTAAAGATTAGGGTTTTAGTATACTTAATTACATTAAATTAGATCTAGGTTTATTTAAATTAGATTAGATTTAGGTTCATTTTTAGTTGGATTTATGTTAGATTAGATTTAGGTTTATTTACGTTAGATTTAGATTTAGGTTTATTTACGTTAGATTTAGATTCATATATGTTATATTAAATTAGATGTAGAAGAAATGACAAGGAAATCGTTTAAGATAAGGTTAGAAGAAATCGCGAGAAAATGGCAAGAAAATTTCTTGCGCTCACAGCCTCGAGAGTCCATGCGGACCAACAATTCCACCTGCATGTTCGACTGTTGCTACAATACAATAAGCCGTCATGTTCAGCTAATGGAAGCGAAAATTGAGCATACACATAAATTAGTGATGCAAGATGACGATTCCAAGGGTCACACACACACACACACCACATCCCGTCAAATCTAGAATAAGAATTAAGTGCCTTGAGCAGACATCAGCTAAATTGCAAGAATGACGTACCTGCATGCTACAAACAAAGATCTACTATGAAAAGATGTTAAGATGCTGTGAAATGCTATAGCTAGAGAAGAGGCAAAGGGGTTTTGTCCACTACATGTAGTATCATGTAGACGTGGGTGTGTAGATTTCTTGTACCCACAAATATAGGCATTGACCAATAAAGACGACATTATAACCCGGTGGTTCTGATCTCCGTGCACCTCTAGACCGAGGTGTGCGGGGATTGGACATGACTAGAGAATGTGAGGTAGTTTACAGTGTGAACAAAGAGAGAGAGAGAGAGAGATAAAAGACGAAGAATGTCAATAGAAGATTAAAATTTTTTTCCAGGTTATAAGATTTTTCCCTCATTATGAGTAGTGACGAGGATGTGGGGCCGTCCAACCGAAACACCTATCTCTCAACGAGGATCTTATGTCCCTGTAACCATTGCAAGCATGCTGTGCGACGGACAAGACGCGTTTCTTTGCAGCACATTCACGAATTTAGTGAGTTAGATCCATCTATTATAGATCGAGTTGTTGCCAATTATAACTCCTTGGACTCTGACGCTGGCCAACATGCAGCAATCTTGCAACCCAATAGACGTGTTCGCATGCGCTTTGGTCAAGCAGCATATGTGAGGCCACAAAATGTAGCCTCTGACAGCTCAAGGGATGATCATGCAAACCACATTCCCAACGAGGCAATGTTTGAGCCCGAAATTGATGAAATGATCGAGACGATCATGGATTCAGAAAGGCTTGTCTATGATGACATGAAAAGTGAAGCCGATATGCCATTGTATAATGGAGCACGTGTGTCTAGATTGAAAGAACTCCTGGTTCTTCTCAACATGCAGACAAAGTTTGGATGGAGTAACACTAGCGTCACGGCGCTTTTCAGGTGATCTATTACAATATTTAGTTTACTTTAATAAAACTCTAAATGTATAATGATCTGATAGATTTTTACACAATTGTACCGTGTTTTTATGTTGTGTAGATTGCTCAAAGAGCACATACTACCAGTTGATAATGTGATGCCAGATTCTCGAGAGGAACCAAGAAAGATTTTGTGAAACTTGGGGATGGATTATAATTCGATCCACGCTTGTCCTAATGACTGCATTCCTTTCAGAGGGGAATACATAGACATAGAGAAGTGTCTGAAATGTGATTCCGAAAGATATCGAGTAGATCTCCACGGAACAAAAATTCCGCAAAAGTTTTTGTGACATTTTCCTCTGCTTCCTCGCATCAAGCATTTCTTCGAATGTAAGTCCATGGCCGCCCTAGCATCATGGCATGAGGAGAATAAATCTTCGGATGGTGTGCTACGGATTTCTGCAGATTGTGCATTCTGGAAACATATAGATGGAACATGGACGGATTTTGCCAGGGAAGGTCAAAATTTGCGCTTAGGCCTGGCTATGGATGGCGTAAATCCATTTGGTCAAAGATCATCATCTTACAGTGTATGGCCCGTTGTCATCGTCAACTACAACATTCCCCCGTGGTTGACTACGAAGAAGGGGCACCTATGGCTAAGCTTGATTGTGCCAGGGCGATATAAAGTGAAGAATATGGATGTGTATCTTTGTCCACTATTGGAAGAGCTACAACAATGTGGATTGGCATAGAGGTGGGGGATATGAGTTGACACACAGGGCGACGGAATGCTTTGATCAAAGGCATTCTTATGTGGACCATGCATGACTATCCCGGACGAACAGAATGCTCAGGTGATCTATTTACACTCCTCACTCAGACACTGTAATCTTTCTTTTTCTCAAGTTGATCTATTATCATGTGTATACATGCAGGGCTTCAAACAAGTAGATACAGAGCATGTGTCACATGTGGACCTAGATTGAATGCACATAGGGCGCCCTCACTGAAGAATCAAATCTACGAAGGTCATCAAGCGTATCTTCCAGAGAATCATGTGTTACGTGACGGCTTTTTGGGAAGAGAGCCACCGAGGATGTCTGCACAAGCATGGTTGTGTGTATGTTTGAGAACATTTTCCTACTACCATGCTAACCATTCAAGTGCATCTTCTTGTTCACATAGTTGATGAGGTGGAAATAGCCGGCACGGTACATTCTAGATGGATGTTATTTTTAGAACGTTTCATGAAAACTCTTAAGGGATATGTGCGTCACAAGGCGCGCGTCAGAAGGCACGTCCGGAGGGTAGCATGGTAGAAGGTTGGCTGGTATCAGAGTCCCTAGTGTACATTGGAGAGTGGCTAGACGGATTTGATAAAGCCCGGGACACGCTATGGCGAACCATAGATGATGAGCGCATATCTGGAATTGTCATGTGCAATCTCGGTATTGAGAAGAAGATGACGGAAGATCTAGAGGCTAAAATCAACCGATTTTGCATGCTTCACAATCTAGTCATGCAGAAGTGGATCTCACAATATGAGGATGCAAAGCAAGAGCGACAAAGGGCAAGAATCGAGTGGAGACACGGAAGACGACCACCGATGCACTATCTGACGGGTCTGGAGAGCCTACCAACATTCATGAGCTTAAGATGGTTTCACAACCAAATGAAAAGCACACAACAATGCGGTGAAGAAGTGACTGAGGAAGAGTGGGAGTACTCTGGGGGTTGCGCGACCAAGGTAAGTTTGCAATGTACGACAGTAACTTTATAGATGTTTGAACGGCCACTCATAATCTTTGTTGGTTGTAGTATAAGTCATACACAGCAGCATGGTGCAAAGGTCGACATTTTAGGGCGGAACGGATCGACAAAAAACGTTTTACTCAAGATTGTGGAATCATGGCCAAATTTGAATAGTCTAGTCGATGATGGTCCTCTGCTGCAGATCCTGTGGTAGCGGAACTAACTTACTTCGGCACGCTACAAGAGATTTTGAGGATCGATTATAGAGAATTTTTGGTCGACTTGTTCGACGTGCAATGGTTCAAGATAATCATGGAGGGTCGCAACGCTACTTTGCGTAGAGGAGAGTCTGGTTTTCTTGAGGTGGATTCAACTAAGAAATGGACTGACCTAAGAGACACTTTTGTACTACCCGAACATTGCGAACAAGTAAGTATGTAAATAGTTAACGTGTGTTTTAGAATTTATGTGCTTGGAAGCTCTCATGTAAGTTATGTGGCTCTGGCAGGTGATATTTCATCCCACAAAGTCTGCATCAAACTGGTGGTACGTCATAGAGGTAGCCCCTCGTAGTTCACGAACATATGAAGGCTACCATGTGCCAATCATAGCGGCATCAATGGAGGAGATCGGAGAAGATGCTCAGTCAGAAGCCGTGGAGGTGGTGCCAGACGAACATCAACCTGCTACTCTCTATGGGGTGCATGTAGAGGATCTACAAAATGAAACAGAGGACATCTGTTTAAACGGAGAGCTCTATATAGATATAGGAAGTTATGCTGAGCTATGCAAGGATGAGAGAGAGATCTCTTAAAGCCATAAATATTGTTTTGTAATTTCAGAGTTATGCACTTGCCTCTTTCATCACTCAAGTTGAATAGAAGGAAAACGCTTTCTGTTGTTGCTAGCCTTTGAACATTCCAAAGCTACAAGCATTGGAGTGTTCTTGTATGATTCTCTGGCTCTTTAAGTATTTGCGTCATTGTGTCATTGTATTTATCTCTCTCTCTCTCTCTCTCTCTCTCTCTCTCTCTCTCTCTCTCTCTCTCTCTCTCTCTCTATCTATCTATCTACTTGTCCATGTTTTCTACTCCATTCATTCAATATTAAGTTTAAATGTTCGTGTGTTTAATGCAGGTATGGATGATGACGAGTTTCTTTCTCCTTTGTCACCCCAGTAGAGAAGTGGTACGTGGAGCGTCATCGCTCAGGCGCACCATCGCGCATTCCTACTCCATCCGCATCTCCCTCTGTTTCGGAGTCCTCACCGTGCTCCGAAGCTTCGGTGTCGATGAGAAGATCTTCACACTCGTCTAGGCACCGGCGCTCTAGTGGTGGCGGTGGCAGTGGCGGTTGTTGTGGGGGTGGCACCACCGATGCTTCGACACCGCCTTGTGTTCGACAAGGCTCTTTACCCTCCCCTTCTTTGCCCATCCCGACACCAGCCACGGCATCACCATCGACACCAGGTTTTGCGCAGCTAAGTGCCGTTTCCCACAGCTACACACCACTAGCTACTCCTCCGGGAGTCACTCTAGTGGACACTCCTTGCTTCGGGGCTCAGACTCCAGTGGAGACACCTGGTGTTCGTACCCTTGTTGACACACCGCTAGAGACCCCTGTCGAGACACCTAGGTTCACGCGTCAGCGGTGAGAGGGCTTTCCTTACTCCGTCGACTTTAGTGGAGGCATCATCTTGGATGATGACGGCAAGAAGGTGATTTCGTGCATGCGCGGTCTTTGCTCTTAGGTGTTTAGACACTACATACTAAACACCTGGAGTGAAATACCAAAAGAATTAAAAGACAAAGTCATCAGCATGCTTCATGACGAGTTTCCCATTCCAACACGGGATGATCTCTTCAATGAAGATGTGATGAAGGTTTGAATGCGCGAATACTGCAAGCATAAGCGTTCCAAAGTGCAAAAAGCAATCAAGGATGGATGGAACATACCAGACTGGCTGGCCAAAAAAGATTGGAAGCATGCGAAAAAGGAAGCACGCGAGAGTCCCAACAAGTGGAAGCAACAAAAGGAGGCAGCGAGAGCGCGAGTAGAGGCAAGGAGCTCGCACCACTTGGGGAGCGGTGGGTGGGCATCATTTGAGGCCGATTTTGTAAGTGTTTTTGCATCTATGTTTGATAGTTTAGGGTTTATGGGATTTGAAATTCTAACATAATGGATTCTTTGTATGTTTTGGCAGTGGTCGTTTACAGGACGTGATCCCACTCCGTACGAGCGTGAGTACGCAGGCACGAAGGGCTTAAACGCCCTTATAGACATCCTGACTTCTCCGGCGGCATTGTTAGTATTAGGGTTTATTATTTTCTATTTATTGTATTGTTTTATAAACGTCTCTCGCTATATGTTTAATTATACTTACAAAAAGCTATCTTTTTGTTTTTTTTTGTAGAATCCGATAGATATGCCGCTTGGACGCGATGAGACGTCTGATTAGACGACGTCAGTTTAGCCATAGCTAGATAGCATTAGTTTCTTTTTGTCCTAGCTTATGTATCATGAGACCATGTAACTATGTACTTTTGAAAACCATGTATATTTTTTAAATAATGACAATGGTTTGTATCTATTACATTTGCAATGATTAACAATCAAGTGATTTTGCTGCTGTGTACAATTGTCATTTATTTACTTCCATCAATTCACGCTTGTCATTTTTGTATCTTTATTTTGCAAAAAATACGTACTATGGATGATGTAGTTAATGATTATATTGTCTTGTCGCTGACTAGTTTGGGTCTATATTTACCTTTATACCTTTTTTCAAAGGAAAATTGACCAATGAAACATTCAATATGGTTGATGGGTGGCAGGGCATTCAATGCCCGGCCACCAAAAAAATTTAATCTCGGGCGTCGCTACATTGTGCACTGCAGCGTCGCTATAAGCGTCGGTATTTACGGCCCTGCAACGTCGCTATATAGCGACGCTTATAGAGACGCCTGTAGTGACGTTCTCTGATCGACATTGCTAGCGACGCTTTTTGCGACGTCGGGGGATTAAAAAACCCAATGTATTTCCGTCGCTAAAAGCGTCACAAGAGTACACAACCTCTTGTAGTGATTTTCAACATGCAAACTAGACCCCATTATAGCATCAAGCTCACCCATAGTATCTACAAAAGAAACTTGTTCACACAAACCCAAAACATTTTCAGCAGGCTCTACCAACCCACTCTTTTTCATGCCTATTTGTACATTATGCACATATTTCCTCTCACATCTCTTCAAATCTTCAAGTTTTGTAAAACATACTGATCCATTCCTTGTTACCAAGGAGCTCGTTGAAAAAGTTTCACCTATTTTTGGATCAGGCGAGACCCTTTTTCTTTTTCTTTTTTCTTTTTCTTTCCCTATGGTCATGAAACTCGTTGCTCACCTTTGGTAGAGGATGTTCTCTGAGGTTGTCATGATTTCTTTCATGGTTCACACAAACTGTGAGAAATTGGACAGCACGTTTGGGTGAAAGCATGTTAACCTACCATGCTTAATCATGTCCCGGACAATGCTAACTAGCACAATTTTGACATATGCTAACTAGTACAATAACTTGAGCTACATATCCAAGATCTATGACATATGATATATCAATAGAAAGCACTTGAAACAAGGAATCCAAATGTACAACCTACGACAAATTTTGATATTATTTGTAAAAAATTTACCAAACGCCCAACTTTTAGAAGATGTGCTAACTTGAAACTGCTAACTAGCACAAAAAGCGCGATAGGTTAACATGCTTTCACCCGTTTACCATCTTTGCTACGTATCCTAGCATATGTTGCACCATCATCCATTACCTTTGTTTCCATTCGAACTCCCACAATGTAGGGTTGTCCAAGGATGAGATGATATGATGATGTATTCTGTACAAAGAAGTTTTGGTCAATCTTTACATCACCTATTGTTACCTTCACACTTGGACATGCTGCATACAATTCACCGGATGAATTGTTTGCCACTTTTACCATCCAGCCATGATATGTGTCCATCGGCCATTTGCACTTGTTGTAGAGACTCTTTGACATTATGTTTATTTCTGAACCATGGTCAATCAAGGCAACAAATGGCTCTTCAAGATCACCTACCTTGACCAAAGTTTCTGTCGTAGCCCTTGCCCAGTGACTTCGTGAATAGTAGCTCCTAGGAATATCTTCAACTTCTTCATCATCATTTGAAAAATGCTCTTGCTTCACTCTCCCACTAGATTGGTAGCATCCTACCACAGCTCCATCATCCTCCTTATTTTGCAGCTGCATCCCTTGTGTCTTCGAGGTTTCCCCTTCAACCTGTGGACGAGAAACTTCAGCAACGGTTTGCCTCTTCCTCTTGATGATGTCAATGATCTCCTCATGGAATTCACGCTTTGCAATGCCAAGAAATTCTCCTAGAGTAAACTCAATCTTGCTATTTAAGATCCTTTCCTCCAAGACTTTCTTTAAATCTGTAGCAACCTCAATATCAGATTGTAGTTTATAAGTTGGGCCTTTTGTCTTACCTTTTGCTGGCTCTTTCTTCTTTCCTGTTGTAGACTCCTCCATGATTACTTCAGGTGGAGATGCTCCTTGTGTTGAGGGTGTTTGAGAAGGCATTGAGTCGCTTCTTCCCCCACTTCTAGAAGTTCTTTTTTATGGTCCTTCATCAACATTCTCACTCATGTGCTTCTCTTCTACGATCGCCTCATTTTGCTGGCATTTTGTAATGTAGGCATGCATTGACAATGAGTCCACTGGATCATTCCATCCTGTTTCTAGACGTATGCAATCACCTGCTTCATCTAGAATCTCTTTTGTAAGCTTTCCCTTTTTAGCTAATTGCATGACATTTGGCCAAATTTGACCATGATGGTCACTCACCTCTTCATCAGTAAGATACTCAATTTTTACTCCATAAGTAGCTGCCTCAACTGAAGAGGTGGCATGGTTAGTTGCCATATCTTCAACTAAGGTTTGCATTCCCCCCTTCCCAAAGTTAGTGGATTTTACCATCCTTAAAAAAGAAAACATCTTTTGACAAAGCATCACTAAAATCATCACAATCCCTTCTTACATGGTCTGTACTATCACACCAAATACATCTATTAACAAACCCTTCCTTGGGCTATTGTCTTTGCCTAAGAAGTGACCCTGATGGTGTGCCTTTTTCTTCAAGCTTTGCAAGTTTCACCTTCAAGTCACGCATTCCCTTCACAAGTTCATCTAGCATAGACTCATCAAACTTAAGAGCTATATAAGTAGGCTTTACCATTTTGTCAGAAGTTGAGGTTGAAGGACTTGTAGTGTTTAGTACCATCTTGTCCCTTCTTCTTTGTCGTTTGGCAAGCAACGAGACCGCACCTTCAACTTCATTCCAGTCGGTCTTTAGTCCTTGCTCAGCATCTTTATCTTCAAGGAGAAGCTCCAAATTTTCTTGAAACTCTTTACCTGCAGATTGTAAGAAAAGATCTGTCTTCTCTGCATCTAGTGTGGCCCTTTCTGTCCTGGTGAGTTGTGCATAGCGCCGCTCAAATTCCCTAAGTAGCTCTGTTATTGATAGTCCTTGCTTTGGCTTGACTACCCATTCTAAGAATGTCCTTTTGGTCACTCTCTCAGAGTCCTTTATGAAATATCCCTCCTTTAAAGATACTTTAAGTTCTTCATAATTTCTCCCATGCCCATCTTTAATTGCCCTAACATGCTCCCTAATTTCTGGAGCAACCACTAGCTCAAAGCTTTGAATCATCTCACCTTCTGACACGCGATGCAGCTCCATATCTTTCACATACTCGCATAAGTACTTGGTTACATCTTTGCCATTGAACTGATCCATTCTGTTGACGACCGCTTGTATGGCCTTCGTTGCTGAAATCTCCCTTCTTTAGGAAGCATGTTGTTGTTGCATGAACATTGCAAATGCTTGAAACATTCGCATTGTTGCTAGGTCAAAATGCATACCCTGTTGCTCAAAATGATCACCCATGGTTACGCACAAACTCTCACCCTGGCAGTTTCGGGTCGGGTTCACCAAAAAAATGTCAAGAAGTAGGCGGTCTTGCCAGGAAGGCACCAGGCCTCTTGCTGTGAGAGTTTGTGAGGAAGCTCGAGGGTTATGAGAAAGAGCTAAGATGTAGATAACATAGCTTCTAGAGCTAAAGAAGAAATGTAGCCAAAGACGCCGCTCAGTTTTCCTTACAAACACACACGTGATGGAGAGAACTCATGAAAGATAGTTAGAACAAAACAAAAATGAAAACATCGAGATTACGATCATATCGTATCATGGGTAGGATAAAAGGGTTAATGGATGAGTTAATGATATTTAATCTTTGTTTTCCAAATAAGCTATGGATTGCTCTTTGGAACTGTAGCTTTGTGCTTACTATAATGTATATGTTTTGTCTAGCGATGGCGATTACTTGTGAGTACATATCCTCTTGATTCATAATAAAATAACCACACTCACATCAAAAGAGAAGTTATAGTCAATAATAGGTAGTATGATGGGATCTGGTGAGAGAAGTATTTCGTTGAGCCTTTCCGGACCAAATAGAAACACTATGCATTTTGCTGAAAGTGAATCTTTCGACTAATCCAAATGTTGACCCTAATAGATTGCACAGAATGGAAATGAAAGAAATCGCCTCTATGTGGATTATGGTTATTCATCGATGATATACTTAGTATGTTCAAAGATAAAGGTGTGAAAGAAGTGAAAGGAGAAGAAGAAGAGAGTTTCTCTCCCAAGCCCTATTGTTCCCCGTAGGCAATAAGGATACTACAGGGAGAGAAGTACCTGTAGCAAGGAGATTCTAGAGTTTGTGGAAGAGAATGAGAACCTTAAGAGAGATAAGTGCTTGTGAAAGATGAAGATATGGTTACTAACCTTGTGCACATAATTGTTTCTCGCAAGAAGGTTGTGCCCATTACATTGACAAGATTGCTGCTTGAATACCTTCCAATGAAACAATTAGGACACAACAAGAGAGATGAAAGGAGGAGTAAAGATAGAATTAGAGATAGAGCTAAGTGTGGTGGTGGTATTAAAGATAAATAATGAGAGATAGAGAAGGAGTTAAAGACAAGTATTGGACTAGATATGCAAATGAAAGAAAAACTAGCAACATATATCTTACATGAGAGCAATCGCCACCACCTTAATGGAGAGAGAAGATGAGGCAAGACTTCAGCCTTTCTTCAAGAGAAAGTGTGGCACTAAGATGAGTAAGACACTATGGAATTGATCTATTCTCACTCACTCCTAACTTTCCCAATGAAGAGAAGGTTGCCCTTTTTATAGGTGAGGGAGCCATGTTTTACATAATCACTTGATTAGGCTAAAGAGTTAGCCCAAATCAAATGTTCTTTGGATATTTCTTAAAATGGGCAATATTAGGACTTAAAATATCATGAAATTCAGCAGCTTTGGTGGTTGAGGCTCCATCTGGGTGCATGATGTATGTGGGCCCCACCTAGGCATCTTCTATGTGGCTCCAACTGGGGGTCCCAACCTGTGTGTCTTGTCCTTCAGGGCATCTTTGAGGTGTCACATTCACATGCTTGTGTCTTTTATCCTCCAAATATCTTATTTTATGGAAAAAGACCAAGATTACCTCTTTTCACTTGATTGACCTGTTTACCATCTCTTCTTGCAGTGTAGTTGTGAAAGGATTTTTCACTCTTTTCCTTGTAACTTTTGACCTGTAACTCGGATTGACATGCTTCAAAAGAAAAAATTGGCCTACTAAAAGAGCTTGACTTGGTTTTGGACTTTTCTCCTCGCCCTTAGGTTGGGATTTTCAAATTGTGATGGTCCAAGAAGCTTTGGATCTTCCTTTTCATAAAGTCTTGCCATTCCCTCTTGTATGTATCCAAGAAGGTATGCATTATTGAAGGGTTATACTATTAAATAAATGTGAAAAGAAGAAAATAATTTATGTATGGTAGGGTATAGCTGAGATATTAGAAGAAATATACAAATGCTTTTCCCCCAGACAAAGAGAGGCACAATCATTGATACTTCTCTTACAGTACTTTCTAATAGTAATGTACATTTATATTACTTCAAAGGTAATACTAAGGTATGGTAGAAAGATTTTATTTATGAATATGATTATTATATAAAGTATACTTATGCATCAAAAAGTCACAAGATAAATCGTTTAATGCCCATTCCCACTATATAGGTGCCACAACACCACACCGTCCTGGCCCTTGTCCGTGACTGGTCCTACCCTTGTCTTGACATTACTCCCCCCTTGGAGAAGCTTTTTTGTCCACAAAAATTTAAGTGATGGTATCTTCATAAGAATACTAATGTTTTCTACCGTAACATCCCACATGGATCCAACGGTTCATTTGAGCGGAACCCGGTTCAGTAGGAGATTGAATGAAACGAAGAGTAACATCTTGATTTTCTACATTGTTGTCCATTTGTAACCATCTGATGGTACCGGTTCCTATCCAAATGTAGTGTGGAGACTCCATTTAGAATGCTCATGAGCATGGTAAACGAGTTTATCACAACACAGGTGTACCAAAAAGAGTACCTCTTGTCACTTTCCATGAAAGTAACTTGCTGACATAACTCATCAGCCAATTTTAAGTCCTCACTTGGTCCCAATTTTCGTCATCAATAAACAACCCCACCCTAACGCATGTTCAAGGTTGAGAGCGTGAATTATACATGAAGAGACTACCTAGTCGCAACATGCGTTAACTGATAGTAAGTAAATCCAAAAAGAGCAATAAATGCTTATGAATTTGATTGCTTCGTGCTAATGTATGCACTTTGCATATCCTTTAGCCCAAGATTACACTTTGTAATCTGTCAATCCCCCTATGGTTTACAGATAGTCTTTCTAGACGACTGGTAAACGGGAAATCACAAGAGCGTATAACATTGTTGAAGAATCAACAATGTGCGAAATAACCATCATGGTTAACTTTAAAAAAATCCACAAACACCCAAAATGAGCCATGACCTCTATTGGTGATTAGTAGACTCAAAAGTAATCTCATAGAGATAGTGCACATAGAGTGAAAAATGCTTCGTAAGCAATAACTTGAGGAATATGCATGCCGTTCCAAACCATCCTTTGCTAAACACTAGGTCCCATAACACCTAGTGTGCATGCATTTAGCAAAAAACAGATCCTAACCTATATATCCATGGTGATCCTTGCCAATACTTATGGCAAATGTGATGCGTCTAGCACACATTAAAGAGGAATGTAAATAGTTATGAAAAGAAAGTAAACACTTTCAGTTGCAATCTTTTTGCAAGCCTTGCTGAAATGTCTGAATCACAATAGAAGGTGAAACATTGATCACTTCTTGGTACAGACAATGCAACTTTTTCATTAACAACTTATAGCCTTGCCATATGTATAAACAATTGTCTGTAATGTTTTTTAGCAATACTTGTAGCTTGGACAAGTCATTCTAAGTATCCGACAATGTTTGGCCACTCAAATTTCTCCTGATACGTCGTGTCGAGGAAACAGATTTGACCAGCATGTAGGGACTTTGTCGTGACACATATTTGAAATAGGGGGCGCCAGTGTCAGTCCCAGAGACTCATATTCGCCACATGTGGAATATGTCTCAACTAAGGATGTCTGAAAAAAGAACATCCTTCAAGTACAAGATGTACTTGTGTGTGGAGGTAACTCTAAGCACTCAGCGAGACAAGAGTGAGAGGGATCCTCATTCATTTCTCCACACAGGCTAAACCGAACTCCTTGAGTTTCTAGACCATGTTGTATCCCATGTGACAACATGTGCCAAATTGAACCCTACAAGCAGGTTTGTAACAGCATAAGGAAGATAGATAGATTGGACACTTGGCCCAAAATACTTTGTGCCGACATGCCCTTGGCCTGGCTCTGTAACATTCAAGCGTACTTATACGTCTTGAAAAACCAAGCAAAGCATACTAAAAATAGAATAACATCAAATCAATAGATGCGTACGTGGAGATTTGAATGTAATGTACACTTACCTGTATTCAAATGGAGAGGAGCACGTCCCCCACCTGAAAAAACAAACGGCATTGAGTCGAAAACCCGGGGTGTTTCCCTTGCAATCCAAGCCCTTGGATTAGGTCTACGTAGTCAAACCCCTAGATAAGACTCTTTGTAGAAACTGCTCAACTAGCAGATAACGGTAACCAACATCGTTAACCGTGTACAGAGGGAGTGGAATCAACTTGAAAAGTGTGTTCGTCTGTTACAGCATGGTAGATTGCGGAATTCTTTCCTTGAAAGTATAACTGGGAGAGATCAACTGTGATCCTCAATGCAGATCAAACTGTGATCCTTAATGCCTATGGGGTGATGTAGCAATCACCTGCCGGGTCTTACCCCAAAACAGTATGTCCATAGACACTCCATAGTGCTACAGAGAGAGCAAGAGACCCACACAAGTGAACTACCGGTCTCTTATGGAAAGCCATGCTGTCACAAATGATTGCTGCATCTATACTCCGTGGTAGACAGCAGCTGGTGTGAGTTTAAGATGATCAAAAACTCAACTTGAGTGTCGCACTGAAAACATGTAGTGCAAAAATGACACCCTAACCATCCATAATGACAAGAATCTTGCTTGTCCATTAACGTCAATGTATACTTCCCTAGGTAGATCTGTTCAATCTTGAAAACAATCACCCCACAGAATGCCAATAGTTGGGTCTTACCCTTGGCCTGACAATGGCTCTTAGCCTGTGTGTCTCATAGCCCTTATGCAAATTAGTGTTCAATGGATGAACCAATGAAGACTAATTTGAGTAGCATCTTAACCATGTGCTAGCTGAGAGTTAGAGCACCTTGGCTCAGGCTGACTTACGAGAAAAACACGTATCAAAATCTTCTTAGAAGATTTTCATTATTCCCTTAAAGAGAGAGAAAGAGAAATAAGAAGAGCATGCTGGGCTGAGGAACTTTCGTTGGATGACTATGACGTGTATAGATGATTGCCATGCTCTTGTGCATCTTATGCCTAACATGCAACTTATCCTATAAGCATGCAACGGTTTTCTGCTATGACTCTCTCAATGAGAGAGGTAACAGGAAAACACAAACAAGTCACAAAAAGACCCGCCTATCGTGTAGGTGGTTGTGACGACCCAAAAAGTCATGTTAAACAATCCAGAACTTATCGTGTCTTTGACAAAGAGTCTGGTGTTATAGAGGAAGCGTAATGCATGAAGCGGTAGATTTGAATCCACCTTGCTAGCAAGCCTTGCCAAGAGTGATGGCTTCAAACGTGAGAACCAAAACCATAAGTGCCTTGCACAATTTAAACTGGTAGGGATTGTGTGAGCTAATATTACCTATTGTGCCAGTTCCCCAAACTTGTGTGCCAATGCCCTTGACTCCAAGTCATTGGGCAGTACCTTGGCACAAGGGAGAAGCCTTGCTTCATGCAAAACTGTTGTGTAAAGCTGCCAAAACACTTTGCTTTGCACAGCGACACTAGTTGCGAAGTAAAGTAGAAATATGGAAATAACTAAAACTGAAACGTGGCTAACCTGGTCGTACGACTGCCATCAGTTTTCATGAAAGATAGACGAAAAAAAATCCCTCGTTGGAACGCTTCTCCAAACCGGCTCATAGCCATATCTGCGTTGTGAAAGAGAGTGGTCGCATAAGCATATACGTCCTCGTGTATCCTATACACATGTGGTACGTAATGAAATAACGTGCAAACACATTGCCTATTCCTTCCCAAGTGTGTATGCTCATAGCATATGCGGAACGTGGGGATTCTCAAAGAAAAATACATAAATTGAATCCTTGCTTCCTTTAACTATGTCTAGCCTCATTGCTAACAAATGCGATTGACGATAGATATCATAGCAAAGAGAGTCGACCTTGTCGATCATGTACAAAAAGTCGACCGTGTCGAATTGCAAATGTAATGGAAAACAGTAGAACATGTACAATATATGTATCTTATACCTACTTGGCTCTATGAATGATAGCCATGATCATTCATTCCATTGCATAGGAGAGTTATCAAGCACGTGCTCAATAACTACTCTACCCCATGCCGCCAAGGGCCTTGCCCAATTTGCAACCAATTTGGAATCTTGTGAGCAACTTCAATGCTCCAGTGGTGGTACACAAAGTGTGCGCCGGCCATGCCGAGCTCTGTGCACCTTGAACAAGAGCGTTCCCGTAGAATCACTCAAGACTTGCTTGATAAATTCTACCTATCTCTTGGGCGGCAACCATTGCACCAATTGAAATTCACAAAACCAAACAAAGTGCAAATGATTGTATAAAGAATACAAAAATTAATGCCGAAACATAACAAAAATACCTGGAGCGTTAGCGGATGCACTTTGAAGCCTCGCCAAGATGCCGACCCACGACCTTGTCGTGCATGGTGCTGGATCTCTCCCGTGGGATCCATAAAGTCTAGAGTCTGGTGTCCTACCCTCATATACTCTTCATCCGCTCCGAATAGGGCAAACCTTGCCGACTGGGATTCGCTCGAATCAAAGAGAGTTTGAGGCGTGCAAATGGTTTTGCTTATGGGATCCTCGAAGCCTTGCTCGGTTATTTAATGATCTGTTTAAAGTTGAATACATAAAACTCTACTCGACCTAAAGTCGAAGCTGTTCCCAAGGTAATCGACCTTGTCGATTTTATCCCTCGAATTCTTGCAGCTGTTGTGTGCCGATCTAAGAAAAACGCCGAGCATGAACACAATTTTCTGCACATAAAAGTTGCAAAAAATTCTGATTGAAATTCAACTCAAGCGGCCTTGCCGAGGACTTCTTCGTAATGCCATCCCATCCTTGCCAAGACCTCACCATAGTCAATTGGCAGACCATGGGACAATGTTCTTAAAAATTTTGGGAGGAGGCCCAAAATTGGGCATCCCTAAAGTGAGAACTCAAACCAAAACAAATACTGGCAACAACGCGCAGGAAGCGCAGAGCAAAACACCCCTTGGGCGCTCCCGTTGTCAACCTACAACTCTTCAACATGGAACAAACTTTGTTGAGTAGGCCAAGGGGCTCCTATCAAGCCTATCCATGGTGGTTTTCACACAGGTGGATGCAGTTCATGACTTGCATACAAGGGCTCGCACCCGCCTTGGAAATTAGCGAAGAGAGAGCGAAATTATGTAGCCTTGCATAGCGACATGCAAATTCTGTAGCCTTTGATGCAAAATTCTGTAGCCTTCGCTGTAAAATTCTATAGCGTTCCATAGAAGTATTTTTCCCTCTGATTCCCATGAATCTCCAAGGGGAGAGAGATCGAGAGAGAAATCGAGATAGAGACCTTTCCTCCACGAGAGAGAGAGAGAGAGAGAGAGAGAGAGAGAGAGAGAGAGATAGATAGATAGATAGATAGTTCTATTATCGTCCTGGGAGGTCAAATATGACCTATGGGACCAAATGAACATGTCACGTGGTGTGAGTGGAGTTCATAAGTGACTCTCAATGCTCAAAAATGGCTGAAATGAGCGTCGCAATAGAGAGTCCACATCGTGGTTGGGAGAGGAAGGTATGTAGGGAGAGCTCATGGCTGAATATATGGGGAAAAGAGGACCTAATGTGGTCAAAAGCTGAGCACTCAAGTAGTGTGTGGTACTCACTCTCTCGCACTTGACGAGGGCATAAGGTGCAAAGTCGATGACACTCCTCGCCAGTGCCCCAACGTCCTGTCTCGCAGCGTAGAGAATGGGAGCTAAGACGAATGGAGGCAATGGTGTGGATCGCACTCAACGGGATGGGCTCAAGGATGTAGGAATGGGTTCGGTTACCTCGTTCCGAGAAGAAGAGAGATTTGTAGTTTGGGGCAACGTGTGTGGTGTAATGGCTGAAGCGAGAACCTCCGGATTTCTCCCAAGCCATGATACATTGGCGTTGTAAGAAGGCCTCATTAACTTGGGAGTCGATCGACGCATCCTTGACCAAGTGACATGCATCCCATCTTCCAAACCATTTCTTGATATCAAGCATCCACCCCGAACTTAGTATTTTGCTCTTGCATGTCTTTTGAACCTTTTGACTTGCTTCATATGCGATTCTAGGAAGTCGATGCAAAGGGCTACGTTGTGTCTTACGCATGTACTCCACAACCCTTTCCATGCCCAAGACCTCAATGGGAAGCGATCCGGACTCAAGAAGTAAGAGCATGTAGGGTGTTTGTGTCTTGACTTGGAGAAAGTTGGTGAGAAAACGCTTTTGGACATTCTCAAACTCTTTCCAAGTAGACTTCCTGATGCTTCCACCCCACACCTCCACTCCATAAAGAAGCACCGGTGTCACCAATGTGTCAAAGAGGTACTTTTTGAGAGCCCAACACTTGATCTCTCCTGCATTGCACATGTTCTCAAATGCATAATAAGCCCTCTTTCCGGCTTCCAAGCGACGCATTGCACAATCCTTCCATTTATGATTGGATGGAACCTCAAGGCCAAGGTACTTGAAGTGATCTACCACTTCAAGTTTCTCATTGTTGTATACAATGCATGGATTTTCGTCATTGAGGGTCTTTACAAGCATAACCTTGGTTTTGGATCCATTCACGATCAGACCGCTATGTAGGCAAAAGCGTTCCAAGACACTCATAAGCTTTTGTGCATCTTCTAAGGTATGTGCCAAGAGCACTACATCATCGGCATAAAGCAAAAGCATGATCACCGCATTTCCAATCTTAACCTCTTCTATGCCTTCTTGCTGCATAAAATCAAGAACCATGTATTCCAATTCATCAATGAGTAGCCCAAAGAGGGTTGGGGAAAGTGGGCATCCTTGTTTGACACCAATAGTGCTTGCAAAAAATTCTGAAATTCCATCTCCCATACGTAATCGACATATCACTTTTTGGTAGATGCGAAAGACTGCATGCATAAATTCTCTCGGCACTTGAAGGCTTTGCATACGTCTCCAAAGATTTCCTCGCGGTACCATGTCAAAGGCTTTCTTGAAATCCACAAAGCAATAATACAACTTTTTTCCTTTCAATCGAGACGCTTCCATAAGAACTCGAAGAGTGACAAGGTGATCAATAGTGCTATGATGCTTTTGAAAACCTGCTTGGCCAAGCGCACGTTTGCCATTCTTTTCAGCCCATTCACTTATCTTCATCTCCATGATACATCCAAATAACTTTGCCATCAAAGAACCAACCATTATAGTGCGATAGTTGTTCACATTGTTTACATCTCCTCCTTTGTGCAAAGGTTTGATCCAATTTGCACTCCAAGCATGAGGCATGCCATACTGAAGTGCAAGGTTAAACATATCGCATATCCAATATCGTGTTTTCTTGCTTTTCCATTTAATCATTTCAGCCTTGACACCTTGAAGGTCACCTGCCTTGCGAGTAGCAAGTTTCTCAAGCGCGCGGCATACATCTTCAATGGTAAAGAAGGGAGACATAAATGGAAGGGAGCTACAACCCTCCATCTTATCAACATTGGGTTGCTCATAGAGGTTCTTACAATGCATATACATATCCTCAAGAGTCAAGTCACCAAAGCTCTCAACGCGCTTGCCTTTTAGATTTTGCCAAAACTTGCCACATGCATGTGCTTTCTCTTGTGCTAAAAGAAGTTGTTTTTCGACTTCCCACCTTCTCCTCTTCTTTTGAACAAGTGCTTTGTATGTGTGTGAACATTCCAAGTAAACTTCCTTGTCTTTGATTGCATCCAATCTTAGCAAGTGTTTTCGGGCTTGACTACATTCCATGTCAAACCATTTCTTCTTGGTGCTACCCTTCTTAGACCTTTTGCAAGACATGTGTTTCACCGAAAAGCATTCCTTCGCACAAGAGAAAATTACTTCTTTGAAAACTTTCCACTTGCATTCTAATGTTGGGCTCCCTTGATGCTCTATCATGCTTAACATTTGGTCCACCATATCAGCATATATAAGTGCTCGTTTGAAGTCTAGACGTAGGTACAAATGATTCACATCATGATTGGAGGCTACATGCTCGGGCCGTTTACCACACTTGAGGTCAATACATAACATCCTATGATCCGATTCCGGATTCCATTCACCAAGTGTAAAGCTTTGTATGCATTCTAGAGTGGCTTCTGAGAACAACATATAGTCAATCACGCTAGCACCATTGTGCTTTCTACATGTAAAGTCATTGGTGCCTTGCCATAGAGATACACCATTTGCAATGAGCATTCCGGTACTATTGCACATATGTAGAAGTGACTTTCCATAGTGATCCACTTCTTTTGCATCATTAGAACTTCGATTATACATGTATGAGTCATCCACTCTTCTTGATACATGCGGCATGTCGACTTGTTGTGTGTCGTGTTGTAACATATTTGTGCGAGCATTCATGTCTCCAAAAACAATGACTTCACCTTGATCCTTGTAATGAGCAATGTCTTCCTCTAGTTCAACAAAGGGCTGATCTCTATCCATATTCAAGCGAGCATAAAAGTTGGAGTCATAGTGAGGAATGTAGCAGCCGGCCACAAACATGACTTGACCATTTGGTGTGGGCTGATTTTCAGCCATAAGTAGCGTTTATACTTATCTTCTTTGACAATGGAAACATCTTTCAAACCCTTTTTGGTCATACATGCTACGCCTCCTTGGCCTCTTCGTTGCTTTGCATTTTTGGCCCACATCAAAGAATGTACATCGTATTTGTCAAATCCAAGAATTCGTTGCGCATCATGCTCCCATGTTTCGACAAGAAGTATCACATCGGAGTCATTGGTAAGCTCATCAATGCCAATTCCCGCATTCCATGGATACCCGTTACAATTCCAAAAGCTTATTCGCAAGCGTGAGTTGGTCTCATAGATCATGTGTCCCTATTTGTTGGGTGGACTTGCATCCTCCTCAAGTGACTTTTCTTCTTGAGATGATACCTTAACCTTCTTGCTTCTTTCCTCGTATGCTTTGCGACGTACATTTTGTTGCATAAGAGTGCGATCCTCATATACATTACAACCCGTTCCTTTGAGGTAGATCCAACCATTGTCAAGGATGATCTTTCTCTTTACCTCATCAGCCATGGTACATACAATAGGTCTTTCTCCCGAGCGAGGGACTCCTTGTTTTCCAACTCAATGTGCACCATAAGCCATGATTCCTGACATGCCAAAGTGTGTAGCAAAAAACTCTTCAATAGCAACCGCAAGAGATTGGGGTGTTTCCATGCTTTCCTCCTTGATTCCACGAATGACGATGTTCTTTGAGCGTTTTTGTCGTTCTTGCAATTCTTGAGTGTCCACATTCTCTACATTCTTTGCTTGGACAACGGCTTGCGTGATAGGAGATGTAGAAACCACATTATCCTTACATATATCAGCCCATGATTTTGATGCATTTCTCATCTCACATATATCATGTCGTATTGTATCTATCGTTTCCTCTTTCAATACATGATCACTCTCAACTTTGCTCAAGCTCTCTTTCACTACATTCATGTCCACAAGAGAGCGTTTACATTCTTGAACTTCATTCTCAAGATGCATCAAGCGTGTTGTTTGCATTTCAAGAACCTTCTTGAGGTGCTCATTCTCCACAACGAGAACTCTTAAAGTACCATTCTCCATTGCAAGTGCGCGCAACTCTTCACCTTGCTTGTTGACGGTTTCTTGTAACGAGATCAAGTAAGCCATGATCATTGCTTCCGTTGTTGTAGACGATGTGGTTGGATTAGCATCCAAATTCCTTGGAGATTTTGCATCATTCTCCATGGCGAGTGTGGCTTTTCCACCCTTGCGAGTTTTGTCTGACATTGCCTTCAAGTCGGCAACAAAAACGCAAAGTTTTGACAGTTTTTTCAGTTCTGAGATGCTGTTACAGCAAAGCCTTTCATTACACAGAAAAATTCTGTCTTTACATCAATGCATAGAGGGCTTCGTGCTCTTCGATTGAGGCTATAGATCACCTAAATCGGAGTTCGGATGAGCAAGTTATGGTCAAAAGAGTGAACTGCTGCCTACTAGGTCAAAAAACGGCTGTGTGAGGGAGAGAGAGAGAGAGAGAGAGAGAGAGAGAGAGAGAGAGAGCATGCAAACTCCATGCGAGACCTCCATCTCCCCTCTTGCATAGCTCCCTTCTTCCTCCTCCCACCTTGCTCTGATACCAGTGAAAGGACAAGGGGACTGGAACATGCTCATCACCACCCAGCCATGCCCTATATAGGCCCTTGCCTTTCTAAATATAGGGACCCCCTTGACTGCATGTCTATCCTGGCCCGTGGCCAGGACTGGTCCTACCCTTGTCTTGACAATATCCCACGGTTCCCGAAACATACTAGTTCTGTTGGCATAATCTACGTCGCTGATGAAAAGCTACTTTTCCATCTTCGTGCCCTAAGCGTTGGGAGCACACTGTTTTGAAGTCGGACATAACTTCTTTGTTGGAAGATTGTTGATGCATTTGAAACTTAGGATCCAATACAAAAGCCGCACCATGCAATGGCGTATGCAACTACACCCAACACTTGTTAACAATTGTAATCATGGTAACTTTATCCTTTGCACCAAAACTAACATTTTCTCTTAGGTTGCGTATAGCCTATGACATATACTAGTAGACCCGACCAAAAATAAAAGAATCTTTGTCACCTGCTCTCAAAAGATCTACAAATGGATTTGACATAGTTACTATTCTTTCTACATTATGCCAAAAGACTGGCGAGTTTACTATTTTCGCACATCGACCAATTGCTTCCTGATAACTTGGATACTTGTTGAGCCATCCATCCCATATTCTGTCTGCTAAGGTTTCCATCAATGCAGGCTTCAACTCCTGCAAAGCAGCAAGAACATAGTATGCCGTAGCAAACCTTGTCGCGCAAAATATTTGCAAAGCTTTATTTGGTGACTTGGTTTGAAAAAGAGCATACAAAAATTGATGCTCTCTAATGAATTTTACCACATGATTAGCATCCAATAAAATTTGTTTCACACATGCCATTTTACCAATATCTTTTAGAAGAAAATTTAAAGTGTGAGTTGCACATGGTACCCAAGAAATTTCCGGATACTTGACTTGAATAGCTCTTCCTGTTCCTTTGTAGTTGGCCGCATTATCTATAACAATAGCAGTCACATTCTTTGGTCCACGTGCCTTTGCAATTGCATGCTTATACACCCCTGCTAGGTAGGTGATAGTCTTCTCTTTAAATGAGTTGTCAATTGCTTCCACGAACATAGCCCCTCTAGGGTTAATAAGCATTAAATTGATTAAAGGTGTTTTTTGACAGTTAGTGCATCCATCCAATGCTATGGTGCATCCATATGCTCGAACAAACTCTAGCACTGTGCGTTTTAGAATGGCTTTAGTATTGTCTTTGACTTTATCAAGATATTCAGTTCGCATCTTGTTATAGCCAGGAAGCACAAATCCTTTTTTGGTTGTACTTATCAAAGCATCTTGAAATATTGGATTGCGCATAACATTGAACGATATGCCACACACAACAAATTCTTGTGTCCATTTTAAATGCAACTCAAGCAACCATATATTGTTTACCTAATGCTTCAGGCATTGTCTGTCCATTGGATGTTGCTCTGCCAGATTTTCTTGTGCTAGGAACTCCTCCTGATGTAGAAGCATGTCCATGAAGAGGGTTCAATTGAGAACTCTGATCGTTTACTTGAGTGGTACACACCTCTTCTGTTTCCTCATTGCATACAAATAATTCAATATTCGCATGAATATCTTTAGAAACATCACCTTTATGTTTAGCTGCAAGAATCAACTTTACTTTGCGAGAATACATGGAAAATTTTTCATGAATATCTTTTGGTGGTGCCCCGCACTTTTCAGCATTTCTAGGGACTTTAAATAAACTCTCTTTAATTCTGGTTGCATTACCAATGAACTGGTGGCCACAAGATTTACATTTAAGTTGAGATGTATTTCTCCTAGCTTTCAACTCATGCATATAACTCCACTCTTGTTCTTTCACCATGATGCACAAAAGTAATTTGCTAGTGAAAACAAAGTCAATGATCAATTTCATAATCAAAATCAATTTAAACATTAAATTAATCTAACTAACAATGATTGAACAAAATTAAAATAATTAAAAACAATGATTGAACAAAAATACAATAATAAAAAACAATACCATTGGATTACATATAAATTGCATCGATTTATCTAAAGTGCAAGCTTGTAGCTTTAACACATTACGATAATCAATAATTACAATTAAATCAAGTATTAAAATGATTATCATTATAAATTGTTATACCTACAAGAGCTATAAGTGACATTTTTAAATGTCAAAACGATAATCACTTAAAATACTTGATAGTTATTGTATCTATGTAAAGTGCGAACAAAAAGTTCTATACTTTACCATAGATTTTTAAGTGATTATCTATCTACAATGCAGGCATGTGTATGCTCTCACACAGTACGATAGATTTTACAGTTCAAATAAAGATAAGAGAATATCAATATTTTTGGATATGTTTTTCCTAAATTTTTTCTCTAGTGAGAGCATAGTAGTGTTAATAGCTCTACACAAAACGTAAAAATATAATTTTGTTTCATTATATTCATTTTGAAGTGAGAGAAAATCTCTACACATCAAAATCAAACTTTAAATTACATAAAATTAATTTTTATGTAATTATATTTTTATACCAATTATCTCATGTGAGAGTACACTCTACATAATATCCTAATTTTTTTTAATTAGTCACTTTCAAGTGTCAATTAATTGAACACATTGACAAGTGATTCTTATAATTACATTTTGTATCAGGTGAGAGATTAAACTCTTCAAACTTTCAACTATTTACTAATTTATTCAAAACAAATTTATAAATTTGAATCACAAAACTTAAAATCCATTGAGTTTTAATTTTTATCTAATTCAAATTGTTTTATTTTCTTACATATTACTCTTTTGATTGTTTGGTGAGAATACTCACATGGAAAACACTTACTATGAATGATGGTGTGAAATTTGGTTGTCGCATGTTGCTATATATACTAACATATTCGATCGTTATTATTTTAGATCAAAAATAATTTCGTTCCAAAATAATTTCGTTCGAAAAGTTTTTCGATCGAAAAACTAAGAAGTTATACGTTTGGCCGTGTATGCTGATGTGGCACCGTATAATACGGCCGTATAATTTAAATAAACGAATAATACGCCCATTATTTGCATATTATACGTCTCCCGAATAACGAATAATGCAACTTAGATCTATTGTCTCGGATTTAGGGTCTGTAAAAGCTTGAAGAAGGGCATCCTAGCATTGGGTCTGTTCTTGGCAGAGTTGACGAGAGGTGTGGTTTTATGGATGGTTTGCATGCTGTGGACTACTTGGTCAAGCGGCTTGATGGTAGCGGCTCTAACCGCTTCCTGGCATCCACTAGTCGTCCTTTATGCTTTGTTCAGCTCTACTCCCTCTAATTGGGTGGCCCCAAGTTCAACCAGCTATTTAGGTTAGGGTGGCTCCCTTATTAGATGATGTTCGTACGTCCAACGTCTGGTGCTCTGTTGATCCTGGTGGGGAGGGTAATCTTCATGTTACAAGTGACTTATTGCTTGGGTGGCATCTCTTGATAGCTTCTCCTCTCGCACCCTTTTTCTAGGTTTTTTATGTTGTTGGATGTTATGGGTTGTAGTGCTAGGTTTATGACTTCCTTGTAAAGAGCCAGGTTGTCCGATGGGTTTCTCGACCGGTCTATGGACCTATGGTTGTGGTCTAGATGGTCTAGCTCGATCTGAGGAGTAAAAAAGTTTTGCTTATTAATTTTACTATGTGCGTAGGAGAGAGAGAGAGAGAGAGAGAGAGAGAGAGAGAGAGAGAGAGAGAGAGAGAGAATTAATGTATGTGCGTAGGGAATTAAAATTAAAGAAAGAGAAATTAAAGAGAGAAATGAAATGAAATGTTATATTAACGTCTTCGAAAGGCCAAAGTGACCTATGAGACAAGAAAGTTACAATGTGGTGGATCTGATACAAAGTCAGAGTAAAAAGATGACAAAATGATAAAATAAAATATTATGGAATCCTAAACTGCTGGGTGTGGACTAAACGGCTAAAACAACTAGCTCAGATAGGTAGATCATAGGAGATCCAGCATCTGTCGTTGGCGGATCTCCTCAATCTCCTTCGTGGTTAGTAGTCTAACCGGGCGTTGTGCATGTCGACCCAAAGTGACTTGGATCATCTGATGCAGCCTATGACTTCACTTGACCATCTCAAAATACATTCGAAGCTCAACTCTCACCTTTACACATGAAAGTCCTCTAGGGAGCAACAATAGTGTCGTCGTTGCTCTTAGAGACAAGATTCCTCCTCAAAAAAGGTTGGGTGGGGGCATATAACAAGCCGTAGGTCAAATGGATAGAAGAAACGCCTAAAATAAAAGCCGTTTTTGAAGTCTGGTTGGGTTTTTCTACGAAAAAACGCAAACCGACTTCATAAACGGCTTCTACGTCGTAGGAAAAATCCAGTTGCGTTTTTCTATGGAAAAACGCGGAAATGGCTTCTATCCCTACCGATTCCGTAGTCCATTAAGTAGTCTTAAGGCAATGTCAAGAGCATGTATGGCAAGCCGTAAGTCAAATGGACAGAAGAAACGTCAAATACACAAGCCGTAGGTCAAATCCGGTTGCGTTTTTTTACGCAAAAACGCAAGCGGTCTTCGGAAACTGATTCTATGTTGTCCATTAGGTAGTCTTTAGGCAATATCAAGAGCACGTACGGCAAGATGTAGGTCAAAAGGATAGAAGAAACGCCAAATACACAAGTCGTAAGTCAAATCCAATTGCATTTTTCTACGGAAAAACGCGGACGAACTTCGGAAACTGATTCTACGCCTACCGCAACCATCCGTAGTCCATTAAGTAGTCTTAAGGCAATGTCAAGACCGTGTATGGCAAGCCGTAGGTTAAACGGACAGAAGAAACGTCAAATACACAAGCCATAGGTCAAATCTGGTTGCGTTCTTCTACAAAAAAACACAAACGGACTTCGGAAATGGCTTCTATGCCTACTGAAACCATCCGTAGACGATTAGGTAGTCTTTAGGCAATGTCAAGAGCGCGTATGGTAAGCCGTAGGTCAAACGGATAGAAGAAACGCCAAATACACAAGCCGTAGGTCAAATCCGGTTGCGTTTTTCTACGAAAAAACGTAAACGGACTTCGGAAATGGCTTCTATGCCTACCGAAACCATCCGTAGTTCATTAAGTAGTCTTAAATCAATTTCAAGACCGCGAATGCAAGCCGTAGGTCAAATACATAGAAGAAGCGCCAAATACACAAGCCGTAGGTCAAATCCGGTTACGTTTTTCTACAAAAAAACGCAAACGGACTTCGGAAATGGATTCTATGCCTACCAAAACCATCCGTAGTTCATTTATTAGTATTAAAGCAATGTCAAGAGCGCGTATGGCAAGCCTTAGGTCAAACGGATAGCAGAAATGTCAAATACACAAGCCGTAGCTCAAATCCGGTTACGTTTTTCTACAGAAAAACGCAAACAGATTTCGGAAATGGATTCTATGCTTACCGAAACCATCCTTAGTTCATTTAGTATCCTTAAATCAATGTCAAGAGCATGTATGGCAAGCCGTAGGTCAATGGGTTTGAATTAACGCCAAATACACAAGTCGTAGGTCAAATCCGTTTGCGTTTTTCTATGAAAAAACGCAAATGGATTTCGGAAATGGCTTCTATGCCTACCGAAACCATCCGTAGTTCATTAGGTAGTCTTAAAGCAATTTCAAGAGTGCGTATGGAAAGCTGTTGGTCAAACGGATAGAAGAAACGCCAAATACACAAGCCGTAGGTCAAATCCGGTAGCGTTTTTCTACGAAAAAACGTAAACGGACTTCGGAAATGGCTTTTATGCCTATTGCAACCATCCGTAGACGATTAGGTAGTCTTTCGGCAATGTCAAGAGCGCGTATGGCAAGCCGTAGGTCAAACAGATAGAAGAAACGCCAAATACACAAGTCGTAGGTCAAATCTGGTTGTGTTTTTCTACGAAAAAACGCAAACGGACTTCGGAAATGGCTTCTATGCCTACCGAAACCATCTGTACTTCATTAAGTAGTCTTATAGCAATGTCAAGAGCACGTATGGCAAGCCGTAGGTGAAACGGATAGAAGAAACGCCAAATATACAAGCCGTAGATCGAATCCGATTGTATTTTTCTACGGAAAAACGCAAACGGACTTCGGAAATGGCTTCTATGCCTACCGAAACCATCCGTAGTTCATTTAGTAGTCGTAAAGCAATGTCAAGAGCGCGTATGGCAAGCCCTAGGTGAAACGGATAGAAGAAACACCAAATACACAAGCCGTAGGTCAAATCTAGTTGCGTTTTTCTACGGAAAAATGCAAATGGATTTCGAAAATGGCTTCTATGCCTACCGAAACCCTCTGTAGTTCATTAAGTAGTCTTAAAGAAATTTCAAGAGCGTGTATGGAAAGCCGTAGGTCAATGGGTTTGAATTAACGCCAAATACACATGTCGTAGGTCAAATCCGGTTGCGTTTTTCTACGGAAAAACACAAATGGATTTTGGAAATGGCTTCTATGCCTACCAAAACCATCGGTAGTCCATTAGGTAGTCTTAAAGAAATTTCAAGAGCGCGTATGGCAAGCAGTAGGTCAAACGGATAGAAGAAACGCCAAATAAACAAGCCGTAGGTCAAATCCAGTTGCGTTTTTCTACGACAAAACGCAAACGGACTTCGTAAATGGCTTCTATGCCTACTGAAACCATCTGTAGACGATTAGGTAGTCTTTAGGCAATGTCAAGAGTGTGTATAGCAAGCCATAGGTCAAACAAACAGAAGAAACGCCAAATACACAAGCCGTAAGTCAAATCCGGTTGCGTTTTTCTACAAAAAACCGCAAACGGACTTCGGAAATGGCTTCTATGCCTACTGAAACCATCCGTAGTTCATTAGGTAGTCTTAAAGCAATGTAAGAGCGCGTATGGAAATCCGTAGGTCAAACGGATAGAAGAAAGGGATAGCCATTGGATGTTGAAGAAACTATGGAACTAAAAGAGGCAAAGGGGTTTTGCCCGCTACATACATGCATTTCCATGTACACCTGGGAGTGCACGTATGTGTCTACCCATATAGGATTTGACCAATAAAGACAATATTTTGACCCGGTGGTCCTGATCTCCGTACACGTCTGGACCGAGGTGTACGGAGATTGAGCAAGACTAGAGAATGCGAGGTAGTTTACATTGTGAGGAATATATATATTAAAACAACATTCATAATCATTGTAGATGGCAACGTCATCAACTAATATGGAGGAAAAGATTGTATGCTCGTGTACGCTCTGCAAGTATCAAATCCTACGCAAGCGTAGGATATGTAATGAGCATGTGCACAAGTACGGAGAGTTGGCTAAAGAAACCGTACAGAATCTACGATACGACTCCTACGGAACGGGCATTGATTTTTGCGACATAGCACCTACATCTGACAGAGAGAGAAAAAGGATTATGCGTGAAGGTCCAACCAATATAGAGCCAAGGATGGAAGCAGAAAAGGACTTACAGACAGAAGACGATGGCATGGAGGAGATGCTGGATGCCTTCTTCGAGACAAGCGAGGAGAACGCTAATGAAGCAGCACCAGAAGTTGTGCACCTATTTCGTGAAGACATGTGAGGAAGTTGATACGTCAACCAATTTATGAAGGCGCCAAAATATCGACGCTTCGTACTTGTCTGGCGTTTTTGAATCTTCAGTCAGTGTACGGGTGGTCAGATGCAAGCGTCACTGCTTTGTTTAGGTACGTTATTTACAAAAGAGATTTTTCGATTGCAACGGTGACGTGCTTGGAGAGCTTTTCAATTTAATGTGGCTTAAACAGGTTGTTGCGGAAGCAAATTCTCCCGGCTGGCAATGAAATGTCCCCCTTGAGGCCAGACGCAAAGAAACTATTGACCTCAGTTGGCTTGGACTACAACAAGATTCATGCATGTCCAAATGATTGCATTCTTTTTCGCAATGAATTCGCAGATTTTTTCTTGTGTCCTAAGTGCGGAGCAATGTGCTACAAACAAGATGCAGTTGGCGAGACACTGCCAGCTAAAGTGTTGCGGCATTTCCCTATTATTCCTAGGATAAAAAGCATGTTTCATTGTAGTTCCATTGCAAAGTTGATGCAGTGGCATTCTACGAATAGATCCACTGACACAACATTTAGGGTGCCTATTGATTCAAAGGCCTAGAGGCACATTGAAGATACCTGACCACATTTTAAGAGTGAACCAGCAATTTACGTTTGGCATGGCAATTGATGGAGTCAATCCATTTGGCTTGAGAAGCTCGTCATGGAGCACTTGGCCTATGTGCCTCATCAATTACAACCTCCCGCCGTGGCTTGCCATCAACAAGGGTCATTTGATATTAAGCTTGATTGTATCTAGTAAGTTCAAGGCAAAAAACATGGATGTTTATCTAGCTCCACTAGTTGACGATCTCCAAGAATTACCGAATTTCTATCCGTTTCTGACCCAGAAATGCCTCGACTGTGGAGCGATGAGGAGGATGCAAGACTGGTGGGAGAGGAGCCGCAAGGGCAAGGGGTGCCGAAGAAAATGAACGACGCCATGCGAGAAAAGATCATGAAGTTCTGTATACTAAATTCAGCGCCGATGCAAAAATGGCTTGAAAGGTACGAAGAAGAGAAAGAGAGATGCAATAGGGAGCGACAGGATTTCAGGCGAAGCCAAACGACTAGAGGTTTATCCTTGCTAGACTATCTCGCTCCTCTATCTGAATTCCCTACAATGGCATGGTTGGACAAGACAATGAGAGCAGCTCGACAGATCGGAGAACCCATATCTCTACAAGAGGAAGAGCTGGCTATTGGATGTGACTGGAAGTATCATACATACATGGCACTGTGGTCGCATGGAAAGCATTTCTGAACACAACAAATTGACAACAGAAGAAACATGTTTGACAGCGGGGTAATGGTTAGTTTCATGCAATAGAGCAGGGCTAGTGCTAGAGACACGAATGAGAGCACTAGCAACCTAGATTACTGTGGTCTGCTGTCAGATATCCTGAAAGTAAGCTTCAGGCGGTTTGAGATGTTTTTGTTGGATGTGAAGTGGTTCAAGGTGATTACTTCTAGTCGCAATGCAACGGTACGCAGAGATGGAAAAAAACTTGTACAAATAGATTCTACAAAGGTTTGGACAAGGATGACGCCTGCTCAGATGGCAGAGGCTTCTCAGTACTGGGTAGCCAGAGGCACGGGTACTACGCCTCCGGGCTTCACACCCGAGGGTCCGACGCCTAGGGGGGGGGACACTATGGGGGGGACGCCTATGGGTACGACGCCTGCTTCTCTCATCACGGCCGCTTCCACACCTAGGAGTGGGGCAGATGCGAGTACGTCCTCATCCCCGCAGCACAGGCGCACTCGCCGATCTCGGCGATCGTCAGGTGGAGGTGTGGTTGCTATGGAGGAGGGTCCACAGATGCTTCGACCCCTCCTCGCTCACGACCCCCGTCCTACCCAGGCACACCTCTCAACACACCTCTTGGCACACCTTGGACACCTTGGGGGGCACATGATCCTAGTGCCTCCAAGCTCTATACTATACGGCCAAATGGTTCTATTGACATGGATAGAGTCGGGACTGAGATGAGACAGCAAATTCGTCAGCTCGCGGAGCTACAATTTTCGACCAGCATTCTGATCAACAAGAAAAGGACAAAGTCACTTACATAGTGGAGACCATCCTGAGAGAGTACGAGCCTGCTCCGGGTTCTGAAGTTGTTCCGAGGAGGTGGATCAAGGGTGTTGCACGGGACACCGTGAAACATCGACGAGATGCATCTCGGAAGGATTTTAGGACCGGCTCGTCGAAGCCTTCGAGCATCCCACACGAGACGTGGCTGCAGATCAGGGAGGATGAGCGGACACCGGCCACGTGGTTCAGATAGCAGTGTGAGGCCACGCAGATACGACAGATGACCAGGGGGACATCTCATCTTGGCAGCGGAGGCTTCGACACCTTTCGTTATGAGTTTGTGAGTTTCTAATCCAATCTTAACTATGGCGTTTTTTAAAACGCGATGAATCATGTATTCTTATTACTCTTATTTTTGTATAAACGCAGAATCTTACGATGTATCAAGCCCTGACACGTCAGGAGGAGTCAGATGGATATCGCAGAGGTATCTATGAAGTATTGAATGATCTTGATGCTTCAGGAGAGCCCGTAGACTGGGCGGCCTTACAGTCTCGCTGATTTAATTAAGTAAGTATATGTGAAGTAATATCAATACTAATTTTGTGAGTTGTCCTATGTGCAGGTTGTGATGCCTACTCATCAATGGACCGGATTTCATATATATGCTTTGTGAGACACAGACACGCTTCTGTGTCTCCTTTTGTATAGACATATATATATGGTTATGATTATTATTCAGACAGTTATTGTTTTCCTGACCCTCATGGTTATTGTCATTGTCATTGTATAGACATGGTTATTTCTCCTATTCTTTTATAGACATATATAGTTATGGTTCAGATTCTGTTTATGGTTATGTTTAACTTTCTGGTTATGCTTATGGTTATTGTTAATTTTGTTTCTGGTTATGATCAAATTGGTTATATTGGTCGGTTATGGTTTTAAGTTATGGTTATGGTTCGTTATGGTCATTGGCCTTAAATCTCATGTGTGATCCTACATGCTATCCATGTAGGAGGCGTATACATGATTTTTTTTTAAAAAAAGTTTATGTAAAAATGAAGGGATCTCTGCCGAAATTTCTGCGGAAGCACGATTGATTTTGGTACTGCTCGCTTTCTTGGGCAGAGGGCAGGAAGTCTGGCTGTGGTGGCTGTGTCCATCTTTTCACTAGGCACAGGCCAAGCTACCTACCCTCTACCCAAGAATTTTTTTTTCTGTTATGGTCATCGATATCTGCGTCGCAAATAAAGCCGTTCCACGCAGATATCGATGCAAATAGGGACAGGTTCACAGGGACGTCTATATCGACGCAGATATCAACGCGGTGCATCGATATATGCGTCGATGATAGCTTTTTTTGTTGTAGTGGTCGCCAGCTGCTCCAGCACATGCCTGCTCACTTTCTCCGATTTCAGTGAGCTTTGGCAAGCATTCGCAGGTCGAGAAATATTTTGGGCAAGCTCGTAGAGCTTGGTCTGGTCAGAATGTTGATTTGGGCTCGTTTCGGCCTTCGTTTTCACTACAGACAGTACTACACAGGCTATTTCATCATTTTGTGCAGAATTTCTGTCAGTGCTGTTTTTTGCATAACAGGTGCCTTACAGTCTTCTACGGTTTGTGCTATATAGCACAGGTTGTTCCCGCTCTGTTTCTCCTATTTTCGGGCAGTTTTCACATCAGGTGCAACATTTACCATGGCTGACAACAAAAACACAGATGTGTTCAAGATGTTTGCTGCTGCTGAGGACAGGTTGTATGGGGACAACTACCCTATGTGGGCTTATATGATGCAACATGTTCTTGTGTCAAAGGGTGTCTGGAACATTGTGCAAGGCATTGATGTACGTTCTGGTTCTGAGGATGTAGGCGATGTTGAGGATGTTGCAGGTCTTGCTGCAAGGATTGTAGCTGCTAGAGTTGTTTTGCCTACGGCAGAACAAGCTCGTTGGGATGTTAAGGATGCGCAGGCTCATGCATTGATTGAGTTGTCTGTGACACGCACCATTGTTCCTCACATCCGTTCAGCAAAATCTACAAAACAGGCTTGGGATATTCTAGCAGGTCTTTTTGCAAGCCGCAATGAGGCTAAAATTGCTTTGCTGCGTAAAGAGCTGGAGTCGAAGATTATGCATGAGGAAGATGATATGGACACTTTCCTTGCTAGTGTCAAGGATATCAATGAGCAACTTATTTCTGCAGGTGAAGTTATTTCAGACAGTTCCCTTGTGCAGACTTTTCTTGATGCCTTACCAGATTCTTACAAGACTTTTGCTAGTACTTGGAGACTTATGACCCAAGGAAATCCAGAATTTGTCAGGTTTGATGCATTATGCACATTGCTGTTGCAAGAGTCACTTTCCAAAAAAAACAGGACTAGACAGCGTGCAGTTGAATAGGATTTTATTGCTTCTCAAAGAAAGGGTGGTAACAGCAATGCAGCCACTTCTTATGGTTCTTCTGCGAGTGGAAAAAATTCTATTCCTAATGCTTCTGCTGGCAGAAATTCGTCTGGAAATTCTGTTGATAAGGGCAAAAAGAAGATGCGTTGCCATTATTGTCAAGCCAATGATCACTTGATCAAGTCGTGTCCTAAGTTGAAGGCCAAAGAGGCTAAGAAGAAAGAGGGTGGTTCCACTACAAATGCAGCCATTGTTGAGTCTTCTGTGAAAGGAGATTGTGTTGCTGATGTTGATGCAGAATGGGCTTTTAGCGCAGAGTGCACTTACAATCCTGCTTTCCATGATGCATGCTTGTCAGTTGTTTGATGCAGATTCACATGTGTGGTATTTCGACATTTGTGCTACAAAGCACATTACCTCACATCATGAATTGTTTACCTCTCTCGAGTCTGTCCCTCATGGGAATTCAGTCACTTGTGCCAACAACACCTCTTATCCAGTTCAATGAGTTGGAAAGATTGTGCTCACTGCTGCTAATGGCAGTTCCTTCACACTTGTTGATGTACTTTATGTACCTGGGATCAAGAAGAATCTCTTCTCTATATCCGCACTTGCTAAACATGTACAGTTCATGATCTCAATTTTGGTGATGAAATTGTTGCATCTGGCCTTTTGTGCCGTGGGCTGTATAAGCTCATTTTGTATGAAAAGTGTGGACAAAATTTTGCAAAACTTGGCATGCACGTTTTGGTCATCTAAATTTTGCCAGTTTGCTACGTTTGCAGAAATCTGATATGGTTGCTTCTTTGCCACCTCTTGAAGCACCTGGCAAACATGTTTGTGAAGGCTGTATTTTGGGTAAGATGCAGCGTTCTAAGTTTCCAAAGGATGGTTTAGTCTGGGCCACATGCAGGTTGCAGCTTGTGCATAGTGATATTTGTGGGCCCATGCAAACTCCGTCCTTGGGCAATTACCTGTACTTTGTGACTTTCATTGATGATTACTCCAGGCATGCATGGGTATTTCCGCTTAAAGCGAAGTCCAAAGTCTTTATGTGCTTCAAAAAATTTCTGGCTATGGCTAAAAATGTCTCGAAATGTACTATGGGCACCCTCCGTTTAGATCGAGGGGGGGAGTATATGTCTCATGAATTTAATGCATTTCTAGCTAGTCGTGGGATAAAACGCCAATGTACAATGCCTTATACACCTCCGCAAAATGGTGTTGCTGAGAGGAAAAATAGGTCACTGACGGAAATGGCACAATGTATGGTCAAAAGTCAAGCTTTGCTGCATTCGTTTTGGCTTGAGGCCATCATGTGTGTCACTTATGTACTTAACAGGTGTCCTACGAAAGCTTTGCAGTCTATTACTCCATATGAAGCATGGCATGATAGAAAGCCTTCTATTGAGCACATGCCTGTTTTTGGCTGTTTGGCATATGGTTTGGTGCCACAAGTGCAACGCAGAAAATTGGATGATAAGGCTGTCAAATGTATTTTTTTTGGTTATAGTGCTGAAAGCAAAGGTTACAGGTTGTATCATCCGCAAACAAAACGTATTCTGGTTTCTCGAGATGTAGTGTTTGTGGAAGATTCTGTTCAACCCTTGCTGTCATGTACTAGAGACAGTAATGTAAGCTCACAAGACATTTATGACACTTTGTTGCCTCTTTTCGGTGGTGGAAATACGAATGTAAGTTCCAATGAGCAAATATACAACCTATGGGGGTTTTTGAAAATGTTCTAGATCAGCCTATTACTGATGCAGATGTACATGATGTACTCGATGAGGAAAGGGATGAAAATGAGCAGGCTAGAGCTATGCCAAAATGGCTGGTGCACACTTTGCCTAACAGTAAATTGGATGTACCTTTGTCTACTCGTACTCGTTCAGGCTCTTGCCATGCATCTTATGTATGAGATTGTTATGATTTGGCTATGTCTAGCTTACATGATGTTGAGGAGCCTCTGTCTTTTGATGAAGCACAGAATTCAGAAAATTGGATGGCTGCCATGCAATCAGAATATGATGCACTCATAGAAAATGACACATGGACTTTATGTGACTTGCCTCCTGGCAAAAAGGCCATTGGTACAAAATGGGTTTACAAGTTGAAACGCAAGCCAGATGGTGAGATTGATCGCCATAAGGCTCGACTTGTTGCAAAGGGTTATGCAGAGCAAAAAGGCATAGATTATGAAGAGACTTTTGCTCCCACTTGTCGTATGACTACTGTACGTTTTCTATGTGCATTGGCAGCTCATTTTGGTTGGGATGTACATCAATCAGACAGTGTTACTGCCTTCTTGAATGGTGACATATTTGAGGAAGTTTATGTTATGCAGCCTCGCGGTTTTGTCATAAAAGGACAAGAGGACAAAGTGTGCAGATGTAAGAAGGCTTTGTATGGGTTGAAGCAATCTCCTCGTGCTTGGTATGATAAAGCTGACACTCATTTGATTAAAAGAGGCTTTCGTAATAGTCCAACAGAAAGCACATTGTATGTAAAGCGTGAGGATGATGTATTTCTCATTGTGGTTCTTTATGTTGATGATTTGCTAATCACTGGACCAAATGAGAGACATATTGCTGAATTTAAGCTGATTTGAATGCTACTTTCTAGATGAAATATTTGGGGTTGTTGCATCATTATTTGGGCATATAGTTTAAGTAGTGTGATGGTGGTATTGCCTTGTGTAAGAAAAGTTACATAGAGACATTGCTATGTAAGTTTGGACTTGAGGATTGCAAACCTATTGCCACTCCCATGGAAACAGGTTTGAAGTTGAGTCTACAGGATGCTCGCGATCCTGCTGATGTCACTCTTGACCAAGCTCTTGTTGGCTGCCTCATTTATGTATGCAACACGAGGCCGGATATTCAGTTTGCAGTTTCACAGGTCAGCAGATTTATGCATAGCCCAGGGTCTAAGCATTGGCAGGTTGTCAAGAGGATTTTCCGCTACCTTAGTGGCACTTTACATCTTGGCTTGTTTTATCCCAAGGGGGGATCATTGCCGCCAGACTTACATGCTTTTTTGGACTCAGATTGGGATGGTTGCGAGTGTCCACAAGTGGTTTTTGTTTCATGCTTGGCAGTTCATGTATATCATAGTTGAGCAAGAAGCAACCTACTGTGGCCACTTCGAGTTGTGAGGCTAAGTACAGGGCAATCTTCACAGCTACGGTTGAGTGTGTATGGCTCAGACGCCTTATGGCTGATCTGGGTGTTGGACAGGACACTGCCAATACTATCTACATTAACAGTCAGAGCGCATTGGCAGTTGCGAGGAACCCAGCTTTTCATGCTCGCACAAAGCACATTGAGGTGCATTACCACTATGTCAGGGAGAGGCTCTCAGCAAGAGAGATCAGCTTGTCTTATGTGCCAACACAGGACAACCTTGCAGATCTTTTCACAAAGGCATTGTCTCGTGAGAAGCTTGAAGCTTTTCGCAAAGCTTTGGGCTTACTCCCCTTTGTGAGAAGCTTGAAGCTTTCCGCAAATCTTTGGGCTTACTCCCCTTTGTGGACTGATCCTGTCCTCAGGGCATGGCACTTCCCTTTACTCATGTGCTAGCTCTCGTTCACCGCATCACTCCAAGGGGGATTTGTTACCATATACATGTGGTAGTGATGTGTGTGAACACACTAGGACCGCCGGGGCATTTTTTCCCTCTTTTACGAGGCTTTTCCCCCCGTGCATTGTATATACGCCCATCACTCTAGGGCTATCGATCTTTCCATTGCACACTAAGTAACACACTCTCTATTGTGTGCCTTGAGCTTCCTTCGTCTTCTCCAAGCTGTGTGTGTTTCTATGCAAACCTAATTCCAACAGATACAGTGTTAGAAAAAACCCAAGGTTTGGTGTATTAATCAGTTGAAATGATAAAATCTCGGTTAGATTTAGAGCTTGCCTTCTATAAAACCAAAAAATTTACATAAATTTTAGTGTAATTACCAAGAAAAGTTGTAAATTTAGACCTAAAAATTGGGAGAATTCCAAGTTTGCCCTTTAGTGAGACAACTGAAATTCTTAACTCTACTACCAGCAGGATCTTATTGGTGTTTTGAGGAAACTCTACAAAGTTTTGTAGGTTCAAAATTGACAAGAATTCAAAAAAAAGGGGCTAAAGAATTGTACATGAAATCACATAATCTTGTTCTGCTTAATTGATTGAAAAGTAGGTAATTGACACATAGTGGATACAGTGTTAGAAAAAACCCAAGGTTTGGTGTATTAATCGGTTGAAATGATAAAATCTCGGTTAGATTTTCAGCTTGCCTTCTATAAAACCAACAAATTTACATAAATTTTAGTTTAATTACCAAGAAAAGTTGTAAATTTAAACCTAAAAATTGGGAGAATTCCAAGTTTGCCCTTATTTTCAACAATAAGGAAAAATATGTTTTGTTAGCCCTGATTGGATATATGCAAGGAGAGACTATCCATGTGCAAGCTGGGGCTTAAATTTGAAGCGCTGGTGCAATGTAGTGGTTGGATTTTTGATCCAGAAATTTTTAATGGAGATCACTTCTGCCACATAGATAGAAAACGTTCGAAATTTATCATTGCTTGATTTGCAGAATTTTCTTTCTATGCAATATGGGACGATGACTTAGAAATTAAAAACAAATCTAGCCAAAGAAAGAATGGGCACACTTAAAACTAGAAAATTAAAATTTGACACATTTGTTGGTGCTTACACTAACACATGTGAAATTAGAGGAGTTTCGCACGCTGGCATGCATGATTAGCAATCTCCTCCTCTTACTAGCTGTGTGAACGCTCAACTGGCCAGACGGGGGTAGAGAGAACTCTTCCCATTTTGGCAGAGTTAAAATGCTAGGTTGGGGTAAACTCCGCGTCGTGCGAGCTACGGCCTCCTATACAGATTTTGCTTATTTTTGCAGGCACTAATATTACTAGCAAGAACCACAAACAAAACAAGTGATAAAATCACAAGGCCTGCCTACAAGATAAAAAATAAGAAAGTACATGAGAAGTGCATAAAGTAAAACATGACCAAGTATATGTGAAGTAGAGCCGGTGGCTAAGAAATTTGTATAGAGAATAGAGTTTACCAAAAAGTAATAAGGTTTAACACATCATGGCCCACAAAATTAAACAAAAAAATCACACGTTGACTACATCAATGCAAATTACATACCTTTGTAATAAGGTGGAAAATCACAATGGTGCAATCACATTATGCCCCTTCTAAGGCCGCAGCTTGTTGTCTAGTAGTTAGAATCCAACTCCTGCCTCCACCAGCGGGCCATTGGATCCCTCTGTCCTCGTAGTCTAGAAGCTTCCCTCCTTGACATTTCACAGTTATCTTTTTCTCACCATCTTTGCTCATTCAGCGGTCAACGCCCTCATGTGCTCTTTACATTCGTCCAGTTCAACCAGTAAGAAAGAAGCTTCCTCTGCTTGCCAACCTTTTTTTTTAATGTGCTAAGGCTATCTTAAGTGGTTCCAACCCTTCGTGTTCATAAAAATCAAACACGAAAGCTTCCATGCAAAACTCAGCATAGAACTACTTAGGACTTACATGACAAGAAACTCTGGGAAGAACTCTGCGTAGAAACATTGCAGAACACCAGCAGGAAGAAATATGGGACATGAAACCATGACACATATGAGAAAGAAGCTGGTGACGAGCTTGTTGGTAGCCATAGAGTCAATTTCCTACCATGAGTAAGCACATCTATGTACAAATGGCACCAAAGAGTACATATAAGCTATATACAAAGAAATAACATACCAAAATCTGTTGATTTTGCTTCAGTCCATCGGCTCATGCATGCACATAACAACTAACATTACTACAACCCTCTTAGTGAAGAACAAGCCATTCAATACAAACATGCAAAATCTGAAAAGGGCAGCAAGACCACAACTGTAACCCAATTGCAAAATATCGCTCATTACCATGACACAGTACAGAATGCTACATACAATCGCACAACAGCAAAAGGGCATTCTCGACCACCCCAGCAATTAAAAGCAAAAGCACCCAGAACATCCTTAGACTCTAACCTGCACACATTTATTTCCGTAATGCCTCATATTTTACATAATCTCCTTCGAGAAGGGGAAAGTTTTACATCCAAGAGCCCAATTCCACATATACCAATGGATACCTGTAGGGATAAAAAGTCTCCTAACAATTGATAATGAGCATCAACGGTTCTAGGCAGAGAATTTACAAAACTTAACAAGGCACTGCCATCACCATGCGCTCACAAGAAGGCCAAAACCAAACAGACCACATGTGTTTGCATCAAAGAGCCCACTCTCTAAATGCCAAAAACCATGAAAGTAAGGCTAAAACCATCTGTATATGAGGGTGTTCCTACACACATTAACAATTCTGCCATCCAAATGACTTGCTACATGTGCCCAAAGAGAGGCCCACTCTCCAAGTGAAATGCAATTCTATATATCTTCATTCCCAAAGAGACGCAAATAGGCTTCAGGCTTGAGTGTAGATATCAAGAAGGGCTACTCTGCTTGCAAGAGGGTGGCTCATGAATATATTGCATTGCCTTTGAATGAAGAGGAAAAGCTCCAGCGCCATTTGAAACCGGTATGCATCCACGCTAGCCAGATAGAAGCCACAACATCATAGCAAGACTCATCCAAATGACCCAACAAATGCAAGAGGTACCATGCACACAAGTACGCCCTCTGCACTCTCATCGTCCTGCAAGCAACTGCCTCAGGTTTCCTACCAGCTTCCTCCCCGTCCTTCAGCAGTGGCATTTCCTCCCCTTTCTTTAGACTATACTAATAGTGTAGGACTACCATCCTCACATACATCAGTGACCCTGAGCTCTTCTCATCCACATGCTCCGCTAGCCTTTCCAGCAATGGCACACCGCTGCTCATCCTCGTCTCCGCGAGAACTCTCGAATCCCTCCTCGCTATGCCGCTGAAGCTGTTCACCGCCGCCCAACCCATTTGCCCCGACTCGACATTGTCTCCATCCCCCTCAGCAGCGTCTTTGCTAGCTTCAGCTCTTCCACCCCACCTTCTTGCTTGGATGTGCCCAAAACCCTACCATACTCACCCCAGCCTGCGCGATAGACACAACAAAAAACCATTAGAATGCTACATCACCACATGAAGAAGATCTGGTCTTGTGTATTTAACCTATTGGAAAAATACATCATCATCTTGCAAAAAGATTAGCAACAAGCGTGGTGAGAAGATGAAACCACCTCCACGTGGGTATGATGTTGTTCTCCACATCACGTGACCACAAAGACCTCTAGCTGGACTGCACTAACGGGGTGAATTGCATCGACCCGTTGTATGGTCGATGCCGAAGCCTCGGATAGCCCTATATATTTCACCTTTCCTTCCTCCACTAGCTTCTTCATTTCCCCCACCTGTAGAGCAGAGCACATAAAAGCTCAATATAAGGAGACTCTACAAAAACTCACACAGAAAAACTTGCGCCAGGATAATGTGCATACGCCACCGGTTTCCTCTCAAGGTCGACAACGTTCATGTCCATGGGAGTGGTGACCTATTGGTGGGACCCTTGAGTTCTGATCCCTTTGCTTGTTGAGCTCTGAAAAAATGTTGACACTTCCTTAACCTCAAGGCACCTCACCTCTGAACATCAGCAGGCCTTGAGAGCTCCGAACCTGAATGAACTACAACATAGAGATGTTAGGGAAACCTCTCTGTTCAGTACATCAATGATTGTTTCATGTAAGTCCATCCTCCTATCCATGGCCTCAACAAGGAGGATTGGAAGCCACAGAATGACATGGTTGTGCTGGCAACCTTGGAAACCACTGTAGTGTCGGGTACAGACTGCATATAAGATCTCGAAAAAATAAGAGAGAGGGAGAGAGAGAGAGTCGGTCCTGAAGGAGGACGCAAATAACCATTCTGATGCTGCAGGAGCTGCGCAAGGCACTACTCGTCTATTGCGCGGATGGCCAAGCCCTCTACGTAGGTTGTGTGGCCGAACATCAGCGCAGGATGAGATCTGGGCGAGGGGGTCAGGCCACCCATCCTGGAGCTCAAAATGGTCATGACCAAGCATGCCATAGAGAGGCAGAAGTGCATAAGATGTGTGTGGTGACAACAGAAAACACAGGCAACTACTCTGATTTGTCCACCTAAGCTAGAGAGATGTCCTGTCTGACAGGGGCCTTATTAGTAAGAGAACAAGCAAAAGTTTGAGAGAGAGAGAGAGACTCGAGAGGCTAGAGCGCTCGTGCCTCAAAAGTGGTCCACTACCAAACTACCAAGAGAGTGAATAAAACAAATCCATCATTAGATCTACATAGTAGTCATCTAAATGAGTACCCACTATCTTATTTCAACCAATCAACATTTTCGATCTATCAAAAAATTCTTGAAAATACAATCCGAATTTTTTTCTACTTTAGTTGGCAGAAAGAGAAGTGATCTCTATAGCCTTTGCCCTTTGGGCAGCCCAAAAAAAAAAGCCTTCCAGCTGATGATGCCCTCAACGGGAAGGTGGTCGCAAATTAAAGTATGTACAAGTTAAAATGTATTGACAGAGTCAGCGCTTTACAAAAATATATCATGGGGATGATGGCCCATGGGGTACTTGGTAATTAATATTACAAGGCGGGGATCAGTGAGGGGAGGACTTTCAAAGGAGCACGTTTTTTGTTACATACACACAGGAAGTGGGACTACTGTAATGCCAACTTGAAGCAGATGTACAAGAGATTGCAGGCACTCAGCACTATCTCACACGGGCGCCATGTGGGTTGCTTTTGATTGGATGAAGCCATAAACCCAAAACAACCGATGGGTGTGCTAACCACTACAGGCACTGGTAAAAATGTACTGTTTATGTATTTCCTATATTTTTATGCATTTTCTGGATAGCTAAATATATGAAAGAAGGGCAATGCATGCATGAAGGCCAATTAAACCCAAAGTACTTATAGCAGATGATCAGTTGCCCACCACCATAGAAATTGACAAACAGATGATGATGCTGGCTTTGCTATCTTTCTGTGCAGCTTTTAATGCTTCAAGAGATGCATCTGGCAATACCCTAAGGCTTTTTTTTTTTTTTTGGGCTTAATATATATGTACCCCATAATCTTAAGGCACAGAAGATGAATAAAAAAATATCAATATTATGCCTGCCATTTGACCAATACTCATGACAAGCAGCTGCTTCATTTAGGAAAGATGGTTGTGCCTTCCCACATAGAGAAACTCCACATAGTCCTCATCTTCAGAGCTCCGTTGAGTTTGCTTACGCACAGGGCACTGGGTCCTCTTATGCTCATCGCATCTGAGATAATTCCTGCACAACAAACAGATGGTGGCACGATCAGATCATTGTCGTCGCTGAGGCATTATGGATGTTTTGAACTGATAAGTCCTCACCAACGATAATTAAAAGTACCTGGTATACTTCTGGTTCTTGATCACCTTTTCGCCGTACTTCCGCCAGACGTACCCGTCGTCAAGGTTGAGCTTTGACGTCTTGACCCTAATCAAGGCTGTGCTCTCTTCATTGGCATTGTCATCCATGGAAGGCCGTGGAGCAGGGGAACTTGTCCTAATAAATACGCAATCAAACTTACACCATCACAATCACTGTCTAATACAATTGCAGGCAATACAGCATGTTAGCTAGAGGACTCTCAAATAAAAATTAAAAATTGTGAAATTAACATTAACATCAACATTAAATATAGACATTCATAGCCTGCCGTTATGTAATTTCAAGAAGCTCATTGCAGATATGATAAGCATACAGTGCAAGATCGCATGATTCCGAGTGATCCTGGTTTGCCTAATCTTTTTGGGGAATCATCAGAAGACTTAAGGAAACCGACAACATTTAATGAAAAATCTCTTAGGTAAACTATTAAGTCATATTGTCGAATGACTAGAGTGAGATCATCAACTAAATATTTGCCAAACAATATGGTATATACAAAATAACAGAAAAAATCGGATTAGAGTGACATCAACAACCAAATTGCTAAACATGGTAATACAGAATGATCAGAATCTTCAATAAATTAGTGATTACCTTGAATATTTCATTTTGTTCTTAATGACTCCGACTTTGTGCTTCCTGATCCATGCGTGCTTGTCATTGAGCTTGTAGAACTGGGTCTTCATCGTGCTCAAGTCTACATTTTGGAAGCTTTCAGGATGAGCTCCGTTATTGACTGATGGCGATGGTGAAACCGGAGCAGAGTCGAGGTGCTTGTGTTGTCTGCAAAACATTTGTGAAAAAATTAGACATCCAGAGACGAGAGTATTACAACTAGTAATTACTTCAGTAGATGCAACGGTGAGGCAACCGAGATAATCATCGAGAGTACGCATTCAATTAGCATGGAGATACTTATTCCAACGAAAACCACATAAACTTCCTAAACAGCTTGAATCACTTGTATATATATATATATATATATATATATATATATATATATATATATATATATGATTTAGTACCTTCAATTAGGTGAGATTCAGGAGGAAGAGAATTCTGCCAAGCACAGTAATTCATGGGGCGAAGCGAAATAAACCATAACAGCATGTGAAAGTTTGATATGGTCTCATTAGCAGCTTACTCAGAGTCCGTGTTGGATAAGGAGGATGCTGACCCACTCGAAAACTCCATGACTGCTGTAGGGCTCTCTGTTACCTCGTGGCCTTGAGCCACATGAGGAAGAAGAGCATTCTGAATGCTGCAGCTCTCCACAGAGCATGCAAGAGGCTGCATATGAATATCTGATGCTGGCTGTGCCATGAATTTGTCTCCATCCAATCCAGGTCCTTCGACAACGATGGGATCAACATGAAACGCAAACTCTGCATGATGCAGTGCATTGAGATCATCTTGTGCGACTTTGTGGGGACAAGGCAAGCACTGCATGTGCAGCACTTTTGAAGGGGGTGGAAGAGGGGGTACAAAGAGGGTAAGCGACGCCTGGCGCTGGAAAACTTGCGCCTGCAGGTTGCAGATAGCAGATTCCTGCAGCACCATAGGTGTAGGTGATGCTGGAGATGGAGGCTGAGCGCCGGAGGGTTGCAATATTGATTGCCGCCGCAAATCACAAATACTTGATTCCGGCGCCAGAGTCGATGGGGAGTGAGATAGCAGTGGTGCTGATGGCAGAGCTGGCATCGGCTGCATCGAAAAAAGAGCGCCTGCCCATCCATCGCTCAGGGGATGATCTGAGAGAAGATCTCTGCCAAGGTTAAGGTCATCAGCACCCACCAGGATAGAGAGGAACTCATTCAACTCTTGTTCATGTAAGTTAAAATTATCCTGCCAAGCAGAATCAGAGTTGAGACTGCTATAGCTTGGGTAGAGGATATTGAGGGCATCAGAATAAGCCGCTGCACCATACTCTTGAGCAGCATAAGGAAGACCGGCCATACACGGGCTCAAGCAATATGTGCCTAATTGCACTATTAATCAGATTATAAGACTCTAGGAGCTAGATTAAAACGAAGACTAGAAAATTGGCTAGATTAAAAATGAGTATAAAATTGGCTGAATAACTAATTATTAGGTCTGATCATTAGAGCACTAGGGAGTAATTAAAGTATCAATAGTGCATTAAGGTGTGGGAAAAGGCTAATTATGAGATAATTGTGCTCCACCTCTGTAGTATAAGCTAATTAATCATGTGGGAAGCTAGCTATGGATGCGAATTGCAGGTCATAAAGGGGGGACTCTCTGAATGATACAATCGATATTGCAGGATTAGGGCTGTCCAGCGAGTGAGGAACGCATGTGGACTAATTAAGATTAGCATGACGATATATCCCAAATCATTAGAATGTGGCTAGCTTTGTGGAAGGGAAGGGGGTTTCAATATATTGTAGATTGAAGATTAGGGTTTTGCAAAGCGGCCCTGCTTCAGGTTTTACGATGAAGGGGGGCGGTGGCTTCCTGGAAGCCTCAATCAGATGGGCCCCTTTCAATTTAGCTCAGACCAGGATTCAGGAAGCTTCCTCGTCTTGCGATTTTCACTTCAATTACAATATGCGCTAGATCACAATAATTGAGGTATCGTCAAGCGTGCATGCTTGCAGTATCCCAGATTCCCATGCATATGCTCGCAGCTCAAAGTCTCAAGCATGCATTCAACATTGCCTACGCACCCACATGCATTCCTGCATTCACGTGGTTGCCCTATTTCAGCACGCCATCCACATGAACCGCTCTATCCACCCTCTCATTCTTACTTATGACGTGGTACTATTTATTCATTCATGATACCTTTACACCCATCGAATGGTCGTCCTTGTATTAATCCTACACTTTATGGGCTTTTTTATGGCTCATGCATTTGACTTCAATGTCCCCCTTTTTTTTTTTTTTATGGTTTTCTAAAAGAAACCTTTAGTGTTGTGTTAGATTAAGGAGATTTTCATTGTTTTAGGTGTATGATGAAATCTTCATTTTTCTTGCATTCTATTGTTTTAGAATGTTAAAGTGAAGCTTCAGCTTGCATGATTTTAGTAGATTTTACACACACATATACACATCTAATGAAAATCCTTGTAATAATCCTACACTGTATGACATTTCATCTTAATGCTCTTTTTGGCTTTCTAAAAGAAACCTGTAGTGTTGTGTTGGATTAGGGAGACTTTCATTGTTTTCTTGCACGATGGAAACTTACTTTTCATTTCACATCTTGACATGTCTTTACTTTTCTTACATTCTATTGTCTTAAAATGCTAAAGTGAAGCTTCACCTTGCATAATTTTAATAAATTTCTCTCACACACACATATATGTTTTTTTTTTGCATTCTATTGTTTTAAAACGTTAAAGTGAAGCTTCATCTTGCATAATTCTAATAAATTTTATACACACACATATATTAATTAGTTCTTTTTATTTCAACTTTCATTCCACAACTTCAGATGGCTTTACATTTCTTGCATTTTATAGCTTGATTTCAGTCAGTGTTAACGTTCGAGAAAGTCTCTTTTATTAAGCGGCTGTTGATCGAGTTTCTTCCTTACAAAGAAGAAAACCGAAAAAACTAGGAGAAAATTTTGAGATTTGCAAAATTTTTGGAAAACTTTCTTACATATTTCATCGGTTTTTCTTTCGTTTACTATGGTTTGCAGCTAGGTAGTCTTGATTTTCAATCGACTTAAGACTAAGCTCAAGCAATCCTTCCCCAAACACTGATACCGGTTTAATTCAATCTAACAATTTTATCAATTTCTTAATGTTTTTGAAAGCCATTGTGACCCTTTCACTTGTTTAAAAAATAAAATAAAAAATAATAATAAAAAAAAAAATATATATATATATATATATAGAGAGAGAGAGAGAGAGAGAGAGAGAGAGAGAGTACAAGAACTTTGAAACACATGCACACATCCTATGTACATCGGCCTCACAGGTATGGAGAGACGAACCTCAATGCCCATTGCCCATTGAGCACTTTTGAAGAAAATTTGTTATTTATGGAGAGAAAAATGTACGTCGTTCTCCAAGTTTTCAACCCCTTACTTGGACTAAGGACTGTGTCGTGCTCAAGCACTGTGTCGAGAATTTCGAAGTGCGGATCAGTCAGACCTCTGACGATAAGAGTTATCGGGCAAATCAAGAAAATTGCAGATGATTTGAAGCAAAAGAAATACCGTAAAAGAGAAAAACTCCATCAATGAAAGCTTCACTTTGAAAACAAAAAGAAGGATTAATGCAAAACTCTTATATATACGCGGTGTTTTTGTGTAACATTAAACGTACTTGCACATATGCGTGCAATGCTCATTTGCATTGTAAAATATCCTAATTTTTCACTTCAATTCTTGATGAAACCATTTCATGGAACCTGGGACATTTCATTACACAAACCAACATGTTTATTTTACGGATAAAAAATATCATTTTTAGGTAAATGAATATCATATTTTGAAAAAATATAGCCCAAAATTAGCATAAAATGGCTCTAAATGCTACATCAATAAGGTGTCATCCTTGATCAAGCTGAGAGTGTGTTACGAAACTGGGCACCCTCTTGTTGTAGTGGTTAGCTCCAATTGGGATAGCTAGCATAATGATTAACTATGTGTTGTTTGTTTATTTTTTTAATTGAGTTGATGATGATGATTTTGTAGAGTGGAATACGAGGAGTTGACGAAGAGGCGCTGGCAATTACTATTGGACATTTTATACTCACACAGTATTTTAGATTTACATTTCAATAAGCCATTATGGCTCTGTAAATAAGTGTAGTGAGAACTCCCTTTATGGGTCATGCAAGAACTAATGAGCTTCACTCATTCACAAAAGTGAAGTGGTTGTAAAAGAGGACCCTCAAATTTTGGCACATTAAACTCACAAATAATATATTAAATACCAACCCCACGAGAGAGGTGCAGTGGAGTTTGGGCTTAGATTTAGGCCTTTCTCTTGCAGATTCTCTTCTATACTCTCTTATGCTATGCTCTATTTTGCTGTGTACTCTCTAATCAAGCCTCTATTCCTTATAATTCTCTTACACACACTTATAACAATCTTGTCCATGTCAATTCCATGTTCTCTGTGTACATGTGTGTGTGTGTGGGTGTGTCATAATTTAGGTGTGTGTGTGTGTGCTTGGAAATTGGAAAAAGAGGTGGATAGGTTGATGGTGATGTTTTTAAGAATGTGTTGAATAGTTTAAGCAACCGGTGTCAAGAAGTGCGCAGTGCGACTAGGAAAGCGTCGGGCCTCTGACTATGAGGATTCGTTGCAAAATCAAGCAAGGCGTAGACGATTTGAAGCCAAAAACACACTAAAAAAAGAACAAAACTCCAGCCATGAAAGCTCAACTTTGAAAAAGAAACAATCCTAACTCAAAACTCTTGTGTGTGTGAAGATTAGGTGTAGCCTCGCTCCCAATTGCACAGATGTAGTGCTCATTCAACCTGTTAAAAACCCTTTATTTACGCTTCGATTCTTCGTCGTGACCATTTCATGGAAGCTGTAGTACTTCATTGGAGAAGCCCAAGTAGTTATTTAAGGATGGGAAACCCTAATTGGAGGACTCACAAGCGTCAACCATGTAGTGGAAGCAGCACGGGACTGCACTAGCACCCTGTAGAAGAATGGTTGTATCTCCTTTCGCATGTGCCCAAATGAGCTCATTCTTGGCTCTAAAAATTTCCACACAACTTGAGCAACAATGCCAGCGTCGTTGATGTGGCATTTAGAGCTATTTTGAGCATTTTTAAGGCTATTTTTGACCATTTTTAGGCCATTTTTTGCCCAAAAATGTCACTTTTTGTCCGTAAAAAGCCCAAACGAGTTGGGAAAAATCCCTAAAATTGTGGAAAACTCCCATTGGGCTCAAATTTTATGTTGAACCTCATTTTCGCACTTAGTAAGCACTTTGGACACGTCTTTCACGCCAGCGCACGAAACTTGCTATTTTTGGTCGAGATTGCCCGCATTGAACTTACTTGGCAAAACGAGCGTGCCACTTTGAAACACTTGACATTTGTACATCCTAAAGAAAATTAAGCATATATTTATGTGAAAAAGCATTCCAGGGTACCACGTGTAGGGCCTCGCCCGCTCGGCAAGGTATGTACACGACTGCAACCGTGACATCCATTTTCGCATATATCACACTATATACATAATAGCATTTGGTCCCACACATCATAAACATTAACAGTGAGGGAGATATTATTATTTTCATATTATGCACGTGCCATGGCACGACATCCACCCCCTCTAAACGTGCACATCCTTCGGTATGTGCCACAAATATCTTTTGCAGGTTCAGTCTTCATTTAAGTCAACATACATGTCGATTTCATCATCGCTTGCAACAAAATCTAACGCATCATCCTCTTGTTCTTCATCCACATCCATAACATTTTCATCAGAGCCTTCATTTTGACCTTCTTGTGAATCAAAGGGATCTGTATCACCTCTTCTTTTGAATAACTTGATTCTTTTCCCTGCAATGGGAATCTTCATTTTTGTCCCATCTAATTCATGCAAGGTATAAGGCGCATTCCTATGTACATGTTGAACCACATAAGGACCAAACCATCTCTTTGAAAGCTTTCTTATTGTTGAATGCTGGTTTTCAAGACTACTGTCATACACCAACACCCAATCACCTTCCTCAATAGCTTTAGGTCTGAGCCTATGCCTCTTGTCGAATGTGTCCTTATTCTTTAACCTTGCATCTTTTAATCGTGCAACTGCAATCTCAATATCTTGGGGCATTCTTTCTAACTGTTGTATGCCCAAAGCAAGAAGGTCTACCCTACTCATTTCACCTTCCCAAGGCAATACATTCTATGTGGGAATTACATCCTCAATTGGCATTATAGGTTTCTGACCATACATCAACTGAAAAGGCATATAACCAGTAACCAAGCTATGAGTTGTACGATCAGCCCATAAAGCATAAGCCAATAACCTAGGCCACTCTCCCATTTTATCTTTGCAGGCCTTAGCCAAAGCTTTAATGATAGAAGGATGCCCATGCTCTGCTTTTCCATTTCCCTCAGGATTATATGCAGTAGTGAGAGCAAGTTTAATGCCCAACCTAGAGAAAAACTCCCTTGCTTTGTCAGCATCGAACTCACCCCTGTCCGCTGTTATTTTCCCAACACAACCATAACGGCTAATTACATCATCCAAGAGGAACTTACATATCCCTTCTGTGCTTTTTGTTCTTAGAGCACAACCTTCAACTTGGTTGGTTAAGTCTTCTCGTGCAAGCACTATGTATCTCATTTTCCATAAGCCCAATGGCATCGTAACCAGATCTACTACCCACTTGTAATGCATGGCCAATGGGTAAGTAGGGTGCAACCCATCACGATGACGTACGAATCATCCATCCATGATTTATATCAATTGGCCATTTTCCTTTTTGATAAAGACTCTTTGACATGAGGTTAAATTCTGACCCATGATCTATCAACGCAATGTATGGCTCTTCCAAGTCTCCCACTTTTCCATCGTCTTAGTAGTTGCTCCTGCCCAGTGACTATTCAAGTAGTAGCTCTTGTGAGTGGTCTCCACTTCATCTTCATCATCCAAGAAGCGAACGTGTTTTACTCCTCCCCTAGACTTGTAGCATCCAACAATAGTTTCATCACCTTGTTTGCCATAGATCTGTACACCCTGTGCATTTAAAGTCTCTTCTTCACCCTGTACATGGATAGATTCAGTAAGAGACTTCCGCTTCCTCTTTATGATATCAATTATTTCTTCGTGAAATTCCCGCTTTGCTATACCAAGGACCTCACCCAAGGTAAATTCCACCTTATTATTTAGAATCTTCTCTTCCAAAACCTTTTTGAGATCCGTTGCTGCCTCTATATCGGATTGGAGTTTGTAGGCCGGACCCTTTGCTTTGGATTTTGTTGCATCCTTCTTCTTGTCTTTAGAGGCTTCTTGCATAGGCACTTCGGGGACAGGCATTTGTTGCGGGGAAGGTGATCTAGGAGGCACTGTGTCATTTCTACCTCCACTCCTTGTTGCCCACTTTGAAGGCCCTTCATCCCCATTCTCGCGCCTACGTTTCTCTTCAAAAATGGCCTCATTTGCTTGACATTTGGAAATATATGCTTTCACTGACAAAGAGTCCACAGGGTCATCCCAACCTGTTTCAAGCCGAATGCAAGCTCCAGCTTCATGTAAAACCTCTGTAGTCATTTTACCCTTCATAGCAGACTCTATAGCGCATGGCCATAGCTCTCCAATACCATTAGATTCCTCTTCTCCAACCTTGACTGATCCTTTTTTCTTAATAGGATCCACCTTTAACCCATAGGCGGCTGCCTCAACCATTGAGATGGCATGGCTAGTAGCCATGTCCTCAACTAGTTTCTTCATCCCGCCTTTGCCAAAGTTTGTTCCCAAGAGCTTACCTGTTTCACTTAAGTGAATTTTTCCATCTTTAAAGAAAACTAGCTCCTTTGTCAAAGCGTCTTTAAAACTTTCACAATCCGTCCTTCCACGATCAGTACTATCACACCATATGCATCTATTGACAAAGCCTTCTCTGGTTTGCGGTCGTTGCCCTGTAGATTGATCTGATGGTTGCCCCATTTCTTCTAGCCTTGTAAGCTTTAACTTGAGCTCTTGCATTCCTTTGACAATATCATCTAGGATGGATTTGTCACTCTTTGGAACACAATCACAGGCTTTATAGGACTCTCGGAAACACTTGGGGATTGAGTAGGGTTGACTATCATCTTGTCTCTTCATCGTTGTCGCTTAGCTAGCAGTGAAATGGCGTCTTCGACCTCATTCCGATCAGTCTTCAAACCCTCTTCCGCATCCTTATCCTCAAGTAGTAGCTCTAACTTCTCTTGAATCTCTTTACCTGTGGCTTGAAAAAAGATCTCTGTGTTCTCTGAGTTTAGAGCAGCCTTTTCATTTCTTGAAAGTTGATCATAACGGCGTTCGAATTCTCTTAGCAGTTCGGTAGGCGAGAGCCCCTCTTTTGGCCGAACTACCCACTCTAAGAAAGTCCTCTTTGTTACCCTTTCAGAGTCCTCCATGAAATAATATTCCTTCAAGGATAATTTGAATGCTTCCCAAGTTGCCCCATGCTCATTTATAATTCCCCTTACATGCTCTCTGATCTCGGGAACCACAGCAAGTTCAAAACTTTGCACCATCTCTGCTTCGGGCACTCGATGAAGCTCCATCTCCTTTACATACCCACAAAGATACTTTGTTACATCTTTACCTTTAAATTTGTCCAATTTCTTCACCACAGATTGAAGCGCTTTGGTTGAGGAAAGCTCCCTCCTTTCTGCAGCTTGCTGCTGCTGCATAAACACTGCAAAAGCTTGAAACATTTGCATTGTGACTGGATCAAACCGAACCCCTTGTTTCTCTTGTTGCTCCATAGCTTTAAAAATTTCTTTTGAGACCTTCAATGAAGATTTTGAACCCTCACCCTAGCCTATTTCGCGTCGGGTTCACCAAAAAGCGTGTCAAGAAGATCGCAGTGCGACTAGGAAAGCGCCGGGTCTCTAACTGTGAGGATTCGTTGCAAAATCAAGCAAGGCGTAGATGATTTGAAGCCAAAAACACACTAAAAAAAGAAAAAAACTCCAACCATGAAAGCTCCACTTTGAAAAAGAACCAATACTAACTCAAAAATCTTGTGTGTGTGAAGATTAGGTGTAGCCTCGCTCCCAATTGCACAGATGCAGTGCTCATTCGACCTGTTAAAAACCCTAAATTTACACTTTGATTATTCATCGTGACCATTTCATGGAAGCTTCAGTACTTCATTGGAGAAGACCAAGTAGTTATTTGAGGAGGGGAAACCCTAATTGGAGGCATCACAGCCTCAACCATGTAGTGGAAGCAGCACGGGACTGCACTAGCACCCTGTAGAGGAATGGCTGTATCTCCTTGCTCATGTGCCCAAATGAGCTCATTCTTGGCTCTAAAAGTTACCACACAACCTGAGAAACAACGCAAGTGTCGTTGATGTGGCATTTTGATCTATTTTGAGCATTGTTAAGGCTATTTTTGACCATTTTTAGCCCAAAAATGTCACCTTTTGTTCGTAAAAAGCCCAAACGAGCTGGGAAAAATCCCTAAAAGTGTGGAAAAATCCCATTGGGCTCAATATTCATGTTGAACCTCATTTTCCCACTTGGTAAGCACTTTGGACACGTCTTGGTAAGCATTTTCCCACTTGGTAAGCACTTTGGACACGTCTTTCACGCCAGTGCACGAAACCTGCTATTTTTGGTCGAGATTTCCCGCATTGAACTTTCTAGGCAAAACAAGCGTGGCACTTGGAAACACTTGACATTTGTACATTCCTAAAGCAAATTAGGTATATATTTATGTGAAAAAGCATTCCAGGGTACCACGTGTAGGGCCTCGCCCGCCCGGTAAGGTATGTACACAACTACAACCGTGACATCCATTTTCGCATATATCACACTATGTACATAATAGCATTTGGTCCCACACATCATAAACATTAAGAGTGAGGTATATATTATTATTTTCATATTATGCACGTGCCATGGCACGACACCGGTCTCCCCCTCTTTTCTCCAACAGTAGTATCAGAGCTTTGGGTTCGAGAAAATTGGTAATCAAATTTCAATTCCGAAGAGGAATTTTCAATTGGCAATCAAATTCCAATTCCGAAGAGGAATTTTCAATTGGCAATATCACATTTGCAAATTGAAGCTAATCTGTGATTAATGGATAAATCGACAAATTAATCTGCTTCATGACAAATTGCAGGTCATGATGGGGGACTCTACGAATGATACAATCGATATTGCAGGATTAGGGTTGTCCAGAGAGTGAGGAATGCATGTGGACTAATTAAGATTAGCATGGCGGTATATCCCAAATCATTTGCATGTGGCTAGCTTTGTGGAAGGGAAGGGGGCTCTCAATATATATTGTAGATTGAAGATTAGGGTTTGGCAAAGCGGCCCTGCTTCATATTTATGCATGAACGAGGGCGCCAGAAAAGCTCCCACTCATAACTAATTAAGGAGGTAGATTCCTGGAAGCCTCAATTAGATGGGCCCCTTTCAATTTAGCTCAGATTAGGAAGCAGGAAGCTTCCTCGTTGAGCTAGATCACAATAATTGAGGTATCCTTTTCTCTTCTCCACGTGCATGCTTGCAGCATCCCAGATTCCCATGCATATGCTCGTAGCTCAAAGTCTCAAGCATGCATTCAACATTTCATATGCACCCACATGCATTCCTGTATTTTAGCACGCCATCCACGAGAGACACTCTATCCACAGTCTCATTCTTACTTATGACGTGGTGCTATTTATGCATTAGTGATACCTTTGCACCCATCGAATGGTCGTCCTTGTATTAATCCTACACTTTATGGGCTTTTTAATGGCTTATATCTTTGACCTCAATGCCCTTTTTTTTAAAAAAAAAACTAGCTTTCTAAAAGAAACCCTTAGTGTTGTGTTGGGTTAGGGAGATTTTCGTTGTTTTTAGTGCATGATGGAGAGTTACCTTTCATTTCAGATCCTGACATTCGTTACTTTTCTTGCATTCTATTGTTTTAGAATGCTAAAGTGAAGCTTCACCTTGCATGATTTTAGTAGATTTTACACACACATATACACATATGTTTTTTTTTTGCATTCTATTGTTTTTAAATGCTAAACTAAAGCTTCAGCTTGTATAATTCTAATAAATTCTATACGCACATACATATATTAATTAGTTCTTTTTATTTCACCTTTCATTTCACAACTTCACATGGCTTTACATTTCTTGCATTTTATAGCTTGATTCCAATGAGTGTTAACGTTCAAGAAAGTCTGTTTTATTAAGTGACTGCTGATCTAGTTTCCTCCTCACAAAGAAGAAAACCGGAAATACTAGCTGAAATTTTGAGATTTGCAAAAATTTTGGACGACTTTCTCACATATATCATTGGTTTTTCTTCCGTTTACCATGGTTTACAACTATCTAGTCGCGATTTTCAATCAGCTCAAGACTAAGCTGAGGCAATCCTTTCCCAAACACTGATACCGGTTTAATTTAACCTAACAATTTTATCACTTTCTTGTTGTTTTTGAAAGCCATCATGACCCTTTCACTTGTTTTTTTCTATATATATAGAGAGTACGAGAACTTTGAAACACACACACACACACACACACCCTATGTACATTGGCCTCATAGGTAGGGAGAGAGGCACCTCAATGCCCGTTGCCCATCGAGCACTTTCAAAGAAAATTTGTTATTTAGGGAGAGGAAAATGTATCTCGTCCTCCAAGTTTCCAACCCCTTACTTGGACTAAGGGCCGTGTCATGCTCAAGCACTATGTTGAGAAGTTCGTTTTGCGGATCCGGCCTCTAATGGTAAGAGTTCTCGGGCAAATCAAGAAAATTGCAGATGATTTGAAGCAAAAGAAATACTTGAAAAGAGAAAAACTTCATCTGTAAAAGCTTCATTTTGAAAACAAAAAGAAGGACTAATGCAAAACTCTTATACGTGCATGGTGCTTTGGTGTAACCTTAAGCCTACTTGCACATATGTAGTGCAATGCTCATTTACATTGTAAGAATCCTAATTTTTCACTTCAATTACTTGTGGAAACCATTTCATGGAAGTTGGGACATTTCATTACACAAACTCGCATGTTTATTTTACAGACAAAAAAATGTCATTTTTAGGTAAATGAATATCATATTTTGTAAAAAAGTAGCCCAAAATTAGCATAAAACGACTCTAAATGCCACATCAATAAGGTGCCATCCTTGATCAAGCTGAGGGTGAGTTTATAGAGAAAAAAAAAACTCATTTGGACATCTGAGAAAGAGATACTATAGTTCCAAGTCAGGGTCCTAGTGAAATACTCCCGGGCTATTTCCAATGCATGTTCTAGATTGTGAGGCCACCAAAATTTAGGGTTTCCCCCTCTTCAAATAATCACTTGTGTTGGTATAATGAAGTTCTAAATCACCCATGAAATGATAAAGACAAATAATTAAAGTGCAATATTTATCAAGGCAAAGAGCACCGCATCTGTGCAATTGGGAGTGAGGCTACACTAAATAAGTACACAAGAGTTTTGAATTGATATTGGTAGTTTTCTAGAGTTTTGGTCCTTTTGAGTGTGTCTTTAGCTTCAAAGTTTCTACAATTTACTTAATTTTTCTCAAACCCTCACATTAACACTTTCCTAACCATAGCACTATGCACTTGACACATTTTTTGGCAAACTTGAAATGAAGTTGACTACAGGAGGGTTAAAAGCTTCATTTAAGGTCTCAACACAAAGCTTTAAGGCTATCAAGAACACCGGTGCAATTAAGAGCAAGGCTACGCCAAATCATTACACAATAATTTTATTAGTCATTTTCTAGAGTTTTGGTCCTTTTGAGTGCATCTTTAGCTTCAAAGGCTCTTCATTTCATGTCATAAAATCTAATATCTAACCAGCCCAAATGATTTTCTCATATTAAATTGATCATTTAATGTGGGAGAACAAACAAGAACAAGGTAATGTGGGAGAACAAACGGGAACAAGGGTTAGGATATAGACATGTACTTATAGATCTATCTCAACACGGGGCCAATGGTAAAGGGGCCCAAATGAGAGATGATATGTCAAAGAGCAAGGTTAACCAATGGAGCTTAAAAACCTTAGGGTTAGCTTCATTGAAGACCTGCAATATTTAGTGTTAAAATTCCTTTGACCTTAGGTAAGCTAGGTGAAAGGGCACTGGTAATGCGTGTGCTAGTCTCCACCCAACCGTGCTATCTTATAGCCTCCCCCTAACCTACACATTGTCCGGCCATGCCGGTGGCCTTGCCGATAGGACCCATGTCCTTACATTACCCCCCCCCTGGAGAATCGTTTTCATCCTCAAAAATGAATGTATGAAAATGTTTCTTAAGTGCGGAGACATTCTCTCATGTAGAACCTTCTTCAGGTCTATCTAGCCATTTTACCAACACCTATCGTCTGACATGATGTCTGGTGCGAAGCTCATGAGAATCCAAAATTCTTTCGGGCTCATGAGAAATGCTTGGCGTTGCGATAAGGTGTTAATCAAGTGCTAGAGGATATGCTATGAACGTACATTATCAAGAAGCAAGCCAATTGGGAAGACTACTTACCTGTATTGGAATTTGCTTATACTAGCTCAAAGCATGTGACTACAAGGTTTAGTCCATTTATGCTTTTTTATGGATTTCAACTTAGATCACCCGTTATGGTGGGGTTGGCTAAGGAGAAGATAGAACAAGCGAAGGATTTTCTCCAACACCATTTGGATATGCTTCGAGTTGCTCGACAGAATGTTAAGCAAGCTCAAGATCGATATAAGAAGTACACAAATGAGCATCGACATCTTGCTAGTTTTGAAGAAGGAGACAAGGCTTTCCTCAAAGTTCCGGAGCATTCAGAAAGTCTGAAGACGGGAAAAGTCACTAAAATTTCACCATGCTATTGTGGACTATTTACCATTCTCAAACGTATAGGTCAAGTGGCCTATACGTTAGCTCTTCCAAAGCACTCACGAGTTCATCCTGTTTTCATGTTAGCCATTTGCGAAAACAGCTAGGACAGAATGATAATGTCATTGACACATGTATTGCTTTGGTCAACCCCCCCTTGTAGTTTATTCTTGAAGCTCATTGGGCCCCTCCTGGCCTAGCCAATCACAAGCAAGGGTATATCAAGCAAAAAGGGTGGCCTTGGGACAAATGTCCCCCTTTCCCCTTTGTGAGAGAGGACTTGATAAATGCAAAAAAATTAATTAAATGCACTAAATTATCATTGGACCCCTTGGAAGGCCAACACATAGGCTTAAATCATACCACGAGGGTAACCTAGATAGCGGCATGACATGTGTCGTACTTGCATCTTGGGCAAGGCCAGGGGTGCCCTTTGGGAGAGAGAGTGGTCAAGCAACCACTTCCTTCTTGCATGGCACGCCCCCTCCTTGTAGGGATTTGGTATGACTTTTGTGACACCTCAAACCACTCACCCTTGGGCCCAATACTCACCACAAGCTTAGCCCTTAAGCCTCTAGAGCTTGGGTTGGGTTCCCACCTCAAGTACAGCCCTAGCATCTCAAGCATGACAAGCATCTCAGGCATCTCATTTATTAAGTACATCAAACATCTCAAGCATCTCAGTCATGAGGCATGACTAGCATCTTAAGCCTGGGCCAGGTTCCCAAGCACAACCCTTTACCTAAGGTCAAAGGACTTTTAACACAAACTATTGGAGTTCTTAAATGAAACTACTCCTAAGGTCTTTAAGCTCCATTGGTTATCCTTGCTCTTTGACAGACCATCTCTCATTTGGGTCCCTTTACCATTGGACCCATGTTGAGATAGATCTATAAGCACATGTCTATCATAACCCTTGTTCCCGTTTATTCTCCCACATTAAATGATCAGTTTAATATGAGAAAATCATTTGGGTCGGCTGGATGTTAGATTTTATAACATCCCTAGGCTACCCTTGTTGCTTGATATTCCCTTGCTTGTGATTGACTAGGCCAAGAGGGGTCCAATGAGCTTCAAGCATGAGCTACAAGGGAAGGGTTGACCAAAGCAAGCTAGGGGATTGCTTGTGAGGTATACTCTCCCACACGTACACACATACTCTCTCTCCCTCTCTCTCTCTCTCTCTCTCTCTCTCTCTCTCTCTCTCTTTCATTGTGTATTGTGCAAAGTGCAAGATCTCCCTCTCCTTCTCCAAGCAAGTAGAGAGGTTAAGAGCCTACACCAACACTCTTGGCCATGGACTGTAAATCCAACCAAGAGACATGCTTCAATGTTTAATCTTGCCATATTCTCAATCTTCATTACTATTCTATTATGTATGATATCAATAAGAGTGATGATAAGTGAGGAACTAATTCTAGATGTTTCTTCTTCCTCTTCCCTACCCTCATTCCCTGCTATCTCTCTCAAGCTTCCAAGGTGTTTGAGGTCTTGGGACTGAGGCTTGGGATAGTTCATGCCAAGTTAACTAAACTCTATGTTTATGTTACTACCATCAATTAAGTTCACTCCCTATGCTCACAGAGTAATTTCTTAAAAGTACTTCTCTAATTTTCACTACTCTCAAAGTTAATAGGCCATTTCCATTACATTGGTATCAGAGCATTTGCTTTTTCTTTTCTTGCTTAAGAAAAGAGGTCTGTAAGTAGCCTATAAACAGTTGATTTTGTTAATTGTATTAGGGTAACTCGGGCTAGGATCGATTATCGGTTTTGTTAAGCCCACTATGGGATATGATGCATACCTTGGGAGCTTTCGACTTAATAATGCGATCTTTTTAGACTTGCCTTCGGCTTTATCATTATTGAGCCATAAGAAGTCTGAAAGGAGCTAGCCATTGGAAATTATAAAATACTAGACCCACTTCACTACTCTCTATAATTAACCACTTCGAGCTGTGGGTGTAGATACTTAAGTGCCAATTTTCAAAGGCTAAGAGGAGTATCAACTAGGGTTATGAATTGCCAAAGCATACACTAGGTAAGTACACAAATTTTGTTATCATGGCTGACAATAACCAAGAGAATAGAATTTTCATTGATAGCTTTGATTTTGCACATGAAGGTCCTAATGATGATGCCCCCATGTTTGTCAATTATCTCACTACTAGGTTGTATCAAGCGATGGGCAGCCCTACTTTGCAATCTGAAGTTACTCAAAAACTTCACGCTTATGGAATTTTCCTTCCTCTCTAGGAGGAGAGAGATCCTAGGAGGCTTCTTGAAGATACCCCCAAAAGAAGACTCTCTCCCATACGAGAAGAGAAATTCAAATAGCAAGAAAGTAATGAAACTTTAAGTTCCTCTAAATGTGTTGCTATTCTCCCAGAGAATATAAGAGGGGAGGACATCCAAAATCAAACCTTGTATGGAAAAGGTCACAAAAGCTCAAGAATCTCAAAGAGGGAGGAAAGACCATCTCTTTTCTCACCTATGATGGCACCTTTGGTGCCACCGACAAAGTACTGGCCTTCATCCAGCAATTGGATGCGGCCTTTGGAGACAAGGGCTTCATGGAGTCCTCCAAGCTACACCATGTATCTATGAACTTCCAAAAATTGGCTCATCAATGGTGGGCTAGCCTTCGTGGCAATGGCGAAGCCTTAAAGACATGGAAAACTCTACTAGTCTCCATCATGAAGCAATTTCTTGCAAGCGATGCAAATGACAAAGTGTTCACCAAAATGGTGCAGTTTGAAGCTTCTGTCTCATGAGTCTATCTGCAAATATGTAGAGAAGTTTTGGGATTTACATCTCAAGGCTACTGTCTTCCAAAAGATAGATTTTGATGAGCATAAAGTACAATTCTGTGCGGGATTACTTGAAGAGATGGCAAAATATATCAACTCTCAACAACCTCGTTCTATCATTGAAGTAACCCATCACACCATGGTTGCTTCATGCATCAATTTCCAGCAAGGGGCTAGATGAAATGTCAAGCCCATGGAAAACAAGGACAAAAATGACGCAAACGAAAACACCAAGGCCCAGAATTATTATCAAGGCACTTCCAACAACAACAATAACAATAATCGGTCCAAGAAGGGAGTTCACAAAGGCAAAAACAAACTCTCTCTTAAAGAGATTAAATCTTTCTGCAAGGACCATAAGTGTTTTAAGTGTGGGGATCAAGGACATGGCTATCGTTCTTTCCCCAAGAAAAATGCTTACAATGAGACTCCTAGGGCTTCCACCATCGAAGCTCCAAAAGAGGATGCTTCTTTGTTCAATTTCTGCTTACATGATTTTTTTCAAAGAGTCCCTAAAAGGTCCTAATATTTCATCAAATGTAAATGGTAGGAATCAAGAAGAGTTAGAATTGTATAATTTTATAAAAGGATTCCAAGATGTGTTCATTGATGATATCCCTATACGACCATATTAGGTATTTTGGTAAAAATCTCACATTATGGGAATCTCCAAATCGACTAAATTCATGTAATTTGGGAATTTTCCACTTAAAGTGGGAAAAAATGAGGTATTTTGTTAGTAAATAAAGTGAAAATCTCATAGGATTGTGGCATTGATAAACACCAAAAGTCAAGAGGATGTACATCACATGAATTTGAATAAAAACTATGAATTACATAAAACAAAGGAAGATACAAAAAAGATTTTGTTTACAAAATTGACTAGTATAGTCACAATAGAAGCTCCACATAATTCTACTCCACATTTGATACCATATCTAAACTTTGATCCAAGTGTGTTTGATGTGCAGGAGTGAGGCCTTCTTTGGCTTTTAGAGCATGCCTTTCTGAAATCTTTATTTTAGAAAATGGTCCTTCTTTGTTGGTTCTCCAGGACCAAAACATTGCATCTACAGTTTCCCACGCTTGTGGGTTCTTATAGTTGACAGCCCAATAACCCTTCCAACAATTACTGTAAGCTTGAGTATCTATCATCCCACTTTTTCTCGCGCAAGGTTCCCAATATCAAATCAAGAGTTTTTTGTAGTTTGGTGATGTAGGCTCATTATCAATGTTAGATAAAGCCATTGCAAGCCAGACTGGATAGATTTTTGTGTCACTCGGAACAAGCATAAGAAAGTCACCTTGGTGCACATCAGACATAGGGTCAAACTCTTCCCTTGGCCTATCTTGTTGAGGCCCACAAAAATGATCATTCAAGTCTTCAAGGCCTAGGAATATTTCTGCTCCTTTTTGCAAATTCATTGTAGTGCTTTGTAGGTGAGAATGTTTTTGAGTTTGTGGCCAAAACATTTCATACAAGACTCCCTCTGATATGATTGCTTTTTCCAATCTCTTCAATTACCTTACTCCAATAATCTATCACGGGTCTATAATATCACGAAACACTTGAACCATTCCCTAAATTTTTCCAAAATTTTATATAGTTCTTTAGCCCCAAAATGACTTCTTCGTGGGCCTTGACATACTCTGCCATTGGTACCACAGGTGGATCTCCATGTGGTAACATTGTCTTGCCTTCTCTATCTGTTTTCCAAAGGCAAATACTTCCACTCCAACTTGATACACCTACATGTGCCTTATATTGCATCATTGGTGTCTCAGGCCTGCATAAAGAACCTGAACTGAAGCGGTTTGGAATGTCCAACAAGTATGTCTTGTCCATCAGAAAGATAGCCATCACAATATTGCTTGAAATTGAGGATCTTTGTGAGAAAAAATGGAGCTGGAGATGAAGATGAAGATGATTTGTTTCGTAATGTATCCATCAAATGTGGCAAAGTATAGGTTTGTGTAACTCTCAACTTCTCTGAAAACCTACTAAACATGGAGTCTATGTCCTCATGTGTATGCCCAACCATTAAAAATCCCAGCTGGATGGTTTTGAAAACACCCCTTGCAACAAGCATTGACAAATAGGCAAATAAGTATCGATTTTTGTTTTCCCCTGCACAATTATCCAATTGTAGCAACAAGTTCTCTGGCAATCTGCGAAATGTTGACCCCAATTCCTCTTCTGCAATTTCTGACGACTGCACAATGGGCTCTTTTCCATCACTCATGTTATGGTAGTCCAAAGCATCCCTTGAGTTCAAAGCATGTAGTAGTGAAATATTGCTCCTTGGAAGTCCATTTGTTACTAGATCACCAAGAGGATGCTTATCTATCCTCTCGAGGTTATGTAAACAATTAGCAATTGAGCCAATTGTAAGATTTGGATCAGCTGGCCACAAACCATTCAAGACAAAGTGTCCGTAATGACCTTCTCCTTGTCCATGAGTGATCATGACAATCAATGCCACCTACAGATTATATCTTGAATCCACACCCTTAGGAACAATGCATAATCTAGGAATGGCAGTCTTCTTTTGATCCATCTTATCATGGATTATGCATACATATTTTTGTGGTTGAGTTTTTGAATATGTGCGCCATGCATAATATAGGCTTCTGAAACTCTTTTCGTGTGCCATGTGAACTTATCTCTCCCTCAAGATAAGAGCTCTCTCTTTAAGAGAATGTTTATCTTCTAACCTTGCCTTGATTAAGCTACAAATATTGCACTTAGAGAACTCACTCGTCTTTGTGAAAGTGACATCTGGGTACTCTTTGTTCCAAATTCTACCAAAAGAAGATTGGGATAGCTTCTTCTCGTAGCTCATTTGCTCAAAAGTCGTGTTGATTTCACATAAGATATCCACTTGTTTGAATGTTGATGGAATCACCAATGGAGTCTCTCTTGAGCCATCTAGCAGTGTTCTACTTCTATGTGTCTTCTTCTCAGAGTTGTTTTCCACAAACTCATTTAGCAGTGCTCTTGCTAAACTAGTATGTTGAAGTCCCCTTCTCAATGTACATGTGTTCCCATGTACATATTGGTGCACACCATTTTCAAAGTTCTCCTTGTATCGATAAAATGATGTCTTTGGTATTCCATGCAGCTCATACCATGATCTATAGCAAACAATAGAGCCATTTAGTCTGAATTGGTATCATGACTTCTCATCTTTCTGATAGCATATAGAAAGAACATCATAAACATAATTAGTGCATGATTTTTGAGACTCTCCCCAAAATTGTTGTCGTAACCTTGTCACCATATCATGATCTGCAAACTGACAACATTTTTGTGCACAACAATCAATGCATGAGACCCTTTGAATCGATTTGTTTGAAAGGTAAAAAATAGAAGTTGGTGCTGCTTTTGATTTTTGAGTCCTATTCATGAAAGTGTATCGTCTCTTCCTTGAAAACTGGACAACATTACTCCCATCAAGTTTTTTTCCAACATTGTCATCATTGGATACATCCTCATATGTAGCATGCATGCCATCGACAGGAACAAAGTGTTGTAATGGGATCCCACTCAACATTGTTGTCTGCTTGATGGGCCACTTTAGCAAAGTGATGCTACCCACTTCAATCACATGATCAATGCTTGCATTTGCTCTTTCAATACCCACACAATCATGACCAAGTTCCTGAAAGTTGACATAATCATGTGGAAATACATATAAGATGGTCCCTTCATTCATGGTTTGCATCATTGTGTCATCATTTAAAAAGACCCTCTAATTTCTCCAAGACTCTCAAATCACTTCGTCAAATTCTGGGCTTGTCATATGTATTGCATCTGTAACTAGAGGATCAGATCGATCCTGTTCTTCATCACCATTGTAGCTTTTGTGTGGATCAGTTAAGTTTCCATTAAATATATAAGATTGCAATCGAACATCACTCCATAATGAACCTTGGAGAGATGAAGTATCCATTGTAGGAAAAGGTAGGACCACATCCTTCAAGCATTCCTCCACTAGTATGGAGACATTTCCTTGCCCTATCTTTATACCACCACAAGTGGAATCTTGATTTTTTCTACACTTACAACGAATACCAACAATTTCATTGTTGTCAAGTATCATATGTACTTTCTCCCATGATTCAAAGTCCATCCTGTAAGTGAAAAAGATTACATTGTTAAATCCATAGTCATAGAAAAATACTCTTCAAACAAAAAATCATGCTACAACATGAAAAAGGTTTGCATAGGTTGGACAAGTGGTGAACCTTGAGACCAAATCCTCCTTGCTATATTAATGGAAGCAAGATTGGAAATATGGTGGATATTGAAACCAAAGCCTCCTTGCTATATTAGAGCATAGGTTGGACAAGTGGTGGACCTAGTCATAATACCCACAGCCACCTATCAACTACAAAAGGACTATGCTTTCCAATGTCCAAGTATCCCTTGAGTCTTGCAAGTTTGAACACATGGTGGATCTTGAAACTAAAATCCCCTTTCTATATCAGAGCATAGCTTGGACAAGTGGTGGACCTAGTTATAATGCCGAATATCCAAGGTGAAATACCTTAGGACCTTGCTACCTTGCTTGCCAATGTTTACATGGCCCCTCATTTCTTTAATGGAAGCAAGGTTGGACAAGTGGTGGACCTTGAAACCAAAGCCTCTTTGCTATATTAGAGCATAGGCTGGACCTAGTTGTAATACCCACTATTACCTATCAACTACTATAGGACTATGCTTTCCAATCTCCAAGTATCCCTTGAGTGTTGCAAGGCTGAACACATGGTGGATCTTGAAACCAAAATTCCCTTTCTATCTCAGAGCATAGCTTGGACAAGTGGTGGACCTAGTTATAATGCCCAATATACAAGTTGAACTACCTTAGGACCTTGCTACCTTGCTTGCCAATGTTTACGTAGACCCTCCTTTCTTTAATGGAAGCAAGGTTGAACAAGTGGTGGACCTTGAAACCAAAATCCCCTTTCTATATAAGACCATATCTTGGACAAGTGGTGGGCCTGGTTATAATGCCCAATATCTAAGTTTAAATACCTTAGGACCTTGCTACCTTGCTTGCCAATGTTTACATGGACCCTCCTTTCTTTAAGGGAAGCAAGGTTGGACAAGTGGTGGACCTTGAAACCAAAGACTCTTTGCTATATTACAGCATGGGTTAGACAAGTGGTGGACCAAGTCGTAATACCCACTTCCACCTATCAACTACTATAGGACTATGCTTTCCAATGTCCAAGTATCCCTTGAGTCTTGCAAGGTTGAACACGTGGTGGATCTTGAAACCAAAATCCCCTTTCTATATCAGAGCATAGCTTAGACAAGTGGTGGACCTAGTTATAACGCCCAATATCCAAGTTGAACTACCTTAGGACATTGCTACCTTGCTTGCCAATGTTTACGTAACCCCTCCTTTCTTTAATGGAAGCAAGGTTGGACAAGTGGTGGACCTTGAAACCAAAGCCCCCTTTCTATATTAGAGCATAAGTTGGACAAGTGGTGGACCTAGTTGTAATACCCACTGCCACCTATCAACTACTATAGGACTATGCTTTACAATGTTCAAGTATCCCTTGAGTCTTGCAAGGTTGAACAAGTGGTGGATCTTGAAACCAAAATCCCCTTTCTATATCAGAGCATAGCTTGGAGAAGTGGTGGACCTAGTTATAACACCCAATATCCAAGGTGAACTACCAAAGGACCTTGCTACCTTGCTTGTCAAAGTTTACGTAGCCCCTCCTTTCTTTAATGGAAGAAAGGTCGGAAAAGTGGTGGATCTTGAAACCAAAGCTTCCTTGCTATATTAGAGCATAGGTTGGACAAGTGGTGGACCTAGTTGTAATACCCATTGACACTTATCAACTACTATAGGGCTATGATTTCCAATGTACAAGTAGCCCTTGAGTCTTGAAAGGTTAATCAAGTGGTGGATCTTGAAACCAAAATCCCCTTTCTATATCAGAGCATAGCTTGGACAAGTGGTGGACCTAGTTTTAATGCCCAATGTCCAAGGTGAACTACTAGAGGACCTTGCTACCTTGCTTGACAATTTTTACGTAGCCCCTCCTTTCTTTAATGGAAGCAAGGTTGGAAAAGTGGTGAATCTTGAAACCCAAACCCTTTGGCTATATTAGAGGATAGCTTGGACAAGTGGTGGGCTTAGTTGTACTATCCAATGTCCAAGGTCCAAGGTGAACTATGGAAAGACCTTACTTCCAAAAACAAAGTCGTACAAGTGGTTCTCCTTGTAACCAAAACCTCCTTAGTGTATTAGAACATAGCTTGGACAAGTGGTGGACCTAGTTGTAATGGTGAATGTCCAAAGCAAACTATTATAGGACCTTGCTTCCCAAATCAAGTTTGGACAAGTGGTGGATCTTGAATCCAAAACCCCCTTGCTCTATTAGAGTGTAGGTTAGACAAGTGGTGGACCTAGTTGGCATGGAAAATGTTCAATGTGAGCTGCTACAGGACCTTGCTATTGAATGTCTAAGTAGAGCTAGCTTCTTTAATGGAATCAAGGTTGGGAAAGTGGTGCATCTTGAAACCAAAAGCCCTTTATTGTATTAGAGCATATCTTGGACAAGTGAGGGACCTAGTTGTAATGTGTGATGTCCAAAGGAAAGTATTGCAAGACCTTGCTTTCCAATATTTGAATTGGTCAAGTGCTTAAAACTAGGTATAAAACTTTGACCATTTTCTTCCCGAATTGCCAAAAAGCTAGTTTTAGACACCCCTAAATGAAAATGGTTTAGGGTGGCCTTAAACAACATTTTTTCAAAGACTTGAACTAAAGGGTTGCCGAAGAGTAATGAAAATTTCTTATGGATTGAAGTGCCTGAGTATGTGAAAACAAGCCTAGGTTTTCCACGAGGCAAAATGTGACAAAACACAACTGTTGTCTCTTATGACATAATAAGAACAATGGAAACTTAGGATTGACCATGTGGCCTAAACTTTTGCAAGTGAAGTGGTGCCCAAGTTTCTTGGCACAGTGTGCACTTGGTCCTATATGTGTTGACCACTTGGCTAAATCTAGGACCATAAGGCCAACCCTTTGGCACCTTAAATATAGTATGGGACATAATCTAGAAGTGCTTTAGTAAATTAGTCATCCAATTATTATGTTAAATATTTAAGTATATGCTAAATATAATTTATGTTCAAAATTTCACTAATGATGAATGTTCCCATTTATTACTCCAGATGCGGGGTCTTAGGGCAATGCCACAATGGGGTGCATTCGACAAGGCAGCGCTTCCACGCGAGGTTTGGGGGTAGCGCTCTTGATGGGGATGTGGAATATAGCGCTCTCGATGGCGGGACTTGGGAGTCTGATTTTGGGATATTGTTCCGAACGGGGTCAAGGGGAAACACCCCCGCGGGGCTAGGAAGAGCGCCCTGAGATTTTTAAAAAAAAATGAGTTCCTAGTATAGAGTTCTACATGTTTTTCATCTTTTCAACATGATTTCTTTAATTTTGGCCGTGTGAATTGGTTAATGTTTTATATGGATTTTGTTTTTTTAATCCTATGATAAAACGTGGACTTGTAGATTAATTGGCATTCTAATAAACCCTATCAAGGTTAGGCACAGAGAGAGCGCATGAGCAACACACACAGAGAAAGCAGTCGAGCAACAAACACAGAGAAAGCGCACGCGGATCGTACACAATTGGAGTATAGTGTGCACAGGAGCGAACCCGACATCGTACACAGGTGGAGCGCATTGGATTGACAGTTCACACACAGGATAAAGAAACATCATCGTACGCAAAGATTTCCAAAAGGGCAGCATCGAGCATAACTTCTTCTCAGGAGACATTGCACACCTCATGAATAGGGGAAAAATAGGTATTTCTCTCTCTCTCACTCTCTGTCTTTTACGGAAAGCTTTCTAGAAGGGTAGCTTCGAGCATAGCTTCTTCTCAGGAGACAATGCACACCTCAGGAATAGGGGAAAAACAGGTATTTCTCTCTCTCTCACTCTCTGTCTTTCTCCATATAGAGAAGATGGCTCTGTAACTCTTTCTTGCACACACACACTCTCGTCAAAAGACAGAGATACATAGTTTAAAAGTATTCCCACACACATACACTTATTCCCGCGCATCGTCTTCCTCTCTTCCACATACATAACCATAGTGAAATCTGTTATCTTGCTGTCTCTCTATTGAAAATACATGCACATATTCCCACACATCGTCTTCCTCTCTTCCACATACATAAACACAATGAAATCTGTTATCTTTCTCTCTCTCCTCTCTCTAGAAAACAAGTATCTCTCTCTCTCTCTCTCTCTCTCTCTCTCTTTCTATCTCTGTATCTTGTTGTCTCTCTCTTGAAAATACATGCTCATGTATGTGTGCGTCTAAGTTATCTATGTGTATGTATGTATTTTTGTGTTGTTTCATTGTAATACTCACACATAATGTAGATACACAATTACACTTAATTACAATAGGCACACATAGTATATATACATACATAAATATCACAGATAACTAACACATTGTAATACTAGTAAACTTGAATGAAAGACTTACTTACGTGATGTGTTAAAGTCGATTCTTGTAGCGATTTTTGGATCTATGCTAAGTTGATTTTCCTCTAATCCATTTGTAGATCTGATTGTAACTTCTGTTTCTCAACAAAAGTAGTGTTGTTCCGTGATACACCTAGTGGACATAAATGGTTGAAACTAGTACATGTAGACAAAAAATACGTGTATTTCTTTGGATGAAAAGATATACTAGTTGGTGACCCGTACCATAAGTGGTGGATAGGTTGGACAAGTGGTGGATCTGAGACCAATGGACTATAAGGACCTCCAAACAATACCTTGTACACTCAATCCTTCTTGGTATCTATGTTGGACAAGTGGTGGACCTTGTTCAAATTGTCTAACCACTCTCTCTAACATGGTGACATAATTTAGGTGTGATAAATTGATATCTATGCAAACTAATATCAGTTTAGGCTTGTTAATTTGAATTTGTTTGAATTTATGTACAATATAGTGATATGGGGTTTGTGAATTTGAATTTAGGTGGGATAATTACATCTTTTTTTAGTAAACTTGAATTTGAAATCAATTTCACGTGGGATATTGTAAATTTAAGCGGTAAAATTTGAATTTAATAAAAAAGTTTTAATTTTAAAATTTGGGCGGGATATTTAAAATTGGGGAGGGATATTTAAATTTGATTTGATTTTTTAATTTAGGCAGGAGGGTTTTGAATTTATAGCACGATCGCCCTTACATAACAGAGTATAGATTGGACAAGTGGTAGACCTTAAAGACAGATCATCCATGCTACTAGACATGATAGGTAGGGAATCTAGTTGAATATTGTATGCATGCTATATGTAATAGAGCTAGCTTGGACAAGTGGTGGACCTTGAAACAAAACCCCATGTAAAACATATCATGCGCATTCCAAGTAGTGAGAAAGAATACCATTTAAGATATAACCTTATAGGTTGGACAAGTGGTGGACCTTGAAACAAAACCCCATGTAAAACATATCATGCGCATTCCAAGTAGTGAGAAAGAATACCATTTAAGATATAACCTTATAGGTTGGACAAGTGGTGGACCTTAATACCCAAATCTTCTTACTATAATGACATAGACTGGAAAAGTGATAAATCTTGAGACCAAACCACTCATGCTACTAGGGATAATAGGTTGGACAAGTGGTGGACCTTGAATTTAAACCCCCCATTTACAAAATATTGTGGATTTAAGGTATGTCAATGGAGCCTAGCATCTTGGAGACATGGTGGATCTTGCTTCTCTTCATCTTGGAGAAATGGTGGAGCATCCTTCTCTCCATGTTTCAATGGAACCTAGCTTGGAAAAGTGGTGGACCTTTGCTTCTCTCTATGTTTCAATAGAGTTAGCTTGGACAAGTGGTGGACCTTGGAACCAAACCCCCATGTAAAACCTATTATGGGCATTCCAAGTGATGAGAAAGAATACCATTTAAGATATATCCTTATAGGTTGGAAAAGTGGTAGACCTTAACACCAAGATTTTCTTAATATAATGACATAGAGTGGAAAAGTGGTGAATCTTGCGACCAAAACACTCATGCTACTAGGGATAATAGGTTGGACAAGTACTGGACCTTGAGATTAAACCCCCCATATACAAAATATCGTGGGTTTAAGGTATTTCAATGGAGCCTAGCATCTTGGAGACATGGTGCAACTTGATTCTCTTCATGTTTCAATGGAGCCTATCTTGGAGCTACGGTGAAGCATCCTTGCCTCCATGTTTCATTGGAGGCTAGCTTGGACAAGTGGTGGACCTTTGATTCTCTCTATGTTTCAATGGAGTTAGCTTGGACACATGGTGGACCTTGGAACCAAACTCCCATGTAAAACCTATCATGGTCATTCCAAGTGGTGAGAAAGAATACAATTTCAGATATAGCCTTATAGGTTGGACAAGTGGTGGACCTTAACACCTAGATCTTGTTAATATAATGACATAGAGTGAAAACGTGTTGAATCTTGAGACCAAACCATTCATGCTACTGGGGATAATAGGTTGGAAAAGTGGTGGACCTTGAATGTAAACCCCCCATGTACAAAATATTGTGTGTTTAAGGTATTTCAATGGAGCCTAGCATCTTGGAGACATGGTGGAGCATCCTTGTCTCCATGTTTCAATGGAGCCTAGCTTGGACAAATGATGGAGCATCCTTGTCTTCATGTTTCAATGGAGCCTATCTTGGACAAATGATGGAGCATTTTTGTCTCCATGTTTCAATGGAGCCTAGCTTGGACAAGTGGTGGACCTTTGCTTTTCTCTATGTTTCAATAGAGTTAGCTTGGACAAGTGGTGGACCTTGGAACCAAACCCCCATGTAAAACATATCATGGGCATTCCAAGTGGTGGAAAAGAATACCATTTAAGATATAGCCTTATAGGTTGGACAAGTGGTGGAGCTTAACACCCAGATCTTCTTAATATAATGACATAGAGTGGAAAAGTGGTGAATCTTTGGACCAAACCACTCATGCTACTAGGGATAATAGGTTGGACAAGTGGTGGACCTTGAATTTTAACCCCACATATACAAAATATTGTGGGTTTAAGGTATTTCAATGGAGCCTAGCATCTTGGAGACATGTTGCAGCTTGCTTCTCTTCATGTTTCAATGGAGCCTAGCTTGGACAAGTGGTGGACCTTTTCTTCTCTCTATGTTTCAATATAGTTAGCTTGGACAAGTGGTGGACCTTGGAACCAAACCCCCATGTAAAACCTATCATGGTCATTCCAAGTGGTGAGAAAGAATACCCTTTAAGATATATCCTTATATGTTGGACAAGTGGTGGACCTTAACACCCACATTTTCTGAATATAATGACATAGAGTGGAAAAGTGGTCAATCTTGAGACCAAACCACTCATGCTACTAGGGATAATAGGTTGGACAAGCGGTGGACCTTGAATGTCAACCCCCCATGTCCAACATATCGTGGGTTTAAGGTATTTCAATGGAGCCTAGCATCTTGGAGACATGGTGCAACTTGCTTCTCTTCATGTTTCAATGGAGCCTATCTTGGACAAATGGTGGAGCATCCTTCTTTCCATGTTTCAATGGAGCCTAGCTTGGACAAGTGGTGGAACTTTGCTTGTCTCTATGTTTCAATAGAGTTAGCTTGGACAGTTGGTGCACCTTGGAACCAACCCCCATGTAAATCCTATCATGGACATTCCAAGTGGTGGGAAAGAATATGATTTAAGATATAGCCTTATAGGTTGGACAAATGGTGGACCTTAACACCCATATATTTTTAATATAATGACATAGAGGAGAAAAGTGGTGAATCTTGAGACCAAACCACTCATTCTACTAGGGATAATATGTTGGAAAAGTGGTGGACCTTGAATTTAAACCCCACATATAAAAAATACCGTGGGTTTAACACTAGGTTGATAATGGGACACTTTTATGTCCTGGGACACTTTTATGTCCTTTTAAGTGACCATTTTCCTTGAATTATGTCAAGAGTTTCAAAAGGATTTTGAGGTGCTATCTATCTAGAAAGTTGTCTCATGAGTTGAAAAAAACTCGACATTTTTGTGGAATATCAATTCTATCTTTAACATTGTCCTTGCACAACATTTCACAACCTAAACTATGTGAAAAAACGGGTTTAAGGTTTTTGGCTTTTTTCAACTTTTTGCAACTATACCACTCTAGAATTCATGTTTGTGAGGTCTATAATGCTAGAGAACTATCTTTAGTAGTCCTCAACATGTCCTACTGCTTCTAGAGAGAAATAAATATTAAAGTTGTAAGTTATGACCAAATTACAAAAATTGTCAAATCCTGTTTTTTAGCCAATTTTAGCTCTTCTATGATTTTTTTGGTGGATTTCATGATATCCAAATGCTTTTTTGATTTTCTATGTCACATATTGTAACATAAAGCTAATATTCCTTGAGTTTTGGGGCACCTACTACCCTATTTTGCATAGTACACAACGATGGTTGATTTTTTCAATTATAGAAGAAAACGAAACATTCTAGTATATCAAGCATAGCTTTTTCAATATTGTTAGTTTCTTGTGACAACTACATGCACTTTGTAGGTAGTAACCATATCTAGTCACATAAGGATCAAATTTGGCTAGATATTTGAATAGTTTCTATGGGATTATAAAAGTCATAATGTTGAACCTAGTTTTCTCATGTTTGCTGTATTTAACACTTCATCTTTGTCCCCAAGATTCCCCTTGGTAAGAGATGTATTATTCTTTTGACATGCTCCATAGCTCCTTATGAACATAAAAGACAATAGGGAACTAAGAAAACATGCATATATTATTTGTATTGAGCGTGGCTATAAAAACGTTGTTGATAGGTTTGCAAAATGGTAAAAATTTAACTTTTTTGTACTTATTTATTTTGGCAAAACAAAAAATAGTGAGTGAGAAGCAATCATATGTTCTAATCACCAACCCGTTGAAGTTACCTAGGGAATTTATCTCAAGTCCTAAAAAAATCCCTAATCTTATTTTTATGCAACAAAACGTAAGAAATGACCGTTTTGATAAAAATGCACTGGTCCATCAAATTTGGAGGCTTGGTGTGACCAAAAGATGAGAAATTTTACAAGTTCCTTATTTTTTCCATGTGTAGTAGGCCTTGAACTATAACCTCATGAAAGGATTCTACAAAATGAGTGGATCTACTATGGTTTTGGAGGTTTTTTTCAAAACCCTGAAAAGACACTTTTATGTCCTCTTAGGTTACCAACCTAGTGTTAAGGTATTTCAATGGAGCCTAGCATCTTGTAGACATGGTGCAGCTTACTTCTCTTCATGTTTCAATGGAGCCTATCTTGGAGCTATGGTGGAGCATCCTTGTCTCCATGTTTCAATGGAGCGTAGCTTGGACAAGTAGTGGACCTTTGATTCTCTCTATGTTTCAATGGAGTTAGCTTGGACAAGTGGTGGACCTTGGAACCAAACCCCCATGTAAAACCTATCAAGGGTATTCCAAGTGGTGAGACAGAATACACTTTAAGATGTAGCCTTATAGGTTGGACAAGTGGTGGACCTTAACACCCAGATCTTCTTAATATAATGACATAAAGTGAAAATGTGGTGAATCTTGAGACCAAACCAGTCATGCTATCGGGGATAATAGGTTGGAAAAGTGGTGGACCTTGAATGTAGACCCCCCATGTACAAAATATCGTGTGTTTAAGGTATTTCAATGGAGCCTAGCATCTTGAAGACATGGTGGAGCTTGCTTCTCTTCATGTTTCAATGGAGCCTATCTTGGACAAATGATGGAGCATCCTTATCTCAATGTTTCAATGGAGCCTAGCTTGGACAAGTGGTGGACCTTTGATTCTCTCTATGTTTCAATAGAGTTAGCTTGGACAAGTGGTGGACCTTGGAACCAAAACCCCATGTAAAACCTATCATGGGCATTCCAAGTGGTGAGAAAGAATACCATTTAAGATATAGCCTTATAGGTTGGACAAGTGGTGGACCTTAGCATCGAGATCTTCTTGATATAATGACATAGAGTGGAAAATTGTTGAATCCTGAGACCAAACCAGTCATGACACTAGAGATAATAGGTTGGCATAGAGTGGAAAATTGTTGAATCTTGAGACCAAACCAGTCATGACACTAGAGATAATAGGTTGGACAAGTGGTGGACTTTGAATATAAACCCCCCATGTATAAAGTACCATGGGTTTTTAAGTGGTAAGAAAAACCACCATTTAGGATAATATAGCCTTAGAGGTTGGAGAAGTGGTGGACCTTAACACTCAAATCTTCTTAATGTAATGACATAGAGTGAACTCTTAGTGAATCTTGAGACCAATCCACTCATGTTACTAGGGACAATAGGTTGGAAAAGTGGTGGACCTTGAATGGAAACCCCCCATGTACAAAATATACATGAGTTTAAGGTATTTCAATGGAGCATAGCATCTTGGAGACATGGTGGAGAATCCTTCTCTCCATGTTTCAATGGAGCCTAGCTTGGACAAGTGGTGGAACTCAACACCAAATTATTCTTAATATAATGACATAGAGTGGACAAGTCATGGACCTTTGCTTCTCTGAACATTTCAATAGAGTTATCTTGGACAAGTGGTGGACCTTGGAACTAGATTCCCATTTAAAAAATATCATGGGAATTCCAAGTGGTGAGAAAGAATACCAGTTTAGATATAACCTTATAGGTTGGACAAGTGGTGGACTTTAACACTCAATTCTTAATATAATAACATAGAGATGACAAGTGGTGAATCTTGAAACCAAACCACTCATTCTACTAGGGATAATAGATTAGACAAGTGGTGAGAAAGTTATCATGGGTTTAGGGTAATTTAATGGAGCCTAGCATCTTGGAGACATGGTGGAGATTGCTTTATTCCATATTTCAATGGATCATATCTTTGAGAAATGGTGGAGCATCCTTCTCTCCATGTTTCAATGGAGCCTAGCTTGGACAACTGGTGGACCTTTGCTTCTCTCTATGTTTCAATAGAGTTAGCTTAGACAAGTGGTGGACCTTGGAACCAAACCCCCATGTTAAGCATATCATGGACATTCCAGGTAGTGAGAAAGAATACCATTTAAGATATAGACTTATAGGTTGGACAAGTGGTAGACCTTAACACCCAGATATTCTCAATATAATAACATAGAGTAGAATGAATCTTGAGACCAAACCACTCATGCTACTAGGAATAATAGGTTGAACAATTGGTGGACCTTGAATTTAAACCCCCATCACAAAGTATCGTGGGTTGAAGGTATTTCAATGGAGCTTAGAATCTTGGAGATATGGTGGAACTTTCTTCTCTCCATGTTTCAATGGAGCCCATCTTGGAGAAATGGTGGAGCATTCTTCTCTCCATGTTTTAATGGAGCCTAGCTTGGACAAGTGGTGGACCTTTGCTTCTCTCTATGTTTCAATAGAGCTAGCTTGGAGAAGTGGTGGACCTTGGAACAAAATTCCCATGTAAAATATATCATGGAAATTTCAAGTGGTAAGAAATAATATCATTTAAGATATAACCTTATAGGTTGGACACGTGGTGGAACTTAACACCTAAATCTTCTTATATTAATGACATAGAGTGTTTAAATGGTGAATCTTGAGACCAAATCACTCATGCTACTAGGGATAATAGGTTTTCCATGTTTCAATGGAGCTGAGCTTGGACAAACGGTGGAGCTTTCTTCTGTCCATGTGGATTTTGGAATTAGCTTGGATAAGTGGCACTACAAGAGGCTCTTCACATTAGCGACGCTCACACAGCGACGCTCAAAAAAAAAAAATCCCGGCGTCGCTATGAGCGTCGCTATGAGCGTCGCAAATTTACAAAGAAATTTGCAACGCTCATAGCGACGCTTATAGCGACGCTTATAGCGACGCTCATAGCGACGCCAGCTGGGGTAAAAAAAATAACCGAGCGCGCCCAAAAACTCAGATCTCAGATCTGAGTTTTTCGACGCCCTCAAGCAAAGAGCAGGTAACGCTCTCCCTCTCTCTCTCTCTCTCTCTCTTTTTCTTTTACACACACACACACACACACACACGAGGAGAGGAAGGAGAGACAGGTATGCTCCTTCCCTCTCCTCATTCTCATGTTCCCTTCCTCTCTTTCTCTCTCCCTCACTCTCTCTCTCACACACACACACATACACACACACATATAGTGTTTTTGAGAGAGAGAGAGAGAGAGAGAGAGAGAGTGCAAAAACGCACACACATACATAAACAAAGAATGCACACACACATTGAGAGAGAAAAAGAGAGAGAGAGCATGCATAAACAAAAAACGCACGCATTGAGAGAGGAAAAGAGAGAGAGAACATGCATAAACAAAAAACGCACACATTGAGAGAGGAAAAGAGAAAGAAAACATGCATACGATCCAAAAAAACGCACACACATTGAGAGAAAAAGAAAGAGAAACTAAGGGAGCGTCGTAGGAAACTAATTAAAATTAAAAGACCTAAAGATCTAGCCGACGAGGAGTTGAACTGAAGACCTATTATTCAAGAGAGAAATGGCATAATCAATCTATCATACTTGGCATGGGTGATAGAAAGGTTATACCATTTATCTCTTTTTATTGGCACACACATCCACACACGCGCACACACACAGGAAGAAGAGAGTTATAACGTCGTAGGAAACTATTTTAAAAGACGTTAAAGATTAGGTTATATGTAGACTTACATTAAATTAGATTTAGGTTTATTTTTAACTAGATTTACATTTATTTAAGCTAGATTTAGATTTATGTTATATTAGATTAGATGCGGGTCTCCATAGACTGCGATGCCTGCATGAAGCGGGTGAAGAAAGCCCTCAATGGAATATAGGGTATTGCTGCCTTCACTCATAGTGGGCTCCGTCGATCCAAAAGTACTGGTGAAATGTCTTCAGAAGATAGGGAAGAAGGTGGATCTTCAGGGCGGCAAGAGTCACTACATCCCCGACACAATGACCATCTAGACAACCTCTAGTCATTAGACTTACGTTAAATTAGATTTAGCTTTATTTTTAGTTAGATTTACGTTTATTTAGATTTACGCTTATTTACGTTAGATCGAGTCCACGCAAGAATTACTTACGGTTTAGGGTTTAGAGTTAGACGAACAGTGAAAAGATCTACTGTGAAAAGATGTTAAGATGAAGTGAAGTGCTACAGCTAGAGAAGAGGCAAAGGGATTTTGTCCACTACATGCAGTATCATGTAGACGTGGGTGTCTAGATTTCTTGTACCCACAAATATAGGTATTGACCAATAAAGACGAGATTATAACCCGGTGGTTCTGATCTCCGTGCACCTCTAGACCGAGGTGTGCGGGGATTGGACATGACTAGAGAATGTGAGGTAAAGAGAGAGAGAGAGAGAGAGAGAGAGAGAGAGAGAGATAAGACGAAGAATGCCAATAGAGCATTAAATTTGTTGTCTAGGTTATAAGTTTTTTATCCTCATTATGAGTAGCGACGAGGATGTGGGACCGTCCAACCGAAACACCTATCTCTCAACGAGGGTCTTATGTCCTTGTAATCAATGCAAGCATGCTGTGCGACGGACAAGACGTGTTTCTTTGCAGCACGTTCGCGAATTTGGCGAGTTCGATCCATCTATTATAGATCGAGTTGTTGCCAATTATAACTCGTCGGACTCTGACGCTGGCCAACAAGCAGCAATCTTGCAACCCAATAGACGTATTCGCAGGCGCTTTGGTCAAGCAGCATATGTGAGGCCACAAGATGTAGCCTCTGACAGCTCGGGGGATGATCATGCAGAGCACATTCCCAACGAGGCAATGTTTGAGCCCGAGATTGATGAAATGATCGAGACGATCATGGATTCAGAAAGGCTTATCTATGATGATATGAAAAGTGAAGCCGATACATCATTGTATAATGGAGCACGTATGTCTAGATTGAAAGCACTCCTGGTTCTTCTCAACATGCAGGCAAAGTTTGGATGGAGTGACACTAGCGTCACAGCGCTTTTCAGGTGATCTATTACAATTAGTTTACTTTAATAGAACTCATGGTGTATAATGATCTGATAGATTTTTACACGATTGTATCATATTTTTATGTTGTGTAGATTGCTGAAAGAGCACATTCTACCAGCTGACAATGTGATGCCAGATTCCCGAGATGAAGCAAGAAAGATTTTGCGAAACTTGGGGATGGATTACAATTCTATCCACGCTTGTCCTAATGACTGCATTCTTTTCAGAGGGGAATACACAGACATGGAGAAGTGTCCGAAATGTGATTCCGAAAGATATCGAGTAGATCTCCACGGGACAAAAATTCCACAAAAGGTTTTGCGACATTTTCCTTTGCTTCCTCGCATCAAGCATTTCTTCGAATGTAAGTCCATGGCCGCCCTAGCATCATGGCATGAGGAGAATAAATCTTCGGATGGTGTGCTACGAATTCCTGCAGATTGCGCAGCCTGGAAACATATAGATGGAACATGGTCGGATTTTGCCAGGGAAGCTCGAAATTTGCGCTTAGGCCTGGCTATGGATGGCGTAAATCCATTTGGTCAAAGATCAACATCTTACAGTGTATGGCCCGTTGTCATCGTCAACTACAACATTCCCCCGTGGTTGACTACGAAGAAGGGGCACCTATGGCTAAGCTTGATTGTGCCAGGGCGATATAAAGTGGGGAATATGGATGTGTATCTTCGTCCACTATTGGAAGAGCTACAACAATTGTGGATTGGCATAGAGGTGGTGGATATGAGCCGACACACAGGACGACGGAATGCTTTGATCAGAGGTATTCTAATGTGGACCATGCATGACTATCCCGGGCTAACAGAATGCTCAGGTGATCTATTGACACTCCTCTCTCAGACACTGTAAATCTGGTTTTTCCCCATAGTTGATCTATTATCATGTGTATACATGTAGGGCTTCAAACAAGCGGATACAGAGCATGTGTCACATGTGGACCTAAACTGAATGCACGTAGGGCACCCTCACTGAAGAAGCAAATCTACGAAGGTCATCAAGCGTATCTTCCGGAGAATCATGTGTTACGCGACGGCTTTTTGGGAAGAGAGCCACCAAGGATGTCTGCACAAGCATGGTTAGAGCAGAAGGAGATGTGCGATGACGGATTGCCTCCAGGGATGAAGAGACTATCTCTATGGTACGAGTTACCATACTGGCCTCGACTCGTGATCAATCACTTGCTCGATCCAATGCACATATTCAAGAATGTGGGTAATCTACTATGGGACCATTTGACCGGCAAGAAAGATACTTTGGGAGCCAGAGTTGACCTTAGAAATGTGGATCGTATGGAGCCATATTGGCCGCAAACAGCGTCTGATGGATCGATAAAACTTCCTAAAGCACCATGGATTTTCACAGGAGCCCAAGAACGCAAAGTAAAAGAGGCCATTCGATCTTTGCGGACCCCCACTGGCGTAATGCACTCGCTCCGAACGTGTTTTACTAAAGAAGGAAAGCTTACCGGTTTGAAGTCACACGATTGGCATAAAATGTGTCAGGTACGTTCATAGTGGACTTTAATATCATTGCATAAAATGTGGACTTTAATATCATTGCGAACCATACTTTACAGTTTATTTTACCGGTTGCCATTGAGGGATGTTTGTCTCTCGACATCCGTAACACAATCTACAAACTTGCAAAGCTGGTGCAATGGATCTCACAAAAGGAGATCGACGTAGACTCCATACCATTCGCCAAACTAAATGCTGCGGAGCTTGTGTGCATGTTTGAGAAACATTTTCCTACTACAATGCTAACCATTCAGGTGCATCTTCTTATTCACATAGTTGATGAGGTGGAAATAGCTGGCACAGTTCATTCCAGATGGATGTTCTTCTTAGAGCGTTTCATGAAAACGCTTAAGGGATATGTGCGTCAAAAGGCACGTCCGGAGGGTAGCATGGCAGAAGGTTGGTTGGTATCAGAGTCCCTAGTGTACATTGGAGAGTGGTTAGACGGATTTGATAAATCCCGGGATACGCTATGGCGAACCATAGATGATGAGCGCATATCTGGGATTGTCATGTGCAATCTCGGTGTTGAGAAGAAGATGACGGAAGATCTAGAGGCTAAAATCAACCGATTTTGCATGCTTCACAATCCAGTGATGCAAAAGTGGATTTCACAATATGAGGATGCAAAGCAAGAGCGACAAAGGGCACGAATCGAGTGGAGACGGGGAAGACGACCACCGATGCACTATCCAGCGGTTCTGGAGAGCCTACCAACCTTCATGAGCTTAAGATGGTTGCACAACCAATTGAAAAGCGCACAACAATGCGGTGACGAAGTGACTGAAGAAGAGTGGGAGTACTCTCGGGGTTGCGCGACCAAGGTAAGTTTGCAATGTACGACTAGCAAGTGACTTTATTTATAAACGTTTGAACGGCCACTCATAATCTTTGTTCGTTGTAGTATAAGTCATACACAGCAGCATGGTGTAAAGGTCGACATTTTAGGGTGGAACGAATCGACAAAAAGCGTTTTACTCAAGATTGTGGAATCATGGCAAAATTTGAACAGTCTAGTCGACGACGTTCCTCTGATGCAGATCCCGTGGTGGCGGAACTCACTTACTTCGGCACGCTGCAAGAGATTTTGAGGATCGATTACAGAGGATTTTTTGTCGACTTGTTCGACGTGCAATGGTTCAAGATAATCATGGAGGGTCGAAACGCTACTGTGCGTAGAGGAGAGTCTGGTTTTCTTGAGGTGGATTCTACTAAGAAATGGACTGACCTAAGAGACACTTTCGTACTACCCGAGCATTGTGAACAAGTAAGTATATAAATAGTTAACATCCCCCTTTTACAAGTTATGTGCTTGAAAGCTCTCATGTAAGTTATGTGGCTCTGGCAGGTAGTATTTCATCCTACAAAGTCTACATCAAACTGGTGGTACGTCATAGAGGTAGCCCCTCGTAGTGCAAGGACGTATGAAGGCTACCATGTGCCAATCACAACGACATCAATGGAGGAGATCAGAGAAGATGCTCAATCAGAAGCCGCTGCGGTGGTGCCAGACGAGCATCAAGATGCTACTGCTCTATATGGGGTGCATGCAGAGGAGCTACAAAATGAAACAGAGGATATGTGTTTAAACGGAGAGCTCTATATAGATATAGGAAGTTATGCTGAGTTATGCGAGGATGAGAGAGAGATCTCTTAAAGCCACAAATATTGTATTTGAACAATTTTGCTCCGTGCTGTAAAAGCTCTAGCTCTTTTGATTGAAAATTCTGAGTTTTCGACTTGCCTCTTCTACCACTCAATTCATTGCGTCATTGTATTTATATGCGTCATTACGTCATTGTATTTAATGGTATTTGCGTCATTGCCTACTCTATTCATTCAATATTAAGTTTAAATATTCGTGTGTTTAATGCAGGTATGGATGATGAGGAGTTTCTTTCTTCTTTGTCACCGCAGCAGAGACAGTGGTACGTGGAGCGTCATCGCTCTGGCGCATCATCGCGCGTTCCTACACCATCCGCATCTCCCTCTCTTTCGGAGCATTCGGCGCGCTCCGAAGCTTCGGCGTCGACGAGACGAGCGTCACACTCTTCTAGACACCGGCGCTCTAGTGGTGGCGGTGGCGGTTGTTGTGGGGATTCCGCCACCGATGCCTCCACACCGCCTCGTGTTCGACGAGGCTCTTTACCCTCCCCTTCTTTGCCCGCCCCCACACCAGCCACAGCATCGCCGTCTACGCCAGGTTTTGCACGGCTGACTGTTCCTAGAAGCTACACACCTCTACCTACTCCGCCAGGAGCCACCCCACTCGACACTCCTCGCTTCGGGGCCCAGACGCCGGTGGAGACACCTGACGTCCGTACCCCCATCGACACGCCGCTAGAGACCCCTGCCGGGACACCCAGGTTCACGCATCACCGGCCAGAGGGCTTGCCTTACTCCGTCGACATCAGCGGCGGCATCATCATGGATGATGACGGCAAGAAGGTGATCTCGCGCATGCGTGGTCTTTGCTCTCAGCTGTTTAGACACTATATACTAAACAAATGGAGTGAAGTACCAAGTGATTTAAAAAACAGAGTCATCAGCATACTTCATGATGAGTTTCCCGTTCCAACACGGGATCAGCGCTTCAATGAAGACCTGATGAAGATTCGAATGCGCGAATACTGCAAACACAAGCGTTCCGAAGTGCAAAAAGCAATCAAGAATGGGTGGAATAGGCCAGATTGGCTGGCCAAAGAAGATTGGAAGAATGCGAAGAAAGCAGCGCGCGAGAATCCCGACAAGTGGAAGCAACAAAAAGATGCAGCCAGAGCGCGAGTAGAGGCAGGGAGCTCGCACCACTTGGGGAGCGGTGGATGGGCATCATTTGAGGCCGATTTTGTAAGTCTTTTCACATTGCTCTTTATGCATGTTCGATAGTTTAGGGTTTATGAGTTTTTTAGTTCTAACATAATGAAATCTTTGTATGTTTTGATAGTGGTCGATGACAGGACGTGATCCCACACCGTACGAGCGCGAGTACGCAGGCAGGAAGGGCTTAAACGCCCTGATGGACATTCTCAGTTCTCGCAGCGGCATGGTTAGTATTACGGTTTACTCTTTTCTATTTTTTGTATTGTTTTATAAATGTCGTTATATGTTTATACTTACTGAAAACTGTCTTATTGTCTTTTTTTGCAGAATCCGACAGATACGCCGCTTGGACGCGATGAGACGTCTGATTAGACGACGTCAGTTTAGCCGTAGCTAGATAGCATTAGTTTAGGGTTTCTCATAGCTTATGTATCATGAGACGGATTTTATACGTCTTTTTGAACCATGTATATTATTACATTTGTCACCGCAATTCCTTTTGCCAATCAATTCTTTATGCCTATGATGTTGTACAATTGTCATTATTACATTTGCTAATCAATTCAGTTTGTCTATGATGTGTACAATTGTCAATTTTGCAAACAATGCGTCTTGTGGGTGACTATTTTGGGTCTATTATTTACCTTTGCACTTTTTTTAAAAAGTGAATCAAGTACAATATGGTTGATGGGTGGCAGGGCATTCAATGCCCTGCCACCAAAAAAATATTCTCTCAGGCGTCGCTATATGCGTCGCTATTTATGGCTCTGTAGCGTCGCTATATGCGTCGCTATACTCTTCTGTGAGAGCGTCGCTATAAGCGTCGCTATAAGCGTCGCTATAGGCGTCGCTATATAGCGACGTCTATAGCGACGCCTATAGCGACGCATATAGCGACGCTCTCGTAGCGACGCTTTTAGCGACGCCGGGGGTTATAAAAACCCAGTGTATTTCCGTCGCTAAGAGCGTCACAAGAGCACATAACCTCTTGTAGTGTGGTGGAGGTTTTCTTTGCAAGTCTTCATAATACAATATTGTATAGGTTGGTTACATGGTGAATCTTAAGGCCACACCTCCCATTTTACTAGAGATGATATGTTGGACAAGTATTCAACCTTCTATCATCTCTCCATGCCTATATTAGACAATTAGTAGACCTTGAATCTCTTCATGTTGTCTAGAGATGAGCTTGGACAAGTGGTGGAACTTGCTTCTCTCTTCCCTTAGTTTACTAGCTTAAAAGATCACTATGTATACGTGCTTAGATCTATCTTGAACAAGTGGTGGACCTTGTATTCACACAAACTTACTCCATTACAAAAAAGTATATGTTAAAATAACATTTGGTTTTTTTTTTCCAGGAAAGATGGCTCCAAAAACACAGGTTGCAAGGGTTGCTGTCTCAGTTGACTATACTTGCAATGATCTTAGGAAATGGTATTTGGACTTACATGGTATAAGGGGGGGACCATTTCATAAGGTGCATCTATTTATTGCCAAAAAGGAGAATGAAAACTTGTTTGAAGATGTTGGACAAGTTGTGGAAGCATCTGTCTCTGTAGTTGATAGTCATCCGGAGGTTGAATGCATTGAAATTCTAGTTCCAATGAATCTAGAATCTCAACTATCTCCAGGAGCATATGCATTGGAGCGCATGTCTAGAAACAAAGAAGAGACAATGTTTTCTCGAGGATAAAAGTTTACAGAATCAAATCCAAATATCACATCAGATCAACTTCAAAGCTCCATCATTGCCACAATACAACGAAAAAAGGTGAAAGCTTCACGACCACCACCCACAAACAAGCAAGCAAAAGTGCAAAAAGTAGAACCTAAGCAAACTAGTTCCATTTTGGATGTAGACAATGCATCTTTGGCATCCTCATCAAAAGAGGGTTCAATGTCAAAGATGAGCATTGTGGATCCAGATGTTTTAGAAGTTGACGCCATGAAAGGACAAGAAAAAGATATAGGTGAAATGAATAATTAAGTACATAAACTATTTTGCTTTCCAATATAGGGACTTTGATATCCCTATTCAGAATTGTTGGCTTGCTCTTGATCACTATAATGCACGTAGTATGGATAAAAAACATGCTGAAAGTGTGTTATTTGGATTTTCATGGAGTACGACCAAGACTGCAGCATGTGCATATTTGATGCCTGATCGAAATGCAAAGTCAAAGGAGGGGACTCCTTTGGTAGTAAAAGAGGTAGAAGAGAAAAAAAATAAAGATTATCATTATTGGATTCTTGATGGGTAGCATTCAATCCATGCTGCAAAACTTTTGCTTCACAATGAACATAACAACAAAGCGATATTTGAAAGAGTGATTGGTGTGTATAAATTTAGAAAGGATCGCATTGTTGTGAATGCTCCTCCATTTGTTGCAATAGCTATATCTGCCATTGCAAATGAGAAGGCTCCGGCATTGTATGTCAAGCAACCTTACAGCCAAATATTGAGACATTTACGGAGTCAATTGATCTTCTCAGGAGGACCACCAAAGGCAGCAAGTGGAATCGCAGAGGGACATGTATCTCGTACCGGATGGGATGTAAGTTATTTTCTTTGTCTTTTTGATAGTCTTTAAATAGAAAATCTTGCTCAATAGTTTAATTATTTCTCCATTTCCTTTTAGGCTTTTCTTCAATTGGCAAGAATGAGTGCAGCAACAAGTTGGATTGCTAAACAGGCACACATGGTCACGTACTCTGATCCAATTTATGACTGCTGGTTAGGAATCATTGAAAGGCTAGAAGAGGAGAAGAAGAGACCCCCAACAACTGTATTTAGATACCTTTGTGACCTTGAGGAATCTTTGTGAACAACTGTATTTAGATACTTCAAAGGAGCAATTCAATTCCTAGCAGTTATTGCCTTCTTGGGACAAGGCAATGCATTTGAAGACCTGAGAAGAAGATCAAAGGAACATCCCATGCCAATTGATTGTTGTCTTCTTCAAGTAGCAGATAAAGATATGTCACATTTGCAATATTTGGAGGCCAAAAAAAGAGCTTTGGTCAAGCACTACATTCATACATATTGTTTTGAAGACCGCAAGCTTGTTGATGTTGTTGGTGATGGCTCCTTGGTTGCACAAGAAGGAATACAATAGAAAAAAGAAGTTATATGCTTAGTTGACAGTGTGGAGGAGGCAAAAAATGTGGAGACCAGGCTGCTAGACTTTGTTAAGTCTCATGAAGATATAGAAAAATGGGTTGGACTTCAACATTCCACTTTGCAGTCAAATGACACTGTGCCTATTAGAAAGGAGTGTTCTCCACGAAGAGAACAAGAAGAAGAAGAACAACATCCTCTGTCAATGGAGGACTTTTTGGAAATGGAGAGACATATGTTTTGAGCTTCTTGTGCATGTTAGTGTTTCTTGTTGCTTATTTGATACTCTTAAAGTTAGATTTTGCTTTATATAGTATTGATTGAGTTTGAATTTTTTATCTCAAGCATTTAAGGTTTGAATGTAAATGTTATAGTTTTAGTCCACCATTCAAAAACTCAAGTAAAAATATAACATTTAATACTCACGAAGACTTAATTACTTAAGAGCTTGAACTTAATAAGTTTTGAACCTTTTATCAATACCCCTTGATTTGCTACATTAGATCCTAGCATGGTTAAATGGTGATGCTTCATAAATTGAACCTATCTTAGACAGGTGTTGGAGCCTAAATTTAAACTAACCTTGCTAGAAATGAGCTTATGTTTGGACTTTGAGAACTAGCATAAGTAATCAATTAGAGCATAGATTAGACATGTGGTGGTGGCCTTAGAGACCAAAATATTAATGATCTTGGAAAGGTATTTAAGTACTATAATTTACTTAGTTTTTGTACTCACTAAAGGCATAGCTTGACAAAAGGTGGACCTTACATGGATCCTAATTTCAAGAGGTGTGGTAGATCTTCAAACCAAGCTCATATAGCTTGGACATGTGGTGGACCTTGCATGGAGACTAGTGTAGACAAGTGTGGTACACCTTGAAACCAACACCCATTTGTTACATTAGCTTGGACAAGTGGTGGACCTTGCTTTTATGTTTCAATGGAGCATATTTTGGTCAGGTGGTAGACCTTGTTTCTCTCCATGCTTCAATGGAGAGAAACATTAGCTTGGACAAGTGGTGGACCTTGATTTTATGTTTCAAAGGAGCATATTTTGGACAAGTGGTAGAAATTTTTACTCTCCATGCTTCAATGGAACCCACCTTAGACAAGTGAAGTACCTTGAAACCAAACCCCCATAATACAACATATTAAATAGGTTGGAAAATTGGTGGGATATTGAAACCATCCATGATAGAGCATAGTATAGGTGAAAACGTAGTGGTCCTTATAGCAATTACCCATGCATATCTTGGACAAGTGGTGGACCTTGTTTCTCTCTATGTTTCAATGGATCCTATCTTGGACTAGAGATATATCTTACTTATTTCCATGCTTGAATGGATTCTAGCTTGGATAAGGAGTAGACCTTCAAACAAAACTCCACACCATAGCATATATTAACAATTCATGGGATTTATAGAGATTTTGTTGCCTATTTTGGAGAGTTGGTAGACCTTTCTTCTCCATGCTTGGATCTGAGGTTGGACAAGCGGAGCTAGAGAAGTGGTCAACCTTAAAATGAAACATCCCATGCTACAACCCATCATAGATTGTATATGTAGCGGAACTTGCAACTCTTTTATGTGCCTAGCTTAGAGAAGCATTGCACCCTTGATTATCTCCATACATGAAGGCAAGGTTGGACAAGTGGTGGACCTTCAAACCAAAATCTCTATGCAATAATAGGCAAGTGGTGGAGCTTGTTTTCTCCATGTTTCAATGGATCCTAGCTTAGACAAACAATGGAGCTTGCTTCTCTCCATGTTTCAATGGATCCTAGCTTGGAAAAGTGGTGGATCTTTTCTTCTCTCCATGTTCCAATGGACCATAGTTTAGACAAGTGTTGGACCTTGAAAAACACCCCCCATATACAACATATTCATGTTTCAATGGCACCTAGCTTGGACAAATGGTAGAGCTTGCTTCTCTTCATGTTTCAATGGATCCTATCTTAGCCAAGTGGTGGACCTTGAAACAAGACCCCCCGCCCCCCCATGTACAATGTATCATGGGTTTTAAAAGCACCGGGACAAAATAATAGCTTTGACAAGTGATGGACCTTGATTCTCTCCATGATTCAATGGAGTGGAGGATGGACACATGTTGGAGAGAAGATGCTTGTTCCAAGGTCCACAACTTCTTCAAGCTAACTCTATTTAAACATAGAGATAAACAAAGGTCCACCACTTGTCCAAGTTAGGCTCCATTGAAACATGAAGAGAATAATGATCCACCATTTATCGAAGATAGGCTCCATCTAAACATAGAGAGAATCAAGATTCACCATATTTCCAAGCTAGGCTCCATTGAAACACTCTAGGGGTTTTTATTTCAAGGACCACCACTTGTTTAACGTACTATCCCTAGTAGCATGAGTGGTTTGGTTTCCATATTCACCACTTGTACACTCTATGTCATTATATTAAGAATAACAATGTATTAAGGTCCACCACTTGTCCAACCTATAAGGTTATATTTTAAACGGTATCCTTTCTCGCAACTTGAAATGCCCACAATACGTTTTACCTGGGAGTCTCATTCCAAGATCCACCACTTGTCTAAGATAACTATATTCAAACATAGGGAGAAAAAAAGGTCCACCACTTGTCCAAGCTAGGCTCCATTGAAACATGGAGAGAACGAACCTCCACCATTTCTCCTAGATAGGCTCCATTGAAACATGGAGAGAAGTAACTTCCACCATGTCTCCAAGATGCTATGCTCCATTGAAATACCCAAAACCCATGATATTTTGTACATGGGGGATTTACATTCAAGGTAAACCACTCGTCCAACCTATTATCCCTAGTAGGTTTGGCCTCACGATTCACCACTTGTCCACTCTGTGTCATTATATTAAGAGGAACTGGGTGTTAATGTCCACCACTTGTCCAACCTATAAGGTTATATATTGAATGGTATTTTTTCTCACAACTTGTAATGCCCATGACGTGATTTACATGGGGGTTTTGTTGCAAGGTCCACCACTTGTCCAAGATTATTCTATTGAAACATAGCGAGAAACAAAGGTCCACCAGTTGTCCAAGGTAGGCTCCATTCAAACATGGACCTTAATACCAAATTATTCCTAGTAGCATGAGTGATATTTTGTACATGGGGGGTTTGCATTCAAGGTCCACCACTTTTTCAACCTATTTTATCCTAGTAGGTTTGGTCACAAGATTCACCACTTGTCCACTCTATGTCATTACATTAACACTAGAATGGTAACCTAACAGGATATAAAAGTGTCCTTTTAGGGTTTTGGGAAAAATTTCCAAAACCATAGTAGATCCACTCATTTTGAAAAATCCTTTCATGAGCTTATATTTCAATAACTACTACATATGGAAAAAATGAGAAACTTGTAATTTTTCTCATCCCTTGGTCACTACAAGTCTCCAAAGTTGATGGACCAGTGCATTTTGCCCAAAACAGCAATTTCTTACGGTTGATTGCATATAAATAAGAGTGGGGATTTTTGTAAGACATGAGATAAAATGCCCTGTTAACTTCAATGGGTTGGTGACCAAAACATATGGTTGCTTTCACCTCACTAATTGTTTTTAAGGCAAAAACATAGGTACAAGAAAGTTGCATTTTTGCCATTCTGCGGACCTATCATCAAAGTTTCTATAGTCACGCTCAATATAGATACTATATACATGTTTTCTTAGCTCCCTTTGGGCCTTTGGATTCAAATGAAGACATGGAGCATGTCAAAAGGATAATGGATCTCTTACAATTGGAACCTTGGGGGCAATGATAAAGTGCTAAATACTGCAAACATGAAAAAACTGGGTTTAGCATTATGACCTCTAGAAACCCATAGAAACTACCTAATATCTAGCCAAGTTTGGAGTCTATGATTAGATATGGTTACTACCTACAAAATACACACAATTGGCCTAAGAAACTAGCAATATTGAGAAAGTTATACTTGCTACTCTAAAATGTATCGTATTCTTCAACAATCAAAAAACTCAACCATCATCATATACTATGCTATATAGCATATTAGGTCCCCCAAAACTCAAGGAAGATTAGCTTTATGTTATACATTATACTTACACAATCAAAATTGAATTTGGATATCAAGAAAGCCACCAAAAAAATAATAAAAGTGCTAATTTTGGCAAAAAATCAGGATTATGCAATTCTTGTAAATTGGTCATAACTTTCAATTTTAACACTTAGCTCTCCCTACAAGCATCAAAACATGTTGAGGACTATGAAGGCATAACCTCTAGCCATCTAAACCTCACAAACATGAAGTTTAGAGTGGTATAGTTGCTAACAATTGAAAAAAAGCCAAAAATAGGACCCGTTTTTTCACACAGTTTAGGTTCAAAAATGTTGTGCAAGAGTAAGGTTAATGGTGAGATCGATACTCCAAAAAAAATGCTAAGTTTTTTTCAGCTCATAAGGCAACTTTGTGGATATATAGCACCTAGAAATTCATTTTCATAGTCTTCAAATAATTCAAGCAAAATGGTCACTTAATAGGACACAAAAGTGTCCAAGGACACAAAACTGTCCTGTTACCATTCTAGTGCTAAGAATATTTGGGTGTTAAGATCCACCACTTGTCCAACCTATAAGTTTATATATTGAGTGGTACTTGTTCTCACCACTTGTAATGTCCATGATATGTTTTACATGGGGGTTTTGTTCCAAGGTCCACCTCTTGTCCAAGCTAACTCTATTCAAACATAGAGAGAAACAAAGGTCCACCACTTGTCCAAGCTAGGCTTCATTGAAACATGGAGAGAATTATACTCCACGATTTATCCAAGATAGGTTCCATTGAACCATGGAGAGAAGCAAGCTCCACCATGATTCCAAGCTAGGCTCCATTGAAACAATCTAAAACCATTATATTTTGTACATGGGGGGTTTAATTTCAAGGCCCACCACTTGTCTAATTGATTATCCCTAGTAGCATGAGTGGTTTGGTTTCAATTATCACCACTTGTGCACTCTATGTTATTATATTATGAAAAACTAGGTGTTAATATCCACCACTTGTCCAACCTATAAGGTTATATCTTAAATGGTATCCTTTTTCACCACTTGGAATTTCCATGATATGTTTTACATGGGAGTTTCATTCCAAGGTCCACCACTTGTCCAAGCTAACTCTATTGAAACATAGAGAGAAACAAAAGGTCCACTACTTGTCCAAGCTAGGATCCATTGAAACATGTAGAGAAGGAACCTCCACCGTTTCTCCTAGATAGGCTCCATTGTAACATAAAGAGAAGTAAGCTCCACCATGTCTCCAAGATGCTAGGCTCCATTGAAATACCCAAAACCCATGATATATTGTACATGGGGGATTTATATTGAAGGTCCACCAGTTGTCCAACCTATTATCCCTAGTAGGTTTGGTCTCAATATTCACCACTTGTCCACTTTATGTCATTATATTAAGAAGACGGGTGTTAAGTTCCACCACTTGTCTAACCTATAAGATTATATATCGAATGGTATTTTTTCCTACCACTTGTCATGACCATGATAGGTTTTACATGGGGGTTTTGATCCCAGGTCCACCACTTGTCAAAGCTAAGTCTATTGAAACATAGAGAGAAACAAAGGTGTACCACTTGTCCACTTTAGGCTCCATTCAAACATGGAGAGAAGTAAGCTCCACCATGTTTCCAAGCTAGGCTCCATTGAAACACTCTAAATCCATTATATTTTGTACATGGGGGGTTTTATTTCAAGGCCCACCACTTGTCTAACCTATTATCCCTAGTAGCATAAGTGGTTTGGTTTCAAGATTCACCACATGTACACTATATGTCATTATATTAAGAAGACCTAGGTGTTAAGGTCCACCATTGGTCCAACCTATTAGGTTATATCTTAAATGGTATCCATTATCACCACATGAAATGCCCATGATATGTTTTACATGGGGGTTCATTCCACTGTCCACCACTTGTCCAAGCTAACTCTATTGAAACATAGAGAGAAACAAAGGTATATCACTTGTCCAAGCTAGGATTTATTGAAACATGGAGAGAAGGAACCTCCACCATTTCTCCTAGATAGGCTCCATTGACACATGGAGTGAAGTAAGCTCCATCATGTCTTCAAGATGCTAGGCTCCATTGAAATACCCAAAACCCATGATATTTTGTACATGGGGCGTTTATATTCAAGGTCCACCACTTGTCCAACCTATTATCCCTAGTAGGTTTGGTCTCAAGATTCACCACTTATCCACTCTATGTCATTATATTAAAAAGAGTTGGGTGTTAATGTCCACCACTTGTCCAACCTATAAGGTTATATCTTGAATGGTATTTTTTCTTACCAATTGTAATGCCCATGATAGGTTTTACATGCGGGTTTTGTTCCAAGGTTGACCACTTGTCCAAACTAACTTTATTGAAACATAGAGAGAAACAAAGGTCCACCACTTGTCCAAGCTAGGCTCCATTGAAACATGGAGAGAAGGATGCTCTACCATTTCTCCCAGATAGGCTCTATTGAAACACACTAAACCCATTATATTTTGTACATGGGGGTTTTTAATTCAAGGCCGACAACTTGTCCACTCTATGTCATTTTATTAGTAGTTTGGTTTCAAAATCCACCACTTGTCCACTCTATGTCATTTTATTGAGACGACATGGGTGTTAAGGTCCACCATTTGTCCAAGCTAACTCTATTGAATCATAGAGAGAAATAAAGGTCAATCACTTGTCCAATCTAAGCTCCATTGAAACATGGAGGGAAGTAAGCTCCACCATGTGTCCAAGATGCTAAGCTCCATTGAAATACGCAAAATCCATTATATTTTGTACATGGGGGGTTTGGATTCAAGGTCCACCACTTGTCCAACCTATTATCGCTAGTAGGTTTGGTCTCAAGATTCACCCCTTGTCCACTCTATGTCATTATATTAAGAAGAGTTGGGTGTTAATGTCTACCACTTGTCCAACCTATAAGGTTATATCTTGAATGGTATTTTGTCTTACCAATTTTAATGCCCATGATAGGTTTTACATGCAGATTTTGTTCCAAGGTCGACCACTTGTCCAAGCTATCTTTATTGAAACATGGAGAGAAACAAAGATCCACCACTTGTCCAAGCTAGGCTCCATTGAAACATGGAGAGAAGGATGCTCTACCACTTTTCCAAGATAGGATACATTGAAACACTATAAACCCATTATATTTTGTACATGGGGGTTTTTATTTCAAGGCCCACCACTTGTGCACTCTATGTCATTTTATTATTGGTTTGGTCTCAAATCCACCTCTTATCCACTCTATGTCATTTTATTGAGAAGACATGGGTGTTAAGGTCCACCACTTGTCCAAGCTAACTCTATTGAATCATACAGACAAATAAAGGTCCATCACTTGTCCAAGCTAAGTTCCATTGACACATGGAGACACGGAACCTCCACCATTTCATCAACATAGGCTCCATTGAAACGTGGAGAGAAGTAAGCTCCACCATGTCTCCAAGATGCTAGCCTCCATTGAAATACCCAAAACCCATGATATTTTGTACATGGGGGGTTTAGATTCAAGGTCCACCACTTGTCCAACCTATTATCCCTAGTCGGTTTTGTCTCAAGGTTCACCACTTGTCCACTCTATGTCATTTTATTAAGAAGAGTTGGGTGTTAATGTCCACCACTTGTCCAACCTATAAGGTTATATCTTGAATGGTATATTTTCTTACCAATTGTAATGCCCATCATAAGTTTTACATGCGGGTTTTGTTCCAAGGTCGACCACTTGTCCAAGCTAACTTTATTGAAACATAGAGAGAAACAAAGGTCCACCACTTGTCCAAGCTAGACTCTATTGAAATATGGAGAGAAGGATGCTCTACTATTTCTCCAAGATAGGCTCCATTGAAACACTATAAACCCATGATATTTTTGTACATGGGGGTTTTTATTTCAAGGCGCACCACTTATCCACTCTATGTCATTCTAATAGTGGTTTGGCCTCAATATACACCACTTATCCACTCTATGTCATTTTATTGTGAAGACATGGGTGTTAAGGTCCACCACTTGTCCAAGATAACTCTATTGAAACATAGAGAGAAACAAAGGTCCATCACTTGTCCAAGCTGGGCTTTATTGAAACATGGAGACACGGAACCTCCACCATTTCACCAACATAGGCTCCATTGAAACGTGGAGAGAAGTAAGCTCCACCATGTCTCCAAGATGCTAGGCGCCATTAAAATTCCCAAAACCCATTATATTTTGTACATGGAGGGTTTATATTCAAGGTCCACCACTTTTCTAACCTATTATCCCTAGTAGGTTTTGTCTCAAGGTTCACCACTTGTCCACTCTATGTCATTATATTAAGAAGAGTTGGGTGTTAATGTCCATCACTTGTCCAACCTATAAGGTTATATCTTGAATGTTATTTTTTCTTACCAATTGTAATGCCCATAATAGGTTTTACATGAGGGTTTTGTTCCAAGGTCGACCACTTGTCCAAGCTAACTTAATTGAAACATAGAGAGAAACAAAGATCCACCACTTGTCCAAGCTAGGCTCCATTGAAACATGGAGAGAAGGATGCTCTACCATTTCTCCAAGATAGGCTCCATTGAAACACTCTAAACCCATTATATTTTGTACATGGGGGTTTTTATTTCAAGGCCCACCACTTGTCCACTCTTTGTCATTTTATTAGTGGTTTGGTCTCAAAATCCACCGTTTATCCACTCTATGTCATTTTATTGAGAAGACATGGGTGTTAAGGTCCACCACTTGTCCAACCTAACTCTATTGAATCATAGAGAGAAATAAAGGTCCATCACTTGCCCAAGCTAAGTTCCATTGACACATGGAGACACGGAACCTCCACCATTTCATCAACATAGGCTCCATTGAAACGTGGAGAGAAGTAAGCTCCACCATGTCTCCAAGATGCTAGGCTCCATTGAAATACCCAAAACCCATGATATTTTGTACATGGGGGGTTTATATTCAAGGTCCACCACTTGTCCAACCTATTATCGCTAGTAGGTTTGGTCTCAAGATTCACCACTTGTCCACTCTATGTCATTTTATTAAGAAGAGTTGGGTGTTAATGTCCACCACTTGTCCAACCTATAAGGTTATGTGTTGAATGGTATTTTTTCTTACCACTTATAATGCACATGATAGGTTTTACATGCACGTTTTGTCCAAGGTCGACCACTTCTCCAAGCTAACTTTATTGAAACATAGAGAGAAACAAAGGTCCACCACTTGTCCAAGCTAGGCTCCATTGAAACATGGAGAGAAGGATGCTCCACCATTTGTAATAGATAGGCTCCATTGAAACACTCTAAACCCATTATATTTTGTACATGCGGGTTTTTATTTCAACGCTCACCACTTGTCCACTCTATGTCATTTTAATAGTGGTTTCGTCTCAAAATCCACCACTTATCCACTCTATGTCATTTTATTGAGAAGACATGGGTGTTAAGGTCCACCACTTGTCCAAGATTATTCTATTGAAACATAGCGAGAAACAAAGGTCCACCAGTTGTCCAAGGTAGGCTCCATTCAAACATGGACCTTAATACCAAATTATTCCTAGTAGCATGAGTGATATTTTGTACATGGGGGGTTTGCATTCATGGTCCACCACTTTTTGAACCTATTTTTTCCTAGTAGGTTTGGTCACAAGATTCACCACTTGTCCACTCTATGTCATTACATTAACACTAGAATGGTAACCTAATAGGATATAAAAGTGTCCTTTTAGGGTTTTGGGAAAAATTTCCAAAACCATAGTAGATCCACTCATTTTGAAAAATCCTTTCATGAGCTTATAGTTCAATAACTACTACATATGGAAAAAATGAGAAACTTGTAATTTTTCTCATCCCTTGGTCACTACAAGTCTCCAAAGTTGATGGACCAGTGCATTTTGCCCAAAACAGCAATTTCTTACGGTTGATTGCATATAAATAAGAGTGGGGATTTTTGTAAGACATGAGATAAAATACCCCGTTAACTTCAATGGGTTGGTGACCAAAACATATGGTTGCTTTTACCTCACTAATTGTTTTTAAGGCAAAAAAATAGGTACAAGAAAGTTGCATTTTTGCCATTCTGCGGACCTATCATCAAAGCTTCTATAGTCACGCTCAATATAGATACTATATACATGTTTTCTTAGCTCCCTTTGGGCCTTTGGATTCAAATGAAGACATGGAGCATGTCAAAAGGATAATGGATCTCTTACAATTGGAACCTTGGAGGCAATGATAAAGTGCTAAATACTGCAAACATGAAAAAACTGGGTTTAGCATTATGACCTCTAGAAACCCATAGAAACTACTCAATATCTAGCCAAGTTAAGAGTCTATGATTAGATATGATTACTACCTATAAAATACACACAATTGGCCTAAGAAACTAGCAATATTGAGAAAGTTATACTTGCTACTCTAAAATGTATCGTATTCTTCAACAATCAAAAAACTCAACCATGATCATATACTATGCTATATAGCATATTTGGTCCCCCAAAACTCAAGGAAGATTAGCTTTATGTTAAACATTATACTTACACAATCAAAATTGAATTTGGATATCAAGAAAGCCACCAAAAAAATAATAAAAGTGCTAATTTTGGCAAAAAATCAAGATTATGCAATTCTTGTAAATTGGTCATAACTTTCAATTTTAACACTTAGCTCTCCCTACAAGCATCAAAACATGTTGAGGACTATGAAGGCATAACCTCTAGCCATCTAAACCTCACAAACATGAAGTTTAGAGTGGTATAGTTGCTAACAATTGAAAAAAAGCCAAAAATAGGACCCATTTTTTCACACAGTTTAGGTTCAAAAATGTTGTGCAAGAGTAAGGTTAATGGTGAGATCGATACTCCAAAAAAAATGCTAAGTTTTTTTCAGCTCATACGGCAACTTTGTGGATATATAGCACCTAGAAATTCATTTTCATAGTCTTCAAATAATTCAAGCAAAATGGTCACTTAATAGGACACAAAAGTGTCCAAGGACATAAAACTGTCCTGTTACCATTCTAGTGCTAAGAATATTTGGGTGTTAAGATCCACCACTTGTCCAACCTATAAGTTTATATATTGAATGGTATTTGTTCTCACCACTTGTAATGTCCATGATATGTTTTACATGGGGGTTTTGTTCCAAGGTCCACCTCTTGTCCAAGCTAACTCTATTCAAACATAGAGAGAAACAAAGGTCCACCACTTGTCCAAGCTAGGCTTCATTGAAACATGGAGAGAATTATACTCCACCATTTATCCAAGATAGGTTCCATTGAACCATGGAGAGAAGCAATCTCCACCATGTTTCCAAGCTAGGCTCCATTGAAACAATCTAAAACCATTATATTTTGTACATGGGGGGTTTAATTTCAAGGCCCACCACTTGTCTAATTGATTATCCCTAGTAGCATGAGTGGGTTGGTTTCAATAATCACCACTTGTACACTCTATGTTATTATATTATGAAAAACTAGGTGTTAATATCCACCACTTGTCCAACCTATAAGGTTATATCTTAAATGGTATCCTTTTTCACCACTTGGAATTTCCATGACATGTTTTACATGGGAGTTTCATTCCAAGGTCCACCACTTGTCCAAGCTAACTCTATTGAAACATAGAGAGAAACAAAAGGTCCACTACCTGTCCAAGCTAGGATCCATTGAAACATGGAGAAAAGGAACCTCCACCGTTTCTCCTAGATAGGCTCCATTGTAACATGGAGAGAAGTAAGCTCCACCATGTCTCCAAGATGCTAGGCTCCATTGAAATACCCAAAACCCATGATATATTGTACATGGGGGATTTATATTGAAGGTCCACCAGTTGTCCAACCTATTATCCCTAGTAGGTTTGGTCTCAATATTCACCACTTGTCCACTTTATGTCATTATATTAAGAAGACGGGTGTTAAGGTCCACCACTTGTCTAACCTATAAGATTACATATTGAATGGTATTTTTTCCTACCACTTGTAATGACCATGATAGGTTTTACATGGGGGTTTTGATCCCAGGTCCACCACTTGTCAAAGCTAAGTCTATTGAAACATAGAGAGAAACAAAGGTGTACCACTTGTCCACTTTAGGCTCCATTCAAACATGGAGAGAAGTAACCTCCACCATGTTTCCAAGCTAGGCTCCATTGAAACACTCTAAATCCATTATATTTTGTACATGGGGGGTCTCATTTGAAGGCCCACCACTTGTCTAACCTATTATCCCTAGTAGCATAAGTGGTTTGGTTTCAAGATTCACCACGTGTACACTATATGTCATTATATTAAGAAGACCTAGGTGTTAAGGTCCACCATTGGTCCAACCTATTAGGTTATATCTTAAATGGTATCCATTATCACCACTTGAAATGCCCATGATATGTTTTACATGGGGGTTCATTCCACTGTCCACCACTTGTCCAAGCTAACTCTATTGAAACATAGAGAGAAACAAAAGGTCCACTACTTGTCCAAGCTAGGATCCATTGAAACATGGAGAGAAGGAACCTCCACCGTTTCTCCTAGATAGGCTCCATTGTAACATGGAGAGAAGTAAGCTCCACCATGTCTCCAAGATGCTATGCTCCATTGAAATACCCAAAACCCATGATATTTTGTACATGGGGGGTTTATATTCAAGGTCCACCACTTGTCCAACCTATTATCCCTAGTAGGTTTGGTCTCAAGATTCACCACTTATCCACTCTATGTCATTATATTAAAAAGAGTTGGGTGTTAATGTCCACCACTTGTCCAACCTATAAGGTTATATCTTGAATGGTATTTTTTCTTACCAATTGTAATGCCCATGATAGGTTTTACATGCGGGTTTTGTTCCAAGGTTGACCACTTGTCCAAGCTAACTTTATTGAAACATAGAGAGAAACAAAGGTCCACCACTTGTCCAAGCTAGGCTCCATTGAAACATGGAGAGAAGGATGCTCTACCATTTCTCCCAGATAGGCTCTATTGAAACACACTAAACCCATTATATTTTGTACATGGGGGTTTTTAATTCAAGGCCGACAACTTGTCCACTCTATGTCATTTTATTAGTGGTTTGGTCTCAAAATCCACCACTTGTCCACTCTATGTCATTTTATTGAGACGACATGGGTGTTAAGGTCCACCATTTGTCCAAGCTAACTCTATTGAATCATAGAGAGAAATAAAGGTCAATCACTTGTCCAATCTAAGCTCCATTGAAACATGGAGGGAAGTAAGCTCCACCATGTGTCCAAGATGCTAAGCTCCATTGAAATACGCAAAATCCATTATATTTGGTACATGGGGGGTTTGGATTCAAGGTCCACCACTTGTCCAACCTATTATCCCTAGTAGGTTTGGTCTCAAGATTCACCACTTGTCCACTCTATGTCATTATATTAAGAAGAGTTGGGTGTTAATGTCTACCACTTGTCCAACCTATAAGGTTATATCTTGAATGGTATTTTGTCTTACCAATTTTAATGCCCATGATAGGTTTTACATGCAGGTTTTGTTCCAAGGTCGACCACTTGTCCAAGCTAACTTTATTGAAACATGGAGAGAAACAAAGATCCACCACTTGTCCAAGCTAGGATCCATTGAAACATGGAGAGAAGGAACCTCCACCGTTTCTCCTAGATAGGCTCCATTGTAACATGGAGAGAAGTAAGATCCACCATGTCTCCAAGATGCTATGCTCCATTGAAATACCCAAAACCCATGATATTTTGTACATGGGGGGTTTATATTCAAGGTCCACCACTTGTCCAACCTATTATCCCTAGTAGGTTTGGTCTCAAGATTCACCACTTATCCACTCTATGTCATTATATTAAAAAGAGTTGGGTGTTAATGTCCACCACTTGTCCAACCTATAAGGTTATATCTTGAATGGTATTTTTTCTTACCAATTGTAATGCCCATGATAGGTTTTACATGCGGGTTTTGTTCCAAGGTTGACCACTTGTCCAAGCTAACTTTATTGAAACATAGAGAGAAACAAAGGGCCACCACTTGTCCAAGCTAGGCTCCATTGAAACATGGAGAGAAGGATGCTCTACCATTTCTCCCAGATAGGCTGTATTGAAACACACTAAACCCATTATATTTTGTACATGGGGGTTTTTAATTCAAGGCCGACAACTTGTCCACTCTATGTCATTTTATTAGTGGTTTGGTCTCAAAATCCACCACTTGTCCACTCTATGTCATTTTATTGAGACGACATGGGTGTTAAGGTCCACCATTTGTCCAAGCTAACTCTATTGAATCATAGAGAGAAATAAAGGTCAATCACTTGTCCAATCTAAGCTCCATTGAAACATGGAGGGAAGTAAGCTCCACCATGTGTCCAAGATGCTAAGCTCCATTGAAATACGCAAAATCCATTATATTTGGTACATGGGGGGTTTGGATTCAAGGTCCACCACTTGTCCAACCTATTATCCCTAGTAGGTTTGGTCTCAAGATTCACCACTTGTCCACTCTATGTCATTATATTAAGAAGAGTTGGGTGTTAATGTCTACCACTTGTCCAACCTATAAGGTTATATCTTGAATGGTATTTTGTCTTACCAATTTTAATGCCCATGATAGGTTTTACATGCAGGTTTTGTTCCAAGGTCGACCACTTGTCCAAGCTAACTTTATTGAAACATGGAGAGAAACAAAGATCCACCACTTGTCCAAGCTAGGCTCCATTAAAACATGGAGAGAAGTATGCTCTACCATTTATCCAAGATAGGATACATTGAAACACTATAAACCCATTATATTTTGTACATGGGGTTTTTTATTTCAAGGCCCACCACTTGTGCACTCTATGTCATTTTATTATTGGTTTGTTCTCAAATCCACCTCTTATCCACTCTATGTCATTTTATTGAGAAGACATGGGTGTTAAGGTCCACCACTTGTCCAAGATAACTTTATTGAATCATAGAGAGAAATAAAGGTCCATCACTTGTCCAAGCTAAGTTCCATTGACACATGGAGACACGGAACCTCCACCATTTCATCAACATAGGCTCCATTGAAACGTGGAGAGAAGTAAGCTCCACCATGTCTCCAAGATGCTAGACTCCATTGAAATACCCAAAACCCATGATATTTTGTACATGGGGGGTTTAGATTCAAGGTCCACCACTTGTCCAACCTATTATCCCTAGTAGGTTTGGTCTCAAGATTCACCACTTGTCCACTCTATGTCATTTTATTAAGAAGAGTTGGGTGTTAATGTCCACCACTTGTCCAACCTATAAGGTTATATCTTGAATGGTATATTTTCTTACCAATTGTAATGCCCATCATAAGTTTTACATGCGGGTTTTTTTCCAAGGTCGACCACTTGTCCAAGCTAACTTTATTGAAACATAGAGAGAAACAAAGGTCCACCACTTGTCCAAGCTAGACTCTATTGAAATATGGAGAGAAGGATGCTCTACTTTTTTTTCCAAGATAGGCTCCATTGAAACACTATAAACCCATGATATTTTGTACATGGGGGTTTTTATTTCAAGGCCCACCACTTATCCACTCTATGTCATTCTAATAGTCCTTTGGCCTCAATATACACCACTTATCCACTCTATGTCATTTTATTGTGAAGACATGGGTGTTAAGGTCCACCACTTGTCCAAGCTAACTCTATTGAAACATAGAGAGAAACAAAGGTCCATCACTTTTCCAAGCTAGGCTTTATTGAAACATGGGGAGAAGGAACCTCCACCATTTCACCAACATAGGCTCCATTGAAACGTGGAGAGAAGTAAGCTCCACCATGTCTCCAAGATGCTAGGCTCCATTAAAATTCCCAAAACCCATTATATTTTGTACATGGAGGGTTTATATTCAAGGTCAACCACTTTTCTAACCTATTATCCCTAGTAGGTTTTGTCTCAAGGTTCACCACTTGTCCACTCTATGTCATTATATTAAGAAGAGTTGGGTGTTAATGTCCACCACTTGTCCAACCTATAAGGTTATATCTTGAATGGTATATTTTCTTACCAATTGTAATGCCCATCATAAGTTTTACATGCGGGTTTTTTTCCAAGGTCGACCACTTGTCCAAGCTAACTTTATTGAAACATAGAGAGAAACAAAGGTCCACCACTTGTCCAAGCTAGACTCTATTGAAATATGGAGAGAAGGATGCTCTACTTTTTTTTCCAAGATAGGCTCCATTGAAACACTATAAACCCATGATATTTTGTACATGGGGGTTTTTATTTCAAGGCCCACCACTTATCCACTCTATGTCATTCTAATAGTCCTTTGGCCTCAATATACACCACTTATCCACTCTATGTCATTTTATTGTGAAGACATGGGTGTTAAGGTCCACCACTTGTCCAAGCTAACTCTATTGAAACATAGAGAGAAACAAAGGTCCATCACTTTTCCAAGCTAGGCTTTATTGAAACATGGGGAGAAGGAACCTCCACCATTTCACCAACATAGGCTCCATTGAAACGTGGAGAGAAGTAAGCTCCACCATGTCTCCAAGATGCTAGGCTCCATTAAAATTCCCAAACACCATGATATTTTGTACATGGAGGGTTTATATTCAAGGTCCACCACTTGTCCAACCTATTATCCCTAGTAGGTTTTGTCTCAAGGTTCACCACTTGTCCACTCTATGTCATTATATTAAGAAGAGTTGGGTGTTAATGTCCACCACTTGTCCAACCTATAAGGTTATATCTTGAATGTTATTTTTTCTTACCAATTGTAATACCCATGATAGGTTTTACATGAGGGTTTTGTTCCAAGGTCGACCACTTGTCCAAGCTAACTTAATTGAAACATAGAGAGAAACAAAGGTCCACCAATTGTCCAAGCTAGGCTCCATTGAAACATGGAGAGAAGGATGCTCTACCATTTCTCCAAGATAGGCTCCATTGAAACACTCTAAACCCATTATATTTTGTACATGGGGGTTTTTATTTCAAGGCCCACCACTTGTCCACTCTATGTAATTTTATTAGTGGTTTGGTCTCAAGATACACCACTTATCCACTCTATGTCATTTTATTGAGAAGACATGGGTGTTAAAGTCCACCACTTTTCCAAGCTAACTCTATTGAAACATAGAGAGAAACAAAGGTCCATAACTTGTTCAAGCTAGGCTTTATTGAAACATGGAGAGAAGGAACCTCCACCATTTCACCAACATAGGCTCCATTGAAACGTGGAGAGAAGTAAGCTCCACCATGTCTCCAAGATGCTAGGCTCCATTAAAATTCCCAAAAACCATGATATTTTGTACATGGAGGGTTTATATTCAAGGTCCACCACTTGTCCAACCTACTATCCCTAGTAGGTTTTGTCTCAAGGTTCACCACTTGTCCACTCTATGTCATTATATTAAGAAGAGTTGGGTGTTAATGTCCACCACTTGTCCAACCTATAAGGTTATATCTTGAATGTTATTTTTTCTTACCAATTGTAATGCCCATGATAGGTTTTACATGAGGGTTTTTTTCCAAGGTGGACCACTTGTCCAAGCTAACTTAATTGAAACATAGAGAGAAACAAAGGTCCACCACTTGTCCAAGCTAGGCTCCATTGAAACATGGAGAGAAGGATGCTCTACCATTTCTCCAAGATAGGCTCCATTGAAACACTCTAAACCCATTATATTTTGTACATGGGGGTTTTTATTTCAAGGCCCACCACTTGTCCACTCTATGTCATTTTATTAGTGGTTTGGTCTCAAAATCCACCGTTTATCCACTCTATGTCATTTTATTGAGAAGACATGGGTGTTAAGGTCCACCACTTGTTCAAGCTAACTCTATTGAATCATAGAGAGAAATAAAGGTCCATCACTTGCCCAAGCTAAGTTCCATTGACACATGGAGACACGGAACCTCCACCATTTCATCAACATAGGCTCCATTGAAACGTGGAGAGAAGTAAGCTCCACCATGTCTCCAAGATGCTAGGCTCCATTGAAATACCCAAAACCCATGATATTTTGTACATTGGGGGTTTAGATTCAAGGTCCACCACTTGTCCAACCTATTATCCCTAGTAGGTTTGGTCTCAAGATTCACCACTTGTCCACTCTATGTCATTTTATTAAGAAGAGTTGGGTGTTAATGTCCACCACTTGTCCAACCTATAAGGTTATATGTTGAATGTTATTTTTTCTTACCACTTATAATGCACATGATAGGTTTTACATGCACGTTTTGTCCAAGGTCGACCACTTGTCCAAGCTAACTTTATTGAAACATAGAGAGAAACAAAGGTCCACCACTTGTCCAAGGTAGGCTCCATTGAAACATGGAGAGAAGGATGCTCCACCATTTGTAATAGATAGGCTCCATTGAAACACTCTAAACCCATTATATTTTTTACACGCGGGTTTTTATTTCAACGCCCACCACTTGTCCACTCTATGTCATTTTAATAGTGGTTTCGTCTCAAAATCCACCACTTATCCACTCTATGTCATTTTATTGAGAAGAAATGGGTGTTAAGGTCCACCACTTCTCCAAGATAACTCTATTGAAACATAGAGAGAAACAAAGGTCCATCACTTGTCCAAGCTAGGCTTTATTGAAACATGGAGGGAAGGAACCTCCAGCATTGCTCCTAGATAGGCACCAATGACACATGGATAGAAGTAAGCTCTATCATGTCTCCAAGATGCTAGGCTCCATTGAAATACCCAAAACCCATGATATTTAGTACATGGAGGGTTTATATACAAGGTCCACCACTTGTCCAACCTACTATCCCTAGTAGGTTTGGTCTCAAGATTCACCACTTTTCCACTCTATGTCATTATATTAAGAAGAGTTGGGTGTTAATGTCCACCACTTGTCCAACCTATAAGGTTATTAATGAATGGTATATTTTCTTACCAATTGTAATGCCCATGATAGGTTTTACATGCGGATTTTGTTCCAAGGTCGACCACTTGTCCAAGCTAACTTTATTGAAACATAGAGAGAAACAAAGTTCCACCACTTGTCCAAGCTAGGCTCCATTGAAACATAGAGAGAAGGATGCTCTACTATTTCTCCAAGATAGGCTCCATTGAAACACTCTAAACCCATGATATTTTGTACATTGGGGTTTTTAGTTCAAGGCCCACCACTTATCCACTCTATGTTATTTGAATAGTGGTTTGGTCTCAAAATCGACCACTTATCCACTGTATGTCATTTTATTGAGAAGACATGGGTGTTAAGGTCCAACACTTGTCCAAGCTAACTCTATTGAATCGTAGAGAGAAATAAAGGTCCATGAATTGTCCAAGCTAAGATCCATTGAAACATGGAGACAAAGAACCTCCACCATTTCTCCAACATAGGCTCCATTGAAACATGGAGAGAAGTAAGCTCCACCATGTCTCCAAGATGCTTGTCTATGGAATGCATATACAACCAAGAGCCATGCTTCCATGTTTAAGATTTCCATCTTCATTACTATGCGATTATGTATGCTGGCAAGAAGAGTGATGATATTTTAGAAACAAACTCTTTATACTATAACATGTTTCTTCTTCCTCTTCCCTACCCTCATTCCCTGCTAGATTCCCCACCTTCGAATGTGTTTGAGGTCTTGGGAATGAGGCTTCGGATAGTTAATTCTCTCCACAAATCTTATGTTATGCTTGTGATGCATGAAGATTTCCATATTCATTACATCACCAAGGTCACAAGGAGCACAAAGATTGTTAGGTAACAAGTCTCTCTTGATGGGAGAAACTATACTAAAAATGCCTATTGGATGGGGGACCGGCTCCACGTAAATCTGATCCTTAATTGGTGTCATGTTCTCTTAACTCTCTCCCTTGCAATATTGTTCAACCAAGCTAACTAAATGCTATGTTTATGCTTCTACCATTAATTAATCTCACTCGCTATGTTCACAAAGTAATTTCATAAAAGTAATTATCTATTTTTCATTACTCTCAAAGTTAGCAGGCCATTTCCATTACAATTCATTTGATTTGTTTTTGAACCATTGCACTGAAGCTATCCTAGACGTAACATTGCGCACTTATTGAGACACTTTTGATGAACTTGACATGAAGTTGAGTACGGGGAGGGTTTAAAAGATTCATTGAAGGTCTCAACACAAAGCTTTGAAGCTATGGAGCAACAAGAAAAACAGGGGATGTGGTTTGATCCCGTCACAATTCAAATGTTTCAAGACTTTTTTGTCTTTATGGAATAGAAAGAATATGATGAAAGAAGGGAGATTTCATCAACCAAATCCCTTCAATTAGTGGTGAAGAAATTGTAACAATTTGATGGTAAAGATGTAGCAATGTATCTTTGTGGGCATGCAAAGGAGATGGAGCTACATTGAATCCTCAAGGAGAGATGGTAAAAAGTATTGAGCTAGCTATGGTTCTTGAAATCAAAGAGCATGTAAGAGGAATTCAAAATGGGAAAATTAGAGAAGTATTTAAATCAGTGTCAAAGGAAAGATAGAAAAGGCTACCCTAAATTCAAACAAGACGGAGCTCTTTTTGTAGGATATATGTGGGGAGTATCATATGTACTTTCTCCCATGATTCAAAGTCCATCCTGTAAGTGAAAAAGATAACATTGTTAAATCCATAGTCATAGAAAAATACTCTTCAAACAAAAAATCATGCTACAACATGAAAAAGGTTTGCATAGGTTGGACAAGTGGTGAACCTTGAGACCAAATCCTCCTTGCTATATTAATGGAAGTAAGGTTGGAAATATGGTGGATATTGAAACCAAAGCCTCCTTGCTATATTAGAGCATAGGTTGGACAAGTGGTGGACCTAGTCATAATACCCACTACCACCTATCAACTACTATAGGACTATGCTTTCCAATGTCCAAGTATCCCTTGAGTCTTGCAAGTTTGAACACATGGTGGATCTTGAAACTAAAATCCCCATTCTATATCAGAGCATAGCTTGGACAAGTGGTGGACCTAGTTATAATGCCGAATATCCAAGGTGAAATACCTTAGGACCTTGCTACCTTGCTTGCCAATGTTTACATGGCCCCTCATTTCTTTAATGGAAGCAAGGTTGGACAAGTGGTGGACCTTGAAACCAAAGCCTCTTTGCTATATTAGAGCATAGGCTGGACCTAGTTGTAATACCCACTACCACCTATCAACTACTATAGGACTATGCTTTCCAATCTCCAAGTATCCCTTGAGTGTTGCAAGGCTGAACACATGGTGGATCTTGAAACCAAAATTCCCTTTCTATCTCAGAGCATAGCTTTGACAAGTGGTGGACCTAGTTATAATGCCCAATATACAAGTTGAACTACCTTAGGACCTTACTACCTTGCTTGCCAATGTTTACGTAGACCTTCCTTTCTTTAATGGAAGCAAGGTTGAACAAGTGGTGGACCTTGAAACCAAAATCCCCTTTCTATATAAGACCATATCTTGGACAAGTGGTGGGCCTGGTTATAATGCCCAATATCCAAGTTTAAATACCTTAGGACCTTGCTACCTTGCTTGCCAATGTTTACATGGACCCTCCTTTCTTTAATGGAAGCAAGGTTGGACAAGTGGTGGACCTTGAAACCAAAGACTCTTTGCTATATTACAGCATGGGTTAGACAAGTGGTGGACCAAGTCGTAATACCCACTTCCACCTATCAACTACTATAGGACTATGCTTTCCAATGTCCAAGTATCCCTTGAGTCTTGCAAGGTTGAACACGTGGTGGATCTTGAAACCAAAATCCCCTTTCTATATCAGAGCATAGCTTAGACAAGTGGTGGACATAGTTATAACGCCCAATATCCAAGTTGAACTACCTTAGGACATTGCTACCTTGCCTTCCAATGTTTACGTAACCCCTCCTTTCTTTAATGGAAGCAAGGTTGGACAAGTGGTGGACCTTGAAACCAAAGCCCCCTTTCTATATTAGAGCATAGGTTGGACAAGTGGTGGACCTAGTTGTAATACCCACTGTCACCTATCAACTACTATAGGACTATGCTTTACAATGTTCAAGTATCCCTTGAGTCTTGCAAGGTTGAACAAGTGGTGGATCTTGAAACCAAAATCCCCTTTCTATATCAGAGCATTGCTTGGAGAAGTGGTGGACCTAGTTATAACACCCAATATCCAAGGTGAACTACCAAAGGACCTTGCTACCTTGCTTGTCAAAGTTTACATAGCCCCTCCTTTCTTTAATGGAAGAAAGGTCGGAAAAGTGGTGGATCTTGAAACCAAAGCTTCCTTGCTATATTAGAGCATAGGTTGGACAAGTGGTGGACCTAGTTGTAATACCCATTGACACTTATCAACTACTATAGGGCTATGATTTCCAATGTACAAGTAGCCCTTGAGTCTTGAAAGGTTAATCAAGTGGTGGATCTTGAAACCAAAATCCCCTTTCTATATCAGAGCATAGCTTGGACAAGTGGTGGACCTAGTTTTAATGCCCAATGTCCAAGGTGAACTACCAGAGGACCTTGCTACCTTGCTTGACAATTTTTACATAGCCCCTCCTTTCTTTAATGGAAGCAAGATTGGAAAAGTGGTGAATCTTGAAACCCAAACCCTTTGGCTATATTAGAGGATAGCTTGGACAAGTGGTGGGCTTAGTTGTACTATCCAATGTCCAAGGTCCAAGGTGAACTATGGAAAGACCTTACTTCCAAAAACAAAGTCGTACAAGTGGTTCTCCTTGTAACCAAAACCTCCTTAGTGTATTAGAACATAGCTTGGACAAGTGGTGGACCTAGTTGTAATGGTGAATGTCCAAAGCAAACTATTATAGGACCTTGCTTCCCAAATCAAGTTTGGACAAGTGGTGGATCTTGAATCCAAAACCCCCTTGCTCTATTAGAGTGTAGGTTAGACAAGTGGTGGACCTAGCTGGCATGGAAAATGTTCAATGTGAGCTGCTACAGGACCTTGCTATTAAATGTCTAAGTAGAGCTAGCTTCTTTAATGGAATCAAGGTTGGGAAAGTGGTGCATCTTGAAACCAAAAGCCCTTTATTGTATTAGAGCATAGCTTGGACAAGTGAGGGACCTAGTTGTAATGTGTGATGTCCAAAGGAAAGTATTGCAAGACCTTGCTTTCCAATATTTGAATTGGTCAAGTGCTTAAAACTAGGTATAAAACATTGACCATTTTCTTCCCGAATTGCCAAAAAGCTAGTTTTAGACACCCCTAAATGAAAATGGTTTAGGGTGGCCTTAAACAACATTTTTTCAAAGACTTGAACTAAAGGGTTGCCGAAGAGTAATGAAAATTTCTTATGGATTGAAGTGCCTAAGTATGTGAAAACAAGCCTAGGTTTTCCACGAGGAAAAATGTGACAAAACACAACTGTTGTCTCTTATGACATAATAAGAACAATGGAAACTTAGGATTGACCATGTGGCCTAAAATTTCGCAAGTGAAGTGGTGCCCAAGTTTCTTGGCACAGTGTGCACTTGGTCCTATATGTGTTGACCACTTGGCTAAATCTAGGACCATAAGGCCAACCCTTTGGCACCTTAAATATAGTATGGGACATAATCTAGAAGTGCTTTAGTAAATTAGTCATCCAATTATTATGTTAAATATTTAAGTATATGCTAAATATAATTTATGTTCAAAATTTCACTAATGATGAATGTTCCCATTTATTACTCCAGATGCGGGGTCTTAGGGCAATGCCACAATGGGGTGCATTCGACAAGGCAACGCTTCCACGCGAGGTTTGGGGGTAGCGCTCTTGATGGGGATGTGGAATATAGCGCTCTCGATGGCGGGGCTTGGGAGTCTGATTTTGGGATATTGTTCCGAACGGGGTCAAGGGGAAACACCCCCGCGGGGCTAGGAAGAGCGCCCTGAGATTTTTTAAAAAAAATGAATTCCTAGTATAGAGTTCTACATGTTTTGCATCTTTTCAACATGATTTCTTTAATTTTGGCCGTGTGAATTGGTTAATGTTTTATATGGATTTTGTTTTTTTAATCCTATGATAAAACGTGGACTTGTAGATTAATTGGCATTCTAATAAACCCTATCAAGGTTAGGCACAGAGAGAGCGCATGAGCAACACACACAGAGAAAGCAGCCGAGCAACAAACACAGAGAAAGCGCACGCGGATCGTACACAGTTGGAGTATAGTGTGCACAGGAGCGAAACCGACATCGTACACAGGTGGAGCGCATTGGATTGACAATTCACACACAGGATAAAGAAACATCATTGTACGCAAAGATTTCCAAAAGGGCAGCATCGAGCATAGCTTCTTCTCAGGAGACATTGCACACCTCATGAATAGGGGAAAAACAGGTATTTCTCTCTCTCTCACTCTCTGTCGTTTACACAAAGCTTTCTAGAAGGGCAGCTTCGAGCATAGCTTCTTCTCAGGAGACAATGCACACCTCAGGAATAGGGGAAAAACATGTATTTCTCTCTCTCTCACTCTCTGTCTTTCTCCATATAGAGAAGATGGCTCTGTAACTCTTTCTTGCACACACACACTCTCGTCAAAAGACAGAGATACATAGTTTAAAAGTATTCCCACACACATACACATATTCCCGCGCATCGTCTTCCTCTCTTCCACATACATAACCATAGTGAAATCTGTTATCTTACTGTCTCTCTATTGAAAATACATGCACATATTCCCACACATCGTCTTCCTCTCTTCCACATACATAAACACAATGAAATTTGCTATCTTTCTCTCTCTCTCTCTCTCTCTCTCTCTCTCTCTCTCTTTCTATCTCTGTATCTTGTTGTCTCTCTCTTGAAAATACATGCTCATGTATGTGTGCGTCTAAGTTATCTATGTGTATGTATGTATTTTTGTGTTGTTTCATTGTAATACTCACACATAATGTAGATACACAATTACACTTAATTACAATAGGCACACATAGTATATATACATACATAAATATCACAGATAACTAACACATTGTAATACTAGTAAACTTGAATGAAAGACTTACTTGCGTGATGTGTTAAAGTCGATTCTTGTAGCGATTTTTGGATCTATTCTAAGTTGATTTTCCTCTAATCCATTTGTAGATCTGATTGTAACTTCTGTTTCTCAACAAAAGTAGTGTTGTTCCGTGATACACCTAGTGGACATAAATGGTTGAAACTAGTACATGTAGACAAAAAATACGTTTATTTATTTGGATGAAAAGATATACTAGTTGGTGACCCGTACCATAAGTGGTGGATAGGTTGGACAAGTGGTGGATCTGAGACCAATGGACTATAAGGACCTCCAAACAATACCTTGTACACTCAATCCTTCTTGGTATCTATGTTGGACAAGTGGTGGACCTTGTTCAAATTGTCTAACCACTCTCTCTAACATGGTGACATAATTTAGGTGTGATAAATTGATATCTATGCAAACTAATTTCAGTTTAGGCTTGTTAATTTGAATTTGTTTGAATTTATGTACAATATAGTGATATGGGGTTTGTGAATTTGAATTTAGGTGGGATAATTACATCTTTTTTTAGTAAACTTGAATTTGAAATCAATTTCACGTGGGATATTGTAAATTTAAGCGATAAAATTTGAATTTAATAAAAAAGTTTTAATTTTAAAATTTGGGCGGGATATTTAAAATTGGGGAGGGATATTTTAAATTTAGGCGATAAGATTTGATTTTTAAATTTAGGCAGGAGGGTTTTGAATTTATAGCACGATCGCCCTTACATAACAGAGTATAGATTGGACAAGTGGTAGACCTTAAAGACAGATCATCCATGCTACTGGACATGATAGGTAGGGAATCTAGTTGAATATTGTATGCATGCTATATGTAATAGAGCTAGCTTGGACAAGTGGTGGACCTTGAAACAAAACCCCATGTAAAACATATCATGCGCATTCCAAGTAGTGAGAAAGAATACCATTTAAGACATAACCTTATAGGTTGGACAAGTGGTGGACCTTGAAACAAAACCCCATGTAAAACATATCATGCGCATTCCAAGTAGTGAGAAAGAATACCATTTAAGATATAACCTTATAGGTTGGACAAGTGGTGGACCTTAATACCCAAATCTTCTTACTATAATGACATAGACTGGAAAAGTGATAAATCTTGAGACCAAACCACTCATGCTACTAGGGATAATAGGTTGGACAAGTGGTGGACCTTGAATTTAAACCCCCCATTTACAAAATATTGTGGGTTTAAGGTATGTCAATTGAGCCTAGCATCTTGGAGACATGGTGGATCTTGCTTCTCTTCATGTTTCAACTGAGCATATCTTGGAGAAATGGTGGAGCATCCTTCTCTCCATGTTTCAATGGAACCTAGCTTGGAAAAGTGGTGGACCTTTGCTTCTCTCTATGTTTCAATAGAGTTAGCTTGGACAAGTGGTGGACCTTGGAACCAAACCCCCATGTAAAACCTATCATGGGAATTCCAAGTGATGAGAAAGAATACCATATATCCTTATAGGTTGGAAAAGTGGTAGACCTTAACACCAAGATTTTCTTAATATAATGACATAGAGTGGAAAAGTGGTGAATCTTGCAACCAAAACACTCATGCTACTAGGGATAATAGGTTGGACAAGTACTGGACCTTGAGATTAAACCCCCCATATACAAAATATCGTGGGTTTAAGGTATTTCAATGGAGCCTAGCATCTTGGAGACATGGTGCAACTTGATTCTCTTCATGTTTCAATGGAGCCTATCTTGGAGCTACGGTGGAGCATCCTTGCCTCCATGTTTCACTGGAGCCTAGCTTGGACAAGTGGTGGACCTTGATTCTCTCTATGTTTCAATGGAGTTAGCTTGGACACATGGTGGACCTTGGAACCAAACCCCCATGTAAAACCTATCATGGTCATTCCAAGTGGTGAGAAAGAATACAATTTCAGATATAGCCTTATAGGTTGGACAAGTGGTGGACCTTAACACCTAGATCTTGTTAATATAATGACATAGAGTGAAAACATGATGAATCTTGAGACCAAACCATTCATGCTACTGGGGATAATAGGTTGGAAAAGTGGTGGACCTTGAATGTAAACCCCCCATGTACAAAATATCGTGTGTTTAAGGTAATTCAATGGAGCCTAGCATCTTGGAGACATGGTGGAGCATCCTTGTATCCATGTTTCAATGGAGCCTAGCTTGGACAAATGATGGAGCATCCTTGTCTTCATGTTTCAATGGAGCCTATCTTGGACAAATGATGGAGCATCCTTGTCTCCATGTTTCAATGGAGCCTAGCTTGGACAAGTGGTGGACCTTTGCTTTTCTCTATGTTTCAATAGAGTTAGCTTGGACAGGTGGTGGACCTTGGAACCAAACCCCCATGTAAAACATATCATGGGCATTCCAAGTGGTGGAAAAGAATACCATTTAAGATATAGCCTTATAGGTTGGACAAGTGGTGGAGCTTTACACCCAGATCTTCTTAATATAATGACACAGAGTGGAAAAGTGGTGAATCTTCGGACCAAACCACTCATGCTACTAGGGATAATAGGTTGGACAAGTGGTGGACCTTGAATTTTAACCCCACATATACAAAATATTGTGGGTTTAAGGTATTTCAATGGAGCCTAGCATCTTGGAGACATGTTGCAGCTTGCTTCTCTTCATGTTTCAATGGAGCCTAGCTTGGACAAGTGGTGGACCTTTTCTTCTCTCTATGTTTCAATATAGTTAGCTTGGACAAGTGGTGGACATTGGAACCAAACCCCCATGTAAAACCTATCATGGTCATTCCAAGTGGTGAGAAAGAATACCCTTTAAGATATATCCTTATATGTTGGACAAGTGGTGGACCTTAACACCCACATTTTCTTAATATAATGACATAGATTGGAAAAGTGGTCAATCTTGAGACCAAACCACTCATGCTACTAGGGATAATAGGTTGGACAAGCGGTGGACCTTGAATGTCAACCCCCCATGTCCAACGTATCGTGGGTTTAAGGTATTTCAATGGAGCCTAGCATCTTGGAGACACGGTGCAACTTGCTTCTCTTCATGTTTCAATGGAGCCTATCTTGGAAAAATGGTGGAGCATCCTTCTTTCCATGTTTCAATGGAGCCTAGCTTGGACAAGTGGTGGACCTTTGCTTGTCTCTATGTTTCAATAGAGTTAGCTTGGACAGTTGGTGCACCTTGGAACCAACCCCCATGTAAATCCTATCATGGGCATTCCAAGTGGTGGGAAAGAATATGATTTAAGATATAGCCTTATAGGTTGGACAAATGGTGGACCTTAACACCCATATTTTTTTAATATAATGACATAGAGGAGAAAAGTGGTGAATCTTGAGACCAAACCACTCATTCTACTAGGGATAATATGTTGGAAAAGTGGTGGACCTTGAATTTAAACCCCACATATAAAAAATACCGTGGGTTTAACACTAGGTTGATAATGGGACACTTTTATGTCCTGGGACACTTTTATGTCCTTTTAAGTGACCATTTTCCTTGAATTATGTCAAGAGTTTCAAAAGGATTTTGAGGTGCTATCTATCTAGAAAGTTGTCTCATGAGTTGAAAAAAACTCGACATTTTTGTGGAATATCAATTCTATCTTTAACATTGTCCTTGCACAACATTTCACAACCTAAACTATGTGAAAAAACGGGTTTAAGGTTTTTGGCTTTTTTCAACTTTTTGCAACTATACCACTCTAGAATTCATGTTTGTGAGGTCTATAATGCTAGAGAACTATCTTTAGTAGTCCTCAACATGTCCTAATGCTTCTAGAGAGAAATAAATATTAAAGTTGTAAGTTATGACCAAATTACAAAAATTGTCAATTCCTGTTTTTTAGCCAATTTTAGCTCTTCTATGATTTTTTTGGTGGATTTCATGATATCCAAATGCTTTTTTGATTTTCTATGTCACATATTGTAACATAAAGCTAATATTCCTTGAGTTTTGGGGCACCTACTACCCTATTTTGCATAGTACACAACGATGGTTGATTTTTTCAATTATAGAAGAAAACGAAACTTTCTAGTATATCAAGCATAGCTTTTTCAATATTGTTAGTTTCTTGTGACAACTACATGCACTTTGTAGGTAGTAACCATATCTAGTCACATACGGATCAAATTTGGCTAGATATTTGAATAGTTTCTATGGGATTATACAAGTCATAATGTTGAACCTAGTTTTCTCATGTTTGCTGTATTTAACACTTCATCTTTGTCCCCAAGATTCCCCTTGGTAAGAGATGTATTATTCTTTTGACATGCTCCATAGCTCCTTATGAACATAAAAGACAATAGGGAACTAAGAAAACATGCATATATTATTTGTATTGAGCGTGGCTATAAAAACGTTGTTGATAGGTTTGCAAAATGGTAAAAATTTAACTTTTTTGTACCTATTTATTTTGGCAAAACAAAAAATAGTGAGTGAGAAGCAATCATATGTTCTAATCACCAACCCGTTGAAGTTACCTAGGGAATTTATCTCAAGTCCTAAAAAAATCCCTAATCTTATTTTTATGCAACAAAACGTAAGAAATGACCGTTTTGATGAAAATGCACTGGTCCATCAAATTTGGAGGCTTGGTGTGACCAAAAGATGAGAAATTTTACAAGTTCCTTATTTTTTCCATGTGTAGTAGGCCTTGAACTATAACCTCATGAAAGGATTCTACAAAATGAGTGGATCTACTATGGTTTTGGAGGTTTTTTTCAAAACCCTGAAAAGACACTTTTATGTCCTCTTAGGTTACCAACCTAGTGTTAAGGTATTTCAATGGAGCCTAGCATCTTGTAGACATGGTGCAGCTTACTTCTCTTCATGTTTCAATGGAGCCTATCTTGGAGCTATGGTGGAGCATCCTTGTCTCCATGTTTCAATGGAGCGTAGCTTGGACAAGTAGTGGACCTTTGATTCTCTCTATGTTTCAACCTTGGAACCAAACCCCCATGTAAAACCTATCAAGGGCATTCCAAGTGGTGAGAAAGAATACACTTTAAGATGTAGCCTTATAGGTTGGACAAGTGGTGGACCTTAACACCCAGATCTTCTTAATATAATGACATAAAGTGAAAACGTGGTGAATCTTGAGACCAAACCAGTCATGCTATCGGGGATAATAGGTTGGAAAAGTGGTGGACCTTGAATGTAAACCCCCCATGTAAAAAATATCGTGTGTTTAAGGTATTTCAATGGAGCCTAGCATCTTGAAGACATGGTGGAGCTTGCTTCTCTTCATGTTTCAATGGAGCCTATCTTGGACAAATGATGGAGCATCCTTATCTCCATGTTTCAATGGAGCCTAGCTTGGACAAGTGGTGGACCTTTGATTCTCTCTATGTTTCAATAGAGTTAGCTTGCACAAGTGGTGGACCTTGGAACCAAAACCCCATGTAAAACCTATCATGGGCATTCCAAGTGGTGAGAAAGAATACCATTTAAGATATAGCCTTATAGGTTGGACAAGTGGTGGACCTTAGCACCGAGATCTTCTTGATATAATGACATAGAGTGGAAAATTGTTGAATCTTGAGACCAAACCAGTCATGACACTAGAGATAATAGGTTGGACAAGTGGTGGACTTTGAATATAAACCCCCCATGTATAAAGTACCATGGGTTTTTAAGTGGTAAGAAAAACCACCATTTAGGATAATATAGCCTTAGAGGTTGGACAAGTGGTGGACCTTAACACTCAAATCTTCTTAATGTAATGACATAGAGTGAACTCTTAGTGAATCTTGAGACCAATACACTCATGTTACTAGGTACAATAGGTTGGAAAAGTGGTGGACCTTGAATGGAAATCCCCCATGTACAAAATATACATGAGTTTAAGGTATTTCAATGGAGCATAGCATCTTGGAGACATGGTGGAGAATCCTTCTCTCCATGTTTCAATGGAGCCTAGCTTGGACAAGTGGTGGAACTCAACACCAAATTATTCTTAATATAATGACATAGAGTGGACAAGTCATGGACCTTTGCTTCTCTGTACATTTCAATAGAGTTATCTTGGACAAGTGGTGGACCTTGGAACTAGATTCCCATTTAAAAAATATCATGGGAATTCCAAGTGGTGAGAAAGAATACCAGTTTAGATATAACCTTATAGGTTGGACAAGTGGTGGACTTTAACACTCAATTCTTAATATAATAACATAGAGATGACAAGTGGTGAATCTTGAAACCAAACCACTCATTCTACTAGGGATAATAGATTAGACAAGTGGTGAGAAAGATATCCTGGGTTTAGGGTAATTTAATGGAGCCTAGCATCTTGGAGACATGGTGGAGATTGCTTTATTCCATATTTCAATGGATCATATCTTTGAGAAATGGTGGAGCATCCTTCTCTCCATGTTTCAATGGAGCCTAGCTTGGACAACTGGTGGACCTTTGCTTCTCTCTATGTTTCAATAGAGTTAGCTTAGACAAGTGGTGGACCTTGGAACCAAACCCCCATGTTAAACATATCATGGACATTCCAAGTAGTGACAAAGAATACCATTTAATATATAGCCTTATAGGTTGGACAAGTGGTAGACCTTAACACCCAGATATTCTCAATATAATAACATAGAGTAGAATGAATCTTGAGACCAAACCACTCATGCTACTAGGAATAATAGGTTGGACAATTGGTGGACCTTGAATTTAAACCCCCATCACAAAGTATCGTGGGTTTAAGGTATTTCAATGGAGCTTAGAATCTTGGAGATATGGTGGAACTTTCTTCTCTCCATGTTTCAATGGAGCCCATCTTGGAGAAATGGTGGAGCATTCTTCTCTCCATGTTTTAATGGAGCCTAGCTTTGACAAGTGGTGGACCTTTGCTTCTCTCTATGTTTCAATAGAGCTAGCTTGGAGAAGTGGTGGACCTTGGAACAAAATTCCCATGTAAAATATATCATGGAAATTTCAAGTGGTAAGAAAGAATATCATTTAAGATATAACCTTATAGGTTGGACACGTGGTGGAACTTAACACCTAAATCTTCTTATATTAATGACATAGAGTGTTTAAATGGTGAATCTTGAGACCAAATCACTCATGCTACTAGGGATAATAGGTTTTCCATGTTTCAATGGTGCTGAGCTTGGACAAACGGTGGAGCTTTCTTCTGTCCATGTGGATTTTGTAATTAGCTTGGATAAGTGGTGGAGGTTTTCTTTGCAAGTCTTCATAATACAATATTGTATAGGTTGGTTACATGGTGAATCTTAAGGCCACACCTCCCATTTTACTAGAGATGATATGTTGGACAAGTATTCAACCTTCTATCATCTCTCCATGCCTATATTAGACAATTAGTAGACCTTGAATCTCTTCATGTTGTCTAGAGATGAGCTTGGACAAGTGGTGGAACTTGCTTCTCTCTTCCCTTAGTTTACTAGCTTAAAAGATCACTATGTATACGTGCTTAGATCTATCTTGAACAAGTGGTGGACCTTGTATTCACACAAACTTAATCCATTACAAAAAAGTATATGTTAAAATAACATTTGGTTTTTTTTTTCTAGGAAAGATGGCTCCAAAAACACAGGTTGCAAGGGTTGCTGTCTCAGTTGACTATACTTGCAATGATCTTAGGAAATGGTATTTGGACTTACATGGTATAAGGGGGGGACCATTTCATAACGTGCATCTATTTATTGCCAAAAAGGAGAATGAAAACTTGTTTGAAGATGTTGGACAAGTTGTGGAAGCATCTGTCTCTGTAGTTGATAGTCATCCGGAGGTTGAATGCATTGAAATTCTAGTTCCAATGAATCTAGAATCTCAACTATCTCCAGGAGCATATGCATTGGAGCGCATGTCTAGAAACAAAGAAGAGACAATGTTTTCTCGAGGATAAAAGTTTACAGAATCAAATCCAAATATCACATCAGATCAACTTCAAAGCTCCATCATTGCCACAATACAACGAAAAAAGGTGAAAGCTTCACGACCACCACCCACAAACAAGCAAGCAAAAGTGCAAAATGTAGAACCTAAGCGAACTAGTTCCATTTTGGATGTAGACAATGCATCTTTGGCATCCTCATCAAAAGAGGGTTCAATGTCAAAGATGAGCATTGTGGATCCAGATGTTTTAGAAGTTGACGCCATGAAAGGACAAGAAAAAGATATAGGTGAAATGAATAATTAAGTACATAAACTATTTTGCTTTCCAATATAGGGACTTTGATATCCCTATTCAGAATTGTTGGCTTGCTCTTGATCACTATAATGCACGTAGTATGGATAAAAAACATGCTGAAAGTGTGTTATTTGGATTTTCATGGAGTACGACCAAGACTGCAGCATGTGCATATTTGATGCCTGATCGAAATGCAAAGTCAAAGGAGGGGACTCCTTTGGTAGTAAAAGAGGTAGAAGAGAAAAAAAATAAAGATTATCATTATTGGATTCTTGATGGGTAGCATTCAATCCATGCTGCAAAAATTTTGCTTCACAATGAACATAACAACAAAGCGATATTTGAAAGAGTGATTGGTGTGTATAAATTTAGAAAGGATCGCATTGTTGTGAATGCTCCTCCATTTGTTGCAACAGCTATATCTGCCATTGCAAATGAGGAGGCTCCGGCATTGTATGCCAAGCAACCTTACAGCCAAATATTGAGACATTTACGTAGTCAATTGATCTTCTCAGGAGGACCACCAAAGGCAGCAAGTGGAATTGCAGAGGGATATGTATCTCGTGCCGGATGGGATGTAAGTTATTTTCTTTGTCTTTTTGATAGTCTTTAAATAGAAAATCTTGCTCAATAGTTTAATTATTTCTCCATTTCCTTTTAGGCTTTTCTTCAATTGGCAAGAATGAGTGCAGCAACAAGTTGGATTGCTAAACAGGCACACATGGTCACGTACTCTGATCCAATTTATGACTGCTCGTTAGGAATCATTGAAAGGCTAGAAGAGGAGAAGAAGAGACCCCCAAAAACTGTATTTAGATACCTTTGTGACCTTGAGGAATCTTTGTGAACAACTGTATTTAGATACTTCAAAGGAGCAATTCAATTCCTAGCAGTTATTGCCTTCTTGGGACAAGGCAATGCATTTGAAGACCTGAGAAGAAGATCAAAGGAACATCCCATGCCAATTGATTGTTGTCTTCTTCAAGTAGCAGATAAAGATATGTCACATTTGCAATATTTGGAGGCCAAAAAAAGAGCTTTGGTCAAGCACTACATTCATACATATTGTTTTGAAGACCGCAAGCTCGTTGATGTTTTTGGTGATGGCTCCTTGGTTGCACAAGAAGGAATACAATAGAAAAAAGAAGTTATATGCTTAGTTGAGAGTGTGGAGGAGGCAAAAAATGTGGAGACCAGGCTGCTAGACTTTGTTAAGTCTCATGAAGATATAGAAAAATGGGTTGGACTTCAACATTCCACTTTGCAGTCAAATGACACTGTGCCTATTAGAAAGGAGTGTTCTCCACGAAGAGAACAAGAAGAAGAAGAACAACATCCTCTGTCAATGGAGGACTTTTTGGAAATGGAGAGACATATGTTTTGAGCTTCTTATGCATGTTAGTGTTTCTTGTTGCTTATTTGATACTCTTAATGTTAGATTTTGCTTTATACAGTATTGATTGAGTTTGAATTTTTTATCTCAAGCATTTAAGGTTTGAATGTAAATGTTATAGTTTTAGTCCACCATTCATTAACTCAAGTAAAAATATAACATTTAATACTCACGAATACTTAATTACTTAAGAGCTTGAACTTAATAAGTTTTGAACCTTTTATCAATACCCCTTGATTTGCTACATTAGATCCTAGCATGGTTAAATGGTGATGCTTCATAAATTGAACCTATCTTAGACAGGTGTTGGAGCCTAAATTTAAACTAACCTTGCTAGAAATGAGCTTATGTTTGGACTTTGAGAACTAGCATAAGTAATCAATTAGAGCATAGATTAGACATGTGGTGGTGGCCTTAGAGACCAAAATCTTAATGATCTTGGAAAGGTATTTAAGTACTATAATTTACTTAGTTTTTGTACTCACTAAAGGCATAGATTGACAAAGGTGGATCTTTCATGGATCCTAATTTCAAGAGGTGTGGTAGACCTTCAAACCAAGCTCATATAGCTTGGACATGTGGTGGACCTTGCATGGAGACTAGTGTAGACAAGTGTGGTACACCTTGAAACCAACACCCATTTGTTACATTAGCTTGGACAAGTGGTGGACCTTGCTTTTATGTTTCAATGGAGCATATTTTGGACAGGTGGTAGACCTTGTTTCTCTCCATGCTTCAATGGAGAGAAACATTAGCTTGGACAAGTGGTGGACCTTGCTTTTATGTTTCAAAGGAGCATATTTTGGACAAGTGGTAGAAATTTTTACTCTCCATGCTTCAATGGAACCCACCTTAGACAAGTGAAGTACCTTGAAACCAAACCCCCATAATACAACATATTAAATAGGTTGGAAAATTGGTGGGATATTGAAACCATCCATGATAGAGCATAGTATAGGTGAAAACGTAGTGGTCCTTATAGAAATTACCCATGCATATCTTGGACAAGTGGTGGACCTTGTTTCTCTCTATGTTTCAATGGATCCTATCTTGGACTAGAGATATATCTTACTTATTTCCATGCTTCAATGGATTCTAGCTTGGATAAGGAGTAGACCTTCAAACAATAATCCACACCATAGCATGTTGGGATTAAAGCCCAAGTGGCCTCTTATGCGGATATGGCCGGCCGCCCGCCTAACTCACTTACCTCTAACTCTTTGTATATACTAACATATTCTTTGTGAATACTAAGGAATTGGGAGATAACCCTTCTAACAGATCTCTGCGTACTGTACTGTGTAAGCTCACTGTGTGTGTGTGTGAGAGAGAGAGTCGACCCACGCTCCGCTCCGCGACTTCAATTGGTATCAGAGCCTTGGTTCAGTGCAGATTTGCGCAATCGCGCACGCGCGCACTTTTCCGGCAGATTCTGGATCCGGAGTTCGAAAATTCACACTCGGCGTTCCGGGAGCGTTTCCAGTAGGCGACCTGGGGTTTTACCCCCCTTTCGAAGCCGTTTATGCCCTCAGAATTTCGTTCTGAGCACTACAGCAGAAGATAGATTTCAGCCACAAAGAAATCCGTCTTGTGTAGATTGGCAAGCAGGAGGTGGTCGACATCAATATCGACATCGACATACATCACTTATTCGTCTTCAGAGCATCATCTATAGACCAGGTACACATATATATCATCAGATATATATATTGCAGTCTGCATTGCTACTTCTTGTGCTTGCCAGGTTCCAGGGGAGGTGTGGCCATACGACGGCTTGACACCACTGGCATGTATTGCAGATTGATGTACTGTGATTGTGGGTCTGCTAGTTGTGAGTCACGCTAGCAGACAGACCGCCGCAGCGGTCATAGGACAGTGATTGGTCTATTATAGGATGTATGCTAGTTCTGGGCAGTTTGCTGAGCCATCTGAGAGGGTCGTGTGTGAGGTTTTTTGAAGCCAAGCACTGGGGGCTGGGTTACCCAGTGTGAGGTGGATTAGGTTGCTGGAGCTCCCCTCTACACGCATCCTCTTCGGCGACTTTTATCCCTTAGGATGTATGACTTTGTGTAGACACTGGATTGCATCTTATGCGTCAGGCCGTTGAGGCATTGTTCAGGGCTCAGTCTTGAGACAGATACAGGTTCTGTCATCGCCCAGAGAGGAGACAGTGTATGCTTACAGGACAGCATATTACAGGGATTTTTTAGATTTGTCATTGGTCAGCTATTTATGATTGTTTCTTGAGCTATCTTTTGGTTCCCAGAGCTCAGTTTACAGGGGAGACTCTGTCAAAAAATTTCAAAAATACTGACAGTTCCTGAGGAGAGGTGTTCAGCTTGTTGATTACAGCTTGTTTACTGTGTACAGAGGCCAGTTTACAGGGGAAACTCTGCCGGATTTTTCTCAGGAGTAAACAGTTTGGCAGATATGGCATCTTCTCATAGTGAGACTCTTTACAACATAAAGAAGCTGGATGGCACAAACTTTCCATTCTGGAAGAAGCAGATTTGGCAGGTTTTGGTGCAGAAAAAACAAGTGAAGCCACTGAAGCTCAAAGGGGAGAGACCAGAATTTATGGCTCAAGATGAGTGGGAAGAGCTTGACGAGTTAGCTTGTTCCACAATCATGCTGACACTGGCAGAAAATGTTTACTTCAACGTAGCAGAAGAGACTACAGCGTATGGCGTATGGCAAAAGCTATGTGATATGTACGAGAAACAAAGTGCTGCTTCTCAGATTTACTGGCTCAAGAAATTGGTGGATTTGAAGATGAAGGAAGGGACAGCCATGTCAAATCATCTGAATGAATTTCACTCAATTTTCAGCCAGTTAACAGCACAAGAGATAGTCTTTCTAGATTCAGTGAAGGCTATGTTTCTCTTAATCACTTTGCCAGACAGTTGGGATACTTTTCGTACAGCGTTAAGTAATTCTGTCGCGCCAGAAGGTCTTACAAGTGCCAATGTAGAAGGCAGCTTGCTCACAGAGGAAGTGAACAGGAAGAACATTGACAAAGGCAAAGGCAATAGTGCTTTGGTCGTTCGAGGGAGACAACAGTTTAAAGAGAAGAAGGGTAAGAAGGCACAAAACCGAAGTAAGTCTCGTGATTCGAAGTCAAAGGATGACATAGAATGCTACCATTGTGGCAAGAAGGGTCACATGAAGCGAGACTGTACGAAGTGGAAACAAGAAAAAGGCAAAACAAAGAGTTTTGAGCAAGATGAAAAGAAGAGTTCAGTGAAGATTGAAGAGGTGAATGTCACAGGATCTGGTTCAGACAGTGATTCTGGTATAGCAGCTGGTGACATCTTCCTTACAAGCAATCTTGATTCTGTTTTCTTGACTGCAGAGGATGGACATGCTATGAGTGATTGGATTATCGACTCAGGGGCATCTTTACATGTTTCTCCGCACAAAGAGTGGTTTACATCATATGTGGCTACTAAAGACTATGTCAGACTTGGAAATGAGCAGGTTTGTGACATACTTGGAGTGGGAGATGTGCAGTTGAAGTTTCAGAATGGCTCTTCTTTATGGATCAAGAATGTCAGACATGTTCCAGCAATCCGAAAGAGCTTGATTAGTACAGGGAAGTTGGATGATGCGGGTTATGTGACAGTTTTTGGGAACAGCGCTTGGAAGATCTCTAAAGGTTCGATGACTGTAGCACATGGCAGCAAGTCAGGAACTCTGTACACTTTACATGTTTCAGAGGTTAAAAACCATGTAATTAATGTGATTGAGCAGCCAAGTGTGTCACTGTGGCATCGTAGGTTGGGACATATGTCAAAAAGAGGAATGGAAATACTTTCTCATTATGGTTATTTGCCTGGCTTTTCATTTCAAGATTTCGAGTTTTGTGAGCATTGTGTTTATGGTAAGCAAACACAGGAACCGCACAGATCAAAGAGGAATCGTAGGGACGAACGGTTAGCTCTTGTACACAGTGACCTATGCGGACCAATGCCTAGTTTGTCACTAGGGGGAGCAGCGTACTTTTGTACATTCATAGATGACTATTCTCGCAAAGTATGGGTTTACTTCTTGAAGCACAAGGATGAGGTGCTCAAGGTCTTTAAGACATTCTTGCAGCTGGTGGAGAATCAGAGTGGTCAGAAGCTGAAGTGCTTGAGAACTGACAATGGTGGAGAGTACGTTTCCAAAGCTTTTCAAGACTTTTGTGAAGCAAAAGGGATTAAGCGGGAACTTACTGCACCATATAATCCTTCACAGAATGGGGTTGCAGAACGTATGAATAGGACCATACAAGAGAAGGTCAGAAGCATGTTGTCAAATGCTGAGTTGCCTGATGGATTTTGGGCGGAAGCAGTGGCTACAGCAGTCCATTTGATCAACAGGTCTCCTAGCAGGGTTCTGGATAAGAGTGCAGTGGCCGAGATGCTATGGACAGGCAAGGCACCTTCGTATAAGCATCTCAGAGTCTTTGGTTGTGAAGCTTATAGCCATATTTCTAAGGAGTTCAGAAATAAGTTAGAACCAAAGAGCAAGAAGTGTATATTTCTTGGCTACGGAGAATCGGGCGAGATGGGTTACCGGCTTTGGGATCCTGAGTCCAGAAAGCTTATTCGTAGCAATGATGTGCATTTCAATGAAGCCAAGTTTCACGCTAAGCCAGAGAAGACAGAGGAGATCAGAAGAGTTGTCTTCAGGGAAGATGGACCTAGTGCTAGCACATCAAGACAGCATGGTCAGGCTCAGGAACAGCCTATAGTGGCTAGAGAGGCAGAATCAGTTGTGGTGAGACGTTCTGAGCGTGTCTCCAAACCACCTGATCGTTATGTGCCATCTCTAAATTATGTCATGCTCACAGATTGCGGAGAACCATCTTGCTACAAGGAAGCATTACAAGTGGTTGACTCGAAAAAAATGGCAGTTGGCCATGCAGTCAGAGATGACAGCTCTGCATAAAAACCAGACATGGAAGTTGGTTAAATTACCACAGGGCAAAAAGGCTTTACCTTGTAAATGGGTTTACAGGTATAAGATCACCGCTCATGATAGTCAGCCAAAGTACAAAGCAAGGCTTGTTGCCAAGGGCTTTAAGCAAGAACAAGGCATTGACTTTGATGAAGTCTTCTCTCCAGTGGTCAAGATGACTACATTGAGATGCTTTCTTGCATTGGTTGCTATATTGGATTTGGTGTTGCACCAAATGGATGTCAAGACAGCGTTCTTGCATGGTGATTTAGATGTGGAAATTTACATGCAGCAGCCAGAAGGGTTTGTTGAGAAAGGCATGGAACATTTGGTATGCCAGTTGTTAAAGAGTCTTTATGGCTTAAAACAATCACCGAGGGCATGGTACCATAAGTTCCACCAGTTTATGCTTTCTCAAGGCTACAAACGTAGTGAGTTCGATCACTGTCTATATACAAAGAAGGCTAAGGATGGCAGTTGGCTGATCCTTATTTTGTATGTGGATGACATGTTGATTGCTGGCAAACACTTGGAAGAAATTTCAGCTTTGAAGTCAAAGATGGCAAAATCGTTTGACATGAAAGACATGGGTGAGGCAAGTCATATACTTGGTATGCGCATTGAGAGAGACAGATCAAAGAAGTTGATTTGGTTATCTCAAACAGAGTATATTGACAAGGTTTTGCAACGTTTCAATATGGAGAAGGGAAAGGCATTGAGTGTTCCATTGCCACCATATGTGAAACTTAGCAAACAAGATTGTCCTGTGTCTGAGGAAGAAAAGGCTGAAATGGATAAGATTCCATATGCGTCTGCAGTGGGTAGTTTGATGTATGCAATGATTGCTACACGTCCGGATATTGCATTTGCAGTGGGAGTGGTTAGCAGATATATGTCAAATCCCGGCAAGAAACATTGGGAGGCAGTGAAAGGTATCATGAGATACTTAAAACATACAAAGAGTATGCGCATATGCTATGGTAGTCAGGATTTGAGTGTCAGAGGATACACTGACTCAGATTATGCAGGAGACTTGGATAAGAGGAGATCTACATCAGGCTATGTCTTTACATTGGCTGGAGGTGCCATATCATGGCGATCTCGATTACAAGATTGTGTTACGCAGTCTACTACAGAAGCTGAGTATGTTGCAGCAAATGAGGCATGCAAAGAAGCTATTTGGCTTGGTAGATTGGTTGCAGACTTGGGAATCAATGCAGATATGCCAGAGTTATATTGTGATAGTCAAAGTGCTATACAATTGGCAAAGAATCCAGTGTTCCATTCGAAGACTAAGCATATTGATGTGAAGTATCACTTCATTAGGGAAGTACTTGAAGACAAGCAGATACAACTGCTGAAGATCCACACCAAGGACAATCCTGCTGATCTACTCACAAAGGGACTTCCAGGAGAGGGCTTTGTGCATTGTCGTGAGTTATTGGGCATTGGATAGATGGTAGCCATGTAAATCTTTGTACATTTATGTTCATAGATTTACAGTTACTTAAAGTGCCACATTGGACTTTAAGTGGGAGGTTGTTGGGATTAAAGCCCAAGTGGCCTCTTATGCGGATATGGCCGGCCGGCCGCCTAACTCACTTACCTCTAACTCTTTGTATATACTAACATATTCTTTGTGAATACTAAGGAATTGGGAGATAACCCTTCTAACAGATCTCTGCGTACTGTACTGTGTAAGCTCACTGTGTGTGTGTGTGAGAGAGAGAGTCGACCCACGCTCCGCTCCGCGACTTCATAGCATATATTAACAATTCATGGGATTTATAGAGATTTTGTTGCCTATTTTGGAGAGTTGGTAGACCTTTCTTCTCCATGCTTGGATCTGAGGTTGGACAAGCGGAGCTAGAGAAGTGGTCAACCTTAAAATGAAACATCCCATGCTACAACCCATCATAGATTGTATATATAGCGGAACTTGCAACTCTTTTATGTGCCTAGCTTAGAGAAGCATTGCACCCTTGATTATCTCCAAGGTCCACAACTTCTTCAAGCTAACTCTATTTAAACATAGAGAGAAACAAAGGTCCACCACTTGTCCAAGTTAGGCTCCATTGAAACATGAAGAGAATAATGATCCACCATTTATCGAAGATAGGCTCCATCTAAACATAGAGAGAATCAAGATTCACCATATTTCCAAGCTAGGCTCCATTGAAACACTCTAGGGGTTTTTATTTCAAGGACCACCACTTGTTTAACGTACTATCCCTAGTAGCATGAGTGGTTTGGTTTCCATATTCACCACTTGTACACTCTATGTCATTATATTAAGAATAACAATGTATTAAGGTCCACCACTTGTCCAACCTATAAGGTTATATCTTAAACGGTATCCTTTCTCGCAACTTGAAATGCCCATGATACGTTTTACCTGGGAGTTTCATTCCAAGATCCACCACTTGTCTAAGCTAACTATATTCAAACATAGGGAGAAAAAAAGGTCCACCACTTGTCCAAGCTAGGCTCCATTGAAACATGGAGAGAACGAACCTCCACCATTTCTCCTAGATAGGCTCCATTGAAACATGGAGAGAAGTAACTTCCACCATGTCTCCAAGATGCTATGCTCCATTGAAATACCCAAAACCCATGATATTTTGTACATGGGGGATTTACATTCAAGGTAAACCACTCGTCCAACCTATTATCCCTAGTAGGTTTGGCCTCACGATTCACCACTTGTCCACTCTATGTCATTATATTAAGAGGAACTGGGTGTTAATGTCCACCACTTGTCCAACCTATAAGGTTATATATTGAATGGTATTTTTTCTCACAACTTGTAATGCCCATGACTTGATTTACATGGGGGTTTTGTTGCAAGGTCCACTACTTGTCCAAGATTATTCTATCGAAACATAGCGAGAAACAAAGGTCCACCAGTTGTCCAAGGTAGGCTCCATTCAAACATGGACCTTAATACCAAATTATTCCTAGTAGCATGAGTGATATTTTGTACATGGGGGGTTTGCATTCAAGGTCCACCACTTTTTCAACCTATTTTTTCCTAGTAGGTTTGGTCACAAGATTCACCACTTGTCCACTCTATGTCATTACATTAACACTAGAATGGTAACCTAACAGGATATAAAAGTGTCCTTTTAGGGTTTTGGGAAAAATTTCCAAAACCATAGTAGATCCACTCATTTTGAAAAATCCTTTCATGAGCTTATAGTTCAATAACTACTACATATGGAAAAAATGAGAAACTTGTAATTTTTCTCATCCCTTGGTCACTACAAGTCTCCAAAGTTGATGGACCAGTGCATTTTGCCCAAAACAGCAATTTCTTACGGTTGATTGCATATAAATAAGAGTGGGGATTTTTGTAAGACATGAGATAAAATGCCCCGTTAACTTCAATGGGTTGGTGACCAAAACATATGGTTGCTTTTACCTCACTAATTGTTTTTAAGGCAAAAAAATAGGTACAAGAAAGTTGCATTTTTGCCATTCTGCGGACCTATCATCAAAGTTTCTATAGTCACGCTCAATATAGATACTATATACATGTTTTCTTAGCTCCCTTTGGGCCTTTGGATTCAAATGAAGACATGGAGCATGTCAAAAGGATAATGGATCTCTTACAATTGGAACCTTGGGGGCAATGATAAAGTGCTAAATACTGCAAACATGAAAAAACTGGGTTTAGCATTATGACCTCTAGAAACCCATAGAAACTACTCAATATCTAGCCAAGTTTGGAGTCTATGATTAGATATGGTTACTACCTACAAAATACACACAATTGGCCTAAGAAACTAGCAATATTGAGAAAGTTATACTTGCTACTCTAAAATGTATCGTATTCTCCAACAATCAAAAAACTCAACCATCATCATATACTATGCTATATAGCATATTAGGTCCCCCAAAACTCAAGGAAGATTATCTTTATGTTATACATTATACTTACACAATCAAAATTGAATTTGGATATCAAGAAAGCCACCAAAAAAATAATAAAAGTGCTAATTTTGGCAAAAAATCAGGATTATGCAATTCTTGTAAATTGGTCATAACTTTCAATTTTAACACTTAGCTCTCCCTACAAGCATCAAAACATGTTGAGGACTATGAAGGCATAACCTCTAGCCATCTAAACTTCACAAACATGAAGTTTAGAGTGGTATAGTTGCTAACAATTGAAAAAAAGCCAAAAATAGGACCCGTTTTTTCACACAGTTTAGGTTCAAAAATGTTGTGCAAGAGTAAGGTTAATGGTGAGATCGATACTCCAAAAAAAATGCTAAGTTTTTTTCAGCTCATAAGGCAACTTTGTGGATATATAGCACCTAGAAATTCATTTTCATAGTCTTCAAATAATTCAAGCAAAATGGTCACTTAATAGGACACAAAAGTGTCCAAGGACATAAAACTGTCCTGTTACCATTCTAGTGCTAAGAATATTTGGGTGTTAAGATCCACCACTTGTCCAACCTATAAGTTTATATATTGAATGGTATTTGTTCTCACCACTTGTAATGTCCATGATATGTTTTACATGGGGGTTTTGTTCCAAGGTCCACCTCTTGTCCAAGCTAACTCTATTCAAACATAGAGAGAAACAAAGGTCCACCACTTGTCCAAGCTAGGCTTCATTGAAATATGGAGAGAATTATACTCCACCATTTATCCAAGATAGGTTCCATTGAACCATGGAGAGAAGCAATCTCCACCATGTTTCCAAGCTAGGCTCCATTGAAACAATCTAAAACCATTATATTTTGTACATGGGGGGTTTAATTTCAAGGCCCACCACTTGTCTAATTGATTATCCCTAGTAGCATGAGTGGTTTGGTTTCAATAATCACCACTTGTACACTCTATGTTATTATATTATGAAAAACTAGGTGTTAATATCCACCACTTGTCCAACCTATAAGGTTATATCTTAAATGGTATCCTTTTTCACCACTTGGAATTTCCATGATATGTTTTACATGGGAGTTTCATTCCAAGGTCCACCACTTGTCCAAGCTAACTCTATTGAAACATAGAGAGAAACAAAAGGTCCACTACTTGTCCAAGCTAGGATCCATTGAAACATGGAGAGAAGGAACCTCCACTGTTTCTCCTAGATAGGCTCCATTGTAACATGGAGAGAAGTAAGCTCCACCATGTCTCCAAGATGCTAGGCTCCATTGAAATACCCAAAACCCATGATATATTGTACATGGGGGATTTATATTCAAGGTCCACCAGTTGTCCAACCTATTATCCCTAGTAGGTTTGGTCTCAATATTCACCACTTGTCCACTTTATGTCATTATATTAAGAAGACGGGTGTTAAGGTCCACCACTTGTCTAACCTATAAGATTATATATTGAATGGTATTTTTTCCTACCACTTGTAATGACCATGATAGGTTTTACATGGGGGTTTTGATCCCAGGTCCACCACTTGTCAAAGCTAAGTCTATTGAAACATAGAGAGAAACAAAGGTGTACCACTTGTCCACTTTAGGCTCCATTCAAACATGGAGAGAAGTAAGATCCACCATGTTTCCAAGCTAGGCTCCATTGAAACACTCTAAATCCATTATATTTTGTACATGGGGGGTCTTATTTCAAGGCCCACCACTTGTCTAACCTATTATCCCTAGTAGCATAAGTGGTTTGGTTTCAAGATTCACCACGTGTACACTATATGTCATTATATTAAGAAGACCTAGGTGTTAAGGTCCACCATTGGTCCAACCTATTAGGTTATATCTTAAATGGTATCCATTATCACCACTTGAAATGCCCATGATATGTTTTACATGGGGGTTCATTCCACTCTCCACCACTTGTCCAAGCTAACTCTATTGAAACATAGAGAGAAACAAAAGGTCCACTTCTTGTCCAAGCTAGGATCCATTGAAACATGGAGAGAAGGAACCTCCACCGTTTCTCCTAGATAGGCTCCATTGTAACATGGAGAGAAGTAAGCTCCACCATGTCTCCAAGATGCTAGGCTCCATTGAAATACCCAAAACCCATGATATTTTGTACATGGGGGGTTTATATTCAAGGTCCACCACTTGTCCAACCTGTTATCCCTAGTAGGTTTGGTCTCAAGATTCACCACTTGTCCACTCTATGTCATTATATTAAAAAGAGTTGGGTGTTAATGTCCACCACTTGTCCAACCTATAAGGTTATATCTTGAATGGTATTTTTTCTTACCAATTGTAATGCCCATGATAGGTTTTACATGCGAGTTTTGTTCCAAGGTTGACCACTTGTCCAAGCTAGGCTCCATTGAAACATGGAGAGAAGGATGCTCTACCATTTCTCGCAGATAGGCTCTATTGAAACACACTAAACCCATTATATTTTGTACATGGGGGTTTTTAATTCAAGGCCGACAACTTGTCCACTCTATGTCATTTTATTAGTGGTTTGGTCTCAAAATCCACCACTTGTCCACTCTATGTCATTTTATTGAGACGACATGGGTGTTAAGGTCCACCATTTGTCCAAGCTAACTCTATTTAATAATAGAGAGAAATAAAGGTCAATCACTTGTCCAATCTAAGCTCCATTGAAACATGGAGGGAAGTAAGCTCCACCATGTGTCCAAGATGCTAAGCTCCATTGAAATACGCAAAATCCATTATATTTTGTACATGGGGGGTTTGGATTCAAGGTCCAACACTTGTCCAACCTATTATCCCTAATAGGTTTGGTCTCAAGATTCACCACTTGTCCACTCTATGTCATTATATTAAGAAGAGTTGGGTGTTAATGTCTACCACTTGTCCAACCTATAAGGTTATATCTTGAATGGTATTTTGTCTTACCAATTTTAATGCCCATGATAGGTTTTACATGCAGGTTTTGTTCCAAGGTCGACCACTTGTCCAAGCTAACTTTATTGAAACATGGAGAGAAACAAGGATCCACCACTTGTCCAAGCTAAGCTCCATTGAAACATGGAGAGAAGTATGCTCTACCATTTATCCAAGATAGGATACGTTGAAACACTATAAACCCATTATATTTTGTACATGGGGGTTTTTATTTCAAGGCCCACCACTTGTGCACTCTATGTCATTTTATTATTGGTTTGTTCTCAAATCCAACTCTTATCCACTCTATGTCTTTTTATTGAGAAGACATGGGTGTTAAGGTCCACCACTTGTCCAAGCTAACTCTATTGAATCATAGAGAGAAATAAAGTTCCATCACTTGTCCAAGCTAAGTTCCATTGACACATGGAGACACGGAACCTCCACCATTTCATCAACATAGGCTCCATTGAAAGGTGGAGAGAAGTAAGCTCCACCATGTCTCCAAGATGCTAGGCTCCATTGAAATACCCAAAACCCATGATATTTTGTACATGGGGGGTTTAGATTCAAGGTCCACCACTTGTCCAACCTATTATCCCTAGTAGGTTTGGTCTCAAGATTCACCACTTGTCCACTCTATGTCATTTTATTAAGAAGAGTTGGGTGTTAATGTCCACCACTTGTCCAACCTATAAGGTTATATCTTGAATGGTATATTTTCTTGCCAATTGTAATGCCCATCATAAGTTTTACATGCGGGTTTTGTTCCAAGGTCGACCACTTGTCCAAGCTAACTTTATTGAAACATAGAGAGAAACAAAGGTCCACCACTTGTCCAAGCTAGACTCTATTGAAATATGGAGAGAAGGATGCTCTACTATTTCTCCAAGATAGGCTCCATTGAAACACTATAAACCCATGATATTTTGTACATGGGGGTTTTTATTTCAAGGCCCACCACTTATCCACTCTATGTCATTTTATTGTGAAGACATGGGTGTTAAGGTCCACTACTTGTCCAAGCTAACTCTATTGAAACATAGAGAGAAACAAAGGTCCATCACTTGTCCAAGCTAGGCTTTATTGTAACATGGAGAGAAGGAACCTCCACCATTTCACCAACATAGGCTCCATTGAAACGTGGAGAGAAGTAAGCTCCACCATGTCTCCAAGATGCTAGGCTCCATTAAAATTCCCAAAACCCATGATATTTTGTACATGGAGGGTTTATATTCAAGGTCCACCACTTTTCTAACCTATTATCCCTAGTAGGTTTTGTCTCAAGGTTCACCACTTGTCCACTCTATGTCATTATATTAAGAAGAGTTGGGTGTTAATGTCCACCACTTGTCCAACCTATAAGGTTATATCTTGAATGTTATTTTTTCTTACCAATTGTAATGCCCATCATAAGTTTTACATGCGGGTTTTTTTCCAAGGTCCACCACTTGTCCAAGCTAACTTTATTGAAACATAGAGAGAAACAAAGGTCCACCACTTGTCCAAGCTAGACTCCATTGAAACATGGGGAGAAGGATGCTCTACTATTTCTCCAAGATAGGCTCCATTGAAACACTTTAAACCCATGATATTTTGTACATGGGGGTTTTTTTTTCAAGGCCCACCACTTATCCACTCTATGTCATTCTAATAGTGGTTTGGTCTCAAGATACACCACTTATCCACTCTATGTCATTGTATTGAGACGACATGGGTGTTAAAGTCCACCACTTTTCCAAGCTAACTCTATTGAAACATAGAGAGAAACAAAGGTCCATAACTTGTTCAAGCTAGGCTTTATTGAAACATGGAGAGAAGGAACCTCCACCATTTCACCAACATAGGCTCCATTGAAAGGTGGAGAGAAGTAAGCTCCACCATGTCTCCAAGATGCTAGGCTCCATTAAAATTCCCAAAAACCATGATATTTTGTACATGGAGGGTTTATATTCAAGGTCCACCACTTGTCCAACCTATTATCCCTAGTAGGTTTTGTCTCAAGGTTCACCACTTGTCCACTCTATGTCATTATATTAAGAAGAGTTGGGTGTTAATGTCCACCACTTGTCCAACCTATAAGGTTATATCTTGAATGTTATTTTTTCTTACCAATTGTAATGCCCATGATAGGTTTTACATGAGGGTTTTGCTCCAAGGTCGACCACTTGTCCAAGCTAACTTAATTGAAACATAGAGAGAAACAAAGGTCCACCACTTGTCCAAGCTAGGCTCCATTGAAACATGGAGAGAAGGATGCTCTACCATTTCTCCAAGATAGGCTCCATTGAAACACTCTAAACCCATTATATTTTGTACATGGGGGTTTTTATTTCAAGGCCCACCACTTGTCCACTCTATGTCATTTTATTAGTGGTTTGGTCTCAAAATCCACCGTTTATCCACTCTATGTCATTTTATTGAGAAGACATGGGTGTTAAGGTCCACCACTTGTCCAAGCTAACTCTATTGAATCATAGAGAGAAATAAAGGTCCATCACATGCCCAAGCTAAGTTCCATTGACACATGGAGACACGAAACATCAACCATTTCATCAACATAGGCTCCATTGAAACGTGGAGAGAAGTAAGCTCCACCATGTCTCCAAGATGCTAGGCTCCATTGAAATACACAAAACCCATGATATTTTGTACATGGGGGGTTTAGATTCAAGGTCCACCACTTGTCCAACCTATTATCCCTAGTAGGTTTGGTCTCAAGATTCACCACTTGTCCACTCTATGTCATTTTATTAAGAAGAGTTGGGTGTTAATGTCCACCACTTGTCCACTCTATGTCATTTTATTAAGAAGAGTTGGGTGTTAATGTCCACCACTTGTCCAACCTATAAGGTTATATGTTGAATGGTATTTTTTCTTACCACTTATAATGCACATGATAGGTTTTACATGCACGTTTTGTCCAAGGTCGACCACTTGTCCAAGCTAACTTTATTGAAACATAGAGAGAAACAAAGGTCCACCACTTGTCCTAGCTAGGCTCCATTGAAACATGGAGAGAAGGATGCTCCACCATTTGTAATAGATAGGCTCCATTGAAACACTCTAAACCCATTATATTTTTTACATGCGGGTTTTTATTTCAACGCCCACCACTTGTCCACTCTATGTCATTTTAATAGTGGTTTCGTCTCAAAATCCACCACTTATCCACTCTATGTCATTTTATTGAGAAGACATGGGTGTTAAGGTCCACCACTTGTCCAAGATAACTCTATTGAAACATAGAGAGAAACAAAGGTCCATCACTTGTCCAAGCTAGGCTTTATTGAAACATGGAGGGAAGGAACCTCCAGCATTGCTCCTAGATAGGCACCAATGACACATGGATAGAAGTAAGCTCTATCATGTCTCCAAGATGCTAGGCTCCATTGAAATACCCAAAACCCATGATATTTAGTACATGGAGGGTTTATATACAAGGTCCACCACTTGTCCAACCTACTATCCCTAGTAGGTTTGGTCTCAAGATTCACCACTTTTCCACTCTATGTCATTATATTAAGAAGAGTTGGGTGTTAATGTCCACCACTTGTCCAACCTATAAGGTTATATCATGAATGGTATATTTTCTTACCAATTGTAATGCCCATGATAGGTTTTACATGCGGATTTTGTTCCAAGGTCGACCACTTGTCCAAGCTAACTTTATTGAAACATAGAGAGAAACAAAGTTCCACCACTTGTCCAAGCTAGGCTCCATTGAAACATAGAGAGAAGGATGCTCTACTATTTCTCCAAGATAGGCTCCATTGAAACACTCTAAACCCATGATATTTTGTACATTGGGGTTTTTAGTTCAAGGCCCACCACTTATCCACTCTATGTTATTTGAATAGTGGTTTGGTCTCAAAATCGACCACTTATCCACTGTATGTCATTTTATTGAGAAGACATGGGTGTTAAGGTCCAACACTTGTCCAAGCTAACTCTATTGAATCGTAGAGAGAAATAAAGGTTCATGAATTGTCCAAGCTAAGATCCATTGAAACATGGAGACAAAGAACCTCCACCATTTCTCCAACATAGGCTCCATTGAAACATGGAGAGAAGTAAGCTCCACTATGTCTCCAAGATGCTTGGCTATGGAATGCATATACAACCAAGAGCCATGCTTCCATGTTTAAGATTTCCATCTTCATTACTATGCGATTATGTATGCTGGCAAGAAGGGTGATGATATTTTAGAAACAAATTCTTTATACTATAACATGTTTCTTCTTCCTCTTCCCTACCCTCATTCCCTACTAGATTCCCCACCTTCGAAGGTGTTTGAGGTCTTGGGAATGAGGCTTCGGATAGTTAATTCTCTCCACAAATCTTATGTTATGCTTGTGATGCATGAAGATTTCCATATTCATTACATCACCAAGGTCACAAGGAGCACAAAGATTGTTAGGTAACAAGTATCTCTTGATGGGAGAAACTATACTAAAAATGCCTATTGGATGGGGGACCGGCTCCACGTAAATCTGATCCTTAACTGGTGTCATGTTCTCTTAACTCTCTCCCTTGCAAAATTATTGTTCAACCAAGCTAACTAAATGCTATGTTTATGCTTCTACCGTTAATTAATCTCACTCGCTATGTTCACAAAGTAATTTCATAAAAGTAATTATCTATTTTTCATTACTCTCAAAGTTAGCAGGCCATTTCCATTACAATTCATTTGATTTGTTTTTGAACCATTGCACTGAAGCTATCCTAGACGTAACATTGCGCACTTATTGAGACACTTTTGATGAACTTGACATGAAGTTGAGTACGGGGAGGGTTTAAAAGATTCATTGAAGGTCTCAACCCAAAGCTTTGAAGCTATGGAGGAACAAGAAAAACAGGGGATGTGGTTTGATCCCGTCACAATTCAAATGTTTCAAGACTTTTTTGTCTTTATGGAATAGAAAGAATATGATGAAAGAAGGGAGATTTCATCAACCAAATCCCTTCAATTAGTGGTGAAGAAATTGTAACAATTTGATGGTAAAGATGTAGCAATGTATCTTTGTGGGCATGCAAAGGAGATTGAGCTACATTGAATCCTCAAGGAGAGATGGTAAAAAGTATTGAGCTAGCTATGGTTCTTGAAATCAAAGAGCATGTAAGAGGAATTCAAAATGGGAAAATTAGAGAAGTATTTAAATCAGTGTCAAAGGAAAGATAGAAAAGGCTACCCTAAATTCAAACAAGACGGAGCTCTTTTTGTAGGATATATGTGGGGAGTATCATATGTACTTTCTCCCATGATTCAAAGTCCATCCTGTAAGTGAAAAAGATAACATTGTTAAATCCATAGTCATAGAAAAATACTCTTCAAACAAAAAATCATGCTACAACATGAAAAAGGTTTGCATAGGTTGGACAAGTGGTGAACCTTGAGACCAAATCCTCCTTGCTATATTAATGGAAGTAAGGTTGGAAATATGGTGGATATTGAAACCAAAGCCTCCTTGCTATATTAGAGCATAGGTTGGACAAGTGGTGGACCTAGTCATAATACCCACTACCACCTATCAACTACTATAGGACTATGCTTTCCAATGTCCAAGTATCCCTTGAGTCTTGCAAGTTTGAACACATGGTGGATCTTGAAACTAAAATCCCCTTTCTATATCAGAGCATAGCTTGGACAAGTGGTGGACCTAGTTATAATGCCGAATATCCAAGGTGAAATACCTTAGGACCTTGCTACCTTGCTTGCCAATGTTTACATGGCCGCTCATTTCTTTAATGGAAGCAAGGTTGGACAAGTGGTGGACCTTGAAACCAAAGCCTCTTTGCTATATTAGAGCATAGGCTGGACCTAGTTGTAATACCCACTACCACCTATCAACTACTATAGGACTATGCTTTCCAATCTCCAAGTATCCCTTGAGTGTTGCAAGGCTGAACACATGGTGGATCTTGAAACCAAAATTCCCTTTCTATCTCAGAGCATAGCTTGGACAAGTGGTGGACCTAGTTATAATGCCCAATATACAAGTTGAACTACCTTAGGACCTTACTACCTTGCTTGCCAATGTTTACATAGACCCTCCTTTCTTTAATGGAAGCAAGGTTGAACAAGTGGTGGACCTTAAAACCAAAATCCCCTTTCTTTATAAGACCATATCTTGGACAAGTGGTGGGCCTAGTTATAATGCCCAATATCCAAGTTTAAATACCTTAGGACCTTGCTACCTTGCTTGCCAATGTTTACATGGACCCTCATTTCTTTAATGAAAGCAAGGTTGGACAAGTGGTGGACCTTGAAACCAAAGACTCTTTGCTATATTACAGCATGGGTTAGACAAGTGGTGGACCAAGTCGTAATACCCACTTCCACCTATCAACTACTATAGGACTATGCTTTCCAATGTCCAAGTATCCCTTGAGTCTTGCAAGGTTGAACACGTGGTGGATCTTGAAACCAAAATCCCCTTTCTATATCAGAGCATAGCTTAGACAAGTGGTGGACCGAGTTATAACGCCCTATATCCAAGTTGAACTACCTTAGGACATTGCTACCTTGCTTGCCAATGTTTACGTAACCCCTCCTTTCTTTAATGGAAGCAAGGTTGGACAAGTGGTGGACCTTGAAACCAAAGCCCCCTTTCTATATTAGAGCATAGGTTGGACAAGTGGTGGACCTAGTTGTAATACCCACTGCCACCTATCAACTACTATAGGACTATGCTTTACAATGTTCAAGTATCCCTTGAGTCTTGCAAGGTTGAACAAGTGGTGGATCTTGAAACCAAAATCCCCTTTCTATATCAGAGCATTGCTTGGACAATTGGTGGACCTAGTTATAACACCCAATATCCAAGGTGAACTACCAAAGGACCTTGCTACCTTGCTTGTCAAAGTTTACGTAGCCCCTCCTTTCTTTAATGGAAGAAAGGTCGGAAAAGTGGTGGATCTTGAAACCAAAGCTTCCTTGCTATATTAGAGCATAGGTTGGACAAGTGGTGGACCTAGTTGTAATACCCATTGACACTTATCAACTACTATAGGGCTATGATTTCCAATGTACAAGTAGCCCTTGAGTCTTGAAAGGTTAATCAAGTGGTGGATCTTGAAACCAAAATCCCCTTTCTATATCAGAGCATAGCTTGGACAAGTGGTGGACCTAGTTTTAATGCCCAATGTCCAAGGTGAACTACCAGAGGACCTTGCTACCTTGCTTGACAATTTTTACATAGCCCCTCCTTTCTTTAATGGAAGCAAGGTTGGAAAAGTGATGAATCTTGAAACCCAAACCCTTTGGCTATATTAGAGGATAGCTTGGACAAGTGGTGGGCTTAGTTGTACTATTCAATGTCCAAGGTCCAAGGTGAACTATGGAAACACCTTACTTCCAAAAACAAAGTCGTACAAGTGGTTCTCCTTGTAACCAAAACCTCCTTAGTGTATTAGAACATAGCTTGGACAAGTGGTGGACCTAGTTGTAATGGTGAATGTCCAAAGCAAACTATTATAGGACCTTGCTTCCCAAATCAAGTATGGACAAGTGGTGGATCTTGAATCCAAAACCCCCTTGCTCTATTAGAGTGTAGGTTAGACAAGTGGTGGACCTAGCAGGCATGGAAAATGTTCAATGTGAGATGCTACAGGACCTTGCTATTAAATGTCTAAGTAGAGCTAGCTTCTTTAATGGAATCAAGGTTGGGAAAGTGGTGCATCTTGAAACCAAAAGCCCTTTATTGTATTAGAGCATAGCTTGGACAAGTGAGGGACCTAGTTGTAATGTGTGATGTCCAAAGGAAAGTATTGCAAGACCTTGCTTTCCAATATTTGAATTGGTCAAGTGCTTAAAACTAGGTATAAAACATTGACCATTTTCTTCCCGAATTGCCAAAAAGCTAGTTTTAGACACCCCTAAATGAAAATGGTTTAGGGTGGCCTTAAACAACATTTTTTCAAAGACTTGAACTAAAGGGTTGCCGAAGAGTAATGAAAATTTCTTATGGATTGAAGTGCCTAAGTATGTGAAAACAAGCCTAGGTTTTCCACGAGGAAAAATGTGACAAAACACAACTGTTGTCTCTTATGACATAATAAGAACAATGGAAACTTAGGATTGACCATGTGGCCTAAACTTTCGCAAGTGAAGTGGTGCGCAAGTTTCTTGGCACAGTGTGCACTTGGTCCTATATGTGTTGACCACTTGGCTAAATCTAGGACCATAAGGCCAACCCTTTGGCACCTTAAATATAGTATGGGACATAATCTAGAAGTGCTTTAGTAAATTAGTCATCCAATTATTATGTTAAATATTTAAGTATATGCTAAATATAATTTATGTTCAAAATTTCACTAATGATGAATGTTCCCATTTATTACTCCAGATGCGGGGTCTTAGGGCAATGCCACAATGGGGTGCATTCGACAAGGCAGCGCTTCCACGCGAGGTTTGGGGGTAGCGCTCTTGATGGGGATGTGGAATATAGCGCTCTCGATGGCGGGGCTTGGGAGTCTGATTTTGGGATATTGTTCCGAACGGGGTCAAGGGGCAACACCCCCGCGGGGCTAGGAAGAGCGCCCTGAGATTGTTTTTTTAAAATGAATTCCTAGTATAGAGTTCTACATGTTTTGCATCTTTTCAACATGATTTCTTTAATTTTGTCCGTGTGAATTGGTTAATGTTTTATATGGATTTTGTTTTTTTAATCCTATGATAAAACATGGACTTGTAGATTAATTGGCATTCTAATAAACCCTATCAAGGTTAGGCACAGAGAGAGCGCATGAGCAACACACACAGAGAAAGCAGTCGAGCAACAAACACAGAGAAAGCGCACGCGGATCGTACACAGTTGGAGTATAGTGTGCACAGGAGCGAACTCGACATCGTACACAGGTGGAGCGCATTGGATTGACAATTCACACACAAGATAAAGAAACATCATTGTACGCAAAGATTTCCAAAAGGGCAGCATCGAGCATAGATTCTTCTCAGGAGACATTGCACACCTCATGAATAGGGAAAAAACAGGTATTTCTCTCTCTCTGACTCTCTGTCTTTTACGCAAAGCTTTCTAGAAGGGCAGCTTCGAGCATAGCTTCTTCTCAGGAGACAATGCACACCTCAGGAATAGGGAAAAAACAGGTATTTCTCTCTCTCTCACTCTCTGTCTTTCTCCATATAGAGAAGATGGCTCCGTAACTCTTTCTTGCACACACACACTCTCGTCAAAAGACAGAGATACATAGTTTAAAAGTATTCCCACACACATACACATATTCCCGCGCATCGTCTTCCTCTCTTCCACATACATAACCATAGTGAAATCTGTTATCTTGCTGTCTCTCTATTGAAAATACATGCACATATTCCCACACATCGTCTTCCTCTCTTCCACATACATAAACACAATGAAATTTGTTATCTTTCTCTCTCTCCTCTCTCTAGAAAACAAGTATCTCTCTCTCTCTCTCTCTCTCTTTCTATCTCTGTATCTTGTTGTCTCTCTCTTGAAAATACATGCTCATGTATGTGTGCGTCTAAGTTATCTATGTGTATGTATGTATTTTTGTGTTGTTTCATTGTAATACTCACACATAATGTAGATACACAATTACACTTAATTACAATAGGCACACATAGTATATATACATACATAAATATCACAGATAACTAACACATTGTAATACTAGTAAACTTGAATGAAAGACTTACTTACGTGATGTGTTAAAGTCGATTCTTGTAGCGATTTTTGGATCTATGCTAAGTTGATTTTCCTCTAATCCATTTGTAGATCTGATTGTAACTTCTGTTTCTCAACAAAAGTAGTGTTGTTCCGTGATACACCTAGTGGACATAAATGGTTGAAACTAGTACATGTAGACAAAAAATACGTGTATTTCTTTGGATGAAAAGATATACTAGTTGGTGACCCGTACCATAAGTGGTGGATAGGTTGGACAAGTGGTGGATCTGAGACCAATGGACTATAAGGACCTCCAAACAATACCTTGTACACTCAATCCTTCTTGGTATCTATGTTGGACAAGTGGTGGACCTTGTTCAAATTGTCTAACCACTCTCTCTAACATGGTGACATAATTTAGGTGTGATAAATTGATATCTATGCAAACTAATTTCAGTTTAGGCTTGTTAATTTGAATTTGTTTGAATTTATGTACAATATAGTGATATGGGGTTTGTGAATTTGAATTTAGGTGGGATAATTACATCTTTTTTTAGTAAACTTGAATTTGAAATCAATTTCACGTGGGATATTGTAAATTTAAGGGGTAAAATTTGAATTTAATAAAAAAGTTTTAATTTTAAAATTTGGGCGGGATATTTAAAATTGGGGAGGGATATTTTAAATTTAGGCGATAAGATTTGATTTTTAAATTTAGGCAGGAGGGTTTTGAATTTATAGCACGATCGCCCTTACATAACAGAGTATAGATTGGACAAGTGGTAGACCTTAAAGACAAATCATCCATGCTACTGGACATGATAGGTAGGGAATCTAGTTGAATATTGTATGCATGCTATATGTAATAGAGCTAGCTTGGACAAGTGGTGGACCTTGAAACAAAACCCCATGTAAAACATATCATGCGCATTCCAAGTAGTGAGAAAGAATACCATTTAAGACATAACCTTATAGGTTGGACAAGTGGTGGACCTTGAAACAAAACCCCATGTAAAACATATCATGCGCATTCCAAGTAATGAGAAAGAATACCATTTAAGATATAACCTTATAGGTTGGACAAGTGGTGGACCTTAATACCCAAATCTTCTTACTATAATGACATAGACTGGAAAAGTGATAAATCTTGAGACCAAACCACTCATGCTACTAGGGATAATAGGTTAGACAAGTGGTGGACCTTGAATTTAAACCCCCCATTTACAAAATATTGTGGGTTTAAGGTATGTCAATTGAGCCTAGCAACTTGGAGACATGGTGGATCTTGCTTCTCTTCATGTTTCAACTGAGCATATCTTGGAGAAATGGTGGAGAATCCTTCTCTCCATGTTTCAATGGAACCTAGCTTGGAAAAGTGGTGGACCTTTGCTTCTCTCTATGTTTCAATAGAGTTAGCTTGGACAAGTGGTGGACCTTGGAACCAAACCTCCATGTAAAACCTATCATGGGAATTCCAAGTGATGAGAAAGAATACCATATATCGTTATAGGTTGGAAAAGTGGTAGACCTTAACACCAAGATTTTCTTAATATAATGACATAGAGTGGAAAAGTGGTGAATCTTGCGACCAAAACACTCATGCTACTAGGGATAATAGGTTGGACAAGTACTGGACCTTGAGATTAAACCCCCCATATACAAAATATCGTGGGTTTAAGGTATTTCAATGGAGCCTAGCATCTTGGAGACATGGTGCAACTTGATTCTCTTCATGTTTCAATGGAGCCTATCTTGGAGCTACGGTGGAGCATCCTTGCCTCCATGTTTCATTGGAGCCTAGCTTGGACAAGTGGTGGACCTTTGATTCTCTCTATGTTTCAATGGAGTTAGCTTGGACACATGGTGGACCTTGGAACCAAACCCCCATGTAAAACCTATCATGGTCATTCCAAAGTGGTGAGAAAGAATACAATTTCAGATATAGCCTTATAGGTTGGACAAGTGGTGGACCTTAACACCTAGATCTTGTTAATATAATGACATAGAGTGAAAACGTGTTGAATCTTGAGACCAAACCATTCATGCTACTGGGGATAATAGGTTGGAAAAGTGGTGGACCTTGAATGTAAACCCCCCATGTACAAAATATTGTGTGTTTAAGGTATTTCAATGGAGCCTAGAATCTTGGAGACATGGTGGAGCATCCTTGTCTCCATGTTTCAATGGAGCCTAGCTTGGACAAATGATGGAGCATCCTTGTCTTCATGTTTCAATGGAGCCTATCTTGGACAAATGATGGAGCATCCTTGTCTTCATGTTTCAATGGAGCCTATCTTGGACAAATGATGGAGCATCCTTGTCTCCATGTTTCAATGGAGCCTAGCTTGGACAAGTGGTGGACCTTTGCTTTTCTCTATGTTTCAATAGAGTTAGCTTGGACAAGTGGTGGACCTTAAAACCCAAACCCCATGTAAAACATATCATGGGAATTCCAAGTGGTGGAAAAGAATACCATTTAAGATATAGCCTTATAGGTTGGACAAGTGGTGGAGCTTAACACCCAGATCTTCTTAATATAATGACATAGAGTGGAAAAGTGGTGAATCTTCGGACCAAACCACTCATGCTACTAGGGATAATAGGTTGGACAAGTGGTGGACCTTGAATTTTAACCCCACATATACAAAATATTGTGGGTTTAAGGTATTTCAATGGAGCCTAGCATCTTGGAGACATGTTGCATCTTGCTTCTCTTCATGTTTCAATGGAGCCTAGCTTGGACAAGTGGTGGACCTTTTCTTCTATCTATGTTTCAATATAGTTAGCTTGGACAAGTGGTGGACCTTGGAACCAAACCCCCATGTAAAACCTATCATGGTCATTCCAAGTGGTGAGAAAGAATACCCTTTAAGATATATCCTTATATGTTGGACAAGTGGTGGACCTTAACACCCACATTTTCTTAATATAATGACATAGAGTGGAAAAGTGGTCAATCTTGAGACCAAACCACTCATGCTACTAGGGATAATAGGTTGGACAAGCGGTGGACCTTGAATGTCAACCCCCCATGTCCAACGTATCGTGGGTTTAAGGTATTTCAATGGAGCCTAGCATCTTGGAGACATGGTGCAACTTGCTTCTCTTCATGTTTCAATGGAGCCTATCTTGGACAAATGGTGGAGCATCCTTCTTTCCATGTTTCAATGGAGCCTAGCTTGGACAAGTGGTGGACCTTTGCTTGTCTCTATGTTTCAATAGAGTTAGCTTGGACAGCTGGTGCACCTTGGAACCAACCCCCATGTAAATCCTATCATGGGCATTCCAAGTGGTGGGAAAGAATATGATTTATGTACAATATAGTGATATGGGGTTTGTGAATTTGAATTTAGGTGGGATAATTACATCTTTTTTTAGTAAACTTGAATTTGAAATCAATTTCACGTGGGATATTGTAAATTTAAGTGGTAAAATTTGAATTTAATAAAAAAGTTTTAATTTTAAAATTTGGGCGGGATATTTAAAATTGGGGAGGGATATTTTAAATTTAGGCGATAAGATTTGATTTTTAAATTTAGGCAGGAGGGTTTTGAATTTATGGCACGATCGCCCTTACATAACAGAGTATAGATTGGACAAGTGGTAGACCTTAAAGACAGATCATCCACGCTACTGGACATGATAGGTAGGGAATCTAGTTGAATATTGTATGCATGCTATATGTAATAGAGCTAGCTTGGACAAGTGGTGGACCTTGAAACAAAACCCCATGTAAAACATATCATACGCATTCCAAGTAGTGAGAAAGAATACCATTTAAGACATAACCTTATAGGTTGGACAAGTGGTGGACCTTGAAACAAAACCCCATGTAAAACATATCATGCGCATTCCAAGTAGTGAGAAAGAATACCATTTAAGATATAACCTTATAGGTTGGACAAGTGGTGGACCTTAATACCCAAATCTTCTTACTATAATGACATAGACTGGGAAAGTGATAAATCTTGAGACCAAACCACTCATGCTACTAGGGATAATAGGTTGGACAAGTGGTGGACCTTGAATTTAAACCCCCCATTTACAAAATATTGTGGGTTTAAGGTATGTCAATTGAGCCTAGCATCTTGGAGACATGGTGGATCTTGTTTCTCTTCATGTTTCAACTGAGCATATCTTGGAGAAATGGTGGAGCATCCTTCTCTCCATGTTTCAATGGAACCTAGCTTGGAAAAGTGGTGGACCTTTGCTTCTCTCTATGTTTCAATAGAGTTAGCTTGGACAAGTGGTGTACCTTGGAACCAAACCCCCATGTAAAACCTATCATGGGAATTCCAAGTGATGAGAAAGAATACCATATATCCTTATAGGTTGGAAAAGTGGTAGACCTTAACACCAAGATTTTCTTAATATAATGACATAGAGTGGAAAAGTGGTGAATCTTGCGACCAAAACACTCATGCTACTAGGGATAATAGGTTGGACAAGTACTGGACCTTGAGATTAAACCCCCCATATACAAAATATCGTGGGTTTAAGGTATTTCAATGGAGCCTAGCATCTTGGAGACATGGTGCAACTTGATTCTCTTCATGTTTCAATGGAGCCTATCTTGGAGCTACGGTGGAGCATCCTTGCCTCCATGTTTCATTGGAGCCTAGCTTGGACAAGTGGTGGACCTTTGATTCTCTCTATGTTTCAATGGAGTTAGCTTGGACACATGGTGGACCTTGGAACCAAACCCCCATGTAAAACCTATCATGGTCATTCCAAGTGGTGAGAAAGAATACAATTTCAGATATAGCCTTATAGGTTGGACAAGTGGTGGACCTTAACACCTAGATCTTGTTAATATAATGACATAGAGTGAAAACGTGTTGAATCTTGAGACCAAACCATTCATGCTACTGGGGATAATAGGTTGGAAAAGTGGTGGACCTTGAATTTAAACCCCCCATGTACAAAATATTGTGTGTTTAAGGTATTTCAATGGAGCCTAGAATCTTGGAGACATGGTGGAGCATCCTTGTCTCCATGTTTCAATGGAGCCTAGCTTGGACAAATGATGGAGCATCCTTGTCTTCATGTTTCAATGGAGCCTATCTTGGACAAATGATGGAGCATCCTTGTCTCCATGTTTCAATGGAGCCTAGCTTGGACAAGTTGTGGACCTTTGCTTTTCTCTATGTTTCAATAGAGTTAGCTTGGACAAGTGGTGGACCTTGGAACCCAAACCCCATGTAAAACATATCATGGGCATTCCAAGTGGTGGAAAAGAATACCATTTAAGATATAGCCTTATAGGTTGGACAAGTGGTGGAGCTTAACACCCAGATCTTCTTAATATAATGACATAGAGTGGAAAAGTGGTGAATCTTTGGACCAAACCACTCATGCTACTAGGGATAATAGGTTGGACAAGTGGTGGACCTTGAATTTTAACCCCACATATACAAAATATTGTGGGTTTAAGGTATTTCAATGGAGCCTAGCATCTTGGAGACATGTTGCATCTTGCTTCTCTTCATGTTTCAATGGAGCCTAGCTTGGACAAGTGGTGGACCTTTTCTTCTATCTATGTTTCAATATAGTTAGCTTGGACAAGTGGTGGACCTTGGAACCAAACCCCCATGTAAAACCTATCATGGTCATTCCAAGTGGTGAGAAAGAATACCCTTTAAGATATATCCTTATATGTTGGACAAGTGGTGGACCTTAACACCCACATTTTCTTAATATAATGACATAGAGGGGAAAAGTGGTCAATCTTGAGACCAAACCACTCATGCTACTAGGGATAATAGGTTGGACAAGCGGTGGACCTTGAATGTCAACCCCCCATGTCCAACGTATCGTGGGTTTAAGGTATTTCAATGGAGCCTAGCATCTTGGAGACATGGTGCAACTTGCTTCTCTTCATGTTTCAATGGAGCCTATCTTGGACAAATGGTGGAGCATCTTTCTTTCCATGTTTCAATGGATCCTAGCTTGGACAAGTGGTGGACCTTTGCTTGTCTCTATGTTTCAATAGAGTTAGCTTGGACAGCTGGTGCACCTTGGAACCAACCCCCATGTAAATCCTATCATGGGCATTCCAAGTGGTGGGAAAGAATATGATTTAAGATATAGCCTTATAGGTTGGACAAATGGTGGACCTTAACACCCATATTTTTTTAATATAATGACATAGAGGAGAAAAGTGGTGAATCTTGAGACCAAATCACTCATTCTACTAGGGATAATATGTTGGAAAAGTGGTGGACCTTGAATTTAAACCCCACATATAAAAAATACCGTGGGTTTAACACTAGGTTGATAATGGGACACTTTTATGTCCTGGGACACTTTTATGTCCTTTTAAGTGACCATTTTCCTTGAATTATGTCAAGAGTTTCAAAAGGATTTTGAGGTGCTATCTATCTAGAAATTTGTCTCATGAGTTGAAAAAAACTCGACATTTTTGTGGAATATCAATTCTATCCTTAACATTGTCCTTGCACAACATTTCACAACCTAAACTATGTGAAAAAACGGGTTTAAGGTTTTTGGCTTTTTTCAACTTTTTGCAACTATACCACTCTAGAATTCATGTTTGTGAGGTCTATAATGCTAGAGAACTATCTTTAGTAGTCCTCAACATGTCCTAATGCTTCTAGAGAGAAATAAATATTAAAGTTGTAAGTTATGACCAAATTACAAAAATTGTCAAATCCTGTTTTTTAGCCAATTTTAGCTCTTCTATGATTTTTTTGGTGGATTTCATGATATCCAAATGCTTTTTTTGATTTTCTATGTCACATATTGTAACATAAAGCTAATATTCCTTGAGTTTTGGGGCACCTACTACCCTATTTTGCATAGTACACAACGATGGTTGATTTTTTCAATTATAGAAGAAAACGAAACATTCTAGTATATCAAGCATAGCTTTTTCAATATTGTTAGTTTCTTGTGACAACTACATGCACTTTGTAGGTAGTAACCATATCTAGTCACATAAGGATCAAATTTGGCTAGATATTTGAATAGTTTCTATGGGATTATACAAGTCATAATGTTGAACCTAGTTTTCTGATGTTTGTTGTATTTAACACTTCATCTTTGTCCCCAACATTCCCCTTGGTAAGAGATGTATTATTCTTTTGACATGCTCCATAGCTCCTTATGAACATAAAAGACAATAGGGAACTAAGAAAACATGCATATATTATTTGTATTGAGCGTGGCTATAAAAACGTTGTTGATAGGTTTGCAAAATGGTAAAAAATTTAACTTTTTTGTACCTATTTATTTTGGCAAAACAAAAAATAGTGAGTGAGAAGCAATCATATGTTCTAATCACCAACCCATTGAAGTTACTTAGGGAATTTATCTCAAGTCCTTTAAAAATCCCTAATCTTATTTTTATGCCACAAAACTTAAGAAATGACTGTTTTGATGAAAATGCACTGGTCTATCAAATTTGGAGGCTTGGTGTGACCAAAAGATGAGAAATTTTACAAGTTCCTTATTTTTTCCATGTGTAGTAGGCCTTGAACTATAACCTCATGAAAGGATTCTACAAAATGAGTGGATCTACTATGGTTTTGGAGGTTTTTTTCAAAACCCTGAAAAGACACTTTTATGTCCTCTTAGGTTACCAACCTAGTGTTAAGGTATTGCAATGGAGCCTAGCATCTTGTAGACATGGTGCAGCTTGCTTCTCTTCATGTTTCAATGGAGCCTATCTTGGAGCTATGGTGGAGCATCCTTGTCTCCATGTTTCAATGGAGCGTAGCTTGGACAAGTAGTGGACATTTGATTCTCTCTATGTTTCAATGGAGTTAGCTTGGACAAGTGGTGGACCTTGGAACCAAACCCCCATGTAAAACCTATCAAGGGCATTCCAAGTGGTGAGAAAGAATACACTTTAAGATGTAGCCTTATAGGTTGGACAAGTGGTGGACCTTAACACGCAGATCTTCTTAATATAATGACATAAAGTGAAAACGTGGTGAATCTTGAGACCAAACCAGTCATGCTATCGGGGATAATAGGTTGGAAAAGTGGTGGACCTTGAATGTAAACCCCCCATGTACAAAATATCGTGTGTTTAAGGTATTTCAATGGATCCTAGCATCTTGAAGACATGGTGGAGCTTGCTTCTCTTCATGTTTCAATGGAGCCTATCTTGGACAAATGATGGAGCATCCTTATCTCCATGTTTCAATGGAGCCTAGCTTGGACAAGTGGTGGACCTTTGCTTCTCTCTATGTTTCAATAGAGCTAGCTTGGACAAGTGGTGGACCTTGGAGCCAAAACCCCATGTAAAACCTATCATGGGCATTCCAAGTGGTGAGAAAGAATACCATTTAAGATATAGCCTTATAGGTTGGACAAGTGGTGGACCTTAGCACCGAGATCTTCTTGATATAATGACATAGAGTGGAAAATTGTTGAATCTTGAGACCAAAATAGTCATGACACTAGAGATAATAGGTTGGACAAGTGGTGGAATTTGAATATAAACCCCCCATGTATAAAGTACCATGGGTTTTTAAGTGGTAAGAAAAACCACCATTTAGGATAATATAGCCTTAGAGGTTGGACAAGTGGTGGAACTTAACACTCAAATCTTCTTAATGTAATGACATAGAGTGAACTCTTAGTGAATCTTGAGACCAATCCACTCATGGTACTAGGGACAATAGGTTGGAAAAGTGGTGGACCTTGAATGGAAACCCCCCATGTACAAAATATACATGAGTTTAAGGTATTTCAATGGAGCATAGCATCTTGGAGACATGGTGGAGAATCCTTCTCTCCATGTTTCAATGGAGCCTAGCTTGGACAAGTGGTGGAACTCAACACCAAATTATTCTTAATATAATGACATAGAGTGGACAAGTCATGGACCTTTGCTTCTCTGTACATTTCAATAGAGTTATCTTGGACAAGTGGTGGACCTTGGAACTAGATTCCCATTTAAAAAATATCATGGGAATTCCAAGTGGTGAGAAAGAATACCAGTTTAGATATAACCTTATAGGTTGGACAAGTGGTGGACTTTAACACTCAATCCTTAATATAATAACATAGAGATGACAAGTGGTGAATCTTGAAACCAAACCACTCATTCTACTAGGGATAATAGATTAGACAAGTGGTGAGAAAGATATCCTGGGTTTAGGGTAATTTAATGGAGCCTAGCATCTTGGAGACATGGTGGAGATTGCTTTATTCCATATTTCAATGGATCATATCTTTGAGAAATGGTGGAGCATCCTTCTCTCCATGTTTCAATGGAGCCTAGCTTGGACAACTGGTGGACCTTTGCTTCTCTCTATGTTTCAATAGAGTTAGCTTAGACAAGTGGTGGACCTTGGAACAAAACCCCCATGTTAAACATATCATGGACATTCCAAGTAGTGAGAAAGAATACCATTTAAGATATAGCCTTATAGGTTGGACAAGTGGTAGACCTTAACACCCAGATATTCTCAATATAATAACATAGAGTAGAATGAATCTTGAGACCAAACCACTCATGCTACTAGGAATAATAGGTTGGACAATTGGTGGACCTTGAATTTAAACCCCCATCACAAAGTATCGTGGGTTTAAGGTATTTCAATGGAGCTTAGAATCTTGGAGATATGGTGGAACTTTCTTCTCTCCATGTTTCAATGGAGCCCATCTTGGAGAAATGGTGGAGCATTCTTCTCTCCATGTTTTAATGGAGCCTAGCTTGGACAAGTGGTGGACCTTTGCTTCTCTCTATGTTTCAATAGAGCTAGCTTGGAGAAGTGGTGGACCTTGGAACAAAATTCCCATGTAAAATATATCATGGAAATTTCAAGTGGTAAGAAAGAATATCATTTAAGATATAACCTTATAGGTTGGACACGTGGTGGAACTTAACACCTAAATCTTCTTATATTAATGACATAGAGTGTTTAAATGGTGAATCTTGAGACCAAATCACTCATGCTACTAGGGATAATAGGTTTTCCATGTTTCAATGGAGCTGAGCTTGGACAAATGGTGGAGCTTTCTTCTGTCCATGTGGATTTTGGAATTAGCTTGGATAAGTGGTGGAGGTTTTCTTTGCAAGTCTTCATAATACAATATTGTATAGGTTGGTTACATGGTGAATCTTAAGGCCACACCTCCCATTTCACTAGAGATGATATGTTGGAAAAGTATTCAACCTTCTATCATCTCTCCATGCCTATATTAGACAATTAGTAGACCTTGAATCTCTTCATTTTGTCTAGAGATGAGCTTGGACAAGTGGTGGAACTTGCTTCTCTCTTCCCTTAGTTTACTAGCTTAAAAGATCACTATGTATACGTGCTTAGATCTATCTTGAGCAAGTGGTGGACCTTGTATTCACACAAAATTAATCCATTACAAAAAAGTATATATTAAAATAACATTTGGTTTTTTTTTACCAGGAAAGATGGCTCCAAAAACACAGGTTGCAAGGGTTGCTGTCTCAGTTGACTATACTTGCAATGATCTTAGGAAATGGTATTTGGACTTACATGGTATAAGGGGGGGACCATTTCATAAGGTGCATCTATTTATTGCCAAAAAGGAGAATTACAACTTGTTTGAAGATGTTGGACAAGTTGTGGAAGCATCTGTCTCTGTAGTTGATAGTCATCCGGAGGTTGAATGCATTGAAATGCTAGTTCCAATGAATCTAGAATCTCAACTATCTCCAGGAGCATATGCATTGGAGCGCATGTCTAGAAACAAAGAAGAGACAATGTTTTCTCGAGGATAAAAGTTTACAGAATCAAATCCAAATATCACATCAGATCAACTTCAAAGCTCCATCATTGCCACAATACAACTAAAAAAGGTGAAAGCTTCACGACCACCACCCACAAACAAGCAAGCAAAAGTGCAAAAAGTAGAACCTAAGCGAACTAGTTCCATTTTGGATGTAGACAATGCATCTTTGGCATCCTCATCAAAAGAGGGTTCAATGTCAAAGATGAGCATTGTGGATCCAGATGTTTTAGAAGTTGAGGCCATGAAAGGACAAGAAAATGATATAGGTGAAATGAATAAGTACATAAAGTATTTTGCTTTCCAATATAGGGACTTTGATATCCCTATTCAGAATTGTTGGCTTGCTCTTGATCACTATAATGCATGTAGTATGGATAAAAAACATGCTGAAAGTGTGTTATTTGGATTTTCATGGAGTACGACCAAGACTGCAGCATGTGCATATTTGATGCCTGATTGAAATGCAAAGTCAAAGGAGGGGACTCCTTTGGTAGTAAAAGAGGTAGAAGAGAAAAAAAATAAAGATTATCATTATTGGATTCTTGATGGGTAGCATTCAATCCATGCTGCAAAAATTTTGCTTCACAATGAACATAACAACAAAGCGATATTTGAAAGAGTGATTGGTGTGTATAAATTTAGAAAGGATCGCATTGTTGTGAATGCTCCTCCATTTGTTGCAACAGCTATATCTGCCATTGCAAATGAGGAGGCTCCGGCATTGTATGTCAAGCAACCTTACAGCCAAATATTTGAGACATTTACGGAGTCAATTGATCTTCTCGGGAGGACCACCAAAGGCAGCAAGTGGAATTGCAGAGGGACATGTATCTCGTGCCGGATGGGATGTAAGTTATTTTCTTTGTCTTTTTTATAGTCTTTAAATAGAAAATCTTGCTCAATAGTTTAATTATTTCTCCATTTCCTTTTAGGCTTTTCTTCAATTGGCAAGAATGAGTGCAGCAACAAGTTGGATTGCTAAACAGGCACACATGGTCACATACTCTGATCCAATTTATGACTGCTAGTTAGGAATCATTGAAAGGCTAGAAGAGGAGAAGAAGAGACCCCCAACAACTGTATTTAGATACCTTTGTGACCTTGAGGAATCTTTGTGAACAACTATATTTAGATACTTCAAAGGAGCAATTCAATTCCTAGCAGTTATTGCCTTCTTGGGACAAGGCAATGCATTTGAAGACCTGAGAAGAAGATCAAAGGAACATCCCATGCCAATTGATTGTTGTCTTCTTCAAGTAGCAGATAAAGATATGTCACATTTGCAATATTTGGAGGCCAAAAAAAGAGCTTTGGTCAAGCACTACATTCATACATATTGTTTTGAAGACCGCAAGCTCGTTGATGTTTTTGGTGATGGCTCCTTGGTTGCACAAGAAGGAATACAATAGAAAAACGAAGTTATATGCTTAGTTGACAGTGTGGAGGAGGCAAAAAATATGGAGACCAGGCTGCTAGACTTTGTTAAGTCTCATGAAGATATAGAAAAATGGGTTGGACTTCAACATTCCACTTTGCAGTCAAATGACACTGTGCCTATTAGAAAGGAGTGTTCTCCACGAAGAGAACAAGAAGAAGAAGAACAACATCCTCTGTCAATGGAGGACTTTTTGGAAATGGAGAGACATATGTTTTGAGCTTCTTGTGCATGTTAGTGTTTCTTGTTGCTTATTTGATACTCTTAATGTTAGATTTTGCTTTATATAGTATTGATTGAGTTTGAATTTTTTATCTCAAGCATTTAAGGTTTGAATGTAAATGTTATAGTTTTAGTCCACCATTCATTAACTCAAGTAAAAATATAACATTTAATACTCACGAAGACTTAATTACTTAAGAGCTTGAACTTAATAAGTTTTGAACCTTTTATCAATACCCCTTGATTTGCTACATTAGATCCTAGCATGGTTAAATGGTGATGCTTCATAAATTGAACCTATCTTAGACAGGTGTTGGAGCCTAAATTTAAACTAACCTTGCTAGAAATGAGCTTATGTTTGGACTTTGAGAACTAGCATAAGTAATCAATTAGAGCATAGATTAGACATGTGGTGGTGGCCTTAGAGACCAAAATCTTAATGATCTTGGAAAGGTATTTAAGTACTATAATTTACTTAGTTTTTGTACTCACTAAAGGCATAGCTTGACAAAAGGTGGACCTTACATGGATCCTAATTTCAAGAGGTGTGGTAGACCTTCAAACCAAGCTCATATAGCTTGGACATGTGGTGGACCTTGCATGGAGACTAGTGTAGACAAGTGTGGTACACCTTGAAACCAACACCCATTTGTTACATTAGCTTGGACAAGTGGTGGACCTTGCTTTTATGTTTCAATGGAGCATATTTTGGACAGGTGGTAGACCTTGTTTCTCTCCATGCTTCAATGGAGAGAAACATTAGCTTGGACAAGTGGTGGACCTTGATTTTATGTTTCAAAGGAGCATATTTTGGACAAGTGGTAGAAATTTTTACTCTCCATGCTTCAATGGAACCCACCTTAGACAAGTGAAGTACCTTGAAACCAAACCCCCATAATACAACATATTAAATAGGTTGGAAAATTGGTGGGATATTGAAACCATGCATGATAGAGCATAGTATAGGTGAAAACGTAGTGGTCCTTATAGCAATTACCCATGCATATCTTGGACAAGTGGTGGACCTTGTTTCTCTCTATGTTTCAATGGATCCTATCTTGGACTAGAGATATATCTTACTTATTTCCATGCTTCAATGGATTCTAGCTTGGATAAGGAGTAGACCTTCAAACAAAACTCCACACCATAGCATATATTAACAATTCATGGGATTTATAGAGATTTTGTTGCCTATTTTGGAGAGTTGGTAGACCTTTCTTCTCCATGCTTGGATCTGAGGTTGGACAAGCGGAGCTAGAGAAGTGGTCAACCTTAAAATGAAACATCCCATGCTACAACCCATCATAGATTGTATATGTAGTGGAACTTGCAACTCTTTTATGTGCCTAGCTTAGAGAAGCATTGCACCCTTGATTATCTCCATACATGAAGGCAAGGTTGGACAAGTGGTGGACCTTCAAACCAAAATCTCTATGCAATAATAGGCAAGTGGTGGAGCTTGTTTTCTCCATGTTCCAATGGATCCTAGCTTAGACAAACAATGGAGCTTGCTTCTCTCCATGTTTCAATGGATCCTAGCTTGGAAAAGTGGTGGATCTTTTCTTCTCTCCATGTTCCAATGGACCATAGTTTAGACAAGTGTTGGACCTTGAAAAACACCCCCCATATACAACATATTCATGTTTCAATGGCACCTAGCTTGGACAAATGGTAGAGCTTGCTTCTCTTCATGTTTCAATGGATCCTATCTTAGCCAAGTGGTGGACCTTGAAACAAGATTGTGCGCTCCTTGCCGCACTGTCGAAGCAAGGGACTTGCCAATACACCGTATGCGAGCCACAAACGGCTCCAAGCACACAACAAGGCTAAACTAGCAAGCTCAAGAGAACAAAGGGTGTGTCACTCACCGCTCTACGCTCGCTTTTGTGGTGGATTCCTCGCTGCAATGAAGAAGAAGCTGTAGTCGTGCCGCGCTCAACCACTTCGCCGCCGTCGTGCCTTCGTAATGCTCGATCGCACACACACTCTCCCTCTCTCTCTCTCTCTCTCTCACACACACATACACACAAGGAGGTGAAGAAGAAGAAGATGGAGATGGAGCAAGAGCACTCTTCTATTGCACAAATGAGAGAATGAGTAAAAATTAGGTTTAGTTGGCTTTTATAGGAGCTCACCCCATTCACACTTGGGCGCCCATGGTTAGCCAACTAACCCTAGCATGTTCGTGTTAGAGTGCACCTCTCATCGGCGATCACTCTACCTTTCCCTATTGGACCGACAAGCTCGGTACCTGACTCTACCAAATACATAATACACGTCCACCGTAGGTGATGGGGTGTCCGTGAGCCGTGAGGGTTAGCAAAGACCCCCCCCACCCCCCCATGTACAATGTATCATGGGTTTTAAAAGCACCGGGACAAAATAATAGCTTTGACAAGTGATGGACCTTGATTCTCTCCATGATTCAATGGAGTGGAGGATGGACACATGTTGGAGAGAAGACGTTTGTTCCAAGGTCCACAACTTTTTCAAGCTAACTCTATTTAAACATAGAGAGAAACAAAGTTCCGCCACTTGTCCAAGTTAGGCTCCATTGAAACATGAAGAGAATAATGATCCACCATTTATCGAAGATAGGCTCCATCTAAACATAGAGAGAATCAAGATTCACCATATTTCCAAGCTAGGCTCCATTGAAACACTCTAGGGGTTTTTATTTCAAGAACCACCACTTGTTTAACGTACTATCCCTAGTAGCATGAGTGGTTTGGTTTCCATATTCACCACTTGTACACTCTATGTCATTATATTAAGAATAACAATGTATTCAGGTCCACCACTTGTCCAACCTATAAGGTTATATCTTAAACGGTATCCTTTCTCGCAACTTGAAATGCCCATGATACGTTTTACCTGGGAGTTTCATTCCAAGATCCACCACTTGTCCAAGCTAACTATATTCAAACATAGGGAGAAAAAAAGGTCCACCACTTGTACAAGCTAGGCTCCATTGAAACATGGAGAGAACGAACCTCCACCATTTCTCCTAGATAGGCTCCATTGAAACATGGAGAGAAGTAACTTCCACCATGTCTCCAAGATGCTATGCTCCATTGAAATACCCAAAACCCATGATATTTTGTACATAGGGGATTTACATTCAAGGTAAACCACTCGTCCAACCTATTATCCCTAGTAGGTTTGGCCTCATGATTCACCACTTGTCCACTCTATGTCATTATATTAAGAGGAACTGGGTGTTAATGTCCACCACTTGTCCAACCTATAAGGTTATATATTGAATGGTATTTTTTCTCACAACTTGTAATGCCCATGACTTGATTTACATGGGGGTTTTGTTGCAAGGTCCACTACTTGTCCAAGATTATTCTATCGAAACATAGCGAGAAACAAAGGTCCACCAATTGTCCAAAGTAGGCTCCATTCAAACATGGACCTTAATACCAAATTAGTCCTAGTAGCATGAGTAATATTTTGTACATGGGGGGTTTGCATTCAAGGTCCACCACTTTTTCAACCTATTTTTTCCTAGTAGGTTTGGTCACAAGATTCACCACTTGTCCACTCTATGTCATTACATTAACACTAGAATGGTAACCTAACAGGATATAAAAGTGTCCTTTTAGGGTTTTGGGAAAAATTTCCAAAACAATGGTAGATCCACTCATTTTGAAAAATCCTTTCATGAGCTTATAGTTCAATAACTACTACATATGGAAAAAATGAGAAACTTGTAATTTTTCTCATCCCTTGGTCACTACAAGTCTCCAAAGTTGATGGACCAGTGCATTTTGCCCAAATCAGCAATTTCTTGCGGTTGATTGCATATAAATAAGAGTGGGGATTTTTGTAAGACATGAGATAAAATGCCCCGTTAACTTCAATGGGTTGGTGACCAAAACATATGGTTGCTTTTACTTCACTAATTGTTTTTAAGGCAAAAAAATAGGTACAAGAAAGTTGCATTTTTTCCATTCTGCGGACCTATCATCAAAGTTTCTATAGTCACGCTCAATATAGATACTATATACATGTTTTCTTAGCTCCCTTTGGGCCTTTGGATTCAAATGAAGACATGGAGCATGTCAAAAGGATAATGGATCTCTTACAATTGGAACCTTGAGGGCAATGATAAAGTGCTAAATACTGCAAACATGAAAAAATTGGGTTTAGCATTATGACCTCTAGAAACCCATAGAAACTACTCAATATCTAGACAAGTTTGGAGTCTATGACTAGATATGGTTACTACCTACAAAATACACACAATTGGCCTAAGAAACTAGCAATATTGAGAAAGTTATACTTGCTACTCTAAAATGTATCGTATTCTTCAACAATCAAAAAACTCAACCATCATCATATACTATGCTATATAGCATATTAGGTCCCCCAAAACTCAAGGAAGATTAGCTTTATGTTATACATTATACTTACACAATCAAAATTGAATTTGGATATCAAGAAAGCCACCAAAAAAATAATAAAAGTGCTAATGTTGCCAAAAAATCAGGATTCTGCAATTCTTGTAAATTGGTCATAACTTTCAATTTTAACACTTAGCTCTCCCTACAAGCATCAAAACATGTTGAGGACTATGAAGGCATAACCTCTAGCCATCTAAACCTCACAAACATGAAGTTTAGAGTGGTATAGTTGCTAACAATTGAAAAAAAGCCAAAAATAGGACCCGTTTTTTCACACAGTTTAGGTTCAAAAATGTTGTGCAAGAGTAAGGTTAATGGTGAGATCGATACTCCAAAAAAAATGCTAAGTTTTTTTTCAGCTCATAAGGAAACTTTGTGGATATATAGCACCTAGAAATTCATTTTCATAGTCTTCAAATAAATCAAGCAAAATGGTCACTTAATAGGACACAAAAGTGTGTTACCATTCTAGTGCTAAGAATATTTGGGTGTTAAGATCCACCACTTGTCCAACCTATAAGTTTATATATTGAATGGTATTTGTTCTCACCACTTGTAATGTCCATGATATGTTTTACATGGGGGTTTTGTTCCAAGGTCCACCTCTTGTCCAAGCTAACTCTATTCAAACATAGAGAGAAACAAAGGTCCACCACTTGTCCAAGCTAGGCTTCATTGAAACATGGAGAGAATTATACTCCACCATTTATCCAAGATAGGTTCCATTGAACCATGGAGAGAAGCAAGCTCCACCATGTTTCCAAGCTAGGCTCCATTGAAACAATCTAAAACCATTATATTTTGTACATGGGGGGTTTAATTTCAAGGCCCACCACTTGTCTAATTGATTATCTATAGTAGCATGAGTGGTTTGGTTTCAATAATCACCACTTGTGCACTCTATGTTATTATATTATGAAAAACTAGGTGTTAATATCCACCACTTGTCCAACCTATAAGGTTATATCTTAAATGGTATCCTTTTTCACCACTTGGAATTTCCATGATATGTTTTACATGGGAGTTTCATTCCAAGGTCCACCACTTGTCCAAGCTAACTCTATTGAAACATAGAGAGAAACAAAAGGTCCACTACTTGTCCAAGCTAGGATCCATTGAAACATGGAGAGAAGGAACCTACACCGTTTTTCCTAGATAGGCTCCATTGTAACATGGAGAGAAGTAAGCTCCACCATGTCTCCAAGATGCTAGGCTCCATTGAAATACCCAAAACCCATGATATTTTGTACATGGGGGGTTTATATTCAAGGTCCACCACTTGTCCAACCTATTATCCCTAGTAGGTTTGGTCTCAAGATTCACCACTTATCCACTCTATGTCATTATATTAAGAAGAGTTGGGTGTTAATGTCCACCACTTGTCCAACCTATAAGGTTATATCTTGAATGGTATTTTTTCTTACCAATTGTAATGCCCATGATAGGTTTTACATGGAGGTTTTGATCCCAGGTCCACCACTTGTCAAAGCTAAGTCTATTGAAACATAGAGAGAAACAAAGGTGTACCACTTGTCCACTGTAGGCTCCATTCAAACATGGAGAGAAGTAAGCTCCACCATGTTTCCAAGCTAGGCTCCATTGAAACACTCTAAATCCATTATATTTTGTACATGGGGGGTTTTATTTCAAGGCCCACCACTTGTCTAACCTATTATCCCTAGTAACATAAGTGGTTTGGTTTCAAGATTCACCACGTGTACACTATATGTCATTATATTAAGAAGACTGGTGTTAAGGTCCACCATTGGTCCAACCTATTAGGTTATATCTTAAATGGTATCCATTATCACCACTTGAAATGCCCATGACATGTTTTACATGGGGGTTCATTCCACTGTCCACCACTTGTCCAAGCTAACTCTATTGAAACATAGAGAGAAACAAAGGTATATCACTTGTCCAAGCTAGGCTTTATTGAAACATGGAGAAAAGAAACCTCCACCATTTCTCCTAGATAGGCTCCATTGACACATGGAGACAAGTAAGCTCCATCATGTCTTCAAGATGCTAGGCTCCATTGAAATACCCAAAACCCATGATATTTTGTACATGGGGGGTTTATATTCAAGGTTCACCACTTGTCCAACCTATTATCCCTAGTAGGTTTGGTCTCAAGATTCACCACTTATCCACTCTATGTCATTATATTAAGAAGAGTTGGGTGTTAATGTCCACCACTTGTCCAACCTATAAGGTTATATCTTGAATGGTATTTTTTCTTACCAATTGTAATGCCCATGATAGGTTTTACATGCGGGTTTTGTTCCAAGGTTGACCACTTGTCCAAGCTAACTTTATTGAAACATAGAGAGAAACAAAGGTCCACCACTTGTCCAAGCTAGGTTCCATTAAAACATGGAGAGAAGGATGCTCTACCATTTCTCCCAGATAGGCTCTATTGAAACACACTAAACCCATTATATTTTGTACATGGGGGTTTTTAATTCAAGGCCGACAACTTGTCCAATCTATGTCATTTTATTAGTGGTTTGGTCTCAATATCCACTACTTGTCCACTCTATGTCATTTTATTGAGACGACATGGGTGTTAAGGTCCACCATTTGTCCAAGCTAACTCTATTGAATCATAGAGAGAAATAAAGGTCAATCACTTGTCCAATCTAAGCTCCATTGAAACATGGAGGGAAGTAAGCTCCACCATGTGTCCAAGATGCTAAGCTCCATTGAAATACGCAAAATCCATTATATTTTGTACATGGGGGGTTTGGATTCAAGGTCCACCACTTGTCCAACCTATTATCCCTAGTAGGTTTGGTCTCAAGATTCACCACTTGTCCACTCTATGTCATTATATTAAGAAGAGTTGGGTGTTAATGTCCACCACTTGTCTAACCTATAAGGTTATATCTTGAATGGTATTTTGTCTTACCAATTTTAATGCCCATGATAGGTTTTACATGCAGGTTTTGTTCCAAGGTCGACCACTTGTCCAAGCTAACTTTATTGAAACATGGAGAGAAACAAAGATCCACCACTTGTCCAAGCTAGGCTCCATTGAAACATGGAGAGAAGGATGCTCTACCATTTATCCAAGATAGGATACATTGAAACACTATAAACCCATTATATTTTGTGCATGGGGGTTTTTATTTCAAGGCCCACCACTTATGCACTCTATGTCATTTTATTATTGGTTTGGTCTCAAATCCACCTCTTATCCACTCTAGGTCATTTTATTGAGAAGACATGGGTGTTAAGGTCCACCACTTGTCCAAGCTAACTCTATTGAATCATAGAGAGAAATAAAGGTCCATCACTTGCTAGGCTCCATTGAAACGTGGAGAGAAGTAAGCTCCACCATGTCTCCAAGATGCTAGGCTCCATTGAAATACCCAAAAACCATGATATTTTGTACATGGGGGGTTTAGATTCAAGGTCCACCACTTGTCCAACCTATTATCCCTAGTAGGTTTGGTGTCAAGATTCACCACTTGTCCACTCTATGTTATTTTATTAAGAAGAGTTTGGTGTTAATGTTCACCACTTGTCCAACCTATAAGGTTATATCTTGAATGGTATTTTTTCTTACCACTTATAATGGACATAATAGGTTTTAAATGCTCGATTTGTCCAAGGTCGACCACTTGTCCAAGCTTACTTTATTGAAACATAGAGAGAAACAAAGGTCCACCACTTGTCCAAGCTAGGCTCCATTGAAACATGGAGAGAAGGATGCTCCACCATTTGTCCAATAAAGGCTTCATTGAAACACTCTAAACCCATTATATTTTGTACATGCGGGTTTTTATTTCAAGGCCCACCACTTGTCCACTATATGTCATTTTAATAGAAGTTTGGTCTCAAAATTTAGCACTTATCCACTCTATCTCATTTTAGTGAGAATACATGGGTGTTAAGGTCCACCACTTGTCCAAGCTGACTCTATTGAAACATAGAGAGAAACAAAGGTCCATCACTTGTCCAAGCTAGGCTTTATTGAAACATGGAGAGAAGGAACCTCTAGCATTGCTCCTAGATAGGCACCAATGACACATGGATAGAAGTAAGCTCCATCATGTCTCCAAGATGCTAGGCTCCATTGAAATACCCAAAACCCATGATATTTTGTACATGGAGGGTTTATATACAAGGTCCACCACTTGTCCAACCTACTATCCCTAGTAGGCTTGGTCTCAAGATTCACCACTTTTCCACTCTATGTCATTATATTAAGAAGAGTTGGGTGTTAATGTCCACCACTTGTCCAACCTATAAGGTTATATCTTGAATGGTATATTTTTTTACCAATTGTAATGCCCATCATAAGTTTTACATGCGGGTTTTGTTCCAAGGTCGACCACTTGTCCAAGCTAACTTTATTGAAACATAGAGAGAAACAAAGGTCCACCACTTGTCCAAGCTAGACTCTATTGAAATATGGAGAGAAATATGCTCTACTATTTCTCCAAGATAGGCTCCATTGAAACACTATAAACCCATGATATTTTGTACATGGGGGTTTTTATTTCAAGGCCCACCACTTATCCACTCTATGTCATTCTAATAGTGGTTTGGCCTCAATATACACCACTTATCCCTCTATGTCATTTTATTGAGAAGACATGGGTGTTAAGGTCCACCACTTGTCCAAGCTAACTCTATTGAAACATAGAGAGAAACAAAGGTCCATCACTTGTCCAAGCTAGGCTTTATTGAGACATGGAGAGAAGGAACCTCCAGCATTGCTCCTAGATAGGCACCAATGACACATGGATAGAAGTAAGCTCTATCATGTCTCCAAGATGCTAGGCTCCATTGAAATAACCAAAACCCATGATATTTTGTACATCGAGGGTTTATATACAAGGTCCACCACTTGTCCAACCTACTATCCGTAGTAGGTTTGGTCTCAAGATTCACCACTTTTCCACTCTATGTCATTATATTAAGAAGAGTTCGGTGTTAATGTCCACCACTTGTCCAACCTATAAGGTTTTATCTTGAATGGTATATTTTGTTACCAATTGTAATGCCCATCCTAAGTTTTACATGCGGGTTTTTTTCCAAGGTCGACCACTTGTCCAAGCTAACTTTATTGAAACATAGAGAGAAACAAAGGTCCACCACTTGTCCAAGCTAGACTCCATTGAAACATGGAGAGAAGGATGCTCTACTATTTCTCCAAGATAGGCTCCATTGAAACACTTTAAACCCATGATATTTTGTACATGGGGGTTTTTATTTCAAGGCCCACCACTTATCCACTCTATGTCATTCTAATAGTGGTTTGGTCTCAAGATACACCACTTATCCACTCTATGTCATTTTATTGAGAAGACATGGGTGTTAAAGTCCACCACTTCTCCAAGCTAACTCTATTGAAACATAGAGAGAAACAAAGGTCCATAACTTGTTCAATCTAGGCTTTATTGAAACATGGAGAGAAGGAACCTCCACCATTTCACCAACATAGGCTCCATTGAAACGTGGAGAGAAGTAAGCTCCACCATGTCTCCAAGATGCTAGGCTCCATTAGAATTCCCAAAACCCATGATATTTTGTACATGGAGGGTTTATATTCAAGGTCCACCACTTTTCTAACCTATTGTCCCTAGTAGGTTTTGTCTCAAGGTTCACCACTTGTCCACTCTCTGTCATTATATTAAGAAGAGTTGGGTGTTAATGTCCACCACTTGTCCAACCTATAAGGTTATATCTTGAATGGTATTTTGTCTTACCAATTTTAATGCCCATGATAGGTTTTACATGCAGGTTTTGTTCCAAGGTCGACCACTTGTCCAAGCTAACTTTATTGAAACATGGAGAGAAACAAAGATCCACCACTTGTCCAAGCTAGGCTCCATTGAAACATGGAGAGAAGGATGCTCTACCATTTATCCAAGATAGGATACATTGAAACACTATAAACCCATTATATTTTGTGCATGGGGGTTTTTATTTCAAGGCCCACCACTTATGCACTCTATGTCATTTTATTATTGGTTTGGTCTCAAATCCACCTCTTATCCACTCTAGGTCATTTTATTGAGAAGACATGGGTGTTAAGGTCCACCACTTGTTCAAGCTAACTCTATTGAATCATAGAGAGAAATAAAGGTCCATCACTTGCCCAAACTAAGTTCCATTGACACATGGAGACACGAAACCTAAACCATTTCATCAACATAGGCTCCATTGAAACGTGGAGAGAAGTAAGCTCCACCATGTCTCCAAGATGCTAGGCTCCATTGAAATACACAAAACCCATGATATTTTGTACATGGGGGGTTTATATTCAAGGTCCACCACTTGTCCAACCTACTATCCCTAGTAGGTTTGGTCTCAAGATTCACCACTTGTCCACTCTATGTCATTTTATTAAGAAGAGTTGGGTGTTAATGTCCACCACTTGTCCAACCTATAAGGTTATATGTTGAATGGTATTTTTTCTTACCACTTATAATGCACATGATAGGTTTTACATGCACGTTTTATCCAAGGTCGACCACTTGTCCAAGCTAACTTTATTGAAACATAGAGAGAAACAAAGGTCCACCACTTGTCCAAGCTAGGCTCCATTGAAACATGGAGAGAAGGATGCTCCACCATTTGTCCAAGATAGGCTCATTGAAACACTCTAAATCCATTATATTTTGTACATGTGGGTTTTTATTTCAAGGACCACCACTTGTCCACTCTATGTCATTCTAATAGTGGTTTCGTCTCAAAATCCACCACTTATCCACTCTATGTCATTTTATTGAGAAGACATGGGTGTTAAGGTCCACCACTTGTCCAAGCTAACTCTATTGAAACATAGAGAGAAACAAAGGTCCATCACTTGTCCAAGCTAGGCTTTATTGAAACATGGAGAGAAGGAACCTCCAGCATTGCTCCTAGATAGGCACCAATGACACATGGATAGAAGTAAGCTCTATCATGTCTCCAAGATGCTAGGCTCCATTGAAATACCCAAAACCCATGATATTTAGTACATGGAGGGTTTATATACAAGGTCCACCACTTGTCCAACCTACTATCCCTAGTAGGTTTGGTCTCAAGATTCACCACTTTTCCACTCTATGTCATTATATTAAGAAGAGTTGGGTGTTAATCTCCACCACTTGTCCAACCTATAAGGTTATATCTTGAATGGTATATTTTCTTACCAATTGTAATGCCCATGTTAGGTTTTACATGCGGATTTTGTTCCAAGGTCGACCACTTGTCCAAGCTAACTTTATTGAAACATAGAGAGAAACAAAGTTCCACCACTTGTCCAAGCTAGGCTCCATTGAAACATGGAGAGAAGGATGCTCTACCATTTCTCCAAGATAGGCTCCATTGAAACACTCTAAACCCATGATATTTTTTACATGGGGGTTTTTAGTTCATGGCCCACCACTTATCCACTCTATGTTATTTGAATAGTGGCTTGGTCTCAAAATCGACCACTTATCCACTTTATGTCATTTTATTGAGAAGACATGGGTGTTAAGGTCCAGCACTTGTCCAAGCTAACTCTATTGAATCTTAGAGAGAAATAAAGGTCCATGAATTTTCCAAGCTAAGATCCATTGAAACATGGAGACAAAGAACCTCCACCATTTCTCCAACATAGGCTCCATTGAAACATGGAGAGAAGTAAGCTCCACCATGTCTCCAAGATGCTTGGCTATGGAATGCATATACAACCAAGAGCCATGCTTCCATGTTTAAGATTTCCATCTTCATTACTATGCGATTATGTATGCTGGGAAGAAGAGTGACGATATTTTAGAAACAAATTCTTTATACTATAACATGTTTCTTCTTCCTCTTCCCTACCCTCATTCCCTGCTAGATTCCCCACCTTCGAAGGTGTTTGAGGTCTTGGGAATGAGGCTTCGGATAGTTAATTCTCTCCACAAATCTTATGTTATGCTTGTGATGCATGAAGATTTCCATCTTCATTACATCACCAAGGTCACAAGGAGCACAAATATTGTTAAGTAACAAGTCTCTCTTGATGGGAGAAACTATACTAAAAATGCCTATTGGATGGGGGACCGGCTCCACGTAAATCTGATCCTTAACTGGTGTCATGTTCTCTTAACTCTCTCCCTTGCAAAATTATTGTTCAACCAAGCTAACTAAATGCTATGTTTATGATTCTACCATTAATTAATCCCACTCGCTATGTTCACAAAGTAATTTCATAAAAGTAATTATCTATTTTTCATTACTCTCAAAGTTAGCAGGCCATTTCCATTACAATTCATTTGATTTGTTTTTGAACCATTGCACTGAAGCTATCCTAGACGTAACATTGCGCACTTATTGAGACACTTTTGATGAACTTGACATGAAGTTGAGTACGGGGAGGGTTTAAAAGATTCATTGAAGGTCTCAACACAAAGCTTTGAAGCTATGGAGCAACAAAAAAAACAGGGGATGTGGTTTGATCCCGTCACAATTCAAATGTTTCAAGACTTTTTTGTCTTTATGGAATAGAAAGAATATGATGAAAGAAGGGAGATTTCATCAACCAAATCCCTTTAATTAGTGGTGAAGAAATTGTAACAATTTGATGGTAAAGATGTAGCAATGTATCTTTGTGGGCATGCAAAGGAGATTGAGCTACATTGAATCCTCAAGGAGAGATGGTAAAAAGTATTGAGCTAGCTATGGTTCTTGAAATCAAAGAGCATGTAAGAGGAATTCAAAATGGGAAAATTAGAGAAGTATTTAAATCAGTGTCAAAGGAAAGATAGAAAAGGCTACCCTAAATTCAAACAAGACGGAGCTCTTTTTGTAGGATATATGTGGGGAAAGAGATTCAAGAGAAGTTGGAGTTACTACTTCAAGACAAGGATTCTGAACATGCCTTAAACACCAATTGTAATGACGTAAAAGATGCATTATGACTTCTAGATAAGAAACAACAACAAAGAGCTAAGATGATAGTCAACTCTCCTCAAGCCAAAAGTTCTGCTGAGAGTTCCATAAATTGTGTTATTTTGGTTCTAAAGACTGACAAATCCATCTTCGATGATATTTACAAAGGAATGCAAGAATTTAAGTTAAAGCTTATGAGGCTAGAAGAAAAGGGGCAACAGTTAAGCTAATCTAAATGGCAAAGACCTCAAAACAGAAAAAGCTTTGTACGTAGATGCATATGGTATGATAGTTCTCACCATACAAGGAAGGGTTGTGAAAGTTTCAAAGATGCTTCGGTGAAGTAGCTTGTCTTGTTTAGAGATGGTAAGATTCACTTCAGTGAAACAAGTAGGCTTCAGTGAACTAGCTTGTCTTGTTTAGCTTGTCTTGTTTAGAGATGGTAAGATTCACTTAAGTGAAACAAGTAGGCCCTTTGAGACAAAATTTAGCAAAGGAGGGATGAAGAAGCTAGTTATGGACATAGATATTAGCCATGCTATCTCAATGGTTGAGGCAACCGCCTATGGATGCAGGTGGAGCCTATTTACCAAAAAGGAGTCGTGGTCAAAGAAGAAGCCTCTACCAAGATTGGAGAATTGTGGTTAGGTCTAGTATAATCTTTTATGAAGGGTAAAATGACTAAATAGGTTTTGCATGAAATTGGAGATTTCATTTAGCTAAAACCTGGTTAGGAGGACCCAGTAGACTCTTTGTCAATGCATGCATACATTGACATCTATAAAGAAAATGAGGTTGTTGTTGAGGAGAAACAAAACGTGAGAATGGGGATGACCTTCAAAAAAGGCCACAAGGAGTGAAAGAAGAAATAAAACAGTGTCTCCTAGATCACGTTCTCCACAAAGATGCCGATCTGTGAAGTGTCTATGTAGGAATTTACTAAAGAAAAGAAGAAGAAAAAAACCAATGGTAAAGAAAAGGGTCCTGCCTAAAATCTCCAATCCAATATAGAGACAACAAGAGATCTCAAAAAGGTTTTATAAGAGATGATTTTGAATAGAAGAGTTGAATTAACCTTGGGGAGGTACTTGGCATAACAAAGTGGGAGTTCCATGAGGAAACCATTGAGATTATCAAGAGAAAGTGATAGTCTCTTAATTAAACAATCCATGTACAAGGTGAATAAGAGACTTTAATTGCACAAGGAGTACATGTTTATGGTGAGTAGCTTGATGAAACCATTGTTGGATGCGACTAGTCTAGAGGATGAGTAGACATGTTTGATTCTTAGATGATGAGGATGAATTTAAGACAAGTCATAAGAGTTATTTCTTGAAGATTCATTGGGTAAGAGAAACACGAGAGACCTTGGTAAAAGTGGGAAACTTAGAATAGTTGTACATTGAGCTTATAGGTCATGGATCTGAGATAAACCTCAAGTTAAAGAATATTTATCAAAACGAAGATAGTGAATTGATATAAATCATGGATGGGATGATTTGTGAAGCAAACAAATCATTAGGGGAGCTTTATGGAGGTTGTCAAAATGTAAGGGTGACTATCATGCCAAGGGCAACAACCTAGAGGTCAAGGGCCAAGGCACCAAGGTCCATATGTGAGTGGGAAGGGAGCAATTGTTGACCTCCACCAAATTGTGCCTGCTTTGGTTGGACATGAGCACGAGACTGAGGGGAGTAAAATTTGTCACACTCGCAAGCATAGGGGAGCTCCACGATGAGTGCTACCTCCCCATGTCTCTTTTGGCATTCTGTTGTAGCCATTTCTCAACAATGTTTGGCTTTTTTTTTCCACACATGAACGCCCAAAGGCCTTTGGCTTTAGAACAAATAGTTTAAAGGTAAGGGAGGTTACCCATGGACAAGGTCCCCCCCCCCCTTTTTGGAGTACCTTTCAGTCTCGAGCTTTGAGTCAGCCTCAGTGCTCGGCAAGCCGGCTCATTGGGGGGAAAAAACGATGATGCAATAGAGATATTTTAGAACCTTTTCCAATTACGCAAAACTTTTGAGATGCATCCAAGTCTTCAATAACTTGCATCGAGAAGTCTCGAAGATTGTGATTAATTGGGAGCTAGGCAGCAGTTTGATTACCTATGAATGCTACAACTATTGAATTAACTTTATTGAAGGTTTACTAACATTGTAGTGATTGTTAGAGGTCAATCATACCACCCTTGTAAAAATTCTTTAAGTATTAATGATATAATGTGCATTTGGGGTTCTCGTTAGTGTTCATCCATCTACTTCTTTTGTCTTCTCTTTCTGCCACCTCTCACAACTAGAGGCGCCACACCTTCCAATCTCACATCTCAAACTCTTAATTCCCCGACATCTTTATTGAACCTGACGTGAAGCAAGCCAGGGTGGGAGGTGTAGATGGAGAATTGAGAGCAGATGATGAAGGTTATGGTACACATAAACTTCCAAAGGATTTTCAAAAAAATTGGTAGTTCAGATTTACCAAAGATGCTTGAATTGGTTCAAGCATATCTGCTCAATGTGGAATCCATGAAGACAAAAGAGAAAATTATGATGCAGTGGAGATAGAACTTGATGCCATATGGAAACAATGTGGAAATTTTCAAGGCCATTGCAAGCTCAATGTCTTTAGGCCTTATTTCCAAGTGCCGTATGCGCAATGCAATAAGGTCTTTTCTACTCATTCCATCTTCCTATGGCAATAAATTCCATGTAAGAACTACATCTTCAATTGGCATCACAAGTTTTTGACCATACATCAATTCAACAAGCATATAGCCAATGGCTGAACTATGTGTTGTACAGTCAGCCCACAATGCAAATGGAAGTAACCTTGGCCACTCTCCAAGCTTACCTTCACAAGCGTTAGCTAAAGCTTTGAAGCATATAGCCAGTGGCTGAAATATGTGTTGTACAGTTAGCCAGTGGCTGAACTATGTGTTGTATAGTCAGCCCACAATGCAAATGGAAGTAACCTTGGCCACTCTCCAAGCTTACCTTCACAAGCCTTAGCTAAAATTGGAGGATGACCTCTTTCACTTTTGCCATTTCCCTCTAGGTTATAGGCACAAGCTAAAGCTAGTTTGATGACCATTCTAGAGAAGAATTCCCTTGCTTCATCAGCATCCAATTCACCTCTATCTGTAGTTATCTTTCCCACACACCCATAGCAATAGATCACATCTTCAAGAACTTGTGTATTCTTTGTCCTCAATGCACGCCCTTCAACTTGATTAGAAAAATCTTCTCTTGCAAGCACCAAATACCTTATTTGCCAAAGTCCCAAAGGAATTGTGACCAACTCCACAACCCATTTGTAATGCATGGCTAATGGATAAGTAGGATGTAGTCCATCACGATGCCGTACATTTGAATACATTTGGCATGTCACACAAGACTCCACAAACTCAGTACATCCTTTTTATACATCCCTTTCCACCAATACCTTTATTTTACCTTGGAAAATGTTTCCCATACACCTGGATGTCCTGCCCATAAACGTTCATGGAACTCGTTGATGATTTTTTGATGACTAACCTTATTGCATACTACGTGCAATGGTGTTCCAACTCTTCATTTAGGATGGTTCCATAAGTAGCCATCCCTCAAGAAGTATCCATATGCTTTTCTTCTTATCCTCTTAACTTCCTCCTTAGTACAATCATCCTGGTTCTGCAGAGTACTGAAGCAGCGACCTATCAAGAGTGACTACTCTTTGCATGATCAATAGTGTAAAACTTTGTGCCTACCATCCTGTCCCTCAATAATCATATCCTGTTCATCTTCATACATTGCCCTAGATAGCATATCTGTCATTGGATTGTCTTTCCCTGCAATATGCTTGAACTCAAGATTCAAGGAATTTATGTAGGCTATCCATCGCAGTATTGCAATATCAGGAGTCGAACAGTTTGTGATCATTCCAAGAAGAGGCAAACAATCAGTTTCCACAACCATTGATGCCCCTATCAAAAACTCCTTGTCACACCTCAATGCTGTAACCACCCCCCATAGTTTCCTTTTTACTTGTGCATAATCACGTTGGCGAGAACTCAGAATCTTTGCTCCAAATCTCACCACATACCTTTTACCTTCATCATCATCTTGCCCTACTGCCCATCCTCTCCTTGTAGGACTCGTGTCCTGTCATAATGACAGGTCTCCCACGTGCATATTCTACCTTTCTCAAGGTTGGTGATGAAAGAAGTAGCTTCTTTAGCTTTCTCATGGCTTTTGTGTGTTCTTCTTTCCATCAAAAATTAACAGCAAGTTATGAAAAATGACAATAAAATCATGCAAACAACAACTCAAGTCCAATTTTCCAAAAGACATGATAAAAGGGCCACATTTTGAAGATTATTTGAAAAAATACCATATTATTTTATGACTTACTTCCATTTTTTTTTAAAAAAAATACCCACTTTTAGACATTATAAAATTCACTTAAGCACTGAAATTAAAAAATCACTACATTTAAGGGATTCCAAAACCTTCACACTTCATTAATGATTCCAAGAAAAAATAAATTACAATAATTGAAAAGGAGAAAAATTCCCCTTGTAATGTCTAGGACAGATCTTTGACCTTTTGCTTCAACATCTCAATGGTTGTTCTGCGTAAGTGACCAGATTTATTTAAGTCAAAACCATACGCAAGGATTTCCACATCCTCTAGATTAAGTGTGTCCACACGAGGAGAACTTCCTGATTTTTTCCCTTTTTGCTTGGTTTCACCATCTCAGGATCATATTTTCCTTTCAATGGATCTTCTGCAGTTGTTCGGTACCAATGCACTTCCATGCCATTCAATACATCGTGCTCTCTGAAAATTTTTGTGCATTTTGCAAGCCAAAAGGGATGATCCTTTCCATTGTTTGTGGCAAGAGCTGCAATCATTGTGCCCTCTTTTATCTCATTTACATATCCTTCCAACATTTCTCTCTCCTATTGTCGACGTTTTGTGCTTGTGCTTGGGCCAACATACATCTTCCTTGTTTCTCCATGAATAAGAGATAAAAAATCTACTGAAATCTGCACATTGTTTACACCACTAGCCACAACATTCCCACTCCTTTTGCAAAGACCACCATGGTGCCACGCAAATGCATGTTCAAGCTAAAACGTGTCATCCTTGAGATCTTCAACCAGCTTCACTTGCTTTGTAAAAAAACTCTCCCACCATTCTAGAGAGCTTGCTGGGATATACACATGTGCACCATGTATTGTCTCCTTGATCTCATTCAGGCATTGTAGAGGATCAATAGGGCGGTTTTTGCTCTCAGCTTTTGTGTCTCACTTGTTGTAAAGAGCAACATGTACTTTTCTTGTTGAATTTCACAATCAGGAACAAAAAATAAGAATTCTAAGCCCTCTGTTGGAAACCAATCTTCAGAGTTTGAGTATTTTTACACCACATGAGATTCTGTTCCTCTACCTGCTTGATTCTAAATTGATGTTAAAAACTATGATCATTGAGATGTGAAAATGATGGTAGATTAGCGGCGGAACCAATCGAAAAACACCTAAAATCATATGTTTCTTCCACAATTTTAATGGAGGGCTTGGGAACATAGGCATCTTTCAGCAAGACACAGATTTGTGGAAGGTCAAATGCGCTTTTCTTTGCCAACTTGATCGAGAACCTGCTAAACATTTGGTCAATTTGGTCATGTGTGTGTCCCGCTAGTAAAACCCCAAGCTTCACCTTTTTGAATATCTTTCTTTGCACCAGCATATTCAAGTATGCAAGGAGAATTTGGTTTCTATTTTCTTTACAAGTTTTATTGAGCTGTAAGTAGAGGACAGGTGGTAGTTCACCTTGCCATTATTCAATGATGTTCTGAATGATGGTGATTGTCAAATTAGGATCATTATGAATATTTGGAAAATAAATAAAGATTCTAGATGAGATGACACCATTGAAAACTAAGGCTCAAACAACATGGATCTGGATGAAGTTTTCCTCTTTGAGATTCTTTGGAGGACGCATAAAATGTGGCAACATTGTTTTCTTCTAATCCATGTTATTGATGACTAGACCTAGATATTTTTCTTTCTTCTTCTCTAAACACTTTTTCCTGTGCTTTGCTAGCTTTTGGCACTCTGTACTTTTTTGCTCCCTGTGAATTTTCAATGCTTGTAGAATGGGCACTGTAAAAGAGTTTGAAGAGTGTTAGATTTTTGAAATTTTTGAGAGAAGTAATTTAATTTAACTAGCCAAACTATAATAACTTACATTTATCCTCCGTAGTCTTTGTTGTGTCTTGCTTTGCTTTTAACTCTGCACATATCTGGCAAACACCCATCCTGCTCTTCTTCGGAATTTTAACATGATGAAATTCTTGTCTCCAAATTCGCAAGAAATATGGTAGCAAAAGAGTGGAGTTTAGACTATCTTTTTGTGACTCCACATATAAATTGTATACCTCTCGCTTAGTAAAGTTGTCGGGTAGATGTGTGAAGTTTGAGTTAGTTAGAACTTCTCCATTAAAGGTGACGAAATTTCCCAACCATTGTTTGAGGAAACAATATTGGGGGGTTTCATGTGTGCTAAATGCTAAAGAAACACTTTCTTGGCTCACATTTGATATGATTTTTGAATTCTTAAATTGCTTATTCTAAATACCTTTCGAAAACTCGATCTACAAAAAGAAACATCCGATACAACATATTTTGTTGAGAAGGTGGAGAAACGTATACATGAACTCAAGAATACATTTTGTGGACTCCTCTTTAAGTTGAAAAAATTGTTACGCTCTTGTTGGATTTTCTAAAACCCTAGGCTTCTCAAACGGTTTTTGGCACAACAAAACTCTCTAGATGTTGCTAGAACTTCTCGCCTTGAAAGAAGTCATTTTTTTCTCTGACTTCTTACCCCTTGATTCCATCGTTGCTCATGGTATATGTTGTTCACTGCTTCATTCCCATGAAGATGCTTTAGTTATTCTTCGACCACATCAAATAAAACTCTTCTTGAGCACCGTTTAGAAATTGCAGTTCCCTCACTAGAAAGAAAAGTTGTGTTTATAGAAGGTGTTAGTGGCATAGAAGGACAAAAAGGTTCTACATTACTAGGACTACTTAGAAGCTCCATTTGGTAGAGTGTGACAAACAAAACGAAGCAACTTGCATGGCTCTAAAGGTAGACTTAATAGGGGGTTTTTAATAAGATTTATTTTTAAAACTAATAAAAATATATTATATTAAAAAATAAGAGCCTTTAAAATGGGAGGAAGGTCTCATTTTTCACATGCAGAAGTTGTGTTCCAAGCTTTGGAGCACTTGCTTGCAATTGTGCTTCTTTTTAGCAATTCCTTTTTCAAGGTAAGCAAGAATTTTTGGATTATTCAATATTTGGAGCATTAATTCAAAGGTTTTAGTATGTTTAAGTTTTTAAAATTCTTAAATTTTATGTATTGACGTTTTTAGGTTAAATTGTAGAAAATTTGAATAACAACTAGGTCACTTAAAAATTTTAGTGCTAAAACAAACTCTATTTTTTATTAAGTAATTTTTTCAAAAAGTGAAGCACAATATAATGACTAAAATCTAAAGTGGAACAAAAATTTGGATTCCAGAATCCTATTGTTTATTTTCAAAAAATAACAAACTTTTAAAATATTTTCAGTTAAAAAAACTGAATTGTACAAAAAGATATGTCTTACTGGTTCAATTTTTTCAAGAAAGACAAGAGTAGTATAACTTCTTCTAGAATTGAAGCCTATGATCAAGTTGTTCTAGAATCCAACTTTTAAGGACAATATTGCATGTGAAATGCAACTTGTCAAATCAAAGTGGATTCTGGAATCCAACTTTGTGCAATCTTTGGTGTTATGATTGCAAATTTTTAGAAACATGAATTTTAGAATCCAATTTTGAGTTTTAGGAATCCAACTAAGAGGATTCTAGAATTTAAGTCCACGAAAAAGTGGATTCTGGAATCCAATTTTTTTGCAAAGTGGATTTTAGAATCCGGTTTTATGAATGAAGTGGATTCCAAAATCTAAATTTTTGTAAGACTGGATTATAGAATCCGTTTTTATGGAGATTGTGGATTCTAGAAACCGTTTTTACGTAGATTATGGATTCCAAAATCTGTTTTTACGGAGACTATGGATTCCAGAATCCATTTTTACCTAGACTCTGGTCTCCAGAATCCGTTTTTACAAAAATTGTGGATTTCAGAAGTCGTTTAAATAGAGACTGTGGATTTCAGAATCTAATTTTTCAAAAAAAAAAGATTCTGGAATCCAAAAACTACAACATTTAAGGCAAAGAACGTACACAAACACACCCCTCTAGAAAATGTGACAAGACAAGAGAAGTAGTAGAGTCTAGAGCCACAAACAAGGAAAAAGGTACACAATTGGTTTTTTCCATTAAAATCCATGCACAGATGATGAAAAAGAGAGCGCTTTGGTGATGCAGAGATGGTAAAAACAACAACAAGGACGACGATGAGTGCATGCTGTCTAAATTTTTTTTCATAATAAACATGCACATGTCAGATCCATCATGCCATCAAAACACTGTCGGCCTCGACACACGTCGCAGCCGCAAAGCTGCGCAGCTTTGTGGCTGCGGCGTGTTTCACGACCAATAGTGTTTTGATAGCATGATGGATCTGACATGTGCATGTTCGTTTTGAAAAAACAATTTGAGACAGCATGCACTCACCGTCGTCCTATTGTCATTTTGCCTCTTCTAACATTGACCAATATGCTCCATTGTTATGTCCCCTTTGTGATTCTTTGGTATTTCAATTGGATTCTAGAATCCACTTGAGTCTAGACGTGTTTGTAAAAATATTTTTTTCTTTATCCTTACCATACATACTCTGAAGTTCCAAACCATCATTTTTTAACTTTCTACTAAGTTCTAGATAGCACAAAACACTTTCCTACATATGGAGATTCCACAATCCTAAACTCTTATCTTGTTGCATCTCATGGATTCAAAATTACATTTCACTCTTGATATGACTACAAGAGGCTCTTTATAAACCCAAATTGTACACCTTTTATTTCATTGTTAGGCATCATAATGCATTCTTATACTTTATTTTTGTCTATATGCTAGTCTTTCTTTGTCTTTTTTGAAGGTCAAAAATTTCAAGCAAGTAAAAGGCTTAAAGTGAGTTCAAAGTGGCAAACTTCCAGTCAACCTCAACTAGGTTCAAGCTCGGGGGGGCATTCAGATACACTAATGTCTTCTCAACAATTTCCGGCACCACGAAGCCCAAGCCTTCAAGCAACACGACTTTTTAGAAGTCCTCCTCGTTCTTCTCGTCGAAAGCTTCTTGTTGCTGCAGAACAATTTCCTTGTGAGGCATCTACTAAGCTCACTAGAGAGCATCACCAGAAGGATCCAAAGGACAAGAGTATAGAAACCACACCTACAGGAAAAGCAATAACCCTTCAATGCTCAAAAGAAAAAAATATTTGGGGTAATGCTCCTGCAAAACCCAATTATGAGCATGCTTGGCGTTTTTCATTGGGTGTCCCGGGGATCAAAAGCAATTGATTGATTCAACAACTTCTTTTTTAATTGTTACAAAACATAAAGGACCTTCAAGTGATGTCAATAAGTTTACTCTTGCTGGGTGCATTGGTAAAGTACAAGAGCACAAAGAAAAAAACAGGATATATTTTTGTGTTCAGTGTTCAGTGTAATGACTCAAGTCTCCTTACCATTCTTGTTCTATTGAAAGACTTTGAGATCACTGAAGTGAATCCTGTAAGCACAAGAGACTTGATGATTGATGCCATGCAAACATGAGGCTTGGTAAGAATTCAATTTTTTATTGTTTCTTTTTTATCTTTTGTGTTTTAGCTTGAAATATTCAAGGAAGTTCATTGTTTATGGTTGTAGACATTTGGGAGAGCCTATATTGAAGTGATGGAGAGCTTTTTGGGTTCAGAGAAGACATCTTCAAGTGACTACATGGAAGAAGAAGGAGAGGAGGAAGAAAATTCAAGTTCTTCTAGTGATGAAGAGGTTCAAAGGGACATGCCCCCCTCAACAGTGATCCAAACCCCTGCTACAAGCAAGAAACAAAGCAAAAACTGAAGTAAACCAGAAGAGTCTAAGTTTCTTCCAGGATTAGAGATTGTTCCATCTGGTCGTGGTGCCCCTTTACCTTATACAAGAGATTCAAGCTCTTTAAATGTTATGTGCGAAAGGGTTAAACAAAATAACATGGTAGATCCTTTGCCCATATTTTTGCCCATAAGTGTAATTGAACGTCCACCTGTGGATCCTTACACAAGAAAACGACCCTTAGAGGTTCATACAGCTATTGAGCAGCATGTTCATAACCGAAAGTTCAAAATGAAAAACAAGACAAATTCCATTATGTTACCTTTGCTTGTTTTGGTGAATAGACAACCACTACAACACTACATGAAGATATCGACGCGTGTATATCGACGGCCATGCTTTTCCACGTGTATATCGACGCAATTAGCGTGTGTCGCTATACGTGTCGATATACACATCGCAGTGTGCGTCGATATACGCGTGGAAAGGATTTATTTGCCACGCGTATAGCGACGCAAAAAAAATTGGGGGGAAAAATCGAAACCCGTGCGCAGGGGCCATTTTCACCTGCTCAGATCTTGGTCGAAACCTGCTGCGCAGGTAATATGTCCATCTCCGCCCCCCCAACCCCTCCCTCTCTCTCTCTCTACATCGTGTGTGTGTGTGTAGGAAAGAGAGAGAGAGAGAGAGAGAGCGGTGTGTGTGTGTGTGTGTGTGTGTAGGAAAGAGAGAGAGAGAGGTGTGTGTGTGTAGGAAAGAGAGAGAGAGAGAGAGAGAGAGAGAGAGAGAGAGAGAGAGAGGTGTGTGTGTGTGTGTAGAGAGAGAGAGAGAGAGAGAGAGAGAGAATTAATGTATGCTTAGGAAATTAAAATTAAAGAAAAAAAAATAAAGAGATAAATGAAATGAAATGTTATATTAACGTCTTCGAAAGGCCTAAGTGACCTATGAGACATGAGACAAGAAAGTTACAATGTGATGGATCTGATACAAAGTCAGAGCAAGAAGATGACAAAATAAAATATTATTGAATCCTAAACTGCTGAGTGTGGACTAAACGGCTAAACCAGCTAGCTGAGATAGGTAGATCATAGGAGATCCAACATCTGTCGCGCTGGCAGATCTCATCAATCTCCTCCATGGTCAGTAGTCTGACCGGACGTTGTGCATGTCGAGCCAAAGTGACCTAGCTAGATAGGGAAGTGGAGAGCAAGACAGAGAGAGAGATAGGAAAATAGAGAAATAGAGAGAGAAAGAGAGATAGCGAGAGCGAGATCGAGAGAGAAAGAACGAGAGATAGGGTACGTAGACAGAGAACAAACTATGGAACTAAAAGAGGCAAACGGGTTTTTCCTGCTACATGCATTGCCATGTACACCTGGGAGTGCACGTATGTGTCTACCCATATAGGATTTGACCAATAAACACGAGATTTTAACTCGGTGGTCCTGATCTCACTACACCTCTAGACCGAGGTGTATGGAGATTGGGCAAGACTAGAGAATGCGATGTAGTTTACATTGTGAGGAGTATATATATATATATATATATATTAAAACAACATTCATAATCATTGTAGATGGCAACGTCATCAACTAACATGGAGGAAAATATTGCATGCTCATGGACGCTCTGGAAGTATCAAATCCTGCGCAAGTGTAGAATATGTAATGAGCATGTGCACAAGTACGAAGAGTTTGCTAGAGAAACCGTAGAGAATTTGCGATACGACTCCTACGGAACGGGCATTGATTTCTGCGACATAGCACCTACATCTGAGAGAGAGAGAGAAAAAAGATTATGCATGAAGGTCCGACCAATATAGAGCCATGGATGGAAGCAAAAAAGGGCTTACAGACAGAAGACGACGGCATGGAGGAGATGTTGGATGCCTTCTTCCAGACAAGCGAGGAGAACGCGAACAAAGAAACACCAGAAGCCATGCGCCTATCTCCTGAAGACATGTTGAGGAAGTTGGCACGTCAACCAATCTATGAATGCACCAAAATATCTGTGCTTCGTACTTGTCTGGCGTTTTTGAATCTTCAGTCAGTGTACGGGTGGTCAGATGCAAGCGCCACTGCTTTGTTTAGGTACGTACTTTACAAAAGAGATTTTTCGATTGCAATGGTGATGTGCTCGGAGAGGTTTTTAATTTAATGTGGCTTAAACAGGTTATTGCGGGAGCAAATTCTCCCAGCTGGCAATGAAATGCCCCCCTCCAAGCCAGACACAAAGCAACTTCTGACCTCAGTTGGGTTGGACCACAACAAGATTCATGCATGTCCAAATGATTGCATTCTTTTTCTCAATGAATTCGCAGATTGTCTATCATGGCCTAAGTGCAGAGCAATGCGCTACAAACAAGATGCAGTTGGCAAGACAATTCCAGCTAAAGTGTTGTGGCATTTCCCTATTATTCCTAGGATAAAAATCATGTTTCGTTGTGGTTCCATTGCAAAGTTGATGCGGTGGAATTCTACGAATAGATCCACTAACGCAACATTTAGGGTGCCCGCTGATTCAAAGAATTGGAGGCACATTGAACATACCTGGCCACATTTTAATAGTGAATCACGCAATTTGCGTTTGGGCATGGCAATGGATGGAGTCAATCCATTTGGCTTGAGAAGCTCGTCATGGAGCACTTGGACTGTGTGCCTTATCAATTACAACCTCCCACCGTGGCTTGCCATTAAGAAGGGTCATTTGATATTAAGCTTGATTGTACCTGGTAAGTTCAAGGCAAAAAACATGGATGTTTATCTAGCTCCACTAGTTGACGAGCTCCAGGAGTTATGGCATGGGATCGACATAGCAGATGCGGTTGAACCAATAGGACAATAGCATGCAAGGATCCATGGACTTCTTATGTGGACTATGCACGATTGGCCAGGATACAGAGAAGCTTCTGGTAATGGCTATTGATTTACAAAATTCTCCCTATTCGCAAGCCCTTTGCCTTGGCCTGATTCATGCTTTAATATATGCAGGGCTAACAACTTCGCGATACAATGCATGTCCAATTTGCGGGCAGTCTTTGGATGTGCGCTATTATGTCTCTCTTCGAAAGACAATTTATCAAGGCCACCACCGTTATCTTTCAGATGGCCATCAGTTGCGTGAAGGTCAGCTTTGTCGCGTCGAATGTCGTCTTATGCATGTACAAGAGTGGCGTCGCCGATGGGAGCAACATGAGGGGCAACCTGTTCCAGGAATGAAATGTTTGTCCATTCTCCATACATTGCCATACTGGGGTGATCTACTAATTAACCATTTGCTGGATCCAATGCATATATTCAAGAATGTGGGAGAGCTCCTATGGAAGACAATCATGGGAATGAAAGATAATCCAGCTTCACGAGATGATTTGCAGTTAGTTGGAAAGATGCCAGATCTATGGCCTTCCACCAATGCAGCTGGCCAAACAAAACTTCCAAGAGCGCCATGGGTATTGCTAAAAAACAAAGAGCGACAAGTGAAAAGGACGATTTCAAAGTTCAGGACGGCAATAGGATATATGCGATGTCTCAAGACAACATTCACCCGTGATGATCAACTGTCTGGCATAAGTTCTTGCAATTCATTCTTTCAATTGCGATCAAGGGGTGTTTAACGGAGGAAGTGCGGACCTGCATATAAAAGATTTCAGAGCTAGTGTTGAGAGAGAAGGAGAGAACACAAAAGTAGAACCCCAAAGTGTGTAGAATACACACATGAGATGATGTATATATAGAGGGGACCTGGGTGCCATATATAGAGAAGCCATATATTGAGTAGCTTCACATATAAGCTCAACACCCCCGCTCAAATAAGGGTCCCTAACTGTGGATGAAAAAACCCTTGGGGGATCAAGGGAAAAACCCACAGCTCTATATACACCCACCGTTATATTATAAAAATCATTAAATATACAAATGTTTACGAGGAGCTACATCACTCCTTTTACAATGAATGTTTTATGAGGAGTTACATTACTCCTATCCTATCAAATACAATAATGAATACAAAGGTTCAATAAAGAGGTGTAAAGGCTATCGATTAGCTTGTAATCAAAAGTGTCTCCGTGAATCTGCTGTGTAGCTTGTCATCAATATCGCATCACCAAACATGTCTTCATGTTGTCATCAATATGGCATCACCAAACATATCTTCATAAATCTTTTATTGTCACCAAGTTTGTCTTCATAAAATCAATTCTTTGATCAATCCTACATAGATCATAGACTCCAAAAAAAAACATGTCATGAAAATTATTAGCATCGTTAATGAAATAATTACGTTCACAATGCCATAAGAGATGGTTCGCGACGCCACTCTTTTGACGACATATATACGCACGACAACATATGGTACATAAAGTATAAACGTAAAAGTACAAAATGTGTGATTATGTGATACAAATGATATGTGTATATACTACATAAAACAACATTTATCAATGTAGTGATCAATGAATACCATCAAAGTATTAACAAAATATCATCATTATATCAATAAAAATGAATAAATGATCATGGTATCAACGAAAAGCATCATGATATCACCGAGAATAATCATTGTATCAACAAAACAACATCATGGCATCACCGAGAATAACCATGGTATCAACGAAACATCATCATGGCATCACCGAGAATAACCATGGTATCAACGAAACAACATCATGGTATCACCGAGAATAACCATGGTATCAACAAAACATCATCATGGTATCAACAAAAATCACCATGAAATCAACAAAATATCATCATGGTATCAACGAAATATCATCATGGCACCACCGAGAATAACCATGGTATCAATGACATATCATCATGGTATCAACGAAAATCACCATGACCAAAGTATTAACAAAACATCATCATGGTATCATCAAAATCACTATGGTATCAATGAGAAATTATCAATAAAACGACATAAACTATATCTCTAAAAGAATAATTATACGAGAATCAATGAACGAGTATATCATATAACAAAAGATCATGTACCAACAGTAGCTCGATAGAATTTGGACGATCATCAACGGCTCGACTGAATCGGAACGATGTGTAACTGGCTTCTGCAGCAAAGTTACGTCAGTAACAAATATATAATTGATGAAGAAAAATATAATTGAGAAGTTTTCAATTATGAGAAAAATCAAAAGAAAAAAGTAAAATTTTGATTTTCAAACATATTCGCAGTCCGAGACGATAACCCAAAATCGGTGCAGAATTTAAAAGAAACTTTCTTCTGCAAAGTTATAGACCACATCAATTCCAATCCCCATCGCGGGTAGTTTCTTCTGCAAAGTTGTAGAACACATCGATTCCGGTCTCTCTGGCGAGTAGTTTCTGCAAAATCGTTTTCAATAAGCAAAAAAATCAAAAATAAAAAACGGAAATTGCTTTTTAGGTATGCACGCAATCCGCGAACGATAACTCAAAATCGGTGCAGAATTTGAGAACACTTCCTTTTGCAAAGTTGTAGACCACATCAATTCCGGTCTCCTTCGCGAATAGTTTCTGCAAAATCGTTTTGAATAAGCAGAAAAATCAAAAACAAAAAACGAAAGTTGCTTTTCAGGTATGTACGCAGTCCGCGAACGATAACGCAAAATCGGTGCAGCATTTGAAAAAACTTCCATCTGCAAAGTTGTAGACCACATCGATTCCGGTCACTATGGAAGGTAGTTTCTACAAAATTGATTTTGATCAGGAAAAAAATTGAAAACAAAAACTTACTGCTCCGATACCATCTTGAGAGAGAAGGAGAGAACACAGAAGTATAACCCCAAAGTGTGTAGAATACACACATGAGATGATGTATATATAGAGGGGACCTGGGTGCCATATACAGAGAATCCATATATTGAGTAGCTTCATATATATTGAGTATTCAATTAAAGACATGCAGGCTAGGTCGAAATCAAGACCATCTTTATTAGAGAGAATAGTAACAATGTTATCATAAGAAGAGTCCTTCACAGTATCAAGGAGAAGAGTAATCAATTGCTTTTGTGGAACAGGATCACCGGCAACAGCAAGTTGATTAATAATAGATTTGAAATATTTAATATGTCCCGTCATGGCAGTACCAACTTCATATTGTAACTTGTTGAGCAACCCTCTCAAATAAAGTATTTCTGTGACAGATTTCTTCTGAAAGTTTGCAATAAGGTACTTCCATACGTCGTGGGTGTTGAGATGTAGAGAGAAAGAGAGAGAGACGAGACAAGAGACACACCATATACGCTCGCAAAGACTGATTCATATTGAGGACAAGATACAAATATATAGGTGAGACCAAGTTGAGTAGAGTGAGCCATATATAGCTCCAACACCCCCACTCAAACAAAGGTCTCTAGCTTTGGATGAAAAAACCCTTGGGGACTTCAAGGGAAAAACCCAAGCCCCTATACAATGTGAAAATATGAACCAGCGATGATGATGTGAAAGTGAATTGTGCATCTATGTACAAATATTCAAGTGACTTAGAGATCACAATGTGCAAATGTGGAGTGTGCATAGTGCATGGTACCTAAAAGATTACAATGTCATATGTACAAAGCTATTACAATAGCAAAGAAGCTAATCTAGAAAGAGTGAGGTCGAAGCAACTCCAAGCTCCGAGCGCAAGAGGATGAAACGTGACTCGTTGAGGCCTTTGGTCAAAATGTCTGCAATCATCTGGTCACTTGGACAGTGTTCAACCATAATGGTTCCTTTGCGTACTTCATACCTGACATAATGATAATGGACAGCAATGTGCTTTGACTTATTATGTTGAACATAGTCTTTTGCAAGACTAATAGCACTTTGGTTGTCACACCGCAAGGGTGTGCTAGAAAGAGGAGAGTGACCAATATCAACCAGCATTTGTCGAAGCCAAATCAACTCACGAGCTGCAAGTGATGCCGCAACATATTCTGACTCAGTCGTAGAAACTGCAACACAACGTTGTTTCTTGCTAGTCCAAGAAACAAGACAACCATTTATAAAGAAGCAATTTCCACTAGTAGATCGCATAGATAAATGTGAGCTTGCCCAGTCTGCATCTGTGTAACCCAAAAGAGAAAGAGATTGCATAGAATCCGATGTGAGTTGTCGTCGATAGACTAAACCAAAATCTGTAGTGCCTTTCAAGTATTTCAACACACGCTTTGCAGCAGACCAATGCTTAAGAGAAGGACATGCAAGATGTTGTCCAAGATAATTAGCAGCAAACAGAATATCAGGACGAGTGTTTATGCCAACAAACTGAAGACATCCAATCAAGTTAGCATAAGGTTGATTTGTGACAAGTTGACCACCATTGTCAGAAGTGTTCTTCGTAGAGCTTGCAAGACAAGGTGTGTTGGCTGAATGTGCAGATTCCATACCAAATTTTTGAATAGTATCTGCAATAAACTTTGACTGTCGAAGGAATAAAATACCTTTTGTACGGTTCCGTTGGATTTGAATGCCAAGACACGAGTGAATCTCTCCAAGATCCACCATATCAAATGCAGAAGACAATAACTTTTTCACTTACTGAAGAAATCCCAAATCATTGGAAACAAGGATGGTATCATCCACATAAAGAGCAAGAATCACAAAACTGCTACCTTGGCATTTTATGTATAAGTTGGGGTCTGACGAGCAAGAGATGAATCCTTTAGAGGTGAGAAAAAGATCAAATTTTGTATACCAGGCTCGCGAAGCTTGTTTGAGACCATATAGTGCCTTATGGAGTTCAGCAACAAGGTCTTCTTTACCTGGAATAACAAACCCTTCTGGTTGTTCCATCGATTCTGGTCTCTCTGGCGAGTAGTTTCTGCAAAATCGTTTTCAATAAGCAAAAAAATCAAAAATAAAAAACGGAAATTGCTTTTTAGGTATGCACGCAATCCGCGAACGATAACTCAAAATCGGTGCAGAATTTGAGAACACTTCCTTTTGCAAAGTTGTAGACCACATCAATTCCGGTCTCCTTCGCGAATAGTTTCTGCAAAATCGTTTTGAATAAGCAGAAAAATCAAAAACAAAAAACGAAAGTTGCTTTTCAGGTATGTACGCAGTCCGCGAACGATAACTCAAAATCGGTGCAGCATTTGAAAAAACTTCCATCTGCAAAGTTGTAGACCACATCGATTCCGGTCACTATGGAAGGTAGTTTCTGCAAAATTGATTTTGATCAGGAAAAAAATTGAAAACAAAAACTTACTGCTCCGATACCATCTTGAGAGAGAAGGAGAGAACACAGAAGTATAACCCCAAAGTGTGTAGAATACACACATGAGATGATGTATATATAGAGGGGACCTGGGTGCCATATACAGAGAATCCATATATTGAGTAGCTTCATATATATTGAGTATTCAATTAAAGACACGCAGGCTAGGTCGAAATCAAGACCATCTTTATTAGAGAGAATAGTAACAATGTTATCATAAGAAGAGTCCTTCACAGTATCAAGGAGAAGAGTAATCAATTGCTTTTGTGGAACAGGATCACCGGCAACAGCAAGTTGATTAATAATAGATTTGAAATATTTAATATGTCCCGTCATGGCAGTACCAACTTCATATTGTAACTTGTTGAGCAACCCTCTCAAATAAAGTATTTCTGTGACAGATTTCTTCTGAAAGTTTGCAATAAGGTACTTCCATACGTCGTGGGTGTTGAGATGTAGAGAGAAAGAGAGAGAGACGAGACAAGAGACACACCATATACGCTCGCAAAGACTGATTCATATTGAGGACAAGATACAAATATATAGGTGAGACCAAGTTGAGTAGAGTGAGCCATATATAGCTCCAACACCCCCACTCAAACAAAGGTCTCTAGCTTTGGATGAAAAAACCCTTGGGGACTTCAAGGGAAAAACCCAAGCCCCTATACAATGTGAAAATATGAACCAGCGATGATGATGTGAAAGTGAATTGTGCATCTATGTACAAATATTCAAGTGACTTAGAGATCACAATGTGCAAATGTGGAGTGTGCATAGTGCATGGTACCTAAAAGATTACAATGTCATATGTACAAAGCTATTACAATAGCAAAGAAGCTAATCTAGAAAGAGTGAGGTCGAAGCAACTCCAAGCTCCGAGCGCAAGAGGATGAAACGTGACTCGTTGAGGCCTTTGGTCAAAATGTCTGCAATCATCTGGTCACTTGGACAGTGTTCAACCATAATGGTTCCTTTGCGTACTTCATACCTGACATAATGATAATGGACAGCAATGTGCTTTGACTTATTATGTTGAACATAGTCTTTTGCAAGACTAATAGCACTTTGGTTGTCACACCGCAAGGGTGTGCTAGAAAGAGGAGAGTGACCAATATCAACCAGCATTTGTCGAAGCCAAATCAACTCACGAGCTGCAAGTGATGCCGCAACATATTCTGACTCAGTCGTAGAAACTGCAACACAACGTTGTTTCTTGCTAGTCCAAGAAACAAGACAACCATTTATAAAGAAGCAATTTCCACTAGTAGATCGCATAGATAAATGTGAGCTTGCCCAGTCTGCATCTGTGTAACCCAAAAGAGAAAGAGATTGCATAGAATCCGATGTGAGTTGTCGTCGATAGACTAAACCAAAATCTGTAGTGCCTTTCAAGTATTTCAACACACGCTTTGCAGCAGACCAATGCTTAAGAGAAGGACATGCAAGATGTTGTCCAAGATAATTAGCAGCAAACAGAATATCAGGACGAGTGTTTATGCCAACAAACTGAAGACATCCAATCAAGTTAGCATAAGGTTGATTTGTGACAAGTTGACCACCATTGTCAGAAGTGTTCTTCGTAGAGCTTGCAAGACAAGGTGTGTTGGCTGAATGTGCAGATTCCATACCAAATTTTTGAATAGTATCTGCAATAAACTTTGACTGTCGAAGGAATAAAATACCTTTTGTACGGTTCCGTTGGATTTGAATGCCAAGACACGAGTGAATCTCTCCAAGATCCACCATATCAAATGCAGAAGACAATAACTTTTTCACTTACTGAAGAAATCCCAAATCATTGGAAACAAGGATGGTATCATCCACATAAAGAGCAAGAATCACAAAACTGCTACCTTGGCATTTTATGTATAAGTTGGGGTCTGACGAGCAAGAGATGAATCCTTTAGAGGTGAGAAAAAGATCAAATTTTGTATACCAGGCTCGCGAAGCTTGTTTGAGACCATATAGTGCCTTATGGAGTTCAGCAACAAGGTCTTCTTTACCTGGAATAACAAACCCTTCTGGTTGTTCCATCGATTCTGGTCTCTCTGGCGAGTAGTTTCTGCAAAATCGTTTTCAATAAGCAAAAAAATCAAAAATAAAAAACGGAAATTGCTTTTTAGGTATGCACGCAATCCGCGAACGATAACTCAAAATCGGTGCAGAATTTGAGAACACTTCCTTTTGCAAAGTTGTAGACCACATCAATTCCGGTCTCCTTCGCGAATAGTTTCTGCAAAATCGTTTTGAATAAGCAGAAAAATCAAAAACAAAAAACGAAAGTTGCTTTTCAGGTATGTACGCAGTCCGCGAACGATAACTCAAAATCGGTGCAGCATTTGAAAAAACTTCCATCTGCAAAGTTGTAGACCACATCGATTCCGGTCACTATGGAAGGTAGTTTCTGCAAAATTGATTTTGATCAGGAAAAAAATTGAAAACAAAAACTTACTGCTCCGATACCATCTTGAGAGAGAAGGAGAGAACACAGAAGTATAACCCCAAAGTGTGTAGAATACACACATGAGATGATGTATATATAGAGGGGACCTGGGTGCCATATACAGAGAATCCATATATTGAGTAGCTTCATATATATTGAGTATTCAATTAAAGACATGCAGGCTAGGTCGAAATCAAGACCATCTTTATTAGAGAGAATAGTAACAATGTTATCATAAGAAGAGTCCTTCACAGTATCAAGGAGAAGAGTAATCAATTGCTTTTGTGGAACAGGATCACCGGCAACAGCAAGTTGATTAATAATAGATTTGAAATATTTAATATGTCCCGTCATGGCAGTACCAACTTCATATTGTAACTTGTTGAGCAACCCTCTCAAATAAAGTATTTCTGTGACAGATTTCTTCTGAAAGTTTGCAATAAGGTACTTCCATACGTCGTGGGTGTTGAGATGTAGAGAGAAAGAGAGAGAGACGAGACAAGAGACACACCATATACGCTCGCAAAGACTGATTCATATTGAGGACAAGATACAAATATATAGGTGAGACCAAGTTGAGTAGAGTGAGCCATATATAGCTCCAACACCCCCACTCAAACAAAGGTCTCTAGCTTTGGATGAAAAAACCCTTGGGGACTTCAAGGGAAAAACCCAAGCCCCTATACAATGTGAAAATATGAACCAGCGATGATGATGTGAAAGTGAATTGTGCATCTATGTACAAATATTCAAGTGACTTAGAGATCACAATGTGCAAATGTGGAGTGTGCATAGTGCATGGTACCTAAAAGATTACAATGTCATATGTACAAAGCTATTACAATAGCAAAGAAGCTAATCTAGAAAGAGTGAGGTCGAAGCAACTCCAAGCTCCGAGCGCAAGAGGATGAAACGTGACTCGTTGAGGCCTTTGGTCAAAATGTCTGCAATCATCTGGTCACTTGGACAGTGTTCAACCATAATGGTTCCTTTGCGTACTTCATACCTGACATAATGATAATGGACAGCAATGTGCTTTGACTTATTATGTTGAACATAGTCTTTTGCAAGACTAATAGCACTTTGGTTGTCACACCGCAAGGGTGTGCTAGAAAGAGGAGAGTGACCAATATCAACCAGCATTTGTCGAAGCCAAATCAACTCACGAGCTGCAAGTGATGCCGCAACATATTCTGACTCAGTCGTAGAAACTGCAACACAACGTTGTTTCTTGCTAGTCCAAGAAACAAGACAACCATTTATAAAGAAGCAATTTCCACTAGTAGATCGCATAGATAAATGTGAGCTTGCCCAGTCTGCATCTGTGTAACCCAAAAGAGAAAGAGATTGCATAGAATCCGATGTGAGTTGTCGTCGATAGACTAAACCAAAATCTGTAGTGCCTTTCAAGTATTTCAACACACGCTTTGCAGCAGACCAATGCTTAAGAGAAGGACATGCAAGATGTTGTCCAAGATAATTAGCAGCAAACAGAATATCAGGACGAGTGTTTATGCCAACAAACTGAAGACATCCAATCAAGTTAGCATAAGGTTGATTTGTGACAAGTTGACCACCATTGTCAGAAGTGTTCTTCGTAGAGCTTGCAAGACAAGGTGTGTTGGCTGAATGTGCAGATTCCATACCAAATTTTTGAATAGTATCTGCAATAAACTTTGACTGTCGAAGGAATAAAATACCTTTTGTACGGTTCCGTTGGATTTGAATGCCAAGACACGAGTGAATCTCTCCAAGATCCACCATATCAAATGCAGAAGACAATAACTTTTTCACTTACTGAAGAAATCCCAAATCATTGGAAACAAGGATGGTATCATCCACATAAAGAGCAAGAATCACAAAACTGCTACCTTGGCATTTTATGTATAAGTTGGGGTCTGACGAGCAAGAGATGAATCCTTTAGAGGTGAGAAAAAGATCAAATTTTGTATACCAGGCTCGCGAAGCTTGTTTGAGACCATATAGTGCCTTATGGAGTTCAGCAACAAGGTCTTCTTTACCTGGAATAACAAACCCTTCTGGTTGTTCCATCGATTCCGGTCTCTCTGGCGAGTAGTTTCTGCAAAATCGTTTTCAATAAGCAAAAAAATCAAAAATAAAAAACGGAAATTTCTTTTTAGGTATGCACGCAATCCGCGAACGATAACTCAAAATCGGTGCAGAATTTGAGAACACTTCCTTTTGCAAAGTTGTAGACCACATCAATTCCGGTCTCCTTCGCGAATAGTTTCTGCAAAATCGTTTTGAATAAGCAGAAAAATCAAAAACAAAAAACGAAAGTTGCTTTTCAGGTATGTACGCAGTCCGCGAACGATAACTCAAAATCGGTGCAGCATTTGAAAAAACTTCCATCTGCAAAGTTGTAGACCACATCGATTCCGGTCACTATGGAAGGTAGTTTCTGCAAAATTGATTTTGATCAGGAAAAAAATTGAAAACAAAAACTTACTGCTCCGATACCATCTTGAGAGAGAAGGAGAGAACACAGAAGTATAACCCCAAAGTGTGTAGAATACACACATGAGATGATGTATATATAGAGGGGACCTGGGTGCCATATACAGAGAATCCATATATTGAGTAGCTTCATATATATTGAGTATTCAATTAAAGACATGCAGGCTAGGTCGAAATCAAGACCATCTTTATTAGAGAGAATAGTAACAATGTTATCATAAGAAGAGTCCTTCACAGTATCAAGGAGAAGAGTAATCAATTGCTTTTGTGGAACAGGATCACCGGCAACAGCAAGTTGATTAATAATAGATTTGAAATATTTAATATGTCCCGTCATGGCAGTACCAACTTCATATTGTAACTTGTTGAGCAACCCTCTCAAATAAAGTATTTCTGTGACAGATTTCTTCTGAAAGTTTGCAATAAGGTACTTCCATACGTCGTGGGTGTTGAGATGTAGAGAGAAAGAGAGAGAGACGAGACAAGAGACACACCATATACGCTCGCAAAGACTGATTCATATTGAGGACAAGATACAAATATATAGGTGAGACCAAGTTGAGTAGAGTGAGCCATATATAGCTCCAACACCCCCACTCAAACAAAGGTCTCTAGCTTTGGATGAAAAAACCCTTGGGGACTTCAAGGGAAAAACCCAAGCCCCTATACAATGTGAAAATATGAACCAGCGATGATGATGTGAAAGTGAATTGTGCATCTATGTACAAATATTCAAGTGACTTAGAGATCACAATGTGCAAATGTGGAGTGTGCATAGTGCATGGTACCTAAAAGATTACAATGTCATATGTACAAAGCTATTACAATAGCAAAGAAGCTAATCTAGAAAGAGTGAGGTCGAAGCAACTCCAAGCTCCGAGCGCAAGAGGATGAAACGTGACTCGTTGAGGCCTTTGGTCAAAATGTCTGCAATCATCTGGTCACTTGGACAGTGTTCAACCATAATGGTTCCTTTGCGTACTTCATACCTGACATAATGATAATGGACAGCAATGTGCTTTGACTTATTATGTTGAACATAGTCTTTTGCAAGACTAATAGCACTTTGGTTGTCACACCGCAAGGGTGTGCTAGAAAGAGGAGAGTGACCAATATCAACCAGCATTTGTCGAAGCCAAATCAACTCACGAGCTGCAAGTGATGCCGCAACATATTCTGACTCAGTCGTAGAAACTGCAACACAACGTTGTTTCTTGCTAGTCCAAGAAACAAGACAACCATTTATAAAGAAGCAATTTCCACTAGTAGATCGCATAGATAAATGTGAGCTTGCCCAGTCTGCATCTGTGTAACCCAAAAGAGAAAGAGATTGCATAGAATCCGATGTGAGTTGTCGTCGATAGACTAAACCAAAATCTGTAGTGCCTTTCAAGTATTTCAACACACGCTTTGCAGCAGACCAATGCTTAAGAGAAGGACATGCAAGATGTTGTCCAAGATAATTAGCAGCAAACAGAATATCAGAACGAGTGTTCATGCCAACAAACTGAAGACATCCAATCAAGTTAGCATAAGGTTGATTTGTGACAAGTTGACCACCATTGTCAGAAGTGTTCTTCGTAGAGCTTGCAAGACAAGGTGTGTTGGCTGAATGTGCAGATTCCATACCAAATTTTTGAATAGTATCTGCAATAAACTTTGACTGTCGAAGGAATAAAATACCTTTTGTACGGTTCCGTTGGATTTGAATGCCAAGACACGCGTGAATCTCTCCAAGATCCACCATATCAAATGCAGAAGACAATAACTTTTTCACTTACTGAAGAAATCCCAAATCATTGGAAACAAGGATGGTATCATCCACATAAAGAGCAAGAATCACAAAACTGCTACCTTGGCATTTTATGTATAAGTTGGGGTCTGACGAGCAAGAGATGAATCCTTTAGAGGTGAGAAAAAGATCAAATTTTGTATACCAGGCTCGCGAAGCTTGTTTGAGACCATATAGTGCCTTATGGAGTTCAGCAACAAGGTCTTCTTTACCTGGAATAACAAACCCTTCTGGTTGTTCCATATAAATTTCCTCTTCCAGGTCACCATTAAGAAAAGCAGTTCGCACATCCATTTGATGAGCTTCTAACTCAAATTGAACAGCAAATGCCAATAAAACTCGAACACTTGTAATGCGAACAACTGGTGAAAAAGTCTCTTGATAATCAACACCAGCTACTTGGGAATAACGTTTTGCAACTTAACGCGCCTTGAACTTGTCAAAAGATCCATCTGCTTTTACTTTTGTCTCATACACCCACTTACATTTAATAGCTATACGACCAGGAGGTAATTCAGTTAGTATCCATGTACCTTTAGAGATAAGAGAATCGTACTCTGCTTCCATAGCCTCTTGCCATTGATTCTTTTGTGGTGAAGAGATAGCTTCATCATAAGTAACTGGATCTTCGGAAGTAGAAAAAGCATTATCAGCAATATCGTCATCATAAACATGACATGAGCCATGTTCAAAATCAATAGGCAGATCAACAAAAATATCAATATCATCATTGGGAACATTCGGAATGGATGGTTGTGAAGAGAAAAGTTGCTCTATAGGAAGATTTTCATCTTCTGAAAGAAATGGAAAAGCCTGAAGCAATGATTTAGTATCATCAGAATCATCCATGGACCATGAGCCTCCCATAAGCTGTTCGTTAAAAGTAGCATCACGATTCACAATTACTTTCTTGGAGGAAGGGTCATAGAATTTGTAGACTTTGGAAGTGTCAGAATATCCAATAAAAATAACTTTAAGACCAGGAGCATCAAGCTTTGTTCGTGTTTCTTTGGGAACATGAATATAAGCAATACATCCAAAGGTTCGAAAATGAGATACAGAAGGAATGTCACCTGTCCATGCTGTGATGGGTATCTTACCAGAGGGTGCAGTAGTAGGAAGATGATTCTGAATAAATACTGCTGTCAAAGTAGCTTCAGGCCAAAAAACACGAGATAAGCCAGAATGAATTAGCATACATCTTACAGCATTGAGAATAGTGCGATTCTTTCGTTCAGCAACACCGTTCTGTTGAGGCGAATATGGAATAGTGTGTTCATGATGAATTCCACTGTCAGCACAGTAACTCACAAACTCTCGAGAAACATATTCGCCTCCATTGTCACTACGAAGCTTCTTAAGGCGACGACTAGTTTGAAGTTCCGCAGCCTTGTGGAATTGTTTGAAAACAGATAAGGCTTTAGATTTTTGTCTAAGTAGAAATACAGTCGTATACCTTGAGAAATCATCAATGAAAGTAATGAAGTAGCGATATTGTGATCTCGAAGAAGGTAGAGGTCCACATATATCAGTATGAACAAGATCCAATATGTCATGAGAATGAGTTGTATTTGAAAGAGGAAAGGATTTGCGATTGTGTTTCCCAAGAGCACAAAATTCACAAATTCCCATATGAGGATGGTCTTTAAGATCCATGCCATGAACAAGATCACGACGTTGAAGATCAAGGAGTTTTGAGAAATCAGCATGAACAAAACGGTGATGCCATACTTTGCAATCATGATCACCTGGAGCAGTGACAACATTTGCTACAGCATCGTTGAGAGAGAGTTCAAACAAATTACCATTTCGAGGAGCAGTGGCTATAGTCTGTCCATCTTTCTCAATTCGGCATTTGGTATGATCAAATCCAACAAACAGACCAAGATCAACAAGTCTAGCAACTGAAAGAAGATTACGTTGAAGATCTGGTACATGTAATACTCCTCGCAAAATTCGAGTGGAAGAAGATAAGGTACCAAGATATAAGTCTCCAATACCCTTTACTTGACAAGTAGTATCATCAGCAAGATAAACAACACGTTGAACTGGCAGTGGATGATAGTTATGGAGCCACTTAGACTTATATGTCATATTTCCTGTAGCACCAGAATCGACAATAAAAAGTGATCCATCGTGTACATGAAGTATTCTGTCTGGAGCAACTGAACATAGGACGCAGCTTGTTTCTGGTACAATGTTGTTTCGATGTTCAGTAGCATATGCTCTATTCTGATCTGTGTCGAATCGACGCTTATAGCACATATGAGCGGGATGATCAGATCGTCCACAATATTCACAAGAAGAAGAAGAAGAGTCTCTAGATAAACGTGGTTGTTTTGTGGTAATATTGTGTTCTTCATCATATTGACGTGCCCAACAATCATCTTCAGTATGGACATTTCTGTTGCAGTAAGAACATTGCTTATTAGGAAATTTGAGACGAGAGAAAATATTACCGCGACGGCCACCTCTGTGGTTTCCTCGTTGAAATGGACGCCTTCGAGCATAAAAAGCCCGTTCCATCTGTTGTGACTCAGTCTCCTCGTGTGAAATCATAGCTGTTTCATGACTAGCATTACAACGTTCTTGACGTTGAGAGTATTCAATTAAAGACATGCAGGCTTGGTCGAAATCAAGACCATCTTTATTAGAGAGAATAGTAACAATGTTATCATAAGAAGAGTCCTTCACTGTATCAAGGAGAAGTGTAATCAATTGCTTTTGTGGAACAGAATCACCGGCAACAGCAAGTTGATTAATAATAGATTTGAAAGATTCAATATGTCCCGTCATGGCAGTACCAACTTCATATTGTAACTTGTTGAGCAACCCTCTCAAATAAAGTACTTCTGTGACAGATTTCTTCTGAAAGTTTGCAATAAGGTACTTCCATACGTCGTGGGAAGTAGGCAGTTCGTACATATCAAGAAAAAGGGAATCAATAAGAGCAAAAAGAATATACCGACGAGCTGCTTTATCACGTCGTTGCCAATCCGTATAGGCAACATTCCAATCTTCAAATATAGGTCCTTCAGTGATAAGCACGTTATCATTATCCGTATCAACAGGCTGAGGCGGACAAACACGATTTCCAAGAACAACATCGGAGAGTTCATCGCCTTCAAGAATTAACAACATCTTTGCTTTCCAGCCTGGAAAACCTTGACCTTGAAAAGGAGGAAGAGAACGCTGGCCAGAAGGAAAGCCGTTGACGAGAATATTCATAGCCATATCTTGTTGCGAGAAGACGTTGTGAGCGGGATGAAAACACACACAGCGCCTCTATAACGACCCGTCACACACTCTTGGGAAGATACACACACACACTATGGGGCACCACTCGGCTTAGACAACACACCTGGCCGAGACAGGGAACACACCTCTGGAGTGAGAGGAGAGAGACTATCCACTTGCCCACTCCACACAGACACACACACACACACACACCCAAAAAACTCAGCTCAAAAGAGGAGAATTTCTGATGTTTAGATACAATTGAGCTTGGGCCAACACCAATGGGGCAAATAGCTCACACACTATGGGTGAAAGAAGCCAGATACAATCACAAACTGGAGCAGAAACTTCGCTCATAGGAGAAACTTACACAGAAAAACAGCAGGAAAAGAGTGAGGAATTTGGCAAAATGGACAGCACCATCGCGTCCGGAACCGCCCAAAACCCCAGTCTACAATGTCAAAGTGCTCAAATCCGACATCGGATGAGCAGTTTTCGGCCAAAACAGGCTCCAAAATGGGCAAAAACACACCTGCGGCTGTTCCTCCTCTCTTCTCCACGTTTTTTCTGGTCTTCTCTCTGTTTTTTCAGTTCCCACACTTAGCCTTATTAGTTGGGCACCCTTGGCCTTTTAGATGACCTCAAACGGACCCCGAACAGGCCAAAAACTGACCTCGCAGTGCATAGTTGTCACCTTTTTGCATCATTCGCACACCTGGCACTCAGCTTTTTTCCAATAATGCATCTCGCCACCACGTGAAGTGGCCCCAAAAAAAGGTCCTCATGATGACCTTTCTGCATAATTCTCACAAGCAAACACCCACGTTGTGTCCGTCCTCATCTGCGTGCAAATATTGACCTCGTTCGCCCTCCTGACGCCACTAGATGCCATCTGACGCACCTGCTGACCTCACGTCGTCGGCCCGCGGATAGCTTCCTCGAGAAGTTTTCCGCGCTACCAACTCCTCATTATTGTATAAAAAACACACTGGTACTGGTAATAGTGAAAATCGCTGCACTATGTACATGTTGTCCTACCTGTACACATGTGGGCCCCACGTAACCACCTTGCTCTGGAAAATGGGCAATCGTTTATTCGATGCACCATGCATGTATATGTACATATGCGCAATCCCTTGCTCCAAAAAACTCCTGACATAATTTGCCCACCCCCTAGCCTGCTAGAGCATTCATGCTCAGCAGCAACAACACTAGTAGATACTCATTCCACCTGGATCCCACACAAAAACACTTTGCATTCCCTGCATCAAAAACTTAATCAAGCTTTCACCTGGTTCCCAAGGAAAACCTGTAGAGATGCCATTTATCAACCTCCCATCAAGAAAATCATCAATTACTTTGGCATAGACCTGCATGTGCAAATATATGTCCTTCTCCATAGCTGAGAGGTCTTCACTGATCATTTGTGTCATCAATTCTTGCTTCTTTGACAATTCGACCTTGGTTTGCATCAGCCCTTCAATCACTTCATAAGGCCCTTCACTTTCATCTTCAACTTCATTCGCAAATGCGAATAAACCACACTCCTGGATTTCTTTATCCATCAAAATAAATGCAACATCAGCATCCTCGTCACTGCTGGTAGTGCTATCACTGTCCTCATCTGTCACCGTGGAAGAGTCTTCATCACTAGACTCATCCTCATCTTCATAAAGCTCCTCTAATCGTTTCCTTGTGTCCATATTATAAAGCTTCTTGGTACCTGTCTTTCCATAGAGGCTAATTGTACCATGTCGCCAATCTTGAACAGCTCCCACTGCACGTAACCATGGTCTGCCCAGTATAATAGGATATGCTCCCAACCCTGCTGGCATCACATGAAAATCAACCACTGCTTTTGCATCATATGCCTCCACTTCTAAGCTCTTTACAACACCCAAGCATTTTACTTTTTGATGGTTTGCCAATCTGATCCGAAAACCTGACACCCCAGCCACTGTGAGACCCATCTTCTCAACGCATGAGTGTGTTATGACGCATATTTGGGCTCCGCCATCCACATAACCTTGTCCCAAATTTTTCCTTTTATGCCACACATCTACTATTGGACAAATGTCTTGTAGCTCGTCCATTGCCAACACCTTCACTGAACCTCTCTCTGGCTCTTTCTCCATTGGGTTAACCATCCTCTTCCACTGTCGCTTTAGCTTAGGCACCATCTCTATAAGCTGCCCAAAAGTAACATCTGCCTTCCTGCTCGTCAGATCCTCCTTCAAGTCATAGCTTAATTGCCCATCCCCTAGTGGAAAATCTGAAACATGAAACTTTCGACGAGCTCTCCTTTTCCTCTTGGCCTTGACATCCTCGCCTTCATGGCTCTTTCCTTTCTTCTTACTAGGACCTGGGGCACTTCTTCCTTCCTTATCCTCTGTGGTCCTCTTCCCAATAGGCATCACTAATGTATCCTCTAGCTTTGATGCCTTCTCCAAGGTGACTACACTTAGCACTTTTGTCTTCCCTTTTTCCTCCTGGGTCAGTCCACTGGTTCCTTCGTCTCCCTTAATTTCGATGCCATAATCATTTGATCTAGTTAGCACCTGTCTTGGCAATGGATACATGTCTCCCCCCATCCTTGGTGGCTTATCACATTGCGGGCTGATGTGACCCAACTCTCCACAATTATAACATGTGGGCGTCTGCCTCCAAAACCTACTATTACTTTGTCCAGCACCATTCCTAGGTCTTTCTTCACCTCCTGGCTGATTTGCAAACCGCCCTCGACCTCGATTACTTCCCACTTGACCTAGCATGTTTAGGCTGAGATTCTTCATCAGATCAACCACTTGCCTCATGTCTTGCCTTAGGCCATCATCTTGCACTGCTGTAGTGACCACTGCTGGCATAACCTGAGTAGTAACAGGAACCACTGGTTCATGATGAACCCCTGACATGCGCCCTTGTAAAGACTCTATAGGCTGAAATTCAGACCTCATTGGCAAAGACTCCACCCCTAACTGGCTCATTTTCCTCAGCTTCCACTCTTTGTTCCTTGCTACCTCTAGTGCATCTTCATATGTCCTAGGCTTCTTTAGCTCTACTCTCCAACGTATATTCTCCCAAAGACCAGCCAAGAACCTGTCCTTCTTCATCATGTCAGGCGGGGGTACCTGTGGTGCTAAAGCCTTGCACATTCGCTCCCATGCCAATGAAAACTTACGTATGTATGCATCTACTGGCTCACCTTCCTTTTGCACCAAAGCCTGTACTTCTTGCCACACTTTGTCAGGGTCTTCTATCTTCACAAACTCCACTTCCAATCCATGCCTTAGATTGTCCCAACTCAATCTTATAGGTGGATCAGCCATACGCAACTCCTCTTCAAATGCTTTGGACCAAGCTCGTGCATCACTCTTCAAACAAATTTGGAGAAGGCGTAACATTTGCGTAGGGTCATGAATCTGGTTGCTAATGCAGGCAACCTCCATCTTTTCCAAAAATTCTTCCACATCTTCATCACTTCTTCCATGAAACTCGGGATAAGAGAAAGCCATGGCTACCCAAATTATGATGCTTTGAGAACCCCTTCGAACACACGTGCAAGAACCCAAAACTTTTCACGTCCCAATCCCCAGAAACTTCAATGGAGCTCAACTTTAGATAAGGACAAACACATGCACATCAAATGAGTTTTCATAGTTGATCATCGGAATGACAACAGGCAAAGGACATTCCAGGATCTCTCTCAATCTTCTTGGCCCAAACATAAAGACTATGCGCTGCTGGAAAAAGATCTTCCTGGACACATGAACATTAATCTGAATTCTTTGAGTTAAATGAAATGGAGTGAATTGAGGGCCATTTTGATCATCCATTAAAGCCAACCATGCAGCTCCCAAGAAAGCACACCTGTCTTATCCTCTGATTTTGCCAAAATTTTGGCAGCATAACAGCATAAATGGCTCAAAATACCAAAAAACCAGCCATCATATCTTGGGAAAATTTCGACAGAGTTTCCCCAGAAGTAGAGCAGTAGGAACCCAAAATATAGACTGTCTATGTATGCATAAACTGTCAACAATAGAACCCGAGCATCAAGTAGGACTCACTAGTACATAGCCTATGGCGAGGTCACGAAAAGGGTGCTCCAGCTACCTGTATCACCGAAAGGATCTCCACATTTGAGAATCCCCCAGCTCAATAAAAACCTCACGCTATCGACCCTCACACGAAAGCTAATGCAAATCGCGTATAGTCAAGTCTCAGAAATGACTATCTTCCAGACCAAGTCTCAGAAATGGCTGGGACTGCCAAATAAAACCATAGATGGCTCCACAAAGGCGTACAATGGCAGTTTCCACAAGTAACGTACAATCCAACAGACAATGCGCTCAAATAGGCGCCAAGTGATGCATTCCCACAACAACTGCAAGTGACATCACTGTACTCCAGCTACCTGTACCTGTGTGAATCACCTGTACCTATCCCTGTCCCTGTTCCTGTAACCTGTAATCTGCAACCTGTAATCTGTAATCCCGAAGCTCGAAGCTCGAAGCTCGAAGCAGAAGGTACTCGAAGAAGATCCTCCGTGGGGGCACCAAAAGAATGTGAGCGGGATGAAAACACACACAGCGCCTCTATAACGACCCGTCACACACTCTTGGGAAGATACACACACACACTATGGGGCACCACTCGGCTTAGACAACACACCTGGCCGAGACAGGGAACACACCTCTGGAGTGAGAGGAGAGAGACTATCCACTTGCCCACTCCACACAGACACACACACACACACACACACCCAAAAAACTCAGCTCAAAAGAGGAGAATTTCTGATGTTTAGATACAATTGAGCTTGGGCCAACACCAATGGGGCAAATAGCTCACACACTATGGGTGAAAGAAGCCAGATACAATCACAAACTGGAGCAGAAACTTCGCTCATAGGAGAAACTTACACAGAAAAACAGCAGGAAAAGAGTGAGGAATTTGGCAAAATGGACAGCACCATCGCGTCCGGAACGGCCCAAAACCCCAGTCTACAATGTCAAAGTGCTCAAATCCGACATCGGATGAGCAGTTTTCGGCCAAAACAGGCTCCAAAATGGGCAAAAACACACCTGCGGCTGTTCCTCCTCTCTTCTCCACGTTTTTTCTAGTCTTCTCTCTATTTTTTCAGTTCCCACACTTAGCCTTATTAGTTGGGCACCCTTGGCCTTTTAGATGACCTCAAACGGACCCCGAACAGGCCAAAAACTGACCTCGCAGTGCATAGTTGTCACCTTTTTGCATCATTCGCACACCTGGCACTCAGCTTTTTTCCAATAATGCATCTCGCCACCACGTGAAGTGGCCCCAAAAAAAGGTCCTCATGATGACCTTTCTGCATAATTCTCACAAGCAAACACCCACGTTGTGTCCGTCCTCATCTGCGTGCAAATATTGACCTCGTTCGCCCTCCTGACGCCACTAGATGCCATCTGACGCACCTGCTGACCTCACGTCGTCGGCCCGCGGATAGCTTCCTCGAGAAGTTTTCCGCGCTACCAACTCCTCATTATTGTATAAAAAACACACTGGTACTGGTAATAGTGAAAATCGCTGCACTATGTACATGTTGTCCTACCTGTACACATGTGGGCCCCACGTAACCACCTTGCTCTGGAAAATGGGCAATCGTTTATTCAATGCACCATGCATGTATATGTACATATGCGCAATCCCTTGCTCCAAAAAACTCCTGACAACGTATAAGATAAGATCGCAGAATTTGCACACCATATATGGTGAAGGCCGCAATTGAGAATGAGAGAGATATGAGGACTGCGTTCTGTCAACGATAAACGTAAGAAAGATGCTCAAGGAACTTCCAAAGATGTGAGAGACGTCACCCAAAAACGGCAGGGTAAAGGAGACGTTAATAATAAAAGAGTCCTCAAAATAGAGTGGTGTGAGATGCAAGATTGACGGCCACAATATGAATAGCAAAACGCTAAATCTTCTCGAAAAAGTTAACGCCAAAATAAGAAAAACGATCGCGGACGCTTCACGAAGAAGTAGGACGAAGAAAGCTGCGTCAAGCTCAATTGCAGTAAAAACAACATAACTTTCTGCTGCGAACTCCGATTGACGCAAACCTAGAACTCAAATCGAAGAGCTCGAGGAGACGAACAAGTTTTGGATGAAAAGTGTCATTGCGCTACGCTCCATTGCGCTTTTTCCGTTTCTCCAAATTTTGAGCAGAACAGCAAGAAAAATTGAGATGAAGTTCAGGGTGTCATCAACAAGAAAACGTAATCAACGATTAGATTGATTAGCAGTAAACGTCACACAAAACACTAATCATATTCTTCTTAACACAAAACAACCACAATTAACAAAAATCAATGCTCAAAAATAAAATTTGTAGCAATTTTTGAATCTTACATGCAAATCGCATACACATACTGTTTTGTCACCATGAATTGAATCGGCGCATGATCGTTACTGCTCTGATACCATGTTGAGATGTAGAGAGAAAGAGAGAGAGACGAGACAAGAGACACACCATATACGCTCCCAAACACTGATTCATATTGAGGACAAGATACAAATATATAGGTGAGACCAAGTTGAGTAGAGTGAGCCATATATAGCTCCAACAATAAATCGCTGGACTAGCAAGAAACAACGTTGTGTTGCAGTTTCTACGACTGAGTCAGAATATGTTGCGGCATCACTTGCAGCTCGTGAGTTGATTTGGCTTTGACAAATGCTGGTTGATATTGGTCACTCTCCTCTTTCTAGCACACCCTTGCGGTGTGACAACCAAAGTGCTATTAGTCTTGCAAAAGACTATGTTCAACATAATAAGTCAAAGCACATTATTGTCCATTATCATTATGTCAGGTATGAAGTACGCAAAGGAACCATTATGGTTGAACACTATCCAAGTGACCAGATGATTGCAGACATTTTGACCAAAGGCCTCAACGAGTCACGTTTCATCCTCTTGCGCTCGGAGCTTGGAGTTGCTAGACTTGTTTATTTTTCTGCTTATTGAAAACGATTTTGCAGAAACTACCCGCGTGAGAGACCGGAATCGATGTGTTCTACAACTTTGCAGAAGAAACTATCCACGAGAAAGACCGGAATCGATGTGGTCTACAACTTTGCAGAAGGAAGTTTTTTTCAAATTCTGCACCGATTTTGAGTTATCGTTCACGGACTGCGTACATACCTGAAAAACAGCTTCCGCGTTTTGTTTTTGATTTTTCTGCTAATTGGAAACGATTTTGCAGAAACTACTCGCGTGGGAGACCGGAATCAATGTGTTCTACAACTTTGCAGAAGGAAGTTTTTTCAAATTCTGCACCAATTTGGAGTTATCGTTCGCGGACTGCGTACATACCTGAAAAGCAACTTTCGTTTTTTGTTTTTGATTTTTCTGCTTATTCAAAACGATTTTGCAGAAACTACTCAACGGAGAGATTGGAATCGATGTGGTCTTTAACTTTGTAGAAGAAAGTTTCTCTAAATTCTGCACCGATTTTGGGTTATCGTCTCGGACTGCGAATATGTTTGAAAATCAAAATTTTACTTTTTTCTTTTGATTTTTCTCATAATTGAAAACTACTCAATTATATTTTTCTTCATCAATTATATATTTGTTACTGACGTAACTTTGCTGCAGAAGTCAGTTACACATCGTTCCGATTCAGTCGAGCCGTTGATGATCATCCAAATCCTATCGAGCTACTGTTGGTACATGATCTTTTGTTATATGATATACTCGTTCATTGATTCTCGTATAATTATTCTTTTAGAGATATAGTTTACGTCGTTTTATTGATAATTTCTCATTGATACCATAGTGATTTTGATGATACGATGATGATGTTTTGTTAATACTTTGGTCATGGTGATTTTCGTTGATACCATGATGATATGTCATTGATACCATGGTTATTCTCGGTGGTGCCATGATGATATTTCGTTGATACCATGGTTATTCTCGGTGATTCCATGATGATATTTCGTTGATTCCATGGTGATTTTTGTTGATACCATGATGATGTTTTGTTGATACCATGGTTATTCTCGGTGATACCATGATGTTGTTTCGTTGATACCATGGTTATTCTCGGTGATGCCATGATGATGTTTCGTTGATACCATGGTTATTCTCGGTGATACCATGATGTTGTTTCGTTGATACAATGATTATTCTCGATGATATCATGATGCTTTTTGTTGATACCATGATCATTTATTCATTTTTATTGATATAATGATGATATTTTGTTAATACTTTGATGGTATTCATTGATCACTACATTGATAAATGTTGTTTTATGTAGTATATACACATATCATTTGTATCACATAATCACACATTTTGTACTTTTACGTTTATACTTTATGTACCATATGTTGTCGTGCGTATATATGTCGTCAAAAGAGTGGCGTCGTGAACCATCTCTTATGGCATTGTGAACGTAATTATTTCATTAACGATGCTAATAATTTTCATGACATGTTTTTTTTTGGAGTCTATGATCTATGTAGGATTGATCAAAGAATTGATTTTATGAAGACAAACTTGGTGACAATAAAAGATTTATGAAGATATGTTTGGTGATGCCATATTGATGACAACATGAAGACATGTTTGGTGATGCGATATTGATGACAAGCTACACAGCAGATTCACGGAGACACTTTTGATTACAAGCTAATCGATAGCTTTTACACCTCTTTATTGAACCTTTGTATTCATTATTGTATTTGATAGGATAGGAGTAATGTAACTCCTCATAAAACATTCATTGTAAAAGGAGTGATGTAGTTCCTCGTAAACATTTGTATATTTAATGATTTTTATAATATAACGGTGGGTGTATATAGAGCTGTGGGTTTTTCCCTTGATCCCCCAAGGGTTTTTTCATCCACAGTTAGGGACCCTTATTTGAGCGGGGGTGTTGAGCATATATGTGAAGCTACTCAATATATGGCTTCTCTATATATGGCACCCAGGTCCCCTCTATATATACATCATCTCATGTGTGTATTCTACACACTTTCGGGTTCTACTTCTGTGTTCTCTCCTTCTCTCTCAATAGCTAGTGCGGTGGATCTCTTCCAAGGAGATACGGGAGGAATCTATTGCAGTCGCAAGGGCTAAATCCATTGAGGCAGTTTGCATGATTGAGAAGTATCTACCCACGAGCTTCCTAACTATCCAAATTCACTTGCTCGTCCATGAAGTAGATGAGGTTGCAGTGGCAGGTACAGCCCACAGCCGTTGGATGTTCTTTCTAGAGCGGTTCATGAAACACTTAAGGGTTTTGCTCGCCAAAAAGCGCGTCTAGAGGGAAGCATGGCAGAAGGATGGCTGGTGCCGAATTTCTATCCGTTTCTGACCGAGAAATGCCTCGACTGTGGAGCGATGAGGAGGATGCAAGACTGGTGGGAGAGGAGCCGCAAGGGCAAGGGGTGCCGAAGAAAATGAACCTGGCCATGCGAGAAAAGATCATGAAGTTCTGTATACTAAATTCAGTGCCGATGCAAAAATGGCTTGAAAGGTACGAAGAAGAGAAAGAGAGACGCAACAGGGAGCGACAGGATTTCAGGCGAAGTCGAACGACTAGAGGCTTACCCTTGCCAGACTATCTCGCTCCTCTACCTGAATTCCCTACAATGGCATGGTTGGACAAGACAGTGAGAGCCGCTTGATAGATCAAAGAACCCATATCTCTAGAAGAGGAAGAGCTGCCTATTGGATGTGACTGGAAGTATCATACATACATGGCACTGTGGTCGCATGGAAAGCATTTCAAAACACAACAAATTGACAGCAGAAGAAACTCGTTTGACAGTGGGGTAATGGTTAGTTTCATGCAAAAGAGCAGGGCCAGTGCTAGAGACACGAGTGAAAGCCCTAGCAACCTGGATTACTGTGTTCTGGTGTCAGATATCCTAAAAGTAAGCTTCAGGCGGTTTGAGATGTTTTTGTTCGATGTGAAGTGGTTCAAGGTGATTACTTCTGGTCGCAATGCAACGGTACGTAGAGATGGAAACAAACTTTTGCAAATAGATTCTACAAAGATTTGGACAGATGCAAGCGACACATTTGCTCTCCCCGAACATTGCAAGCAAGTGGTCTTTGTATCGGACCCTCGAGAGAGACAATGGTGGTTTGTGGTTCAAGTTGATCCAAGAAATAAACAAGTATTTGAAGGGAAAGATCTCCTGGAGGAAAGTCAGTCAGACGACGTCCATACTACTATGACATTAGATGATATGGACGAACATATGGCAGAGGAAGTTGACAGATATACGAGGGATGACGCAGACGAGCCAGAGTTGACATTTGTAGATGAAAATGCAATGGATGAAGACAATCTGCCAAAACGAGTTGGAACAGAGTTATGTTTGCAATTAGAGATAAGACGATGATACGGTGCAAGATCTTATCGATGATGCCTCACTCGTCGAGGCCTAGGCCTGTAAGTGTTTGTGTGAAGACGTTGATTTAAAATTAAGCTTAAAGTTAATTTAAACAATTGTGTTCTGATGCTTTATTTTACTTTCTTTGTGCAGGACTTTAGTATGGCAGACCAGATTCCAATCCGCTTCCATGAGTGCAGATGCATTCATGGGCTTCGTTACACAGATGAAGCCTGCTCAAATGGCAGAGGCTTATCAGTACTAGGTAGCCAGAGGCACGGGTACTACGCCTCCGGGATTCACACCGGAGGATCCGACACCTAGCGGGGAGACGCCTACGGGGGGGAGGACGCCTATGGGTACGACGCTTGCTTCTCCCATCACGGCCACTTCGACACCTAGGGGTGGGACAGACGCGGGTACGTCCTCATCTCTACAGCACAGGTGCACTCGCCGATCTCGACGATCGTTAGGTGGAGGTGGTGGTTGTTGTGGAGGAGGGTCCACAGATGCTTCGACCCCTCCTCACTCACGACCCCCGTCCTACCCAGACACACCTCTCGACAGACCTCTTGGAACACCTCGGAAACCTTGGGGGGCACATGATCCTAGTGCTTCCAAGCTCTATACTGTACAGGCAGATGGTTCTGCATCTCAGACCCGAGTCTATCCATGTGAACAGAACCATCTGCCTGTACAGTATAGACTCGGGTCTGAGATGTGACTGCGGATTCACCAGCTCGCAGAGCTGCAGTTTTCGACCAGCCTTCTGACGTCTTGGGGCGATCAGGATGGGGACAAAGTCAATTACATAGTGGAGACCATCCTAAGAGAGTACCAGCCTGCTCCGGGTTCTTTCGTTGTTTCGAGGAGGTGGATCAAGGGTGTTGCACGGGACACCGTGAAACGTTGACGAGATGCAGCTCGGAAGGCTTTCAAGACCGTCTTGCCGAAGCCTTCGGGCATCCCACAAGAGACGTGGCTGCAGATCAGGGAGGATGAGCGGACAATGGACACGCGGTTCAGACAGCAGCGTGAGGCCGCGCAGGTACGACAGATGACCAGGGGGACATCTCATCTTGGCAGCAGAGGCTTCGACACCTTTCGCTATGAGTTTGTGAGTTTCTAATCGAATCTTAACTATGGAGTTTTTTAAAACGCGATGAATCATGTATTCTTATTACTTTGATTTTTGTATAAACGCAGAATCTTGCGATGCATCGAGCTCCGACACGCTAGGAGGAGTCAGATGGATATCCCAGAGGTATCTATGAAGTACTGAATGATCTTGAAGCTTCAGGAGAGCCTGTAGACTGGGAGGCCTTATAGTCTCGCTGATTGCTTGAGGTGAGACGTTAATATGTGTGAGTTGATTTAATTAAGTAAGTATATGTGAAGTAATATCAATACTAATTTTGTGAGTTGTCCTATGTGCGGTTGCGACGCCTAGTCATTAGTGGACCGGATTTCATATATATGATTTGTGAGACACAGACACGCTTCTGTGTCTCTTTTTTGTATAGAAAGTTATTGTTCAGATAGTTATTGTTTCCCTTATGGTTATGATTATTGTCATTTTCATTGTATAGACATGGTTATTTCTCCTATTCTTGTATAGACATAGTTATGGTTCAGTTTTTGTTAATGGTTATGTTTAACTTTCTGGTTATGCTTATGGTTATTGTTAATTTTGTTTATGGTTATGGTTATCTGCATTATGGTTATGCTTTTAAGTTATGGTTATGGTTCGTTATGGTTATGCTTTTAAGTTATGGTTATGGTTTGCTATGGTTATGCTTTTCAGTTGGTACGGTACTTGTCTTTCATTGGCCTTAAATCTTATGTGAGATCCCATATGGATAGCATGTAGGAGGCGTATACATGATATGGTTTTTTTTGAAAAGTTTATGTAAAAACAAAGGGAACTTTGCCAAAATTTCTGTGCGCAGGAGCATGGTTGATTTTGGTACTGCTCGCTTTCTTGGGCAAAGGGCAGGAAGTCTGGCTGTGGCTGTGTCCATCTTTTAACTGGGCACAGGCTAGGCTACCTGCCCTCTTCCCAAGAAATTTTTTTTCTGTTATGGTCGTCGCTAGCTGCGTCTATATCTGCGTCGCAAATAGCGACAGGTTCACAGGGACGCGGATATCGACGCACACAGCGACGCAGTGCGTCGATATCTACGTCGATGACACCTTTTTTTGTTGTAGTGAACAGTGTCCTACAATTTTTTTTGGGTAAAGTCCAATGCTAAGTCCTATAGATATGGGGTTCTTGGGGGCACTCACTCATTGATTGCGAAGCAACAGCTTGCTACAGAGTATGAGCATGTGGACACATACAAAATGAGCATGTGGACCCATACAAAATGGCCATGTGTTGGGTGTATGCTGTCTTAACAGATGAGGAGGTAAAGTTTCTTGCCCTTGACCATAACATTGACTCGGAATTTTGTTTGGAGATGTCTTTCATTCAAAAGATAAGATTCTTTCATAATGAGTGGGTTGATACCATAAAGCGTGGTGGAAAAGTCGATGACAATTTTTTAGTAGCACTTTGTGAAAAGTGTGGCCTTGAAGTGAAAAAGAAAGGTGGTCGTGGAGCAAGTCAAAAGCCTAATACTAAACAATATGACAACTATTTTCAACTTGCCTTTCAAGATGGAGAAGTTTGGGACTTACAAGAGGAGATCTTCAAGATACATGAGCAGGGAAAGCTAAGCAAGTCCCATGCATCTTTCAAAGGAAAAGGTGTCTCAAAAGAGGATTCACCAAAGCCCATCCCCGAAGATATGAAAATAACACCCTAGAGACAATTGCAAGGAATACGTGAAAAATCATTGATTACTGTTGTACTCTTACGTGTGAAGGGTGGAAGCATCTCTCTAGAGAAAATGGGAGAATAATTTGAAAGGTTTGTAATTATAATTATTTGAAATATTCATTGATGTTTTTCTTGCTATAATGAATAATATTTCTCTCTGTCTATCATCAAGAAAAAGACCATGTTGCACATGCAAAGAATAATGATTGAAAAATTGAATTGCTCTAATTGGGACGAGGTGATGCAGTACCATCCAGACTCAAGCAAACCCCATGTGTTGAGAAGTACATGTTGCGTATTTTCTAACATGGTGAGTTGTTCCCCTTGATTATAATATCTTGTTATTTGGCCAAAAATGACTTTGAATATCTTCTAGTATTGCTTTTGATTATTGTGGACTCTTGTGATAGACTTCCTACATTACATTTATGTGGCTTTGGATTCCAGAATCCTAAGGTGACCCTTTAATTTTTAAAATCTTAAATCAATGTCCCATTTGCTGGTTTTGGGTTTGGATTGTAGAATCCCAAGAAAACCATTTGTCTCCTGAAATCCAAAGTTCAAGTATTTTCATTTTGCATGTGGTTGGATTCTAGAATCCCATAGATTATTTAACTTGTGATTCATTTAAAGCTTATTCTTTGAGGATTCTAGAATCCACTTACAAATTATAAAATCAACTCTAGCTAGACTTCAAATTTATCTTTTTTTAATTAAGTCTTTTACTTTTCTCTTATATCTTTGTTGTGTATTCTAGAACAAAGATCCACGGGTTGCCATCAAGCAGATCCCTCTCAACTTTGAACAGTTTTTGTCACGGTATCGTCTTGAGAGGAGAAGGAGACAACAACCCCAAAGCTTTGAAATTACTCTTGATCTCTCACTTTATATTCCAGATAATGTAGATGAGTATCCATCTCATTGGTGTGTTCATGAAGGCAGGGTTGAAGAAATGAGCACATTTGTTACCCCACAATCTTACACACTAGCCATTGTAGATGCTCCTTATGGTTTTAATGCCCCAAACTCTGTCAATGATGATGTAAAGTATGGAGTATCTGCCTATAGAGGATTTTGGAAAAATAACTACTTGTGACTCTTGGTCACTAGTATTTTTTCCCGCCCATGATCAAATTACTGTAGTGCAAAAAGCTTTCGCTGACTCAAACATGACATGTCAAATGCTAACATGGTAAGTGAAACCTTTGAAGTTTTATACTAGTAGTAGTAAGGTGTTATTTTTTGTTTTCTTCTTACATCTGAGCTATTTTTTTGTCGGATAAATCCAAACATTCATGGATATAAGCTTGATCACCTTTCTTGGGCTTGTGAGTTTGCTACCATTGGATTTTACTCATCTCTAGGTGTACAGAGTAAAGGATCATATAATTTTGCGGTGAAACCAAATCGCACAAATGTTTTTGAACAACCGGGAGTCTGCAAAAAGTTCAAACATATCGGTGCAGATGTACAAGGAGTCACAAATCCATATCAAAAGCCTCAACTTTTGATGATGGATTTAACTGATTTACTCTCAATGAGAGGAGAATGCGTAATGGACCTCTTTGCGGGGGCAGGCACTACAACTATTAGTGCATTGAAGCGAGGCTGAAATGTGGTTGCTGTGGAATGTGATCCACTTCAAGTTAAACTTATTGAGCAACAAGTCACAACTCTTAAGGAGTTACGATATGCGTTCCAAAATGTGGGAATGAAAAACATGGCATCTTATCCTCACTTCTTTGATGCATCTGGGGAGCCACAACCTCCAATTGGTTGTGAGAAATTTGGGGAGATAGTTGATCTTGTGGATTTTGAATGAGATATTGTAGAGGTTGAGGAGCAAGCTAGTGACACTCTTCTTCAAATAAATTCAATGGGAGAGGAGACAAGGAATGAGGAGGAAGAAGATCTTCCCATTCAAGCATAGTTTTTATGACTTTAAACTCATCGAACTATGTTTATGTTCAAAAACTTGACATTTTTTTATGTGAAGATACTTATTTTGATTTGTGTTTTTAATTATTTGCTTAAATTCTCAATTTTTTCAAGTTTATATGGCATATGATGGAGTTTCACTGTAAGAATAAAGCTTTTTTGAGCTTGCTTGGACAAAATCCATGCATGCAAGCCCAATATCTTCACATTTATCTTGGATGTTCTTTGTATATCTATTGCTTATGTAGTTATGAAAGCACCATGTCTATGAAATTTGATATGTAGAGTGACAATGTTGGTTAAGGACTACATTAAGATCAGAAAAATTATTTTTATGGCCAGCTTTAGAAACTAAATAATTGTAGGTTGTGCCTATGTTGTCTTTTTATTAAAATAATTAGTTTTTTTTTAAGATTAAGAATCCATCAAGTAGTGCTATAATATAGTAAAATGACAAACTAGCTTTTTTATTAAAAGAAAAAAAACTCTTTTCTATGATGCATTTTTCTACTTAAAAAGTGCTCCTTTTTTATGTTGTGAAATTTTGGATGCACCCTTGCAAATGACAACTCACGAATCGTGCTACTTTTTTATGACTCACTGTTACTTCTGATTCTTTCTCAACAACCTGTAAAGGGGATTTGCTACATGTGCATAATGTTGTATCCAAATAAGATAGAAGACACAAGCATCAATAAATCTTTGAAGTTCAGTTATAGATGTACATGTTTCTTTCATGTTTTTGATTGCATCCATCTTTTCTGGACAAGGTCTTCTACCATAAGTACCACATATATGCCCCACAATCAACACTTCATTAACACCAAATAAAATATTTTTCCCTGATAGGGTAACATTAACTTCTTCCAGCCTTCACAAAATCTTCTCACAATCTTTAATATGGTTTGCAACAAACTTACGGCACCCCCTTGAATCCATAGCTTCATCTTTATCTCTGTCTTCACATCCTTTGATGGGAACATCATCAAGAAATGGCATTGTTGTTTGAGGTATGATTTCACGTAGAATCTTGTTCATCCCATTCTTCATATGTGCAACTCAATTTGTTGCTCCTTGAGGTAAGATACACATCCTTACCAGTCCCAAAGGTGTTTTCATAGTTGTCAAATCTCTACTCTGAACGTCTATCTGAAATTGATTGTACCCTAAATAGAGATCTCCCATTGAGTAAATTGACCTTCCTGGAAACGCCTCTGTAAATTTATCCACTATAGGTCCTGTACCCACATTCCTAATGATAACCTTATTTACAGGTTTCATATCTTGTATGAACTACAAAGCACCATTCTTCTTAGGCACATTGAACCACCTGTTTGAATATGGTGCACAAGAAGGCTCTAAGATACCCATGCTAATCTTTTCATTGATTAGTTCTACTAGCCTTGGCAAACATGCTTTTGGAACCGCAATTGGCGTAGATCCCAAGCTACATGAGGGATAGTGAAGATCACCATAGGTGCGACAATATTAGGATCAACACACCCAATCTCATGTGGCTGGAAAGCAAAAGCCTTACCATGTCTTGAAAGCATTTCTTTAGTACTCTTCCTATCTTATTCTATTGAAAACTCCCCCTCACATCCAACTTTTATCTGTTTTAGGGATTCCATTGTCAACTTGTGTCCAGTTCTTTTTGGATCCCTGAGACTCGGCTGCAAAGAAGCTTGCTCTAGCTTTTTCTTGCAATCTGATGGTAAAGGTAAGGCCACTAGTCTCACTTTCTTTGCCACTGCTTTGTACTTGGTCTCCACACGCACTTCCGGCCCTTCATTAGCATTGAAGTCTTTCCAACCTTCAAAAGACTCAATCACATCATACATTTCCATAGAGAATACTTCCACAATGTGGGTTCCATCTTTTATGCTAGAATCCATTATAGCTTCAAGCTCAAGCATAGTATCTACATGAGAAACTTGTTCAAAGAAACCTGAAATGTATTCACTATCCTTTATAAAACCACTTTCTTTCATGTATTTCTGTACACTATATACATATTGTCGTGCACTTCTTTTCATATCCTCAAGCTTCATAAAACAAACTGACCCATGCTCTGTTAATCCCTGGAAACCCGTAGAAAAGGCTTCTTCTCACTTTGGGTCAGGCGAGAATCTTTTTCTTCTTGTACCATTGCAATCCTGCTTCACAATGGTACATGGACAAAACCCCTTATCTCCCTGTACTCTTTGAACTCTTTGTTCACTTTTGGTAGAGGATAGTCACAAAGACTATTGCGGTTCCTCTCATGATTCACACACGATCAAAAATTGCACAACTCGCTTCCCATCTCTTCTCTTTACCCTAGCATAAGCAAAACCATCATCCAAGACCTTTGTTTCCATGCGAACGGTTGTGATGTATGGCTGCCTAAGGATAAGAGGATAGGTAGACATCTCCTGCACAAAGAAATATTGCTCATCCTTCACATTACCAATCATTACTTTCACATTTGGACAAGCCACATAGAGCTCTCCTGATGAGTTATTTGCAACTCTAATCATCCACCCATGGTCTGTGTCTATCGGCCACTTACCCTTCATGTAAAGACTCTTGGACATAAGATTGATCTCAAAGCCACAATCTATCAATGCAACATAGGGCTCCTCAAGATCACCCACCTTGACTAAGGTTTATATTGTAGCTCTTGCCCAATGACTTTTGGAGTAGTGGCTTTTATAGGAGGCTTCATCATCATCTGTAAATTCTAGCATGTGCATCTCTCCGAGAAGACTATTAGCATCCTACCACATTTTCATCACAATCACTCTCTTGGACATGTATTCCATGTGCCTTATGTGACTCCCCTTCACCCTCAGACTGTGGAAGAATAGACTCAGTGAGAGTTTTCCTCTTTCTTTTTATGATATCTATGATTTCTTCATGAAACTCGCGTTTAGCAATGCCAAGAACCTCACCTAAGGTAAACTCAACTTTGCTATTCAAAATCCTTTCCTCCAATACCTGCTTTAAGTTTGTGGTAGCTTCAGTGTCAGATTGTAGTCTGTATGCAGTGACTTTTTCTTTAGCTTCTCCTTGCTCTATATTCTTCCTTGTAGATGCCTACTCCATAGGAATCTCAGGAGGAGGAGGCACATGTAGTGGAGCCTCATAAGAAAGTCCTGGATCCTTTCTTCCATGAGCTCTTGTAACCCTCTTTGAAGTAGTAGGAACTCCATCTCCATTCTCACGTCTACACTTCTGTTCCACAATTTCTTCATTGTTATAGCATTTTGCAGGATAGGAATGCACTGATAAAGAGTCCACAGGGTCATCTCAACCTGTTGTATGGCGTATGCAATCACTGGCTTCATCTAATACTTGTTTAGTTACCTTCCCTTTTTTGGTTGAGGCTACTGCATATGGCCACAAGCTATCAACCTCCTCAAAATCATCAGGAGTATACTTTAACACTTTCTTGGCGTTAGCGCTATCTTTGCCCCATAGGTAGCAGCCTCCACTGCAGAAATAGCATGACTAGTTTCCATATCCTCCACTAACTTCCACATACCTCCTTTTCCAAAGTTAGTTTCTAATGGCATACATGTCTCCTGCAGATGGATCTTGCCATCCTTAAAAAACACAAGATTTCTTTTTAAGGCATCACTAAATCTATCACAATCCCTTCTGCCATGGTCTGTGCCATCACACCATATGCATATGTGCACAAATCCTTCTTTGCTTTGGAATTTTTGTCCTACAATAGGTTGTCCTTTCTCTTCAAGCCTTATTAGCTTTAATTTCATTTCTTGCATGCGCTTAACAAGATCATCAAGCATTGAATTATCACCTTTTGGACTCACAACAGTACTCTTTGGTGGAATATCTCACGTGCTAGGAGGAGAGGTAGTACCATTCACCACCATCTTGTCACTATGACGTTGCCTCTTAGCAAGCAATGAGACTACATCTTCAACCTCTTTCCACTTAGCCTTTAGACCTTGTTCTTTATTCTTATCATTAAGGAGTAGCTCTATCTTTTCTTGGATCTCATGATCTGCAGCTCGAAGGAACAATTGGGTTTTTTAAATATCCAAAGTAGCCCGCTCTGTTCCTGACAGTTGAGCATAGTACCGCTCAAACTCTCTCAACAATTCGGTGATGAAAAGTCCTTCTTTTGGCTTTGCAACCCATTACAAGAAGGTCCTTTTTGTAACCCTTTCAGAGTCCTCCATGAAGTATTTGTCCTTTAGGGATAATTTGAATTGCTCCCAGCCTTCTCCATGCTCCTCCCTAATTCCCCTTACATGGTCTCTAATCTCAGGGACGACAACAAGCTCAAAACTACGAATCATGTCCACCTCTAGAACCCGTTGTCGCTCCTCCTTTACATAACCATGAAGAAACTTTGGGAAATCATTCCCTTCAAATTGCTCCATTTTTTTCACAATATCTTGAAGGGCTTTTGATGCTGACACCTCGCTTCTTGCTGCAGCCTGTTGTTGTAGCATAAACATGGCGAATGCTTGAAACATTTGCATTGTGCCTTGATCAAAACCATGCCTTTTTGCTCTTGTTGATTCATATCTTTAATTATTTGTAGTTAAACCTTTCAAAACAAGTTTTTGAACCCCCACCCCAGCTGCTTCCGTCGGGTTCACCAGAAATCTCGAAAAGTGTGCGGTCTAGCTGGGAAGGTGCAGAACCTCTGGGTGTGAGAGTTGGTGATGAGAGTCACAAACACTTTGTGAGAAATCGTTTGTGGAGAATAACCAACCCTCTTTCTAAGGGTGAAAAAAAATCTAAGAGCGTTTGTGACAGCAAAGTCACAAACCCTCTTTCCTATCGTGCTTGGAGTATGCTTGTTCTCGTAGTCGGGGTTTTAATGAGAGGATTACTTAATCACATTCAATTTCACTTAAAAAGACCTTTTAAAAACACTAATGTTTCATCCATGAAACCTTGATGCTCATACAAGCACAATTCTCAATCAAAACCCAAAACTCTTTCATGGTATCATGTAGCCACGCCCCCAATTTCATAGTCGTAACATCAAACAATTGAAAGGAATGCTCGAGCTTCCACCTTCACGATGAAATTTTTTTTATTTTTCAGAGATTTATGAGCTTCTAAAGTGAAGCCCACACACCATTTTGATAAGGGAAAACCCTAATTCACTCCCTCACAAGCTCAGATACAAGATTGCAAAGAGGCGGGACTGCCCAACACATAGATTGAGCAACAATGGAGGCCATTACACATTAGTGATAAATTGCAGGTTTTTTAATGTAATAAGCAGCCCTCTCTCTCTTACCCATGGAATTTTCATCTGATGTGTCAATTTTTGGTCCATTTTGCCACTTTGGACCAAAATTAGGTCATTTTCAGCTCATTTTTGACCCAAAAAATGTCATTTTTATGTAGAAAATTCCAAACGGAGTCAAAAAATCCCTAAACTTGTGGGATCACTTGCATAAGAATAAAAATCATAGATATGAATCATTTTTCATCAATATACCATTTTGGGTCACTTTCCATGCAATTCTGCAACGGCGCATGTTAGCTGCTATTTTTGGCAGTTTTTTCCTTCATCACTCTGTATAGGAGAGATGATTGTGCCACCATGAAACACTTGTACTATGTACATTGTAAAAAAAAATTAAGCATATTATCAAGTGGAAAAGCATGCAAATGCACCACATCCAGGGCCACGACTCCCCGAATAGCTATGTACATGATAATGACCACAGTAGACGCTTCAACATATATCATAGTATGTACATGATTGCTTTTATTCGTATACATTGAGAAGTGTCAAGAGTGAGGTGAATGTTTTTATTTCACACTATGTACGTGCCACGGCACGACCACGTATGTACCTATTCTGAGGGGGTGCAAGAAGAAGCTTTATAGGGTGTGAAGGAAATTATGGGCCACATAGCTGCATATAATGCAGAAGATGAACAAGAAACAATTGAAGATTACCTCGAGGATCAAGTCTTTAATAAGTCTTTTTTTTTTTTACACCTAAAGTGCAGTATAACCAGGGGGTTCTTCCTTGTTGCTATCTCATGAATTGCAGGATGAAGAAAATTTTGGGTCTTTGATAGAATCCAAGATTCTCGAGGCTCTACCATTCCAAGAGAGGGTGTTGTGTTATCCCATTTGATCCTGGGGGCTATTGGAGTACATGCTGCACATTCAAAGGACATGAGTTATTTTCTTGTAGGTAGGTTACTTGGTAGTAGATTTTGCATTTAGATTTATGCTAAGTGGTTATATTTGTGGGTTTTGTGGTCAGTATGCTTACATGGCTATCTTCCAATTGGCATATTTGGACAATTGATGAAGTATCTTTACATCTTTTGAGTTGGTTTTGCAGCCAAAACTTGAAGTAGAGGACTTGACGGCTATTCTGTGTGCAAAAGAAAAGGCATACTTGAGCTTGACAGAGTTTCCTAAACTAAGCTTTATGGTCAAGCCGTGTGCATAATTAACTGGAGCACTTGAGTCTAGTGAGGTTCACTAAACATGTTTTCCATAATTGAGTGCTTTGGAGATACGATAGATACGGTGTGAAGTATTGGGGGGTTGGCCTCTACAACACCTCAAACCAACACCAAGAAAAGAGGATGAAGAGTATCGCTCTCTCAAGATAATATGGGCTGATCTTCTCTCACGAATTTTGATAGCCTCACTCGCACCCTGCCCCGACTAGCTTCCCTCTACACCGCTACAACTCCCACTATACTTCCATGCACCAAAGGAAGAAAGGGAACCAAGAAAACCAAAGTAAAAAATTAAAGAAGAACAATGGAAGTCTCTACACTTTTCCTCATAAAACCAAGATATTCACTTCTTTTCAAACGCCCTTTCATGTGCTAGTAGAGACTCCATAGGCGCTCTCATATATACACATAGCTTGACCAAATCCATCCAAACCAAGATCACTTTGAAAACCCACAAATTTCAGCAGAAAAGTAAGAAAAAGTTATTGAAAACTTGGGGAAAACCTTGCACTTTTGCGTATGAACAAGCAAGAAATTGTAGCGCATGGTCTACCCTCAACTAGCTGCACCAAAGGGAACGGGTTAATTTTATTTGTGAGTTAATCAATTCGTGTTTTTTTGATAAAGGTGATGCTTTTTCGAGTTTATAAAGGCATGCACTTCACTCATATGTATGCTCTCTAAGGTGGCATTGTGGTATGTCAAATAAGTACCGAGGGAAGGAGAGAGAAAAAGGATTAGACGGAGAGAGAAAACATACTTGTGAAATAGAGATAGGATCAAGGTGTGAGAGTACAGACAACAAGAGAGAGAGAGAGAGAGAGAGAGAGAGAGAGAGACAGAGTCTGAAAGTGGGAGATGAGGGAGAGAGAGGGTGCTAGAGAAAAGATAGGTTCAAAATGAAAAAAGTCCGGCTCAAGTTTGGGCAAGAAGGTTCTCAAGCCGGTTCAAATCATTTCATTTAGTAACTTGGTATATAATTGTTTATGTGTTGGTTTAATGTATATATTTTATAAATATCCCACATTTTAATTGAGATGAAAGTGGAGTTAAGTAAAAGTAGAGTTTTGTTGTGAAGAAGGAGGTTGTGTGCACGTTTTCTACTCCCGTGTATGTGTGTGTGTGTGTGTGTGTGTGTGTGTGTGTGTGTGTGTGAGAGAGAGAGAGAGAGAGAGAGAGAGAGAGAGAGAGTTTGCCTGTTCATATGCTTGTAAAAAGGTTCCATAGCCGGGTCCACAAATAATGTTTTCCGAGCCCTTAGAGAGGCAGTTAGTGGTGGTTACTCATTGCACTATTATATGCTTATAGTATTCATAGGGGAATAATAATCATAGTGTTTCCTAAGCCCTTAGAGAGGCAGTTAGTGGTGGCTACTCATTGCACTATTAGATGCTTATAAATTTTATAGGGGAATAATAATCGTAGTGACTAATCATGCATATTTTATTGCACACTCCACTTTAAAAGTTAGTGGTGGACTAGTAGACGATTATAATATTCATAGGGGCATAATATTCATATTCACAAATTATGCATATATTATTGCATGCTCCAATTTAGCAGTTAGCAATCGAGAAGTGGGACCCCTCATGTCACTAACACATGTCACTCTTCCATCACTATCAATGCTTTTTGAGAGCATGCTGCTTTAGCCTATATAAATGTTACAAGGCAAGCAGCCTATGCTGCACAAGTGAATCGGAGGTGCTAATCAAGAGAGATTTTTTCATTTTCCCTGTACTTATACAATGCCTATAGGATATGCAACTACTGGTAATGAGGTAGTTGGAAAAATCCATGAAGAGCTTCACAAACTCCCCCCCAACGCACCCCTTGAAGAAAAAAAGACGTTTACACAAAGAGAGCGTGACACAAACAAGGCGATCCGGATGTTCAACCACCTTAATCGCGCTCGCAACACCGGAGACCAGGAACTCAATGATGTCTTTGAGACAATGCGAGAAGCTATGGGCAAGTGGGAGACATGGGGGTACATAGATAGCTCTCGAAGGGCCGCTTTACAGGCGGAGATTGACCATTTGCTTGTCTGCAAACGCACAATCAACCTGGTCGACATCTCTGGCTCTAATGTGGTAGAAGATTGAGGCAAGATTTAAATAATTATGCACTAAATAATATAGTTAAATAAATATGCACTAGCACATGATAAATTGTACTAGTGTGATGCAAGTTGTACTCTGTGTGTGTGTGTGTGTGTGTGTGCAGGTTTGATTCCCTACGTAATCATGTAAACAACTTATTTTAATTATATGATGCTTATTTTAACTATATGATGGTGTTCCACTCTTCAGTGCCTTGGCGAGAATAATTCATATGTCAAGGTTTGGGACCGTCTCCTCCCTCTGTCTGACTTATTATTATTGAAGTAGCAATGATACTTTTAATCGACATGGTATACTAACACATCTTCAAGATCTGTCATAGCGTAGGGTATTGTTGATATCTTGTAGCTAAACTGACCCGCCAAATGTAACTACAAGCTATTTGAAAGCCAAAAGTAAAAAAAATCTATGTGAGTTTTTTATATAATGCAAGAAAAAGATGAGCATGTCTTTAGTATCTACCCTATAGTAGAATGTTGTTTCCTGTCCATGTAGGTGTTGTTGCAAACAAGGATGAATGTCTAATAAGCCAATTTGAAACTAGGAATCTAAAAAATATTGATGGTTGTACTTGTTTGGGCAGAACCTCAAAGTAATGATACACGCATAGACTCTTGCATATAAAATAGTAATTAAGAACACTTTACTGAGTTGAAGAACTGCATACGTACTTAAACTATATATATTGTATAAACAAGTACTTAAAAACACTTTACCGAGTTGAAGAACTGCTTACATACATAAACACATACATATAAATAAAAAGATATTATATATATATTCTTAGACCGACAGTGTAAAGAAATGCTGACAAGCAATCAAAATTTTGACAGCATAACAATGTGAAAAATAAATAAAAAACCATTCCATACTTGCTTCCGTGAAAGCTTGCCTAACTTTTGTGTATACATGAAACCATGATTATGTTTCTAAACATGAACAAAAAGCATGATTATATTCACAAGGAATCAAAATTTCGGCAGCATAACGGCGCGAGAATTCAAAGAAAAAATTTTCCCATTCCATACTTGCTTCCGTGAAGCTTGCCTAACTTTTCTGTATACATGAAACCATGATTATGTTTCCAAACATGAACAAAAAGCATGTTTATATTGACAAGCAATCAAAATTTTGGCAGCATAACGGAATGAAAATTCAAACAAAAAAAATCCCCAATCCATACTTGCTTTCGTGCAGTAGCCAATACTCATGAGAAGAAGAAATTACATACGCCAAAAAGCATGTGTTGGTATATTACTTTGGTAAATTTAAAGCTCTCAACTAACTTCTATCTAGCATAATAAATATGAAATCATGGTTGAATTGATAAGGGCGATCAACACCAACAACATGTCTTCAGTAATACCAAAAAAGTGGCACCCTAACACCATGGTCACACGTCGTTCCATAAAAATCACAAACTAGAAAAAACGATAGATAATACCAATGTTGATGTCAATCAAGGGCAATGTGATCCGGGCTCATATTGTTTCCAGTCAGTCTCCTCATCGCTACCTGCATCAACTGCTGAAATAGCACGTACACATGGAGCCTTAAAGAGTGAAAGATGTTGATGGAAGACCTCTGGATCACTATCTATGCAGAGACAGTGTCTAGACAACTCAACACAAACATTGCCCAAGCCACCACATCCAGAAAACATATCAACAATGTAGGTGTGCTCCGCAGTAAATGTCCGCACAAGCCAGCTAAAAAAAGAAAAAAATATACACATTTTTACTTTATGTAACATAGTCCAATAACACATAGTAGGAAGCATATATTCTTATCGAAAGAAGTCAAGGCTATGCTCGGTGGCACCTCTAAGAGTGTGTCCTCCAATGTACTCTCCGTCGGCGCACTCCACCAGTTCTGGACTTGGCATCGAAAGAGTTGTTGTCCACGCTCCTTCCATCTCGTCGATCGTAGATAGGACGTTAACCCTTATGATAAAACAAGCCTAGCAATAGTGTTTCCACCTACAAATTACAATTAGGATGTGATCTAATTGAAGAAACTAGGAGCATGGTTTTCAATCAACAAAAAAAATTACTTACTCTCTCAATCTCAATGTTCTTTCGCACATAACCATCGGGGATCAAAATAAGGATGGTATGCATCATTTTGAATCCCATCTCGATGGCATGGATAGACACAATGCCAAAGTGATCAGTGGAGCTTAAGGTGATGTACCACCCATTGTATGCCACATACTTTGAAGCTATTATGGCCACTTTCTTACTTAATTTTTGAGAGAATTGATTCCATGGAGGGACCTGCATAATACGCATTTTTAATTTGATTAAAGTTCCAAAACTATCATAGACTGTCCATTGTGGTTTTGAAGGATGCATACCTCGTTCTCCAAAAAAAATTAACTTTAAAATTTGTTGCAAAATCCGCAAACAAAAGAGAGGCCACTTCATTGCTCTTTTCTCCATCAACATGGGATGAATGAAGAAAATCCAAGATCCTGCATACGATCAAATACATGTATTTCAAACATTCACAACACACACCACACATAGTTAGTCTTTCTTTTCACATGTGTTTACCATTTCTCATCATCGAGAGAAATTTTGTAAACATCTAGCATGTTGCCAATAATGGTCACATCACAATCTATGGAAGGCACTGCATAATCAGAAAATAAAATATTTCATCAAGAATTCTTGAGTAGAAAGAAAGTGACAGCTAAATATCTTTACAAGCAAGTTTACCTGTGGATCCTTGAGCACCTTTTTTGTTCTTTTTGGGAGACTTCTTGGGCTTCTTGGATCTAACAAAATCCAATCGTTTTTTAATAGAGGAGATTGTACTATTGTTTACTCTGTTCGAAGAGGTGGATTTCTTGGAAGCTAAGCCAATCTCCTCAATACCATTTTCATTTCTTTCAAGAACGTGCTCTAAAGCAAACAAAAATATATTTCTCACAAACATAATATAAATAGTATGAGCACTTTAACAATTATGTAGTTTTTATAAATGCCAAAAAATAACCTTTATATAAGTTCCCTTCATCACGTGGATAGGTGTCTCGAGTGTAATCTAGCCACCAAGGGCAATACTCAATTTCCCAAGCAATCAAACCATAATCTCTCATCCATAGTGGATACATACACTCCTCACAAGAGAGGTCCCTCCAACTTTCAACAAAAACTGGCAACTTCTCCAACAAAGTTTGATCGTAAAGCTGAATTAGCCATCTACATAAAATGCAGTTAACTTTATTTGAGCTCTTTTCCTAAGTGACTTATTTATTATACAAACTCTAAGTAAAAAATAGAATAACAACCATAAAGATATCAATTGTAGATGGCTAAAGCTGAATTAGCCATCTACATAAAATGCAGTTAACTTTATTTGAGCTCCTTTCCTAAGTGACTTATTTATCATACAAACTCTAAGTAAAAAATAGAATAACAACCATAAAGATATCAATTGTATTACCTGAATAATACTTTCCTCGACAATTAAAACTCCACTTAAACTTCACTCCACTTTCATCTCAATTACTACGTTTTTCACACACACCATATATTACAAAAAATGATATTGTGGTATAAACATTCACACACACACATTCATATATATATATATATATATATGTATGTATGTATGTATGTATGTACACACACAAAGATATACACAAAATGGATTCGTATATATAATTTTACTCAAAAAATACTACGTTTTTTACACACACACACACACACACACAGCCATATATTAAAAAAAATGATTGTATGTGTTTGTGTGTATAAAAAACGTAGCATTTTTAAAGTTAAGTTATATACACACACACACACACACACAAGATGGAAAAACTATGTGCACAGTCATACATACACTCTCTAGAGATAATTATATATATCTTAACTTAAAAAATGCTACGTTGTTTACACACACCCACAAAAGCAGTTATACACACGCACAGTAATGTATATAACTTAACTAAAAATATATATATATACACACACTACCAAACACACTCACACAAATATATATATATATATATATATATATATATATAATGGCAAAATGGAGGCATATATATAACTTAACTAAAAAAATTGCTACGTTTTTTATACAAAGTCAGTCATATAGAATGCTACGTTTTTTTATACACACACTTACACAATCATACACACACACACACACACACACACACACACACACACACAAAGGATGGAGACACTATTAGACTGCATTAAATACAGTCCTTGAACCACCATTTAGACATTAAATGGCCCCTCAAATTTGATGACATATTCCACTGCTACGTATTAAAAAATTATAACTTACTAGTTTGAATGCACATACATTCACAACCGTCACATACTAAATGGCGTACTAGCCAATTTAAATGCACTTCTTCAATTATGATTTTCATTCTTCTTTGAGCCGTCCCAAGATCTTATGCAACTATCTTTTTTTCTACCTACCAATCTTTCACTTTCATTAACCTTCACCAGTTTCATTAACCTTCACTTTATCTTAAACTTTCATTAACCTTCACCACCTTCACTTAATCCACCATAGTTTTCTCGCATCTCCACCCTCTAATCTTTTTCTTGAGAGAATATGTCCAACATGAAAGTAACAATAACTTGGAAGGTTGGTGGTTAGATAGTCAACCACGACATTTAGTTGAAGGGAAACTCATTGTTGCTTAGTGCTTACTATTTGCAGAGTTTGCTGCCTCCATCTTGCCATTTTCAATCACTATCTGCTCTTATTGAAAGTGATTGTGGCCTAACAAAAGTCTTACTGCAACCATAGTGGGATATTGAAGGTCAATAGCATTTCTGAATAGATGGATCTTTTTCGAGCTTGTTTGAGCTGCTTCATTCAGACACATTTATACAGGTATCTAACAATGAGAAAGGAAATGACAAAGAGATATATGAAGATGTTTTAAGCATTGTGCATCTTGAAAGTAGTGGTGACGATATAGGATAGCTCAAAACTCAGTCAATCATCCTTTGGATTCAACAAAATCCAGGGGCAAAAAAGTTAAATGATCTGTTAACATTATGTGGAGCTCCTTTGCAAGTTGCTGAACTTCCACAACATTATGATGTAAATTTGTTTTTTGAGTTACCTGCGACTCAGGATAAAACAAAACGAATGACAGGGATGGAACAACGCTTTGATGGTCACTTGTGGACTCGCCCATCTGTGACAACCTTGGCAATAACATGCACAATTTGTCTAAGCCACTGTTTGGGATGCATGCAGTGAAATTATTCAACATGTTCTCATTATATTAAGGAACAAGAATTTAATAGTAGTGATTTTCATGGATATTTGGACACACAGTTCAAAAAGGACTACCTTGCAATGGAAGAGAATACAGCAATAACTTGTCATTATTGTCAGAAGGTTGTTACTTGTGTTACTGCTTGTCCCTCAAAATCTATTATGTTTTGCCTAGAGATGGTACAATGTCGCGACTGGCAATACATGCTGGTAAACATTGTCATAATGTTAAGGCAGGAACCTCTAGGGCTGCTATTTCAAGAGTGCAAAAACTGGTAGGTGCAGTACTAAAAATAGAAAAGGGTGGCCCAAGAAAAATTCAAATGTTGGTGGCTCAACAACTTGTGCTTCACTCCTTGATTGGTGAGGAAGCTGAAGTTACATCCGATGTACAATTCAATGATTTTTTGGAAGAAATAATGCCACTGGTTCAAACCAAAGGGTAAGAGAAACTCAATTTTGTTCCTTGAATTTGTTAATTTTTAAACTATTATAAATTTATCTTTCTTATGATGTATCGTGTAGGTTTTCTTCAATTGTTTCAAAGGAGAGGAAGAGTCAAGGTGTTTTTATTGGGGATGGATATGATAATATTTTATTGCTTCAAAAAAAGTGCATGGTTCCTTTTTTCCATGGGAGTAGATCTCCTGGACAGGGTGAAGAGGATGACAAGTGCTTCCTATTTAAAATGTCCACTAAGGGACCAGGTTTTGGGATTGATCTAGTAAATCGGATGAAAAGAATTGAAACTGGTGACTTAAGAAATATGTGAGTACATTTTGATTTTACCCATAGAATAGCTAGATGGATAGGCAACAATGTCATGCTCAATTTATGATCCAAGGTAATCTTTAAGTATTTAAATATCTCGTATTTTTTAATCATTAAATAAAAGAAGATGTGTGAAAATGTTTATGTTGAATATCTTCCAGCATACGATCACTACAAAATAATTGCTATATGTGAAACTAAAGAGGAGGATGCAAAGACTCAAGTTATTTTTTGAGAGAACCTTAATTCAACAATGGAAAAGTACGGACATGGTGTACCTGACTTGGCAGGTTTTATGTCTGATGAGGCTGGTGCAAATTAGAATGTTATTCGAACAGTATTCAATGGAGCTTCAATGGCGGGCCAGATAATATCATGGAGGGACGTGAACGGTCATGCCTATTTCATTGGGAGCAGAGTCTCCACAAATATGCTAAACAGTGGATACCTCAACATCTAACAAATCAACACATTGTGAGGAATGGAGAGCTTGTAAGACCATTGTGCTTGCATCTCAAAAGGCACTTTCAATTCAAAAATGGTGGAGATAGCATCTATCTACAGAGAGCATCACAAGAGTGAGCAGATGGTTTAAATGGTGGGAGCAACAAATTTCACACTGGGGAGGAATTGGAACAGATGTAAGTACCTTTATGACAATTTATATTTTTAGAAAAATTTATAAGCTTTTCATACATGAAATCTATAAAAGTTAATTCATGTTTTTTTGAATTTCATAGGGTGGTCTAAGTCCATGGGAGCGGGCACAAATTCCCAATGTTAATTTATTATCAAAAAGTGTACATGCCAGTTGGTTAGCGGGTGAAGGTGGAAAGAGAAAAATATACTTGTATGATTCATGTGTAACAGATGTTATAAACTCATATATTCAATGTGCAAAGCGTTTGGGATATACTATTGGGCGTTATATGGGAATGGGTCCCACAATGGAGACCTTGCTTTCTCGAGTTGAATCTCAGCAAACTCCAACTCTAACCAACGTGGCCCATCTATTACACGAGGCTGTTGCAGGGACTCCCATGTATGCGCAATCAATTTTGCATGGAGACAAAGAAACAGTACAACGGAAAAAGAGGGGCAAAATAGAAAGAAGTAGCTCCCATCGGCTGGAATATGTCATGGAATCTAAGCAACGAAATCATCGCTGTCGACCCAAAAAAATCAAGTTTGATACCCAAGGACCAAGTATTTCTAACATTCCGCTGCAAATAAGTGACAGTGATGATGATATTGGATCTCAAAAAGAAACAACCACACCTTTGTCAACTCAAAGAAAAAATGTGTTTGAAAGTGATGTGCCACGCACTCAGTGGGCCCTCAGGAGAATGCCCATTCAAAGTCAAAGAAAATGTTTTGGAATAGTAGGGAGAAAAAATTGTGACAATATCTTGCATAGTCGCTCAATTGTTCTTGTTGCTCCATGTATATGGTCCGAAAGAATGTTCAAGGGTAAAACAATTGAGCAATGGTTATGGTTTTGTAATCATGATATTTTGCATACTCAATCAATCAAAAGACAAGTCAAAGATTTACCTCCTGCTCCAAATTTTTGGCCAGTAGCAAGAGGGACAGATATCTCCACACAAGAACTTGCCGCGCTGCATCAGAGTGGATTTCGGACAGAGAATTCAATGGTAAATCCACAACCTCTTGCTGGCGAGTGCAAAGAAGGTGGTGGCAGCTTGAGGAAGAAAAAGTGGAGGCATGAAATCTCTAAAGAGGCCATGAAGAAATTGGAAGCATGTAATAGTATGACAATTATATTTTTGGATGAAGTGAAAAGGTCTCAAGAGCATGTAGTTTTCCGAGTTCTCATTGAAAGTAGTTATGAGATTCATATAAAACAGAGTCCAACATGCATGTGTCTGGATTTTCAAAAGCGAGAGAATACCAACAATTCCTTTTTGGCATGCAAACATATGTACTATGTGTACACAAAAGTGCTCGGACTTGAACCTAAGGAGCACATGATTATTCTTCAGCCAACCCTCTCACCAATGGTCATCGCCTTTATTCTTGGACAAGCAAGGAGGATTTCTCCCTCCATTTAGTTACAGCTGGTTTGGTATGCATCTTTCACTCAGCTAGAATATTGATCTATGATATTAAAGTGTTTTTCTGTATTTATTTTGGTTTATTACACTTGTGATTATTTATCTTGAAAAAACATTGTTTATGCAGCATAGGATTTTGAATTTCAAGCAAAAGACATGAAGCAACTTGCAAGCTATTTGGGAGCAAATTACTTGCCTTTTAGAGTGACCATTACATTTATGGCGACTATCCTTTTTTGTACTCTAATTTTGATCTTATCCTATGGTAGTTTAGCGAATGTACTTACATCCTCAAACTTACATTATTTCAAAAATCTCAAGCTTGGGAAAAATAGTATTGTCTCTATTTGTCATGATTTTTTACTTCATCACATTTATATATGTTGTGGATTATTTAACTCTGAAAATAGTGTTGTCTCTATTTTGCACGATGTTTTACTTTATCGCATGTTTATATGTTGTGGATTATTTGACTTTGATGACATGCGCTACAAGCATATTTGACTCTAATGGCATGAGTTGTGAAATGGTGATTTTATTTGTTTACATTTTCACGTCGTTATGCCCTCTCAGTCTCTCTCTCTCTCTCTCTCTCTCTCTCTCTCTCTCTCTCTCTCTCTCTCTCTCTCTCTCTCTCTCTCTCTCTCTATACGTAGTGATTTACAACTCTATGATTTTACTTTCTCTCTCTAGAAGAGAAGTCACTCTCTCTCTCTCTCTCTAAAGGATTTATGATCTCTTCTTCCAATGGTAACGCGCATAAATACTATCTCTCTAGAATTTATACTTTCTCCCTCCGTCAACCACACATATATGGAGTCTTATGATGATTGAAAATTACATTAAATAGATACTTTATGCTATGACACATATTTGGTTAAAAAAAACTCTAAAGATTGCTAAAATTGTCAAAAAAACTTGAAATGAAAACCTCGCAAATGTTAAATCCCCAAAGGGAACCACACATACCATGGCTGCCATACCTCCAACCAACATGAAAAGAGATCAATATGGAGATCTAAGCACCCACTTTTATCATCCCATTGAGGAGAGACACACTCTCAACTCACCACACTAGGCTCTCGCAAGGCAAGAGGGGCACCTCTACACCAAAACCCCCACCCTTCACCTCAGGCTCCAGCAACACATAGTTTCTTCTTCACAGCTGAATATCCTTCTTCACTCACGACCCAAAGATGATAAAAGTTCTTTCTTTTCTTCACATTTTTAAAGCACTTACTCACACTTTGAAGTCTCGACACTTCTATGTACAAAAATAGCAAAACTATGTACTCCACACAATTGGCACGCATGCGTAGAGACAGCTGGCACATACCGCCTTTGTACACTTTGTACAAGCATGCTTTATTTACATCCAAGAGGTCTAAGAGCACCAGAAAACATCTCGCAAAGACTTTGGGGTGGTCCGCACCATTTCGCCAAAACACGTCACATATTGGCCCCCCAACAAGCATGGAACGCTTTCAAGTGTTTCATGTACACATTCTATCATCAAGTAGTCACTCTATGTAGCTTGCATCCCAAGAAGGCACCAATTCTCATGATAACACCAAAAAGGGTGTCTACTCTCACCACTCACCTCCATTCTTTATGTAACAACCATACATATGATATACCAAGAGCTACCTCGCTTGAAGCAAAAGCCCATGCACTTGTGAAATCAAGTATATCCACTTACCTCTATCAAACACATAACATTGCATGTCATCATTTGAAAAATGAACATTATCAAAATTAGCGATATCAGCATGGTACCTCCCAACATATATACCATACACCTCATCATAAAAGAGAGAACATACAATGAGTTGGCTACCATGTTCATAACGATGCCAGTCAAAGAAATTCATCTCCCACAAGCTATTGTCTTGACAATCATAAACACATGGTAAGGATGCATCACAATATTTCTTAAAGGTACTCAATATCCTCTTCACATAAACATCAAAGAATCTCTCACTCATGACACGGTACATAGTATCCTTTCTTGGCATAATTAGAGACAAACTATCATCAAAGTATTGTCTCTCACCATCCACAATAGCATCATCTCCCATAGAAACTTCCTCATTTGTTTGCATCTCAAAACCAATCATAATAGGAATAGTAACATCCACCATATCAAAATTCACAAGGGATGCATGCTCTTCATCTCTATGCTTGGCATCATTAGAAATGTCATCAATCTCATCAAACAAGCCAAATGTAGACACATAATCTTTATGTGACACCATCTCATGCATACCAATGGGATATTGATCATCATCAAAGATCTCAATTTTTGCATTATCAAAAGAAGCATGAGACACCAAAGCATCATGTCTAGCATGAGTATGTTCATCACTATCAATAACCATGGGGAGCACATCAAATAGCTCATATGTAGAGACATAGTCTTCATTCACCTTAACATCATTCATAGAAAAGGACTCAAAATCAGCATTCAAGTCATCAAAATCATTGCTTTCATCACCATGAGAAGTATCCACGAGAGCATATGTAGCATCCAAATCCACATGACCAGTATCCATCTCATCTACAATTTCATCATCCACACAATCACATGATGCTTCATTATCACACTTGACTTCTTGGTCACAAAGACCTACCTCAAGCTTCCACAATGCATACTTTACCATAGGCTTACCTAAATGAGCTTCTTCATATTGGAAGTTCACATTCGCAATTTGCACGATCTCATCCCTGTTGCATGTGCTATCAAAGACAATGTCTTTTTTATCCCATAGAGATGCATATTCATTAACATAACCTGCTTCTCCTCTTGCAAGACCTTTGCTAAACTCCAAGAGAGCATACTTTGTCTTTTTCCAACTACCACACATGTCATACATAGCAAAATCCATAAGAAACTTTTAAAGTACCTTCAAGAACTCAAAGTGCCTATATTGGCAAGCCAACAAGAAGAGAAAACCCTGCTTATAGTCATCTTTCTGTCCAAAAATATCAAATACATTATCACAAGCTTCCAAGTACCTCTTCAAGTGATGAAAATCCTGCAAAATCATCTCCAAAACAAGATTACACAAGGCCTTGAGTTGATTCCCAAGTGGACTCCAACCTGACAATCAAAGCAGCAAAACACTGCTCTGTCCTCCTTCCTCAGGGCACCAAATTATGTGAAGAATTGGGGGGATGGCCTCTACAGCACCTCAAAACAACACCAAGAGAAGAGGATGAAGAGTAGATCTCTCTCAAGATAATATGGACTGATCTTCTCTCACAAAGTTTGATAGCCTCACTCACACTCAGCCTTGACTAGCTTTGACTAGCTTCCCTCTACACCGCTACAACTCCCACTATACTTGGAAGCACCAAAGGAAGCAAGGGAACCAAGAAAACAAAAGTAAAAAATTAAAGAAAAAAATGGAAAGCTCTGCACGTTTCCTCATAAAACCAAGAGCTTCACTTCTTTTCAAACGCCCTTCCATGTGCTAGTAGAGACTCCATACGTGCCTCTCATGTGCTAGTAGAAACTTGGAATAACCATTCAAAATGTGCACTTACAAGTAGATTATTGCCACAGTGTCATAACGACCGTGATGATTGAAGAATAAATCATTCTCAATTGCATTTAATGAACATCCTAGAATTGGAGGGAGTTTCGTGTACATGGAATGTATGACTAAAGGAAATAGGACGTATACTTCCAAACCTGTTGTCTCCTTACTCTCTCACCGTTTGTGCGCTAACCTTAAAGAAATCCTCCCTTTCTTGCCTTGTTGCATACATGGCTTCTTCTTCCACCCCCACAAATGTCCTCCCTAAAAAGACCCTTCTATCATCTACACATTGACTTAGATCCCCAATATACGCCACTGTGTAAGCGAGGCAAAACTAACATTAAAGTGACACCGATCATGACAGAGAGACTCAGAGCAGAGGGAGCAAAACACTTAGATATTTGGACAAAAGGCTCCCTCTATCCATTTAATCAAAGGACAAATGATTTCCCAACATTTTCAAATCCCACTAACTTTATTGGGCTTTGTAGGTAATGGAGAGAATGGATTGCTTGGCTATTGTAAAGCTCTAAACAACAAATCAGAAACTTATAAAGACATGGTGAAGCACCAAGCAAAGGAGACTCAAGGACTTTCAAACTTGCATCATGAGGACCAAAAGATTGTAATGGATCGCACACAAGAATCACAGGTCTTGCCAACAAAGGTACAGTCATTACAAAACAAAGAGACAATGTTAGGCACTCGTGTGCGAAAGAAGAAACTACGGAATCTTGAAACGTTGAAGGTAGGCTCTGGCGGCCTTAAGAAAAGAATCCAAACATTGAGGTGAGTATTGTAAACTGTCTAATTGATTTAAATTAATCTAAGTTTTTGTTTATGTTAGTTATGCTTTCTTTGTAGAGATTACATCTATCCAGACAAAGAAAACATAGATCTGAAGGCCAAAGTAGGAAAGCACATAAAGCCATTTAGAATTAGTGGTCTTGCAAAGGATATCATGCATGAAAAAAAGTTTAAGGTTTTTCAACTGGATGTCGTTGATAGATTCATTCCAAAGAATGTAGTGCCTGCCAAGAATCTATAGGGTACATTGGACTCCCTTGGAGTTAGTAAAAGAGGTTACTCACCTATTCAACACTTGATCTCTTCCATGTTTGTGAAGAAGTGAATAAAGTATAAGCTTTTACCAGCAGTTGCAAGTGTTTGGAAGGAAAGACTACAGCTCAATAATGAACAAATAGATTTCATTGGATGTCCATTTCATATTCAAGATATTTATAGCTCACAAGGAACTACTGTCACTTATGATGATTACAACAATATCTTCATGAACCTCATTTTGTTGCAAACTAGAATGGTAGAGTTCTACAATATCACATTTGAAGAGATAGGTGGCGTTCTACATTTTGTTTTGAAGCTAGATGAGTGTGAGATTCTTAAAGAGAGTAAGCTAGAGCGAGTTACAATTACATTAATGAATAGGTCCCTTTACAAATGTCCCACTAATGACCCTTCATAATTGAGTGTTCAATCGGAAACAAACATATGGTGGCTTGGTGCATTTCAGGTAATCCAGTTATCTCCAATTTTGCAGCTCTAGCAAGCCCTCTATTGTACCTAAATTTTAGATTTATTTTTTGTATCTTATAAGGATTGATCTTGTAGGTAAAGAAAGAAGACCATGAAATTTTATTTTGGGTGTTCCATCAAACCCCTATTCCAGATATCATTGATAAGCAAATGAATCAAGGAGAGGTAAATGTGGAACGGGTGCCATAGCAAAGTCTCCATGCTTGTATTGCATGGAGCCTGCAACAACGATGTACCCAAAGTGGTGGCGAAAGGCTCCTACTTGTCACAATCAAGACTCTAATTTCCGACCACTTCTGGATATACCACTTGTTAATGTCTATATTTGTACAATATATGTTCTCTGCCAAATTGTAGAGAAGTTGGTATATCTGTACATTGGGTTGGCTTGGAGAATCAAAAAGTCATCTAAACGACAAGTCGCTCTAGACGCTTTGAAACTAGTTTTGTCAGATATTGGTCTACATGGGGGCAATGTTAAAATACAGCGGGATGAAAAAAGGTCAACCAATGAGAAAGATGCACCCTGAAAACCATCCATAGGCGCGGTCAAGGCACGCCATTTTTTATCTAAACCTCAAGGTATAAAAGATGCAAAGCTAACAAAGAGAGGGAGAGTATATCATTCTACCTACATTAGCAAAGTTGAGTATATGCACTCGAAAGAACTTCATTTAAGCAGTGAAAGACAGCATGGACTGACACTCAAATCACTCATTACATGGTAAATTCAAAGCACCTCACATAGTCTTACTACTAAGTTTGTGTTTAAATTTCTTGTTTTGCAGCACATTATTTTTAATCATTTGCCATACTTCATCCAAAAGTATGGGAATCCAGGTATATGGAACGCCCAAGGCCTCATAATAATCAATATCTAATTCTCCTCAATGATTTTCTTATGTTAAACTGATCATTTAATATGGGGAAGTGCCAAGGGAGAAAAAGCTAGAATATTTTTTAAGCTAGCAGACCGGCCACAGTAGGGATCCAAAGGGGGGGTCCATCTAGAAAAGATCCATGTGCAACAATGGGCTAAAAAGACCCTAAGGTTCAACTCATTAAGACTTCCAAAATGCTAAGGTTCCAAAATTCAAAGGTTGTGTCCAAAGGTCAACCATAGGGGAATTGGATGCTTTGTGTGTGTATAAAAAAGTCTTTGCAATCCCTACTTAGGAGGGGGCGAGCCTTGCATGTAGGGGATGACACACACACACACACACACACACAAGCTCCCTTTACACAAAGGGAATGAGGGACACATGTCAGCTCCCTAGGCCAGATGCCCACAAGATGTACCCAATTCCTATTGGATGGCCTTGGAGGTGGACCAATGAGAATTAGGCTAGAGTAAATCTAGTTTAATTAATTTAAAAACACTTAATAAAAGAACCAATGAGAATTAAGTCCTTTAGAAGACTATTGGACAGTCTCCCAAGGGGTCCAAGGAGCATTCAGGAGCCCAATGGCTTGCCTGATTCCTATTGGCCAGGAGGCAAAGGGGTCCAATGAGAGTTTAGTTGAATTATTAAATTACCTAAAGCTCTCACAAAAGGGGAAAGGGGGACACATGGCAGAAGGATATCACTTATGCTGCTTAATTGTAATTGGCTTGTCCTAGGGAGGTCCAATGGGAGGATAGCAAGAGCAAATAGCGAGAGGGGTTGCCCAAAGGAGAGAGGGGGCTGATTTTTGCAAGGCATTATCACACACACACTCTCACATAGTCTATGTGAGAAGCAAGAAAAAGACTATCTCTTCCCAAGCTTTAATGGAGAGCTCATCACCTACTCCAAGTTTGTGAGATAGAAGCCTACATCGACACACTCTTGGAATGTGGATGCAAATCCAACAAAGAGCCAAGCTCCAATGCATGCTCATCTCCTCTACCAAGCTAATTACTAAGCTAAGCTATGCTAATATGAGTGATTATGTAAGGAGATGTACATCTTTCTCGTAAGATACTCCTTCTTCCTCTCAATCTACTCTCATACCCTGCTAGCTCTCACCATCTTTGAAGATATGTGAGATCTTGGCTCTAAGACTGGGGATAATTGATGTTGTGTTTGCTAAGTGTTTTGCTTAGTGCATGAATCTTTCATCTTCATTGCACTAGCTAGTCTTGAAGGAGCAGAAAGAATTGTATGTACAATGTCTCTCTTGATTTGAGAAACCATAATACAAAGCCTTTTGAAGGGGGGACCGGCTCCATGCAAATCCGGACCTCAACTGTTGTCAATAGCTTAATTTCTCTCTCTTTTGAAAGTATTGTTCATGCTATTTAACTAGGTGTTATGCTTTTTGTTGCTCTCTCCACCCAAGCACTCTTGTAATTCTCATTAGGAATCTATTCTAATGAAATTCCCACTAAGTTCATGCTAATTTCTACTACACACAAGTTTCTAGGCCATTAAATGTGACATTGGTATCAGAGCAGAAGGTTTCTCTTTTCTTGCTCAAGAAGGGAGGTCCTCAAGCTAGCTATAAATGGTTGGTATTATTAATTGCCTGTGAGTAAGTAGATAGGTATTTTTCAGCCTTGCAGTGCGCCTGCCTTCGTGTAGTTAACGGGGCATCACTGTCGAGAGCTATGGTCTTAATAGTGGAGTCCTACGGGGCTTGCCTACGGCTTAACCACTATCGAGATATTAGAAGCTTGACAGGAGCCTGTGCTGTTTTGGTGTTGAAAGACCCTCTCTTCTATTCCTTGCAATTAATGGTATTCGAGCCACGGGTATAGTAGCTTGAGTGATTTTTCTAAAGGGGTAAAGAGGAGTAGCAACTAGGGCTTGAAGTGCCAAAGTACACCTAAAAAGTTGTTAGAACGGGTGAAAATAGTAAAGAGAGTGAAATTAATGCTGATAACTTTGATTTTGCTAATGAGCAAGCTACTAATGATGCTCCGATGCTTGTTAACTTTCTTGTTTCTAGGCTTCAACAAGCCATGGGCAATCCATCTCTCCAAAGTGAAGTGCAACGGTAGCTCCCTGCTCATGGGATTCTCCAACATCATCACCATGATGAGAGAACACCTAGGAAGCCTCCTAGTGAGACTTCCAAAAGAGGTCTCTCTCCGATTCAGGAAGAAGAGGAGAATTCATACGAAGGGCTCAAGAATTTACTTCTTGATGATGCATCTCCTTCCCAAAGGAGAACTCAAGAGCCTCCACTGAAGGAACGAGAAAGAAGTGAGGCTCCCGCCACCTCGGCGGAGATGGCTCCACGAAGACGGCGGGCTAAACGCTCTCCATCACCACCAAAGCAGAGAAGACCATCGCACCCTTCTCCACACCATAATTCAAAGAGGGATGATAAAAAGCAAGAGAAGAAAAAGGCGAGAAAGAGGACACCCTCTTCTCCATCTTCTTCATCCTCTTTCTCTTATGAAAGTGATGGTGAATAGGACGAAGATCAAGACAAGAAAAAGGCGAGAAAGAGGTCACCCACTTCTCCACCTTCTTCAAATTCTTCACCTTCTGAATAAAGTGATGGTGCAACCTTTGAACCATCTAAAAGAAGAGGCCATAGGAAATCCGATGCCGCATGGAAGAGGTCATCCAAGCTGAAGAAATTCAAAGAGGGAGGGAAGAGCATCTCTTTCCTTACCTATGATGGTACCTTTGGTGCTACGGACAAAGTGTTGGCCTTTATCTAGCAATTGATGCGGCTTTTGGAGATGAGGGCTTCATAGAGTCCTCTAAGCTACGCCATGTAGCTATGCACTTTCAAAAGTCCGCCAGGCAATGGTGGTCTAGCCTACGAGCCAACGATGAAGCTCCACGAAAATGGAAAGCTTTAAGAGCTTCCATTTATGAAGCACTTTTTGGCCACAGATCCCAAAGACAAAGTACTCATCGAATGGCGAAGCTTAAAGCTCTCTCCCTATGAATACATCCACAAATATGTAGACAAGTTTTGGGACCTACCACTCAAAGCCACTGTCTTCAAAAAGTTGGATTTTGGAGAGCAAAAGCAACAATTTTGTGCAGGTTTAACCGAAGAAATGACGGAGTATGTCAACTCCCAAAGGCCATGTACCATATCGGCGGTAATACACCATACTATGGTGGCCTCTCGAATCAATTTCCAAACGGGGGCTAAAATAAATAATAAGCCCACAAAAAACAAGGGTTCCAACGAGCCTAAGGGGAAGGACAATGTCCAAAAGTCTCCTAAGGGCAACTCCAACAAAGCTAAAGAGAAGCGAGTTTACAAAGATAAAAACAAACTCTAGATCCTGAAGAGATTGAGCGTTATCGCAAGGATAACCGGTGTTTCAAGTGCGGCGAACAAGGGCATGCGTATCGCGCTTCTCCCCAAAAGAACAATCGCCAAGATCCTCCTAGAGCTTCCTTGGTTGAAATCCAAGAGGAGGAGAATCACCAAACTCACCACAAAGAATCTCCTCTATGCCATGCTTGGGGAAAGGTAAGAGAACATGATTCTTTTATTCTCTTTGACCTTGGTTCTACTCACAATCTTATATCTATAGAATTGGCCACCAAGCTAGGCATACAAGCCTACGAGATGGGAGATGTCCTACCCACAGATAGTGCTTTCAAGGGGCAAGAATCTTCAGTCACTCCCCTTAATCAAGAAATTGAGGCTTCATGTCCAAAGCTATGTGGACAAAGAGGACTTCTTTATCTCTTCTCTCAAGAATGAGGACGTAATCCTAGGGGCACCATGGTTTGACTGCCTGGCTGCCAATGTTAAATTTCCTAAAAGGAGAATCTCCTTGAAGTTCAGGGAAAAAGACATGTATATAGATGCTAAGGAAATGGGTAACACTATCCCCATTGTACATACACCAGCTTTCAACAAGTCAATAAAGAGATCTATTTCCGTGTACATGATTTTTGTTAAAGATTCTCAAATGAACCTAATGCTTTAGCAAAAGAAAATAAAAGCAACCAAAAGGAATTAGAGTTATCCAATTTTCTCAAGGGGTTTCAAGATGTTTTTATTGACGACATCCCTTGTGAGCTACCTCCTAAACAAGGTAATGATGACCCTGCAATTGAACTTCTTCCAGGAAGTTCACCGCCTAACAAACCTCCTTATAGATTTTCTCAAGCTCAACAAGAGGAGATTATGTGGCAAGTGCATGAGTTAGTTGAGAAGGGCATGGTTAGGCCTAGCTCATCTCCATTTTGCTCACCTGTGCTATTAGTGCAAAAGAAAGACGGCACATATCGTATGTGTGTCGACTATAGAGCACTAAATAGGATCACTATCAAGAGTAGGTTTCCCGTTCCATGGGTAGAAGAACTATTTGATAAGCTACAAGGATCGACCTACTTTAGTAGGATTGACCTAAAAAGTGGCTATCATCAAATAAGGATAGTTGATCAAGACATTGTAAAGACCGCATTTTGCACCACATTTGGTCTTTACGAATACATTGTCATGCCTTTTGGCTTGACCAATGCACCAGCCACATTCAACCGCTTGATGGAGAAGCTGGTCAGGCCTCATCGAACCTTCACTGGAGTGTTCTTTGATGATATTATCATCTACTCTAATTCATTAGATGAACACAAGAAACACCTCCAGGTAATATTTCAAGTTTTAAGAGAGAATAAACTTTATGTTAATCGAAAGAAAAGTGAACTTTTCTTACAAGAGATTCAGTATTTAGGTCACATTATCTCTCAAGATGGCATCCAAATGGATCCATCAAAGTTATAGGTAGTAAAATGATGGCCTAAATCAAAGAATCTTCAAGAACTAAGAAGCTTTATAGGTATGTGTGCATACTATAGACGCTTCATAGAAAAGTTCTCACAAATTGTGGGACCATTACATGACCTAACAAAGAAAAGCGTTAGGTACACATGGTCTGCTAAGGAGAAAAATGCTTTCGAAAAGCTTAAAGAAAAGCTTATCTCTGAACCTGTGCTTACACTACCGGATCTCTCAAAACCATTTGAGAGATCGAATGTGATGCTTGTGGTAATTGCCTTGGAGCTTTTTTGCTCCAAGAAGGGCACGCCATAGTCTATGAGAGTCGAAACCTCGACCCTATTGAGCAACCTCTAGGCATATATGAAAAGGAACTCCTTGCAGTTCTACATGCCTTAGACTCATGGGAGCACTATTTATTGGGGACTCCTTTCATTCTGCGAACGGATCACCAAAGTCTTAAGTACTTCATCATGCAAACCAAGCTCTCCGACAAACAAATGAGGTGGGAAAATTTCCTTTCGCAATTTCATTTTCATATTGCTCACATTGCTGGCAAGCATAATCAAGTAGCCGATGCACTCTCAAGACGGCCGAGAGTGAATGCGGTTTCCATAGCAACTCACAATGATCTATCTTCAATGATAGATGAGTACACTATTGATCCCGATTTTAGAGATGTGATTTCAGCCCTTGCATTAGGGAAGAAAGAAGAACCATTCACTTTACAAGATGGTTATCTTCTCTATGGCAATAGACTATGTGTTACTAACTCACTACGTGAGAAAGTAATGTATGAATTGTAAAGAATGAGGATGCAAGAGAGCTACACAAGACAAGCATAAAGCACACAGAGATGGAAAGCTTCTTCTTCTTCTTCACAGAAAAGAGAGTACAAAATGACTAAGTGCTATAGCTGAAAAGTAGCACATATGTACATGCGGTCACTAAGTGTGAACTCACTAGAAGCGTACTAGGCTGACACTATAAGTGTAGTCCAGCTGTAGAATCACTGGCAGAGATCCTCCGTGTCAGTCACCTAACGCGCCAGTGAGTAAATGCCGTAAGCGGCCAAGACCCGTAGTGGATGCGAGCTCAAGGTGTAGAGCTCGACATCTCAACACTCCCCCTCGAGCTCTGCATGTCGCAGAGTCCAATCATAGTCCGAAAACGTCGAAGCTTCTCAGCTCCGAGGGCCTTGGTAAAGATATCCTCTATCTGCTCCTCTGTGCTGACGTAGACCAAGTCGATGTCGCCCGCCAACACTCGCTCTCGAACGTAGTGGTAATGGACCTCTATGTGTTTGGTCCTGGCATGGAACACTGGGTTCCTAGCCAACTGCATGCTGCTGAGGTTGTCACAATGGACAAAAATTTGCTGGTCCACCTGCACTCCCAAGTCCTCAAGTAATGTGCGTAGCCAAGCTACCTCGCACGCCGCAACTGCTGCACCTCTGTACTCGGCCTCTGTGCTCGATAAAGCAACCGTAGGCTGCTTTTTGCTGCTCCAAGTAACAGCAGCACTCCCAAAAGAGAACATGAAGCCACTCGTAGATCTCCTATCAACAATGCTACCTGCCCAATCTGCATCTGTATACCCATACAATGCTAATGGTGCATCTGCTGCATAGAACAATGCGTAGTCAAGAGTACCTTGCACATACCTAAGTGTGCATCGTACTCCATCCAAATGTGGCTTCCTCAGAAGTTGCATGAACTGACTCTCCAAGCCTACTGTGTAGCTCAAGTCTGGCCTCGTGATAGTCAAGTAGATTAGACTACCCACAATCTTCCTGTACATGTTGACATCCTCAACAACATCACCCTTCTCTGCACTCAGCTTTGCATTCACATCCAAGGGAATAGAAATTGGCTTACAATCAGCCATACCATACTTTGACAACATGTCCAAAGCATACTGTCTCTGTGATAGCCATACACCCTCTGGAGTCCTGATCACTTCAATGCCAAGAAAGTAGCGCAACTCGCCTAAATCTTTCATTTCAAACTCCTGTTTGAGAAGACCCTTCACATGGTCAATCTCCATAGCATTGTCACCAACAATAATAAGGTCATCTACATATATGGTAATGACCACAATCCCCACATCACTCTCACGTACATAGAGTGAATGATCAGCATGAGCTCTCCTAAAACCAATACTGACAAGATACTTGGCAATCCTGTCATACCATGCTCTAGAGCCCTGCTTCAAACCATACAAAGCTTTGAGAAGTCTGCATTTATAATCTGGGTAACCTGGATCGACATAACCAGGTGGCTGATCCATATACACTTCCTCTTGCAACTCACCATTCAAGAAGGCATTCTTTACATCCATTTGATGCATAATCCATCCTCTAGATGCAGCCACTGCTATGACAGCTCTCACAGTTGTCATCTTTGCCACTGGAGCAAAGGTCTCCTCATAGTCTATGCCATACGTCTGTGCATAACCCTTTGCGACCAGCCTTGCCTTGTGACGCTCAATGTTACCATCAACCTTATGCTTGGTTTTATACACCCATTTACAGCCAATAGCTTTCTTGCCACTTGGCAATGGCACCAACTCCCATGTGTCATTTGCTTCCAATGCAGCCATCTCTTCATTCATTGCATCATCCCAATGCACATTTCCAACTGCATCCTCAAAACATGTGGGCTCCACATCCTGTATCACCTTAGCCATGTAGGCTTGGTGATGTGCTAGATACCCATCGTAAGTCAATTTCTGAACTGGATTTCTGACTCTATTAGATCTGCGCGGTCCTGGGTCACTCCTTTGCCGTCTAGCATCTTCTTGTACTTTCCTTACACCAGGTGTCCTGACAGCCGGAATTCCAAATTCCTCATCAAGACTTTGTTCAGAACCATCTGAATCCATGTCTACATGTGAAAAACCTGATGATGCATCAACCATAAAGGGAGGTTCATCAACCTTTTCCTTTCCTTTTCGTGATACATTCCCTGTACCTGTTGGTGGAGTAACCTGCGTACGTAGTCTACCATTCCATGGTTTCTCAACAGAGCCACGAGAAGAGGACTCTTGTGGTCCACTCAAAACCTGTGACTGTGGCCTCACATTTTGTACAACCACATCATCTTTTACATCAGCCCCAATAGTGCCATGTGCATTACTGTACCACCTGCTCATCTCATCAAAGACTACATCTCTGCTCACTCGTAATTCTCGTGTAGTAGGATTGTAGCACCTGTACCCCTTTTGTTCAAGGGAATATCCCACAAGAATACATTTCTCTGCTTTAGGATCCAATTTCCTACGCAACTCATCTGGTACATGCACGTAAGCTATGCAGCCAAACACTTTCAAGTGTGCCAAATCAGGCTTTGTACCTGTAAACTTTTCCTCAGGTGTTACATCATGCACCGCAGCTATAGGTGTCCTGTTCATAATGTACACAGCTGTATTTACAGCTTCAGCCCAGAAATGATGAGGCATGTTCTTCTCATTCATCAATGCATGTGCAACCTCTGCAATGTGCCTGTTTTTCCTTTCTGCGACCACATTCTGCTGTGGAGTATATCTGCATGTAAACTGCCTGTGTATACCATGCATTCGCAGAAAATCTGAAAAATCATTGGAGAAGTACTCTCCCCCTCCATCTGACTTCAATGTCTTGATTTGCATATCTGTCTCCTTCTCAATCATGACTTTGAAGTCTTGAAAGTGACCAAACACTTCACTTTTGTTACGCATGAAGTAGACCCATACTTTCCTTGTATGGTCATCAATGAAGGAGACATAATACCTGCAACCATGTATACTTGCAGTATCGGTTGGACCCCAAACATCTGTGTGCACCACCTCAAGTGGCTTTCTACATACATTGCGCTCATGTGGAAATGAGCCCTTTGACTGTTTTCCAAACTGGCATGCTGCACACACTTTATGCATACCATCCACCTTGAATTTGGGCAAACCTTTTACAATCTGTTTTGATTGCATGCTGCGCAATCTCTGCTCATTGACATGGCCAATGCGTTTGTGCCAAATGTCATCAGCCACAACACATGTGCCCTGTGCAAATAATGCAGCTTTTACCTCAGGCATGTCTACATTCAGCGTAAACATTCTGCCCACACATTTGCCCTCTGTGATCAGCTTACAGCCATTCTGGAAATCTTCTACATAACAGCCATTTGGATTGAAGCGAACCTGCAAACCCTGCTCAACCATTTGTCCAACAGAAACAAGATTCTTTGTAATGTTTGGGACATGAAGTACATCTGCTAAGTACTTTGCTTTCCCACTCTTCGTATTTAGAGGTATGTCCCCTACATGAGCAATGGGGTGAGCTGTGTCATCTCCTGTCTGCACATAGCCTGACACATCTGGTTTGCGCATATCTCTAAACCACTCTCCACGAGACGTCATGTGATTAGAGGCACCTGAATCCACATACCAAACATCATCTTGGGTGGATTTCTCTGCAGTCATTGTATTCATTACATGTTGCATAACAAACATGCGCTCGTTTTTGCTGTCATCTGCATCTTTGCTAGTAGATGCATAGTTGCCCTGTTCTCTCTTTCTACTTGCTTTTCCCTTTGGACAGTCACGTGACATGTGACCTCTTTCACCACAAGACCAACATTCTCTACTATCTGGAGTATGTTGCTGCCTGCTTGATCCTGCACCACGACCTCTTTGACTCCCCCTGCCTTGAGACTGGTTTCCCCTGCCACCTGTATTGTTTTGATTTGATTGACCTTCCAGAAATTGGCCCCTGCAACCCCTTGGGCCTCGACCACGACCTCTACCTCTACCTCTGTTGGAGTTAGAATAGAAGGCCTGTTCAGAATTATTTTTGCCATGAGAAGAAGATGTGTCAAGGTTCTTCTCCTCAAGAATAAGCATAGAAATCAAATCTTGGAACACGGGGATGTCGTCTCTTGTATTCATGGAAGACCTAAAATGTACATACTCATCTCCTAGACCATCCAAGCATGCACGGACAATGTCATCGTCTTCCACTGAGACTTTAATAGATCCAAGAGCCTCAACGATACTCTTGATCTTCAAGGCATAATCATTGATTGAGAGGTTGTTCCTCTTAACCTGATTTAGCTCCGACTTTAGTTGAAGCTTCCTGGCCTTGGTGTTCACCTCGAACACTCTGCCTAAGTTTCTCCATGCAATGGCGGGGGTTTCAGCATCCTGTAGATAGCCCATCATGCCATCTGTGATGCTCATAGACAGCCAATACATCACTTTGCTCTGGCCTTGTTGCCAGTCCCTCAAAGCTTTCCTTTGTTCTGCTGTAGCATTTGCCTCGGGAATCTCTGGTTCCTTTTCATTGTCTCCTTCTACATAGTCCCAATAACCTTTTCCTTTTAGGAAATTTGTTATTCTGAACTTCCATGCAGGGTAGTTATTTTTCTCAAGCTTGTCAGTAACAATCTGACTGAAACCGTCAGACATCTTGAAGCACTAAGACAAAATAGCTGCAATCTGCAAAAACCTGCAAATCTGCTGAACCTGCTATCGTGGTTCTTGTAACGCTTTCTACACTCAACGAGTGTCCACAATCAAGCGTACATACAACCACTCTACTTGTACAGTAAATCTCTGTATACTGCGAACGAAGGGATTGTGATGCTCTTGCTCTCTTAGCCTCTCTTGCCTTCACCAGGCTTTGATACCATGTAAAGAATGAGGATGCAAGAGAGCTACACAAGACAAGCACAAAGCACACAGAGATGGAAAGCTTCTTCTTCTTCTTCACAGAAAAGAGAGTACAAAATGACTAAGTGCTATAGCTGAAAAGTAGCACATATGTACATGCGGTCACTAAGTGTGAACTCGCTAGAAGCGTACTAGGCTGGCACTATAAGTGTAGTCCAGCTGTAGAATCACTGGCAGAGATCCTCCGTGTCGGTCACCTAACGCGCCAGTGAGTAAATGCTGTAAGCGGCCAAGACCCGTAGTGGATGCCAGCTCAAGGTGTAGAGCTCGACATCTCAACATGAATCTCATGCTCCACCTTATATAGGGCATAGAGGGATTCAGACTACCTTAAAGGGAATTGAAACATATTTCTATTGGCCTACCATGAAAGTGAATATACAAGAGTATGTTTCTAAATGTGTGGTATGCCAAAAGACAAAATTTGATAGAGGGAAGCAACTTGGATTGCTTCAACCCTTGCCAATCCCTAATTCACCATGGGAGAGCATATCCATGGATTTTATCTTTGGATTGCTTAAGTCTATCCATGGGAATACGGGAATATGGACGATAGTAGACATGTTCAGTAAACAAGCTCATTTTATACCTGTCAAAAAGACTATCAAAGCCCATCAAATGGCAACCCTCTTCATTTCACAAATTTTCAAGTACCATGGATTGCCAATGTCCATAGTGTTGCATAGAGATCCTAGAATGACCAGTAATTTCTGGAAGGGTCTCTTTGAGAATTTAGGGATAAGGCTAAACTTCTCTTCTTCCTATCATCTACAAACGGATTCTAAAGTGAAATAGCTAACCTAACCATTCTCGATTTACTAAAAGCATATGTAACGGAAGTAGATCAAATATCCCAATGAGAGAAGTACTTACCCTTAGTGGAGTATGCTTACAATAACGCTGTACATACTTCAATAGGAAAAGCACCTTTCGAGGTAATTGAGGGAAGATCAAAAAGTCCCTTGCTACTCAAGGTCCATGGGAAGATCTTCGCTGCAGATGATTATAGCCGAGACCTACAAGAATCTTTTCAAAAGATTAAGGATGCTATCTCTATCTCACAGCAAAGGCAAAAGGCTGCTGCTGACAAGCACAGAAGATCCCAAGCCTTTAAATAAAATGATTGGGTCTTATTAAAGTTTCCCAAGGCTCGATTAAGGCACACGACGGGCAAGAATCCTACGGGACACCAAAAGTACTATGCTAAACTAGCAAAAAGGTACTATGGTCCCTTCCAGATTCTTAGGCCAATCAATGTGATGTCCCATCAACTCAAGTTGCCCAATCATTGGCTCATACACAATGCTTTCCATGTGAGCCTATTAAATCCTTACAAAGGAGAGCCACCTCAAGAACCAACTATTGAAGACCCACCGGAGATCGAGGACCAAGAGGAGGTGCTGCAACCCGAGTCCATTCTCCGACATGAAGACAAGGTACTAAGAGGTAGTAAGACTATCCGACGATATCTTATTAAGTTTAAGAATTATCCTTTTGAAGATGCTAGATGGATGCAATGCATACAATTAAAGGATAACCTAAACCTTGTCAATGCTTCCCAAGAGTAAGCAAATGTACAAAATGTTAAAAATGAACAAAGTTTTTGTCTTATAAGACTTTCTTTTTCTTTTTTGTGCACAAAAATGAAGTAGTATTCATGCTTAGATCAAGTTTGCGGAGACGACGTCTCCCAAACACCAAGTAGAGCTTGTCACTCTACTATGGAAGATTGATAGGACTAATGTGCAGACATGCTTGCGGCAGCCTCAGGCTCTCAATCACCAAATGGACTAGTCATCCATTGTGGAATGATGTCGTACGGTAACATAGGGATCCTCTACCCGCTAAGAAAAGGACTCATGAATATACTTTATCTTCTATACACCATAGTCGAGGACGACTTTGATTTCAAGAGAGAGGTAATGTCATAATAATCAATATCTAATTCTCCTAAATGATTTTCTCATGTTAAACTGATCATTTAATATGGGGAAGTGCCAAGGGAGAAAAAGCTAGAATATTGGTTAAGCTATTAGACCGGCCAGAGTAGGGATCCAAAGGAGGAAAAATAGGGATCCAAAGGGGGGCCCATCTGCAAAAGAGACATGTGCAACAATGGGCTAAAAAGACCCTAAGGTTCAGCCCATTAAGACTTCCAAAATGCTAAGGTCCCAAAATTCAAAGGTTGTGTCCAAAGGTCAACCACAGGGGAATTGGATTCTTTGTGTGTGTAGAAAAAAGTCTTTGCAATCCCTACTTAGGAGGGCGCGAGCCTTGCATGTAGGGGATGACAAAGAAATCCACACACACACACACACACAAGCTTCCTTTACACAAAGGGAATGAGGGACACATGTCAGCTCCCTAGGCCAGATGCCCACAAGGTGTACCCAATCCCTATTGGATGGTCTTGGAGGTGGAACAATGAGAATAAGGCTAGAGTAAATCTATTTTTATTAATTTAAAAACACTTAATAAAATAACCAATGAGAATTAAGTCCTCTAGAAGACTATTAGACATTCTCCCAAGAGGTCCAAGGAGCATTCAGGAGCTCAATGGCTTGCCTGATTCCTATTGGCCAGGAGGCAAAGGGATCCAATGAGAGTTTAGTTGAATTATTAAATTACCTAAAGCTCTCACAAAAGGGGAAAGGGGGACACATGTCAAAAGGCTATCACTTATGCTGCTTAATTGTCATTGGCTAGTCCTAGGGAGATCCAATGGGAGGATAGCAAGAGCAAATAGCAAGAGGGGTCTCCCAAAGGCAAGAGGGGGCTGATTTTTGCAAGGCATTATCACACACACACTCTCACATACTCTATGTGAGAATCAAGAAAAAGGCTATCTCTTCCCAAGCTTTAATGGAGAGCTCATCACCTACTCCAAGCTTGTGAGATAGAAGCCTACATCGACACACTCTTGGCATGTGGATGCAAATCCAACCAAGTGACAAGATCCAATGCATGCTCATCTCCTCTACCAAGCTAATTACTAAGCTAAGCTATGCTAATATGAGTGATTATGTGATGAGGTGTACATCTTTCTCGTAAGATACTCCTTCTTCCTCTCAATCTACTCTCATACCCTGCTAGCTCTCACCATCTTTGAAGGTGTGTGAGGTCTTGGGTCTGAGACCGGGGATAATTGATGTTGTGTTTGCTAAGTGTTTTGCTTAGTGCATGAAGCTTTCATCTTCATTGCACTAGCTAGTCTTGAAGGAGCAGAAAGAATTGTATTGTACAATGTCTCTCTTGATGGGAGAAACCATAATACAAAGTATTTTGGAGGGGGGACCGGCTCCATGAAAATCCGGTCCTCAAATGTTGTCAATAGCTTAATTTCTCCCTCTTTTTAAAGTATTGTTCATGCTATCTAGCTAGGTGTTATGCTTTTTGTTGCTCTCTCCACCCAAGCACTCTTGTAATTCTCATTAGGAATCTATTCTAATGAAATGCCCACTATGTTCATGCTAATTTCCGCTACACACAAGTTTTTAGGCTATTACATGGCTAGAAATGCCTAATACAGAGACACACAGCATGGAGGCTCTTGAAATAAGGCAGACAGTCTAAAGGAGTTATTTCAGTGGTTTTATCGCAGAATCATTCATCGCATGCAACAAAAAGCAAGTATTGGCCTCTTCAGCAAACCGTACAGGCAATCAAGCATTTGCAACTTTAAAAAAGAAAGAGAGCATACGCATTCAACAGATCAAGTGCTCTTGAAAGTCAAATTGGGTGGAGAGAGACAATGGAATATGCCAATTATCGAGGAACAAGAGAGTTAGAGTTTATATGATCGGATGCACCACAAATTCTTGTACAATTAAACTCAATATGTACCACAACTATTTCAACATTTTGATCATTTGCAAATATCATAAATGGAACCTCACCCTTGTATCTGATCATTAAATGTTTTCCATACTCTAAGATTTATGTAGGGTTTTCTTTCCCTAAAGATAATGCCATTGCTATGTATATGTAGTAATATGTTGTATGGCCCCCAATATATCCTAGCGAGTAACCAAAACATTCTCTCCCAAAAAAATTGTCTATGAGGATAACTTTGTCAGCATTTTGTGGCAGCATTGGAACACCTAAGAAGCGAGAAATGTCTTGAAAGCATAGGTTGCAGTATTCCCCTCTTGTGACATTTCGTTGCAGAAGATTAGGATGGGTGCCTCACATAAACTAGGAAGATATTGTCCTAGAGCTGCATCCCTACCACGGAACTGTCTTCTTCGATGACAAAGAAAGTCGTTCTTTTCAGCAATCCATGACTGTAAACAAAAGAAGTGTTTGTGTATGAGAGAGAGAGAGAGAGAGAGACAGAGAGAGATGTGGAGGGGCCAGGATTTTATACCATGAAACTCTCATCTTGCAAAGAAAGCTCATCCTTCCATAGGTTGACTACTCCGGTTGACTTTTGCGTTGGTCGCTTAAATTAATCCTCTATATCCTATTTACTAGTTGATGGCTTAAGATTATTTCGAATAGTTTGAAATGTGGCTTCATCAGGCAGGCTTTCTTTCTACTTTTCCACCTTTTCAAAGCAGAGTTTAAGGCAATCCAGTGGGTTATCGGATATCTCCATTGCCTCGTCATCACTACTGTCATCTGAAACAAATCCATTCCTCTCATCCTGATACTTGGAGATAGTGGCCAATGAAAAGTCCTCCCGCAAACAAAAAATACTTTGTATATCATGAAGGAAAATGTATGACCTATCTCCCAATTTAAACTCTGGCACTCCGGATAGCATCAAGGTGGCTTTCCACTCATTGAAACCTGACACATCTAGAGGTAGCTTGATATTTGAGGTTTTCACTAAGAGAAGATTGCTTCATTTCACCTCTTTTGCTTCTTCTTCAAGATCAATGGACTCCTTTATCTCTATCACTTCAATATATTCCTCATTCTTTTCCTTTTTTTCATTTGCTAGTAAATCGTGTTCCTCCATGACCTCCTTAGGATCTTTCATAAGACTTGTAAATAATCCATTTAAAAATATTATAAATCCAAAGGATTCTTGAATCAGCTTGCACTCCCATTCATGTAAGCTGCACCAATGGGGCCTGTACATAAGAGGCAGCTAATTATACTTCTTGTAAGACTGTCTTTTAGGATCACAATTTTTTAAATGGACTACCACCATTTTACCAACATTAATCTTGCCCTCTTGAGTGTGAAGCTCAAACTTCTCTCGTTCCAGCTTCAAGTGTTCACTTTGTTCAGCTATAAACACATCAAGATTAAATGGAGCATTAAAAATGCAGGAGACCAAATCAAACTTATCACCAGCCCCATACGAAACTACAAGATCTAAAAGCCTTTCATCAATCATTGTACGGTATTCATAAATATCTGTCTCTTTTTTCTTTTGGATTGTTGCAACACATTGGGCACTCTGCAAAGTAGGTGCTGAAAAATACACTTCTCTCTTAAGTGATTTTGGTAAAGTAAATGTTGGAGTAGAAGGCAACTCCATTTTCTAAAGATGGATCAGTATCAGGATCCTCCAAACCTAGAGCAGGCTCCTCCAAACTCATGGCAGGCTCTGCAACAGATATATCAATGGGTTCTATGAAGTCTACATTCCACTTCAATGATGTGTTTAACAGCTCCGAAAGTCTTCTTGGAAGGTTTTCTTGGCCAACAATTCGCTTGGGATCTATTTTTTGCCTCTTCCTCGTATGTGATCTTAATCCTGCCATTTATTTCTTACTCACAAATATAAGTTTCATCAAACATAAATAAAAAGGAGAGCACCAAATGATCGTATAAGTTTTGAACAAACTATGGCTAGGTATCTCACAGTTATTCCCAACTAATCATATAGACTATAACATAAGATGATTAGTATGGATAAAATGAAAAACTGATTTATATTTGTGAAGAGAAAAATCCATACAAGTGGATCATGGCGTGCAGAGTACATAAACCAAAATCAACACCTCTATAGGCGCGCCGTGATCCACTTAATGGGCTTTCATAAAATAGAATAGCTACCAAAACATCAAAGAATTTTTTTCCAAATTTTTTTTTTGTGCAATATCAAAAAAGAATCACGGCGCACGGAGTATGTAAACTAACGTGCACAACTCTATTGGCGTGCCGTGATCCACTTTTCATGCATTGGAATACCTACAATATTACTCTTAAAAAATAACCTTTGTAAATATCAGAAGAGGATTACGGCGTGCGGAGTATGTAAATGAATCTCCATAACATTACTGGTGCATCGTGATCCAATGTTGGGTGGTGAATTGTGAAATGGTGTTTTACATTTTGAAGCACTATTCTTAGACACAACTAAACTATGGACCAAATGAAAGTAAAGAGATTTACTTTACCTTTCCCAGGACTAGACATTGCTGTTGGAGTAGAGGTTTATGACTGGGAATGTTGTTTTGGATATTCAAGCTTCTGATTCCTACACCTTGAAGGAAGCAGAGTCCTTCTTACGTCTCTCTCTCTCACACACTCTCTCCCTCTCTCTCTCTCTCTCTAGCCTCTATCTCTCTCTCAAGGTCTGTATTTCGCTTGACCACACGAGTTATTCTCTCTCTCTCTCTCTCTCTCTCTCTCTCTATATATATATATATATATATATATATATATATATATATATATATATATATATATATATATATATATCCTCTCCCCTTTTCATGCAATAATAGACATTACGGTTGGCGTTTTTAACAAAGCGAGCCTAATATATCGTACATGTTTTACAAGGACATGCATTAAATGGGTAGTACGACCACAATAAGTACATTTTAAAAACCCAAAAATATGTGTACATTTATAGTAACAGATGCATGCTTGAATTCATGATAAGAGAGAGAGAGAGAGAGAGAGAGAGAGACAGAGAGTATAGAATGAAATAGAAAGAGAGAGAGAGAGAGAGAGAGAGAGAGAGAGAGAGGGAGAGAGAGAGAAAAGGCGACCTAGACCACCTCTACAAGAGAGAGAGAGAGAGGGAGGGAGCTAACAAAATATATGACCTCTACGAGAGATAGAGAGAGAGAGAGAGACACCTACTGTCGATACAACCTCTACAACCAAGGTGCAAGGTTTCTTCAAGCGTTTTCTTCCATTTGAATTCCATCAAGAGAGGTATTTCCAAAGTGGTTGTTGAAGATGAAGAAAGAGAGAGAGAGAGAGAGAGATTGTTTTTGAAGGCTTGCTTGGCTTGAAAGAGAAAGATACATGGAGAGAGAGAGAGAGAGAGAGAGAGAGAGAGAGAGAGAGTGATTGTTTTTGAAGGCTTGCTTGGCTTGAAAGAGGAAGATACATGGAGAGAGAGAGAGAGAGAGAGAGAGAGAGAGAGAGAGATTGTTTTTGAAGGTTTGCTTCGCTTGAAAGAGGAAGATACATGGAGAGAGAGAGAGAGAGAGAGTGATTGTTTTTGAAGGCTTGCTTGGCGTGAAAGAGGAAGATACATGGAGAGAGAGAGAGAGAGAGAGAGAGAGAGAGAGAGAGAGAGAGAGAGAGAGAGAGAGCGCGAGAGAGAGAGAGAGAGAGAGAGAGAGAGAGATGTTTTGAGCCCGCGCGGTGTGATCCATAGAAAGAGAGATAGAGAGAGAGAGAGAGAGAGAGAGAGAGAGAGAGAGTGTACTACAAAACTGTTGAGGCTTGTTGCTAAAAAGAAATGAAATATATTTCAAAACTTTTTCCACCCTCTTGTGGATCACGATGTGCAATAGGCTATTGGCCTGGTTCAAAGCTGATCTCATGTGTTGTGATCCACAAAAAAAGGGGGAGAGAAAGAGAGAGAGAGAGAGAGAGAGAGAGAGAGAGAGAGAGAGAGTCAGAGAGAGGGAGAAAGAGAGAGAGAGAGAGAGAGAGAGAGAAAGAGAGAGAGTGATAGGGTCCTACATCTCAAGATTACTATTTTACACACTACTTCATCATCAATAAAATTGGGGCTTGTTGCCTAGAAGGCATGAACTAGACTTGAAATCTTTCTCCATGCATTTGTGTATCATGATGCGCAATAGGCGATTAGCCCATCTCAAAGCTGAGCCCGCGCGCCATGGTCCACACACACACACACACACACACACACAGAGGAGAGAGAAAGAGAGAAGGGGGGGGGGAGAGAGGGAGAGAGAGAGAGAGAGAAGGGGGGGGGAGAGAGGGAGAGAGAGAGAGAGAGAGAGAGAGAGAGAGAGAGAGAGAGAGAGAGAAAGAGAAAGAGAGAAAGGGGAGAGAGAGAGAGAGAGAGAGATAGAGAGAAAGGGGAGAGAGAGAGAGAGAGAGAGAGAGAGAGATCCTTTGCACTTTTCTCTTCTAGTGGAATGGCAAGAACCAAGGAAACAACAAGGAAGGCAGGGAAAGGACCAGGGCTTACAAAGAAAGCATGTGGAAGGTCTGCTAGTAAGAAGAAAACTTTAGGTAAACCAATGAAGATATTGAAGGGACCAAGAATGAAGAATATTCAAAGAAACATGGGTTTATTTAAGGAGATAAGAAAAGCTCATAAATGTATTGAGATTTGTGTCCCTAAACTTCTTTTCCAAAGAGAAGCAGGGCAAATTTGTGAGGAAGCATGTGCTGGTACAATGAGATGGAAGGCTCTTGCCCTACTCTGTCTTCAAGAAGCAGCAGAAGATTTTTTACTGGAAGATTTTAATGATATCACCATTGTTGTTGCTCATGCTGACCGGGTGACAATAATGGACAAGGATAGTGAGACTCTCAAGAGAGTACGTTGGAGATATAATAAGCTCCTTATCCCCAGTGAGTTTATTGATCCCAAAATGAAAGATATATTGCTAATACCACCAAGCCGCTGGGATCATGGGGTTAAGATTGAGAGGTTACACATGATGTGAACACCAGAGCCAGATCTAAGCAAGAAGAAAGACGTCACCTGGAAGCAGAGAAATTAAAGAGGATACAGTCTGTTGCTGTTGATGAAGAGGCCTAGAGGAGAAATTAAGGGCAAGTTACCACATACTTATATGAAAGAAACAATGATATTTTACATTCCATGAAAGAAGGACTGTTAGCAACCATTCCCCTTGCTGATGGTACTAGGCAATTAGCACTGGATTCTCTTGATATTGGGATTTTGAAAGATCTCAATGCACAAATTACACACTCTATTGTTTATTTATGCCTAAAGTAAGTGCTCTTCTCTACCTTTAAGATCCTTCTTTTTGGGTACTTGGTCTCTAATTAAATCCTTGTTTTTTATTGTAGCTTAATAAAGAGACAACTCCCTCAAGAAACCCATACTCAAATATAGGTTTAAGATCCACAGTTGTCTGTGCCACTCCAAATAAAAAACACCCCTCATGGCACATTGGAGAGATGGTTTGTCCATTGTCCAATGCTTCAGGTCACAACTTTGGTGTTTCCATACGAACCAAATAATCATTGGAGCCTTGTATGCATTGAACTGGTATGGACTATCAACTCCATACAAACAACACATTCAGAGATAAGAGTGTGAGTGTTAATAAAACCTTGAGTGTTTATTTTGGGTATGGTTGATGACCTACATATTGTTAATAACAAATAGCCTTCATTGTTCATAGATGTGTACAAACATTACCTCATGTCTATGGAAGGCTTTGTGGAAATCATGAACTCTACAAGTCAACCTTTAAAGCTGTCAAAGTGCCTAAATTAGACAAATCCAAACTCTTGTGGTTGGAGATGTCTTCTCCATGCAGAGTACATACTATAGAGTTTTTTTGCTTTGAATCCATTTATATCAAAGGTATTTCCTTGCTATGGTTTGGACCAACTTGGTGCTATTATTATTTAAAGTACTGTGATGACAAGTTATTCTAATTTTGCAGAATACTGTGGAAAATTATACCTTGGAATATTTACAAATGTACCGCGCTTCAATGATTCAACATCTACTATCTCTTTCAACCCCAAGAGTTTTAGATGCAGGAGACAATTTTTTCAACGACCATATAATAACTTTAACAATGACCGGTGAAGAGAAGGTCATGCCACTTTCCACCAATGGAAACCAAATCCCTTAAATTGACCCCATATTAGAGGAACAGACACCGGTATGCTTTGTAGTTGGAGCCGTTGAATTCGAAGTTGGGGTTGATCAATGTGAAGCAGACCAAGCCCCTTATAATGCACATGTAGAATGCTCCTCAGAGCCGAGGAATGCAACAAAGGTTCTAGGCCAAGCAGAAGAGGATAAGTGAGTGCCTATTAGTGTGTCACAGGATGTGGCACATGATCAAAATCAGGGAGTCCAATCTCCTGTGATTATGTGAAGAGATCTTCAGAGCCGAGAGAAGATACAGAGTGTCTTGACCATGTAGAGGAGGAGTCCAACATTGCAAATCAAGACCAGGAACAGACAACAGAACAAGTTAACCATTCGACCATGAAAACACCAGAGTCATGTACTGCACAACCACAAGAGGTGGATACCCTTGTAAATACAGAAGGGAACATCAACACTCAACAACAAAATGTCAACATTAGAAATGACTAGTATGGACTCTTGCTTCAAGTAGATATGGTTGTCCCTGTAATATCCATTGTATTTAAATAATATTCCTTTTTTTTCTAACTACTTATATGTATTCACACAATGATTGCAGAGACTGATTATCTTGGATCTCAATGGATTGTTTCTGCTACGACAGTCGTACAATGTACATACAAAGTTCTCTGATTTATGTAGTTTTCTCTTGGGAAATGTCAAAGTATTAATTCGACCAGGCACAAAGGAATTTTTGAATTTTCTAATTCCATGGTTTAGGGTTGCTATCTGGTCTTCAATGCAAGCCCAAAACCTGAATCCCCTTGTTATCATAGTTTGCAATTTGGCTAAAATTCGGATATCAGATTTTTATTTTGTGTATAGTCAAAGAAATTGTAATACCATTGCGGGACATTTCCACCCACTTAAAGCTAATGTACCACTTTTCTACAAGCCCTTTGAACAGATCAATGTGCCTTATGATGCTCTCCATACTTTGTTGATTGATGACACACCACATAAGGGTTTACTTAATCCACCCGGCACTACTATTTCCCCACCTTCATTTGAAAGGCATCTTCACAATTTTTACCTAGAGGAAATTTTGGTCCCATACTTGCAAGAAATGTACTTAAATCCATTGAGCACATCAAAATTTGTACTTACAAATGTACTTAGTAATTCATTGTTTATACCTTAAATTGATATTGTCTACCTATCTATGTGTTTCAAATACTCACAGAGAGAGAGAGAGAGTGAGCCTTGAGCAAACATTTGATATTAAGATTAAACTAGTCAAAAAAGATACATTTTGTTGAAGCCATTCAGGGCTGATTACATGGGCACAATTTGAATACAACCAAGAATATCTACACTGAAAAAATGCTTCTCCCTTCGTGCATTACTCTTCATCCGCCCAGCAAGAAATAAAAGTTTATGGAGTCAATGTTGGCAATCTCCTCCACTATGTCATGTCGAAGTTGCAAAAGATTGCATTTCTACCTTATTGTAATTACTATCATAAGATTTAGGTCTTTTTCCACCACTTCCACGTCTATGACAACATTGTTTGCCAAACTTACAAGCCTCTTGTGAGAATGCTTGTACCAAAAGGAGATTATTAATGTCTCTGTCGCAAGCATATATATGACAATGAAAGAGTCAAGAGCAATCTCGCAACATGTGACATTTGTTTCTTTCACATACCACCCTCGATCAAGAAGCTTATCACACAAGTGGGAATCAAATGATTTGCAGAGCATCATAGTTTTAGCAACAAGTACTTTGCAGGTACGAAATAACTCAGCAAAGAGACCAACAGGACAGAAATTTGCAAGTTTCACCGATTTAGTGGGTACAAAGTTTCAGAGAGACCTTTGAACATCCCAATAGAGCCTGCTTTTCAATGCCTCACTCATTGTTGTGTCGGGAATGGGCCAATACATGGAGTTCCAGTTGGTTAGTAGTGGAACCTTCACCAACACTGCTCTCTGAATCCTTTGATTGAATTGGTAGAAATGGTCATAGAAGAAAATACCCTCATATGCCAGGCTTTTGCTGGTTCAGCCAGCATATTGCAAGACTCCAATATGAGCATGGGTCATAGAGATGAGACCTATAATGCACTCCAGTGGCTCCCGTTCCTCGTATGAGGAAGGATAAACATATGTGAATGTAATAGAATAGAAATAAATACAAACATCTATATAACCTAATTATATACCTATAATAAGAGAAGAAAAAAATAGATTCACATTTGAAATGTAAGATAACATTTATAGAGGAGTGCTAAATAATTAAGTTACAGTTTCACAGTGGATTATGCACCATGGAGACATCGCCGCCATTGGCAATCACATCAGAGTGAGTGAAAACATGTTGAACAAAGACTTCTTTCACAGTCTTCTTACCAACCTTGACTTTGAAATCTAGAAATCTTGCTTTCCATGCAGAACGAAATGTGTTTGTTGCCTTCGAGATTTTTCTCCTTCTTGACTGCATAAGAACCCAAGAACCTTTGCTTATCCTTTGCTCTTTCCACCTATTATCTGTAGTGAGAGAGTTTGAGATTGAGATAGTGCTTATGCTACTACATGGTCTTCTTGGCACACTAATGGTGAGGCTAGTTGGGGATAGTGTAGAGAAACCTCTAGAACTTCTTGGGCGGGTAGAAGAAGAATCCATAGGTATAATGGAGGGAGAATGAGGTTTGAAAGCCTTTCATAAAGGTAGTGGATATCTTTTAATGAAGGGAGAGAGTTAGTTATCAATCAGTAGTTAGGTGTCATGAACTTGACGACTACTGGCAGTGGGCCCTACTTTGTGAGACAAGGAAGTTACCTTATGAAAATGGGAAAAAACTCAATAATTTTAAATGTTTTCTTTCATTTTTGTGTTGTTTTCCATGTATTTCTACGTTACGTAAGGTTGCTGCTCATTGGTTGCGCCTTCTTTTCTCTCTCTTCAATAAGGCCCTCCAAGTGACCTGCAAATTTTTCTAATGCAAGATAAGCCTGATTGAAGCCTATATGATTATTCAATAGTAATAAGGCCTTGATAACATGCAAGGTTTGATGCTAAATGTATGGCAGATACAGCTTTAAGGGGCCAAAACCTAGTTTTGAATGCTAAAAATGGGTATATTTGAAGTGATTAGCAATGGGATTTTATCAATAAGAACTGCTCTACTCAAGGTGTTCTACGGGCTTTTCTTTATGGCTCATCAATCAGAGCTACGGTTTAGAAGTTATGGCAATTTGAATCTGGGATGGTTTGCAGATCTGTACGGGATTGGACAGCTGTGATGAAGGGTCAAAGTTGGTATGAATGCATGGGTTTGAACACTTTGTGGAGCATGTCGGTCTTTTCAGTTTGGAAATCGAAGCTCTGGTGGCCAGCATCTTAGTAGTTTAAGCTTCACCGGGGGTCAATTTCGTACCACTTTGGTTGCCTCGATCAATGTTCCAATTGGGAAATTTGGGCCTCAACGAGGGAATGCCCAAAAAGTATGTTGTGCTTGGTGGTGCCTTAATTGATAAGTATGTCAAAGGTAGTGCCCGTACAGAATCACATGAAGTTTTTGATGAGCTTTGAGTTTGACAATGTCGTCTCTTGGAGCATAATGCGTGATTATGCCCATTATGGATACGGCTGAAGCAGATACAAATCAAAGGCTAGTCTCGGAAAGCAATCACCTATCCTTGCATCTTGTCAGCTTGTGGTGGTATTCAAAACATTGACATTGGAAACAAAATTGACAGTGATATTGTCAATGAAGGGCTACTATGAAATGATATGGTGCTATGCAATGCCTTGGTCGAAGCCTCATACCAAATGTGGGGCCATTGAGGGTCGCCCGCCCAATGAGACAATTCTGCCCATGAGACTAATGGGGATAGGGCCGCACAAAGGGGAAAAGAAGATGCCATGGAGGGAGGCACAGAGAGGCAAGAAGAAGCTCGCTCCGGCCACAAGAGGGGTGGGATGATGCCAGGAAAGGAAGAAAAAGTTCCCACTAGGCAGTGGTGCTCCCTTTTGGACCCTATCACGGCAATTTTTGTGCACCTGACATCGGTTGGCTGCCACATCATCAAGTTTCTTCCCACGTTGCAATGTTGGTGCCATCGTTGCTTAGGGTGAAGGGGAAATTAAAAAAATATGGGAGATAAGGGCTGCGGGGATAATAGGCAAAAAACGGAAAGATAATGAAGGAGGGGAGGAAAAGTCGCACAAGGGATACAGGATCTCGGGAGGGGAGAAGAGGAATGGAAGCTCTCTCTCTCTCTCTCTCTCTCTCTCTCTCTCTCTCTCTCTCTCTCTCTCTCTCTCTCTCTCTCTCTCTCTCTCTCTCTCTCTCTCTCTCTCTCTCGCACATCCTCACACCAGCTGGAGACTGAGACGGGTAGATTTAGAGGGATACCGCCGGAGTTTAGAATATATCAACTATGAGGTAGAGAGCCAGAGACAGAGCTACACTACATATGCCACTACACTATGTATTATGAGATACGAGGGCGCTTCCATTGCTTATTCAGGGAGGATTTTAGACCCCAAGATAGAGTCATGAGGTATCAGGGTCAGAGATGCCTTGGCCTATATCTACTTGAGCTACACCGACATAGAGATAGTCTGTTGAGGAGACATGGAGTATGACAGTCGCAAAGACAGATCACAGACTTCTCTGGATCGAGGGAGCCAAGAGACCAACCACCAACACAGGGTTGTACCCGCATTCATACGAGAGGCACTCTCATTGACAGGGCGACTGAGCACGGGAGATCAAGACGACCACGACCGAGACACAGGAGCACACTACATCAACGGAGACTCCAGCAGAGGATCAGAGGCATTCTAGCACGACACCCAAATTGTCATTGAGGGCCTATTCTACATTTTCAAATTTCACATTTAACACTTCATTTTCAGTTTTCATTTTTACTTTCAGTACTTTTTGTACTTGTACTTCAGACATTGTATTAGATTCACCACTTTGTATCTGATGGTCTCATAGGTCATTTTGGCCTTTTGAAGACGTCAATATATCATTTCATTTCTCTCTCTCTCTCTCTCTCTCTCTCTCTCTCTCTCTCTCTCTCTCTCTCTCTCTCTCTCTCTCTCTCTCTCTCTCTCTCTCTCTCTCTCTCTCTCTCTCTCTCTCTCTCTCCCCCCCCCCCCCCCCCCCCCCCCCCCCCCCCCTCTCGTGTTCAACATCAATAAAGGCAGGGATAAGCAACAAAGAGCGGGGAAGAGCTCTTGTTGGCTTGGAACCTCAAAGAGGTATAAGTCATATCCCAAAATCTTAAGATTCGTCTCTCTCTCGCTCATTCTTGCTCTTATCAAAGAGAAAATCTCTCTTATGTGTGCTTATCTGTGAAAGATGGAGGTGAACAATGGGACGAGAAGGTTTTTGGCATGAGGAAGGTAAAAATGGAAGAAGCCAATGAAGAAAGGAGGGAAAGGGCTTGGGAGCATAAGGATAATGAAAGAGAAAAGAGCATCAAGGGTGGGTACTTCTCTCATACTCAACGGCAAGGGTCTCATAGAAGGGATTCGGGAATTAACCTAAAAAGCTTCAGACTCTTTGATCTTTTGCGTATAATAAGAACCATATTGGCTACAAGGGCAAGTACGTGGGTGGTCAACTCGGTTTTCGTATTTGACAATAGGCAAAGGGTACTATGCGTTCAAGGAATTTGGTAAAGTAAGGGTGAGCGCAAGAGCAAATGGGCACCTAGGTATGGATGTTTGGAGTAAGGACCAATTGACGTTCACTGAGGGGCTTGAGTGTATGTGGATTTGAGGGCTCAAAGTTGCATTGGAAGTCTCCAGATTGTGATTGATTGGGAGCCACACAACGCTTTTGATTAGCTATCAATGCTACAGCTATTGAATTAACTTTACTGAAGGTTTATTAATATTGTTGTGGTTGTTAGAGGTCAATCAGAGAACACCTTGTACAAATGCTTTTAGTATTAACGATGTAATGTGCATCTAGGGTTCCTCTTAGTGTTCATCCATGTGTTTCTTTTATTTTCTCTCTCTACCACCTCTCACAGCTAGACGCCCCGTGCCATCTCGGCTCACATCTTGAACCCTTAATCCCCCGACAATGCCTGATTCTCCTCTCCTGAGGTTCACTATGTGTAAAGCTACTATATCATCTGCGTTCAAGACCTGTTTGTAAAACCCCTTATCTGTGAATTTTGTTGAGAATATAATGTACCCTTTTCTTTTAAAATCTGTAAGTTTTTTTCAAATTTGAAAAAATAATTCCCTTATGTGTATATATTTCTGTAAGTTTCAAGAACTTTAAATACCCTTCTGTTGAACTCACGTGATAGGTTACATTTTTAAGTTTTCTTAGTTCCCTTTGGGCCTTTGGATTCAAAAGGATCCATGGAGCATGTCAAAAGGATAATGGATCTCTTACAATTGGAACCTTGGGGGCAATTATAAAGTGCTAAATACAGCAAACATGAAAAAACTGGGTTTAGCATTATGACCTCTAGAAACCCATAGAAACTACTCAATATCTAGACAAGTTTGTAGTCTATGATTAGATATGGTTACTGCCTACAAAATACACACAATTGGCCTAAGAAACTAGCAATATTGAGAAAGTTATACTTGCTACTCTAAAATGTATCGTATTCTTCAGCAATCAAAAAACTCAACCATCATTATATACTATGCTATATAGCATATTAGGTCCCCAAAACTCAATGAAGATTAGATTTATGTTATACATTACACTTACACAATCAAAATTGAATTTGGATATCCAGAAAGCCATCAAAAAAATCATAAAAGTGCTAATTTTGGCCAAAAAACAGGATTATGCAATTCTTGTAAATTGGTCATAACTTTCAATTTTAACACTTAGCTCTCCCTACAAGCATCAAAACATGTTAATAACTATGAAGGCCTAACCTCTAGCCATCTAAACCTCACAGACATGAAGTTTAGAGTGGTATAGTTGCCAAAAACTGAAAAAAAAAACCAAAAACAGGACCCGTTTTTTCACACAGTTTAGGTTCAAAAATGTTATGCAAGAGTAAGGTTAATGGTGAGATCGATACTCCAAAAAAAATACTAAGTTTTTTTCAGCTCATAAGGAAAATTTGTGGATATATAGCACCTAGAAATTCATTTTCATACTCTTCCAATAATTCAAGCAAAATGGTCACTTAACAGGACATAAAAGTGTCTTGTTACCATTCTAGTGTTAACTTGTCATGCTTTTTCATGTCCTGGACAATGCTAACTAGCACAATTTTGACATATGCTAACTAGTACAATAACTTGAGCGACATCTGCAAGATCTATGACATCTGATATATCAATAGAAAGGACTTGAAACAAGGAATCCAAATGTACAACCTCCTACAAATTTTGATATTATTTGTAAAAAATTTACCGGACACCCAACTTTTTGAAGATGTGCTAACTTGAAACTGCTAACTAGCACAAAAAGTGCGAGAGGTTAACATGCTTTCACCCTTCTATCTTCTCAAAAATTGATCTGAAGTCATCCAAATCAAGGAGGAGGATATACCAAAGATAGGACTCAACACTCCCTTTGAACGTTATGAGTTTACAATCGTGCCTTTTTTACTTCAAAATTCCCCTCTCACCTTATGACCAATGTGTCTAGAGAATAGCTTGATGATAGTGCTCTTGTATTATTTGATGATGTTATGGATTACTCAAACAACAGAGAAGAATATGAACAACATGTGTAACATGTACTTGAGCTTCTATGTTAGAATCAGCTTTATGCTAAGCATAGAAAATGTACCTTCTTCACCGACAAAGTGGACTACTTGGGATCTATTGTACCGAAGGACGGTGTTTCTACTAATCCAAGTAAGATTGAGGCTATTGTAGCTTAGACTACACCTAGATTTGTCAAAGAAGTACTCAATTTTTTTGGCTTAATAGGATGGTATCGTACTTTTATTGAAGGCTATGCTAAGATTGCATATCACTTGATTAACACACTTAAGAAGACTAAAATGTTTACTAGGAATGAATGTGATTAAGTTAGTATTGAGAAACTCAAAGAAGCTCTGGTGAATACTCCAATATTACAGCTTCTACAATTCTCAAGGACACTTACTTTGCTCACTTATGCAAGTGGACAAGCAATTAATGGTGTTCTATCTCAATAAGGAAGTCCGAAAGCTTATGAATCTCGCAACTTATATACTCATTTGAATATACATGCAACCTGATCTTAATATGCCACAATCAAGATTGAAGTTATAATGCAAATATAATTTTGGGATTGAATATTAACCTGGAAAGAAAATACTTGTAGTTGATTCTTTAAGTAAAAAGAGTATTGTAGCGGATCTTATAACCTCTTTAATTGACCTTATTCATGAAGTTATGTCTCATGATCCAAATTATGCAAAGATTTTTTATCTAATAAACTTGAACTATCACACAGAGAAGAAAGAATGGTAAATCAAAGGCTTCCACGTTGAATACAACGACCTTTATTTCAACAATTGTCTTTGTATCCAAAATCATGGTAGGATCAAACTTCAAATACTGAGGCGGTCCGGCGCGGGCAACAAGAGAGGAAACCTCTAAACACCTTCAAGGCTCTCGTGCTGCTCAATTGGGGCTGGGACAACCACAAGCACAACACAACAACAAACCCATAGCCAACCCAAACAAGATAGGGGCACCACCTAGTTATGGTATGCAAACTAGGACACAAGAGAGATTTTGTCACAACCAAGAAGATGTGCCACAAAACACACACAAGCAACCTCACATTGACACACACAAAATGGACCAGAGAGAGCTAGAGAGAGAGGAAGGGATCTTGCATAATACCTTACTTGTGACTTGCAAACTCGGGGGGTTCACCATTTAGTACCCCCCTATATAACGTGCGATCGCGAGGTATTAAAAAAATCCCTCTTTTGACATGTCTAAATGAATAAAATGACCCCTTATTTTACGAAATTTTTCCAAAATTGAATATAAAAACCCCTTATTTTAATGTATCTCTGTTAAATTGCCTAATTTTTTTGAAATGTAAAACCCCTCCTTTAGAACTCACGTTATACATGAACATGATTACATAGTGCACCCCCCGAGCTTGCAAATGAAGATGGTATGCTATGATGCTATCGTTGAGCTTGTATGAAACTAACTCAATGCTTAGTGAATGCTAAACATTGCCCACACACACACACACACACTGTCTTAGGGTGTGGGAGACCTCTCACCACAATACCCTCTTACAATGGAAACAAAATTGGCAATGAAAACACACTAAAACACTTTCTAAAACAAGATCAAACGATAAAAAGCTCAAAATACACAAGTCACTTTGAATTCACTAAACCATATCACACAAGTGGAAGGACAAATATTTCAACGTCGAATCACGCCTTTGATGCACCAAACCTCAATTTATGAATGACGGAGGAACATATACAATAGTGGTTTTGAGATTTGAAACTCACACTCTCTCACTTGCAATGTGTATCTTGAAAGCTTCTCTCACACCAAAAGCGAAGCTCACAAAGTGGTCACTATGCCTAAGTCTCTCCTTACGCGTAGAGTATTGGGGTGCTATATGAGATATTGTAGGTTGTTTTACAAGAAGAAGAGGGGCCTATTTATAGGTTGGAGATCCCTCAAAAATACTATTGGAAATCCTAATTTACGAGCTAACAAATCAGTATTATGATCTTTTTTTTTAATATCAAAACATTGCAGGCCTTCTTTGTCTGCTTGAGTCATGGATGTGGGCTCAAAAGAGAGCATTATTAATGATAGATAAGGTGAAAGTAGAGTTTTAAGAAGAGAGAGAGAGAGACACGCAGAGAGAGAGAGAGAGTTACTATGCACATGTCTTGAGGTGAGGTGTCTCTTATGGTTAGGTCAATGGCTAATTGTGTTAGTATGTTAGTGGTTAGTGTTAGTAATCATTAGAAAGTTAATGATGTATTTACAATGGGTAGAATGAGGTGGATGGTTGAAGTAAGATGGTTGAATGAAGTGAGGAAATCCTTGTGATGGTGAAGCTTGAAGAAGTTTTGGACTTACTTGTGTAGGTTCTGAAAGTGACTATCTATCCTCCTCTTCTTCTTCTCTTCTTTATGCCATCGCCGTCAAGGTTGACTATCGCAATGAAAATGAAAATTTGGTTGATGAGATCTCCCAATTTGCAGAGGTTAAGCATGGTTTATATACTGAATTTTGTGTATAAAGAGAGGGGTGAGATGGAATTGTACTTTGGAAGTAATAGAGAGAGACATAGAGATGGTGTATGTACATGGAGAGCTCATATGAGAGCTATGTGAGTAAGTCCCCAAAAATTCGCCAGGTAAAGAGTCAAACCAAGTGCTAGCATCTTTCCTAAGGACCACCTCAAGCATTTCTACGCGTTCTTGATCAATTACTATCCTCTTGATAGGACAAGACATCTTGAAATTCGCTAAAAATAATTTTGCATCCTCTCCAAGCTCTCCAAAGAAAAGAGGATATCCAGACATTTGGAGTTGGCTTTCCATTGAATCAATTCTAAAATGACAAAAAGTTTTTTTTTAAATTTACACAGTACGGTTTTCTAAATTGAAATCTATTTTACAACAAAATAAAAATATGCACATCAAATGATCTATGATAGTCAACAAGAGGCAGGATGACAGGGTTTGGTGATGCAAGAATTTCTCCTACTCTTTGGGCACCAAACATGAACACCATACGTTGTTGAAAATGGATTTTCTACTAATTGCAATGTTTATTCTAATGTGTGGAGTGGAATGAAAGGGGAAAACCTCTATTCTTGGGCCATTATCCATTGTCTGTACATGACCTAATGCTTAAAACAAAACAAAAATATAGATATCCAAACTAAAGTCGTACCTAATGAGAGGCAAAATAAAAGGATTTACTAAAGCGTTTATCTCGGCCAACCTAAGAGGACCTAAAATTCTACGAATTACGCGTTGAAATTGCAACTTAGTACTAACAATTATGTGTAGCTTTTGCCTTGCAATGGGAATGAAAGGATCATACAAATTCTTGTGATTCATGAAAACTACTTGACTATGCTAAAGGTTGATCCTACGCAAAAATAAAGGCGTCCTCTATGGGAGCAACAAATTTGACGCGGTCCAGGGCGGGCAACAAGAGAGACGACCTCTAAACACCCCTCAAGGCTCCCATGTTGTTCAATTGGGGTTGGGGCAACCACAAGCACAACACAACAACAAACCCACAGCCAAACTAACTCAATGCTTAGTGAATGTTAAACATTATCAACACACACACATTGTCTTAGGGTGTGGGAGACCTCTCACCACAATACCCTCTTACAATAGACACAAAATTGGCAATGAAAACACACTAAAAGACTTTCTAAAACAAGATCAAACGATAAAAAACTCAAAAGACACAAGTCACCTTGAATTCACTAAACCGTATCGCACAAGTGAAAGGACAAAGATTTCAACGTCGAATCACACCTTTGATGTACCAAACCTCAATTTATTGATGATAGAGGAACATATACAATAGTGGTTTTTATATTTTAAACTCACGCTCTCTCACTTGCAATGTGTATCTTGAAAGATTCTCTCACACCAAAAGTGAAGCTCACAAAGTGGTTGCTACGCCGAAGTCTCTCGTTACGCATAGAGTATTGGGGTGCTATGTGAGATATTGGAGATTGTTTTACAAGAAGAAGAGGGGCCTATTTATAGGTTGGAGACCTCTCATTAAGATTATTAGAAATCCTAATTTACAAGTTAACAAATTAGGATTATGATTTTTTTCAATATCAAAACATTACGGGTCTTCTTTGTCTGCTTGAGTCATGGATGTGGGCTCAAAAGAGAGCATTTTTTATGATAGATAAGGTGAAAGTAGAGTTTTAAAAAAGGGAAGAGAGAGAGTTACCTATACACATGTCTTGAGGTGAGGTGTTTTTTACGGTTAGGTCAATGGTTATTTTGTGTTAGTATGTTAGTGGTTAGTGTTAGTAATCATTAGAAAGTTAATGATGTATTTACAATGGGTAGAATGAGGTGGATGGTTGAAGTAAGATAGTTGAATGAAGTTAGGAAATCCTTGTGATGGTGAAGCTTCAAGAAGTTTTGGACCTACTTGTGTAGGTTCTGAAAGTGACTATCTATCCTCCTCTTCTTCTTCTCTTCTTTATGCCATCGCTGTCAAGGTTGATTATCGCGATGAAAATGAAAATTTGGTTGATGATATCTCCCAATTTGCAGAGGTTAAGCATGTTTTATATACTGAATTTTGTGTATAAAGAGAGGGGTGAGATGGAATTGTACTTTGGAAGTAATAGAGAGAGACATAGAGATGGTGTATGTACATGGAGAGCTCATATGAGAGCTATGTGAGTAAGAGGGGAGGTTAATGGTGAAAAAGGTGAGAGAAACCATGAAAGGTGCAGGTTTGATTGATGGATTAAGAGGAATGGGTGTGTGTGTGTGTGTGTGTGTGTGTGTGTGTGTGGAAGTGGGAAAGGAGGTGAGAGAAGACTATGGGTTACTTTGTGAGAAAAGTGGGCAGAATGGGTTCCACTCAAAAATCCTATCTCTCCGGTGGTAGCTCCAAAAATCATGAAAAAACTGGAAGGGATTATTCAGCTTATGGGCTACATTTTCTATGTTGACCTCTTCTTCAAACTCCTAACAGGAGATGGGCGCCAAAAATCTCACCAAAAAGCCTATTTTTTATGCCTGCAAAAATCTTTTATTGGTCCTTTCTTTTGTTGAATTTGCACAATGCATCCAAGAGTGAGCCCCTCCTTTGTCATATCATGATACAAAGCATCCAAGTTACCTTTACACATGCATGGAGGAAGATTATTGATGAAATAAGAAATATATACATGGTGGAACTAGTGTATGGACTATTCATGGATTTTAGCTCAATGAGCACATGGTGTTAGAATAATGAGTATATAATAAGAGAAAACTTATAGGAATTATGGATATGGAAAAATATATTGGAATCACATGACATGATCCCTTTTTTGTATTATTTTGGATGAAAGAGGAAAAGATATGCAAGTAAATGAAAATAATATAATAAACGTGACTAAGGGAGTAGAAATCAATTTTTTGTTTTCACGAGGATGAGGGTGAAAATGTGGAGGTGATTTGTATAAAAAAATAATATGAGGTTAGAGTATATACACTTTGACAGAAAGTATACTTATGGTGCAAGAGGATGAAAGAAGGCGTACATAGGTTTAAAATAAAACACACACCTAGGTATAATATTTAAACAAAATATCAAAATAATTCTAAAAAACTCTATATTTAGGCCATATATACAAGGAAATATTTACACACAAAAAAATCCATAATATACTTTTGATTTTTTTTATTTTGATTTTTTTGGCTCAACTAGCCAAGTGACTAGAAAATTGAGGGTTTTTTAAGAAGATATAAAAAAAGTCCCCTAACTCACACACGTCTATGTACAGTGAAAGGGTGAAGATAACCACAGTGTTTGAGTGATTTGATAGGGTGAGGTAGCTCCCTATGAAAACTTCAAATAGCCGAAAAAACGGCTATCAATACTAGAGGAAGCTCACGATATAGCTATTTCAGGACATCCAAAAAACATTAAAACTCAGGCTATTGTAAGAGAGAGTTTAGTTTGGACATGATTAAAGTGTCATGTGTTGAGCTATGTTAGAAGATGTTTAACATATTAACGTATAAAAGTTGAACAAGTTCGATATCCAGATAAGCTTCAACCTATTGATACCCCAAAGATAAAATGGAAATGCATATCCATTGATCTCATAACACGTTGTCTGGCATTTTTTGGATGAGTACAAAGGCCATAAATGATGCCAAAAAACTTGCTGACCACCCTCATGTATATATATATATGTATATCGTGCTTCCAGCTTTGAAAGTGTCTGTAAACCCTGTACAAAGGCTTCGTTTTGGTCAAGCTGTTGGTTGAGTTTTAGTTTGGTCGAGCTTTCAAAAAATATTTTTTAATGAGCATTCCTAGCCGTGCTTGATAGCTTGCAAATCGGACTCCGACATCATGAGTTACGTGCACTCGAACTGGAGGTTTTTTCACTTAAAAAGTGGCGATGCACGTGGGAAGACGGCAAGTGGGCTGACTTGATGGTTTTTTTAGCAATGGAATGTTTAAAAATTTATGGAGTTAGCTGGGGTAATAAGCTCCAAGCCGTGCTTTACGGCGCTATATTTGGTGGTCGGGGTCACCCGCTACGCCTCCGAGAAAATGGCTCAGTCTGGGGGCAAAATAGAAATTTCAGGTTTGGAAATGGGAAAGTTGGGGAAGTTGGGGAGAGCATGCCATGTGGCAATGGACTAAACCCACATGTGGGGGGTTGAGGGGAAAGTGAAGGGTATATATAGTAGAGGAGGACTAGTCTATGGTGTACCAAATGGTGAAGGAATGCACTCAAGGCCTTGCAAGGAGAGCTCGTGGGCATTTTGGGGAGCTAGGGGCGCCATGTTGAGTTCCCACCAGCCTGGCCAGGTGCCTCGACTTAAATTTTGGTCCCCTGGACACTTTCCCCACCTCCCCCTTGGTCAAAATCACCGACATGGAGCTTTCCTTTCCCAAAAAAGACCAAAAATAGTCCAATTAAAAGGGGAAATGAGACAGAAAGATGACGGTTGGCTGAGAAAGGAAGAAGACTCCACTTCAATAAAGTGGAAAATGTCCCCACTATTTTATCTGCATTTTCCTGCACATCTCTTTTTCCTTATAGAGACTTGTTTTTTGGAGCTTTTGAGAAACCTTCCATCTTCAAAAGGTTGTAACTTTCTCGTCGGTTATTAGAATCAAGCATATGAATGCTCTACAGAGATCCTCACGACACAAGCTTCATCTTCATGGTCCTCGATTTCTAAAATTTTAGCCATGGTTTGAGTTAGAGTTGTTTCTCGCCCATCATCACAGATGTTCAACTTTGGTGTTTTCTACCGTCATACAGGGTTTCTTTCCAACGGTGTGACTCGTGCAGAGCTATAGAGGCGCTTGTTTTCCTTTTTGTTTGCATGATAACATCATTTTGGTGCCCCCATGGAGGATAAATCCTCGTGTGCTCTAAATTTTACAAAATTCGTATACCATGCAGAGAGAAAATGTAAATGGGATGTGGGTCCTTATGGACAACCGCCTATGTATGTGCTATTTGTGGCCAGCAAGTGAGGTGGTCGTTTAATTGGATTGCAGCCTTTGTGAGGGTTGTGAGGTTTTGTGAAGTCGAGCACTGGGGGCCGGGTTACCCAGTGTGAGGTGGATTAGGTACTGGAGTGATCCATCGACATCCCTTGCAGTTTCGACGTCACATATAAGTGTTTGTGTGGCAATCAAACATGGCAGACGAGTTCCCTAAGTTTCATGGATTGCCCAGTGAAAATGCGCACTCTTTTATTGAAAAATTGGAAGTTACTTGCTTGCTTCGGGGCATACACGATCCGCCTATACTATTATAGCTGCTGCAATACAGCTTATAGGATGAAGCAAAATCTTGGCTACAAAATTATGGAGAGGCGGCACAGGCACAAACGCCAGGGATTGTATTGGACTATAATCATGTGAAGCTGGTGTTTTTGGCACAATATACAAATGTCGAAGCACCTGATGAAGTTTGGCATGAGACTTTGGGCTACACTCAGAGGGCTAATCAGAGTATCGATGATTTTGTCATGCATTTTACCCGCCTTTGGGATAAATGGGCCTGAGCATTGGGAAATGAAACCCCTCCCACCATGTTAAAAAAGAACCATTTTGTGGAAACCTTGAAAGAGAGTTTTAAGTTTAAAGTTTAGTTGAAGCGGCCTACCACTTTTGAAGAAGTAGTTGTAATTGCCAGGGGGAAAGAATGGAAAGCTCAAAGACTTAATGAGTATGGGAGAGTGGTCCATGGACATGTTAATGGTGGCCAAAATGAGGATATCCAGGTAGAGGGTGGAGTTCAACCTATGCGAAGGGCTGTAGACACTGAGCAATTGCAGCGAAATATGCACGACATGATGACCATGATGCAGGAGTTACGACTCAATGTCCTTGGAGGTGGTCATGGTCTTGGCGGTGGTAGAGGGGTGGCCCAGCCATATGAAGCTCAACCTAATTCCAATGTGGGTCATGGACAAGGTGCTTCTTAGCCAGGAAGAAGGTTTATCCCTACATATTATAATTGTGGTGAACGGGACATATCAGCCCTCATTGTACAAAGACAAAGAGGATGGGAGGTGATATGTACCCACTTCCCCAGGTGGTTTGTGACACGTCTAATGATTATGCCTTGGATATACGAGAGGATCATGGCGATGAACAAGAGAATCAAGCTTCAACATAAGGTGGTCACATGGGTATTGTGCAAGTTGAGAATAATGATGCAGATATGATGCCATTGGGGAAGCGGGAAAGGGCACCAAATGGTGCTATCCCTAGCAAGAAGAAAGGGAAGGAGAAAGAGGGTGAAGATGAAAAGACCAAGAAGAAAAGGAGACCTCCCAGGAAGTTTGAAGTAGTGGATTTGCTTTTGGGAGAACGTCAGACAGCTTATAGTCTCAAGGAGGATCTGACTGGGAGGAAAGTAAATTGTACTTTTGGACAGTTGATGAACATGGTACCCAAATTTAAGAGGCAGTGGAAGTCGTTAGTGAATCCTATTGAAAAAGAGCCGAAGCGTGGTCATGTCAGAGTGTTGTCTCTGGAGGAGTTACCCGACATCTGTCCTATGGTGAACGCTTGGCACAAAGGTGTGGGCATGGGAGAGGCCTACATTGAGGAGGTGTGCAATTTTGTGTGATCACATAGTCATGTGTCAAGAGACTTGGCTTGATCATGTCCAGAAGCTCTGGGTTTAGGATTCGGTTAGCAAACCATGCCAAAGTTAATTGTTTCGGACTAGTCAAAGGTTTGGAGATTGATGTTTTTAATGTGAAAGTTATGGTGAACTTTCACGTTATGCCGACAGGTTTGGGATCTTTTCCTCTCATATTGGGACGACCTTGGTTAAGAGTTGTTGGTGATGTACAAGATTGGGGCAAGGACACAATCGCTGTGTATAGCGAAAAGGGAGACAAGAGGATGTTTGATATGATTACCAAACAACCTCTGGCATTAGAAGAGGTGTCTGAAGATGATGAATCTGAAATCACCAATGAAGGAAGTTTAGAGGATTCAAATAGCAGTGCTACTTTGAGTTCCAGTGACAAGGGTGAGGTGTCTTTTTTGTTACTAAATGAAGCGGAGAAAGAAGATGGTGAAGTGCTGAAAATTTTAGAGGATATAAATGCGTCAAGTCGATTGGAGCATCTTGAAGAGTTAATGCAGCCCAAGCAGGAGCTATCAGTGAAGAAAGGACTTGTTCAAAATATGCTAAGTACAGATTTGTCACAAAAAGAAAGTGCAGAATACCTGATGATGCTGGACAAGTTTCCGAATCTTTTCATTACATCATATCAAGAAATAAGGGGTTTTGTTGGGGACCTAGTGAAGATTGAGTTGATAGAAGGAGCAAAGCCAGTGAGACAGAAACTAAGAAGAATGGGTAAGGAAAAAATGAATGCTTTAAAAGAAGAAGTGGATAAGCTTTTGAATGCAGGGTTTATTGTTCCAGTAGATAATGTTGAGCGGGTCAGCCCTGTAGTGGTCACTCCCAAGAAGGATGGGTGTTGGAGAGTTTGTGTTGATTATAAGCCGTTGAATGCAGTGACCAAGAAGGATCCTTACCCATTGTCTTTCATTGATCAACTCTTGGATACAATGGATGGTTTTGAAAGGTATAGTGTCTGTGATGGTTATTCACGATACTTTCAGCTTATCCTTGCTCTTGAAGATCAAAATAAGACTACTTTTATCACTCCGTGGGGTTGTTTTTACTTTCTTTGCCTTCCCTTTGGGTTGACAAACGGGCCTGGGGCTTTTGAGAGAAAAGTAGATTGGGTTCTTATCCCGTTCCTTGGGAAGTTTGTCAAAGGGTTCATAGATGATTTTTGTGTGTACAACTCATGCAAGGAGCATGTTCAAAAGCTTGAGATGACTTTTGCAAGGTATGATGAATGCAGGGGTCAGTTAAACCCTAAAAAATGTCATTTGGCACAGCCAAGGGTGAAGCTTCTTGGGCATATGATCTTTGAAAATGGAATTGAAGAAAATCTAGGGAAGGTAGAAGCTTTGCTATTTCTATCATCCCCAAAAGATACAAGGCAATTGGCAACATTCATTCAGAAGGTCAAATACCTGTCTCGTTTCATACCTTTGGCATCACAGTTGTTGTATCCTTTGCAACAAGTGGTAAAACATGATCCTTTGGAGTGGACACAGTACTCTGAGGATGTTTTTGACAAAGTTAAAGAAGTGTTGAGCACCTTATCTGTTATGCAAGCCCTTGATTGGGAGAAGGAGTTTTATGTTAACCCGTCAGTTGGAGAAGATGCTATTGGGGCTATGTTGTTGCAAAGAGGAAAAGAGTCTCACTATATGAAGCCTGTTTATTATGCTAGCAGGGTGAAAACTCCTCATGAAAGAGAGTACTCAGAGGTGGAATTGGTGATGATTAGCATGGTCTATGCGTGTAGATGGTTTAGACATTACTTGTTGTAGAAACCGTTCACCTTTCTCACCAGTTTTTCATTGCTTCCTCAATTGTTCAATAACTCAAATATATCAAAGGCAGTGATGAAATGGGTTATTGAGCTGCAAGAGTTCCAATTCACTTTCCTAGAGGAAGAGAGTACTGGGGCTACTTTGGCAAACTTACTCACTTATAAAGAGACTCGTGTTTTGGTTAAAGAGGATGTGGTCCAAAGGAAAAAAGTGGAAACCCCTGCTATATCAAATGCTTCACTACTACATTTTGATGGCTCTTATCGAAGAAGTCATGATGCTGCTTCTGGTGGGGTTGTTATTTATGATGCGCAGGGAAATCTTGTGAGGAAGCAAGGGTTAAAACCCAATGCAAAGATTAATAATGATGCGGAGTATATGGCTCCTGAAGGCGGGTTACACATTTGTCTACAATTGGGAATCAAACATTTGCAAATCAAAGGTGATGCGCTGTTAGTGGTAAAGCAGGTGTTGGGAGTATGGAAGAATAAGAATCCTAGACTGAAGAATCTATGCTTCAAAGTGAAATCGCTACTCAAAAAGTTTGAGGCATGGAGCTTGCAGCATGTCGAAAGGACTCAAAATGAAAAAGAACATGAGGCCGCGCAAGCAATGATTACTTGTGTGTTTGTGTTGAAAGTGGATGCCCCTGTGTATCATGGAAGAGAGGTGTTGTCAAAAGATGTGGATTTCTTATTGACCGGTCTCTTGCCTGAAGATTTGCCTTCATCTAAAAAGTATGCTTTTATGAGAAGAGCAAGGAAGTACAAAATGATTGGTGATATGCTTTACATGAAAGGAAGTGATCTGGTGTTGCGTCATGTGCCCTGCAAGGAGGAAATTTATAAAATTTTAGAAGAAAACCATGAAGGGTCTTGCGGAGGTCATTTTGCTATGAAGATTATGCTTCACAAGATCTTGCAAGAAGGCTATGTTTGGCCCAATATTCAACGGGATGTCAATCACTGGTGTAAATCTTGCTTGTCTTGTCAAAAGATGGGAAAAAGGGTTCTTAAACCCGAGAGGCGGAAGACAATCCTGGCTAATGAGGTGTTTGAAAAATGGGGCTCAATGCTATAGGGCCATTACTCACTACAAGTAAGAGGAATGTGTATATTTTGACAGCGGTGGATTATTTATCACGTTGGGTAGAGGCCAAGGCTGTCAAACGAATTACCAGCAAGGAGATGGGAAAATTTGTGTATGAGCACATATGCTGCAAGTTCGGGGTGCCATTGAAGCTACTTTCTGACAGAGGGCCAGGGTTTAGAGGTGAAATTTTCGATTTCTTATGCAAGAAGCTTGGCATAGAGCATAATACAACACCCCTTATTACCCACAGTGCAATGGACTTAATGAGAGGTTTAATGGAGGTTTGGTGAAGATTTTGACAAAAATGACTTTAACACATGCCAAAACTTGGGACTCAGAGTTGCCTTGTGCGTTATGGGCATATAGAATGGCAATAAAAACTAGCACGGGATTCTCACCATATCACTTGGTTTATGGCAAAGAAGCCTTGATGCCTATTGAAGTGGAAATCCCTGCACTCAAGTTTTTTTCATTGCAAGATGAAGAGCAACGGGTTAATTTTATTTGCGAGTTAATCAATTCGTGTTTTTTTGCTACAGGTGATGCTTTTTCGAGTTTATAGAAGCATGGATTCCACTCATATGTATGCTCTCTAAGGTGGCGTTGTGGTATGTTAAATAAGTACCGAGGGAAGGAGAGAGAAGAAGGATTAGACGGAGAGAGAAAAACATACTTGTGAAATAGAGATAGGATCGCGGTGTGAGAGTACCGACAACGAGAGAGAGAGAGAGAGAGAGAGAGAGAGCCTGAGAGTGGCAGATGAGGGGGAGAGAGGAAAGATAGGTTCAAAATGAAAAAAGTCCAGCTAAAGTTTGGGCAAGAAGGTTCTCAAGCCGGTTCAAATTATTTCATTTAGTAACTTGGTATAGAATTGTTTATGTGTTGGTTTAATGTATATATTTTATAAATATCCTACATTTTAATTGAGATGAAAGTGGAGTTAAGTAAAAGTGGAGTTTTGTTGTGAAGAAGGAGGTTGTGTGCACGTTTTCTACTCACATGTGTGTGTGTGTGTGTGTGTGTGTGTGTGTGTGTGTGTGTGTGTGTGTGTGTGTGTGTGTGTGTGAGAGAGAGAGAGAGAGAGAGAGTGGGAGATGAGGGGGAGAGAGGAAAGATAGGTTCAAAATGAAAAAAGTCCGGCTCAAGTTTGGGCAAGAAGGTTCTCAAGCCGGTTCAAATTATTTCATTTAGTATCTTGGTATAGAATTGTTTATGTGTTGGTTTAACTTATATATTTTATAAATATCCCACATTTTAATTGAGATGAAAGTGGAGTTTTGTTGTGAAGAAGGAGGTTGTGTGCACGTTTTCTACTCACGTGTGTGTGTGTGTGTGTGTGTGTGTGTGTGTGTGTGTGTGTGTGTGTGTGTGTGTGTGTGTGTGTGTGTGTGTGTGTGTGTGTGTGTGTGTGTGTGTGAGAGAGAGAGAGAGAGAGAGAGAGCTTTCCTGTTCATATGCGTGTGAAAAGGTTCCAAAGCCGGGTCCACAAATAATGTTTTCCGAGCCCTTAGAGAGGCAGTTTGTGGTGGTTACTCATTGCACTATTATATGCCTATAGTATTCATAGAAGAATAATAATCATAGTGTTTCCCGAGCCCTTAGAGAGGCAGTTAGTGTTGTCTACTCATTGCACTTTTAGATGCTTATAAATCTTATAGCGGAATAATAATCATAGTGACAAATCATGCATATTTTATTGCACACCCCACTTTAAAAGTTAGTGGTGGAGTAGTAGACGATTATAATATTCATATTGACAAATCATGTATATATTATTGCACGTTCCAATTTAGCAGTTAGCATATGCTGCGTGGGACCCCTCATGTCACTAACACATGTCACTCTTCCATCACTATCAATGCTTTTTGAGAGCATGCTGCTTTAGCCTATATAAATGTTACAAGGCAAGCAGCCTATGCTGCACAAGTGAATCGGAGGTGCTAATCAAGAGAGATTTTTTCATTTTCCCTGTACTTATACAATGCCTATAGGATATGCAACTACTGGTAATGAGGTAGTTGGAAAAATCCATGAAGAGCTTCACAAACTCCCCCCGACCGCACCCCTTGAAGAAAAAAAGATGTTTACACAAAGAGAGCGTGACACAAACAAGGCGATCCGGATGTTCAACCACCTTAATCGCGCTCGCAACACCGGAGACCAGGAACTCAATGATGTCTTTGAGACAATGCGAGAAGCTATGGGCAAGTGGGAGACATGGGGGTACATAGATAGCTCTCAAAGGGCCGCTTTACAGGCGGAGATTGACTATTTGCTTGTCTGCAAACGCACAATCAACCTGGTCGACATCTCTGGCTCTAATGTGGTAGAAGATTGAGGCAAGATTTAAATAATTATGCACTAAATAATATAGTTAAATAAATATGCACTAGCACATGATAAATTGTACTAGTGTGATGCAAGTTGTACTCTGTGTGTGTGTGTGTGTGTGTGTGTGTGTGTGTGTGTGTGTGCAGGTTTGATTCCCTACGTAATCATGTAAACAACTTATTTTAATTATATGATGCTTATTTTAACTATATGATGGTGTTCCACTCTTCAGTGCCTTGGCGAGAATAATTCATATGTCTGTGTCTGACTTATTATTATTGAAGTAGCTGTGATACTTTTAATCGGCCTGGTCTACTAACACATCTTCAAGATCTGTCATAATTTAGGGTATTGTTGATATCTTGTAGCTAAACTGAACCGTCAAATGTAACTACAAGCTGTTTGAAAGCCAAAAATGTAAAGAAAATCTATGTGAGTTTTTTATATAATGCAAAAAAAAGATGAGCATGTCTTTAGTATTTACCCTACTTTTAGTAGAATATACTTTCCTGTCCATGTAGGTGTTGTTGCAAACAAGGATGAATGCCTAATAAGCCAATTTGAAACTAGGAATCTAAAAAATATTGATGGTTGTACTTGTTTGGGCGAAGACCTCAAAGTAATGAAACACGCATAGACTCTTGCATATAAAATAGTAATTAAGAACACTTACTGAGTTGAAAAACTGCATACGTACATAAACACACACGTATAAATAACTATATATATTGTATAAACAAGTACTTAAAAACACTTTACCGAGTTGAAGATCTCCTTACGTACATAAACACACACATATAAATAAATAAATAAAAATATATTATATATATAATATAAATATTATATATAAAACTATATATATTCTTAGACCAACAGTGTAAAGAAATACTGACAAGCAAATGAAATTTTGACAGCATAACAACGTGAAAAATAAAAAAAAAACCATTCCATACTTGCTTCTGTGAAAGCTTGCCTAACTTTTGTTAAGCTTTCCTATTCTATACTTGCTTCCGTGAAGCTTGCCTAACTTTTGTGTATACATGAAACCATGATTATGTTTCTAAACATGAACAAAAAGCATGATTATATTCACAAGCAATCAAAATTTCGACAGCATAACGGCGCGAAAATACAAACAGAAAATTTTTCCATTCCATACTTGCTTCCGTGAAGCTTGACTAAATTTTCTGTATACGTGAAATCATGATTATGTTTTCAAACATGAACAAAAAGCATGATGATATTGATAAGCAATCAAAATTTCGGTAGCATAACGGTATGAAAATTCAAACTAAAAAAATTCCCATTCCATACTTGCTTCCGTGCAGCAGCGAATGCTCACGGGAAGAAGAAATTACATAAGCAAAAAATCATATGCTGGTATATTACTTTGGTAAATCCAAAGCTCTCAACAAACTTCTATCTAGTATAATAAATATGAAATCATGGCTGAATTGATAAGGACGATCAACACCAACAACATGTCTTCAGTAATACCACAAAAGTGGCACCCAAACACCATGGTCACACGTCGTTCCATAAAAATCACAAACTAGAAAAAATGATAGATAATATCAATGTTGATGTCAATCAAGGGCAATGTGATCCGGGCTCATATTGTTGCCAATCAGTCTCCTCATCGCTATCTGCATCAACTGCTGAAATAGCACGTACACATGGAGCCTTGAAGCATGAAAGATGTTGATGGAAGACCTCTGGATCACTATCTATGCAGAGACAATGTCTAGACAACTCAACGCAAACATTGCCCAAGCCACCACATCCAGAAAACATATCAACAATGTAGGTGTGCTCCACAGTAATTGTCCGCACAAGCCAGCTAGAAAAAGCAAAAAATATACGTATTTTTACTTTATGTAACATAGTCCAATAACGCATAGTAGGAAGCATATATTCTTACCAAAAGAAGTCAAGGCTACGCTCGGTGGCACCTCTAACAGCGTGTCCTCCAATGTACTCTCCGTCGACGCGCTCCACCAGTATTCCGGACTTGGCATCGAAAGAGTTGTTGTCCACGCTCTCTCCATCTCGTCGATCGTAGATAGGACGTTGACCCTTACGATAAAACAATCCTAGCAATAGTGTTTCCACCTACAAATTACAACTAGAATGTGATCTAATTGAAGAAAACTACAAGCATGCTTTTCAATCAACAAATAAATTTACTTACTCTCTCAATCTCAATGGTCTTTCGCACATAAGCATCGGGGATCAAAATAAGGATGGTGTGCATCATTTTGAATCCCATCTCGATGGCATGGCTAGACACAATGCCAAAGTGATCAGTGGAGCTTAGGGTGATGTACCACCCATTGTCTGCCACATACTTTCAAGCTATTACGGCCACTTTCTTACTTAATTTTTTAGAGAATTGATTCCATGGAGGGACCTGCATAATACGCATTGTTAATTTAATTAAAGTTCCAAAACTATCATAGATTGTCCATTGTGGTTTTGAAGGATGCATACCTCGTTCTCTGAAAAATTTTCAACTTTAAAGTTTGTTGGAAAATACGCAAACAAAAGAGAGGCCACTTCATTGCTCTTTTCCCCATCAACATGGGCTGAATGAAGAAAATCCAAGATCCTGTATACGATCAAATAAATGTATTTCAAACATTCACAACACACACCACACATAGTTAGTCTTTCTTTTCACATGTGTTTACCATTTCTCATCATCGAGAGAAATTTTGTAAACATTTAGCATGTTCCCAATAACGTTCACATCACAATCTATGGAAGGCACTGCATAATCAGAAAATAAAATATTTCATCAAGAATTGTTGAGTAGAAAGAAAGTGACAGCTAGATATCTATACAAGCAAGTTTACCTATGGAGCCTTGAGCACCTTTTTGGTTCTTTTTGGGAGACTTCTTGGGCTTCTTGGATCTAACAAAATCCAATCGTTTCTTTATAGAGGAGATTGTACTATTGTTTACTCTTTTCGAAGAGGTGGCTTTCTTGGAAGCTGAGCCAATCTCCTCAATACCATTTTCATTTCTTTCAAGAACGTGCTCTAAAGCAAACAAAAATATATTTCTCACAAACATAATCTAAATAGTATGAGCACTTTAACAATTTTGTAGTTTTTATAAATGCCAAAAATAACCTTTATATAAGTTCCCTTCATCACGTGGGTAGGTGCCTCGAGTGTAATCTAGCCACCAAGGGCAATACTCAATTTCCCAAGCAATCAAACCATAATCTCTCATCCATAGTGGATACATACACTCCTCACAAGAGAGGTCCCTCCAATTGGCAACTTCTCCAACAAAGTTTGATCATAAAGCTGAATTAGCCATCTACATAAAATGCAGTTAACTTTATTTGAGCTCCTTTCCTAAGTGACTTATTTATTATACAAACTCTAAGTAAAAAATAGAATAACAACATAAAGATATCAATTGTATTACCTGAATAATACTCTCCTTGAAGATTCCATAAGCTCTGGAATTTTTTCATCCGACTCTTTTGTGTTGAGCTTACTCCAAAGATCCACAAAAGCTTTATCAATGTGGTCCCTCAATTGGTGATGAAACCATGCTTCAAAGCCCTCCGGCATTTCTTCAATCATTTTCCCTTTGATCCTCAAGCATTGCTTCAAGATACTTCCCCAATACCACTCTTTATGCAAGTACATTCTAAATTTCATTGCACTAATATAACGCTCAGAAGTAACATCATCTACACGGCAATGCATCAAAGAGTGCAATATTTTCTTTTTCCTATAGAGCAAACAATAAACAAACCATAAATGCATTGATTCATTTGATGATTTCATGTGTATTTTTTATCCAAAAATTATTACCTCTCTGGTGATATTTTAGAAGTTGCCAAAGAGTGGACTTTGTCTCTTGTAAGGCTCACTTGATCCTTTTCTCTTATCCAATTGAAGTTAAATAATAAAGAGAAGAACCCTTGGCCATTGGCGGGGTTGGCAATGGCCAACATCTATGTTACATTAGTACGAGATCAAATCAAATCAATTTTTCAATCAAATATATCAAATTCAAATGACATGTCAACTTACAATTTTGTAGAAATTCAAACATAAATGGGGAGAAGAGAAAGTGTTTACCTTATAAGCTCTTTCTTTGAATATTTTTTCTACTCTTCCTCGAGCAACCATTTCCTTTTCTGGCAGTGAAATCGAGGGATCATTGATCTCTTGCTTCTCTTTGATAAGAGACAAGTCAAAGTCTTCCTTTTGTAGAGAAAATGAAAAAAAAAAGTAAGATTTTACAAAATAATGTCAAGCTTTAGAAATTACATAAAAAGTGTACTTTAAGGCAAAAAAATATACCTTCCATATGAGCATTGCTAATAAAAGAGCAGGAGCGTTGTACCAACTCCCTTTAGATGCCTTCTTCTCACAAGCAAGCTCTACCTCTATCCATCGAATCCAATCTTGGGGAAAGTCTTTCATTAAAGAATCTTTGCTTGCCACAGCCAGCTTTTGGAACAAGAAGATCTCCTGTCCAAAATTTGTACTCACAGTGGTTCTACCAATCCTAAACCACAATATCTTAAATTAAATGGTAGTATAATGGCATCGATAAAGTAATAGCAATAACGTTCAAAACAACAAATGTGCTTACTCATTTTGAGAGCGCAAAGCTAGCATAAGCTCCCCCTCTACACTTCTATCAACAAACACAAATTGACATTTCACAGAACAATGTCTCCACTTTATCATTGAAAATTCTACAACAACAAAAAAGAAAATTAGAAAGCATAGAGTAATACAAGTCAACTTTACATTAAACAAAAAAGAAATCACTTACGTGTTTTTATTAAGCGCATCCAAGTTTTCAAACGGTGATTACCATCCCAAACGATAAATTTTTTTCCCCTTAAGTCTTCCCACTCAAGGGGAAGGGAATTATCAAAATCATCGCTTATTTCTCGCCAAATAGGCCCCCATTCATCTTTGTCTAAGTCGGAAACATAATGTTGATCATGGCCTGGCTTCTTAAATGACATAAGAAATGGAGCTCCAAGCACACTGTATCCAGACATCTCAAACCTTTTCACCAAGCCCTCGGTGCCTGGACCCACCGCTCTAATGGCTTCATTTTCCATCAATCTACAAAGAGGAATTCAAGGAGGTTCCCCACCTCTCTTTACAATAAAACCCTCTACAATCTCCTCTAATATTCGACCATATATGAGCATCCTTTCCAAATACTGTTGGATGATCGGGAGGTTTAGCAACAATTGTTGTTGCTTCAGACACGCTGTGAGCCACCAATTCACCTTGTGTAGCATGAATATCTATGAACACCTCTTCTTCATGCACATCACTGAATATATCCTCTTCTTCATGCACATCACCCAAAATATCCTCCTTTCGATGGACATTGGAAGAAGCAATGGAAGATCGTGCATTGGCCCTATGCCCTGTAGTGCCAGACCTTAATGTGTATCCTACTGCTACAAGCAAAAAACAATAAGAACACAAATAGTTTAGTCAGTATGATGAGACAAAAGAAAAGAAAACAAATAGCTTAATGTATTTGAACTTACTTTGAGAGATACATGTCCTGCCACGTTTAGATGGTGTACAAGCCATAATCTATTAACCACAAACAACAAAAATCTTCATAGCAATGACAATACAAATACAAAATTCTAAATTTTGGCAGCATAACGGCGTAAAATGCAAACTAAAAAAAAAAACCATTCTCAACTTGCTCATGGCAAGGAAAAATACAAATCCACTTTGACATTTTTATACCTCTTCTGTACAACGACGTGTTCTTACATCATTGTAATTGTTACTGTAAGTGTGTATGCAAGTGTGTTAAAGTGTGTGAATGCAAGTGTTTATATGTGTGTGTGTGTGTGGATGTATGCATGATTGTGTGTGTGAATGTAAGTGTAATATGTGTGTGTCTTTATGCATGATTGTGTATGTGTTTGTGCTATGTATGCAAGTGTGTTGATGTTGTGAATGCAAGTGTTTATATATGTGTATGTGTGTATGTATGCAGGTGTGTTGATGTTGTGAATGAAAGTGTTTATATATGTGGGTGTATGTATGTATGTATGTGTGTGTATTCAAGTGGATGTGTGCATGATTATGTGTGTGTGAATGTAAGTGTAATATGTGTGTGTATGCAAGTGTGTTGATGTTGTGAATAAAAGTGTTTATATATGTGTATGTGTGTATATGCTTGACAATACAAATATAAAATTCTAAATTTCGGCAGCATAACGGCGTAAAATGCAAATTACAAAAAAAACCATTCTCAACTTGCTCATTACAAATCCACTTTGACATTTGTATACCTCTTCTCTACAACGACCTGTTCTTACATCTCATTGTAATTGTTACTCTAAGTGTGTTTAATATGTGTGTATGCAAGTGTGTTGATGTGTGTGAATGCAAGTGTTTATATGTGTGTGTGTGTGGATGTATGCATGATTGTGTGTGTGTGTGAATGTAAGTGTAATATGTGTATGTCTGTATGCATGATTGTGTGTGTGTTTGTGCTATGTATGCAAGTGTGTTGATGTTGTGAATGCAAGTGTTTATATGTGTATGTGTGTATGTATGCAAGTGTGTTGATGTTGTGAATGCAAGTGTTTATATATGTGGGTGTATGTATGTATGTATGTGTGTGTATGCAAGTGTAATGTGTGTGCGTATACATGACTGTGTGTGTGTTTGTGCTATGTGTGCAAGTGTTTTGATGTGTGTGTATCACTGTGTGTGTGTGTGAGTGTGTGTGTGTGTGTGCGTGCTTACCTGGACACGCTCGCCCGATCCACTGGAGGAGGTCCAATGGAAGCTCCATTGGAGCTCCTCCATGCCTTGAAAGGCATGGTGAGAAGGCAGTGCGCACGCTGCCCTCTCACCATGCATTTCAAGGCATGGGGGAGCTCCAATGGAGGTCCAATGGACCTCCATTGGAGCGAATGGACCTCCATTGGAGCTCCCCCATGCCTTGAAATGCATGGTGAGAGGGCAGCGTGTGCGCTGCCTTCTCACCATGCCTTTCAAGGCATGGGGGAGCTCCAATGGACCTCCTCCGGTGGATCGGGCGAGCGTGCGCTGGTAAGCACACACACACACAGACTCACACACACACACACACACACACGTGAGTAGAAAATCTACACACACACACACAGTACCTTATCTTCTCTTACTCCTTCTTCTTCACAGCAAAACTCCACTTTCATCTCCTTCTTCACAGAAAAACTTCACTTTCACTTCATTCCACTTCAATCTCAATTAAAACTCCATATAAACTTCACTCCACTTTCATCTGAGCTACTACTTTTTTCACACACACCATATATTACAAAAATGATATTGTGGTATAAACACTCACACACACACATTCATTTATATATATATATATGTATATACACACACAAAGATATACACAAAATGGATTCATATATATAGTTTTACTAAAAAAATACTTTTTTTTTTACACACACACACACACAACCATTTATTTAAAAAATTGATTGTATGTGTTTGTGTGTATAAAAAACGTAGCATTCTTAAAGTTAAGTCATGCACACACACACACAGACACACACAAAATGTAAAAACTATGTGCACAGTTAAATATCTTATGTGCACATACACTCAACTTAAATATCTTAACTTAAAAAAATGCACATACACTCAACTTAAAAATATCTTAACTTAAACTATGTGCACATACACTTAACTTAAATATCTTAACTTTATAAAATGCTACATTGTTTACACAGACCCACAAAATCATTTATACACACGCACAGTAATGTATATAACTTAACTAAAATAATTATATATACACACTACCAAAAACACACACACATATGTATAAAATGGCAAGATGGAATCATATATATAACATAACTAAAAAAATTGCTACGTTTTTTATACAAAGTCAGTCATATAGAATGTTACGTTTTTTATACACACACTCACACAATCATATATATATATATATATATATATATATATATATATATATATATATATATATATATATATACACACATACACACACACACATACACAAAAGATGAAGACACTATTAGACTGCATTAAATGCAGTCCTTGAACCACCATTTAGAAATTAAATGGCCCCTCAAATTTGATGACATATTCCACTGCACATACATTCAGAACCGTCATATATTAAATGCACTTCTTCAATTATGATTTTCATTATTCTTTGAGCCGTCAAAAGATCTTATGCAACTGTCTTTTCGTCTACCTACCAATCTTTCACTTTCATTAACCTTCACATCTTTCATTAACTTTCACCAGTTTCATTAACCTTCACTTTATCTTTAACTTTCATTAACCTTCACCACCTTCACTTAATCCACCACAGTTTTCTCGCATCTCCACCCTGTAATCTGTTGCTTGAGAGAATATGTCCAACATGAAAGTAACAATAACTTGGAAGGTTGGTGGTCAGATAGTCAACCGCGACATTCAGTTGAAGGGAAACTCATTGTTGCTTAGTGCTTACTATTTGCAGAGTTTGCTGCCTCCATCTTGCCATTTTCAGTCACTATTTGCTCTTATTGAAAGTGATTGTGGCCTAACAAAAGTCTTGCTGCAACCAGAGTGGGATATAGAAGGTCATCAGCATTTCTTAATAGATGGTTCTTTTTCGAGCTTGTTTGAGATGCTTCATTCAGACACATTTATACAGGTATCTGACAATGAGAAAGGAAATGACAAAGAGATATCTGAAGATGTTTTAAGCATTGTGCATCTTGAAAGTAGTGGTGACGATATAGGACAGCTCAAAACTCAGTCAATCGTCATTTGGATTCAACAAAATCCAAGGGCAAAAAAGTCAAATGATCTGTTAACATTATGTGGAGCTCCTTTGCAAGTTGTTGAACTTCCACAACATTATGATGGAAATTTGTGTTTTGAGTTACCTGCGACTCAGGATAAAACAAAACAAATGACAGGGATGGAACAACGCTTTGATGGTCACTTGTGGACTCGCCCATCTGTGACAACCATGGCAATAGCATGCACAATTCGTCTAAGCCACTGTTTGGGATTCATGCAGTGTAATTATTCAATGTGTCCTCGTTATATTAAGGAACAAGAATTCAATAGTAGAGATTTTCATGGATATTTGGACAGACAGGTGAAAAAGGACTACCTTGCAATGGAAGAGAATACAACAATAACTTGTCATTATTGTCAGAAGGTTGTTACTTGTGTTGCTGCTTGTCCCTGCAAAATCTATTATGTTTTTCCTAGAGATGGTACAATGTCGGGATTGGCAATACATGTTGGTAAACATTGTCATAATGTTAAGGCAGGAACCTCTAGGGCTGCTATTTCAAGAGTGCGGAAACTGGTAGGTGTAGTACTAAAAATAGAAAAGGGTGGCCCAAGAAAAATTCAAATGTTGGTGGCTCAACAACTTGTTCTTCACTCCTTGATTGGTGAGGAATCTGAAGCTACATCCGATGTACAATTCAATGATTTTTTGGAAGAAATGATGCCACTGGTTCAAACCAAAGGGTAAGAAAACTCAATTTGGTTCCTTGAATTTGTTAATTTTTTAACTATTATAAATTTAGCCTTCTTGTGATGCATCGTGTAGGTTTTCTTCAATTGTTTCAAAGGAGTGAAAGAGTCAAGGTGTTGTTATTGGGGATGGATATGATAATATTTTATTGCTTCAAAAAAAGTGCATGTTTCCTTTTTTTCATGGGAGTAGATTTCCTGGACAGGGTGAAGAGGATCACAAGTGCTTCCTATTTAAAATGTCCACTAAAGGACCAGGTTCTGGAATTGATCTAGTAAATCGGATGAAAAGAACTGAAACTGATGACTTGAGAAATGCGTGGGTACATTTTGATTTTACCCATAGAATAGATGGATGGGTAACAATTTCATGCTCAATTTATGATCGAAGGTAATCTTTAAGTATTTAAATATCTCGTATTTTTTATCATTAAATAAAAGAAGATGTGTGAAAATGTTTATGTTGAATATCTTGCAGCATAGGATCACTACAAATAATTGCTATATGTGAAACTAAAGAGGAGGATGCAAAGACTCAAGTTATTTTTTGGGAGAACCTTAATTCAACAATGGAAAAGTACGGACATGGTGCAGCTGACTTTGCAGGTTTTATGTCTGATGAAGCTGGTGCAAATTGGAATGCTATTCGAACAGTCTTCAACGGTGGGCCAGATAATATCATGGAGGGACGTGAACGATCATGCCTATTTCATTGGGAGCAGAGTCTCCACAAATATGCTAAAAAGTGGATACCTCAACATCTAACAAATCAACACATTGATATGTGTGAGGACTGGAGAGCTTGTAAGACCATTGTGCTTGCATCTCAAAAGGCACTTTCAATTCAAAAGTGGTGGAGACAACATCTATCTACAGAGAGCATCACAAGAGTGAGCAGATGGTTTAAATGGTGGGAGCAACGAATTTCACACTGGGGAGGAATTGGAACAGATGTAAGTACCTTTATGACAATCTATATTTTTAGAAAAATTTCTTTTCATACATGAAATTTATAAATTTTAATTCATGTTTTTTTGCATTTCATAGGGTGGTCTAAGTCCGTGGGAGCGTGCATAAATTCCCAATGTTAATTTATCAGAAAGTGTACATGCCAGTTGGTTAGCAGGTGAAGGTGGAAAGGGAAAAATATCCTTGTATGATGCATGTGTAACAGATGTTATAAACTCATATATTCAATGTGCAAAGCGTTTGGGATATACTATTGGGCGTTATATAGGAACGGGTCCCACAATGGAGACCTTGCTTTCTCGAGTTGAATCTCACCAAACTCCAACTCCAACCAACGTGGCCCATCTATTACACGAGGCTGTTGCAGGGACTCCCATGTATGCGCAGCCAATTTTGCATGGAGACAAAGAAACAGTACAACGCAAAAAGAGGGGCAGAACAGGAACAAGTAGCTCCCATCGGCCGAAATATGTCATGGAATCCAAGCAACGAAACCATCGCGGTCGACCAAAAAAAATCAAGTTTGATACCCAAGGACCAGGTATTTCTAACATTCGGCTGCAAATTAGTGACAGTGATGATGATATTGGATCTCAAAAAGAAACAACCACACCTTTGTCATCTAAAACAAACAATGTGTTTGAGAGTGATGTGCCACACACTCAGTGGGCCCTCAGGAGAATGCCCATTCAAAGTCAAAGAAAATGTTTTGGAACAGTAGGGAGAAAAAATTGTGACAATATCTTGCATAGTCTCTCAATTGGTCTTGTTGCTCCATGTATATGGTCCGAAAGAATGTTCAAGGGTAAAACAATCGAGCAATGGTTATGGTTTTGTAATCATGATATTTTGCGTACCCAATCAATCAAAAGACAAGTCAAAGATTTACCTCCTGCTCCAAATGTTTGGCCAGTAGCAAGAGGGACAGATATCTCCACACAGGAACTTGCCGCGCTGCATCAGAGTGGATTTCGGATAGAGAATTCAATGGTAAATCCACAACCTCTTGCTGGCGACTGCAAAGAAGGTGGTGGCAGCTCGAAGAAGAAAAAGTGGAGGCATGGAATCTCTAAAGAGGCCATGAAGAAATTGGAAGCATGTAATAGTATGACAATTATATTTTTGGATGAAGTGAAAAGGTCTCAAGAGCATGTAATTTTCCGAGTTCTCACTGAAAATAGTTATGAGATTCATATAAAACAGATTCCAGCATGTACGTGTCCCGATTTTCAGAAGCGAGAGAATACCAACAAATCCTTTTTGGCATGCAAACATATGTACTATGTGTACACAAAAGTGCTCGGACTTGAACCTAAGGAGCACATGATTATTCATCAGCCAACCCTCTCACCAATGGACATCGCTTTTATTCTTGAACAACCAAGGATGATTTCTCCCTCCATTTAATTACAACTGGTTTGGTATGCTTCTTTCACTCAACTAGAATATTGATCTATGATATGAAAGTGTTTTTCTGTATTTATTTTGGTTTATTATACTTGTGATTATTTATCTTGAAAAAACATTGTTTATGCAGCAAAGGATTTCAAATTTCAAGCAAAAGATATGAAGCATCTTGCAAGCTATTTGGGAGCAAATTACTTGCCTTTTAGAGTGACCATTACATTTATGGCGACTATCCTTTTTTGTACTCTAATTTTGATCTTATCCTGTGGTAGTTTTGCGAATGTACTTACATCCTCAAACTTATGCTGTTTCAAAAAGCAATTGCTTGGGAAAATTAGTATCGTCTCTATCTGGCATTATTTTTGACTTCATCACATTTATATATGTTGTGGATTATATTTAACTCTGAAATTAGTGTTGTCTCTATTCTGCATGATTTTTTACTTTATCGCATGTTTATATGCTGTGGATTACTTGACTCTGATCACATGCGTTGCGAGCATATTTGACTCTAATGGCATGAGTTGTGAAATGGTGATTTTATTTGTTTACATTTTTTCCGTCGTTATGCCCTCTCGGTCTCTCTCTCTCTCTCTTTCTCTGCGTAGTGATATACAACTCTATGATTTTACTTTCTCTCTCTAGAAGAGAAGTCTCTCTCTCTCTCTCTCTCTCTCTCTCTCTCTCTCTCTCTCACGGATTTATGATCTCTTCTTCCAATGGTAACTCGCATAAATACTATCTCTCTAGAATTTATACTTTCTCTCTCCGTCAACCACACATATATGGAGTCTTATGACGATCGAAAATTACATTAAATAGATACTTTATGCTATGACACATATTTGGTTAAAAAAACTCTAAAGATTGCTAAAATTGTCAAAAAAACTTGAAATGAAAAACTCGCAAATGTTAAACTTGAAATAAATTGTCTATGTACAGTGAAAGGGTGAAGATAACCAGAGTGTTTGAGTGATTTGATAGGGTGAGGTAGCTCCCTATGAAAATTTCAAATAGCCGAAAAAACGGCTATCAATACTAGAGGAAGCTCACGATATAGCTATTTCAAGACATCCAAAAAACATTAAAACTCAGGCTATTGTAAGAGAGAGTTTATTTTGGACATGATTAAAGTGTCATGTGTTGAGCTATGTTAGAAGATGTTTAACATATTAACGTATAAAATTTGAACAAGTTCGATATCCAGATAAGCTTCAACCTATTGATACCCTAAAGATAAAATGGAAATGCATATCCATTGATCTCATAACACGTTGTCTGGCATTTTTTGGATGAGTACAAAGGCCATAAATGATGCCAAAAAACTTGTTGACCACCCTCATGTATATATATATGTATATAGTGCTTCCAGCTTTGAAAGTGTCTGTAAACCCTGTACAAAGGCATGGTTTTGGTCAAGCTGTTGGTTGAGTTTTGGTTTGGTCCAGCTTTCAAAAAATATTTTTTTATGAGCATTCCTAGCCGTGCTTGATAGCTTGCAAATCGGACTCCGACATCATGAGTTACGTGCACTCGAACTGGAGGTTTTTTCACTTAAAAAGTGGCGATGCACGTGGGAAGATGGCAAGTGGGCTGACTTGATGGTTTTTTTAGCAATGGAATGTTTAAAAATTTATGGAGTTAGCTGGGGTAATAAGCTCCAAGCCGTGCTTTACGGCGCTATATTTGGTGGTCGGGGTCACCCGCTACGCCTCCGAGAAAATGGCTCAGTTTGGGGGCAAAATAGAAATTTCAGGTTTGGAAATGGGAAAGTTGGGGAAGTTGGGGAGAGCATGCCATGTGGCAATGGACTAAACCCACATGTGGGGGGTTGGGGGGAAAGGAAAGGGTATATATAGTAGAGGAGGACTAGTCTATGGTGTACCAAATGGTGAAGGAATGCACTCAAGGCCTTGCAAGGAGAGCTCGTGGGCATTTTGGGGAGCTAGGGGCGCCATGTTGAGTTCCCACCAGCCTGGCTAGGTGCCTCGACTTAAATTTTGGTCCCCTGGACACTTTCCCCACCTCCCCCTTGGTCAAAATCACCGACATGGAGCTTTCCTTTCCCAAAAAAGACCAAAAATAGTCCAATTAAAAGGGGAAATGAGACAGAAAGATGACGGTTGGCTGAGAAAAGGAAGAAGACTCCACTTCAATAAAGTGGAAAATGCCCCCACTATTTTAGCTGCATTTTCCTGCACATCTCTTTTTCCTTATAGAGACTTGTTTTTTGGACCTTTTGAGAGACCTTCCATCTTCAAAAGGTTGTAACTTTCTCGTCCGTTATTAGAATCAAGCATATGAATGCTCTACAGAGATCCTCACGACACAAGCTTCATCTTCATGGTCTTGGATTTCTAAAATTTTAGCCATGGTTTGAGTTAGAGCTGTTTCTCGCCCATCTTCACAGGTGTTCAACTTTGGTGTTTTCTACCGTCATACAGGGTTTCTTTCCAACGGTGTGACTCGCGCAGAGCTATAGAGGCGCTTGTTTTCCTTTTTGTTTGCATGCTAACATCATGCCCCATGGACGAGAAATCCTCGTGTGCTCTAAATTTTACAAAATTCGTATACCATGCAGACAGAAAATGTAAATGGGATGTGGGTCCTTATGGACAACCGCCTATGTATGTGCTATTTGTGGACAGCAAGTGAGGTGGTCGTTTAATTGAATTGTAGCCTTTGTGAGGGTCGTGAGGTTTTGTGAAGTCGAGCACTCGGGGCCGGGTTACCCAGTGTGAGGTGGATTAGGTACTGGAGTGATCCATCGACATCCCTTGCAGTTTCGACGTCACATATAAGTGTTTGTGTGGCAATCAAACATGGCAGACGAGTTTCCTAAGTTTCATGGATTGCCCAGTGAAAATGCGCACTCTTTTATTGAAAAATTGGAAGTTACTTGCTTGCTTCGGGGCATACAAGATCCGCCTATAGTATCATAGCTGCTGCAATACAGCTTATAGGATGAAGCAAAAGCGTGGCTACAAAATTATGGAGAGGCGGCACAGGCACAAACGCCAGGGATTGTATTGGACTATAATCATGTGAAGCTGGTGTTTTTGGCACAATATACGAATGTCGAAGCACCTGATGAAGTTTGGCATGAGACTTTGGGCTACACTCAGAGGGCTAATCAGAGTATCGATGATTTTGTCATGCATTTTACCCGCCTTTGGGATAAATGGGCCTGAGCATTGGGAAATGAAACCACTCCCACCATGTTAAAAAAGGACCATTTTGTGGCAACCTTGAAAGAGAGTTTTAAGTTTAAAGTTTAGTTGAAGCAGCCTACCACTTTTGAAGAAGTAGTTGTAATTGCCAGGAGGAAAGAATGGAAAGCTCAAAGACTTAATGAGTATGGGAGAGTGGTCCATGGACATGTTAATGGTGGCCAAAATGAGGAGATCCAGGTAGAGGGTGGAGTTCAACCTATGCGAAGGGCTGTAGACACTGAGCAATTGCAGCGTAATATGCAGGACATGATGACCATGATGCAGGAGTTACGACTCAATGTCCTTGGAGATGGTCATGGTTGTGGCGGTGGTAGAGGGGTGGCCCAGCCATATGAAGCTCAACCTAATGCCAATGTGGGTCATGGACAAGGTGCTTCTTAGCCAGCAAGAAGGTTTATCCCTACTTATTATAATTGTGGTGAACGGGACATATCAGCCCTCATTGTACAAAGACAAAGAGGATGGGAGGTGATATGTACCCACTTCCCCAGGTGGTTTGTGACAGGTCTAATGATTATGCCTTGGATATACGAGAGGATCATGGCGATGAACAAGAGAATCAAGCTTCAACATAAGGTGGTCACATGGGTATTGTGCAAGTTGAGAATAATGATGCAGATATGATGCCATTGGGGAAGCGGGAAAGGGCACCAAATGGTGCTATCCCTAGCAAGAAGAAAGGGAAGGAGAAAGAGGGTGAAGATGAAAAGACCAAGAAGAAAATGAGACCTCGCAGGAAGTTTGAAGTAGCGGATTTGCATTTGGGAGAAGGTCAGACAGCTTATAGTCTCAAGGAGGATCTGATTGGGAGGAAAGTAAATTGTACTTTTGGACAGTTGATGAACATGGTACCCAAATTTAAGAGGCAGTGGAAGTCGTTAGTGAATCCTATTGAAAAAGAGCCGAAGCGTGGTCATGTCAAAGTGTTGTCTCTGGAGGAGTTACCCGACATCTGTCCTATGGTGAACGCTTGGCACAAAGGTGTGGGCATGGGAGAGGCCTACATTGAGGAGGTGTGCAATTTTGTGTGATCACACAGTCATGTGTCAAGAGACTTGGCTTGATCATGTCCGGAAGCTCTGGGTTCAGGATTCGGCTAGCAAACCATGCCAAAGTTAATTGTTTGGGACTAGTCAAAGGTTTGGAGATTGATGTTTTTAATGTGAAAGTTATGGTGAACTTTCAAGTTATGCCGACAGGTTTGGGATCTTTTCCTCTCATATTGGGACGACCTTGGTTAAGAGTTGTTGGTGATGTACAAGATTGGGGCAAGGACACAATCGCTGTGTATAGCAAAAAGGGAGACAAGAGGATGTTTGATATGATTACCAAACAGCCTCTGGCATTAGAAGAGGTGTCTGAAGATGATGAATCTGAAATCACCAATGAAGGAAGTTTTTAGGATTCAAATAGCAGTGCTACTTTGAGTTCCAGTGACGAGGGTGAGGTGTCTTTTTTGTTACTAAATGAAGCGGAGAAAGAAGATGGTGAAGTGCTGCAAATTTTAGAGGATATAAATGCGTCAAGTCGATTGGAGCATCTTGAAGGGTTAATCCAGCCCAAGCAGGAGCTATCGGTGAAGAAAGGACTTGTTCAAAATATGCTAAGTACAGATTTGTCACAAAAAGAAAGTGCAGAATACCTGATGATGCTGAACAAGTTTTCGAATCTTTTCATTACATCATATCAAGAAATAAGGGGTTTTTTTGGGGACCCAGTGAAGATTGAGTTGATACAAGGAGCAAAGCCACTGAGATAGAAACTAAGAAGAATGGGTAAGGAAAAAATGAATGCTTTAAAAGAAGAAGTGGATAAGCTTTTGAATGCAGGGTTTATTGTTCCAGTAGATCATGCTGAGCGGGTCAGCCCTGTAGTGGTCACTCCCAAGAAGGATGGGTGTTGGAGAGTTTGTGTTGATTATAAGCCGTTGAATGCAGTGACCAAGAAGGATCCTTACCCATTGTCTTTCATTGATCAACTCTTGGATACAATGGATGGTTTTGAAAGGTATAGTGTCTGTGATGGTTATTCAGGATACTTTCAGCTTATCCTTGCTCTTGAAGATCAAAATAAGACTACTTTTATCACTCCGTGGGGTTGTTTTTACTTTCTTTGCCTTCCCTTTGGGTTGACAAACGGGCCTGGGGCTTTTGAGAGAAAGGTAGATTGGGTTCTTATCCCGTTCCTTGGGAAGTTTGTCAAAGGGTTCATAGATGATTTTTGTGTGTACAACTCATGCAAGGAGCATGTTCAAAAGCTTGAGATGACTTTTGCAAGGTATGATGAATGCAGGGGTCAGGTAAACCCTAAAAAATGTCATTTGGCACAGCCAAGGGTGAAGCTTCTTGGGCATATGATCTTTGAAAATGGAATTGAAGAAAATCTAGGGAAGGTAGAAGCTTTGCTATTTCTATCATCCCCAAAAGATACAAGGCAATTGGCAACATTCATTCAGAAGGTCAAATACCTGTCTCGTTTCATACCTTTGGCATCACAGTTGTTGTATCCTTTGCAACAAGTGGTAAAACATGATCCTTTGGAGTGGACACAGTACTCTGAGGATTTTTTTGACAAAGTTAAAGAAGTGTTGAGCACCTTATCTGTTATGCAAGCCCTTGATTGGGAGAAGGAGTTTTATGTTAACCCGTCAGTTGGAGAAGATGCTATTGGGGCTATGTTGTTGCAAAGAGGAAAAGAGTCTCACTATATGAAGCCTGTTTATTATGCTAGCAGGGTGAAAACTCCTCATGAAAGAGAGTACTCAGAGGTGGAATTGGTGATGATTAGCATGGTCTATGCGTGTAGATGGTTTAGACATTACTTGTTGTAGAAACCGTTCACCTTTCTCACCAGTTTTTTATTGCTTCCTCAATTGTTCAATAACTCAAATATATCAAAGGCAGTGATGAAATGGGTTATTGAGCTGCAAGAGTTCCAATTCACTTTCCTAGAGGAAGAGAGTACTGGGGCTACTTTGGCAGACTTACTCACTTATAAAGAGACTCGTGTTTTGGTTAAAGAGGATGTGGTCCAAAGGCAAAAAGTGGAAACCCCTACTATATCAAATGCTTCACTACTACATTTTGATGGCTCTTATCGAAGAAGTCATGATGCTGCTTCTGGTGGGGTTGTTATTTATGATGCGCACGGAAATCTTGTGAGGAAGCAAGGGTTAAAACCCAATGCAAAGATTAATAATGATGCGGAGTATATGGCTCCTGAAGGCGGGTTACACATTTGTCTACAATTGGGAATCAAACATTTGCAAATCAAAGGTGATGCGCTGTTAGTGGTAAAGCAGGTGTTGGGAGTATGGAAGAATAAGAATCCTAGACTGAAGAATCTATGCTTCAAAGTGAAATCGCTACTCAAAAAGTTTGAGGCATGGAGCTTGCAGCATGTCAAAAGGACTCAAAATGAAGAAGAACATGAGGCCACGCAAGCAATGATTACTTGTGTGTTTGTGTTGAAAGCGGATGCCCCTTTGTATCATGGAAGAGAGGTGTTGTCAAAAGACGTGGATTTCTTATTGACCGGTCTCTTGCATGAAGATTTGCCTTCATCTAAAAAGTATGCTTTTATGAGAAGAGCAAGGAAGTACAAAATGATTGGTGATATGCTTTACATGAAAGGAAGTGATCTGGTGTTGCGTCATGTGCCCTGCAAGGAGGAAATTTATAAAATTTTAGAAGAAAACCATGAAGGGTCTTGCGGAGGTCATTTTGCTATGAAGATTATGCTTCACAAGATCTTGCAAGAAGGCTATGTTTGGCCCAGTATTCAACGGGATGTCAATCACTAGTGTAAATATTGCTTGTCTTATCAAAAGATGGGAAAAAGGGTTCTTAAACCCGAGAGGCGGAAGACAATCCTGGCTAATGAGGTGTTTGAAAAATGGGGCCTCAATGTTATAGGGCCATTACTCACTACAAGTAAGAGGAATGTGTATATTTTGACAGCGGTGGATTATTTATCACGTTGGGCAGAGGCCAAGGCTATTAAACGAATTACCAACAAGGAGATGGGAAAATTTGTGTATGAACACATATGCTGCAAGTTCGGGGTGCCATTGGAGCTACTTTCTGACAGAGGGCCAGGGTTTAGAGGTGAAATGTTCGATTTCTTATGCAAGAAGCTTGGCGTAGAGCATAAATACAACACCCCTTATTACCCACAGTGCAATGGACTTAATGAGAGGTTTAATGGAGATTTGGTGAAGATTCTGACAAAAATGACTTTAACACATGCCAAAACTTGGGACTCAGAGTTGCCTTGTGCGTTATGGGCATATAGAATGGCAATAAAAACTAGCACGGGATTCTCACCATATCACTTGGTTTATGGCAAAGAAGCCTTGATGCCTATTGAAGTGGAAATCCCTGCACTCAAGTTTTTTTCATTGCAAGATGAAGAGCAACAAGATGCTTGGCAACAAAGGTTGTTGGATTTACAATGTCTGTAGCTAGACAGGCTTTTGGCCTTGGATTACTATCAAGAAACATGTAAAAGGGCCCAGAAAAGAGCTAATGAATGCATGAAAGATAAGGGAATTGAGAAAAGAGATCTTGTTTTGAGATACAATAGTAAATCGGACCAAACTTTCCAAAAGAAGTTTCAGATCAACTGGGAGGGTCCTTTTACCGTTGTAAACAAGTTTGATAATGGGACATATCAACTGGCTAATTTAGATTGTACACTATATAGCTACCGTGTTAATGGTTATAGACTTAAGAAGTATTTAGCACGGTTGATGACTATTGTGACAGATGAGATGCTATCAATGGAAACAAAGAGTGTGAATGTGCCACAAAATGTGGATGTGGTTTCTGGGGACGAGCTGCAGCAATTGTTCACCCTAGGGACCTCTGCTTGTCATGAATGATCAAGCAGGCTAGGGGGGTTTGACAAGTTATGTTAGGAAATTTTTGGATGAGTACAAAGTCCATAAATGATGCCAAAAAACTTGCTGACCACCCTCATGTATATATATGTATATAGTGCTTCCAGCTTTGAAAGTGTCCGTGTAAAAAACCCTGTAACACAAAGGCTTCGTTTTGGTCAAGCTGTGGGTTGAGTTTTGGGTTGGTCAAGCTTTCAAAAAATAGTTTTTAATGAGCATTCCTAGCCATGCTTGATAGCTTGCAAATCGGACTCGAACATCATGAGTTACATGCACTCGAAGTGGAGGTTTTTTCACTTAAAAAGTGGCGGCGGATGCACGTGGTGATGCATGGTTTTTAGGACCCCTTCTGAAGATGCAATAAAGGCACAGTCAGTTGTTGGGGAGATGAGGATACTCTAGTCCAAGGGATCTCGAAAGAGAAGAAAAATCTACTTCACAAGCACCAAAGAGTAAAAAGTGCCATGGACAGAAGATACGTGGGAACGAGCTCTTATGCATGCCTACAACCTATATCTTACAGAATAGCCCATTCTAGGTGTGAATTTCTAGTGAAATTTACACGAGGATGTTCGTGTGGACTCACAGCACAGCATACTCCGTTTTCACTTTTTTACTGACAGTAAATATTTTTTACCTACAATAAATATTTTTCACCTACATGGTAAATACAAATCACTTTTTACCTACAGTAACTTTTTTTACCCATGGTAAATATTTTTTACTGCACCATAAGTATTTGGTAGGTAACAGTTCACTGTTACTAGAAGCAGTGATTGGGCATCAACAATGCAGTTACAGGAGGAGAAAAGGGGAAAATCTTATGGTAAAGGTGAGTCAACAGGGATAAAGACTTTTGAGTTGAAAAGATACATGCTGATTTTTTCAAAGAACACATGTCAAAAGAAGCCATGGTTGAGGATTTTTTGAGAATTTGATATTCAGGAGGACCCAGCTGCCACCTCCCCCCCGCAGGTCCCCCCCTGACATGTGCAGAACCTCCAGTTTCAACAGCCACCTTACCTGCTCTTAAATGCTGGTCAAGGCGTTATCCCCATGTGTCACAATCAGAAAAATCAGCATTTACCCTCCCCTCTCACATCACTCTAGAGAATATCTTGATGGTGACATATCAGGTGACCTCAATCTGTTGACCACCCTAAGCAAGAAGTAACCCCAATCAACGGATTTAAGCATGTTTATCCCTAATCCTAAACCCTCTCAGAAACCTATATAAGGAGGCCTTCTCTCACTCAAAACCAACACTTCACCCACTTCGCCAAGCAACGAAGCTATGACGACATTGCTCACAACGAGGAGCTATGGATGGAGCTCTACTCTCTCTCCCTCTCTCTCTCTCCCTTCTGTATGCTACATTACTAGCCCTAAAACCTAAATAAGGAGTCTTCTCTCATGCTCCATGGCCACCATCCTCGCCATCATTCTCTAAGGTATTGATGTGTTGCTAGTAGAATCATACCTACTTGCTGGGTTGATTGTTTTTGACAAGGGGTTATGCCATCCTTGGCTTGCTTCTCTATATCCTTGTTATGTATGATCAGATGCCGTTGTATTGTTAAGTTGATGTCTTGTGTATATATATTCTACATAAGGTCCCTAAGCTTCGTTTCTATGTGTTTTGCCATATGTTTTGATGCCATCATAATGCCAGAAGTCTCACTTGCCTATGTGCACTATGTGTGAGGTCCCTAAACCTCTTAATTTAGGGTGGTGCCCCCCTTTGTTTTGTTTTTTGCTTGTTTGCATGAGGCGTGGTTTGTGGAGTCTGCACGAGTACAGAGGCCACCCGATTGCACTGCTCTTTTTCCCGCTATCAGAGACAAGAAAAGGAAGAGTAGGTCAAGGAGGCACATAGGAGTAGAAGACTTTCCACTTGGGGTAGGATCCATACCTTACGACCTGGTAGCAGATGTGAGTAAGCAAGGACCAAAGATTTCATGGCAGCAACTCCTCCACCTTCCTCGAAAGATGCGTAGAACCTGGTCTAAGATGGTCAACACCAGGAGGGCTAAGGCAAAGTCAGTTGGGTCTATTAGTGCAAGAGGCATGAAGGATATCGTGCCATTCATTGATGCAGAGATTAAGAGTCAGCGAGTCTCCAATGTGTACGTAGATGGTGGAGCCGAGATTTGTGTTATGACAGAGAAATTAATGCACAGGTTGGGTTTGGAAGTAAACGAGCAAACTTCCTTACAAGCTAAGATGGAAAATAATGTAAGGGTGGCTTGTGTGGGAAAGGTTAATGGAGTGAAGGTTTCAGCTTTTGGTGTGGCAATCTCAATTGATGCTTATGTGATCCCAACTAAGGGGGAGGGTTATCCGCTAATCCTTGGAACACCTTGGCTTATGGCTATGAAAGCTAGGCAAGATTGGGAGACAGGTTCCCTTGAGTTGCGACCAAATCATAAGGTAGGTGGCAAGCAACAAAAAATTGTGTATGACATGAAGCAGGGTAGACAACAAGACCTAGAGATGGAGACTTCTATGGATGAATGGAGCACAAGCAGCTGCTCTTCATCTGAGGATGAGTCATCTGAGGAGTATGCTAGCTCTTTGGAAGTCATGGGTATAATACTGCAAAACCCAGAAGGAGAAGGTGGTCAAGACTCTCTAAACAAGGAAGAAGCCACAGGCTTAGAGGAGATGCTAGCTAAGGACCTACTAGAAGAAGAGAGAGAACCCTATTTGAGGGTACTAAAGAAGCATGCTGGCCTCTTTATAACTGATTACGAGCACATTAAAGGAGTGACGGTAACCCAACACCATATCCAATTAAAGGAAGGTGCCAAACCAGTGGTGCAAAGGCTAAGGAGATTAGGGCTAGTGCAACAAGATGCACTCTTAAAAGAAGTAAAAAGATTACTCAAGGCAGGATTTATCTACCCAGTGGAAGATTCTGAGTGGATGTCTCCAGTTGTGGTAGCACCAAAGAAAAATGGGAAGTGGAGGGTATGTGTGGATTACAAGCCTCTAAACGCAGCCACAAAAAGGGACCATTTTCCTTTGCCTTTTCAAGATGAAATACTAAATGAAGTGGCTGGTCATGAAAGGTACACAGTGTGTGATGGGTACTCAGGCTACTTCCAAATCAGAATTGCAGATGAAGACCAAGGAAAGACTACCTTCATAACACCTTGGGGGTGTTTTGCTTATAGAGTTATGCCTTTTGGTTAACTAATGCCCCAGCTACTTTCCAGAGGTTTATGAACTTGGTGTTTCAACCTTACTTTGGTAAGTCCATACGCGTCTTCATTGATGATTTTTGCATTTACAGCTCTAGGGAAGTACATCTGTCCAAGGTTGATGAAGGTTTCACCCGTCTGGCCCAATTGGGTGGGAAATTGAATAAAGACAAGTGCCACATAGGTGAGAGCAAGGTCACTCTACTAGGCCATGTTGTGTCTCAAGATGGTATTGAGGCTGACCCTGAAAAGGTAAAGACATTGTTAGCGTTACCTACTCCTTCAAACGTGAAGCAACTAGTCTCCTTCATTCAAAAGGTTCGCTACATGGGACGATTCATACATCTCCTTTCTTAGGCAATCTATCCTTTGCAGCAGCTCACTAAACACACTACATTGACATGGAGTGAGGAGGGTGAAAGGTGCTTTCAAGAAGTTAAAACCATTTTGAGCTCATTGCCTGTCGTCCTACAACCCACATGGGGTGAATTATTCTATGTAAATCCTAGTGTAGGTCCAGAAGCTCTAGGAGCTGTCTTGATGCAAAAAGACCCAAAGACATCTCTCATGAGACCAGTCTACTTCTCTAGTAGAGTGATGACAGCTGCTGAAAAGGGTTTCAGCGCAACTGAGCAATTGGTGCTAGCTCTTAAGTTTGCAGTGGAGAAGTTTCGGGCTTACTTACTTCCGAGACAATTTGTGGTGATCACAACTGAGGAGGTTTTTCCATATGCCCTACAACACATGGAATTGTCTCAAAGAATAGCAAAGTGGGTGGTGCAGCTTCAAGAGTTTGACTACACACTACAAGTAGAGGATTCCACCCGTGCTTGTTTGGCAGATGTCCTCACACAAAGGTGTTATGAGAAGGCCAAGAAAGAGGCACCTAGTAAGGTACCGCCTATCCCGGAGCCTGAAGTTCTACTCGGAGCACACAGTCTGTATTTTGATGGGGCTTACAAGAGGACCAAAGACAAGGCATCAACAGGCATAGTAATATTAGGTCCAGAGAAGGAGAAGATCTTTGCAAAAGGGTTTCATCTAAAAGAGGTTCATTCTAACAATGAGGCTGAGTACCATGCCCTTGTTTTAGGGTTGCAATGTTGTCTTTCTCAGGGCATCACAAAGATAAATGTTTTTGGTGACTCCATGTTGATTGTTAAGCAAATGGTTGGTGTATGGGCCTGTAAAAATGACAAATTTTCTGTTAAGATGAGGGAAGCAAAGGCCTTGTTGAAGGGTTTTAAAGAAGTTCGAGTGCACTTTGTACCTAGAGATCAAAATCGAGAAGCAGATGCCTTAGCAGGTGAAGAACTACAAACTCTCATAGTAGGTGCTATCCTTGTGAAAAGTCCTTTATACCAGGGAAAGGAGGAGCTGCATGATTTACTTTACTTTCTTGAGCATTGTGAAGCACCCTCTGGTATGAGTAAAAGTGAACGTAGGTGGTTGGCAAAAAAGGCTACCAGCTATAGCTTAGTGAATGAGGACTTGTATTGTAGAGGGAAAGATGCTGTCTTAAGGAGAGTTCCTGCATCCCAAGAGATAAAGGATATTTTGTTTAGTTGTCATGAAGGTGTGTGTGGTGGCCACTTTGCACAAGAGATTACTAGCAGAAAGATTTTACAAGCAGGGTTCACGTGGCCAAGCCTCCATCGAGATGTACAACATTGGTGCCGCACATGTGAGGTTTGCCAAAAAGCTGGACCAAGGCGTCTTACCCATGAAAAACAGCATCCAATCAAAACCTATGGGCCATTTGAAAAATGGGGGATAGATGCAATAGGGCCACTACCTTGCACTCAATCAGGGAAGGAATACATCATTATGGGGGTGGAGTACATGACCAGATGGGCAGAAGCTCGTCCCACAAAGCGCATCACAGCCAAGGACGTGAGTGATTTCATTTTTGAATGACTTTGTTGCCGTTTTGGCACACCTTTGGAGATTCTCTCGGATAGGGGACCGGGACTTCGAGCTGATTTAGTCGGGCAATTGATGAGCAAGTTAAAAATCAAGCGCAGGCACTCTACACCATACTACCCTCAGTGCAATGGTCTTGTCGAAAAGGTAAATGGTCTTATATGTAAAATCATCACTAAGCAAGTGCATTTACATCCTAAGGCATGGGACAAACACCTAGATGCAGCACTTTGGGCCTATAGAACATCCTTTAAAACATCCTTGGGGTATACACCTTTTCACTTGGTTTACGAGCAAGAGGCATTATTGCCTATAGAAGTGGAGCTAGCGAGCCTCCGAGTTCTAAAAGCACATCAAGAGGATAGTCAAGAGAAGCAGGTGGAAGGAAGAATCATCGATTTGGAGAGGTTAGGTCTAGATCGAGAGTCAGCAGTGAAGTACTATGCAGCCCAGGCAGAGAAGAAACGAAAGAAGTTCAATCGCAACCTTGTCAAGAAAGGTATCAAGGAAGGTTCTTTAGTGCTCAGATACGACAATCGCTTTGATTGCAAGAAGGATGGTAAGTTCTTGCTTAAGTGGGAAGGCCCTTTTTTAGTAATACAGAGGTTCTCAAATGGTAGTTACCAACTAGGTGACCTAGATGGTAAGGTACATCAGACCCCGGTAAATGGTTGGCGATTGAAGGCCTACCAATGTCGTCTTTCACAGCCATATGCTGGTGAAATCAATGCTAAGGATGGTTCAGAGGAGAGCTCATCATATTCGAGCTCCAACTAAGGTAACAATCATGTACATAGTCGTTTCAAAAAAAAAAAAGGAGAAGAAAAAAAGAAAAAAAGAGAATGCTACCAGTGAAAGTGGATATTGACAATGGATGGGGTATGGCTTTCAAGGGTCTAGGAGACCAGTTGTTAGTCATGGATGGATACAATTATTCATCAGAAAGGACTAAACAGGGTGCATCAGCCAAGAAAGCAGTAACATGGCAAATTCAATTGGTATCAGGTGGGTAAGTATTCAAGAGAACCCTATTGTAGCACAACCTACAGCTAGAGGCATTAAATACCTCTAGCTTAAGGGGGAGGGCTATATGATGCATGGTTTTTAGGACCCCTTCTGAAGATGCAATAAAGGCACAGTCAGTTGTTGGGGAGATGAGGATACTCTAGTCCAAGGGATCTCGAAAGAGAAGAAAAATCTACTTCACAAGCACCAAAGAGTAAAAAGTGCCATGGACAGAAGATACGTGGGAACGAGCTCTTATGCATGCCTACAACCTATATCTTAAAGAATAGCCCATTCTAGGTGTGAATTTCTAGTGAAATTTACACGAGGATGTTCGTGTGGACTCACAGCACAGCATACTCCGTTTTCACTTTTTTACCGACAATAAATATTTTTTACCATAGTAAATATTTTTTACCTACAGTAAATATTTTTCACCTACATGGTAAATACAAATCACTTTTTACCGACAGTAACTTTTTTTACCCATGGTAAATATTTTTTACTGCACCATAAGTATTTGGTAGGTAACAGTTCACTGTTACTAGAAGCAGTGATTGGGCATCAACAATGCAGTTACAGGAGGAGAAAAAGGGAAAATCTTATGGTAAAGGTGAGTCAACAGGGATAAAGACTTTTGAGTTGAAAAGAGACATGCTGATTTTTTCAAAGAACACATGTCAAAAGAAGCCATGGTTGAGGATTTTTTGAGAATTTGATATTCAGGAGGACCCAGCTGCCACCTCCCCCCCGTAGGTCCCCCCCTGACATGTGCATAACCTCCAGTTTCAACAGCCACCTTACCTGCTTTTAAATGCTAGTCAAGGCCTTATCCCCATGTGTCACAATCAGAAAAATCAGCATTTACCCTCCCCTCTCACATCACTCTAGAGAATATCTTGATGGTGACATATCAGGTGACCTCAATCTGTTGACCACCCTAAGCAAGAAGTAACCCCAATCAACGGATTTAAGCATGTTTATCCCTAATCCTAAACCCTCTCAGAAACCTATATAAGGAGGCCTTCTCTCACTCAAAACTAACACTTCACCCACTTCGCCAAGCAACGAAGCTATGACGACTGCCATCAAATTGAGCCCTCACAAATGGCCTTTAAGGTATAAACTTTATATGCATAAAATAAGTATGACTAGAAACTAAACTTTATAGTAAAATCCAATTTAAAATCCATACTGAACCAACTCCCACACTTGGAGTTTGATATATCCACTACAATGAAACTAAGCCCTCACAAATGGCCTTTAAGGTATAAACTTTATATGCATAAAATAAGTACGACTAGAAACTAAACTTTATAGTAAAATACAATTTTGAAAATATCCAATCATGCGTAAGTGAAACATTATGACTGCACCTCACCCCTAGCACATATAGTTAGTTTTGACCTAAAAGGGTGGAAAGCAATATACACATGCACATGAATCATCCACATCCATACATGAGGTTCCATACATCATATGAAATCATTAAATAAACATAAACATGATGCAGATTATCTCTATAACTATGATCAACCATAAACCATAACTTTGCATATATGCAAAAAAAAAACTTTTTGTCATTTTTGGGTGCATGCATAACACGAAAATGAAAGTATTTGACCTCAACCCAAGGCATCAAGATCAGATCCATAATATTGAATAACACATTATCACATCACTTTGTCCATGTGAGACTCATGCAGCAAACGATAATACGAAAAGAAAGCCACTTTATTCATATATGGTTGTAGGGTTCGCGTTCACTAACCATATGCCCTCATATAAGTTTATGGACATCCAACAATTGAAATCAAATCACCAAAACAAATCATAAATCATATATAAACAGATCGACCAACTCACAACGTCATATGGTACTCCCCTAGGGAGCACCTCTATACATGTAGGTAAACCCAGTCATGGAATAACTAATAACTTGCATTCACGAAGTGATATCGGAGACTTTAATACATTTATCATAGATTTAAATGAGTTTTTTAACTTTTCTAAGTGGATTTTCTCATCCAATGAATCTATATACTAGTTCTCTAACTAGCCCAGGGTGCATAATTTTGATTGTGTAGTGGGCATCAAGCTATTTTTTGACCATAACTCTTAGCTCGTGTGGAATTTTCACGTGACACCCAAAGTGAAAATATTCTAAATGATTTTTTTTAGCATTGGTTTAAAGGGTCGACTAAAACAATGTTCATGTTACCTATGTGATGTGAAATGAAAAGCGCTTTTTATGTGCACACGTGACCACATAAACACATCGTGTGCATAAATCAACATGCTAAAAATGATTAAATGAACATGGAAAAATCCCATAGACACCCAAAAATTCTATACATGCTTTCGTACACAAAAAAGCAACCACCGAGAGGGTAGCTACTCAGAAAACGACGTACAGAGTGGAAGAGATGATGGGTATGGAGTTTATAGCTTCTTACCATGCTTTAAAATTGATTATGTAATATCAAAGGCTTCTTATTTTTCCGCAAGAGAGTTGTGTTGAGAGCTACATAGAACTTTTCACTATGAAGTCGTTGGAGAGCACGCACATGGAGAAAAGAGAATAGGACAAAGTAACTAAGTAGAGAAAGAGGGCTCAGTTTGATGGCAGTGGATATATCAAACTCCAAGTGTGGGAGTTGGTTCAGTATGGAATATGGTTTATGGTCAAGAGCCGAGATCCCTTGTGGATTATGGTTGTGAATTTGATTGTGGAAGCCAATGTGGCTCTTGGATCTTCTTTTTGGGATATGTTTATGTTGCCAAAACATTTGTAGCCATGTTATGTGCTAAAGTGGTTTTGTAGGAGTGGATATGAATCACCTTGAGTTTGAAAGGGTTTTTTGTAATGAATCAAGATATGGTTTATAGTGGACACATAAGGGTAGAGACCATATACTATCTGACTGCTTGGAGAAGATTTTTTGTGCATATGAAAGATGATTTTGAATTGGACTCATGTGTTATGTTTTTCATGGCAGCGTCGCTACAAGAGGATGAGCTACATCCCTTACCCTTAGGCAAAGGGTCAATGACCTAGGTCTTTGCTGGATCAAGGGTGTTACCTATGTCTTCTTTTTTTGTTAGGCTCATCTACACGGTTAGTGCATCAACGGTTGAATGACCTACATGGCTAACACGTCGGGTATCTTGCCTTGGATTTCCTAAACACTCGATGTTGGGCATCAAAGAGGCTATGACACCTAAGCTGGTATAGTTGATGTTGATACACTACATCCTATTGGTATTCGGGATTTTTTCATAGCTTGGCCTCAGCTTATGTCTGGATCAAGTAGTTTGGAGGTGTTTTAGTTCTCTCTTGGCGAAGTGAAATTCTCTTTGTTCATAGCAGAGTAAAAGTGGATGGATGGCCAGATCGATCCCTACACAGGGTCCGTTGTTCTGCTAGTCATTTAATATATTTTGACGTTATGGTATATCCAAATTTTTTAATTACATTAATACATGATTTCTTATTTCATTTAGATAGGTCATTAAGAGATTCTCTTTGTCATTTTTTGATGTTATGGTATATCCAAAAAAATTTATTACATTAATACATGATTTCCTATTTCATTTAGATGAGAGTCTCTTTGTCATTTTCATGTGTCTCTATGCACTTTGTTTCACCCTCCACTACTCTCTCTCTCTCTCTCTCTCTCTCTCTCTCTCTCTCTCTTTTCCTACAATGAGGTTTACACATATATTCACCCTCCAAAATGTTATTCTTGGTGAGTACATTTTCATTCATATGACCCATTCAAAGGTAGCTAGTCACTCGTTGACTCTCAATGCAGTCCAATTCATGGCCTAAACTCCATGGTAGGTCGAGTGTTGAGAACTCCTCAGGCCCTATGGAAACACTTTCACAGCTCTTATGTATATTGAAACTGTAGATTGAAAATTGTATAAAATTGTAAATTGTGTATTGTTTGCTTAAACTCCTGGGGAGGGGTATCCCTCGGTCTTGTAGAGAAGTAACTACCACATCTCCCCCCCCCCCCCCCCCCCCCCCCCCCCGCCCTTCCCAAACACAAAATAGTGAGTGTGTATACATATTACAAAACCAAAAAACTTACATTGAAATCCATGCCCTTACTGAGCCATGGCATCAACAACCAACAACGACACAAAGTTCAAATATACTGCTACATTGGATGTTAAAGGGGGTTTCCTTGAAATCATAGAATACTAAGGAGACCTAGAATGGCTTTGGGTTGGCACGAAGGAGTGGGACCTGACACATAACACCCCTTGAGCACAAAGCCAAAATCCTATACTAGAAATATATTTTTTTTCTTGCCATTCTTTTTAGAATACTCACAGTGGAAGTACAAGAACCCAACCTCTTAACTAATGGCCAATGAGATATAGTTTTTGCATCTCCAATCCAACCTCCTTAGTTACTAGCTCTAGCTGGTCGTGCACCTCCATAGAAGGGCACTTTGTTTCTAATTGTGGCTTATTTTGATCCTCTTCAACAAGGCATTCTTTCTATATGCTTATTCACACTGGCTTATTAAGAACCTCTTCAGCTCCACATTCAGTCTCTTTGTTTACCGCCCCCTAATGTCTCTAATTGTCCTTGGTCTCTTTAGAAGGCATGTTGGACTCCACATGAGGTCATTTTGAACATCAAGTTGAGTGTAGCACCTACTTGAGGGCAATTTCTAGCATGGTAACCACTTCTCCAACACTTGTAATAGGCGCTGGGAAGTAAGACAAAGGCCAACTATTGACGATAGGAGCCAAAAACTCCCATTTTGAGATCTAAGTATTTAGGTATGGGCTTCCTCATGTCCCACAAAATGCATACTTTAATACCCAAGCTTAGTTTGATATGCTATAGTTTGGGAATAAACAAAAACGTCCATAGGATTAGCTATAATATCCACATGGCTCTGAAGCCATAGAGGAAGGTTCTTACGTGTGATCGATTCCAGACAAAAGCTCAAATAAAGAGTTTATGAGCTTTATACTTTGTCCAAGTATACTTTATTTGGACAAAGTATTAGACACCTCCTCTAATAACAAGGTCCTGCAACGTATGCTCGGAGAGACACTTAGCTACATAGAAGTCTTTGCCAAACATTGTGAAATGGCAGATGGCATCTCTATTGTTCGTCGTTATTGTCTCTCTGTCCCAGAACCTTGGACAGACATCCACCGGCCCTTAAAGTGAGAACCATGGAGTGGGAGCAACAACTATCAAGGCCCTGTAGAGCTAGCTCATGTTTGAAATAGACTTGCATCACAAAGGTGGCATCTTCAATCTAGCTCTGGCTCTTAGGGGGTTTCACCATTCAGTACCCCCCTGTATAATGTGCATTCATGGGGTATTAAAAGAACCCCATCTTTTAACATGTCTGAATGAATAAAATGACCCCTTATTTTTAAATTTTTTCCAAAATTGAATATAAAACCCCCTTATTTTAATGTATCTCTGTTAAATTACCTAAAATATTTACATTTTAAAACCCCTCCTTTCGAACTCACCACTGTCAAGAAGTGTGTTGTGCGACTAGGAAAGGGCCAGGCCTCTGATTGTGAGGATTCATAGAAAATTTAAGCAAGGCATTGATGATTTGAAGCTAGGAACACATTAAAAAAAGAACAAAACTCCATCCATAAAAGCTCCACTTTGAAAAAGAACCACTACTAACTCAAAACTCTTGTGTGTGTGAAGATTATGTGTGAAGATTAGGTGTAGCCTCGATCACAATTGCACAAATGTAGTGCTCATTCGACCTGTTAAAAACCCTAAATTGACGCTTCGATTCCTCATTGTGACCATTTACAAAAGATTCAGTAATTCATTGGAGGAATCCAAGTCGTTATTTGAGGAGGGGAAACCCTAATTGGAGGCCTCACAGCTTCAAACATGTAGTGGAAGCAGCACGGGACTACACTAGCACCTTGTAATGGAATGGTTGTATTGTCTAAATACCCAAACGAGCTCATTCTTGGACCTAAAACTTCCCCCTTAGCTTCAGAAAGGATGGAACTGTCGTTGATGTGGAATTTTGAGCTATTTGAGCTATTTGTAGGCTGTTTTTTTTACCATTGTACGGGCCATTTTTAGCCCAAAAATACCCCTTTTTGTCCATAAAAAGCCCAAACGAGCTGGGAAAAATTCCTAAATAATTTGTGAGAAAATCCCATTGGGAACAAATTTCATGTTGAACCTCATTTTTACACTGTAAGCACTTTAAACATGTCTTTTACACCCGCACATGAAACCTTTTATTTTTTGCCAACATCGTCTGTATTGAACTTTCTAGGCAAAACGAGGGTGCCACTTCATAACAATTGACATTTGTATATTCCTAAAGAAAATTAGGCATGATATGATGTGTTAAAACATGCCATGGTGCCATATCCTTGGCCTCGCCTGCCCGACAAGGTATATACACGCCAGCAAAAACCATGGCATCTGTTTTTCGCATATATACACTATGTACATTGTAGCATTTGGTCCCACATATTAAAAACATTAAGAGTGAGGTATATATTTTTATTTTCACATTATGCACGTGCCACCACATGACATCCACCCCCTCTAAACCTTCACATCCTCCGGCATGTGCCATACATATCCTTTTGCAGCAGGTTCAGTCCTCATTTAAGTCCACATACATGTCGATTTCATCATCTCTTGCAACAAAATCTAACATATAATCCTCTCTTTTTGACTCTCCTGTGATTCAAAGGGATTTGTATCACTTCTTCGTTTGAATAACTTGATTCTTTTCCCTACGATGGGAATCTTCATTAATTCAGTCTCATCCAACTCATGCAAGGTATAAGTTGCATTCCCATGTACATGCTGAACCACATAAGGATCAAACCATCTCTTTGAAAGCCTTCTTATTGTTGAATGTTGGTTGTCAAGATTATTGTCATCCACCCTCTGACTGTGAGGATTCAGAGAAAATTCAAGCAAGGCGTTGATGATTTGAAGCAAAAAACACTCTAAAGAAAGAACAAAACTCTAGCCATGAAAGATCCACTTTGAAAAATAACCAATACAAACTCAAAACTCTTGTGTTTGTGAAGATTAGGTGTAGCCTAGTTCCCAATTGTATAGATGTAGTACTCTTTCACGTGTTAAAAATCCTAAATTGACGCTTTGATTCCTCGTCTGTGACCATTTCATGGAAGCTTCAGTACTTCATTGGAGAAGCTCATGTAGTTATTTGAGGAGAAGAAACCCTAATTGGAGGCCTCACATCCTCAAACATGTAGTGGAAGCATCATGGGATTGCACTAGCACCCCTGTAATGGAATGGTTGCACTGTCTCTATGCCCAAATGATCCATTCTTGGCTCTAAAACTTCCCCCTTAGCTTAAACAATGATGGCACCGTCGTTGATGTGGAATTTTGAGCTATTTGTAGGTTATTGTTTTACCATTTTATGTCCATTTTTAGCCCAGAAATACCCCTTTTTGTCCGTAAAAATCCCAAACGAGCTGGGAAAATTTCTAAATTTGTGGGGAAATCCCATTGGGCTTGAATTTCATGTTCAACAACATTTTTCCACTTTGTAAACACTTTGGACATGTCTTTTACGCCCACACATGAAACCTACTATTTTTGGACAATATCGTCCGTGCATTGAACTTTCTAGGTAAAACGAGCGTGCCACTTTGAAACACTTGACATTTGTACATTCCTAAAGCAATTTAGGACTGCTTTAATGTGTTAAAACATGTCGCGTTGCCACGTCCCCGGCCTCGCCTGCCCAACAAGGTATGTACACGCCTACAACTATGGCATCCATTTTCGCATATATCACACTATGTTGTAACATTGTAGCATTCGGTCTAACACATTAAAAACATTAAGAGTGAGGTAGATATTTTTATTTTCATTGTGCAGGTGCGATCGCACGAGAATGTTATACATTAACATGATTACATAGTGCACCCGTCGAGCTCTAGCTAAACATACTTAGCCCGTGAAGAATCTCCGTCGTAAGTGTATGCTCGTCAAAAGAAGAAAACTTTATAACCTTCTCAAGCCCGGAGATAACAACCATATCTTATCTACAAAAACAAGGTGAAGACTTCACGGTGGCCTCAAGAAAGCAATAATTTTTGGTGTAATAAATTGAGCGATTATCAGAACACATTTGGCATGTTAATATGGAGAGAAATTAGAGAGAAATAGAGATGCACATGATTGCTAACACATTTGTAAGGTTCTTTCTCATATATACTAGTATGGACGACGGCCTTCGGCTATCCCTCTCTGATCTCTCTCTCACTCCTCTCGACATCTTTCTCTCTCTATAGTTGTGTGCGTTGTCCTCTGTAATGTCTAAGCATGACACGCTAGCCTAGTGAAAAGGGTTGCGACATGTGTTTCAAGGGTGCCAATATCTCTCTCTCTTTTATAATAGTATAGATGTGTGTGTATGTGTGTGCGCACGCGTGTGTGTCTGTGTCAAATAAAACTTAGCATTGCATTCCAAAAACTCAAATAAATATTGTTCATAGTTATTAAGCAAATGCCAAACCATGATGTGAACAATCAACTTTTAGAATCATATGGTGTGAATTTTTTAAAATGACTTGAAATGTCAACACTCAATCCACTTTTAAAATTGTACTCGGTGCAAAAAAAAAATATATGAATTTATATGTCAACAATCAAAGTTGGGTGATAATTGGTGACCATTGGATGGTGAGAGGCGCAAAGAAGAATTGCACGTTTTCTCTACCACTCCCTTATGAAGTTCTTGGCCCAAAATGCAAAGACCCTAGTAGGCCATGCCAATCTTCAAAAAGGATCTTATTAAGTAGAGTCTGAGTAGATGCTTCTTTTGCCTTTCAAAGAAAAAGCTGAAGCGAGCACGTGGTGGAGAGAGAGTGAGACAAAAACAATATATTCATGTCGCATGGAGGAGAGTGGGAGATGACGCGCATCGGGAGACAGGACGATCGTGGAGAACGAGGGGGAGATTGTTTTCGGTTGTGGATGCATCATGCAAAGGCGAAGGGACAAAGAGTTGCGTGGTCTTTGAGCAAAGAAGGTAGAGAGAGCTATGCGCTCTCTAAGGGCAAAGCGAAAGCGAGAGAGATGCACGGTCTTTGAGGGTGGAGGTGGAGAGAGAGAGAGAGAGAGAGAGAGATGCGCGATTTTTGAGGACAGGCGGAAAGGAGGGGGACACCGAGAGATGGCATGCATCATGGCAGGCAAGGAGAAAGAGAGAGCCAAGTGATTTCTCTCTCTCTCTCTCTCTCTCTCTCTCTCTCTCTCTCTCTCTCTTTGTGTGTGTGTGTGCGCGCTTTTTCTATGGTTCCTCTCTCTTCTCTGTCATTTCAATGAGGTGTTGATTAGCGTTTGTGATAAGCAGTACAGGGGTGGGCGGTCTTGTCTTCGATTGGGGGGGGGGGGGGGGGGGGGGGGGGGGGGGGGGTTACAAAGGAGGGCACGAGGTGCATTTGTGAATGAGAGGGTTGTGCCTTCTACTTCAATAGTGGTTGCCTCATAGGAAGGTAGCTTGTGAATGAGAGGTGAGTAGCCAATGTGAAGGAGTATAAAGGGATATGGGATTTGGAAGGGGAAGGGGGCTAATTATGATGCACAATAGGCCAAGACAGAGAGAGACAGAGAGACAGAAAAGAGCTAAAGGGCCCGAGTGCAAGCGAGTTGATTTGTGTGATGGCAAGGTATTGAATGCCATGTGCGGCTGCAAGAGAGAATTGCAAGCATGAACAAATGAATCGAGGAGATAGTGAAAGAGACGACTGTGAGAGAGACAACTATGCTGGTGAATGGAGGCAAGAGGCCATGCGAGGTGGGTGATGGAGAGCTTGGGTAGGCATGCGCAAGAGGCGTAGAGGCGATAACGACTTTTGCTTTTGAGATTGCTAGATTCAGTGGATTCCTTTGGAATCTGAACGTCAAATTAATTGGGTTTTGGTAAAAACCCAAAATATGTGTCTCTAATCTTTTTTCAATTTCTTTTATATAGAATCTATAAAGATGCTTGGACTGGAAAATGGAAAAGGGAGTAAATTCCCAAAACACCCCTAGTTTTGACATTGAATTTCTCCAAGGATAAAAAATTTGTAGCTTTTCGTGAGAAGATTGATTGTATGTCAGTGCAAGATGCTAAGACATGCCGCTTCATTATTTTTAAACCTCATTGCGCTTTTTTTGTGACAAAGACATGTCGCTTGTCGAAAAAGAGTATAGATTAGAAAATCTTGAAAAATTCAACCAATAGGTACAAGGGTGCACAGATAGTGAGCGGCAGCCTTGGATTTTTTTGGGCACGCTCTCTCTCCCTCTCGATTCTTTGCAGGGCAGGACCCCGAAATAAGCTGCATCTACGTACGCGAGGGTATGAGAAGTGGAGAGATGGGGCAGGTTCGCACAAGGACGGGTGGCCTCAAATGGGGAACAAGGGTCACGGCGACCTACACATTCTCTACATCCAATCGCCCAGACCAGGGCTCCAAATGTGCGCAATCTCCAGGGGGCAATGACATCGAAGGTAGGGAGGTGCTTATGCACGTGGGAACTGGGTTTTGGGGAGAGGATTTGCTTTTATCAAAGTGAGAGAGAGAATCTGCAGCTCTAATTAATTAATAAAGTGGAAGATAGACGCAGGAATCAACCAATGATAGACCACTCCCAGCAATTAAGTATGCTTTAGAGTGTTGTGATCAAAGTGGAAATTCGGAGGCCAGTGTAGATTTTAAATGTCCTTCCCTATAAAACACTTTAAACATGATTTAGAATCTATCCACCCACACAAACTATTGGGTCTATCATTGGTTGACAATAAAAGTTAAGTGATGGTTGGTGACCATAGGATGGTGAGAGGTGCAAAGAAGAATTGCGCGTTTATTCTGCCACTCCCCGCGTTTTCTTTGCCACTCCCCTATGGCGTTCTTGGCCCAAAATGCAAAGACCCAATAGTTTGTGTGGGTGCATAGATTCTAAATCATGTTTAAAGTGTTTTATAGGAAAGGAAATTTAAAATCTACACTCTGGCCTCCGAATTTCCACTTTGATGGCAACACTCTAAAGCATACTTAATTGTTGGGAGTGGTCTCGTAAAAGAAAGAAAGAGCATCTCGTGTTTGACAGTTGGTTGTATCCCAAACTCAGGCAAATATTTGAAAAACAAACTTAAAGACTCTTCAAGTCGTTATTGTTCATAGGTATGTTTCCAAAGAGGGCTTTTCTTAATAGTGTCCATGCTAGTCTAGCCTCGTTACTAATTGAAATCTCCATTTGGAGGTGGGATCAATGGCTCTCGATCTACACTCTGGCCTCCGAATTTCCACTTTGATGGCAACACTCTAAGGCTTCAAGGTTGGGAGTGGTCTCATAAAAGAAAGAAAGAGCATCTCGTGTTAGACAGTTCGTTGTATCCCAAACTCAGGCAAATATTTGAAAAACCAATGAAATATCATTGGTTGATTCTGGGTCTATCTTCAACTTTATTAATTAGAGCTGCAGATTCTCTCTCGCACTTTGATAAAAGCAAATCCTCTCCCAAAACCCCGGTTCCCATGTGCATAAGCACCTCCCTACCTTCGATGTCATTGCCCCTTGGCGATTGCGCACATTTGGAGCCTTAGTCTGGACGATCGGATGCAAAGAATGTGCAGGTCATCGTGACCCTTGTTCCCCATTTGAGGCCACCCGTCCTTGTGCGAACCTGCCCCATCTCTCCACTTCTCATACCCTCGCGTGCGTAGATGCAGCTTATTTCGGGGTCCTGCCCTGCAAAGAATCGAGAGGGAGAGAGAAAAAGAGGTGCATCACATCTGCCTTGACACAGTGCAGGTTTGCGCAGCAAGGGAGGCGCAGAGACACGAGTGCTGCGATCGCAACGCATTGCTGAGGTTGGGCGACAACTCAGTATCGCGTCTCTCTCCCTCTCTCTCTTTCTCTCACTCACTGACAATGCGTGCCCAAAAAAATCCAAGGCTGCCACTCGCCATCTGTGCACCCTTGCACCTATTGGTTGAATTTTTCAAGATTTTCTAATCTATACTCCTTTTCGACAAGCGACATGCATTTTGGAGTCTTTGTCACAAAAAAGCGCAATGAGGTTTAACAAGTGATAAAATCACAAGGCCTGCGCCTTCAAGTAGATATAATAGAAAAAATATATATATTTAATAAAAAAAAAGCAATGGAATCATAATTTCTTCAAAATATATATCACAATGCTAACGATTGAACGTTGATTCTCTAAGATACAAACACTATATTTAAATTTCTATGTAAATAAGAAGTATTATTATTCAACTAGATATGATAATCACCAAACACTATATTTAAACTTCTATGCAAATAAGCAGCATCATTGTTAAACCAGATATGATAATCACCAAGTTCATACCTATATCCATGTTTATAACAGAGCATGTCTCTTTTCTTGATTTTTGAAGTAATTAGTTAATCCATTAACTACCTTCTAAGCTTGAGCTATTTATATTTAAATATACAATCATAATTTAAATATATCCATGTTGTACCGTGTCTTCTCTCTCTCTCTCTCTCTCTCTCTCTCTCTCTCTCTCTCTCTCTCTCTCTCTCTCTCTCTCTCTCCCTCCAATTCATCAATAAGCAACTTCCCCATTTATAGAAGTCAATAGAAGCCATTCTTTGTGCTCAATTCTGTGTGCCAATAGCTTCTCTCTCTCTCTCTCTCTCTCTCTCTCTCTCTCTCTCTCTCTCACACACACACACACACACACACACACACACACACACACACACACACACACACACACACAAAAGGCTATCAATCACACCCTCTCTTCCATAGCCCCTCTCTGCATCCTTCCTCTCCTAATTTGGCCTGGCCCTCCTCTGCCACCCGCTCATTGTGGTTATGCGCCCCCACTTGCTAAGCCCTCCGGCAAGTCCAATGCGGCACAAACAAGAGTTAATACCGAGTATTCTGACCTCCTAGACTTTCTGAAGAATCATCCACTTGACGAGATTCATACGCGATGGCTGGTTGCCTTTCACATACCTCTCAAGTCGGCCATGAAACAAAAAGCAAAGCAGATGCAGACAAGCAAAAATTGTACTCACAAGATGAATATGACACTGCATTTGAGCAACAGATCAATAAAGTAATGAAGACTACAAACAGGAGACTATCTCGGTTATTTGGGTCGGAAAGCTATTGTCGAGGCAACTAGGAAATGTGTGTGTCATGCCACATCATCAGTTTGTGACACCTCAAACAAGTTCCTACCGAGGATTCGACTCTTCAGGACACTGTGGCTATAATACTATGCCAAAGTGGCACCAGAAAGCCCATCACAACAGAAAGTCAGCCCCAAACAGTTAGAAAAACAGCAGCAACCAGCCATACGTTGCTCTTTATCACGTTAAACCAGCACCTCAAACAAGCCTTCAACACACCCGTACTCGAATACCATGTCAAAGTAGCACTAACAAAGGTGAACGAGGCAGCAACCAGAGATAGCAACCCTCTTTTGAAATGAACAACCACCCCGTTCTCGAATCAGTATGTAGCAATGAACCACTGTGCATCAGTGAAGATCTTCAGCAAGGGATACATGGGCAACCCAATAGTTATCTGTCTCTCTGATATGGTCTGTACACCCTCCTCATCGTGGTTCCAACCTGTAACAAATGAAAATGCAAGGAATAGTTTGGGGAGGGTAATCACATGAGAAAGAGATGCACATAGAGAGAGAGAGAGAGAGAGAGAGAGAGCGAGAGCCCAAAACACTGGTACTCAACCAATCTGCAACACAATACAAGGGGGGTGGGAGGTCCCTATCTGGGGATCTTCCCTCTGTTCTACTCAACATGCCCCAAGACCCATAAATGGGTGGTGTGCCATGTGGCACATTCATGCCACATCATCACAAAGTGACACTGATATAGAGACTCTGATGCCCTCTAACCAGCCTACTGAGCGGGCACATAGAGCCAGTTCACCTGGAATGCTGGTTGCGAACATGTTGGCAGTTGAACACCCATCGGTTGTGAGTTTACGTGAGCTACAGGAAAACTGGAGAGGACATTTTGGTCCCACCTTAAAACCCCATCCCCCTTCACCTGCAGGGTGCTCCCCCCGGCCTCGTCGTGCCTGCTCTGCTCCTTGCATGGCTGCCTTCACTCAATCGCTACTTGCCTAGCAAGAGAGAGAGAGAGAGAGTGTGTCTGCAGCCCATCACTCGCTTTTGCTATCAATAGCATTGTCACCCTTTCCATGCCCGCTGTCCTCCATCCCTACCTTGGTCTCCTCAATATACTCGCCCGCCTTGTCCATCTCGAGCAACATACAACCACATATACTCCCCCTATGTCTCCACCTTCCCCTCTCTATCCTCATTCTTGTCTCACACACACTATCATTGTTCGTGTCTCCGCCTGCCATTTAATTCTGTCAGGCACTGCAATGCGCACACACACTCCAGGTTCTTCCACCCTGCATTGAACAAATCTGCAGCACACACAATGTTCACGAATCGTTAGCCTTGGCCCATTGCACTATGCCATCCCTGTCCCCTACTTGGAGCCCGTTGTACTTCACACACATGCACGCACATTACTATCGCGAGTAGCATCAGTCGTTCCCCGACACTCTCCATGGTTGCGTGTTCTCCTTTGAACCCACACTCGGACAGTGTCCCTGCTCGCAACACCCTGCATTCAAGCTCCAGACCCCCATCTTCCTCTCGCGTGTACCCGAAAAGAGACAGAGACAGACCTGCAAAGCATCAAGGATAAGAGAGAGAGTGTGTAGAGACATCTATTAAATCCCCCACCCTTCGTTTCAACTCACCCAATTCGAAAAGCATTTGGACGAAGTATCTAGAATAGATACCCCTTAACACAGCCCCAAACCAAAATTGGCACGGCCATGAAGTACAACTCTGCAAGTTCATGATTTTTTGGATCTCGTAATGCCTACTTCTATGCATTTAAAAAATAGTAGTAAAACCTTACACCCTTTCTAGTAAAACTTGACACCCTTTTCGAGTGAAAAGAAAACAACAGTAAAACTCAAAACATTTCCATCATTAGATGTACACACTCTTCACTTAAATGAGTGCCCACCATCTTATTTCAACCAATCAGCATTTTTGACCTATCAAAAAGTGCTTGAAAATACAACTCAATTTTTTTTCTATTTTAGTCAACAAAAAGAGAAGGCATCTCTATAGCCTTTGCTCTTTGGGCAGCCCAAAAATAATGAAGCGGCATGTCTTAGCATCTTGCACTGACGTACAATCAATCTTCTCATGAAAAGCTACAAATTTTTTATCCTTGGAGAAATTCAATGTCAAAACTAGGGGTGTTTTGGGAATTTAATCCTTTTTCCATTTCCCAATCGAAGCATCTTTCTAGATTCTATATAAAAAAAATCGAAAAGAGATTAGAGGCACATACTTTGTTGGGAGTGGTCTAAGAAAGGCATTTCTCACTAGTCAAGTCTCGCGTTGTATCCCGAACTCAGGCAAATATTTGAAAAACAAACTTAAAGGCTCTTCAAGTCGTTATTATTCATAGGTATTTTTCCAAAGAGGGCTTTTTTGAATAGTTTCCATGCGAGTCTAGCACGAGACATTCTGTTGAGATAATTATGTTTACCATTTTAGGCCCATTTTTAGCCCAAAAATGCTCCCTTTTTGTTCGTAAAAAACAGAAACGAGCTCCGAAAAATTCTTAAATTTATGGAAAATTTTCATTGGGCTCAAATTATATTTTGAACATCATTTTTCCACTTGGTAAATATTTCGGACATGTCTTCTACGCCCATGCATAAAATCGGGTATTTTTTCCCAACATCGCTCACATTGAACTTTCTAGGCAAAACTAGTGTGCCACTTCGAAACACGACATTCCTAAAGCAAATTAGGCCTGCTTTAATGTGTTAAAACATGCCGCGGTGCCATGTCCTCGGCCTTGCCTGCTCAGCAAGGTATGTAGACGCCTGCAACCATGGCATCCGTTTTCGCATATATCGCACTAGTACATTGTAGCACTTGGTTCACACATTAAACAAATTAAGAGTGAGGTAGATATTTCTATTTTCACATTATGGATGTGCCATCGCAGGACAACATTATACATGAACATGATAGTGCATTGCTCAAGATTTGGCTAAACATACTTACCCCGTGAAGAATCTCCGTCGTCAGTGTATGCTCATCAAAAGAAGAAAACTTTATAACCGTCTCAAGCCCGGAGATAAAAACCATATCTTATCTACAAAAACAAGGTGAAGACTTCATAGTGGCCTTAAGAAAGCAACAATTTTTGGTGTAATAAATTGAGCGATTATCAGAACACATTTGGCATGTTAATAGGGAGAGAAATTAGAGAGAAAGAGAGATGCACATGATTGCCAACACATTTGTAAGGTTCTTTCTCATATATACTAGTATAGACGATGCCCTTCGGCCATCCCTCTCTGATCTCTCTCTCACTCTTCTTGGCATTTTTTTTTATATCTCTATAACTGTGTGCATTGTCCTTTGTAATGTCAGAGCAGGGCACACTAGCCGATTGAACGAGGTTGTGACATGTGTTGCGGGGGGTAGGGGAGTGGAATCCCTTCCTCTTTTATAATAGTATAGACTAGTATGTGACCCGCGCGTTGCTGCGGCCAAAGAAACATCGCTATCAATACTCTATTCCTACATGTATATTCTCTTGCATTTCTAAAAGTAATGCATTACACAACCTCTTGAAGATTCTAACAAACATAAATATATGTAAGATTCTACAAAGCATTCTTTGATAC